>NC_069658.1:289742186-290992186 GCF_027244095.1 Hemicordylus capensis | reverse complement strand
GCAGAGTAAGTTATTTTATAGTTGAATAAAAAGCTGAAGCTATTGTTGAGAAAGCTTCTGTTGCTGAGTCTTGGGAGAGTCTCCAATGTGTCTAGGCTTGTCTGGAAATGGGGAAACAGGAGAGTATCTATTGACTATGGAGCAGCTATTCCAGTGGTGGTGAGGACAGATGAAGTAACACTGGCATTAGCAGGCCATTAGAGGAGAAGGGAAATCAGATATCTAATAGTTGTTTCCTCTTCCCGCTGTCCTGCCAATTCTTTGTCCTTGGGGAGCGGTGACTAGCCTTAGAGCCTCACCATGTAGGGATGTTCAAACTGGTTCAAATTTGAACCAGTTTGGTTCAAAGCAGAGGCGTATCTAGGGAAAATAGCACCCAGGGCAAGCACTGAAATTGCGCCCCCTGTCCAAACATCTGGCACCCATCTTTCCGATAGCTTTACCATAATATCAGCTCAAATATACAAGTCAAGCTCATTAAACTTTTAATATTTCAAAAACTATTTAGCAGTGGATGTAGCCAGACCAAAAAATGCTGGAAAACTACAAATTTCAGTATGCTGGGGCTCATGAAATACCCAAATACTATGTGGAGGTGTACTTGGAAAACTAAACAGAAGTGCCTGTCTAATTCTCTACTGTGCATTGTAGCATCACTATTACATAAGTTTTAAAAATAAATGGAGAATTTGACTTTTCCCAGATACTAGGGCCTTGCAGAGGCCATTTGAGCATGCGAAGTGGCCATTTTGTTTTCAGTGGTCAATTTTAAAGAAAAACTTCATTTCAAAAAATTGCGCCCCCCCCCCCCTTCAAGTGCACCTGGGGCACGTGCCCTGCCTGCTCTACCCTAGATACACCCCTGGTCCAAAGGTTTGAACTCGGACCAAACAGGGCATTGCACTGGCAGTGCTGGTCTGAGTTCAAACCGATCAGCCCAGGTTCGGTTCAAGCAGTTTCAAAGGTTCTAGAGGCCATTTTAGATGTTATCCTCCATTTTGTGTGACTTGTGTTGCTTGATATCATTGGCTGAGCTCTTGCTTCCCTGATTGGCCAGATGAGTCTGGCTCTCTGGTAGGCTCTGCACTGTGCCAGACCTTGAGAACTGGCACCCTATTGGCCAGGGTGGGGTGGGGGCAAAGGTGGGGGCTCCCAAAGGAGAGAGTTTCAAATCCTATTTAAAGCCAAGACTCTTGCCTAGCAAAATCACTCTCGCTGCAATTGCTGCTTGGCTTTCTTCTGGCCTGCTGCAGCTACTGCTGGTGTGGTGAGAGTCTGCTTGGCAGAATGCAGTGTTCTTGTTCCTAATCCTCCCTTCTGCCTGTTTTTCTGCCCCCCCCCCACTGCTTTAAACCTCTCCCCCCCCCCCCCCCGGTGTGACTGTGTGTTTGTTTGGCCACTCTCTGGCCCATTTCCCTAACCCAGTCCACTTTTCCCCACCTTTTTTGCTTTTGTGGTGGCTGCTGCTTTTAAATCTGTTGGCTAAGTTGAGTGGGAGAGTCCTCCTCAGCTCTGCAGCCACTGCCAGTTGTTTTTATTTTATTCTGGGGTCTTTGGGGTTTGGCCCCCTTGTTTCCTCAGGAGCAGGTGCTTTTATTTGTTAATCCTTTTCTTGCTGTGCTTAGCACACTGCCTTCTCCAGAGTCCAACAACTCTGTCTTCCACTTTCCTCCTCCCCTTCCTCAGCCCCATAGCCTTTCCCCCCACCAGCCTTTTTATTTATTTACTCAGTGTTTTTACATTTAATTTGTTTTTGGGGGTGGGTGAAATACCTGGGAAGCTTTTCATTCTGCCCCCCCCCCTGCCCTAGCTGTGCCTGCCCACCCATTCTGCCAGCTTGCCACTGGTCTGGAATTCCTTTCCCCCCCTCCTGACCAGTGTCTGGGCAGAAGATTTCCAGGACAATGAGGGGGTAAGTGATTACTTTTTGTTGTCCCCCTTCCCCCCTTTAGTGTCCCTTAAATATGGCCTCCTTTTGTGTTTGGGTGTGGGGAGGTATATTTTCTGTGTATTTGCTTTACAGGTTGTTTCTTGTTTTCACAGGTCTCCCCTTTGTTGATCCCCTCCCTGTGTACTTTATTGCATTGTTTTTATTGTATTCTTGTGGGCGAATAGGCTTGTTTTTAAAAGGGTTTTCTTTAAATAGGTTAAAAAAGTCATCCCCCCCACAGGCTTCTTTTTAAAGCCCCCCCCCATAGGGTGTTTTTATAAAAACCCCATTTTTTTTACATTTTTCCAATTTTTTTTTTTAAAAAGCCCCCTTCTTTTCAGGGTCTTTTTTCCCGGGTCTTCAGGAATGTCTGAGCACTGTGTGGCAAGCAGAGCTCGCAGCAGGGTGGCAGGCAGAGATGGGACAGATCCCCAAGCTGGTGTGAAAGGCTGGGGTGGGGCAGAGAAGACGCCATTCTGGGGTCCCACATCGGTGAATTCTTTGGTGCAGGTGAGGGGGTGGCGTGAAGGCTCTTCTATCTGGAGGAGCCTGCTGCTGCCAAACCACTTCCTGGCCAGTAATGGATCCATCAGGTGGTGTGCCACTAGTGTTGTCGCCCCATGCAGAGCCTGGCAGTGCAGGGGGCTCTCCTGCCAGGGAATCTCCTTCCGTGGTGGGGGTGGAGGGCAGGGGCTTGATGGCTGGCAGCGCAACCAGATTTTCCCTCCCTCTTGCGGCCCCTCCAGTGCTCCTCTCGGCACTCAGTGCCCCCCCCCCGATGATGCCCAGGTCATGGTGGAGTCCAGTGCTGGGTCCTCCCAGTCTGGCTCTGAGGGGGAAGAGTCTGCTGCTGAGGTGGAGGGGTGGCTCCTCCTCCAGTGAAGCTGGGCCCTTCTTCTTCTGTGCAGGGTGGAAGGGGGGTGGGTGGCAGTGGTGGGTGAGCACCAGCAGCTCACCTTGGTCTGCCTAGGGCCCAAGAAGCCCAAGACGGCACCCAAGGCGTCTGAGGCCACCCAGAGCAATGATGTTTGGTGGCATTGTGAGGTCCCGCAAGGTGTCCCAACTGCTGCTTGCTGTGTCCATTACAGGGCACAGGTCAGTCAGGGCAAGGATGCTAAGCATCTGGGAATGATCTCCACGTGGCAACACATGCGACTGCGTCACCTTGACTCCACCAGCAGTGCTAGTGCGCCTCGTGTATCTGCGACTAGTGCTGATAATGGCAGTGCACCAGCTTCCATGAAGCAGGGCATGCTGCCAGTCAAGCGGTGGATGCAGTTGTTGTCCTGGTCACATGGACCCACGTCTCCTCCCTGGCCTCATAGGAGAGATGATGGCCAGTGACGACCAGCCTTTTCAGGTGGCTGAGAACTCCAGCTTCCACCGGATACTCCAGCTGCTAGCACCCAACTACACCATCCCCTCAAGGATAATGTTCAGCTGTACAGGGGGTGCAGGGAGCTTGTGTCAGCCATGTTGCACGCAGCACCAGCTGACACCAGCATGCATTTCACCAGTGATCTGTGGAACAGTGTGAGTGGGATGCATGCTGCTTTCCTGGCCCTGACTGCCCATTGGTGGGGACCGGAGAGAGAGGGGACCTCCATTGCTACATCTGGCTCCAGCACGCCCCACACTGCATTTCAGCACAGGTGGGCTGTCTTGCACATGGAGACTTGGGATGTACTCAGCTGCCAAATTGAGGAGTGGATTGGCGGGTTGCCACACCTCTCCTGGGGCTTCATTGTGACAGACAACGTCTCCAATGTAACGGCAGTGGTAGAGTCAGTGTTGGAGTGTGTGAGCATCCACTGCATGGCACACAAGCTCCACCTGACTGTCAGGAACGCCCTTGCCCACAAGGAGGTGAAGGCTTCCAAGGAACATGGCCACCACATGGTAGGTGCTGTTGCTGCCACAGCTGCACTTGCGGAGAAGTACCACAAGATTGCAGCCCACTTCCATCAAAATGAGAGCTCCAGGCACCTGCTTCACGAGTGGCAGCATGTCCATGGGCTTCCACACCACATCCCAACGGATGTAGATACCAGGTGGAACTCCACCTTCCTCTTGTTCCAGCGCCTGTTGGAGCCGGAGGTGACCCTACTCCATGATGACCTGGTGAGGAACAAGTTATTGGGCATGTGCGACCTATCCAATGCAGAGTGGATGTTCATGTTCAAGATGGTGTCAGCACTCAAGCCCTTTCTGTTTGTCACAATTATCTTGTGTGGCGACACCACTCCTCTGAGCCAGGCCCTGCCCGCAGCTCTCCTCCTGGAGAAGCTGATAGGTGAACTCTGGACTTCGCTGACCATGCCAGAGGGGCGTGCTCTGGCTGGAAGGCTAAGGACCGGGGTTGTTGACAGGCTGGTCAATGAGTTGGTTGACAGGGAGGAGTATGTCCTAGCTTGTCTCTGTGACCCAACCATCAAGGGCAATGTCATTTGTGCAACAGGTGGAGGGACCTCCTGGTCGATAAAGTTAGGGAAGAGGAGGTCACTAGAACTGCCATAGACCAGAAGGGTGGTGATGGTGTGCCCCCGAGCGTGCACGGCCCATACTCAGCAGCAGCAGTGCGGGCAACTCTTTAGCTCCCATCCCTTCTTCTTCCCAGTCCAGCGGTGAGGCATCCAAGGCAGTGGCGCCAACACAACAGACAGTTCCTCCCGCTAAATCAGCCCAGTGGTTTAAGTGGGTGTGCCTTGGTGCCTTGCCCAGTTTGCGGGAGGCTCGGCCTACCAGGCACACTAGTGCTGCACAATGTGTTGCCCAGTATTTGGAGGAACCTGTGGAGGAAAACCCTGAGGTGGACCATGCACAGTTCTGGGCAACCCACCACCAAGTCTGGCAGGACCTGGCGGTGGTTGCTTCATGCCTCCTCTCTTGACCGCCAACCAGCGTCTAGAGCAGGGGTGGGGAACCTTGGCACTCCAGCTGTTTTTGGACTACAACTCCCATAATCCCCAGCCACAGAGGCCAATAGCTAGAGATTATGGGAATTGCAGGAGTGCCAAGGTTCCCCATCCCTGGTCTAGATCGAGTGGGTGTTTTCACATGCTGGCAATGTGGTAACACCCACTCAGTCCCGGTGGGACCCTGACTTAGTCGAGCAGCTGGTTTTCCTCACGGTCAACCTCCCCTTGCTGGGCTACCCCAAGCTGGAGGTTGAGCAGGTCGAGTGATTGGCCCATGGTTGACCCATGGTGCCGGTCACCTGCTCGGCAGCAGCTTCCACTCATCCCTACCCTATCCTCTTCCTCTTTCAGCTGTGCCATGTTGCAGTGTGCCCACTAGTACTGTGACTTGGCAACTGGATACACACACCCCCACTGGTGTAACCTGATGCTCAATTAGCTCCTGGTTCCACCTGACCACAGCACTTGAGGGCCGTGGGCACACACACACACAGGCTAGGCAGTTTGTGCCAGTGTGGCATTGTGTAGATGACGTGTAAATACATTGATGTGTGTTGTGTTTCTTCTTGTTGTACATAGCTGACATGCAGGGAGAGGGGAGCAGGACTGCCAAAATATATATTTGTAAATCTTTCAGTGTATGTAACTATGTGTTTGTGTAGATAGAAATCTTGTGTGTGTGTGTACGAGTATGTATGTGAGAGTGTGTGCTTGCGTGGAGGTTTCTTCCTATGTCTGTGTGTGTGTGTGTGTGTGTGTGTGTGTGTGTGTGTGTGTGTGTTGGATGTTGTCAGTAGTAGAGATTTTTTCTTTCCTTTCTGTAGATAGTGTTTCTGGTCTCCTTTGTGTTGATAGATAGTTGTTGGTGGTGTAAATATTACTGTATAGCTGCTGCATAGATGAATTTGTATATATATATACTTGTGTATATATGTATTTGTGAATTATTTTTATTAAGTGTGCCTCCCCTGTCTTTCCACTCTCGTTTGGTTCGGCTGACATGCAGGCACACACACATGCCAGACACACATGCACCGGACATGATGAGTAAATGGTCTCCCACCACACCACGTTGTGTGTGGCCTCCACTGACCTGCCTCTGAGCTGGACTTTCCTATCTCTTTAATTTTTTCAGATCCCCCTTCTCTTTCCCCTCTTCTAGCTAGCAGCACACACACGCACACACCAAACACAAACCCAAATGCACACCGCTGATGCCTATACAGGTGAAACTCAGAAAATTAGAATATCGTGCAAAAGTCAATTAATTTCAGTAATGCAAATTAAAAGGTGAAACTGATATATGAGACAGACGCATTACATGCAAAGCAAGATAAGTCGAGCCTTAATTTGTTATAATTGTGATGATCATGGCGTACAGCTCATGAAAACCCCAAATCCACAATCTCAGAAAATTAGAATATTACATGGAACCAATAAGACAAGGATTGAAGAATAGAACAATATCGGACCTCTGAAAAGTATACAGTGTACTGTGCTTGATTGGCCAGCAAACTTCAATCTAGTCTTCAATCCTTGTCTTCTCATAGGGTATAATGGGACATGAACAAGACAAGGTTTGTCTTCATAAGGTGAAGTGTGCTAAATCGATTACTTCCTCATATTCATAGTGTGTGAAAAAGTGAAAGTGGGGTCATGAGAGTTGTCTAATTGAAAAAAATCTCATTTGCTATGATAGAATGAGAATTCACACCTCAGAAGTTACTATGAATATGAGGAAGTAATCAATTTAGAACACTTCACCTTATGAAGACAAACCTCAGAATTCACCAAAATTCACCCCTCTGCCCAATCACTCTGAAATTGGGGACGGGTGGTAGCCTCCACCCATTAGGCACAATCTACCAGCCCACCCCACTCCTTTGGGGCAGATCCACTTTCTGCCCCCAATCTGCCCCAAAGACACCAAAACTTCAAATATTCCCAAAAAATCAGGCCTCTGCCCAATCCCCCTGAAATTGGGGTGGTAGCCTCCACCCATTAGGCACTACCATCCCACCCAACTCTTTTGGGGCAGATCCACTTTCTGCCCCCAAACTGCCCCAAAGTCACGAAAACTTCAAAAATTCTCAAAAAATCAGCCCTTTGTCCAATCCCCCTGAAATTGGGGTGGTAGCCTCCACCCATTAGGAACTACCACCCCACCCCACTATTCTGCCCCAGTCCCCACTTTCTGCCCCAATCTGCCCCAAAGACATGAAAACTTCAAAAATTCCCCAAAAATCAGCCCTTTGCCCAATCCCCCTGAAATTGGGGTGGTAGCCTGCACCCATTAGGCACTACCACCCCACCCCACTCTTTTTGCCCAGATCCCATGCTATGGCCCCGAACTGCCCCAAAGTCACTAAAATTTCAAAATTTTCCCAAAAATCAGCCCTTTGCCCAATTCCCCTGAAATTGGGGTGGTAGACTCCACCCATTGGGCACTACCACCCCACCCCAAAACCTTGCCCCTGGGCCCCTTTTTTACCCCCCAAATTGATTCAGATTCAGATTCAGATTAAATCTGAATCCGAACCGAATCAAGGGTGATTCGGGTGGCCCATATTCGGGCACAAAACAGAACAGGGGTGATTCGGTTCGGGTCCTGAACCGAATCACCGAATTCCTGAATTGCACACCCCTAGTAAATTCACCAGGACAGTAGACTTGATCACATCTAAGCGTCCTCTCCAGCCTACTTCAAAATTGGCCCCTTGGTATACCAAAGAACTATGAGAGCAGAAGTGGCAAGGTAGACAACTGGAGTGCAAGTGGAGAAAGACTTGACTCAAATCTGACAAATTACAACTTGGAATGCATTTGAAGATCTATGCTCAGGCAATATGTGTGGCAGAGAAGCAATTCTTTTCTGCCCATATTGTATCTGCAATGCCCAGCTGAGTGGTTTAGGGTTGTGAGAGGGCTGGTACATGCCCCACCTCCCTTGAATCAGAATTTGGAACCACGAATTACTCATTGTGACATTTTAATCTTTTTGGATAAAATGTCTTGTATTCAGGCCGACCTAGATTCAGACCCTACAATTATTAGAGAGTTTAATGTGGAGGTGTCTAGCGACTACAGTAATCCCTCGACCTACGAACTACTCAACTTACGTTGTTTTCGAGTTACGAGCGACAAAAAAGACCGGAAGTAGTTGCTGGTTTAGATTCAGCTTCCTCGACCTACGAATGTTTAGATGCAGCTTCCTCGACTTACGAATGTTTCCAGACTTCCGTGGTGCGCTCCTCGACTTACGAAAATTTCGACCTCCGAACGTGCGTTCAGAATGGATTATTTACATAAGTCGAGGGACCACTGTACTCTTATGTGGTTAATGTGGATCAGTTTAAGCTTGTGACTCCTGATGATGTGGATAAGCTGCTTGGAACGGAAACTGCCTTGGTCGGCCTGATGGATGAGATCCAATGAGGAACTGTGAGACTCTGTTGGTCCCTTTGGACCTCTCAGTGGCTTTCGATATTATCACCCATAGTATCCTTCTGGACCATCTGAGGAGGCTGGAAGTGGGAGGCTCTGCTTTGCAGCGGCTCCACTCCTACCACCCAGGCAGATTCCAGATGCGGCTGCTGCTTGGAGACTGTTGTTCTTCAAAACATGAACTTTTATAGGGTATCCCCCAGGACTCCATACTGTCTCCAATGCTTTTTAACAGCTATATGAAACCTTTGGGAGAGATCATCAAGAGATTTGGTGCAGGGTGTAATCAGTATGCTGATGACACCCAAATCTATTTATTTTTTTTCATGTAAACATCATCAGGAGAAGGCATAACTTCCCTAAATGCCTGCCTGAAGGAAATGATGGGCTGGATGAGGGATAACAAACTGAGATTGAATCCAAATGGGTACATGTTGTGCAGGGTTGGAACTCAGGAGACTATATTGATCTGCTGGTTCTGGACAGGGTCACACTTCCCCAAAAGGAACAGGGATGCAGCCTGGGAGTGCTTCTGGATCCAACCTCTCCCTGAAGACTCGGGTTGAGGCAGTGGCCAGAGGTGCTTTCTATCAGATGAAGTTGATATGCCAGCTGCATCCATTTCTTGAGATAAATGATCTCAGAATAATGGTGCATATGCTGGTAACCTCCAGACTTGACTACTGCAAGGCACTGTGGGGCTGCCTTTGTACATAGTCCAGAAACTGCAGTTGATACAGAATGTGTTAGCCAGGTTGGTCTCTGGGTCATCTCAAAGAGACCATACTAGTTCTATATTAAGACAACCACACTGGCTACCGATAAGTTTCTGGGCAAAATAGAAGGTATTGGCTTTAAGCTCTAAAGCACTAAACAGCTTAGGCCCAGGGTATTTAAGAGAACGTCTTCTTCACTATGGGCCCCATTGTCCATTGAGATCACCTGGAGAGGTTCATCTGCAGTTGTCACCAGCTCGTCTGGTGACTACAAAGGAATAGGCCTTCTCTTTTGCCTCCCCGAGACTCTGGAATGCGCATCTACTAAAATAAGAGCCTCTCCATCTCTGACGATTTTTAGAAAGTCTCTAAAGACACATTTATTCACCCAAACCTTTTAACCAGATTTGTAGTTTTAAATTGTTTTAAGGTTCTAATTTCTATTTTAATGTATGTTGCTGTAAGCTGCCCAGAGATGGATGTTTGGCACTTTGCACAAATATAATAAATACAATAAAATAAGATGGAAGAATCCTAAGGTATAAACATGGACTGCATCAATTTGGACTTGGGTGGAGTATGTTCCGAAGAGGCTTCACACCAAGGGCAGCATTAGTTGTCAACAATGTTTATTTGGAAACCAAACAAGAATTAAAAGGTACAAGAGCAAACACTTACAACCAGCCTGCAGTTCTCTAAAACCTGCGCAGTGTCTGTCTGCTTATATTCTAACCAAGAACCCCACAATTAGCAAGTATTTCTTAAAGCTACAGCAAACTAATACACAAACTGTTTAACACACCACACTCTTCCCCTGTATTTTCTTACATTCACTTTATAAATTTGGCCAATCTGAATTTTGCAGTACCTCCATGGCTCAGAGTGTAACTCAGAGGAATTTGTTGTCTTTACAGAATCCTGCAGCTTTTCCTGGATATTTGCCTCTGAGTATCTCACACCTGGATATCTGTCAGGGTGTCTCTCAGTCTCAGGTGCTTCTTCAGTCTCTGTGGGGAGGTCATCACTGATGCATTAGTAATTAAATCCATATATTTTGCTATGATCCAGGGTTTTTAGTTTCCCATACTGTAATCCCTGTGCTGTTTTTTTGTTCCAGCAACTGATCCACACGTGCCTTAATTATTGCCCTGTTTGCTTCTACCAAGCAGATTCCTGGGCCCAATACTCTTTTTGCAATTCTTTGTTTCCACTTTCACCCTCCCCTGTAACTGCAGTCTAGAACCTGTTGTCCACCATGAAAACATGGAGTTTCCTCTTAGGAGACTGGATCTGTGACTCTTGCCTAACATTTAAATCAGCAGCCACACCAGGTCAAAGCAAATTAAAACATGTGTGCAGTTGGTGGCTTAAAAACAATTCTGTGGGAATTTTCTTAGTGGTAGTCAGAGGGGTAGAATGGCAAGCGAGCAAAAAAACTGCAAGGCTTTGAGACATGGTCCTACCATCATTGTTATCCAATGCCTGTCTAAGTTACATTTGGATGCAACGCTGGGACTTCCGCTAAGGGCAGCAAAATCCCCTTCTGACTGAAGGTCCAGAGTGGAGTTTGGTCAGGAAAACCATAAGTACCTTTTCACTCTTAACTCCAGTGTGACAAATTTGGATGTGCGGTTTGGAAAACCGGAGGTGAAGGGACCTCCAGTTTCCTCCCCCCCCCCCCTGAATTTGGCCTCCAAGTTCGACCTTAAAGTCCACTCTGTGTACAAGACAAATCCTTCAGCAAAGCAAATGTTCCCTTTCCTACTAATGTGAAGAACACAGCTCTTTTCTGATCCTCTTCTTCAATGAAACTTGCTTGAAAATACTGTTGTATTCTCTGAATACAGGATTCATCTTCCTCCTTTTCATTATACTGCAAGCCTTCCATGCTTCCGTAAGTAGCCATTGTCCCTCTTTATTATTTTTCGGAAGCTTCTGCTTTAATAAGATCTCATTCTCATCACCAAAATATGAAGTTATGGCTTCACACCAAAAGCAGCATTAAGTCTCAACAACCTTTATTTGTAGAACAAACAAGAATAAAAAGAACCAGAGCAAAAATGTACAATCAGGCCTGCACATTTTAACCAAAAAGAACCTCACAACCAGGAAGTACTTCTTAAAGCTACAGCAATTTATTTCACAAATTGTTCAATACATCACAAGGTACAATTTTGGAATGCATTAAAAACTCCCTGCAAGTAAAAACTTAGCACATCGTGGGGAAAGAGTCTAGCCTAGCTTGCTCCTCGCCATTCCAGTTTTACACTTGCAGGGAGTTATAATTGAGTATACAGGTGGAGTTCGGACAAAGGCAGCTTGGTTCTGACTGAAGCTATTGCTGGAAGTGTTTTTTCTCCAATATTTTTCACAATATTAAGCTATCAAAATCTCCAGGATTACATTCAGCAGTTCACCAGAATGTTGATGCCTATTCCTTAACATTCTAAACCAGTTCTGATGGCTTGGCAAGTCTAAAAGATGGGCAAGTACCCTGGTCACTGCTACCTTCCAGCAGGCAGTGAGGAAACTAGTAGGCAGCTAGTTAGTCACAGGATTGGGAGGCTTAACACATAGAATAAATGGAACCAGCTGAGAGGTGGCAATGCTTCATATAGGCTGCCTTCACATGTAACAGGAACTATTGGACCCACAGTTTGCCCCCATTCCCCCCACTGTCCTCCCAGACAATCCAATATGGAATCTGAGAGACTGGTGGGGCAGGGACTGCCTGTGCGGGCTTCCTCCTTTTTATAAAGGACAGCCACAGCATCCAATCAGGGATGGAGAGAAGGAGGAGCTTCCTATCCTCAACTGTGGTTCCAAACAGTGGCAGCCTTCAGACAACATGGCACCGCTTTTCTCTCAGCCTAACCTACTTCACAGGGTTGTTGTGAAAGAGAAACTCAAGTATGTAGTACACCGCTCTGGGCTCCTTGGAGGAAGAGTGGGATATAAATGTAATAAATAATAAAATAATAATAATAAATAAAACCGAGTAGCAACCGAGGGTTCAAATTAAGGTTTGTGGTCATTAACCTTGGGTCACTTTTGGGACGAAACCACGGGTTCCCAAATTCAGATGACCACAAACCCAATAGTCTGGTATGGCTGCCTCTGGTTTGGTGTGATATCTGAAGGTGGCCATATTATTAGCTCCACCTAGGGAGGTGGCACTCCTTCATACACTTCAAGAATAGGGATGTGCACGAAGATCGTCGTTGCCGACGGGGGGTAGCGCTTTAAGTGCGGGGGAGGGTGTACTCACCCCTCCCGCCGCATTTCCCCCGCCGGCGCGCTGTCATTTTGAAGCCCCTCGGGGCGGCAGCGTTCCTCCCTGCCGCCCGGTTTGCCCCGTTGGCCGGAAGTGGCCGGAAGTTGCGAGCGCACGTGCGCCCGCCGTACGTGCATGCGTGCCCTTCTGCCATGTGCACGTGCACGTGCACGCACGACGGGCGCATGCACGCTTGTGACTTCCAGCCACTTCCGGCCAACGGGGCAAACGGGGCAGCAGGGAGGAATGCTGCCGCCCCAAGGGGCTTCAAAATGACAGCGCGCCGGCGGGGGAAATGCGGCGGGAGGGGTGAGTACACCCTCCCCCGCACTTAAAGCGCTACCCCCCGTTCGGCAAAGAAACGCAGAAACGCCCCCAGTGCCAAAACATTTCGGAGGCCTTCCTAATGGCCTCCGAAACCTTTCGGGCACATCCCTATTCAAGAATACCTTCCAGCTGGCTAATCTCACACCACATTCATTATTTTATTTTCAGTTTTTGTAATCATACTTTGTCACAAGGGTCAGTTTAGAGTCCTTTTTTATAGCAATAGCAATAGCACTTACATTTATATACTGCTCTATAGCTGGAAGCTATCTAAGCGGTTTACAATGATTTAGCATATTGCCCCCCAGCATTCTGGGTACTCATTTTACCGACCTCGGAAGGATGGAAGGCTGAGTCAACCTTGAGCCCCTGGTCAGGATCGAACTTGTAACCTTCTGGTTACAGGGCGGCAGTGTTACCACTGCGCCACCAGGGGCTCAGACAATTATATGTGAAAGCTAGAAGGTAACTGCAGCAACAGTTTCTATACATCTGCATATATATTCTCAGTGCTTCAGAGATCATAAAATATGCTGCCATTGGCATCTGATCAGAGGCAACCCAATATTGTCAAGTATTTGGTAAGGTGCCAAATACTGCCCTGCCCCATGCTACAAACACCCTTTGACCCTTGAAAGCTTTGAAGGTGATGTGGGGAAGATTGCCAGCTGACTCCTTTTACATTCTTGCAATTCTTACAAAGTTTGCAAGCAGTGTGAGGTGAGGTGAGGTGCTCATCCGAAGCTTGCAAGGGTCCCGAAGAGCTGCTTTGGTGGCAGCAGTGGACATCCTACCACTTTGCTGGTGCCCCAGTAATCTACCACCTGATGTGACTACCTCACCTTGCCTCATGAAAGGATCACCCCTCCACCTGATCCTGGCAGACATATTTCATTACTCCAGTAGGCCACATCCATTGCTGAAGAAAGCTGCAGTAACATCTGCCTAAAAGTTAGAAGGTTTTACACCATGTTCCTATCTTGTCCAGAATAATTTCTGAGAGCTGCAGCTATAGCAGAACAGCAATTTTAATCTGATGTGATTAAAGGACAGAGAGTACTAACAGCGGTCAGAGAAAGAAAGAAAAACTACACCAAAAAGCACACAGTCCCAAGATGCTCATTAAGCCAGAGGGGAGAAAAGATAAATGCATCCTCTATGTTTCTGACATATTCTTATTACACTATTTTGTGCAGAGATTGCACTACTGAAATACAAAATACTACTACTAAAGACTTGGATGCAACATAATTTTCAAGTCCAAGTAAGAATAAGGATGCCCATGAATTTACACTGTAGGACTAATATTAGAATAAATATACAAGAATGATGCTGTATTTGCTTATGGAAATTACAACTGGAAGGTGAATGCTTTTAGGTGATGAAGAATAAGGATGCTACAGCTAGCTATTAAGCAGATAAATTATTCATCTACCACTTTTCCCTTTAAGCAAAAGCATAGTACTTAATAAGACAAAAGTAATAAAAAGAAGGAAAGCAAGTGCCTTCTAAAACTACCTTCCTTGCTTCTGTGGTGCATATTGTATGAAGGCTTTTTCTCCCCCTAGGCTGTACAGCAGAGGGTGTACAACTTAATCACTGATGGAAGTCAAAAAAGTGCTGTTGATAGTTTTCCTTGTACTCAGTTAAATCAGGCTACGTCTTTAAGATACTAGTATACTAAGCAGAAAAGATATTTAGTACAGACCATGTTAGGAACAAGAATAAATACAGTGAATAAACTGTAGTTGTCTTCAGACTGTGTTGTACATATATACAATCTATGTACAGTGTGTGCAAATGTACACATGTAAGTTATTCACACAGTATGTTCTGTGAATGTACAGTAACATAGTTCCGATCTATATCTGCATTTGAACGTGCTTGTACTCAGGTTCACTTTTAAAAACAACACATATACAGGAACTCCCCAAGAGACAAACACCCGTACTTACAAAGCTCCATAACATATTACATTAAGGAAGTCCCCAAATTAGAAACTCCAAATACTAACTCCAACCTGCACATACAAACAAGTCATCACTCTAATAGGAACTAAATGCATTCCAAGTTATAAACATATGACTTAAAATAAACTTTTAGAACACAACCCATTCATAACTTGGGGACTTGCTGTACAGTCAGCCACACAAACACATATACACATGGACAGAAACCTGTAGGGATATGCAATGTAATTCTCAATAGGGTGTGTGTGTGTGTGTGTGTGTGTGTGTGTGTGTGTACTATATTTGATTTAAAAAAATATTTAATTCTTATTAGAGGTTGCAAGAGTTTGAGGAAATGTGTCCTCCAAATCTTTAGTAATTAAAGATGACAGCTATCTTACAAAATTAAGATGATTTTTGCATCATTATATTAAAACATACAGGCCAGTATTATTGATGGGCACACAAAGATTACTCAAGACAGCATAAATAGTGTGGTGTATTCCTATGGCCCCAAGTGCCATCAAGCCATTCCCAAAAATCTAGTAAAGCTGTTTTTAGTTAGGATAAAATAAGGGATGTGCAAATTGATTCAGGTACAAATAGATTTGTACCCAAATCTAGGTGATTTGGGTGATTTAGAGACAAAACAAATCACCCCTGTGGCCCATTGGCTAGATTTGGGTACAAATCAAATTGCTCCTGATTTGATTTGAATGGATTCGAGATTCGGATCCTTCCTATTAATTCCTCCAGATTCCCAGCTTTCTAAAAAAAAAAAAAAAAAAGCTAAGCTCTAGCCCTTGTAGAAGTGGAGTTATGTAGCAAAGTGTGTGGTCACTATTTTTCAAATGTTTGGATTCCTTGGTATCCTATATAATAAAAGGCTTGAGTGTGATCCCATGCGCCCGTGTCTTTTTCGGCAGTTCTGAGCATGCGCGGAGTGCATGCTCAGAACTGCCGAAAAAGATACGGCCGCCCAGACACGGGCGGCCATATTGGCTAAGTTTAAGGGCCAAATCAGCCCATGTATTGGCCACCGCGGTGCTGGCCGCCCGCCCGCCCGCCCTCCCAGCTGATTTTTGAACCAAGCCTCCCCCTCGATTAAGGGCCAAATCAGCCCAGGCACTTGCCCCCGCGGCTTCCGCCGCCGCCCGACCGCCCGCTTTCCCAGCTGCCGATACCTCCTTACCCCCGGACCACGTCCTTCGCTTGATCGGAATATTTATTTACAGAAGGAGAGAGGAGCTCGCATGCAGAGCTCCACTCTCTTTAAAGTCTCTTCCCTAACTGGCGCTATGGACACGAAGGACGCAATAGGCGTCCTTGGCGCCCAAAGCGCCAGTTCGGAAAGAGACTTTAAAGAGAGAGGAGCTCTACATGCGAGCTCCTCTCTCCTTCTGTAAATAGATATTCCGATCAAGCGAAGGACGTGGTCCGGGGGTAAGGAGGTATCGGCAGCTGGGAGGGTGGGCGGGTGGGCGGCGGCGGAAGCCACGGGGGCAAGTGCCTGGGCCGAATTGGCCCTTAATCGAGGGGGGGGGTTGGATCACAAAGCAGCTGGGAGGGTGGGCAGCTGGTCAGCGGAGGGAGGGGGAATGGCGGGGGGGCCAGGAGCGCCGTTACTAGCGCCCGTTATTCAACGGGCCGAAATTCACTTGTATAATAATATTCCCTCAATGAATTCCTATGAGGATTCATTACACATCACCATTTCTTCTATTCATTTTGACTGTCTTTTAGACAGTGCCAACTGTCAACTGCCATGTGCCAACTACACCCCACTCCCACCCACAAGGCAGTGGGGTACTACTCAATTTATGTTCTAGGATTCCCCCCCCCACACACACACACATGATTAGACTCTTTGGTGTCAAATAACCTTTCCTCATAATGAATCCCTATGAGGATTAATTACACACCAAACAGTCTAAACACCTCAAAAATTCCTAATATATAAACTGAGTACCCAGTGGGTTGCGGGGTAGTTGGAACATGGGATGCCACTAATTCCCCACCCTCACCTGCAAAGCAGTGGGGACAAAATGAACAGAAGAAATGAAGGTGTGTGATGAAGACACCAAAGAATCCAAACACGTCAAAAATACCTAACAAACTGAGTACTCCAGTATGTGTGTGTGTGTGTGTGTGTGTGTGTGTGTGTGTGGCAGGGGTGTAGTTGACACATGGCAGTTGACAGCTGGCACTGCCCAATGATAGTCAAAATAAACAGAAGAAACAAAGAAGTATAATGAATCCTCATAGGGATTCATTATGAAGAAAAGTTATTAGACACCTGTCATGCCCTCACCCATGGAGAGTGAAGAGGAGGGGGAAGTTGACAACCCTCCAGCAGAGGAAGAGGCACCCGAAGGGGAAAGCTTGATGGTCGGGCTTCAAGAGGCAGCTGAGACAGCACAAGATGAAGCTTCAGCTCCAGAGGGGCCATCGGAAGCAGAAGAGATAAAGGGTGAAAAATCAGACCCTGAGCTGGAAGAACAACAACCAGTTACTCCTCCAGAGCAAAGGTGTGCCAAACGCTGGCAGCAGCTGCAGCTATTGAGGCAAACTCAGCGTCTTTTTAACAGATGAGATAAACACTGGATCTCCAACAGCTGGCTGGGGGAGGAGAGCAATTAGTCAAGCACCATAAATTAGCCGGCAGACAACGTCCAAGCTGCTGGAAAGCAACGTGTTGCTTGGGCTTGTTGCAGACTAGCCTTCGGCTGCTTGGATTGTCAACTCCTTGTTCAGACCCTTGAGACCCTGACTATGGCTACTTGAGACCTGGTTCGTGAGCCAGACATTGGGCTGCGTCACCCTGCCTTGAGACCTCCCTTGGTGACGTTGTGGACCTTGGGCTCAGGACTCTTGGAATCTGGTGAGTGGCCTAGATGCAGGGGAGACAGGGTGAACTTGATAGTCGATAGTGATTTGTTTCTCTTGTGCTTTGTTTCAGGCACAGGAGCATCCCTGAGCTACCGGCTTCTCCAACAGTGACCTTGGACTAAGCCTCGGATGGACGAGTTCGTGACAACACCAAAGAATCTAAACATTTCAATATTCCTAAAAATTAAAATGAGTACCCCACTGCCTTGCAGGTGTGGGGGGGTGTAGTTTGCACATGGCAGTTGATAGTTGGCACTGTCCAGTGACAATCAAAATGAACAGAAGAAATGAAGGTGTGCAATGCATTCTCATAGGGATTCATTATTTATTTATTATTTGGTTGATTTATATACCACCCTTCCAAAATGGCTCAGGATGGCAATGAGGAAAAGTTATTTTACACCAAAGAATCCAAACACTTTTAAAATAATGACATTTTGCTCCATAACTCCACTTCTACAAGGACTAGAGCTTAGCTGTTTTTTAACAAAAAAATGAAAGCTGGGGGTCCATTTTAGAGTTAGGATATGGCAAGTTTGAATCCCCATTGTTTTCTATGGTGGAAATATTCAAAATCAGTAAAAATTATAAAAACCCATTAAAAATCAACCAAGTACCCCACTGCCTTGAAATTTGGGTGGTAGGTGGCACCCGTGGGGACCTACCTACCACCCAAATTTGGTGCCCCTAGGACCTTGTAAAGTGGTCCGAATCAGTCTGAATCAAAATCAAAGCAAATACTAATCAAATCATGGTAATTTGGAGGAAGTAGATTTGGAAACAAAACAAATCAGGGATGATTTTTTAAAATATAAATTGAATCATAAAAATTGATTTGTGCACATCCCAAAAGGTTATAACTCTCTATCCCTTCAAAAAATGTTTTGCTAGATTTAGGGGGAGGGGAGCACAGGGTGAGAAATGTGGGTGTATAAATAAAGTAGACAGCCTCAAATCTTAATTGCCTGATGAAGAACAAATTGATAAAAAGATCGTGGCATGCAGCACCACTTAGGATTGGGAATGGACAAACTCCCTCCCGCTGTCCATTCTGTGGACAGCCTGGGGAAAGCAGATCAAATATCTGGTTTGGAGATCTCTATTCCTCTGTGCCTGGTGAACTAATTGGAAGTAGGCCTAGACTACTGCAAATCATTTGTGCCTTTCCTAGTGTTGGAATATTATCCACAATAGCTCTCAACAACCAAAAAGCATGGTTGGTTTGCACAGCACCTAGCTAACTATGATACACGCCTTATCAATGAAGCTTGCAGTTGTTTGTAGATAACCCACATGCCATGAGCATATTTTATGATGGCACTGCTTAAGGGGCCATCAACAGGGAGGAGAAACCAAGGCCACAGGCCAGATGTCTTAAGAGCGTAAATGGAAAATATAAAACTAGTAGGCAAATCAGAATCTTTGGGGTTAAAGTAACACTTTCGCTTGTATGCGATGTGCAGGTGCAAAAGTTGTTTACTCAAGGGTATAAAAATGGGGGTACGCTGCCAGACTGTGCAGGTGGCCACACCCCAGAGCTTTTGCTAACACTGAAATAAAGCTTTGTTTGAAACTTGATACTGGTGTCAAGAAATACATAACCAAGAGACAAGCGGGATACAGGGAATAATTTCCCTTCTAACACTGCCTTGGATGGCCTCTTCTCTGACACCTGGGGAAAGGAGGACAAATCTATGCTAGGATTAATGTTGCAACCCCTGCTAACTTGGCAGAAAGGCACCTTTTAATGTGGTGATTCTCTTTATTTAGCAGGGGGAGAGTAACTTCAGCGACTGTTGCTGGTGTCTATCGTATGTTTCTTTTTAGACTGAGAGACCTTTGGGGACAGGGCTCCCATCTTATTTATTTATTATTTCCCTGTGTAGAATGCTCTGAGCTATCTTTAGAAGGGCAGTATAGAAAACGAATGAATGAATGAATGAATGGTGGCAATCTCAGAGGCTTCTAGGCCCTGGAGTGGGACCAGTGGTGTGTCACTGCAGATATGCTGTGACCTAGGGCCCTTCAAGTCTGCTGTCCTTTGCTGTGGCTTTCCCAGTACAAATATAGAACACCAAACTTTCATTTCTACCCTGCAGTCATTTAAATACCGGAGCTGAATCAGGAAGGGTACAGCAAATGGAGGCAGACTTCAAGATGGGACTTGGAGCCTAGATATCTCTGGGATGACCCAGCATATTTTCACCTATATTTCAGACATTGTTCTTCAATCTACTTCAAATAGATGCCCCAAATGGGTCTAAAGTCCACTAGAAGACCCTGCCCCAAAATCTGGAAAAATGCAACTGCGGACTCTACATCCGCAGATTCGCATTTCTGTGGTTAGGTAATTGACAGCCAACCTCACTATACACAGGGGGAAATAGGAAAATAAGGAGTTAATTCTGCATATTCACAGGTTGGGATGGCTTCCGGCCACCATTTTGTGTTTGGGAGCCTCAAAATGGCTCTGGTTTTGTTTTTTAAATGTGATTTTCAGCAGATTTTCAGCCATTCAGGGGCACAGCGCAACTGAAGTGGGCCAGCAAAGCACAGTAGGCAGCTTTCCCCCACATTTCCCCTTGAAATTTGGCTGATTTTGGATGGTTTCCCCAACTACCGGAAACCTAACCCCCACGTCCAATAGCTCTAATGACTCAATATTTGTGGCTTCCATATTCATGTTTGCAGTGGGGAATGGAGCCCCTGTGAACATTGAGGTTCTCCTGTAGTTTGTTGACAACCCCTCTTAAGGCCAATTTATACTTTAAATTTCAACTGGTTTGGAAATGATTGATCTTAGATACAGAAGAACAGAAGTGTACATTAGTTCTGTTCAAATAACTGAGTTGTATTGCATACAAGTCACTGGAAAGGTCTAGAGGGAAAATTAGATATATTAAATAATTCTAGATGGGCTGGGCGCAGAGCATTTGCACCTCCACCACCTGGCCAGCCCGCCCCCGCCCCCCCCACCAGCCCACTTCTCCCCTCCCTGCCCGCCGCACATGGTTTCTGGCTGGCAGGCCAGCCAAAAAGCCAGCCTGCCACCCACCCACCCATTCCCGGTGGCCGGGCCAGCATGCCACCGCTGAGCAACCTGCTTCTTCTCACACACAGACACCCTGCCCAGCAGTTTCTGGCTGGTGGGCCAGCTGGAAAGCCGGCCCTCCACCTCCTCCCACCCGCCTGCCAATTCCTGGTGGCCGGCCTGCTGCTGCCGCCTGCTGCTCCCGGCGGCTGACTCGGCCTGCCGCCACCGCCTGCTGCTCCCAGCAGCCAGCCCACCAGTGGCTGACATCCCTATTTTCTCCCCCGTCCCCATCACTAATGGACAGCTGCTCACAAACTATCGTGAGAGCTGCCACACATAGGATTAGCAATGGGTATGCCTAGGAAAAATAAATATATAGATGCTGTTTATCTGAGGATTGTCTCTATCTCAGCCTCAGCCTTTTCAGGTTCCTGAGACAATCTTACACGCCACCATTCACAAATAGAGCTCTGCTAGAAAAGTTAAACCATTTCCGCATGGTTTGTCACCTGAAGTTTTGAATTAGCCTCTTAAAGAGGTAGTATGCAACAGCCAAACTCTCATAAAGTTTCTCTCTCTCTTTTTTTGGCATTTTAAAATTTTATTGATATCCTAACAATCAAGTTACACTTAATTAAGTAAATATTGACTTCCTGCTTACCAGTCTGTGCGGTTCTTGTTAACTATACATATAAGCCATTGCTATAATAATACAAAACATATATACTCCATCTTACAATTCGATTTTACCCTACCCAACCTGCTGTAATTACTAAATTTCAAACCCTGCTGAAAGGTCCATGTTAGGAAAATAGTTCTTTAAGTAAAGCTAGACAGGTTCCCAATCTTCTTTGAAACATTCCAAGTTTTCATCCCTTATAAGTGTTGTAAGTTTTGCCATCTCCGCATTTTCCAAAATTTTTATCAACCAGTCTTCTTTTGAAGGCATTTTATTGTCTTTCCATTTCTGCGCATATACTATTCTAGCCGCTGTGGTTGCATACATTAAAAAATTAAGTTTCTTCTAGAGAACTCTCCTTGAGTTATTCCCAGCAAGGAGGATTCTGGCCTCTTAGGAAATGTCATTTTAAAATTTTTCTTCAACTCATTATATATCACATCCCAAAAGGTCTTTGCCTTCCCGCATGACCACCACATATGAAAGAAAGTTCCTTCATATTGTCCACATTTCTAACATTTATTTGAAACATTTTTATACATTAATGCTATTTTTTTCGGTGTCAGATACCAGCTGTACATCATCTTATAACAATTTTCTTTTAAAGTATAACAGGCAGTGAACTTTAAATAAGTTTTCCATAATTTTTCCCAAGCTGCCATCTCTATATTATGACCCAGATCTTGAACCCATTTTATCATAGTCGTTTTAACCACTTCGTCTCTTGTCTCCTCCAAAAGCAACAACTTATCCATCTTAGAGACTAATTTTTCATCATTTTCACACAGCTCCTTCTCAAATCTCGACATCTGATCCTCAAATCCACCTTTAAGATCCTTCTTGTTAATTTTTGTTTAGCTGATGGTACTGAAACCAGTTGCTAACCAAATTTTGGACTTCAGCTAGATTTTTTAATTAACAGCCCTTATCTTGAAAATATAACAAATCTCTATAGGTACCCCATTCAGACTGCATATTTATCTCTTTATGTGCCAAAGTTTCAATCAGGGATACCCATAATGGAGTTTTAGGTTCCAGCCATATTTTATATTTTACCCACACTTGCATTAGAACCTTCTTACATAGTGATTAAGAAAATCTTTATGCACTTTAGTTTTATCGTACCACAAATAAGAATGCCATCCAAACCTTCTATCAAATCCTTCCAAAACAAGTATTCTGGGATTTCTTAATGTTATCCATTCCTTTAACCACGTCAAACAAACAGCATCAAAATACAACCTTAAGTCCGGCAGGGTAAGACCACCTCTTTCTTTAGCATCTGTTAAATTTTTAAATTTAATTCTTGGTCTTTTCCCTTGCCAAACAAATTTAGTTATATCCTTTTGCCATTGCTTAAAACAAGTTAACGTATTAATTATAGGAATAGTTTGAAAAAGAAGCAACATTTTAGGTAAAACATTCATCTTGACAACTGAAATTCTTCCCATTAAAGATAAGTTCATTCTAGTCCATCTTTGCAAATCAATTTTTACTGTATTCCATATTTTGACATAATTATTTGAAAAAAACCAAAGAATTTTTATTTTTCAGCCAGACACCCATTACTTCTTCTATTCCCCACCACCACTGGGATGGCTGCCCCATAGTCAACGAAGGCACCCCCTGTCCCCCCATCTTCAGATGAACCCAAACACATTACAGCATTTTCAACCCAAGTCTAAAACAGCTTAAAACTTATTAAAAAGAAGCCTTCTAGCCCTCACCCTCTCCCAAAGTGGCTCCCCCAAAGCGGTGACCCTTCGGTGGTGACCCCGCCGGTGGCAGGCCCACCGCCACAAGGAGCCTTTCTATAAAGTCCAAAACTGAGCAGGTGACCTGAGGAACAGCTGAGTCACTCAGGGGCTGGTCCCAGTCCTGCCCACACTTCCCATAGATGTTAACCTGAGGTTGCAGCCCCACAGGGGAAGCAAAAACAGGCAGGCAACAGCAGAAGGAACCCTAGCACCCACCTGGTCTCTCACTCCAGGCAGCACTGTGTGGGAGATAGATGGACTCTCCCTTTCCTCTATGCTGGGCTTCTATATGCCTTGATTTGATCATGGATGAAGGGACCGACCTAGTATGTATTACCGAGACTTGGTTGGGGGAGGCTAGTGGTCCAGTTTGGTCCCAGTTTCTCCCTCCAGGATATTCTGTAGAGGAGCAGGTGAAGGGACGTGGGTGGGGAGGTGGGGTGGCTGTGGTCTATAAGGATAACATCTCCCTTACCAGGGTCCCTGTCAGGGTAGTGGACCATATTGAATGTGTGTACTTGAGTTT
The DNA here is from genome assembly GCF_027244095.1 of Hemicordylus capensis. Lineage (NCBI taxonomy): Eukaryota > Metazoa > Chordata > Lepidosauria > Squamata > Cordylidae > Hemicordylus > Hemicordylus capensis. The sequence continues at coordinate 290,968,743 of NC_069658.1, read as the reverse complement.
GGGGACCAGGGATAGATTGGGACTTCTGTTGGTGTACCGATCACCCCGCTGCCCAGCGGAATCCCTTACTGAGCTCATGGACTTGGTCATGGAACTCGCGTTGGAGTCTCCCAGAATCTTGGTGCTGGGGGACTTCAATGTTTATTTTGGAACCAATCTGTCAGGGGCAGCTCAGGAGTTCATAGCAGCCATGACAACTATGGGCCTATCCCAAGTGGTCTCTGGACCAACGCATGTTGCAGGTCACATGCTTGATTTGGTCTTTTACTCTAATCAGGGTGGTGTTCCATGGGTGGGGACTCCTGTGATTTCCCCATTGTCGTGGACAGTCCACCATCTGGTTAAGGTTGGACTTACAACCACTTCCCACCTCCGCAGGGGCGAGGGGCCCATTAGAATGGTCTGCCCAAAGAGGTTATTGGATCCATTAAGATTCCAAGAAGCCTTGGGGGGATTTAATGTTGACTTTGCTGGTGATCCTGTTGATGCCCTGGTTGAGAACTGGCACAACTTGCTCACCAGGGCAGCAGACACGATTGTTCCCAAGCGTCCCCTCCGACCCACTTCAAAATTGGCCCCTTGGTATACAGAAGATCTATGGGGGCTGAAACGGCAAGGTAGGCCGACTGGAGCGCAAGTGGAGGAAGACTCGACTCGTATCTGACAGATTGCGACATAGAGCACATCTAAAGATCTCAGGCAATACGTGCAGCAAAGAGGTGGTTCTTTTCTGCCTGTATTGCCTCTGCAAATTCACATCCAGCAGAGTTGTTCAGGGTTGTGAGGGGATTAGTATCTGCCCCCCTCCCTTGAACCAGAATTTGGAGCCATCAGTTACCCACTGTGATGTGTTTAAAGAGTTTTTTGCAGATAAAATATCTGATTCAGGCCGACCTAGATGGAGACTCCACAATCAATTTGATGTCTGAGCTGGAGGTGCCAAACGACTCCTCTTATGTGATTTGACTGGATCAGTTTCAGTTTGTGACTCCTGAGGATGTAGACAAGCTGCTTGGAGCGGTGAGGCCTACCACTTGTTCTCTTGACCCTTGTCCAACATGGCTTGTTCGATGTAGCAGGGAGGTTGTTGTAAACAGCCTGGTGGATATCACAAATGCTTCTCTGGGGGAGGGCAGGATGCCTCTTTGTCTTAAGAAGACAATCATTAGACCTCTTTTAAAGAAGCCTGCGTTAGATCCCTCGGAGTTGAGCAATTATAGGCTTGTTTCCAACATCCCATGGCTGGGCAAGGTGATTGAGAGGGTGGTGGCCTCTCAGCTCCAAGCGGTCTTGGAGGAAACTGATTATCTAGACCCATTTCAAACTGGTTTTCAGGCGGGCTATGGAGTGGAGACTGCCTTGGTCGGCCTGATGGATGATCTCCAATTGGCAATGGACAGAGGAAGTGTGACTCTGTTGGTCCTCTTGGATCTCTCGGCGGCTTTCGATACTATCGACCATAGTATCCTTCTGGAGCGTCTGAGGGGGTTGGGGGTGGGAGGCACTGTTTTACAGTGGTTCCACTCCTACCTCTCAGATAGATTCCAGATGGTGTTGACTGGAGACTATTGCTGTTCAAAATCTGAGCTTAAGTATGGTGTCCCTCAAGGCTCCATACTTTCTGCAATGCTTTTTAACATCTACATGAAACCACTGGGAGAGATCATCTGGGGATTTGGAGCTGGGTGTTATCAGTATGCTGATAACACCCAGCTCTATTTTTTTCATGTAAACATCATCAGGAGAAGGCATATCCTCCCTAAATGCCTGTCTGGAAGCAGTAATGGCTGGATGAGGGAGAATAAACTGAAGCTGAATCCAGATAAGACGGAGGTACTTATTGTGCGGGGTCAGAACTCTAGAGACAATTTTGATCTCCCTGTTCTAGATGGGGTCACACTTCCCCAAAAGGAACAGGTTTGCAGTCTGGGAGGACTTCTGGATTCACACTTCTCTCTGGTTTCTCAGGTTGAGGCGGTGGTCAGGGGTGTTTTCTATCAGCTCCAGCTGATACACCAGCTGTGCCCATTTCTTGAGATCAGTGACCTCAAAACTGTGGTACATCTGCTGGTAACCTCCAGACTTGACTTTTGTAATGCGCTCTACGTGGGGCTGCCTTTGTACGTAGTCCGGAAACTTCGGTTGGTTCAGTACACGGCAGCCAGGTTGGTCTCTGGGTCATTCAGAGAGACCATGTTACTCCTTTACTGATGGAGTTACACTGGCAGCCAATAGGTTTCCGGACAAAATACAAAGTACTACCTAAGCCCTAAACTTCTGAGGTGTGAATTCTCATTCTATCATAGCAAATGAGCTATTTTTCAATTAAACAACTCTCATGACCCCACTTTCACTTTTTCACACTTTCCTTTACTATGAATAATATGAGGAAGTAATCAATTTAGCACACTTCACCTTATGAAGACAAACCTCATACAAATAAATGCATCAAAATTCACCCCTCTGCCCAATCACTCTTAAATTGGGGATGGGTGGTAGACTCCACCCATTAGGCACTATCTACCAGCCCACCCCACTCCTTTGGGGCAGATCCACTTTCTGCCCCCAATCTGCCCCAAAGACACCCAAACTTCAAAAATTCTCAAAACATCAGCCCCTTGCCCAATCCCCCTGAAATTGGGGTGGTAGCCTCCATCCATTAGGCACTACCATCCCACCCCACTCTTTTGGGGCAGATCCACTTTCTGCCCCCAAACTGCCCCAAAGTCACTAAATTTTCAAAAATTCTCAAAAAATCAGCCCTTTGTCCAAACCCCCTGAAATTGGGGTGGTAGCCTCCAACAAATAGGCACTACCACCCCACCCCACTATTCTGCCCCAGGCCCCACTTTTTGCCCCAATATGCCCCAATCTGCCCCAAAGACATGAAATTTTCAGAAATTTACCAAAAATCAGCCCTTTGCCCAATCCCCCTGAAATTGGGGTGGTAGCCTGCACCCATTAGGCACTACCACCCCACCCCACTACTTTTGCCCAGATCCCATGCTATGCCCCCGAACTGCCCCAAAGTCACTAAAACTTTAAAAAATCGCCAAAAATCAACCGTGAACCGAATCACCCGAATTTTTCATGCCCGAAATTCGGGTGATTCGGCTCGTGCCCGAAAAATATCGGGGGACATCGGGGGTGATTCGGTTCGGCCCCGAATCACCCAAAATTGTTCATTTCGGGCACAGATCGTTCTGTGCCTGAAATTTTTTGCACATCCCTAGTATCAAACCGAATTCTTCAAAATATGCATTAATCTTGCATTGGCCCTATTTTGCAAAGACACGCAAAGTGGTGTTTACATGGTGGGGTGGGGAATAAACAATTAATGAAAAATATGTAGTTTTACATCAGAAGCAACTTTAAAATAAAGCTAAAATGTAAAGAGATGAAGACATTTAGAAAGACTGCAAATATTGAACTAATAATATTATTTATTTGACCACCCTTCCAAAAATGGCTCAGGGCGGTTTACACAGAGAAACAATAAATAAATAAGATGGATCCCTGTCCCCAAAGGGCTCACAATCTAAAAAGCAACATCAGATACACCAGCAACAGACACTGGATTGTACTGTGCTGGAGGTGGATAGGGCCATTTACTCTCCCCCTGCTAAATAAAGAGAATCACCATGTTAAAAGGTGCCTCTTTGCCAAGTTTGACATTGTTTTGAAAGTAATGTAATCTCTCCCAGCATCATGAATTTCTCTCAGAGTAAGTTCAGAGTAAGTTCAAGGACTCATATCGAATAAATTTTAATATAAAGCAAATGTGTGTGTGTGTGTGTGTGTGCGTGCGTGCGTGCACACACACACACAAGAGATTTATTCCTCTTTTATATTCCTCTTCAGCTTTTCTATAGTTTGCAACCCCTCAGTAGTGGGAAAATGTTCAAACTAAGAAGTATTTTTGTGATGGGTGGAGGAATTCTGAAAAGTAAACTGTTAATAAAACAATTAAAAAATGACAATACAACATTATCAAACAACATTCCAGAAGCCCCTCTTCTATTTTGCATGAAAAAGTATCAAATCATTTAGGGCCTATCAAACAGACAAATACATATTTTGTTGTCTGACAGCACCTTGCCTGAGAAAAACTTCCCCACAGTTTAGCTCAGAAAGTGCGATCTACTGAGCACATACAACTCCCTTTCCCTTCTTGGAGGCTTAAATGACACCTTTTTATTCTATTTTATTCAGCAAGGATACATTCTTTCCTGCTTAAATTACTGTCAACCTGACAACTCAAGTCATCATGATTTGTAACTTCATACCCAGTGTGGATTTGCACACTCCATTGAATTATAGAGGTAATTACAATGAGCCAATATTAGCAGAGGATTTCTAAACCACTGGATGTTTCCAGAGTCAAGAACATAATCTTTGAATTTGATTGGATTGGTTCAAATGCTACTGATCCTGAAAGCTCCATAGGTATTATTATTTATTTATTTACACAATCAGACAGGTGTTATTGACTGGTTTGTTTTATCCAGACATCGAGTCCTTCCCAAGGACCTGGGATGTCAGAATTTCATCATCAATACTGTTGGTTATTATAGATATCATCGCAGAATATAGGCTGTTCCCAGTAATGTTGCTTTTTGTAATTGGCTGATGGTGATTTCTGTGGCCCCTATGGTGTTGAGGTGCTCTTCAAGGTCTTTTGGGACTGCACCCAGGGCGCCAATTACCACTGGGATTATTTTGGTCTTTTTCTGCCAGCCTTTCAATTTCAGTTTGTAGATCTTTGTATTTGGTTATTTTTTTCTATTTCTTTTTCTTCTATTCTGCTATCCCCTGGTATTGCTATGTCGATTATTTTGACTTGTTTTTCTTTCTTCTCAACTACAGTTATATCTGGTGTATTGTGTGGCAGATGTTCGTCTGTTTGTAGTCGGAAGTCCCATAATATTTTTACATCTTCATTTTCTACCACTTTTTCAATTTTATGGTCCCACCAATGTTTGGCTACAGGTAGCTTGTATTTTTTGCAGATGTTCCAGTGGATCATCCCTGCTACCTTGTCATGCCTTTGTTTGTAGTCAGTCTGTGCCATCTTTTTACAACAGCTGATTAGGTGGTCCACTGTTTCATCTGATTCTTTACAAAGGCGGCACTTGCTGTTTGTTGTGGATTTTTCTACTTTTACTCTTATTGCATTTGTTGTTAGTGCCTGCTCTTGCGCAGCCAACATTAAACCCTCTGTTTCTTTCTTCAAGTTGCCATTCTTAAGCCATTGCCAGATCTTCGTGATGTCTGATTTTCCACTTATATTGTGCAAATATTGACCATGCAGGGGCTTATTTTTCCATTTTTCTGCTCGGTTCTTGACTTGTTCTTTCTTGTAGGCCTGCTTTGTTTCATTGGTGTTGAATAGTTTCCCGTTATTGACCATTTGAAGTGCATCTTCTTCACTGCCCTTTCTATATTCTTCAAGGCCTATTTTCTCCTCCTCTACTGTTTGATGAACTTGCAGCATTCCTTTTCCACCTGAGCTGCGAGGGAGGTATAGCCTATCTACATCACTGCGGGGGTGCAGAGCATGATTGATGGTCATGATTTTCCTGGTCTTACGATCTAGCGTCTCTAGCTCTGCCTGCTCCCAGTCTACTATTCCTGCAGTGTATCTGATAACAGGTATAGCCCAGGTGTTTATGGCATGCATGGTGTTCCCACCATTGAGTTTGGACTTTAGGATTTTTCTAACTCTCCTGATGTATTCACTTCCAATTTTTCTTTTAACTTCAGCGTGCAATGTTATCAGCCTGGAGAATGCCCAAGTCTTTGTAATGTTCTTTCTCTTACAGGTTCTTGATCTTGCTTCCATTGGGCAGTTCTATTCCTTCTGTTTTTCTTATTTTTCCTCTGTTCATTATTAATGCAGCACACTTGTCTAGTCCAGACTCCATTGCTATATCGCTTCTGAATATACGGACAGTGTTTAGCAGTGATTCGATTTCTGACTGGGACTTTCCATACAACTTCATATCATCCATGTACAGCAGATGGTTTATTTTACTTGATGTTTTCGATGTTTGGTATCCGAGGCCTGTTTTGTTTAGTATTTGTGAAAGTGGAGACATGGCGATTCCAAACAACAGAGGGGATAGTGAGTCCCCTTGGAAAATGCCTCTTCTAATGCTAACCTGTCCAAGTGTCTCACCATTGATTGTTAACTGTGTACACCACATGCTCATTGCTTTTTAAATAAATATCTGAATCTTTTTGCTGACACCAGTTGTTTCTAAACATTTTAGTATCCATGTGTGAGGCAATGAATCGAAGGCTTTCTTGTAGTCAATCCATGCAACACTTAGATTTGTTTTTCTTCTCTTGCAGTTTTATAAAATCATTTTGTCAGTCAGAAGCTGGTCATTTGTGCCTCTGGTGTTCGGACAATTTCCTTTCTGTTCAACTGGAAGCTGTTTGTTAGTTAATAAGTGTTGCATCACTTTATCTGCTATTATTCCAGTTAATAATTTGAACATGGTTGGCAGGCAGGTTATTGGTCTATAATGACTTGGAACTGCACCTTTTGCTGGGTCTATCATTATGAGATAAGTTTTCCCAGTTGTTAGCCATTGTTCAATATCACCTCCTTGCTAAATGTGATTGAACTGTTTTTGATATGAAGGCTTGTTAGGTGTTTAAGCCAAAAGCCATGCTGTTCATCGTCGCCTGGTGTTATTGGTAGATCTTGCATTTGTTGGTTACGTTTTTCGACCTCTTTCACCCAGCCTGCTTTTTTATTATAATCTATTGGATTGTCCCATCATTTCCCCCAGAATTGCACTGTTTCTTCTTTATTTGGTGTTTCTATGTTTCTTGCAGTTTCTCCTTCTATGCTTTGGTAGAAACGTCTCTGATTCAACTGAAAGTGGAGATTCTGCCTGTATTGTGTAATTCTGGCTTCATACCTCCTAATCTTCTTCGACACTGCTGTTATTTGCTGCTTTATTATTTCCAGGACCTCTCTAATTTTCCTTGAATCTAGGTGGTATTTTTGGATCAGATACTGTTTGGTGTTTTCATTCTTCAGCTTCTTGTCTTTCATATCTTTCAGTTCACTAGCATCTGATCTAAGCCTGGAGATTTTATTTTCTAATCTAATCTTCCATTTAGGTGATGTACTACTTTCCTTTTTTACAGGTGCACTGATCTTATATCCGAGCTCTTGTGTTGTTGTTTTTGCTGCACTGTACATTAGTTGGTTTGTTTCTTGCAAATTATTGGTTGTTATTTCTGCAAGTGCAGCATTGACATCTTTTAATGCCTGAACAAGTTGTTTTTTGGCAACTGTTTTTAGAGCTGGAAGTCGAACCCTGGTGGTTGTTTGGTTCATGTGCTCAGTTATTTTTTGCTTTAGTTCTTGTTGCTTTTCTGTTAAACAGCATTCAGGTTTTTGAGGTGAAGGCAGATTGGAGGTTGCCTGGTTTTGATTTTGAAACAGTTCCGCAACAGTGGCATCCTCTATTTCCAATACCTCCTCCTCCACCTACACCTGTGCAACTTCTTCAGTTGTTGGGAATTCTTCTTCCTTATCTTGAGCCTGTGTTGCTCTTTGCAGTTCTTCCAGCTCAACTTCTGTGAATACTTTATTTCTTATTATGAATCTTTTCTGGTCTGCTAGCCTTTGTTCTGTTATTTCTGTATCTGAATGCTTCTCTTCCCAAATTTGTACATTCTTTTTAAACAACCTCTTCTAATTGGACTAGATTTGAAATAGCAGATCATTATTTCCTTGTTGGCATTTTTTGTATATTTTTTCCGGTTAAGCGACGTTTCTTCCAGTAACCTTGCAGTCTCCAGACCTGGTTGCTCAGCTGAAGATCCTGAGTCCTGTAGCCCACTTGCCACCAGATGTCCAGTGACTCCAGCACCTGGCGCGGTCCTTGTTGACCCGGGTGACTACCGATCCGGTATAGATTTATTAAAGTTACGTCTCACCATATTGTTGATGGGAGAGGCACTCTTCGTCTGGCTCCTCTGGTGAGAGCTGTCCAGTATGGTTGGACCTCTGGCATAGCTCTCACCTTCCTCAGAGCATGCAAGCCCCACAACCACACCAAGGTAGTGCCTCACGGGGGGTCAATATATTATTATTATTATTATTAATTCCATTTCTATGTCACCCTTCCAAAAATGGCTCAAGGCAGTTTACAGAGAGAAATAATAAATAAATAAGATAAATAAATAAAATCCCTGTCCCCAAAGGGCTCACAATCTAAAAAGCAACATCAGATAGACACCAGCAACAGACAATGGATGTACTGTGCTGGGGGTGGATAGGGCCAGTTACTCTCCCCCTGCTAAATAAAGAGAATCACCACGTTAAAAGGTAGGGTTGTGCTTTTTTCTGTTTTTTTTTGGCCTGAATCCGAAACACCCCCATTTTGTTCTTTGTTCAAAATCAGCCAAGCTGCAACACACCAAATTTGTTCTTTGTTTGAAATTGCAAAATCCAAATCTGAAACTTTTTGGATTTAAAAAATGGCCCCATGGCAATACTAGTGGGTGGAGGTGGTAGTGCCCAATGGGCGAAAGCTACCACCCAAATTTCAGAGGAATTGTGCAAAGTGCTGATTTTTGTTAAGATTTTTCCCATAGGGAATAATGGAGGTTTCAGCAAATGTATAGCTTCACGTCGGGGGGAAAGGGGGTGGACCAGAGCAGAGTAGGGTGGGTGGTAGTGCCCAGTGGGGGCAAGGAAGCTGCCAGAATTATTTCAAAGGAATTGGGCAGAGAGTTAATGGATTTTACGCATCTTTAAGATTCTTCCCCATAGGGAATGATGAAGGTTTCAGCAGCCCCCTAACTGCACTTGGGAGGCACTGGGGTGGCCCAGAGCAAGTGGTGGTACAGTGCACATAGGGTTGCTAATCCATGGGGTACTGGGTTCTGTTGTTTCTGAGATGTTTTGAGTGTAGATTATCTGGTAGCATATGAGAATGGATTCATGGTTTGTCATTGAAAATCTCATATGCTACCAGAGAATCTACAGGCTGGGCTCAAGCTGGCAACAAGGCAGGCATAGGCAATGGCATGACATCTCCCAAGGGAGTGAAAAAATTCTTCTGGAACAAAAAAAGCAATGCAGCCAATAAATCCATTCCCAGCCTGGCATGTAGTAGCCATAGCAGCCTGGCAGGCTGGGCTCAGGCTGGCAACAAGGCAGGTGGGCATAGGCAATGGCATGGCATCATCATGGCAACTTGAGGCATGCCATGCAATGCAAACTAGTTCTCTCTCTCTCTCTCTCCCTCTCTCTCTCTCTCTCTCAATGAGGCAGAAAGGCAGAATGGTGAATGGGTAACTAACTTGTTAAATGAATTGAAAACCCCTCCTTGAATTCCCTCCACCCTTGCCCTTTCTTCAACTCTCCCCCTGGCCAATGTTGGGTCAGTAAAGAGCGGCAAGAGGCAATGGAGTACAAGAAGGGAATCATCAGCAGGTTAGCCCATGCTTTAGGTCACCAATAGGAAGGCTGGAAGTGAGGGAAATTCAAAGAGATGTCAAACACAAAATACAGACTGACTCAAGAGATCGCCACAAAATGGAGGTCCGAAACAACAAAACATTTTGTAGCCGAAACAGGCACGTTGTGTTTTGTGTACAAAACTTTTGGATTTGGGAAATGGGAGTTTTGTTTTGTCTACAAAGCAACCGAAACAGACTGTTTCGTACCTGAAACATTTCGCACATCCCTATTAAAAGGTGCCTCTTTACCAAGTTCAAAAAACAACAAACTGTGTGAGTACAGAAAATATCCAATCATGAATACAAAACTTCCAGAATTAATAACTATGTTTATAAATATGTTAATAATGTCCATCCTGTTGTATACACAAGGTATTTCAAGGTAGATTCTATGATGATATTTTTGCCTTTTAGTCCTTCTTGAAGAAGCTTCAGCGGAAATCACTGCTATCCGGACAGTTTTTTAAGGACTTATAAGGATTCACCAACAAGCACTATGACTTACAAGGACTCACGAACAAGGATTTACTTCATCACTTGTATCCTGGCATCATCTTTGTGAGATTTATATGTATTTGAAATATTGGAAATACCTTTACCATATTATCATTGTAGATTCCTTGTGGTGAATATTTGCTATTTGATCCATTTAGTGGATATAGTTTATTGTATGGTTTCCCCTTGCAACATGTTCACCATGTATGAAGATATCTTCATATTCTCATACCCATACAAGAGCTTTTGGGTGGTGTATGGCACAATTCTTGGATTTAGATCTTGGATATATGTATCATTACTAATTTCATGATTATTTATAAACATAGTTATTAATTTTGGAAGTTTTGTATTCACGATTGGATATTTTTCTGTACTCACACGGTTCATTGTTTTGTCCTTAGTACATGTGTAGCCCTATTTTCTTTTGCGTCTTTACCAAGTTATCAGGTGTTACCCCTGCAAGTGTGACAGAGTCAACCAAATTCACATATGCACTAGCATGGATCACTTCTAGAGATTTTCTTGTCCCTTGCTCCCCATTCACATGACTCTTGACTAATGTGAAAGTGTTGATTTGGAGCAAACAGCACTGAAAAAGGACTGAATTTTAGTTGAAATGTAAACTACAGGTTAGTTTATTCCGATTTAATGATTTATCTGCTAACCTGTTTCCTCTGTAGATTCCGATTGCATATTGGAACTCAGTAAGGGTATTCACATGCAAAGACTAACCCAGACTAGGGCAGCCCAACCTGGTCTAGGCTGGGTGTGTGAAGTGCCAGGATTGAGTCCAATCCCGGCGCTGCCTCCATGCCAAGGCTGAGTTTTTACCTGGTGTTTAGCCAAGGTTAAGAACCTATGGTTTTCTGAACCACAGCTGGCGATCATCTGGGCAACCACTGACAGGTTAAATGGTTCCCAGCCCACCGCCATTGCTGGCAGCAAGCTGGGGGGAAGGAGTGGCTGTGGCAAGTGCAGGAGCTGTTCTAACAAGAGCAGTTGCGGCACTTGTGCCCTGGGCCTCCCTGGTATGGGGGGTGGGGGTGGGGAGTCCTCTCGCTCCCAGCATCTCCCTCCACTGCTCCGCCACTTATATGGGTGCTTAGTGTGGCAGAGTACTAAGGACAGGGGGAGAGTAACTGGCCCTTTCCACCAGTGTTCCCTCTAAGACAGGGATCCTCAACGTTGGGCCCCCAGATGTTAGTGGACTTCAGCTTCCATAATCCCAAGCCCCAGTGGCCTTTGGTTGGGGATTATGGGAGTTGGAGTCCACTAACATCTGGGGGCCCAACGTTGAGGATCCCTGCTCTAAGGCGTGCGCATATGCGTGCACACACAAGGTTTTTTAAATGTCCGCTCAGTTAATTTTACATCCCATTCGGGTTGAATCAGGAAGGCCCCACTGTGAATGCATGTGCGCACACACTGCTTTGATACTTCCACTCAGAACAAAACTCATTCTGCACACAGATGAAAAAAATTAGAGAGAACACTGCTATCCACCCCCAGCACAGTACCTCCAATGACTGTTGCTGGTGTCTATCTTATGTTTCTTTTTAGATTGTGAGCCCTTTGGGGACAGGGATCCATCTTATTTATTTATTACTGTATTTCTCTATGTAAACTGCTTTGGAACCTTTTGTTGAAAAGTGGTATATAAGTTGTTGTTGTATCTCATTTGTAATTCTGGACACATCATTCCTTTTATTCTAATTATAAATGACATAGGAGGTGCTAAATGTTTAGCATCCTCAGATTCTTGTCCAGTCACTTCCCATCTAACTAATTATTCTTTTAGCTACAGGTATTTTGCTTTCCAGCTTGCCTTACTGTTATCATCACAACTCTTGAGAATCTTATTTCATTCCTTCACTAGCTGCTGCTCAAGTCTGCAGAACTCATGAAGTTGCTGCCATAGTTTTCTCTTGCTTATCAGAAATCTCCTTTTCAAAAGATATTATTTCATAAAGGAACTGGACACCATTTTGGACTGCTACAGAGCCAATACCTTTGATCTTGAGGGCAGTCAATAAAGATTAATGCTCATATCATCAAAAAAAATGTAGTCCTGTGTATAAGTGTCAACTGAGAATCTTTTATTCCACCAGCTGGAAGAATTTACAGGGTCAATAGATGTAGGTGAGTCAAACAGAAAAATGGTAGTACTTCAGTAAACAGGAGGACCTCAGAGAACTGAGCTTAGGCTCTGGTGAATTCAGTTTCCATATGCCTTCCCTAGAAACATTTCACAGCACTCTCATTCCTGTCTGCTCTCAGAGCTACAGTACATGCAAAGCTGGAGCTAACAAGCTCTCAATAATTTTTTATTCCCTTGACATTTCCAGGACTGCTGAAATCTGTGTCTGCTGCTCTCTACCTCATGCTTTAGCTCCCAAGGTAAAGTTAGCAACTTGTCCATTAGAGTTGGGTGAACTGTCTGGGGGTGGGGAGAAGGTTTAATTTGATATTAATACCAGCTGCAGTCATAGCTTCACTTGCTGATTTTAAAACTTGCTCCAATAAACTGGTGTTCCATCTCAAAAGAAAGACATAAGCATGAGCAATAAAAAGTAATTATTGCCACTGAATTTTCTTCTCAAAGAAATGCAGTCCTCTGATTCTGTGGACTATTAGCTAAAAGGTGTATTTTTCCTCTCCACTTGTACTCTTTGTCAGCATAAATAAAACACTTTTGCTGTCTATACTAAGATGCTGTGGGGACATCCCTAACAGAGATAGAATCAAAGTATCAGAGTTATAAAAGGAGTTTCTTTCATTTTCTGCTCTAGTTTCTAACCAACAGTTTCTCCCTATTTGTATCATAGAGGTGGAGTTCTGAAATGCATAGAATACAACATTCATCTATTTCCTTTTCTTTCTATGTAACCTAGCTATATGGGCATACACTTCCAAATTTCTCAAGACATCAGTAGGACAAATACTACTGACAACAACCAAAATGTGTCAACACAAATCAACCCTAAATCACTGACACACATCCATAATAGTAACTACACTACCATTAAACAGAAAACATTAAACATTTTATGTCTTTTCAGTGCTTGACAGATATAGTACAGAAAACAAAATATTCAAAACTAGTAAATTGCACCCAGAGTCAATGAAGACATGAGACAAAAGTAGTAGAGTAAAATGGGCCACAACTTTATTGATTGGCATTCTGATTAATGAAGGAGGAATGGCACTCCATCCCCTACAGTGCAGAAGCTAGACTCGCTGCTACAGTGCTAGTCAAACCTAAACATATAGAATGATACACCTTGGCCCCAGGAAGCATCATCCCTCTGGCTGGTGCTTCCCATCCTAGCCCACCTAATGTCAAGGCACCTGCCTTAGGGATCACCACCCCAAGCTGCCAAGACTTTAAGCCTGGTGATTCCAGAGCAGCTTGGAGTAAGTCCTAAGCTAGCGCTTTCTGAGCCACACAGCCTCTAGGGATTGTCATGGACTTCTCCATATACAAAATACGTGCCTGAAGGTGTTCACCAATCCTACACTACCTTATACAAACTGCACTGTACCTGCCATTGTGACCAGAAAACCCAACTAACTAAGGCCCATAGTGCAAGGTAGGCAAAAAGAGACCTCCAGCCAAGGCCAATCTGTCAGGGGCCAAGAAATCCCTACTGGGATCACCACAGGCCAACCAGCCTGCACTACGGCCCGGGATGGGTAGGAAGGGTCACTTCTCAAACTCGGACTGTGGGGCTTGAGACATGGCCAAGACAATGGCCATGCAAGTCCCATCTCCTATGGGCCCACCAGTCAATCGGGGCCTGCATTTTGCTTCATGCATGCCTCATTAAGAGGCTGGGGGCAAAGAGCTCCCCCCACCGGGGGCTGCAGCTGACATCTGTTAAAATACACCCCTATATTGTGCAGAATTGAGAGGGAGGAGCCAATCTTTCTACACTGTTGCAGGTTCTCGATGGATGCACCCATGCAGGTCCTGGCAGGTCAAAAAAGCCCTGGCAGATCAAATGGCCCCCGGACGCTCTGGAAGCCCTAGTTAGATTGGACACGCAATGCTGATAGCCAAGCAACTTGTTTTTGATCTGACGAGCACTTCGAGCCCATGGGAGGGCTATTCAAAGTATTCGTGCTCTTGTACAGATAGTAAAAGCCTCCAAAACGTTACTAATAGCCCACAGCAGTGTGGGTACCTCTACTGAGAGCCTACAGCAGCATGGTCGGATCAACTCTGCCCTCCTAACAATATGTGGGCCAGATTCTATTTTTAATTTGAATCTGCATGATCTTCCTTTTGTTTAGATACCAATGTATGTAAATGTCATCAGAAGTGTGTGTTACTAGTGGTAGAGATACCGAGAAATCTGGAAAGATTTTTAGTTCAAAGGAGGAACCATCAGCCCAGTTACCTTGTTAACAGGAACATATTCCCTCCGTCCCCCATTCAGAGCCCCTCCCTCCATTCAGAGCGGGCAGCATGAGGATTTTTTACAGGTGGACTTGGGAGGTGTTTGGATGTGGATATTTGGCACTGTAGTATTATTAAAATATACAATTCTGTATGGTATTATTTTACATTTCTATCCTACCTCCCAATAGTTGCATTTGCATATATGCTTACAACCCTGGACTTGCATGTGTCTGTTATGATATTGCTGTAGTATGTGGTTCCGTACATATTAACATGAACAGGCCACGTAAGTTTTAGTTCGGGTTTTTTTTAATTAACAATATTTAAATACTACTTTTGAAGCAAAAAAAAAAGGTCATTGAAATTGTTTACATAGCATAAAGGATGAGAAGAGAAATAGTTTCCTCTTCCCAGAGGGTTTACAATTATTATTATTGTGAATTGTAATTATTCTCTGCTAACTGAGCAAAGAGGCACCTTTTTAAAGTGGCAATTCTCTTCATTGAGCAGGGAGAGAGCAACTGGCCCTATCCAACCCCAGCACAGCATCTCTCCAGTGGCTGTGGCTGGAATCTTATGTTTCTTTTTTAAGATTGTGAGCCCTTTGGGGACAGGGAGCCATTTAATTTAATTTAATTTAATTATTTATTTATATCTCTGTGAACAGCTTTGGGAACTTCTGTTGATAAGTGGTATATAAATATTCATCATATTGCTATTATTGTTCTTATTTTAAATAGCACAAAGGAAACACCATCAATAGCCACTGGATATGCTAGGCTGAATATGAACTGTTGGTCTCCTCCTACTAAATTAGACACTACTTTAAAAGCTTGCTG
Source organism: Hemicordylus capensis (assembly GCF_027244095.1). Classification (NCBI taxonomy): domain Eukaryota; kingdom Metazoa; phylum Chordata; class Lepidosauria; order Squamata; family Cordylidae; genus Hemicordylus; species Hemicordylus capensis. The sequence goes on along the minus strand of NC_069658.1, from coordinate 290,953,512 downwards.
TTTGCACAGTGAGGAGGGTTAAAGACTTTAATTTTAGCCAACAAAATTTCTTGGGACCATATAATGTCAATCATTTATAATACCATGTGCAATTTATTGTGAAAATCCTCCAGTAAAAGGCATAGCCAACAGTAGATGTTACAGTGCTCTGAGCTTTTAAATGACACAGAAAAGACAAACAGGAAAAATATGTCAGAAAGAAACCTAGCCTTGTTAGGAATGGATCACAGAACAAACCTATCACTGTGGTGACCTTTTTCTTTAAAAAAAATGTTCTCTATTTTCCTTGGATTAATTAAAGATTCGAAGCAAAGATGTAACAAAATGGTTAGCTCTTTGATTCCCCACACTTGCTTCCTATGACTGTGAATATTGTATAACCTTGATTTCTGATTAAAAATAAATAGTGCAGTAATTATTCCTTTAGCAGGTGCTGTGCCTGCTTAAAAGGGATCAACATTTTTATATCATCATAACATTTAATTAATTGATTCTTTAGAAAAAGACAAGGTAATATGGTAATTTGGGTTATGCGGTGGAGAGAGTAATGCCATTTATGCATTCAGGCACAATTTAGTATTTCCATTAAAGAAAGCTATCTGAAGATTTTTCTTTGGACAGGAAAAAAATCCTGATTTTAAATGGGTCCATTTGCAGTATTTGTCCAAGGGTGACTCACAGTTCCAAGTTGGAAGCAACCTTTTTGGCAACACACACTTAGAACCAGGTTTAACTTGAGCAGAAGAAACTACAAGTAGGATTTGTGGTGTTATACTGTGTGACCCTCAAGGGCATATTTTGGGGAGACAATGGGCACTTCTGGAGGCACTGTGGACTGTTGAAATTTGCTCCCTTCAAGGTTGCACAGCTAGGAAAGCTCTTCATTAATAAGTGTGTCTACCTGGCTCTCTACTGGTAGATTATAAAAATAGGACAAAAGGTCAAATGATGGTAAGGGAGATAGCCCACGCCAACAACAGGTATGGGACTTGGTGTATAAGTGTCCATATACAAATTCCAGAAGCCTCCGAGAGAAGGTGGGTGACCTGGAGTGCTTGGTTACTAATGAAAATATAGGTATGGTGGGCATAATGGAAACCTGGTGGAATGGTGAGAACCAGTGGGACACTGTTATTCCTGGATATCAACTCTACAGAAGAGACAGGGAGGGGAGCATTGGGGGAGGAATAGCAGTGTATATTAAAGAAGGATAGATTCCAACAAGCTAGAAAACCTAGGTGGACTGGAGTCCTCAGCAGAATCATTATGGGTAACAATATGAGGACTGAAAGGAAATGTGTTACTAGGGATGTGCTGTCGCCCTGTGGACCAAAAGGTTGAGAGTGACCTGGAGTTGGAGAAGGAAATCAGAGAGGTGTCAAAGAAAGACAGATCAGTAATAATAGGTGAAGTCAACTACCCACACATAGGTAAAGTGTGCCATCAAGTCAATTTCAACTCCTGGCGCCCACAGAACCCTGTGGTTTTCTTTTGGTAGAATACAGGAGGGGTTTACCATTGCCATCTCCCATGCAGTATGAGATGATTCCTTTCAGCATCTTCCTATATTGCTGCTGCCCAATATAGTGTCAAGTGGGGATTTGAACTGGCCACCTTCTGCACGTTAGTCAAGCATTTCCCCACTGTGCCATTAGGTGTAAATCCACATTCAGGTAATGAAGGAGAGGCCAGATTTCTAGACATGCTAAATGACTGTGCCTTAGAACAGTTAGTCATGGAACCAACCAGAGATGGCGACCATGAACTTAATCCTGATTGGTACCCAGGACCTGTTGCGAGATGTCAGAGTTGCAGAACCATTGGGGAACATTTCACCATATATGCTAGTGGAAAATTGTCAAGGAAGTCCAACACAGATGCGTTGGAATTCAGAAGAGGAAAATTCTCAAAAATGAGGGGACTGGTAAAATGGAAGCTGAACAGGAATGTCAGGAAGTTCAAATCATTCCAGAAAGCATGGAACCTATTTAAAACCACAATAATAGAAGCTCAGTAGGAAAGTATACCAAAAAGGAGGAAAAGTACCACCACGTTCAGGATGATGCCAGCATGGCTTAACAAGTAGAGTCATGGAAGCTATAAAAAAGGAAGAAGACTTCCTTCAGAAAATGGAAGTCCTGCCCAAATGAAGAGAACAAACTCTGGCAAAAGAAATGCAAGGAAACAGTAAGTGATGAATCACAGCAGAAGATACTTTTTGGATTTAGAGGCTGAAGAACTGGGCCAATTTTTATTTGTGCAAACTGCCTAGAATCTTTGGAGTCAGAGGAAATATAAATTAAATAAATTAATAATAATCATTAATAATAATAATTTGAGGTGACAAGGGAAAACTAAAAATTAACAAATCACCAGGGCCAGAAGGCATCTACCCAAAAGTTCTTAAGGAACTCAAATATGAAATTGCTGATCTCCTGGCAAAAATATGTAACTTGTCGCTACAATCAAGCTCTCTATGAGAGGACTGGAAAATAGTCAATGTAACTCAAATTTTCAAAAGAGATCCAGGGGGAATCCGGGAAATTACAGGCCGGTTACCTTAACTTCAGTGTCAGGCAAATTGATGGAAAGCATACTTAAGGACAACAATTGTTTAACATCATATATATATATATATATATATATATATATATATATATATATATATACACACACACACACTAAGGTTGTACGTGGCAAGCACACAGTGAGGCGATTCTCACGATCACTAAAAAGCGGGCTAAGGGAGCCTAGCCTGCTTTTTGGCAATCATGTGGTGCCACAGGAGCCGCGCAGCTTTCAGCAGCAAACTGCCAAAACTACCCCTCCCCTTAGCTGAGGTTAAAGGAGTGAGCTCTCCATTGGTGTTCTGCTTGTGTGTCACTATGGAGTGCCGCCCAGAGGCTCGGAGTGTCGCCGGGAGGCTCGAGGGTCTCTCCAGGATGCCCCGCACACTCGTTCCAGTGGCCACGTGGCCCCCGATCCCTGCAGCCCCCTCTGGCTCCATGATGGAGCCGGCAGTCATGTGGGCAGCCAACCCAGTTGCCTATGGCTGCAGGCTTGCTCGCTCTCTTCCCCTAACACCATCTGGTGAGTATCACTGATCGTAAGACTTGCCTCAGTGCTTTACCAATTGGAGGTAACAGAACAAAGGCACCATGATGATTGGGCAGTGGGGATTCCATATGCCGATAGGGAAGAGGAGCGGGTAGGGTGAGCGAGTGGTGAGAAGGGGGTGAGTGGGTGAGCAGGTGGGGGAGGGGTGGGGGAGTGAGTGACAGGGAGAAGGAAAGTGAGAGAGCATGCTGCGGTGAGGAGACGAGAAAGTGAGCGAGCGGCGAGGAGGGGGCGAGTGAGCGAGCGGCTCTGAGCAATAAAGCAGGGGCTTTGGCGAGGGAGGGCAAGGAGAACAACAATGTCCCAGAGCTCAGATTATCTGTGCAGGTACAGCAAGTACAGAAGAAAAGGCCTTGCTGAAGGAGAACCAGCATGGCTTCTACAAGGGCAAGTCTTACCTCACTAACCTTTTGTTGTTCTTTGAGAGTGTCAACAGGCATGTGGATAAAAGAAATCTGGTTGACTTCCACAAAGCTTGGACTTTCCCCACCAAAGGCTCTTGCGTAAACTTAGCAGTCATGGGATAAGGGGACAGGTTCATGTATGGATCGGTAACTGGTTGAAGGGCAGGAAACAGAGGGTAGGGATAAATGGACAGTTTTCACAATGCAAGGATGTAAGAAGTGGGTTCCCCCAGGAAAATGTACTGGGACCAGTGAACTTTAACCTGTTAATAAATGATCTAGAAGCAGCACAGTGGCCAAATTTGCAGATGACACTAAACTTTTTAGGGTAGTGAAATCCAAAACAGATTGTGAGAAGCACTAAAACGATCTCTCCAAACTGTGGGAGTGGGTGGCAAAATGGCAAATGAGGTTCAATGTAAGCAAGTGTAAAGTGATGCATATTGGGGCAAAAAACTCCAAGTGCATATATATACCCTGATGGGATCTGAGCTGTCAGAGACTGACCAGGAGAGAGATCTTGGGATCATGGTGAACAGCTCATTGAAAGTGTCAACTCAGTGCGCGGAAGCTATGAAAAAGGCAAATTTCATGCTAGGGATCATTAGGAAAGGTGTTGAAAATTAAAAATGCTATTATTATAATGCCCTTAAACAAACATATGGTGTGGCTACATCTGGAGTACTGCATACAGTTTTGGTCACCGTATCTTAAGAAGGGTATTGTAGAACCAGAAAAGATGCAGAAGAGGGCAACCAAGATGATCAGGTGCCTGGAGCACCCTTCTTATGAGGCTAGACCACAGAATCCGGGGCTCTATACTTTGGAAAAGAGGTGACTAAAGCGAGACATGATCGAGATATATAAAATTATGCATGAAATGAAGAGAGTGGACATAGAGAGATTTTTCTCCCTCTCTCACAACACTAGAACCAGGGGTCATCCCATGAAACTGAAGGTTGGGAAATTTAGGACCAACAGGAGGAAGTACTTTTTCACATAGCACATATTATCTATGGAATACTTTGCCATGGGATGTAGAGATGGCCACCAGCTTGGATGGCTTTAAAAGGGGTTAGACATATTCATGGAGGACAGGTCTATCGGTGGCTACTAGTCTGGTGGCTATAGGCCACCTCCAGCCTCAGAGGCACAATGCCTCTCAATACGAGTTGCAGGGGATTAACAGCAGGAGAGAGGACATGCCCTCACCTCTTGCCTGTGGGCTCCCCAGAGGCATGTAGTGGACCACTGTGTGAAACAGGATGCTGGACTAGATTGGCCTTGGACCTGATCCAGCAGGGCTGTTTTCATGTTCTTATGTTGCTCTGGGCACTGCATTGTAAAAAGGACACTGATAACTTTGAGTGAACCCAGAAAGGGGTAACAAAGATAATAAGGGGTGTGGAAGCCAAGTTCTATGGAGTATGATTTAAAGAGCTTGGTAGGTTTAATCTGGAGAAGAAAAGACTAAGGGGAGGTATGACAGCCATCTTCAAATGTCCAAAGGACTGTTGCACTGATGGTGGAGTAGACTTGTTCTCTGTTGCTCCTGAAGGCAAGAATAGAACCAGTGGACTGGAAATATAAGGAAGCCTATTCAGGCTAGATATTAGAAAGAATTCACGAACTGTAAGAGCTATTCAAAGTGGAACAGCCTGCCTCATATCATGGTGGGCTCTAGGTGTGTGCACAAAACCAGTTTAGCCGGTTCAGCTCAAATCCGGACTGGTATGGTTTGGTTTTGTCCCCAATCAAAACAGACCTGGATCTAGTTCGAACTGAGCTGCTTCGACTGGCTCAGAGCTCTGCTGGTTAAAGGGAATTCGGTGATGATTCCTCTTTACCAGTATAGGGCTGGGGGGCTGCCCTAAGGGCAGAAGGAGTTGGGTAGAGGGAAATAAATATGTAGTTACCAGTGCCACTTGCGGTATCTGCAGCATCTGCAGTGGCTTCAGGGGACAGCGGCAGACCCACCCACCCCGCACACGCCTCCTGCAGAGTAGGCAATGAAAGCGGCAGCCTGGTATGGGCCTTCCTCAGCACTACTTTGGCCTCTGTCCAGTCCCTGGGACCTCTTTTATTGACCTCTGCATATGCACAGAGGCCATTTGCATGAACACTCAAATTTCATGGTAATGCAAATGGCCTCTGCACATGCATGGAAGTCACTAAAATTGCCCCCACGTGTGTGCAAAGACCCGGATAGGGCCAAGAACCAGGTTACGAACCAGACCCTGTCGACCTTGCCAGCTCTAGGGGAGGTTGGTGGGGGGGGGGCACTGCTGCCCCACCTCCAATGCCACCAGCAGCACTTGTAAGTACCTATTTACTTCCCTCTCACCTTCCTCTACCCTTAGGACAGTAAGGGTAATCCTCACTGGATTCCCTTTTACCAGTAGAGTTCCGAGATGGCTCATTTTGAACCAGGCCTGGTTCATTCGGGAATTGGACCAGCCAAGGCAGGTCTGGCTTGATGTCGAGCCCAGCTCAAACCACTGAGTCAGCTCACACACCCCTAGTGGGCTCTCTTTTGCAGGAGGTTTTCAGATAGAAGCTCGATGACCTTCTGTTAGGGTTACTGTAGCAGATTGTTGTCCTGATAATTTTATTTATTTATTTTTACACTTATATCCCGCTCTTCCTCCAAGGATTAGGGGGTTGGACTGGAAGATCTCCAAGGTCCCTTCTAACACTAAAATTCTATGATCATGTGCACATACCTATATGAGCTAAAATCCTGAATGTTTGATATTCCTCCATAATATCTTGCTATCTTGGTGAAAAGGAAAGAAGTGGTGTGTTGCAGCTCCAGAAGCCGAAATCTGGTTGGCACATAACACTAAAGTGGAGGTCACTTCACCTCCAGTTTAGGGAGCTGTACTACTGAATGCGATCAACTGGGGTTAACCGAGAAAATGGACCCATGGTTTCCCTCCCCAGACTCCAAATTGTACCTTTAGTTCAGAGTGGAGTTTCACCGCCTGGACCTCAGTTTGCTCATTGCCAGCATTTTGCCCAAATGCTGGCATTGCAGTTTTCCTCTCATGCAACTGGAGTTGAGGGAAGAAGCTCCTCCCTGGCTGCTATTGGGTGCAAGGGCTGTCCTCCATTAAAGGAAGAAGCCCCGGCAGCCAGTTCCCCGATTTTGTCCAAATGCAGACAGGAGAGCAAGGGGAGGGGGCGCAGAATTGTGGATCCATTGGTCCTGCAGTTCTGTGTTACTTCTGAAGGCAGCCTTAGTGTCACTCATGACTGTTGGAAAGTCATTCCCCAGTTCTGCTGAAAGAGACAAGCATGTGGGATCAGTTGGAGCAGACTGTATTGTGACAACCTTAAAGAATTGTACCTATTTTCAAACAAGCAGATAAGAAGCACTATAAATGTTAAGCATCCAGTGAACCCCACAGCTGTAGAGCTGACTGATTCAGTGCCCCTGTTAGTAGTTTTTTCTTCTTCTTCCAAGGTACAAAACAGTTCTGAGCCCACACACATCTTTCAAACACCTATTTGGCCTTTCATAGGAATCCCCTTCCCATCTGGAAGGAGATATGCAGCCAGTGGTGGAAGAAAGTCAGCTTGCCGCTAAGCAGAACAGGAAGGACACTGTAGACAAAATGGGATGGAGGCATCAACTCCAGCCAGCACTTCTGTGAGTCTGCTTGAGGGCAATGGTTGCGAGTTTCAATTTGTCACTATATCTGCAAAGTTGTCTTCCCTTTCTCAGCTCTCATGGAGGCTCCCAGTGGCTGAACAATTGGGCATCATGATATGAGTTGTGCCCATCACTCAGTTAGTGCACGGCCAACTGCTAGTACATCTTAAAAAGAACTCTAAAATTATCTCTTTTTAAAATTCCCATTTCAACTTCTCATTTCTGAGAGCTCATTTTGAAGGTTACTCTAGGGATAGAGGCAATTTTATAATCTCCGAGAGACATTTTGAATTGTAGCACCGTGACAACATAGCAATAAAGGAGCTGTTGATGAGTTTGCTTGTAGTTACTGTGGCAACCGCAAGTATAAATCCACCCCTGCTGAAGAATAGTTCAAGGGATTGTGTAGCATGCTTGACATACCTGAGCACCTGTTTCTGCATGGCACGTGAAGAAGAGAACAACAGATCTGTGATTTTAGTCCTGTCAAAGTCAGAAGCCTTGTTCAAACTCACCACTCCTCAGGAATACTGAATGCCTGGAAGAAGGAGTGGGGTGAAACCCTCTAGTCCCATATCTAATGTCCACATGCCTCCTGGCTCCACTCCTGACATCTACATATTCAGCAGAATGTCAGGAGGACTTAGCACATACAGTTGTAGCTTCATAGGAACATAGGAGTCAGACTATTGGTCCATCTAACTCAGTATTGTCTACACTGAGTGGCAGCAGCTTCTGAGGTTTCAGTCAGGAGTCTTTCCCAGGCCTATCTGGAGATACCAGGAATTGAACCTGGGACGTTCTTCATTCAAGAATTTGTTCTACCACTGAGCTACGGGCCCCATTCCCTAAGGGGAATATCTTATAGCAGACAGTGTTCACATGTAATCACAACCCCAAATGCAAGCCAAGGCAAATCCTGCTCAGCAAAGGGGACAATTCATGCTCATTACCACAAGATTGGTTCTCCGTCCCCAATAGTTCTCAATGCTATTGAGAAATGACATGGAGTGGGTTCCCAATAGCCTTGAGAGCCTACCTGTATGTGCATACAGCTCTACACCTGTAGGTGATTCTTTCTGAGGGTCTGCTGAATATGTGGATATCAGGGAGTGGAGACTCATCAACATCAAGAACAGAGGCGATGGGTATAGCCATGCTCTCCTCTCCACATTTTGAGTATGACGATGGAAGGCTTCATTTGATCAGGGCTAGAAGGACAACCTCCCAATCCTACAGATCCAAATAGCTGCACTTGGTGGATTACCAAATTATATATGGAAGTACAGCATTTTCTCAGACAGGTAAAATATAGCAGGTCTATTACATGCCTGTTCCCTGAAATCTGACTATAAGTTGCTAAATAAATAAATATTAGGGCTGTTAAAACACATTTATTCACCCAGGCTCAATGAAACTCAGAATCTTTCATTGTTTTAAAAGAATCTCAAACGGGGAATTGACAGAGGGAGTGTGACTCTGTTGGTCCTTTTGGATCTCTCGGCAGCTTTTGATATAATTGACCATACTAACCGTCTGGACCATCTGAAAGGGTTGGGAGTGGGAGGCACTGATTTGCAGTGATTCTGCTCCTACCTCTTGGGCAAATTCCAGCTGGCGTCACTTGGAGACAGTTGTTCCTCAAAACGTGAAATTGATAGGGTGTCCCCCCAGGACTCCATACTGTCTCCAGTGATTTTTAACATCTACATGAAACCTCTGAGAGAACTCATCAGGGGATTTGGTGCAGAGTGTTATCAGTATGCTGAATGACACCCAAATCTATATCTCCATGTCAACATCATCAGGAGAAGGAATAACCTCCCTAAATGCCTGTCTGAAGGAAGTGATGGGCTGGAAGAGGGATACCAAACTGAGACTAAATCCAAGTAGGACAGAGGTATTTATTGTGTGGGGTCAAAACTCAGGAGACAATTTTGAACTACTGGTTCTGGATGGGGTCACACATCCCCAGAAGGAACAGGTACACAGTCTGGGAGTACTTCTGGATCCAGACCTCTCCCTGGTGTCTCAGGTTGAGGCAGTGGCCAGAGGTGCTTTCCATAAGCTTTGGCTGATATGCCAGCTGCGTCCACTCCAGACTTGACTAGTGCAATGTGCTCTATGTGAGGCTGCCTTAGTACATAGTCCGGAAACTGCTGTTGGTAAAGAATGCGGCAGCCAGGTTGGTCTCCAGGTCATCTTGGAGAGACCATATTACTCCTATATTAAAAGAACTACACTGGCTACCAAGAAGTTTCTGGGCAAAATACAAGGTGCTGGTTATAACCTATAAAGCCCTAAACAGCTTAGGCCCTGGGTATTTAAGAGAATGTCTTCTTCACTATGAGCCTCATCGTCCATTGAAATCATCCAGAGAGGTCCGTCTGCAGTGGCCACCAGCCTGCCTGGTGGCTACACAGGGACGGGCCTTCCCTGTTGCCGCCCCAAGACTCTGGAATGTGCGCCTGCCAAAATAAGTGCTTCCCCATCTCTGACAACTTTTAAAACATTTCTGAAGACACATTTATTCACCCAAGCTTTTAAACTAGATTTGTGATTTTAAATTGTTTTAAAGGTTTTAATTTGTTTTATGCTGATGCAAGCCACCCAGAGATGAAAGTTTGGGGCGGTGTACCAATATCAAAAATGGATGAATGAATGTTTTTAATATGTTAACTGTTTTTAATTTGTGTTGTAAGACACATATAGCAACTTAGTCATCGACTACTATAACTTTACATGCCTAGAATATTTTATAATAAATAAATATTCCAGGCATGTAAAGTTACAGTAGTATAACTGGTGGCATTAAAGTGATATTCGATGACTGAGTTGCTATATGTGTCCTATATGCAGGCCTGTTTGTGTGGCCACGGTGGCACTTCTGCTGAAAATTGCTTTTGATAGCATAGTAGTGTTGGCACATCCTGTTACAACCCTCAGAGACAACTTAGCCCCTGATGTTTTCTCAGAAACAAATCTTACAGCAAAACCTATTCCCCAGTAAGGTTTCACATTGTGACTGGACATGGAGACCTAAGACTGAGTATGAACAATACATTATTAAATTTTTATTTATGCTAATACTGCAACATAACTACTTTGAAGTTTGTTGAAGACGGGTGAGTTCTTCCCTGAACAGACAGATTTCTGAAGAAGGGCAAAAGCTGATAGGTAGGAAATTAGATTCCATTTTCTGTACTCCCTTGGTGGCAAGTCAAAGTAATTCCTTTCTGAGTATAGAGTGCTGTGTGCACATACACACATAGCCTAGCAATTTGTTCACAGGCAGCTAGAAAGAATCATGCTTTTAAACCAAGTCATACAACCAGAAATGGTTGGGGTGGGGGGCATACCAATTTATTTTAAGCAAATAAAAATTCTGCCTTCACCCATTGTTCTGAAACTACATAGAGGAAGAAAAACACTCCTTTAAAAAAGCCAAGTCTGGAAAAATAAACAAAGCATACAACAGTATATTTTGAGCAAGCAAAAACCTAAGAGCTCACTTAAAAACAACAACAACAACAACAACCCTGAGGCTTGACTTGAGAGTAAAGCCCATAGAAAGTCAATGAAACTTGTCATTAAACAACCACAGGATCAGTCTACATGCAGCCTAACCAAGAGGGGTGGGGAATTACCAATAAGTTAAATGCAAAGGAAAGTATTTTGATCTGCTATAGTTACAATGGTAGCTTCTTCTCAGTAATCCAAGGTAGCTGCTCAGAGGGGTAGCGGCTGCAGGACCACAGCTATACTGGGTCAAAACCAGGCTGCAATGGGAGAGAGGGTAATTTTTTCCAATTACTTGAGTGATTCGGGAACAGCAGTATGCAGCAGGGCAGGGAGAAGAGCTGCACTTTCCCAGTCCCCTGCTTGCCTACCTGCCTAAGGGATACTGCTGGGTTAGTGACAGAGTGGTATTAATTACTTAGGCTGAAATTTCTGCAGAGGGTGTACACTGGCCCAGAAAATGTGTTCAATGCAGGAACTCTAGGATGACAACGGGGGGGGGGGGAGATGTTGCAGTTGCCATGGCTAGCCAACTGCCCATGCTTCTCACTCCAGCCTCTTCCCACCATGCCATTTTTCTGTGAAGGCATTCAGACAGGAAAGGCACACCAGCCCTTGTCTAGCACTGTGCTAACCATGACCGAGATTAGGTATTTAGTGGGCTCTTCATTGTGTTATTAGCAATGATTTTCTGCCAGCTCCCAGGAGCCCCAGCCCCACTTGTTTTTGAGTCTTCAGGCTTGGAGATCTCACTCTTGACATGCTCAGGAGCCTTACGGCATCATGAGCTCTCCATTTATGGCACATGGAGACAGGCCACTTAGTTGACAGTGGGCCAGTCACTACTAGATTTGGCTCCTAACAATTAAATTAGAAAGGGGAGCAGATACACACCCTCCCTATGTTGGGATACCCTATGTAGACCCCAGAAGTAAACTAAAGCAGGTTAACTTTCAGGCAAGGCCACTCTGCACCCAGAGTGGACCAGCCTCGGCCCCTTCCCTCCTTTTGCAAAGGATAGCAGTAAGCTAATGCTGCAATTAACACAGCAGGAAGAATGCAAATAAGGCTTGCAGAGGTAACTCTACTCCCCCCCCCCCCACACACACACATAAGAAGTTGAGTCGGCAATAAAGATCTCAAAATGCATCCATTAAAAGTATTGATTGGATTTTTGTACTCTCTGTGCATGCAGAATTCATCTTCTCATGTCTATGCACTCTATTTTCATGACAGTCAGCCTTGGCTTGCCTTGGTAGTTCCGCATTGTTACACTCAGGATGAACAATCAGCAACAATGGAATCCTTGCCGGTCCCACCCAACACACTTATTCAACAAAAAAGGCCAATTGGAATGCCCCCCCCACCCCCTGACATGTTTTGGGTTATATGAAATCCCAGTTCCACGATCCAGTGTGTTCTTTGCGTACCATCTACCTTAGAGTCACCAGCTGCTCTTTGGGCGACTTACTGTTCACAGGCCACCACATCAGACTGTGTTCAGTTCTTTGTACCACTTTTTCGTGCCACTCTCCAGATCGGCTTTGTTGTCTAGCCTGATCTTCCCAGTCTTCCTTGATAACAGAGGAAGCACCTTCATGGGTTCACCTCTATCAACTAACCCCTCTAACTTTCTCACCCCCGCCTCTGAATGAACTGTCCCTGAGGAATGAGGTCCTTCAATTGTTCCAGGAGCCCCGAGGTTTCTTCATACAGATCAGGTGATATGAATGTTTGCCCCACACCGGGCCCATCTCTATACCTATTCCCTTTTCTTAAATCCAGCTGCCTCCCTCTCTAAAAGCCTCTTTCTCTTGCCCACCTGGAAATTTATACAATTAGGACTTTAAGCTAAAATGCCTCTTTGCAGTTGAATGTATTTTTAGTAGTAATATTACTTTGACCACATATTTCTTCCACGCTACCCCTCCCTACAATAAAAACTTCCTTTGTCTCAGTCTTAAATCTTGTCCACAACTTTGCACAAATTGAATCTGATGTGGAACTGTCCTCTTTGAACTCATTTCCCTACGCAAGGCCGGACACAAATTAAGGGGTGCTCACCAATCACCCCAGGACACATTCATTAGCAGTTGGTCCATAAATCCAAACAGGTGCATGCCTATGCAGACTGCTGATGCCAGGCATGAACTAGGTGTTGCCTGGGGTGGAAGCACTTCCAGAAAGGAATGAGAATCAGTGGTGGTTGTGGCATGGGAAGGTGTTTTCCCCTCCTTTGCCTGATTCAAAGCTCTGGCGCAGCTCCTGTGAGTCATGATAGGCAGGCAGATGGTTTTTAAAAACCCTTCTTCCAACTTTAGAGGCCTTTGAACCTATGGGGAATGGGTCTAGCGTGGCCCAAGAATATCTCTAGGATGTGCTATTCCCCTTGCCTCACTTGTCATAGCTTCAAATATGGAAAGTGAGAGATAGTTTTTTCTAGCCTGCTTTCCATGCCAGAGGCTCTGAGCACACAAAGATGTGTCCTGGAACATCCCAGTGCCATGTTATGTGCCACCTCTTATTGCTGAAGGCATCTAGTAACTGGTAACCCTCACAAACTGGGCAAAGAGGCATCATTTTAATATGGTGAATATTAAGCAGTCTTTTACAGAACAGTGCTGAACAGAACCCAGCACCCCATGGGTTAGCAACCCATGGGGGTGGTTGGCACCCTATGTGCACTACACCACCACTCACTCCTGGCCACCCCATTGCCTCCCAGGTGGAGTTATGGGTGTGCTGAAACCTCCATTATTCCCTATGGGGAAAACCTTAAAGACGTGTAAACTTCAACAATTCCTAAGAAATCAGCCCTTTGCCCTATTCCTTTGGAATCTGGGTTGTGGCAGGCACCCCTTGGGGCACTTCCCCCCAACCCACTGTTTTGCCCCTCAGGCCCCTTTTCTGCCCCGAATCTGCCCCAAAGACATGTAAACTTCAGAAATTCTTTAAAAATCATCCCTTTCCCCAATTCCTTTGGAATCTGGGTGGCAGCAGGCACCATTGGAGCACTACCACCTGATCCACTCTTCTGCCCCTAAAGCCCCAAATCCACCCCAAATAACATCAACATCACACATCAACAACAGCAGCAGAGCTTTGCAAAAAAACAGGCAGATTTCCAAAAGTAATGCACGTCCACCCCCTCCCCTGGAAATGCAATTGATCTACACACAAGTGTGTGAAACAACAATAATGAAATGCACACTGCCCCACGCAGTGTACACACTACCCCACTGGCCAACTACGGTAAATTTTACCCTTAAATTTCCTAAAAAGCAATAAGGAGGCAATTGCCAGCCGATCAGCCCATGCTATCGCTGGCCAATCTGCAGGCTGGAAATTCAAACAGATGTCAAAACTGAAAATGGAGACTGAAGGAGAAAGACTTTTCACGATTGCAAAATAGAGTTCCAAAACAGCCGAAACAACAAAACATTTTGTATCCGAAACAGGGACATTTTGTTTTGGCTACAAAATTTTCTGTTTTGAGCATTGAGTGTTTTGTTTTGGCTACAAAACAACCTAAATGGCCTGTTTTGTGCATAAAACGTTTTGTATCCGAAACGAAACACACACCCCTACTATCCACCCCCAGCACAGTACCTCCAGTGACTATTGCTGGTGTCAATCTTATACTTCTTTTTAGATTGTGAGTGCTTTGGGGACAGGGATCCATATTATTTGTTTTCTTGTTTGTTTTTCCCCTGTGTAGACTGCTTTGGAAACTTTTGTTGAAACGCGGTATATAAATATTTGTGGTTGCTGCTGGTGCAGCAAGCAGGCAAGAAACAGGGAGATTCTTGTATTCATCTCCCTTCCAGGCTCATTGCCTACAGGTGCTTTGCATGCAATTATTGCAGGGATGCTTAATTAAATAAGAGGAGAGCTGGTCTTGTGGTAGCAAGCATGAATTGTCCCTTTTGCTAAGCAGGGTCTGCCCTGGTTTGCATTTGAATGGGAGGCTGCATGTGAGCACTGTAAGATGTTCCCCTTATAGGATGGGGCTGCTCTGGGAAGAGCAGCTGTATGCTTGCATGCAGAGTTACGAAGTCCTTCCCGGGCATCTCCAAGAAAGGGCTGAGAGAGACTCCTACCTGTAACCTTGAAGAAGTTGCTGCCAGTCTGTGTGGACAATACTGAGCTAGATGGACCAATGGTCTGACTCGATATAAGTCAGTTTTCTATGTTCATGTCTTTAAAATTATTTCATGCTTTTCCGTGGTAGTGATTGTTCTTACTGCTATATTTGTATGATGTATTGTTTTTGTTTTTATGCAGTTCCCACCCCCCCTCCCCCAATAATATGATATGCCATTTTGAGCATATTTATAAAAGTATGCTGGAATTTACTTAGGGAGGGCCCATTGAATAAATTTTGAAAACCCTTAATTTAATAATTTAAAATTGCAGAGGTAATTGTAATTCATTATTTAACCATCTGACTTTTCAGGTTATATTTTTTAAATTCATATTTAGGGGGCAATAATGAATTCAGTTTATTTAGGATGGAGTAAAAGACTCCAGATTTTATTTAATTGACATGTTCCCATGCTACTTATATTGTCAGTCACTGGCTTCTTCCCCAACACCCTTGCCCTGAATTCTGAATGGTGGCTAAGATTTACAGCTCTGCAGTGCTAAAATCCATTATCAAATATGCTTCACTAACTCAGATTCAGCTTTCAAAGGTGGAAGGTAGAGGGGGGGAAGGCGGGGGGGAAACAGAACAAATGTGCAGTTCCCCAGCTGCATAGAAACTGGTGAAGCATACAGTATATGCATAATAAATTCAAGTCATTTGACAAGCTAGAAGAAAGTGTGTGAGTGCTCTGTAAAAAGGTACACATTCATTTCCACTTTACTTTTGGCCTCCTACATTGCAACTCAGATATCAGGGAAAAATAAATAGATGTAATTGTGAGCATAAAGACCATACTTTTCAGCCTTTTCCACACCGTGTTTTACAGTAGCCCTTGAAATTTGGCTGCTTCATCTGAGCAGCTGTTGCCTGTAAACACAGAGTATACTAATGAAAATAAAACAAAAATCACAATTGATGACTACAAGATGATAATTATTAGTGTCACACCTACCACAAACATCCCTTTGGAGAAATCTGGAATTTATGAGATAGAAAGCACAAAAGAAATGTCTCAGATTCCATAAAATCTTTGCATTTTTGGCCAAGGTGCTGATTAACATCTTTGGAACAAACTGAAGAATCAGTTCCTGCACAGACCAGTCAGTCTTAGGAAAAAGATATCAATGACTTTCCTCGTTAAAGATTCTTACATCCTTTTAAGGTCCATCTGGGCTGAATGAAGGCAAGCCAGACTATTTGAGTGTCAGAGTGATTGAACCTGTATATATGTTTGTATAATTAGGCATAACACTGTGTTATTTTATGTTGTTGGATGTTTTGCTCTGTTATCATTAATAGTCTTTTGCCTAGGTGTAATATTCTAGCATGTTTAAGCTTACCCTCCAGCCAATTCAACTGAGAAAGCCATGTTTTTAAAGCCTTATCTCAGGAAAATCACTATCTTTATTTTCCCCCCATTTTTTAAAAAAAAGCAATATATGCTTTTTCACCACCATAATACCTCTGGTAGTTAAAGCTGAAACCCAGGCATTATGCATCACCAATAAAGTGTCAACCAAACTCCTATATAAAACTTAAGAATACCTTTAAGCTTCTAAAGGATTAAGTGTGCCATCGAGTCGGTGTGCCGACCCCTGGCGACCACAAAGCCCTGTGGTTTTTCTTTGGTAGTGTACAGGAGAGGTTTACCATTGTCATCTCCCACACAGTATAAGATGATGCCTTTCAGCATCTTCCTATATCGCTGCTAGTGAAACCAAACATTGTAATTGTTAATGACATGACTACAGGGGCATAGCAAGGTTGCAGTGGGCCCAGAGACAACATTGTAAAATGCACCTCCCTCACTAAAGCTCAGCTCATGAAGTAAAGAAATCTTAAATGAGGCTGAATAGTGGTAACAAATATATATATATATATATATATATATATATATATATATATATATATATAAAACACCTATGTGCCACAATAGAACATCATCCTAAATTACTAGAGAAAGACATGCTGTTCTGGTAGCTCCAGGTCTTAACACTCACATCAATTTCGGAGGATGAATACAAGTGAAGGAAGCCCGGGCGGCTGTGCGACTGGGGGAGTCAGTCATGTGACTTGCATCTGGGGGCCCCCCAAGGCAGTGGGCCCCCAGGCAACTGTCTCCCCTTGCCCTATTATAGTTACGCCCCTGCATGACTAGAAGTTCTTGCTGCAGCAAGCAACGAAACTGGCATGAAATGTGCTTTTTAAAAATGCATTTGATAATATATGTTTTGGTTTCTGAGCATCCCTCCCTAAAACCTCACTACTAAATTTAAACAATGGCTTGCATACTGCACAGTGAGCCATGCACGGAAGTGGGCTCGTTGTTTGCAGGGCCCTCTGCAGCCCATCAATATCCGTAGCACAGGCGAGGGAGGCTCTGCTAACAATGCTGTGTGTCAGGTGCAGCATGGGGAATGCTGGGCGTTAGGCCCAGCTGCTCTGATACACAGGGTCATTCGCATGGAGCCTCCACCACCTGTACTCTGTGCAGCAACAGACAGATAAGGGCCCCTCAAGCAGCAAGCCTGGCCCTGGATGCAACTTGCGTGCATGCCTGGCTACACTGTGTGTCAGGCATTGTTTTTATGATTGGCTAGTTCTCTGCTTCTCTCCATCCTTTGTGTTTAGGGGGAAGCCTGCTAGACAGAACAGAAACTGCAGTTTGCAAGGGTTGGAGATGGAAGGTAAGGCAAGTGCTTTATTCAGCCCTCCGCCAACTCCCTTAATGTATTGATACACTATCCAAGGGGCCTCTTTTTAATACAAAAAAGGCCTTCTTCAACTGTGCTGATAAGCCAGGCCTGCTCAACTCGCACCCCCCCCAGCTGTTTTTGGATGACAGTTCCCGTAATCCGCACCCACAATGGTTAATAGCCAGGGATTGAGTTGTAGGCCAACACCTGCAGGAGGACCAAAGCTGAGCAGGCCTGTGATGGCTATCACAGCTTACCACAGGCCTGCTCATCAGTTCCCTGCTAATTGGGCAAAGAGACACCTTTTTAAAGTGGTGATTATATTTAGCAGGGGAAGAGTAACTGGTCCTATCCACAATATCCCTCCAGTCACTGGTGTCTATCTTATGTTTCTTTTTAAAATGTGATTCCTTTGGGGACAGGGATCCATCTTTATTTATTACTTCTTTCTCTATGTCAACTGCTTTGGGAACTTTTGTTGAAGAGTGGTATATTGATATCGGTGGAGGTGGTAGTAGTTAAGAGGAAACACACTTATTTTGGTGGCTGCTTGAACAGAGAACTGGGGGAAATGTGTATACTTCTTGTACATGAAGTTGGTCAACCATTCTCTGTCAGAATATGCCACTGCCTAGACTGACAACCTCATGCAAATAAGTGTCTCTATTTTCATCTATGACCTGTTGGAGGGTATAGCTCAAGTCAGACATTATGCTGTATGAGTGTACAAATGTACACTCATACATGTGTTTGTGTGAATGACTGTAACTGTGTTCATTTTAAAAGTGAACCTGAATACATGTCCTTCAAATGCAGGCACGGATAGGATGTGTACTTCTGTACTTGCATTCAACATAACATGTGAATGACTATACTTGTGTACAGATCTGTACCTGTGTACACTGTATACAGTACAAGTGTTGTACTATACAACACTGTACAAGTGTTGAACATAACATATGAATGGGCCTTATGCTTAAGGCACTAGCTGTAGTTTATCCTGCATTCCTATGTATCGGTATTCAGTTTTGTTATTGGATGTTATATATACTAATCTTACACATTAAGTACCAACAAAACAGCACTATATTCAGTGAGACTCATGATCCAGGGAAAATGCCAGGCAATTACAGCACTTCATAAATGAATATCACATATAAGCTATGAGCTATATGATCCAGATGGAAGTGAATACTTTTAAGTTTTATTGAGTTCAATGGGAGAATTAAGCATGTGCTTAATCTCATCAAAATCAATGAGACTTTCAAGTGTTTAATGTTGGTTGGTTATTCCCACTGGTTTTAATTAGATAATTTGGCTTCCATGTTGGCCAGTAAATGGAAGCAGATATTATAATTTTTAGGCAGTGTTAATATTCTTACAGCACTGATAATGAAAGTATAATCAGGAATGTGTCATCTGCACTATAAGAGGTATTCATATTCTAGAGAAGAATGAATGAATTTGATAGTCAGTGACCAGCAATCAAATAAAATGGAAAATAAAAATAAAATAAATTAAACACAGGGCTGGGTAATAAAGTATCCAAACATATATATAGAGAGAGGTCTCAGTTATAATCAATCAATTGTTCCTGTCTCAGTTTGCATGCTGCAGCACAGAATCTTGCTACCCCAGCTGTAAATGCTGTATACGAGTCTGCCAGAAGGAAGTAAGTATAATACTCTTCTGATCAACCTGGCATGTTTTTTAAAAAGTAGTTCAATCCAGGCAATTAGAATGTCCGTATAATATAAACAGTATAAGAGTACATGTGAGATGGACCCAATATTGCCCAAACCACATGCACATAGCCATTTCCTGAGCAGTGTTCTCTTAAATCTGCCATCCAAAATGGCAGAAGGCAGGGCATTAAACCGCGCCAGCAAGAACGCTCTCCTCTGATTTAGAGTGGTCAAATTTGTAAGGTTCACCACTGGCTGAGGGTAGTATGAGAAGCCACCTGGAATTCTACTAAGGGTAACAAGACTTAAATCAGATTGCTTCTCCATATCCACAATACAGGCAAATCTCATTATCCGTGGTTTCAGCATTCACAATTTTGTGTATCCGTGGTTGGGAAATAGGCACCCAGCCTCGGCATATGCAAAGAAAACGAAAAAAGGACTTGCGTATCCGTGGGTTGGCAACAGCCAAACTTCTAAAAGGGAGTCTGGCAAGGATTGGAGGGGAGGGCAAGTGGAAAGGAGGCAGGAAGGAGGGGATGAAGGGAGAGGAGGTGGCCGCAGAAGTTGGGCTTGGGTTGGAGGTAGTGCACTTTATCTTCTAAAGTTGCCACAGATGGTGGGAGAGGCAGTAGTGCATTTTCCCTTTTAAAATCGCCGTGGAGTCGGCTGCAACAGCAGGGATCATGGCAGGAGCAGCAATGGAGACTCCTTCTCCCTCCAAGCCTTTCTACCAATATACCACACAGGTCAGTCTGCATTCCATTTCGGGCCTCTCTTAGGACGTGTACGTTTGGGGCAGTATAGAAATAGGTTAAACCAACAAAACAAATAAATATCACATACACACACCTGCCACTATCCAGATTGCAAGCCAATCAGAAGCCAGTGCCAGAAAACCAACCAGGAAGGGAAAAATAGGCCTCCAAAATGGTGCTCAAAACATTTCAAATCAAAATGGGATTGTTTTGTTCCAAGCTCAAAACAGGCCCTTTATTTAAAAGGTGTTTTGTTTTGAGCAGGAAACACTCAAAATTGCCTGTTTCAAGTCAAAACATTTTGACTCTGAAACATTTTGTACATCCCTAAATACAACACGTTTTAATGGTTTCTGTGGCAAGATCATGTATTCTATACCAGGGGTTCTCAACCTTGGGTCTCCAGATGTTGTTGGACTTCAACTCCCATAATGCCCAACCAAAGGCCACTGGGGCTGGGGATTATGGGAGCTGAAGTACAATAGCATCTAGGGACCCAACATTGAGAATCCCTGTTCTATACCATTTACATCCTGGTACATAGCCAGCTAATGCCCCTTCCTCACACCTGCAGTTGAATTTCATTGATTTATTTATTTAACATATTTTCATGGGCGGTTTACAACAAAATAAAAACAGAAAGTTTTACACTTTGAGCCAAAAATTCTAATATGCTCCATATTAGGATTCTTACCATGCCACATTTCAAATGGTGTTGTATTTATTAAACTTTAGTAGGCAATCTGTTTTGTAGCTAAGTAGCAGATATAATTGCCTCTCTCCAAAACTTACTGTGTACATCCAGCAGCATGCATCTGCCAATTTTTATTAAAGACTGAGTCTTTCTTTCTGCAACCCTATTTTGTTCTGGTGTATATTGCATTGTCATTTGATGTTCAGTGCCCTCCTATTTCAGATATTCAGTTTTCATTTCATGTACATTCTGCTACATTGTCTGATCTCAGAATCTGAGACTTCCTTCCAAACTTATTGCAAACTCTTGCAAAATATTCCTTCAATTTTTAAAGTACGTGGTTCTTCTGACTAATCAAATAAATGTGTTTCTTAAATAATAATCTATGAAAGTCAAATACTTGTTTCCTTGTGAAGAATTGATCTGCATGGGCCCTCAAATGTCACTGATATTTGTGGACCCATCAAGAGGACCCACAATTATCACTGATACACAGTGATATTTTGTGGGCCCATATCAAGAGTGTGCTTTGTCTCTCTTTCTCTGTGTGAAGAAAGGTGGGTTTTGCCCTTAGACAGTATATACACTTGGACTCTACATTACAGTGACTTAAGTTTAGGACTCTGGCTAGCTCATCCTTCTTGAGTTGAAGAAAGGGTCTCAGTGACCCCCTCTGAGTCGTATTTCAGTCTCTGTGTCCCATGCCACAAATTCAAGCATTTATATCAATGTTGCTTTGCAATTTTGGCCTCTTCATTCATACAATCCACTTCTAATAGGCCACCCGCAAAGTCACTTTCTTAAGTATCTCATCTTTATCTGTGATAAAACACTGCTTTCCTTTGAATTTCACATCATAACCTTCCTCTGTAGCTTATGTAACTGACATCAGGCTGGACTCAAGTGTGGGCACAAACAATGCATCCTCAATAGTCAATTTCACTGGCTGCCTTCAGATGTAATGCTGAACTGTGGGTCCAATGGTTCCACTCTCCTCCTCCCCCCCCCTCCTTGTCCACATTTGGATGAAATGGAGAGTGATCAGTCACACTGACTGCAGAGTGGAGGGAGAACTGGCTGCTGGGGCTTCGTTCTTTAATGAAGGACAGCTCTGGCAGCCAATGGCAGCTGGAACAAGGGTCGAACTTCCTCCCTCAACCCTGGTTGTGAGGCAGGGGGACTGCAGTGCCAGCGTTCAGATGCAATGCTGGCACTGCACATCCAAGTTGAAGGTGGAGATACGCCACTCTGAACCAAAAGGTACAGATTGGATTTCAGGGAGGGAAATTGCGGTCTCCTTTTCTCCATTTCACTACAGTTGCCCTCATTTTGGACATATGGCTACTGAAACCAGAGGTGATGGGACCTCTGGGTTAATTTTACATCCCAAGCCAGCCACTGTTTCTCCTTTTTGCAGATAGCCTTAAAGAACCTCTGCCTTCATCAAACATCTGCTTCCCATTGCTAGAAAAATTGGAATCTTATAATTTGTGTCCAACTCAGTACAAAAATTTATTTAATGAAATTGCTGGTTGCGCCTGAATCAATATAAGTTCTTGCATTACATTTTGTAGAACTAGCTCTTAAATTCTTCTGTCTTAGCAGCATATATTTTTAGTTCATAAGACTTATTCTCTCCTTGCTTCCATGCATTTTTCTTTGTATGCTTAGGTGACTCACGCCTAATGAAATGTGATTTAACTTCCTTTTTAGTTGCAAATTCTTTGTTCTGAGTGCATTGAGTCTTCATGTATCTGTGACTCCCACAGACAAAAGACTTTTTGTTCTTTTGATAAGTTTTAAAAGTATTTTCATCACTTGACTTTAGTTGCTGCCCATTGCCTCTCTGCAAATTAAAGTCTTCCAAGTGGTTTGTTACAAACTCTAAATTCAAATCAACTTTGGCTTCTTATACATTTACAGTAGGATCAAAATGCTCAGGAAGACTGTTAAAGAACAACCCAATCTGAACTGTATCAGGCAAAATCGCTCCATATCCTTGCAGCTGTCATGAAGTCTCCAACATCTCATTCGCATGCTTAAACAGATCCTCTCCCTCCTTTAGTTTATTACACATCTTTATAACTCACCTTCGAGACATTTGTCTCCCACATGTCTTTTGCTCGTTGTTTATTTCTTAAATGCACCAATATAGAGGCACTCACCGATAAATTATGCCAGTGTCCCATCTGCATTTTCCTAGGCTTGTCCTTCTCTGACAGGGTGCTCAGTGTGTAAGACCCTGGTGATTCCATAGCTTTGTAGGAGCATCTACATTTTGCAAGTCCACAGTTCAAAATCTAGACTTCTCAATCCTCCTCCTTGTCTCCATTTTTGTGAAAGCCTTGTTTTCTTATTCAGGCCAATTACTTTCTTTGCCAGACTCAGAGCTCTGGGCCCACAACCCAGGTGTGTGGGTGTGTGTGTAGATAAACATTAAAATTCTCACACAGCAGAGTATGCTCTGGTGGTAAAGAATTTGAACCAAGAGATTATCTTGAGACTTTAGGTTGAGGTAAAACAAAACAAAAAACCCAATGATTTATTAAGAAACTAAACATCACATACTAAGAGAGCCATTGAATATAGACCAGCACTAGCGTTCAACAACATCTGAACAGTTCTGACTCTTAACTGACCAAGAGAGGCCTATTAACATACCTCCTCATGTCTCTATCAGCTAGAAGAGGTTACTGCAGTGCTAAGAGCAATGCTTTAGATGTGTGTTTGTTTTTTTGCATTTACTGACTTGGCATGCAACAGCTGAACACTAATCCTTGAGTGAGTGTTCCCAGAACTCCCTGAAGCTGGAGGATTGGGAGAAGAGCCAAAAAAAGGAATAGGCCTCAGGGCATTTCCCCCTGTAACAGCCTGCCCAACTCCCACTGCTATATCTCCCTCTGCCCACCACTCAAGAAATAGCTGCCCCCAGACTACCCCCCAATTCCACACTCTCCCAGGCACATGCTAAGCAACACAGTGGGCAGAGTTTTTAAAAGCAAAGTGTAGTTGACAGTGCAAACACTGTACTCACAGGAAAAGAAACCTTCTCCAAATCCAACCAAAAGCAAAATCCCTTTCAGACCACTGGGGAGTGAGTTCCTGCACACACCACAATCTGTTGCTCAGCAGGTGGTACTGTTTGGAGAGCCACATCATTATCACCATCCTCCTTGCAAGCCCCAGGTGTTCCCCAGCAATACTGCTCCTCTCCAGCTTTTGCACCCCCAGGCTATGAGGTCAAAAGCCCTTTAGCACTTGCCCTCCATCTCATGTCTTTCGCAAAGCACCTCCCTTAAGTATTGCCTGCAGGAGGAGTAAACTGAAGTCTCCAGGTATAAGCAAACACACAAACCCCTCCCAGCTCAATTTCTTCCAGCATTTTTGATAAGGTGCCTCCCTTAAGTATTATCTGCAGGGGGGAGGGGGAGAATGAGCTCACTGAAACCTCCAAGGTAGAAATAAACACACAAACCCCTCTCAGCTCAGCTTTCTCCCAGCAGCTTTGGCAAGGCGCCTCCCTCAAGTATTATCTTCTGCTAATACCAATGACACATTCTGGACCCCAAGTAGGACTGGAACAAGTCCAAGACTGATCTACTCAGCCCAAATTCAGAGAAGCAGACCAGAAGGATACCATGATGGTTAATCGTATTCAAGGGCATAACGGTTGGTCGTATTCAAGAGTACTGAGAGTATAACCAGTGGTATTAAAAGCTGTGGTAGTAGTCCCATCAAGATATTATCATTGCATGGATAACTCTGGCCAAGGTAGCTCTATCCAGCAAAGTTCATAGTTGGCACACCAGCAGTTGCTTTTTAAAGGAATTGCTTGAGTCACAGATGCCACTTAGGCATCCAGGGACAATATTGGATCAATTAGTAGCCCCAGTCATTTACAGGGACCTAATCATTTACAGGGAGTGTGACCCCATGCGGAACATATTGAGAAGTTGCTCGATGGTTCATCTGACAAGGTCAACCACCTATCAACAGTATTTCTATCTTGTTGGGACCAAGTTATGTTGCTGGTGTTCCTGCAGTTTACTTTATTGCTTTATTGATTCACTTGTTTGAGGACAGATATTAAGCTAGGGGAAGCATGATGATTTCTATGGGGAAATTGATTTTGATTAATATTTTGTGGTTTACTTTGTCAGTCATACATTTTCTCAAGGCCAAGGTATTGCCATGATATTATGATGGCAACAGAAGAGTCAGCATAAGATCTATGACATGAGATCCGAAAGACAAAATTAAAAATATATATATATGGAAGGAATTAATCTTTAAAGCACTTCTGTACAAATGGTGTGGACTAGCTGCAAATACATAATTTATTGCATTATTCCTTACCTTTCATAATTCATTAGCAACTTGGTTTTGCTCTACTTCATCCAAATTACATAAAGTCATCAGTAGCTTGTAGAATAAAATCAAAGAAATCTTTAAATTCATCATCATAGAAGTGGCTTTCATGCAACATCAGACATGAAGGAAAGATATTATTTTCATACACATAAAAATGACTAATCTTTCTGCAGTTCTCTTTTCTCCTGCAATTGGCAGAAACTCAGTGACTGTCTAAGTAAATGGACAAATCAGTAAATCAAAGTAGATGACTTTCTTGATGCTTTTCTCACAAATGACAAAAACTGAGCTCCTAGGTGCTAAGGCAGCATGGACTGTTTCCCCCCTATTTCTCTATCTTCACAGCAACTCAATTATTTAAAATTAGCTGAAAGTGCACATCAGCAAGCCCGGCAAAGAATTGGGCTAAAACAAGCAGGGAAGAGACTGCTTGTGATCAGAGTACTGGAGCGACCCAACATTCTAATGACAGGAAGAATCTCTCTCCATATGTACAGTTGATTTCTCCCCCAGAAAAGTTCTGTAATTATGGGGAACAGGGGACATAAATAGTGCATGACTAGGGGGCAGGACTTACAGGTGAAACCTTGTGGATGTACTTGGATACAGCATTCACAAGTAAAACAATGCCTAAACAGGGTTTCTGTCATTAAGGTCATTCACATGACCAGTGGGGCTGGAGCTGCAGACGGCTGGGGGAAAGTCAGGAGCCTACCTGCCTTCCCTCCACACAAGTGGAGATCAAATGGGGCTCTGCTACCTGCATGCCCAGTTGAGCAGCATGGCAGCGAGCTGTGTGACGAGCAGGAGTGAGGTGGAAGGAAACTGGGCTGTTAGGAATCCCACAATGCACCATGCAAGGGAAAGTTCCTGCTGCCAGGCTGCTCCTTAGCTCCAACTTTATGAAAAAAAGTTCTGTTCTTTGTGTATGAAAAAAAGTCCCTGTTCTTTGTGTATGAATCAGCAAGTTCAGTACTCCCCTCTTAGTGCCTTCGTCTCCCAAGTGAAGTTATCTTAAAAACATTCCACTGGTGTTTGCCCTGTATTCCACACGGACAGATCACACTCTTCAACAGCTTTTAGCCCAGGTAGAAAAGCAGGGCTATCTTGTGTGGAGTGTCGGAATTGGGAGTAATCCCAGCACTGCACATGACCTGCTTGGGGTGGCTCTGCCCTACCCCTGTAGGGCTGATCATGTGAATGATCTCATAGTTTTAATATGTCCTGTTAGGGGTAGGGCACTCTGGCCAGAACAAGACTGGATAGTTTATGCTGTGAACCACTGCCCTGCACTATCTCTATCTCTTCCCCTCTCCATCCAAGTTGCGGCTGGATGCAGGACTCCAAACCAAGGGAATGAAGCACCCATGAATGCCAAAATGGACTGCAGCTCACTCAAAACAGAATGTCCATTGTATTCTGCTTGGGAATAATGCTGAGGAGAACAAAATGAGCCCTGCTCATTGCTTTTTAGCACACATCCCCAAACAAATGCACACTGTTGCTGCTATAACAACAACAACAACAACAACAATAATATATTTTAAAAAATACGTTTTATTTGTTAGCCACCCCATAACAAATTGTTCTCTGGGAGGCTGATATGAAGTTTAGACTTGTTATATCAAGAGACGAACTGTGTGCATAACATGCTTTCCCATATAATGGGAACAATAATGACTTCCTCTTTAGAGATGTTGTGACGATTAGGGCTGCCATATGGAACAGGTGACAGGTGTCCTTACTATCTCCTACATCTTTAAGAGATGCACAAAAGAGGGAATTCAGCAGGTGCAGCTTGTCATGCAGGTGGAAGAAGAGCTGCACCTGCTGAAGTTCCCTCTTCTGTGCATCTCTTAAAGGTACAGGAGAACTGTCCTCTTTTCCATATGGCAGCCTTAATGATGATGAACGATACAGTTTATAAATCAATTTGTAATATCACATAGTTATTATTAATCATGTATTCAGAAAAAATGAGCTAAGAACTACTCTGGAAGCAATAATTCTACTTGCAAGTGTCTTAGTTATATGTGTTAGAATGTTTATGTTGCTTTTCCAAGTAGCTCAAGAAAGGGCAATGAATAGCATGTCCAATACTTAGGCTTCACAGTTTACACAACGATTACAGTGCCATTACATTATATTCATGTTTTCCACTGCATCCATATAAAGTGTGAATAACAAGTGCACATCTGCAAACATCCATGTATGCATTTCAGGGAGCAATGGAATAATGAGGACACTGAGGTGCATGTACATGTGCTCATCTATAATTCTCATTTTTTGGTAGGAAATACTAATATATCCTTGGATAGAGCTGTAATACAGCAGATGTTAAAGCCGTTCAAGGAATCAGGAACGAGGCCAGGGGTCCCTGTAGTAAATTTGAAGAGAATTGGTCCAAGATTTTTGGTGAATTTTTGATTTTTTAAAAATGGCTTAAAATGATTAAAGCTGGCTTGTTTAAAACCAGAACATTACAAAAACTTCTGAAATTGAAGACCCTCCTTGGACCATCATTCCACCAGTATGTGGAGGAATCTGCCCTTTGCCTTCATGAAAAGGGGTAACAGCATGCCCCTTTTGCCCCTTCTTTTATATTTCCGGAATAGATGGGCATACTATTATGAAATCTGGCACACATAGTCCAAGGAGGGGCTTCAGATCCAGAATGTTTTATAAAGTTCAGGTTTGAAACATGCCAGATTCACTGTTTTTAGCCATTTTAAACCAACGCCCCCCCCCAACACCAAAAATCAGAGTGACCCATAGCTTTAAGAAAATTACACACTCCTGGCAATATGGACTTCATGTGTGACATACTTCCTAATTGTATGCCCATCCATTCAAGAAAAATTAAGGGGCAAAAGGGGCATGCTGTTACCCCTTTTTTCATGAAGGCAAAGGACAGATCCCTCCACATGTTAGAGGCCAAATGAAGATCATCAGTTTCAGAAGTTTTTGTAAAGTTCTGGCTTGAAACAAGCCAGATTTCACTATTTTTAGCCATTTTTTACAGAATTCAGCAAAATTATAAAATTGACCAATTATCTTCAAATTTACTACAGGGGACTATGGCCTCCTTCCCCACATGTGTGGCATGTTCCAAGGCTCTAGCACCAACTGGCAATTTTTGGTGATTTCTTTTTTATTTCCCCATTAATTTCTATGGGAAAAATCCAAATTTAAGTTGGAATTCAGAACCAAATTCTGAATCCGATCTGATATCTGACGACACCAGAACCCACAGAATCCAAATCCAAATTTTTTGATCAGGTTGACTCTGAATCTGAATTTTCTGAACGTGCACAGGCTTAAACACTAGCACCAACTGTTAACCCATCTGCCTTTAAAGACCACTTTCACGAATGATGTTTAGAAATGCTTTTTGTTCCTAACACATTTTGTTCTCAGCTTCTATAAGAAATTAATATTGCATGTAATAAAGTAAAAGCCAGGTGATAATCTTTGCAAGTATGGCTATTTCTTTTTTTTAATGATCTGGTGAATATACCATTTGCCTTTTCAGTAGAAAAATATAATTTAAAAGTATGCACTGTTGTTCACTGGCTGTTTGTTTTTCAAAAGAGAAAAAAATATCAACTAGCTTCCCCTTCCTATGGTGTAAAAACACTAGTCCCTTTCAGGCTAGTTATAAACTGGAGACTGTACTTGAATACAGCACCCAGAAAAGCCCCAGAAGTCACACCTGATGCATCAGTCATTGCTTTCTTCCAACATATTGCTCAAGCTTACAGCCCTCATCTGAAGAGGTGAAGGCTGTAAGTATGACAGAGGGTGCTTCTGTGACTCAGAGGTTCCTATGCCCAACTCTCCTGATCGCAGAAGTGCCCACTGCCTGCCATCACACTTATAGCTTTTGCCTCTTCAGATAAGGGCTGTAGCTTGAGCAGCATTTCAGGAGAAAGCCATTACTGACATGTTGGACAGGACTTCCAGGGCTTTTCTGGAGGCTATACTCAAGTACAGCCTCTGGTTTATAACATTTGAATGGGGCTAGTGTTTTTACACCATAGGAAGGGGGAGCCAGTTGATATTTTTTAAACATATATAGCTTGAGTCACTTTGATGTCAGCCCAGTGACTCCAGCTATGATTTGTGGGAGTAGTGCAAGCGATCACTAGAGATCATTTACTGGGAGAAACAAACAGGCCAAATCACAACCAGTCTCTAACATACAGCAGCAGTAGATGGTAACTATTTGATGATAAATAGTTCTTAAAATGTCTGGACAAAGCTCTTGTATCACAGGTACAATGAGTAAATACCAACTTATGTTAGTTTAAAGACTATAGTAGCCTTCTCGCCTACACCAAATTTATGCTATGACAGTCAGGGCACCAACAAGATTTTCTGGGCCTGTATGTGGATTGAACCTTACCCACCATTTATTGGGAACTGCCCCCCACCATCTCAGCATGCTTTGCATTCCAAGCGGCTGTTTCTTCCACCCCACACCTTGCTTTGAAAGGAGCACTGGAACAGAAGTGTATTCAGGCCAGTAGTGTGTTGGCCTTGCGCATCTCTAGGGAAATGCTCTGGGCCAGTGCTCTTCTGTCCTCAAGGAAGTATTGTAACAAGCACACTACTGGCCACCTTACCACAGCAATGGCAAGGAAGAAGGCAGCCGTGGGCAACCAGGCACAGCTAAGTGGGGTGGTGCATCCCCTGCTGGGCCTTCTGTTGCCTTTGGCCCAGGAAAGGAGGTTCTGTTCTCCCCCCATGCTCACAGTCCATTATGGAAGAATCAACACAAGATTCACACATATTACACCTGTGGTTTAATGATATGATCTATATTATTAATTCTTCAAGAATGGCCATGTGTGGGAACGTGGCAGAAAAGAGGAGATTGGCTGACAGAGTGGGGGGAGGCGATTGGCTAAGAGCGTGCAAGAGTTCGGAAACCAAGAAGGCAGCAGCCGGAGAGGAGTGCGAAAACCAGGGATTTTGCTGGCTGGGGCCGTGAAGCAGGGGGTTTGAGGACTGGGGATGGAGTTTGTGTAGGGCTGCAACATAAAGCACCAGGGAATTTGGCAGAAAGGGGTGGGTGGAGGTCTGCCACCTCAGAACACGCCAAGGAGCTTGAGGCCGGAATGGCTGTCGGTTGGAACAGAGGGAGTTTGCGTTGGGCCACATCAGCAAGCACCAGCGAGTTCAGCAGAAGGGGGTGGCTGGCGGCTGGCCGCTTCAAAACGCATTGCTATCGCCTGCCCACCACATCTGCCAGCAGAGAAATGGAGACTGAAGGACAGTTGGACAATGACAGGCCAACACAGGCGAGTGAGAGAGTTATGGGGAGTGAGCTGTTGGGGGAGGAGAGAGCAAGCTGTTGGGGGGAGCGAGAGAGCGAGTTGTGTGTGCGGGGGAGAGAGAGCGCGAGCGAGTTAGGGAGGGGGATGCCACCGGCTCAGTACACGACTGCACAGATGCTCTGTGCGGGGTCAGCTAGTAAGACATTATTAGCCATTTTCTCCATTTTGTTATGATTAAAGTTAGAAAGAACTTGGAATAAGTAGTGATTTCCTTTAATTCACAGTGCAGACAAATCTGCATTGCCCAGAAGGACAACTGATGATGATGCAAAGGAGCAAACCCAGCTATGCACTCGGTTGAGACTTTCATCTTAATTACAATAGGAGCATTTCCTGAATATATATGTGTGCTGTTAAAGGTCTTTATGGATGAATGTTTCATTAAGTAACTTGCCATCTATCAAGCATTCCAAAACTGATAAAACTGAGCTTGTCTCTAAGGATCAATTTATAAGCAGCTTTTAAACACATACTTTCCCCCCTGCCTTTGTTATGCTGGAGTTTGTTTATGTTGATGCACATTTTAATTGAAGAACTTCCCAGAAAGGACTTCCATTTTAATTAACATGAAGAAATAACAGCATCTGAAACAGAAACTGGACTTCATTTACAAAAGGAGACTCAATATATACACTGAATAGGAAAAAACAAATACACAGAATAAAACGATGGGGCAATTTATCATTACAGCATTAAAAAATAGATAGACTCTCTTGATAGTCTCTTTTGCCTAATCTGTTGTGCCTTTAATTATGCCCTAATGTTTATTCTGACATTGTTACAGAGTCTCTATGGAAATCAACAGCTTCTCCCATTGATTTCATTTGAGCTAGGGTAGTACCACAAAAGCCCTTTCCTTGCCCTTTCAACACATCAGGGGAGCAGACTGCACCAGCAATTTCCTTCCATTTTTTTCTATTGCTTCATATTTCCCATCCCCTCTTATGGACAAGGGAAATACCCACATCTGGAACTTCAAATGTACCAGGATCCCAAGACACATCTTACCTGTTATTAGGACTCCAACAAAATTTCATATCTATTAAAATTTAGAAAAACTTCATAATTTAAATGTGACTATTTGAATGTCAAACATTTTCAGATTTCCATTTCTGACTCTGACTCTGTCAGATACTTTAAAGAAACATTTTTAATGTAATTCTTATTGATGAAATTTAGGAAATTTAGGGCAGTAATGTAAACAATCTATTTGCTAATTCAATATTCAAAATTTAGCATCTCCAGTTGGGAATACTGAGATTATTATTGTTGTTATTTTGTTTATTTCTTCATCTACTTGTGTTCCTATGTCCCCGTCCCTTCACTTCCACTCTTAAAAAAAACCCCAAAACCCACCCTTTATTATTGAAAGGAATTATGTACTGATTTATAAGAAACCAACAAAATGTTGTTAGCAATATACAAAATGTATACAGTGGACAAAACATTCAGATTCCAGTCAAAGATGTGACCTTTTTATTCAGCAAATTCGGAACTGAATCTCAGTAGAGTCCAAGTCATTCCTTCCAATGCCAATCCTTTTTAAATAATAAAACCACCAATTAAGTATAAACACTTGCAATGGCTTGTACCCAAAGAAAGTTAATCATGATAAACATCAGACAGTTTTCTAAAATAGGTTTTTCACATCCCTGTTCATGACTTATCATGACTGAAATCAATGAAACAAGTTATTTCTTAAGTCCCATTAATTTCAGTGGGACTTCATCATGACTAACTTCCTTTGCCTACAATCTAACAAGTTAACTATATAAATAAAAAGAGAAAAGTACAATCTACTTTGCCTACAATCTAACAAATTAACTATATAAATAAAAAGAGAAAATAGGCTTCATCACTGCAGTTGGCAATATCAGTTTCTGCTTAGAGTTCCTTTGAAAATTCCTATCACCCTTGCTCACTATCTAGTAAGTGAGTGTCTTCAAATTCAAATTCATTTTTTGGAGAAAGTCAGTGTATAATTATTTATAATTATTTTTAAACAAACAGATATGGATATTCGATTAACAAATGTATCATTATTAAATGAATGGAGATCTAATGAATGTGTATGAATTGGGTTCCTTTTAGGAACTCCATTCATTTTCATTTATTTTTAAAATGAATATAAATATCTTTCCTTTATTGCCACCTATGTCAACAGCAGCAACAGATGAAACACACAGCTGCCTGCCTC
The DNA here is from genome assembly GCF_027244095.1 of Hemicordylus capensis. NCBI lineage: Eukaryota > Metazoa > Chordata > Lepidosauria > Squamata > Cordylidae > Hemicordylus > Hemicordylus capensis. The sequence goes on along the minus strand of NC_069658.1, from coordinate 290,920,930 downwards.
TTGACAGACACAATCTTAAATACCCACACTGCCTTAAGGTACAGTGTCTGGGTCTTCAAGATGGCATCTTCCAGAAAGCAACTGTTACTTGCTAATCATGCTACTGTCAAAAAAGGGGGCAACAACAACAAAAAAGTTTAATTTTTTTTTTAAAGAACCCCCAAATGACTGGGCATTATGAAACAAATTAGGACCCCCTGGGTCCCAAAACAAACAGTAGCCAAATGAAACTGTACGTAACACAAACAAATAGGGTTAAAATAATGTTTTAATGGATGCAGCCTTACATTTAAACAATTATCACAACTATCACAGCAATGCATTTTATTTAGAATCCATAAGTGCACTTAAACAGCACTAATAGGAACTTAATGCAAAAAACACGGGAGAACTTTGATTTTCACTTATGCGGCATATTTTTCAATAGTCAGCTGCACTCTAATGCATGGGCATCCACATGACTTTTTCTGCAGGGGATGGAGGGTAAAATGCGGTAATCCTACGCCAATTTATCTGGGAGTAAGTCCCATTGAATTCAGTGGGACTGGCTTAATCCAAGGAGGGGGACAGCTGCCCTCTCTTCCCTCCCCTTCCAGACAGTGGCGGTGGCTGGTGCGGGCATCGCCGGGGGGGGGGCAGTGGGACACACCTTTAACTCTAAATTAATAGGTGCTTACCTCTCCTCCTGCCACACCTGAAAGCTGTTGTGAGCAGCGGCATGCTGCCCAGCACCTGCTGCAGCAGAGGATCGGCACCACGACTCATGGCCTCCACACATGTGGAGGCCATTTGCTGGCCATACAAATGGCCTCCACCAGCTGGCTGGTGGAGCCAACAGCTTTCAGGTGTGGTGGGAGGAGAGGTAAGCACCCAGTAATGTAGAGTTAAAGGTTCTTCCCACTGCCACCCGCCACCCAGCGGCGCCCACACCAGCCGCTGCTGCTTCCAGACACGATGATCTAATGGCCATCTGGGTTGTGGGTGCCATTTTCCTCATCACAACCACCATTATAATACTCTAATTCACCATTTTGAAAATACGAACACTGTGGGTTTAGCCAGCAAATACTAGAACAGCATTTTGCTTCAAGCTAACATGTGAACAATCTTTGTATGTTACTGCGTAAGTACATAATATTTGTAAGGTGTGATGAGACAGCAATTTGGCCTGTGGGAATAATGAGATCCTTCAAATGATTTAACTTGAATTCTTTATGAAAATAGGGCTAAAAGTAGCTGTGCATCAGGAACAGAATACAAATTGACTTTATCCTAATCAGGTTATCTTGCCTTCCCATTTCTCTTTGCTGAGCTCAGAAGTAGCCATATGTTCAGTGGCACCATTAATTTAACAATAACATTATTTACCAAGGCTAGTGCTGGTACTTGCACTTACCTGCGTAATCATGCGTAGAGTTCTGAAAAGTGTATAGTAGGTTTGTTCCAGGAATCACTGAAGCAAATAATAAAGATCCGATGACTCCCTGCCTTCAGCTTCAGGGAGTGTTCTAGTAAACTGTTCCCCTACTACAGATTGGTTAGGAGTACAGAGCGCTGACCAGATAAATGCACTGGCCACATATTGTAAAGGCTGCTTTGCAGAAATGCTTCAGTGGGGCAGAATTCCAGAAACATCAAAGAATTCAAAGACCATCAAATGGTGGGCCACTGTGCAAAACAGGATGCTGGGCTAGATGGGCCTCGGGCCTGATCCAGCAGGGCTGTTCCTGGTTGTAGGTAGCAGGAGGGGATGTGTTCATGCGTGTCCCTAACCACATGCTAGGCAGGAGTGTCTTCTAGGTATCATCCAAAGCAGCCTTTCACACTAGATAACAGTAGGAAGTCTTTTCCCATTGTGGTTGAAAAGTATAAAGGAAAGGGAGCCAACTGAAATTATCAGTTCTCTTTTAAAAAAAAGAAACAATCAGTTCTTGTAGGATAACAGACCTTGAATTTAGAAAAGAGATACATCAGAACTCAAAGACATGAGTTGAAAGAGTCAGCAATTCCTACGTAATGGTCAGAAGCGGGGAGGGATACAAAATCCCTTCTCTAGCTGTGAGGAGTCCCAGGTAAGCTGCCACCATCCACTTTTATATGAACAGATCCACCCTTCCAAGGAAATATTCTGGGGGAAGTAAAGTGGAAAACCCCTCCCTACAAGAAAGGCTTGAGCAGTCTTCAGGAGCATGTGACTGGGACAGGACCCAATAAGGAGTGACACTCTTTAACAACAAGGATTTATTAATAATTGGATGACAAGGAAAACTTATCATCTACATCTAGAGGCATGAACAATCATCTAGAAAAATCTAGAGGCATCAATTTATCATCTAAGCATCAACAATCATTTCCATTCAAGTAAAACCCTTCCCCAGGAACTACAAGAACCATGTAATCATATCCAAGTACTTAAAAATAAATTTCCTGACATGTCTAGCTAAATCGGTTCCTATACTTTCTACTTACCTCCAGGTAAGGTACTCCCAGTTGATCCCTAGCCCAAGGTTTTTAGACCCCCTTTCTCCTACAGTACTATTACTACTGCAATATTTATATACCACTTGTCAACCCAAATCCTCAAAGTGGTTTACATCTATATATTCAGTTCTCTAAGGCATACCTGTGGCTAATCCCATGCATGGCAGCTCTCACGAGAGTTCTCAAACAACAGGGATGGGAGAGAGGGAATAAAATGGCAGCTGCAGCAGGGGCCAGTGAAGAAAATGGCGGCCGGCTGGCCAGAAAGCAGGTGGGGAGCGCGGGAGTGGGAAGAAGCGGGCTGGCCGGCCAGCCAGCCAGAAAGTGGCGGGGGAGGGGGGAGGAAGAAGTGGGCCAGCCAGAAAGAGGGGGGCCAAATAGCGGTCGGGGGAGAAGAAGTGGGCCAGCTGGCCAGAAAGTGGCAGCGGGCCCAAGAAATGGGCGGGGGGGGGGAAGAAGTGGGGCAGCTGGAAAGAGGAGGGGCAAATAGTGGGCAAGGAGGAGAAGTGGGCCCGCTAGCCAGAAAGTGGTGGTGGGGCCAAGAAGTGGTGGTGGGGAGAATAAGTGGGCCGGCTGGGTGGCCAAACAGCAGAGGGGATGGAAATAAAGGCAGTGGTGGGTGGGCGTTCCAGCCGGAGGTGCAGATGCTTTGCACCCGGCCCAGCTAGTAGAAAAATAAATACATAAAGATTTAGGTCCCCTGTCCCTAAAGGGCTCACAAGCTAAAGTAGTTTCTGACAGGGGTATACACAAAACCGGCTTGGCCTGCTTGATTCAAATTTGATTCCAATTCAGACCAGGGTGGGTAGGTTTGGGTTTGTTCACTCCCCCCCCGCCACCACCATTCGGTTTGAATTTGAGCCCAACCTGAACCAGTTCTAAGAGGTTCTACATAGGGTATCATGGGGGCTTGAACTAGCTGATAATTCCCTATGCAGAGCACCTAGGGACACAAAACAGAGTGGATGGTAGCCTGGGATGCCTACCACCCACCAAACTGCAAAGCAAACAGAAGTTCCTGAAATATTTAATGATTTTTTGAAGATTTTTCATTTTTTTGCAATTTCCCCTCAGGGAATAATGGAGATTTGAGGATGCCCCCCCTGCCCCCCTGAAGGGTTCCTGGGCACCAAAGTGGGGTTGGGGGCAAGTTACCTTGTGCCACAACTCCCTGCAGCAGCCCCAAGCCAGTGGGGTTCATGGTTTCTGTTTTAGACATATTTTTAAAAAGATATTAGACTGTCTCAATGCAATGAATAGGAATTTCTCCCCCTTTCAAAAATATTATTATTTATTTATTTACACAGTCAGACAGGTGTTATTGACTGGTTTGTTTTATCCAGACGTCGAGTCCTTCCCAAGGACCTGGGATGGCTGAATTTTATTGTCAATGTTGTTGCTGCTGTTATAGATATCGTCGCAGAATATAGGCTGTTCCCAGTAAAGTTGCTTTTTGTAATTGGCTGAAGGTGATTTCTGTGGCCCCTATGGAGTTGAGGTGCTCTTCAAGGTCTTTTGGAACTGCACCCAGGGCGCCAATTACCACTGGAATTATTCTTCTATTCTGCTATCCCCTGGTATTGCTATGTCGATTATTTTCACTTGTTTTTCTTTCTTCTTGACTACAGTTATATCTGGTGTATTGTGTGGCAGATGTTTGTCTGTTTGTAGTCAGAAATCCCATAATATTTTTACATCTTCATTTTCAACCACTTTTTCAATTTTATGGTCCCACCAATGTTTGGCTACAGGTAGCTTGTATTTTTTGCAGATGTTCCAGTGGATCATCCCTGCTACCTTGTCATGCCTTTGTTTGTAGTCAGTCTGTGCAATCTTTTTACAACAGCTGATTAGGTGGTCCACTGTTTCATCTGCTTCTTTACAAAGGCGGCACTTGCTGTTTGTGGTTGATTTTTCGACTTTTGCTCTTATTGCATTTGTTCTTAGTGCCTGTTCTTGCACAGCCAGTATTAAACCCTCTGTTTCTTTCTTCAAGTTGCCATTCTTAAGCCATTGCCAGGTCTTGGTGATGTCTGATTTTCCACTTATATTGTGCAAATATTGACCATGCAGGGGCTTATTTCTCCATTTTTCTGCTCGGTTCTTGACGTGTTCTTTCTTTTAGGCCTGCTTTGTTTCATTGGTGTTAAATAGTTTCACGTTATTGACCATTTGAAGTGCATCTTCTTCACTGTCCTTTATATATTCTTCAAGGCCTCTTTTCTCCTCCTCTACTGTCTGATGGACTTGCAGCATTCCTCTTCCACCTAAGCTGCGAGGGAGGTATAGCCTATCGACATCACTGCGGGGGTGCAGAGCATGATTGATGGTCATGGTTTTCCTGGTTTTTTTAAATTATTATTATTATTATTATTATTATTATTATTATTATTATTATTTATTAATTTGATTTTTATACCGCCCTTCCAAAATGGCTCAGGGCAGTTTACAGTTAAAACAAACCACTAAAACAGTAAAGAGCTAAAACAAATTAAAAATAATATAACAACTAACAATTTAAAAATATAGAACAGTGCGTGACCTAATGAATAGGGATGTGCAAAACGTTTCGGGCACATATCGATCTGTGCCCGAAACGAGCAATTTCGGGTGATTCGGCGCTGAACCGAATCACCCCCGATGCCCCCCAATATTTTTCAGGCCCAAGCCGAATCACCCCTGATTCGTGCCCAAAAAATTCGGGTGATTTGGGATGACGTCTCTTTGAATTTCCCACCTTTTTGCCGCCATTGATTTCAGTGCAAAAATGTCTGGTGTGCCGTCTGCTCGAATTTTGGGTCCCAGGGGCAAAATAGTGGAGTGGGGTGGTAGTGCCTAGTGGGTGGAGGCTACCACCAAAATTTCAGGGGAATTGGGCAAAGGGCTGTTTTGGGGGGAATTTTTGAAATTTTAGTGTCTTTGGGGCAGATCGGGGGCATAGCGTGGGATCTGGGCAAAAAGAGTGGGGTGGGGTGGTAGTGCCTAATGGGTGGAGGCTACCACCCCAATTTCAGAGTGATTGGGCAGAGTGCTGATTTTTGGGGAATTGTTGCTGTTTACGCATCTTTAAGGTTTTTTCGCATAGAGAAGCATTGAGGTGTCAGCAAATGTATAGCTTCACGTGGGGGGCAAAGGGGTGGCCTAGAGAAGTGTGGGGTTGGGGGGTTGTGCCAGGTAGCAGCAAGGAAGCTACCTGAATTTTTTCAAAGGATTTGGGCAGAGGGCTGATTTTTGGTAAATTGTTGAAGATTACGCGTCTTTAAGCTTTTTCCTCATAGGGTATACATGGAGCTTTCAGCAGCCCCATAAGTGCACTTTGGGGGTGCTGAGATGGCCCGAGCGAGTGGTAATGTAGTTCACATAGGGTGACAACCACCCCCATGGGTTAACCCATGACGTACAGGGTTCTGCTGTTTCTGAGGTATTCTGAGTGTGGATTCTATGATAGCAAATGAGAGTGGATTCATGGTGTTTCATTGAAAATCTCATTTGCCATCATGGAATCCACACTCAGAATACCTCAGAAACAACAGAACCCTGTACCCCATGGGTTAGAAACCCATGGGGGTGGTTGGCACCCTATGTGAACTACACTACCACTCACTCTGGGCCACCCCAGCACCCCCCAAGTGCACTTATGGGGCTGCTGAAAGCTCCATGTATACCCTATGAGGAAAAAGCTTAAAGACGCGTAATCTTCAACAATTTACCAAAAATCAGCCCTCTGCCCAAATCCTTTGAAAAAAATCAGGTAGCTTCCTTGCTGCTACCTGGCACAACCACTAACCCCACACTGCTCTAGGGCACCCCTTTGACCCCCACGTGAAGCTATACAATTGCTGACACCTCAATGCTTCTTTATGGAGAAAAACCTTAAAGACGCGTAAACTTCAACAATTCCCCAAAAATCAGCCCTCTGCCCAATCACTCTGAAATTGGGGTGGTAGCCTCTACCCATTAGGCTCTACCACCCCACCCCACTCTTTTTGCCCAGATCCCATGCTATGCCCCCAATCTGCCCCAAAGACACTAAAACTTCAAAAATTCCTCAAATATCAGCCCTTTGCCCAATCACTCTGAAGTTTGGGTGGTAGCCTCCAGCCATTGGGCACTACCACCCTACCCCACTATTTTGCCCCTGGGTCCTGTTTTTCCTACCCAAATCGATTCGGATTTGGATTTAATCCGAATCTGATACGAATCGGGGGTGATTCAGGAAGCCCATATTCAGGCACAGAACAGAACAGGGGTGATTCGGTTTGGGTCCTGAACCGAATCACCGAAAACCCAAATTGCACACCCCTACTAATGAACTCTGTGTGACCTCAGAGTTCAGCGGTGGGGAGAAATTCCTGTTCATTGCATTGAGAGGTTAAAATCTTATTTATAAAAAACTCATGATCCCCACCGGCTTGGGGCTGCAGTGCTGGGGGGAGTTGTGACATAAGGAGCTTTGCCCCAGCCCACTTTGGTGCCCAGGAACCCCCCCCCCAGGAGGGCAGTTGGGAGGCCGTTGAGTGCAGTCAAATCCCCATTATTCCCTCTGGGGGAAATGCAAAAACATTTTTTAAAAAAACAATCATTAAAAATTTCAGGAGTATCTCATTGCTTTCGGGTTCGGTGGGTGGTAGGCACCCCTGGGTGCCTTCTCCCTTATTTGGAGATGCCCACCCTCCAAGCAGTTACTCTAATTGACTTGAGGCCTAGTCCTCTGTCAAGCGTGACTTTCACCACAGCTTATCAACACCAATGTTTGTGACTCCTCTCCTTTTCTTCCTGAGGTCATGTGAGCAATAACAGGGGAGTTCTCTGGTGAGAGGAGTTCATAGTTCTATATGAAATCATAGTGACCCAACATGGGGGTTTGGAGTAGCACTTAGAATAATTTTCAAAATATCTTACAAGTTTCATAATGCCTTCAGAAACTGAATTCAGTCTCTGGTGTATCTTCTTCCTCACTGTTGTTGGCACTACATTTTTTTCCTGCTAAATTTATCACCGACCAGTGTGGTTTATAGTTTTCAGGGTGATATACAATATCATCTTTTATAATGACAACAAACTTGGCAGTGAGGTCCAGTTCTATAACTGGTGGAGTTAAATAGGCTCTTGCCTCTGGCAGCAAGCTAGTTTGAGATTGTGGTTGTTTGTCTGTATTTTTCATGTTCCTGATGAGTCAGTTCTACAAATGTGAGTTCAGAACATCTGTTGTTGCAGGAAAGAGGGAACACCATTCTCCACAAAGCTGCATAATGCCAAACCAGCTCATGGACCATCTGCTAAGTCATTGGCAGACTGAGACCATTCCACATAACACTGGTTGGCACATACGTTTTGGGTCATCTTTCTGAGATATACACTTCACAACAAGAAGTTACTATCCAACATCCAGACTAACAAAGTGCTGGTGCTGCTAATGCTGTACTGGCATCATAAGGGAGGGGAATTTTTGTCAATCTCATCTTCCACTGTGACTCCCAAAAAAATGCCCCTGAGGGCTGCATGACCTACAGAGACATATTGTCTGGAATCACAGTATTTTTCAGAAGAAAGAGGAGATATCTCCATACCAAAAATATCGCCACACCACAGCCTCCTGCTGGGTGTAGTGGCTTTGTCTCATCTGACATTGTAGAGAGGGCACAAGTCTGATTTGATTAGCAGGAGAACTTAGTAGGGGATGGAGATTGTTGATGTAATGACTCCCATGGGGGCCATGGAGGAGGATTCTTCAGATGAAGACCCAGTGCAGGGGAAGCAAGCTTAAACTCCGGCTGGCTCAACAAAGCCAGAGCTGACAGGCTTGCAGGCCCTCTGCCTCCTTCCCTCCCTCCTCCTGATGAAGCGTCCAAGGCCACTGAAGGTGATGTGCCTGCCCCAGATCCCCAACATTTGGCCAGAGTACAGGCTCAAAGGGAGGAACGCCATAGGTCAGAGAGGCTGGCCAGAAGGAACAGGTGTCCCAGCTCTGGCCCCAGGGGCGGATCTAGGGGTAGGGCAGGCAGGGCACGTGCCCTGGGCGCCACTTGAAGGGGGGCGCCATTTTGTAAAAAAAATTTTTTGAAAAAAAATGGCTGCCAAAAACAAAATGGCCACCGTGCATGCTCAAATGGCCTCTGTGAGGCCCTAGGTCATGCCAGGCCTTGCAGAGGCCATTTGAGCATGCGCGGTGGCCATTTTGTTTTCAGTGGCCATTTTTTAAAAAAGATTTTTAAAAATGGCCACTGCACATGCTCAAATGGTCCCTGCGAGACCCTAGAGGCCAGTGGGGGGAGAAGGAACCTTTGCAAACCCCCCAGCCTTTAGGAAGCCCCCCGAAGGGGCTACAGGTAAAAAAACAATAATAATATATAATATAAGTCACTGTACACATATTCAGATTGGCACTATGTACAGAGAATCAGGGCTTGTGAATACTGAGCTGATGCTTATGAGCTAGGATTGTATTCATTTGCTCTTACTTTGCTTCTTGTGATAAGTGAGTTAAATGTGATGTCTTGCTAATATGGCTATTAATGGTGAATTTGTCTTTGAATCAGTGTGAAATCCTTAATATTAAGGCTCACTGGGAGTTTCTTGCTCTCTTTCTCTCATTTTAACTGTCTTTCTGAAAGACTAGAATATATTCCAAGCAGTGACACAGTTTACTCTGCATATCCTTTAATTATTTACAGAGTATCTGGGAAAAGTCAAATTCTCCATTTATTTTTAAAACTTATGTAATGGTGATGCTAAAATACATAGTAGAGAATTAGACAGGCACTTCTGTTTATTTTTCCAAGTACACCTCCACATAGTATTTGGGTATTTCATGAGCCCCAGCATACTGAAATTTGTAGTTTTCCAGCATTTTTTTGATCTGGCTAAGTCCACTGCTAACATAGTTTTTGAAAGATTAAAAGATTAACGAGCCTGACTTGTATTTTTGAGCTGATATTATGGTAAAGTTATCTGAAAGATGGGTGTCAGATGCTTGGACAGGGGGCGCAATTTCAGTGTTTGCCCTAGGCGCTATTTTCCCTAGATACGCCTCTGTCTGGCCCAGCCATATCTCCTTGGTAAGACCCAGCTGCAGTGATGGGTGGGGCTCTCAGCACAGACAATTTAGAGCAGCCTGGAAGCTAGGTCTGTGTTGGAAACAACGTCCATAGTGTTTCCATTATTTATTTATTAATGAATAGTGACCAGCCCTACCATGAGCAACCTTGACCCGTGTGTTGTTGTCTGACTCTGTTTGGTGTGTACTCCTGATCCTGTGGACTTTCCTGTTTAGACCTCTGGCAACGTTTGTGACTCTCCAATTTTCTGTTCTCTGGTGTTGACTACTCGCTATGTCTGTCTGACTTTCCGTTCCTGTCTCTCCTTTCCAGCTCTCCCTTCCCCTCCAAAAAGAGTGGTTTTTGCAGCCATTGGCCAAGGCAGTGGAGGCATTTCTCTTGCATCCCATCTGATGCCTCAGTTCTCCACTAGTGGCTCCCCTACATCTTGTTTAGGGCACACAATGGGCTTTGCTATTCACCCTTTTGGAGTGAAGTAGGGATTTTTTGCTTTCTGACATTGGCTGATATAGGAAGTTTTTTCACTTCCTCCATTCTGTTCTCCTTCTCTTCTTATTTAGTTAGGCTTTAGGTCACAACTGGCAGGTACTGATGAGCACCTTTGGCTGATTTGAAAAGGGGAGGCTTTCAGAAGTTTGGTGGCTCAAAGGCTATGACCGGATACCATCTGGCTTAGGTTGGATGAGTACTCTGAAAGGGTGTGACCAATTCTGATTCAAATTGATTCTTAATAAAGTTGTGGCCCTTCCTCTCCTATGGTGTCTCATGACTTTTACTGCCTCATGTCTTGTGGTGTGGAGGCAATCACCCCTCCCATGCACTGGGCCGTCCTTAGAGAGCGCTCGTGGGGTGCAGGGCCTGGGGCAAATCAGCCAGTGCAGGGCCCCCTTTCAGCTAATTCTAATGGGGGTTAAAAAAGTGAGGCCCATGGTGGTCGCCCTGCTTGCCACGCCCTAAGGACAGCCCTGCCCACACAACAGCAGCACAGCATTGCAGCACTAGCAGTCTGGATGCTGGTCACTGTTGGCAATCCAAAGCCATGACTGCACAAAGAGTTTGTTCAATTTAGCAAACCCTGAGCCTTTTGGAAGGGCGGTATAAAAGTTTTAATAATAAATAATAAATAACATAACATAACATAACAAGCTCAGTATTATTCTCATTGGGTCCCATTTCTAAAATGGAAAATGAGGAATCTAGTCTGAAGCACTATTATGCTTCAGACCATTGAAAACAGTTGTTGCATTGGTCCTGAGGGAGGAGTTGCACTGGAAAGGAATCAGATTTTTTTTTTAAAGTGGGCTTTTTCTCCAACCCGCTCCTGCTCCAAGGTGGCAGGTCCAGTGACTGTCCAATTGGTTTTGCCCCTCTAACCCTTCATGATGATTACCATTCTATATGGGCCCAGGCAACTGAGATGAAATTAGCTACCCTGGGCCTTGCCCCTCTATCCCTGATCAACATGGGATACGATCAGGCAAAAGCTATCATCAAACAGCGCATCACAGACACTGAGCGTCAATCGGATCTCAGCAGTGTCCCAAAGTTTTGTATAAGTGAGAAGCTTAGATATATGGCCTCTCTGGCAGCATAACTTTCTCAACTGGAAGCCCCAAACCACAGAAGGGAGTTCACTCTGGCCCGCTGCCATGGTCTCCCCTCCGCAGTAAAAGAGGGTCGATACAGAAAGATCGATCCCGTACACAGAGTGATTATGCCCCTGCAGCTCAGAGCAAATTGAAACCAATGAGCATGTCCTTCTATACTGCCTGTTCTACAGAGACATTCGTGCCACCCTTCTTTCTCCGCTGCTGAAGAAGCTTCCGGGGCGTACAAATCACTTCTGTATTCAATTGCTGCTATCTGACTCTAACCCCCACACCACAAAGATCATTGACAAGTTCTGTGTGGCTGCAATTGGCATCCGGCGAAAGATGATAGCTGATGGGCTCCCCCAATTTGAGTCCTGATAACACTTGCCTCCATATTCTTCGTATCATATTAATTGCGCCATGGCAATGCATAATATTTTATTAGATTAATGCAGTGTAACTTCACCATTAAGCATATTTTAGTGTATTTTACCATTTAGTGTAATTCCATATAACTTTATCATTTTTAGTAATAGTCCAACTTATGGTAACCATTACAGTTTTAACCATTCTTAATTTTAATTCTAGCTTTTTACCACATATGAAATCATTTTCAGCTATATTACTACTACTATTTAAATTCCCCTTCTATTTTTTTCTGTGCATTTTATTATGGAAAAGTATGTTTAGCGATCTTAGTTTTTTAGTAGCTTGTTTCTTTTTAGTAGTTTGTCTCTTTTTAAATTGTAATTATTTTACACTTTAGCCTTTTCACAATAGCTATCATCATATTTGCAATCACCTCTATCAACAGGTAACTTTTCTCCAGTATTATTTATTTATTTATTTATTTATTTATTTATTTATTTATTTAAACATTTTCATACTGCCCAAAACTTACGTCTCTGGGCGGTTTACAACAAAATAAAAACAAAATAAAACATTTGTTATGACAAAAATGGGGGGGGGCACACACATTACAACAATTTAAAAATTTACAATAATATTTTAAAACAGCATTAAAACCAATTAAAACAACATTAATTAAAAGCCTGGGTGAAGAGATGTGTTTTTAAAGACTTTTTAAAAGCTGTCAGAGATGGGGAGGCTCATTTCACTAGGAGGCGCATTCCAAAGCCTCGGGGTAGCAGCGGAGAAGGCCCGTCCCTGAGTGGCCACCAGATGAGCCGGAGGCAGTTGCAGATGGACCTCTCCAGCAGATCTCAGTGGGCGGTGGGGTTCATGCCAAAGAAGGCGTCCCCTTAAGTACCCAGGGCCCAAACTGTTTAGGACTTTATAGGTTATAACCAGCACCTTGTATTTTGCCCAAAAACATATAGGCAGTCAGTGTAGCTCTTTCAATACAGGAGTTATATGGTCTCTCCGAGATGACCCAGAGACCAGCCTGGCTGCCACATTCTAGACCAGCTGTAGTTTCCGGACTACATACAAGGGCAATCCCACATAAAGCACATTACAGTAATCCAGTCTGGAGGTTACCAGCAGATGTACCACTGTTTTGAGGTCGTTCACCTCAAGAAACGGACGCAGCTGGTGTATCAGCCAAAGCTGATAGAAGGCACTTCTGGCCACCGCCTCAACCTGGGACACCAGGGAGACGCTCAGATCCAGAAGGACCCCTAGACTGCGTACCTGTTCTTTCTGGGGAAGTGTGACCCCATCCAGAACAGACAGATCAAAATCATCTCTCGAGTTCCGACCCTGCACAATGAGTACGTCTGACTTAGCCGGATTCAGTCTCAGTTTCTTATCCCTCATCCAGCACATCACCGACTCCAGGCAGGCATTTGGGGAGGTTATGCACTCTCCCAATGATGCTGACATGGAGAAATAGATTTGGGTTCATCGGCATACTGGTAGCACCCTGCACCAAATCTCCTGATGATCTCTCCCCGCGGTTTCATGTAGATATTAAGCAACATTGGAGACAATATGGAGCCCTGGGGAACACCATACAAAAGTTCAGATTTTGAAGAACAGCAGTCTCCAAGGGACACCATCTGGAACTTGCCCGAGAGGTAGGAGCGTAACCACTGCAAAGCAGTGCCTCCAACTCCCAGTCCCCTCAGACACTCCAGAAGGATACTTATGGTTGATAGTATCGAAAGCTGCCGAGTGGTCCAAAAGGACGAACAGAGTCACACTTCCTCTGTCAATTGCCAATTGGAGATCATCCATCAGGCCGACCAAGGCAGTCTCCACCTCATAGCCAGCCCGAACGCCAGTTTGAAATGGATCAAGATAATCAGTTTTCTCCAAGACTGTCTGGAGCTGGGAGGCCACCACCCTCTCAATTACCTTGCCCAGCCATGGAAGGTTGGAGACAGGCCTGTAGTTGTTCAAGTCCAAGGGATCCAGGGTAGGCTTCTTCAGAAGCGGTTTAATAATTGCCTCCTTAAGACAAGGAGGCATCCTACCTTCCCTCAGAGAAGCGTTTATAATCTCTACCAGGCCTTCTACAACAACCCCCCTGCCAGATAATATAAGCCATGTCGGACAAGGATCAAGAGAACAGGTGGTAGGCCGCACCATTCCAATCAGCTTGTCCACATCCTCAGGAGTCACAAACTGGAACCAATCCAACCTAATCACACAAGAGGAGTCACTGGACACCTCCACATCAGACACTGAGGTAATTGTGGAGCTGGAGTCTAAGTCGACCCGAATACTAGAGATTTTCCCCACAACGAATTCATTAAACACATCACAGCGGGTAATCGATGGTTCCAGATTCTGATTCAAGGGAGGAGGGGCACTCACAAGCCCTCTCACAACCCTGAACAACTCCACTGGATGTGAACTTGCAGATGCAATACAGGCAGAAAAGAATAGCTTCTTTGCCGCACATATCGCCTGAGCACAGGTCTTCAAATGAGCTCTATGTTGCAATCTGTCGGATTCAAGCCGAGTCTTTCTCCACTTGCACTCCAGTCATCTACCTCGCCGCTTCAGCCCCTGTAGTTCTTCTGTATACCAAGGGGCCAATTTTGAAGCAGGTCGGAGAGGACGCTTAGGAGCAATCATGTCTACAGCCCCAGTGAATTTGCTGTTCCAATTCTCCACCAGGGCATCAACAGGATCACCAGCAGAGCCAACACTAAATCTCTCCAAGGCTTCTTGAAATCCTATTGCATCCAATAACCTTCTCGTGCAGATCATCCTAATAGGTCCCTCACCCCTGTGAAGGTGGGAAGTGATTGAGAGTCCAAACTTAACCAGATGGTTGTCCGTCCATGACAATGGGGAAATCACAGGATTCCCCACCCATGGAGCACCACCCTGATCAGAGTGAAAGACCAAATCAAACATGTGACCAGCAATTTACGACGGCCCCGAGACCACTTGGCATAGGCCCATAGTCATCATGGCCGCTATGAACTCCTGAGCTGCCCAGGACAAATTGGTCCCAAAGTGGACATTGAAGTCTCCCAGCACCACAAGCCTGGGGTACTCCAACACCAAGTCTGAGACCAGGTCCGTCAGCTCGGTTAGGGACTCTGTTGAGCAGCGGGGCGGTCAGTACACCAACAAAAGTCGCAATCTATCCCTGGTCCCCAGCCTTAAGTACACACATTCGATATGGTCCGACACTCTAACAGGGATCCTGGTAAGGGAAAGATTATTCTTATAGACCACAGCCACTCCACCTCCCCGCCCACGGTCCTTCACCCGCTCCTCAACAGAGTAGCCTGGAGGAAGAATCCGGGACCACACTGGGCCCCCAGCCTCCCCCAGCCAAGTCTCTGTAATACATACCAGGTCTGCCCCTTCATCCAGAATCAAATCATGGATGGCTTCTGATTTGTTCCATACCGACCTGGCATTACAGAGGAGCAAGGTGAGGTTCCAAGGATGGTTGGCACTGCTCCCCAATGTCAAAGAGCTGGCAGGACAACCGGAAGGGGAAACAGCTATTAGATTTCCTAGTCCCCTTCCCCTGTAACGGCCCGCTGACTTGCCAACGTTACTTCTTCTGTTCCCCACCACGTCCGGAATGGCTGTCCCACAGTCAGTGGACATGCCCCCTGTCTCCCCATCTCCAGTTAAGCCCAGACACATTCTAAGATTGTCTCACCCAGGACAAATTAAAGCAGAAGCTCCACTATTAAATGCTTCCCCTACAAATACCTAGGCCAAGAGGCCTGGCCCTCACCCTTGCTGTCCCCCAAGGTGGCTCCCCAAAGGGGCGACCCCCTTTGGTGTCACCCCTTTGGTGGCAACCCCGCCGGTGGCGGGCCCGCCGCCACTGGCAGAAGCCTATATAGCCCTGAGCAGGCAGGTCTAGGCAGCTGGAACGCAGGAAACTGCCAAGTCACCCTCCTCCCCGGCCCCAATCCTGCAAAGATTCACCTCAGCACAGCAGCGAGTCCTGGAGGGGCAGATAACAGACGGGGGGCAGCAGGGGACACAAACAGGCAGGCACGCAGTCTCACACCCTGGGGTCTACCTAGGAGCAGATGTTGTCTCTCCTCTTCTCTCTCGTGCAAGGTTCTGGTAATGAAGGTAAATGTGTAATTTATTTAATGTGTAATTTTATGCTAGTCTCTGAGCATAATAAAGCTTGATTCTGATTCTGACTTCAAAACCAATAAGCAGGCCACTGAGAATAACAACAGACACTCTTTCCCTAGTTATGGTGGTAATAGACAATAAGTAGGCATAGCTGGGTGCTATGACATTTCACTTTGTTTTTTAAAGAGTCGAGAGAATGTTTTTGCAGCCAGGTTGCTGGGCTGGGTAAGCTGCAGGTCTGCCCTGTTCAATATGGGGTGCCAATGTGTTCTCAATTGATCATTTTGCTGCTTATAATTAATGTAGTCACCTCGACAGCCCCCACAGGCTCACCACTTCAGGTCTTCTGGATGTCCTCTGCAGGCTCCAAATTGACCTTTCCCGCCCACCGAGTAGCTAATTGTGGGCACAGCTGGCATGCTATTTGTGGATGCTGGCTGTATGAAAAGCAATCAGCTGTTCAGAGGGCACAGGCAAAGTGAGGCAGCAGAATGCAGTGCACTTTCAAAAAGGCCTGTAGGGATGTGCACAGAACTGGTTCAGAGGCTCTTTATGGGCCTCCTAATTTGTTTGAATGACTGGCGGCTCCGCTGGCTTGAAAGCATACATTTAAGGGTGGGGGAGGGTGCCCTTACCCCTCCTGCTGTGTTTCCCTTGTCAGCACTCCATTTAAAAAGTATCAGTCTTGGGGCCATCAGGACTTTAGGGATATGCATGGAACTGGGGGGGGGGCGGTTTCAAAGGTGAGGGCATACATTTAAGGGCAGGGAGGGTGCCCTTACCCATCCCACCATATTTGCCCTGCTGGTGCTCCATTTAAAAATTCTCTGTTTGGGCAATAGCATACCTTCAAGCCACTCCGGTGTCCTCCTCGGCCAGAAGTAGAAGGAACGACCCTGCATGCTCTGGGTACTTCCTTTTATGTCCAGCTGAGGAGGATACCAGGGCAGCAGGGAGGTACTCTGCCACCCTGATTAAGACTTTTTAAATGGGCTGGATGAGGGAGAATAAACTGAAGCTGAATCCAGATAAGACGGAGGTACTTATTGTGCGGGGTCAGAACTCTAGAGATGATTTTGATCTGCCTGTTCTAGATGGAGTCACACTTCCCCAAAAGGAACAGGTTCGCAATCTGGGAGTACTTCTGGATTCACACCTCTCCCTGGTTTCTCAGGTTGAGGCGGTGGTCAGGAGTGCTTTCTATCAGCTCCAGCTGATATGCCAGCGACGTACATTTCTCGAGATCAATGACCTCAAAACAGTGGTACATTTGTTGGTAATCTGCAGACTGGACTTCTGTAATGCGCTCTACATGGGGCTGCCTTTGTACGTAGTCTGGAAACTTCAATTGGTTCAGAATGCGGTAGCCAGGTTGGTCTCTGGGTCATCTCGGAGAGACCACATTACTCCTCTGTTGATGGAGCTACACTGGCTGCCAATAGGTTTCCAGGCAAAATACAAAGTGCTAGTTATAACTTATAAAGCCCTAAACAGCTTAGGCCCTGGGTATTTAAGAGAGCATCTTCTTCATCATGAGCCCCTCCGCCCACTGAGGTCATCTGAGGAGTTCTGTCTCCAGTTGCCGCCAACTCGTTTGGTGGCTACACAGAGATGGGCCTTCTCGGCTGCTGCCCCGAGATTGTGGAATAATAATTCAAGGTTGGCAGGTTTGGCTTTTTAAAAGCCAAACTTTGGGTTATGGCCCATTTGACCCACGAGTATACCCCTTAAGTTCTTGCAACCTCCGCGTCTCTGGCAATTTTTAAAAAACTTCTGAAAACACATCTCTTCAACCAAGCTTTCTCAGCTTTTTAAAACTTGTTTTTAAATTGTTCTGATTATTTAACTGTTTTATGATATTTTTAATTGTTAATTATTGCTTTATGCTGTTTTATTATAATTTTTGTTTTAATTAATTGATTTTAATGTTGTTTTAATGTAAACCGCCCTGAGCCTTTTGGAAGGGCAGTATAAAGGTTTTAATAATAAATAAATGGAGCACCGACAGAGAAACATGGAGGGAGAGGTAAGGGCACCCTCCCGCACCCTTTAAGGTATGCCTCCGCCTTTGAACCATTCCCGGTCGGATCCATAAACATCCCTAAAGGCCTAGTGGCCCCAAGGTCCATGTGACACACCAGGAAGTGCACAGCACAGGCCCACCATGGCCCCTTTTCTCAGGCCTTGTGGATCCGCCCCGTTCCATGGCCCTTCTTCTCAGGTGGCCCCTTTTCTTGGAACATGCCACTCAATGGTAGATCCTCCGTAGGCATACATAAGTACCTGTAGATATACATAGAGAAGACTCTTGGCCCTTGTTTGTGTGAACACAGCACAGACAGTGGGCAAAATAAATAACTTTGTGCCATATGTTTAAGGGAATCCAACAACTTCTGCTCTCCCATTTAAGTTTTTGTCACAGCGACCATTTAATTAAAATTTGCCAAGATTCAATCATTTAGTTTGTTTAGTAAAGCAGATGCCACTTTCTCATTAAAGTGTTTAATATCCTTTTTTTTTAAAACACCCCAGTGACTAAGAGTTGAACAATAAATCTGAGCTGCATAACAACTCAAGGCTTCTTAAATCCAGATATGCATTTAAAAATATGTATCATTACTTACCACAGTCTTGGACTACTGGTAATTAAATGTCTCAAAATTAATTGTATGGGATAACTGTGTGTCATGCTATTAAATAGGCAATTAATAATTTAAAACATATATATATATTGCATAATCAGCTGTGTGAACTGCTGGCACTAGCTTATGAGTATGCCAATATTTGGAAAAATAATTTCAAATGCAGCTTTTACTTCTTTATCTATTGCTCTCACAGCATCAAGAAAGCATGCATTTTCTCAATACATTCACAATATTTCCACTTGAGTGGAAATCAGATTGGGTCAGAATAACCAAACCTATTTTCTTTCTTTCTTTTAAAAAAGGGGAAATAATTTGGCTTACACTCAAGCAATCTTGATTTGATAGGCCTCCACACCCGTAAGCCTCCCAGCCCCCTGACCCCCTGACGCACAATCCTGTTAGCTTTGGATCATGAGCCATGTACTTAAATATTTTCTTTTAAAAGCCTAAAATATCAAAAATCTGATAGAATCCAGTCTTGCATGTGTAACTTGTTGCCCTCTCGGTAATCTGGATGAATGAAATTCTGTGTGGGAATCTTTAGAACAGTATGACCTGAAATTAGTATTCTCTATACATGCTAATAAGAAACAGTGCACTAGTTACATTGTAAACTTCACAAAGCAGTCTCTTGTCCTAGGGTAATTATTTTAAAAGATTAACTGCAGTGGAAGTTCCTGAAACATTGACTGATTGACTATTTGTGAGTTGAGAAGGTAATGAACTTGACAAATTTGTATGCACTCTGCAAACATGTGGAAACAGTGCTGGGACTAGTTTATTGACCTGATTCTTTAGCTCTGTTGGGCTATGCAGTGCATATCTGACGTACCACTTGAAAGTAACTCAAAGAGAATATATATATATATATTCTAAACACAAAGCCAGAAATATCTGGAAGGAAACAATGCCCCTAAATTTATAAATAAATGTATGGTCTAATGTTCCAAACCTTATCCCTGTGAACAACCCATTATTTACAAGGACCTGATCTTAAAAGATGAACATGTTTGTGTGCAGTAGAATTTCCATGAGCTTAAACTACTTTATGTGGTTTAATTAAAAAAAAACAACCAAACACAAACCTTTGAGATAAGTTATGATTGGATTAAAAGCAAAGGCAGACACATTGTGCAGTGAAACACAGGCAAATCCGAACCACCCAAGCTGCCGTGAGGGCATTAAAGAAGTTCCAGCAGTCTTGTGCAGGAGTGCTCTTATGCAAATACTGGCGCAGTCACACTTCTGCAGTGCTACTTACATTATTTCCAGTGTGACAGACGTGTGGTCATCCCAGTTAGGGGCAACCCCCAGAAGCAGAAGATGAGGCGGCTGTATACAATCTTTGTGGCCTTCTGCTTGTGCAATAGCTGGACTCTTTCTCCCTCAGCAACATTGCCCATGCAAATATTAAACTGGTAGAATTTATTTCAAAATATAGGAAACATTAAAATAAACTTCATTGAGGGCAGGCAAACAGACTCATCCTCAGTCTGGCAAGTGACCAGAATGCAACACACTGGGCAGGCTGTTGGGTTTTTTTCTCCTTGAATGGTTGACAGACCTATTGCTTAACCTCCAGGCTGGCCCCTTCGCCATCATCCTTTTCTTTTGTTTTTAACAATTCTTCTTTTGTTTCACAGTAGATGGAAGTAGAGGGCAGGCAAAAGGACTGGCAAAGCACCAGGGTAGGAGATACAGCAACTTCATCCTCTTCATCTACTTTCGAGTTTTGGACCATCTCTGCATTAAGAATGACCAATCCCAACTCCAAGAGACTGAGCAGATTGTAAGGCTCCTTCTTGGACATGTAATCAAATTTAACTAGCTGAACCTGCACAGAGTGTCTGTGTGCAAGGACTTTGTTGCTTTGCTTGCCCCCCACTACAGCCCCTGTTTATTGCTCAGTGTCAGCCACCCACACTCAGCCACCCCCTCCCTGCTGCACGCATGCTCACTCGCCCTCTCTCCACAGCTCACTTGCTCACTCACCCCCTCCCCACCTGTTCACTCACTGGCCCCATCCCCACCTGCTCTCTCGCTTGCTCGCCCAATCCCCATACTTGCTCACTCACCCCCTTGTTGCCACTCACTCACTGACCCACGCCTCCCTGCCGCTTGCTTGCTTACTCGCCCCCTCCCTGCTGCTCATTCACTCACTCCCCCCTCCCCACAACTCCCCGCCACTGCTTGCTCACTCACCCCCTCCCTCCCTGCCCACTCACTCACTCACCCCTCCCCAGTGCTTGCTCACTCACTCGCCCCTTCTTGCCCCCTACCCACTCCTCTTTCTCATCTGCATATGGAATCCCCACTGCCCAATCACCACAGTGCTTCTGCTCTGTTACCTCTGATTGGTAAAGGACTGTGTGGATGGGGTTTGCCATGTATGACTTTAGTGTATTTTATATATATGATTGATAGATAGATACAGTAGATTGTCCTGTCCAAGGCAATTGAGAGCCAGCATGGTGTAGTGGTTAGAGTACTGGACTAGGACCAGGGAGAGCCAAGTTCAAATCCCCATTCAGCCATGAAACTAGCTGGGTGACTCTGGGCCAATCACTTCTATCTCAGCCTAACCTACTTCACAGGGTTGTTGTGAAAGAGAAACTCAAGTATGTAGTACACCGCTCTGGGCTCCTTGGAGGAAGAGTGGGATATAAATGTAATAATAATAATTAAAATAATAATAATCTATGCTCCAGGTATTCTTAAATTTTAAAAAGTATTATTACAGTAATACCTTCATCATGACTGATACAGGATAAACTCTATCTATCTATCTATCTATCTATCTATCTATCTATCTATCTATCTATCTATCTATCTATCTATCCATCCATCCAATTTATATACTACCCTTCCAAAAATGGCTCAGGGCAGTTCACAACAAAATAAAAACAATTAATATCAATTATCAGTTAAAATCAAAACTATAAAAACAGCATAAAACCAATTAATGATTAAAACATTTAAACAGTTTTAAAACCCTGGAGAACCAGGCCGAACATCTACAACAAGTTAAAAACCCTGGAAGGCCAGGCCAAACAGGTGGGTTTTTAAGGGCTCTCCTGAAGGGCAATAATGAGCTCAGATTACTGCCGGGAGTGCATTCCACAATCCAGGAGCAGCTACAGAGAAGGCCTGCCTCTGAGTCGCCACCAGACATACTGGTGGTAACTGGAGACAGACCTCCTCAGATGATAATGGAGTCTAAAAGCCTTGGACTAGGGGATAATGCAGAAGAAGGCGCTCTCTAAGATAACTCAGGCCATTCAGGGCTTTCAGGGTCTATGTGTCTAAAGAAGTTTTTGAAAAAAATTAAAAAGCCTGTCTTGATGTAGTTCAGGAATACTGATACTTTGCCTTGAACATTTTAACTGATTGTTTTTGGAATCTTTCCAGAAAAAAAACTGGTGCCCCTAAAAATAATTCAGCAGTATCAAGTAGACATGGGTGTGGCTTGCAAACTAAGCCCAGTGTCTTTGACTGATGCATGACAAGAGCGTTATTCAGTTATTACGTTGTATGTGCATGCAGGCATCTGTACATATACAAATACAATGAATATTTATATACTGCTTTTCAACAGAAGTTCCCAAAGCAATTTACATCGATATAAATAAAGAAATGAAATGACTCCCTGTCCCCAAAGGGCTCTCAGTCTAAAGAAGAAACATAAGATAGACATCAGCAACAGCCAATGGAGGGGTGCTGTGTTAGGGATGGATAGGGCCAGTTGCTCTCCCCCTGCTCAATAAAGAGAATCAAAAGGTGTTTCTTTGCTCAGTTAGCATGGTACATGTAATTGTATAGACATGTATTTGCATGAATGACTGTAGATGCATATGTGTTTGTGGGAATGACTGTAGATGTATTCACTTTAAAAGTAAACCTGGGTACAGGCCCCTTTAAATGTAGGGTACAGATAGCAGTTGTACCATTGTGCATGCACTGAACATGTGTGAATGACTGTACATGTGTATGGATCTGTACTTGCGCACAGTGTACATGGATTTGAAAATAGGATCAAGGTATCATGTGCATACTGGGAAAAGCTTCTCCCATTGAATATCTGTTTGACAGAGAGCAGGTCCATGCAGTTTCCTGCTGGGAATGCATGCATGGATGTCATGTGTGTGCAGGTGCCGCACGGGGGGTACTTGGGCTGAGTGCCACCACAGCAGGAAGTTGCATGGAGCGGCGGAGAGCAGGTAAGGACCTGTTCTCTTATTTCTTAAAGCTCCCTGCTCCCCGTTCCCCATTCCTCTCTCAGCACCGAACCGGTTCTTGATCTGTAGTTCACGTACACCCCTAATTATTACACTTTTAATCTATATCTCTTTGTTAAACATTCTAACATTTTTTAGTTTAATTAATAGAGTCTTAAACAGTTTCAATGCTGTATTAATATTATTTGTTCTGATTTCTTCTATCTTTGTGTTATGACTTTGTCAACTGACACGTTATTGGGGAATGACAGGTGACATTTTAACTTACTTGTCCAAAGCTGTGTGAGACTGAATTCCTTTTGTTGTTTCCTTTTGAGCTTGAATGATCTTCTCCTGACCCATATTCAGACACACTAGACTGAATATCATTTTTCTCTCTTTTAAGATTTGGACTTCTTTAGGATGACCATCACAGCAACAATAAAGGTAAAACATTTGTTTAAAGTATATGGGATAATATCTTCACTCTGCTCAGAAACACCCTCTTTAAATAAAATGTGTGCGTGGGAAGAGTAGGGATTGCAAAATAAGCCCCTTAATGAGCTGTACAACAATATCTACACCCACAAAAATAAGACTGGAAGCTGTTTCTAATGTTTATGCTGCATCGCTGTGTCTGTGAATCTTAAACAACAGGCAAAAGTAGGGCAAAACCTCAAGCAAATACAGAGCTGAAAATGATCTGTTTTGGTCTGCTGCTTTGAAAATGGTTTTCTTGATGAAACTCAGGAGTCCACTAGAGACCGAGACGCAGATGGATGAGCTAGGGATATGATAAACCTGCTGCATGCGTTTATAGTTAATTGCCCATCATCTTTTTTTTGTCTCTCCATAAACCATTTCACACCCACCTTGCACAGTAAAGGTAACGTAAGTGTCATAAACCATTTGTCTCCTGCGCTTGCTTTCTGCAGTCTTCGATTGGTCTTTGTCTTAAGGTGCTGGTGAGACAAGACAAATTGCTCAGCTGCTTTGGAGACGAGACTTGCTGCTTCTGCTTTCAAACAATTGCCCCCATCCCTAAGCTAATGAGGAAGAGCATCTCCCAGACACGTTTACATAATGATTATGTTTATGTTTGTGTGTTTGCTAAAAAGCACCCAGCCCCACCATTCTTCATCCTACAGATACAATCAGGACCGATGTGAGGGGCTGACATTGCTGGGCAACTGCCAAGGGCTGAGCCCCCTCAGAAGGGTGCGCTGGTGATCTCTGAGATCACTTCTGTGCCCACAGCCTTTATGTGTTGGTGGCAGAGTGACACCTCAGGAAGGTACAAGAGGGACCATGGAGGACAGGTTGCCAAGGGCCCCATAAACCTGGAGCTGGCCTGTACAATAGGTATCTATGGGTAAGAGACAGCTACAATAATGCAAAGGACTATCTAATTGGCTGGCAGGGGCAGCTTGCTAATAAGGGCTGGTGAGTCACCACTTCAGCAAATGGAATTAGTGCAGGCAGCAAATCTGCCGTCCTCATCACCAGCCTGCTGCCTCTGGTGCCTGCCTCACCATCTGACCCATGATCAGTTGTGTGGTGGCAGCAACTTCTCACTCCAACTCTCCCTGCAAGGCAGCAATCAGGGACCAAGTTTTCCTCATGCTTCCTTTCACTCTTTATTCCACCCCCTGCTTTTTTTCAAGGGCAGAGAGAGCAGCACTCAGAAGGAGGGAAGCAGTAGCTGCCGCTGCCACCATATGAAAATTGAGTGAGGGGCTGCAAGGGCTTTGGGGGGGGGGGATTGATTCGTGTGCAAAAATTTGAATTGAAAAAAAATTGATTCATGTGCATCCCTTCTAGCTATGTGTTAATGAGGGATGGTTTTGTTGGAAAAACATCCTGCAAACCATACATTGACTGATACCAGGGGTTTATTTGTGTGTGGTGGTGCAAGGCGGGATGGAATGGTGCAAGGGGGAGGCTTTCGCTGCACACTATGGTCAAAGTCTTGACTGGAGGCCCATGTACCTGTGTTTTGTTTAGAAAGACAGCTGGCCAGCCCTAAGAACACCACTCATATAGTGTAATGTGCAGTTTGACCCTAACTGTCACCACACACACATACACACACACACATCGCCTTAGACTGGAATAAATCTAGGCAGCACTTTGAAACAGTTAGGAAGAAAGATGTATCTGGATAGGAAAACTCCTCATTCCTAACTGAGCAAGCAGTCCATTGTAAAGGGGAAATGGTCTTAGAGTCACAGTACTTTCTTTTGTGTTCGCTTTCCCTCCTTAAACTATTTTCTTCTTCCTCTACCAGCGGTTGTCAGCCTTTATAAAATTAACATTGATTTTCCTTTTCCATTTCCTCATTTCAAAGAACTCTTAAGCACCCTTTTCACCCATCACGTCAGTGCTGTTTATCAGCTGACCATTTAAAGAGAAGCCAGCTGAAATGTTTAGCAATGTCAGGGTTTCCCCAGCAAAAGAACTCAGCTGAAGCAATCAGACACACTTGCTGAAAATGAACAAAGTGAGCCTAATGGGCAGATAAAAGAGTTAGATACAATTTCCCAAGTGTGCCTTAGAGAACACAGTCTTGATTTTGAGCATTTAAATCTCTGGCAGAAAGCTGCTTGCTACACATTTTAGTGCAGCCATTCATTTGCCACTGGCAGGGGATCCTTTTAAAAGAGCAGTAATAAAATAAGAAGAAGGGAAAGGAACATGATGCCCATTAGAGTAACTACATCGCCCCCCCACCACCACTTCATGTTGGGTCTCCTGCATGTTGGGGCAGCAGCTTAATGGTAGAATCTTTGCTTTGCATGCAGAAGGTCCCAGGTTCAAACCCTGGTATTTCCAGGTAAGGCAGGGGAAGACCCCTATCTGAAAGCCACTGCCATTTGGGCAGTAGTGACCATTGAGCACCACTCCAGGGGGCAGTGAGGGCAGGAGGATACAACTTTAAACTGTGGCAACCTTACCTGCCACCATTCCCTGTTTAAACTCCCTGTCACCAGACCATCAAATGGTCTCCACACATGTGTGGAAGCCAGCTGATTAGCAGGGGTAGGACAGTCTCCTTGCAGGATACTGGGGTGGGTGACACGGCCCTGTACAGCATACCAGGAAACGGCAGCAAGTAAGTTTGCTGTTGCTTAAAATTATGTTAATACACCCTCACCACCCCTGGAGTGGTGCTCAGCAGTGCTTACTGCAGTCAGAGTAGACAAAACTGAGCTAGAAGGACCAGTATAAGGCTCAATATTCTATGCAGATATTTGAGTGCTAGTGTAGTGGCTAAGAGACTGAACTATGAATCAGAATTTCCCTGGTTCAAATCTTGCTTCTGCCATGAAATTCCTAGAATGACTTGCCTTACAGGGTTGTTTTAATGATTACATCATGATAATGAATTCAAAAAGAGCTATACAGGTGCTTATTGGGACCATATCTTAGGGATGTGTGAACCGGCTCGCCCTCGAGCTGGTTCAACTTTGCGCTGTAGCAGGCCTGGTTTGGCTTGTGGATGGTTTGGGGTTCTACATTAAAAAAAAAAAAAGTACCCTTTTTTCCCTGGCAGCCTAAGGGACAGTGTTCCTCTAAGGTGTGTGCCTGTGTGTGCACTCAAACGTTTTTGGAGGTCTGCTCAGTTAATTTTAGATCCCACTCAAGTTGAATCAGGAAGGCCCCACTCTGAATGCACGTGCACATACACTGCCTCAATACTGCTGCCCAGAACAAAATTAATTCTGCACAGGGATGGAGAGAAAAAAATAGAGGGGACACTACTTAGAGGGTGCTTCTGAAGCTGCAGGGGGAGGGGGGGTTCTCCATCGATTCCCCCTCCCCCACTGGCTGAGAAACCTGCCACAGCCTCCAGCAGCCCTCTGAGTGCCTCAGAGGTGGTAACTTCACCTTCCTGGCACCTCCAAATTGGCCCTGAACTGGCTCAAATTCAAGCCAAGCCAGACCCCTTGGTTCAAAACCGAGCTTTCCTAGTTCTGTTTAAGCCCAGTTTGGACTTGAACCAACCTGGGAAAACTGGCTTTGTCCACATCCCTACCATAGTTCGGTGACAGGGAATCTGCTTTACATGAAGAAAGTGCCAGGTTCAATACTTGGCATCTCTAGGTAGGGCTGGGAAAGAAACTGTGGAGAGCTTCTGCCAGCCAGAGTATACAAATCTGAGCTATATAGATCAATGGTCTGGCTCAATATTAGGCAGCTACCTATATATGCCTTTGACAATTGAGTAGAAGAAAGAAATTCAATATGTGCAGTTTTTCAGGCATGATAGTGCAGTAAGAGAACATCTTCACCTGTTTAATTTCTGCCTGCTGTAGCTCTTAACAATACAGGAGCCCTGCCAAAAAAGGATGGCAATCTAAATTGTACAGGCACAGTAGTAGCTGTATAGTTAAGGTGAAGTGTAAAAACTGCATTCCACTATTATAACCTCTGTCATAAAATCCAAACCAGTCATCCAAACTGCCAGAAATTTGGTGTAGAGTAACTGAGTCACGAGTAGCACTCCCTCACCAAATGCCATACAGACCAACTGAGACATGAGCAAGATACAGCATGACTCCCTAATGAGCTATTTTTCATATATAAGTGACCTATTTTCTGCAAAGGATAGCTCATCTTTGTTTCCTCTTCTCTCTTTAAGTATGTTAAAAATCAGGTCATTAGAGGGGTACGTGCTTTGTTGTTTTGAGAAAAAGATCTGTTTAGTGTTTCTCGAGTTAGGCTTTGAAGACGAAGTCCCTATTACAACCAGGCAATCAGCTCCTGGCACTGCTCACAGAGCATGGCAAAAGCAAGACATGATGGTTCTGTGACAGAATGTTTGCTCAGAGCCAGCATGGTGTAGTTAGTGGTTAGAGTACTGAACTAGGACCGGGGAGACCCAAGTTCAAATCCCCATTCAGCCATGAAACTAGCTGGGTGACTCTGGGCCAGTCACTTCTCTCTCAGCCTAACCTACTTCACAGGGTTGTTGTGAAAGAGAAACTCAAGTATGTAGTACACCGCTCTGGGCTCCTTGGAAGAAGAGCTGGATATAAATGTAATAATAATAATAATAATAATTAATAATAATGGCACCTGCTTCTTCAGCCAAATGCAGAGCAGACAGCCTGAGCTGAACATTTTTGTTATAAAATGAAAACCATTTTTCTAATCTGCCTGCAGTCTGGAAGGAGACAATTAGGTGACACATGCCATCATCTCTCTCAATTTTGTGCAGATCCATTGATAAATGGCCAAGACAGATCCTAAGAAAACTTAAAATATGCTTTTTTATTCAAAGTGTTTACATTATGATGATGCATCATATTTTATTGTATTATCACATATTTTACAAGTCAGTGACACCTGTATAGTTAAGAAGTGAAAATTATGTTCTACCATGTTAAACCCTGGATGTTCTGTTGCCCATAAGACTTAAATCATTTGTCTAATCCACTTGAACTTGAATATAGGAACATAGGCAGCTGCCTTGCACTGAGTTAGACCATTGGTTGATCTAGCTCAGTATTGTCTACACAGACTCGCAGCAGGTTCCCCAAGGTGGCAGGCAGGAGTCTCTCTCAGCCCTATCTTGGCAAAACCAGGGAGGAACCTTCCTCATGCAAGCATGCAGATTCTCTTCCCAGAGTGGCCCCATCCCCTATGGGGAATATATTACAGCAGGGTTTCTTAACCTTGGGCCCCAAGATGCTGTTGGACTACAACTCCCATCATCCCCAGACATGGCCCCCAATCTGGGGGCCCTAGGTTAATAAACCCTGTATTACAGTGTTCACACATGCAGTCTCCCATTCAAATGTAAACCAGGGTGGACTCTGCTTAGCAAAGGGGACAATTCATGTTTGCTACCACAAGACTAGCTCTCCTGGTCTTTGCATGGAGAATTTAGATGTTTCAGATGAAGCACCACCCCTCCCATCCTACTCTCTGCCCATAGGCAAACTATGCATATAAGCTCCTTGAATAGATGGGTGCATCTATTCAATTGCAGATACAGAGCTTATGTGTCTAAAATATGTATTCTAGGCTCTTTCGCAGGTTATGCTGTACATATCTAGTGGGTGTGGGCAGCACCAATCAACACAAACCTATTCCCCTTTGTACTCATGTTCAACATAATTTGTGATAAAATCCCTATACGCTAAACACCATTTCCCCCTTCGTGGCAGTCAACTAATCAGAGGAATATTGTGGTTAGTAGAAACAATTGGCATAGATTAAAGGATCCCTTGACAAATCACAAAGCTTTATATTGCTTTATATGGTTGGGTTACTGTGACCTCTTGCCTTTTTCTTGGTCTCAAATTGAGATGATAAACACATCTGTCATGGTGTCTAGGATTTGAGGGTGACTACAGTGCACAGCGGGAAATGACTTGACTAGCAAGCCAGAGGTTGCTGGTTCGAATCCCCACTGGTATATTTTTCTCAGTCTACAGGAAACACCTATATTGGGCAGCAGCGATATAGGAAGGTGCTAAAAGGAATCATCCCATACTGTGCAGGAGGAGGCAATACAGGGGTAAACCCCTCCTGTATTCTACCAAAGAAAACCACATGGTTCTGTGGTCGCCAGGAGTCGACACTGACTCGACGGCACACCTTTACTTACTTTACAGTGCTTCTTGTCCCTGTACTGCTTCACAGAATAATTATACCTCTTCCCTCGCTGTTAATGATACCCTAAAGCTAGATGAAGGGATCTCAACTTTGAGTCCCCAGATGTTGTTGGACTCCAACTCCCATCATCCACAGCCACAATGGCCTTTGTCATTGTGGCTGGAGAAAACGGGAGCTGGAGCCCAACAACTTCTGGGGAGTCAAGGCTGAGAACCCCAGTGGCAGAAGGAATGAGGATGTGCTTTCTCCTGGTCATAAGTTTACCGCCTGTAGATTGTAAAGGCCACTTCTCAATGAAGGGTCTCCTGTAAGTGAAGCCTTTCAGGGCTTACTGTGTGTTCCGATTTCAAAACCACTGCAGCAGGCTGTGGCTGAAGAATCCCCTTCCACTTTCTCTATCTTCCTTTGAAGGAGAGACTCTGGCTGCTCTCTCATTCTTTCAAGACTTTGTTTTTCCTTGGCAGAGAGAACAAGGAAGTAATGAACCAGCTGTGCCGCCTCCTCCTCCTCTTTAATGGCAGCTGCTTTATCCTGCTCTTGCTCCACCCCAAATGTCACCAAGACAGCCACCATCAGAGAAAACAAGGATGAACAAAGAGCTTCTGGATGCTCCTCTGGCACAGACAAGTAAGGCACTGCTGTGAAAGTAGGGATGCTGGTGGCTCTCTCTTTGCCATCACTTCATATCATACACATTTTCATCACAAGAAAGATGGGAAGATATATCCCCACCCACATACTTCAGGATTGAAGGAGTTTGTGTGCATGGTATTTGGACTGCAATTTGTTTCTGATCCGAACAAATCACATGTAGCATGTGGCATCATGCGTGGTTTCAACTGAACATAGAGAAATGCTCAAACAGCCCCATGGCTGGATGTGGGATTTCAACACGGGTGTCCACAGGCACAGTGTTCTGGCAGGCTGCTGTGAGCACAGCTGTTGCTCTCACAAGGAGTTCTGCATGCAGAAGTTTCAATCCATATGCTGGATCAAGGCGTTAATGGATTCTGTGATGGGCTAGCACCTCTGCTGCGGACTGCTCTTTCCAATTCCTGTTCAAAATATGCAGCTATAAACAAACATGTGTCTTATTATGCAAAACAAAAAGGTGCTGCTGCCTCCTGACACAAATCACCAAGCAGTGCTAGAATCAAAGCCACTTAGGGTGGATTAATGCAATTTTGTTTTGCTTCACTGTTTTCAGGACATCATACCGGCAACAATGAATAGATGGATGGTTTGAAATTTCTGTCACCTAATCTAGCCCAAAGATCTAGAGCCTTTGCATCATATGTAAATATTGCCTGTCAGTGGAGGAGACAAGGGTAAGCTGATTATATGATAACAAGAATGGCCTTATAACAAAATGTGATGGTATATCCCTGGTGTGCGAGTGTTACCTGAGCCTATGGCTGAGCACAGAGAAAAAACAAAAGTTAACAGCCAAGACAGGACTCCCTCCTCTAGCTTGGGTTTTATTTCATATGCAGTTTTCTGTTGTTTCTGTTTTCTGCGTGTTCTTATTGTGTGGGGCCTGGTGCTCAATCACAGCTCCTTTTCAAACCCCTTCCCACTCAGAAAAGCAAAGCTGTGAAATGGCTGGTGAGAAAAAGAAAGAATTCAGTATATTATTCAGTAGGGGTGTGCATAAAATTGGCTGGCCTGGTTTGGTTCGCACTGGACCCGAACTAGTCTGAGCCAGTTCGGTCCTGCACCCCCTCAAACCCTTCCGGATTTGCTTATGGGGGGGGGGGGCTCATGAGCTTTTTCGGTTAAAGCATTTTTTAAAAAAATCATACTTACCCCCTTCAAGGGGGTAAGAGGGGGCTTCTCTGAGGATGCAGGGGGGTCTCTGGAGGTTTCCCCTCCTCCCACAGGCCTCCATTATGGCACAGGCAGTCTTCAGCCCATTCCAGGCCTCACCCCCACTGTGGTGGCCATTTTTGATGCCACGCATGCCCAATGGGCCTCCAAAATGACCCTCCTGCCGGAGGGGGTAAGTAAAAAAAAAAAAAATCTTTTAAAAATTTTTACCAAAAAAGCTCATAAGGGGAGTTCAGTCCGATGTCGAGCCAAACTGGGGGGGTTGGCTCAACATCGAGCCATCGAATCGAACCGGTTCAATGTTCAACATCGAACTGGTTTGCACATCCTATTAGCAGAGGAAAGGAAACTAACTAGGGTTCCCTCGGTAACATGGAGTGAACGGGGAAGAGCCCAGCACTGAATCTCCAACCCACAGTGGGGGAGGAAAATGTGGTGTACATTCTTCAAATATAATAGAAAGCCATTCTCAGAAGTAGAGGATACACCAGGTGAGTGGTTAGTGCAGGACCACCACCAGAGTTTGGGACAGGAGTGGGAGGCTGCTGGTAAAATTCTGGCAGTCTTCTGACTCATGGGAGAATTTGGCCCAGAGTGGTATTTCCAGACCCCAGAAGCTGCTTTCGGCTTTGAAACATGGCTCAGCAGAACAAATCATTTCGAAAAGCTCCAGAGTTGTTCAGCTACACGAAAAGTGAGCTTGTATTGAGGGAAGTAGCCGCCTAATGGCACAGCAGGGAAATGCTTGACTAACAAGCAGAAAGTTGCCGGTTCAAATCCCTGCTGGTACTATACCGGGCAGCAGCAATATAGGAAGATGCTGAAAGGCACCATCTCATACTGCGCAGGAGCAGGCAATGGTAAACCCCTCCTGTATTCTACCAAAGAAAACCACAGCGCTCTGTGGGCACCAGGAGTCGAAATCGATTTGACGGCACACTTTACCTTTATTGAGGGAAGTGGGCATTGAGGGGAAGGCCTACAGCTGGTCTCTTGCCCAGGGAATCACAGAAATATAATTCCTGACCTGTCCAAATCAGGATCGGCTATGCATAAATGTGTTGTTAAATCCTTGATTGGCTGGGATCACTCTAGAATGAAGAAAGCGGTCCTAAAAAAACATGGCACCAAAAAAGAAGCAAAGAGTGGAAGCAATGGCTATAAACAGGCTCAACAAAAATGGGCTCAATTAAAAATTATTGGGGCTTGGGGGGGGATTACCCCCTACCCCACAAATACACATACACACTGGTGGGTGTGTATTTCCTCCTGAAAGTTGAACCAGGTAATCTAGGACAGGTCTCCTTTTTCCCAAGCACTCTATCATTATTATTATTTATTTATTTATTTCCATACCTTAAGTGACAATGCACTGAATGTAAAACAAGAAGCAAGAGGCTCTGCCTGGCTTTTAGGAAAGAAGAATCCATTTCTTTTCTAACCTATTCTAATCTTGCTTTAGGAAAAGAAAAATAACAACTATGCTTTCGATATTCCCCAGCTTTTTTAATGGCAAGTTCTTAATATGCTACAGACTAGAAAATCCATTCATGTTCAGAAAAATTGCTTCAATTTAAATTAGTTCTGAGTCTAGCTGTATATACCAAATAGGTATCGGAGGAATTTTAGATAGATGATGCAAAATGCCTCTGTGTTCAATTTGTTTGCATTGACTGTGAATTAAAATGATTTCTGTTCTTCATTGTGCCCTGCACTGCATGCTGACATATTCCATATTGTTCCATATCCAGTTTATCACTCTTCCCATTTCAGAGTTCAAATATTCCAAAGTAGAGTAAGGCTTTTTATTTCAGTTCTATTTCTCCAGAGTAGTAATTTGATGGTGTATATTTATCATGTAATACAGTAACTACAACATTTGTTTTATGTTATTATTGTGCATGGCTATGCATGGATAAATTATTGTAATCAATCCTGATAAAAATTCAGACCATTCTTGAATTGTGCACACAATGCAGAGGATGACATTGAGCTGATAATCAGTATCAGTGACATGCAGATTGGACTACTGCAATGCATTCTATGTGGGGCTGCCCTTGAAGCCTGTTCAGAAGCTTCCACTGGTTCAGAATGCTGCCGCAAGGATGCTTGTGGGTGCAAGTCACTTCACGAGTATTACACCCATCCTGCATCAGCTTCATTGGCTACTTGTCCGCTTCCGGGCTAGATTCAAGTATTGAAGTTTAAAGCCCTACATGACTTGTGACCAGGGTACCTGTCGGACCGCATTTTCCCATATGAATCTGCCAAGGCCCTTCACTCATCATCCCTTTTCGATTGTGCCCCTCGGCTTTGGAACACCCTCCCTGAAGAGCTTCGACATGCTCCCTCACTCAGTGTTTTTAAAAAAAACATCTTAAAACGCACCTTTTTAAGGAGGCTTTTTAATGCTCCATTTTTATTTTTATTTTGTTATATCTGGTAGGTTCTTTAACTTTTTATAATTTTCAGTTTTAATATGAACCTAATAATGATTGTGGTTTTTAATCTGACAACTTTTGTGTGTGTTTAATTTAGTCAATTTTATTACTCTTATTGTATCTTGTGTCTATCTTATTGTTGTGAGCTGCCTTGAGCAGTAATGCACTGGAGGGGTGGGGTATATATATATTAAATATATACAGTGGGTATAGGAAAGAATCACCCCCTTTGATAGACCTTAAATTCTGGTTCCCTTACATTCTGAAATGAAAACACAAAGAAAATTCCCTTCACCAGCTGTACTTATCCAATGCAACCTATAACATCCAACTGAAAAACATCACAATTACAGTCCAGAAAAAGTGTCAGAAACAAAAAACAAGAATTACTGAGATTGAAAAAGGATCACCCCCCACCCCCAATGTCAATATTTTGTTGAACCACCTTTTGCTTTAATAACAGCCTTGAGTCTGTTGGGATACTTCTCTATCAACCTTGCACATCTAGACGGAGCAATATTTGCCCACTCCTCCATACAGAACTGTTCAAGTTCGGTCACATTGGATGGTAGGTGTTGGTGGACTGCTATCCTCCCTGGATCCGGTCTTGCCCTCCAAACTGGATGGAAGAGCAAGGAGGAAACTGGTAAGAGAGGTTACCAAGAGGCCAATGGCCACTCTGAAGGAGTTAAGGACTTCATGGCAAAGAGTGGTTGTTCTGTGCATGTGACAACAATTTCACGAGCGCTCCACGAGCGCTCCACACACACACACGACAGCCACCAGGACATTATGCTAGTCTGAATAGTGAGAGATGCTATCCTCCTGCTAAATATAAGAGAGCCATCACTTTAAAAGGTGTCTCTTTGACTAATTAGCAGGGGGTTATGTAATGTGATGTAATGTTACATTATGTATTCACTACTTTCTTATACTGCTTTTCTATACAAAGAGTACACAAAACGTTATACAATAAGATAAGATACAATGAGATGCAACCACAGATAAATGCCAAATAAATATCATATAGAAATATAGTATGCTAACATGAGACAATGTCTGCCTAAAAGGAAATGCTTTTATTGCTTGGTGAGAGACAGCCAGAGAGGGGACTGCCAGGTCGCCAGGAGATTTTACAGACAGGGCTTTTCCCCAAATCCACTCCTGATTGGAGTGTGCCAGTCCACATATTTGATGGATTTAACCCAACCTCCCTGCGGGCTATTAGGGACCAGGACAGAAAGGGCTTTGTTTTTCTCCAAAGGGAGGCTGAGAATTCTGGCTTAGCCCAAGTTAAGGGCTATGTCCAGAATGAAAAAATCCACTATTTCCAGCAGCTTTTGGAAAAAAACTCCGGGCCTTCTGCTTTCTCCAAAGTTGTTGATGGAGGTGCTGATAGCTATACGAATGGTCCATCTAATCCCTTGAATTAAAATGCTTCTAATCTGCTGCGAAGCAGATTCCCTCTTCAGATACCCCAAGGCTTAGAGCCATGTGTGAAAAACCTCCTGGGGAAGGAGTTCCATAAATCTGGCAAACAAAAGACCCAGATTCTGTAGCCTTCCCTCATGAGGCAGGTGCTCCAAGCCCCTTGGATCATCTTGGTTGCCCTCTTCCTCATCTTCTCCAGTTCTACAATGTCCTTCTTAAGATAAGGTGACCAGAACTGCATGCAGTACATCAAATGTGGCTGCACCATACGAGGGCATTATGATATTAGCATTTTTATTTTCAACCCCCTTCCAAATGATCCCTAGCATGGAATTGGACTTTTTCACAGCTGTCACACACTGAGTCAACACTTTCAATGAGCTGTCAACCACGACCCCAAGGTCTCTCTCCTGGTCAGTCACTGACAGCTCAGATCCCACCAGGATATATATGTATTTGAGGGGTTTTGCCCCAATATGCATCACTTTACACTTGCTTACATTAACAGCACTTGCCATTTTGTCACCCACTCCTCTAATTTGGAATGATCTATTTGGCGGTCCTGTTTTGGATTTCTGTTTTTGATTTCGCTACCCTAAATAATTTAGTGTCATATGCAAATTTGGCCAATTTGCTGCTTACCCCCAACTTCTAGATCGTTTATTAACAGGTTAAAGTTCACTAGTCCCAGTACATTTTCTGGGGGACCCCACTTCTTACTTCCCTCCATTGTGAAAATTGTCAATTTATTTCTACACTCTGTTTCCTGTCCATCAACCAGTTACCAATCTGCACATTAACCTCTCCCCTTATCCATGACTGCTAAGTTTACTCAAGAACCTTTAGTGCGGAACTTCGTCAAAAGCTTTTTGAAAGTCCGGGTATACTATGCCAATTGGATCACCTTTTTCCACACCCCTTTTGACACACACTCTCAAAGATCTCCAAAAGGTTAGTAAGGCAAGACTTGCCCTTGTAGAAGCCATGCTGGCACTCCTTCAGCAAGGCCTGCTCTATGTGTTTAACAATTTTGTCCTTAAGTATGCTTTCCAGCAATTTACCCAGCACCAAAGTTAAGCTAACCGGCCTGTAATTTCCTGGATCTCCCCTGGATCCCTTTTTGAAAATCAGTGCTACATTTGCTACTTTACATTAGCTACTCTCCAGTCCTCTGGTACAGAGCCTGATTGTAGGGACAAGTTACATATTTTTGCTTGGAGATCAGCAATGTCACATTTGAATTCCTTCAGAACTCTTGGGTGGATGCCATCTGGCTCTGGCAGTTTGTTAGTTTTTAGTTTTACAAGACAATTTAGAACATCTTCCCTTGTCACCTCAAATTGACCCAGTGCTTCAGCTTGAGAAGCTCAGTTGCAGAGAAGGTATATGGTCAGTATCCTCAGCTGTGAAGACAGATGCAAAGAACTCATTCAGCTTTTCTTCAATCTCCTTACCCTCCTTTCATGCCCTCATCATCTAAAGGGCCAACAATTTCCTTGGCAGGTTTTCTACTTCTGATATATTTAAAGAAGTTTTTGTTATTCCACTTGATACTTCTAGCTATATGCTCCTCAAACTCTCTTTTTGCATCCCTTGTCTCCCTGTATTTCTTTTGCCAGAGTTCATGTTCCTTCCTGTTTTCTTCATTTGGGCAGGACTTCCATTTTCTGAAGGATGTCTTCTTCCCTTTTATAGCTTCCCTAATGCTACTTCTTAGCGATGCTGGCATCCTCCTGACCATGGTGGTACTTTCCTTCTTCTTGGTATACATTCCAACTGAACTTCTATTATTGTGTTTTTTGAATAGGATACATGCTTTGGGGAGTGATTTGACCCTTTTGGCTTTCCCCTTCACCTTCCTTTTTACCACTCCCCTTATTTTTGAGAAGTTTCCTCTTCTGAAGTCAAAAATCTGTGTTGGACTTCCTTGGCAATGCTCCATCTGCATATAAACTGAATTGGATCAGATTATGGTCACTGTTCCCCAATGGTTCTGCAACTCTGACATCTTGCACCAGGTCCTGGGCACCACTCAGGATTAAGTCCAAGGTTGCCTTCCCCCTCGTTGGTTCCATGACCAACTGTTCTAAGGCACAGTCATTTAGCATGTCTAGAAATTTGGCCCCTCTGTTGGCCCCTTAATGTGGATTTACCCAATCTATGTGTTGGCAATTGAAGTCATCCATTATTACAGCTCTGTCTTTCTTTGATGCCTCTCCAATTTCAACTCCAGGTGACTCAGGTCCTGTGACTCCAGGTCACTTCTGCAACTCCAGGTCATTCTCAGTGTTTTGATCCAGAGGGTGATAGCATGTCTTTAGTAACATATTTCCTTTCAGTCCTTGTATTGTCACCCATAATGATTCTGTGGAGCACTCCAGTTCTCCTAGTTTTTCTAGCTTATTGGATTCTGTCAATATACAGAGCTACTCCACCCCTGAATCCACCCCTCCCTGTCCTTTCACTACAGTTTGTATCCAGGAATAAAAGTGTCCCACTGGTTCTCATTTTCCACCAGGTTTCCATGATGCCTGCTATAACTATGTTTTCATTAGCAAGCTCACCCATCTAGGCCCAGGGGCTTCTGGCATTGGTATATAGACACCTATATGCCGAGTTTCTTAACTGGTATTGGTGTGTGCTATCTCCCTTATTGTCATTTGACCTTTTTGTCCAGCTGTCCATCTAGTCTACTCCTGGTTGCCCCCTTCAGATTTATCCAAAATGTTTGCACCCTCAAACCTTAGGGGATTTTGCTTGCTGAACCAGATACCACCCAGTTCATGTCAGAAATCCCCCAGGTGTCATTTTGAAAGCTGCTCTGTGACCTTTTTGATTTTAAGCACCAGCAATCTGGTTCCAACTTTATTCAAGTGGAGCCTGTCCATTTTGAACAGGCTTCCCTTGCCCCAGAATATATTCCAGTGGCTAAAACCCCTCCTCTTGGAACCAGTTTCTCATCCACGCATTGAGACCCCTCTGCTCTGCCTGTCTCACTGGCCCTGCATGTGGAACAGGTACCACTTCAGAAAATGCTACCCTGGGGGTCCTGGACATCAATATGCTACACAGCAGCCTAAATTTGGCTTCTACAATCTCCCGACTGCATTTTCCAACATTGTTGGTGCTGACGTGCATGGCGACAATTGAGTTCTCCCCAGCATTGCCTAACAGCCTATCTAGATGCTGCGTGACATCCGCAACTTTCGCACCAGGCAGGCAAGACACCATGTTTGTTTGTTTGTTTGTTTGTTCAATTTCTATACTGCCCTTCCAAAAAATGGCTCAGGGCGGTTTACGCAGAGAAATAATAAATAAATAAGATGGATCGCTGTCCCCAAAGGGCTCACAATCTAAAAAGAAACATAAGACAGACACCAGCAACAGTCACTGGAGGTACTGTGCTGGGGGTGGAAAGGGCCAGCACAGTACTCTGGTTACTCTCCCCCTACTAAATAAAGAGAATCACCACGTTAAAAAGGTGCCTTTTTGCCAAGTTAGAAGACCATGTGGTATACTCATGGGTCACAAACCCATCTCTCCATGTCCCTAATGACTGAATCACCCACTACTAGGAGGCCCCAGCCCCTGTAGGAGTATCCTTTGTGTAAGAGGATATGGGTGCATTATGCAAGGAAGGAGTCCCTTCTAAGGAAGCATGCCCCTCTTTCTCATTCCTCCTTCCCTGAGACCTTCATTCTCCATGGCAGCAGAGGAGCTTTCAGCCTGGGAGTGGGATGCCTCTATCACATCCCTGAGGGTCTCATCCACATACCCCTCTGTCTCCTTGAGTTCCTCTGGGTCAGCTACCTTGGCTTTGAGTGAACAAACTTGTTCTATGTGAGGAGCTCTTTGCACTGAGCACACGCCCACAACTTCTGCCCCTCAGGCAGAGAGTCAGGCATGTAACACTCAGTCCAATACACTGAGAAGCAACCCCTTCCCTACTGGCATTCTACCACCATAATTGGTGGGTTCTTTCTTTCTTTCTTTCTTTCTTTCTTTCTTTCTTTCTTTCTTTCTTTCTTTCTTTCTTCTTTCCTATTTAGAATATAAAGAGCTTATTTACTTGAAAGCTAGGTCTTAACTGCAGTTATAAGCTAATTAAGGGTTTGAAGTTCTATCCTCCAAGAAAATTACAGAAGTGGGATAGTACTCACCTTCTCCTCATGCTGTGTGCCTCCTTTGTGCTAAAGTCGGGGCACTTGTGCCTCTCCCCAAATACCTTCCTGCTAAACTCCATGCAAAACTCCTCTGATATCTGTTAGCAAACTCCTGTTCTAAAAGCTCCCCTGGTCTGAGCCTTGCCTTCTCAAGAGCTGCTTCCAAACAGAGACACCTCAGAAATGTGGCTCCTCCCATAAGCTGTGTGACTCACCTGCAGTTAATCCCCACTCACTGTCTCTCTAGGCAGAACTGAAAATGAAACTGCCCTGTCAAAAAGAATCCCCTAGCCCATCAGAAATCAAACCATAGAAAAGATTAGCCCTAACAAACCTACCTTGTCCTTTCTTGTTTTAGGGTTTGCTTTGCTTCTTTAGGAAAGAAAACAAAAGATTGCAGCCAAAAGATTGATTTGAGCATTGTCTTCTCAGGAATTGCTTCCAAACTTAGCCTTATTTGACTAAACTACTAGATGCATGCAAAATCAATACACAGTGTTCATATGCACATATCTGTATACATGAACAATTATTCACATATCATGTTCAGTCCATGTACAGCATTACACTTCCTATTTGTACCCTGCATTTGAGGTGACCTGAACCCAGGTTCACTTTTAAAATGAACCCACATACAGTCTTTCACACAAACATATGTACACACTTACAAGTTAACGTCTGAAAAGGGCAGATGTGTGCACATCTGTATGTGCATATATTGTACAAAGACTGCACATGTATTGAACACAATATATGAACAGAGCTTGAGTGTGCACTAGATAGAAGCCTTATCTTACACCCATGTACAGTGTACCACTTGCACTGGAATATGCAGTAGTTCACAAAACCTCTGTTCTCAAGGCAAACGTATAACATTGCAACAGAAAAGGAAGTAGAAATGTATGAAATGAAATCCACTTTACTGATGCAATAGCTGTATGCTCATGATAAATTGCAAAGTATAGTTGCTGTTGAGATTTTCCTCCACTGAAATCATAGTGTGGATTTTACTTTAACTCTGCCTCGCCACTACATCAAAACCCAGAGGGAAGACTTTATTTAATCTCTTTCAAAAGGCTGCCACCAAATGGGGAATATGTGAATTTGCTTTAGTACAAGAAAGCTGAATATCTCTCTGCCATAGGTGTTCAGAATAAAAATGCCTGATGGGAAATTTGCCACTTAAAATTGAGCTAATTTCTGAAAGGATGTTCTGTATGAACTTGTTCGTGACAGCAGGCCCTCTGTGCAGCCTATTTCCATGGGACAGGTAAACTGATCTTCACTGTAAAATACATAGTGCTACAAGTAGATTACCATACAGGGTATTTAAAATGTTTTTATTTCATGATTTTAAAGGCTTTTGGTGAGATACTGTGATTGGAATTGTTGCAAGGCCAGTGAAAGTGTTCTCCCATGTTCTGTTAAAATAGATCCCCTTTTGTGTTGCCCACAAGTCATGACCAGGATTGCTGAAGTTTGCCCTGCCCATTTGCAGAGTGGAACACAGAGGACTCTGTGGCACATAATTTGGCAGAGGGGTGTTTTCTCCACTATAGAGGAAATGGACTGTTGTGCGTAGTAGATACCTATGGTCCCCTAGAGAATGCAATCATTATCAGCATGCTTTTATGCTGATTGATTCACCCTGCAACTAGGGGTTCTGAGGCTGAATAGATCAAGCTACCTGATACTGTGTCAGACCATTGGTTCATCTAGCTCAGTATTTACTGAATCAACTGGCAGCAACTCTCCAGGGTTTCAGACATGGAAATTATTACACCTTTATTACATGTAGTTAGACATTAAGTCTGAATGATACACCGTACATGTAAGATCAGGTTCCCAGTTCACATTCAAACCCTATTCACACATTATGTGAAACAAATGTATGTCCTGTGTAAAGTGTATGCACAAACAGATCAGAACACACATACAAGCCCCCTTTCAGACATCATAGTTTGGTACACACACACACACACACACACACACACACACACACACACACACGGTATGTAGGTATATACAGATGTGAGTGTTTTTTGTGTGAATGGCTCTGCATGTGTTCCTTTTAAAAGGATAAAAGCTCCCTCAAATGCAGGCCACAGATAGAAAGTGTACTGCACTCTGTATGTTGAATATTATGTATGAATACAGATCTGTATATGCATGTACACTGTGTACAGACTGCACATGCATTGAGCATAATGTGGGAATAGGGTTCCTGCAATGCATGGACAAAACCGGGGACTTTGTATGTGCAAAGCATGTGCTCCACCATGAGCTTGCTAGTAGCCAGCCTCACCCACTGGATAAAAGCATGCAGAACGTGACAGGGGACTGAACCATCACTCTGTGGAGGGGTCGCTTTTCCACACGGAGACATCTGATTGCTATTCACAAGAGTACTTATTGTACCCTGGAAAATTCAGTCAGTGATAGGAGTCAACGTTTGTGCCAGGAGAAGAGCTGTAGCTCAGTGGCAGCATGCAAAAGCTCTCAGGTCCAATAACTGGTTTCTTTGGTAGGAAAGATGCCTTTCTAAAACTCCAGAAAACTGCTGCCAGTCTGTTTAGAGAGAATTGATCTAAAGGGTGGGTCTGATTCACTATGATTTAACTTCATGTCTTCATAATGCAAAAGGTCCATTTGCTGTGGGACTCACCAGAACTCCAGACTCAAGAATGCCATAACTGTGAGGACAAGGAACAAGCTGTATATTTTGTTCCTGCGAGTCCAATAAACATCCCTCTTACAGATAACTTCTAGAGGGGTAGCCATACTATTTTGTTGCAGCAAAAAAGACAATGGGTTGTGTAGCACTTTAAAGATTATCACACTTATTTCAGCATACACTTTCAGTCCACTTAATCAGATTCATGAAGTGGACTCTAGTAGGTGAGAGCTTATGCTGAAATAAGTGTATTAATCAGTAAGGAGCTACAATACTCTTTGTTATGTGGTGTGTTTTTTTTAAGATAAATGCACAACTAATATAAAGGAAGGAAAAAAGGAAGCACTGGCAGAGTCGTGATCATTTGCATGGAGGGAGGTTCAAATTAACTGTAAAATATTCTAACAAGCCTTAATGAAATGATCCCAGTGGTTTTAGTGAAGTGGGCTGCAGAGTGGGTTAATGTGAGGGCAGCACATGTCAGTGCTCTCTTGTCATTATTGCCATGTACACTATTTGTCAAGTGGAGGCCACTTTGGCAAAAAAAAAAACCCTTCGATATGTGAGACATTTCCCACCACACTGACCACCTCATGGTGCTGTGCTTTTTCTTTTAAGAGTAACAAAGCCTTGCCAAGCCCAGAAGGTGCACATGGGGTGCTGGGAAGTGCCGTTTCCCCTGCACTTTCCCCATAGAGCTGCTTTGTGTGGATAGTACTAGGAAGGACTACCCTAACTTCCAAGAGGGCTCCACTGGTGCTAGGAACAGTCACCTCTGTGTGTGGTGCAGGGTGTGTGTGTGTATTCACCTATACACTGATGGGGTCTGTCTGAGCTCTTGGTGACTCACCAGGAGAGAGATCTTGGGCTCGTGGTGGACAGCTCATTGAAAGTGTCAACTCAGTGTGCGCCAGCTGTGAAAAAGGCCAATTCCATGCTAGGGATCATTAAGAAAGGGATTGAAAATAAAAACGCTAATATTATAATGCCCTTATACAGATCTCTGGTGCGGCCACATTTGGTATACTGCGTGCAGTTCTGGCCACCATATCTTAAGGACATTGTATAACGGGAAGATGCTGAAGAGGGCTACCAAAATGATCAGGGGCCTGGAACACCTTCCTTATGAGGATAGGCTACAGCATCTGGGGTTTTTAAATTTGGAAAAGAGGCGACTACAGGGAGACATAATAGAGGTGTATGAAATTATGCATGGAATAGAGAGAGAGTATACAAAGAGAAATGTTTCTGCCTCTGTCATAACACTAGAACCAGGGGCCATCCCATGAAACTGAATGCTGGGAAATTTAGGACTGACATAAGGAAGTACTTTTTCACACAGTACATAATTAATCTATGGAATTGTCTGCCACCAGATGTGGTGATGGTCTCTAGCTTATTTGGCTGTAGAGGGGGCTTAGACAAATTCATGGAGGACAAGTCTATCAATGGCTAGGAGTCTGGTGGCTATAGGCCACCTCCAGCCTCAGAGGCACGATACCTCTAAATAGAAGTTGCAGGAGAGCAACAGCTGGAGAGAGGGCATGCCCACACCTCTAGCTTTTGGGCTTCAAAGAGGCATCTGGTGGGCCACTGTATGAAACAGGATGCTGGGCTAGATAGGCCTTGGGCCTGATCCAGCAGGGCTGTTGTTATGACAACTTCCTGTGTTCAGTGCCCTTCAGCACCGCATGCTGTTCTTATGTTCTTGTGTGGAGTATCAGCTTTTGCCAAAGCTTCACACAGATGTAATAAGCTATTAGTCAGGGGCCTGCAGTTAATGGGTTAATGGGAGCCAGCACTCCCATTAACACTGTTAATGTAGTAACACTGATGTACAGCATACAATCACATCCTGAAGAGGGCTCTAGTCTGTGGCAAGTATCCATAAAGCTTAGAAAGTCTATAAGTAGCATGAAGAGAATTCACATCTTCTTACAATTAGCATTGTAATATGATAAAAATGTATTGTCCCAATTCACATCTGATACAATAGAGGCAAACATTGCTATACATTCTGATTCAGCTATCTCACTCTGGTGTCTTCCTTTGAAGTTTTTCTGCTGAAGAATAGCCCTTTCAGCTTGGCAGCAGTGTCCTGGAAGTTTAAGATGTTCTCCCACTGATTACCATTCCTGATGTCAGATGGCTGTCCATCTACACTCTTGCATGCAGACTGACCTGTTTTCCCTGTGTAAGCAGTGGGAGGACACTGTTGACAGATAATAGTGTTGGATGAGTGGATACCAGGACACAGTTGGCATCTGAGTTTGTGCAAGCTCTTCCCTCTTTTTGTAGCATTTCTGTTACTTGGGTTGTTTCCAGTAACTGTTTAAGATGGGGGAGGGAGCTGTCTCTGAAAGCAAGAACAAGGCCTGTGGGAGAAAATATTGTTCAGGGTGGGCTGCAGGTCATTGATGATACATTGATGACAGTGCCGTTGACCTGAAGATACAAGTTTTCTCCAAATCACAATAATTGTGAGGAAAACGTAGGAAAATTTGGAAGCTGTAATGTGCTGAAATTTAATGAGGAATAATACTTCTGACATCTCGCAATTCTCCCTTTGTAGAAGATGTTGGAGTATAGAGCCTCTATATCCTTAGTTGCCAGTATGGTATTCTCTGGAAGACTGCCAAATAATTGCAGTTCTCTAAGGAAGCTAGTAGTATCCCATAAATATCTCAGAATACCAGTGGCATATGGCATAAGAATGGAGCCACATAGCCAGATACTCTTGCTGTGAAAGTACCAATGCCCAGAAGGTTGCCTGGATTGTACAGCAAGAGAATTTCTTTGAATCAGTGTGATGCTAGATTCCTCTTTAGATAGAACTGATCTATTAACAACAGTTAATAGTTAATTGTAATCTGATCAACACAGTTGGCCAACTCTCTAGAGCCCTGTACAGGCATTATAAAAATTGGGATGATTTCTGAGCATGTCAGCAAGCAGGGCAAGGCTCCAGAGTCTATTTTCAGGGACAC
The DNA here is from genome assembly GCF_027244095.1 of Hemicordylus capensis. Lineage (NCBI taxonomy): Eukaryota > Metazoa > Chordata > Lepidosauria > Squamata > Cordylidae > Hemicordylus > Hemicordylus capensis. The sequence continues at coordinate 290,876,260 of NC_069658.1, read as the reverse complement.
TGATGTGAGTATATCATCCCTAGTTTTTATAATGCCTGAACAGTATGTTGACAAAGTTTTGTGTTAAAATTCTCCTAGCTATGCCCCTGGTGTTATACATGAAGCTCCTCATCCAGCTGTCCAGTGTCACCCAGCATTGTTCAAGAAGGCTCTTCCCTATCTAGCCTGACTTTATTCAGTTCAGGAACCATTTCTAAACAACCAAGGAGAGTCTTTGACAGCCATGGAAGAGAAGAGAGGATGTAGTAGCTTTCTATGCTTGAAAATGTAGCTGTGTTTTTATGTTAGAGTTTTCAGACTGGGCTTAAGATTTGTGGCTATCTTGATTCATGGTAGAGCTCATCTAGCTGAAACCTACAACCATTACAATCGCTCCAGACAGATCTAGCTTCCTTCTGCATGGTATGGAACATGGTAAAGCACTGTGAAGTGCTGTTGACTACTGCTCTTCCTCAGAAGAAGAAAGTTCTTTAAGATTTGTCACTCCACTATCTCCGTTGGTCACCAAGAAATGGATGTTTTAATTGTACTATTGATTTGTGCCATAAGCTTAAACACTAAGCAGAAATGTGGAAAGAAAACAATGCTAAGTGAGGCTATTCAACAAAACAGTTTCCAAGGTAATAGTGTCAACAAGATACTTTATTCAGGTAAAAGCAAATATGATAGAGAGTACAGCAAAGAAAAATCAGTGTTATGATTCTGAGCACACAAAATATTGCATGTGACTCAATAAGGAAATGTTTTCTGTAGCTGTAGCAAGTTTTTTAAAAGGTCATGTGGGAAACTCATGTGCCATTTGTCATTTACCTTGACAGTGACAATCTTTTATGGCATTTTCTCATTATGCCGCACAGGATGAGTAAACTCTAATTTTGGATCACACAATGTGGCAAAACAGCAATGATATGCGTAATACTCACTTGGCACCTGAACCATTTAGTACCTGAATTGTCATATGGTGGCATATGAATCAGCTTTCAAAGTGCCACATATTGATTTGTAAAGGTACTGAAAACACAGGGGGGAAATGGCATGTATTTTTATTGGTTTTTGAAACTACTTTCAGTTTTTCAAATGTTCTTCACTACATTTCTCAAAATGATTGGCATATTTTCTTTTTGCTGTGTCAAACTCTTGCAATCCACCCATTTTGAACTTGGTAGTTCTGAGATTTCTCAGCACACTCTCATGAGAAAAGATATAGAATGTTTGCCTCTGCCCCACCTTGCTCCAGGCATGTGTCATCTGTGGGGCTGCTACTGCTGCTCCTGCTACAAAGAGCAGGCTGGGCCAAGGGCGTGAGCCGAAGGGCAAGAGTACAAGGGCTCCCGTGGCTCTCAGCCACAGGGTGAGCTGCCTGGGGCCTCAGAAGACCTTCCTTTCGTCTTTCCATTAAGAAGCCAGCATGGGAGTTTGACTGCATGTGTCCTGGACCTGGTTTTTTTCAAACAGAGGAGCTGTGGTTGCTTGGGCTGAGGAGATGTGTCTGGGAGAGTGGAAAAGCGGGGATGGTGTGGGGGCAGCAAAATCACAGGTAGTGGGCAGAGGGAGGTATGGCAGTGGGAGTTGGGCAGGCTGTTACAATTGCCTTCAGGCAATTGAGGCCTTTTCTTTTTTCCCAGCTCTTCTCCCAACCCTGTGGCCCCAGGGAGCTCTGAGAACACTTCCTCAAGGATTAGGGTGCTGCTGTTGAATGCCAGGTCAGTCAACACTAAAACATCTCTCATACACGATTTGATTGTGGATGAGCATGCTGATCTGGTATGTGTGATGGAGACCTGGTTGGATGAGCTGGGCGGGGTTGGTCTCTCTCAGCTCTGTCCTCCAGGTTTCCTGATCATGCAGCAGCCCCGCCTGGAGGGTCAGAGAGGGGGCGTTGCAGTCATCTATCAAGAGATCTTTCCCATTTCCAGATGTCCGGTCAGACAATCTCAGAATTTTGAGTGTTTGTCTTTGAGGGTGGGCCTCCGAGATAGGCTGGGGATTCTGCTGGTGTACCAAACACCCCACTGCACTTCAGTCTCCCTACCTGAGCTTGTGGGGGTGGTTTCAGAGGTGGTCTTGGGTTCTCCCAAACTTATTGCCTTGGGGGATTTCAGTGTCCATGCTGCGGCCCCCCTAGTAAGTGCAGCTCAGGATTTCATGGCATCCATGGGCCTGTCTCAGCTGGTATTGGGCCCTACCCACATGGCAGGACATAATCTGGATCTGGTTTTTGCCAACCGGGGAATAAATGATCTGGAGGTGGAGGAGTTTGAGATAACTCACTTGTCATGGACAGATCATCATCTGGTGGGGTTTAGTTTGACTGCTCCATCTGATCTCTGCAGTGGTGGTGGACCAATTAGAATGGTTCCCCCCCCCCCGGAAGTTTATGGATCTGCTTGGTTTCCAGACGGCCCTCGGGGAGTTTCCAGTGTCCAGAGATGGTGACCCTGTTGAGACCCTGGTGAATCTCTGGAATGGAGAGACACCCTGGGCTGTTGACACGGTTGCTTCTAAATGCCCTCTCTGGCTTAGTGGAGCCCATTCTGTTCCTTGATTTTCCTCAGAGCTTAGGGTGATGAAATAACTTGGGTGACAGCTGGAACAACGCTGGAGGAATTGTTGTGACAAATCTGACTGAACATGGGCTAGAGCCCATTTTAGGGACAACTCCGTGGGGGGGGATGCTTTTTCTTTGCCTCCATTGCATCTGCTCAGTGCAAACCAGTGGAGCTGTTTCGTGTAGCAAAGACATTGCTCCACACATCCCCCCAGGTAATGGGGGAGGAATAATCTACAGCCCATTGTGATCAGTTTGCGTATCACTTTGCAGATAAAGTCGCTCGCATCCATGTTGATTTGGACTCCAGAGTTTTGGCAGTTCTGGCAGACGTGCCTCTGGTACCATTTGGACCTATTGTGTTGGATTCTTTTCAGTTGGTGCAGCCTGAGGATGTGGACAAGATCCTGGGCAGTGTGCGGGCGACATTAGGTGCTCTTGAACCTTGCCCTTCATGGCTAATAAAAGCTGCCAGGGAGGGTACAGGCAGATGGTTGGAGGTGATTATTAATGCCTCATTAAGGGAGGCTCAAGGAGGCAATGGTAAGACCATTATTTAAAAAGCCCTCCCTTGATCCCTCCAACCCAGACAACTATAGACCTGTCTCTAACCTTCTCTTTTGGGGCAAGGTGATAGAGCATGTGGTGGCATCCCAGCTGCAGAGAGTCTTGGATGATATGGATTATCTGGACCCATATCAATATGGCTTCTGCCCCGGATATGGGACAGAAACTGCCTTGGTCACTCTAGTGGATGACCTGCACTGGGAACTAGACAGGTGGAGTGTGTCCCTGTTGGTTCTGCTGGACCTCTAGGCAGCGTTTGATACCATCGGCCATGGTATCACTCTGGACTGCCTCTTGAGTATGGGAGTTGGAGGTACTGCATTGGAGTGGCTCCCATCCTTTCTTGGGGGGAAGGTCCAGAAGGTGATACTGGGGGACTACTGCTCAGCTCCATGGCCATTGGCCTGGGGGTCCCGCAGGGTTTGGTTTTGTCCCCCATGCTGTTTAACATCTACATGAAACCACTGGGAGAGGTCATCTGGGGACTTGGACTGCGTTGTCAGCAATATGCAGATGACACTCAGCTCTATCTCTCCTAGTCACCTGATCCTAGGGTGGTAGTGGTTGTCCTGAATTGGGGGAGGGAGGCCGTGATGGGCTGGATGTGGGCTAATAAACTGAGACTGAATCCGGACAGGTTGGAGGCAATGTTGGTCAGTAGGAGAGCCAATCGGGATGAGGAGATTTTACCGGTTCTGGATGGGGTTGCACTCCCCTTAAAGGAGCAAATACGCAGCTTGGGGGTTTTACTGGACCAGACTCTGCTTTTGGAAGCTCAGGTGGAGGCGGTGGCCAGGGGTGCCTTTGCAGGGCTTCAGATAGTGTGCCAGCTGCGTCCCTTTCTCAAGAAGGCAGATCTGGCCCACAGTTACCCATTCCTTAGTCATGTCATGGCTGGATTACTTTAACGTGCTTTATGTGGGGCTGCCCTTTAAGAATATCCGGAAACTGCAGCTAGTGCAAAATGCGGCAGCTAGGGTTTTATCTGGAGCTCCCCATTGGGATCACATCACACCCATTTTGAAAGAGCTGCGCTGGCTACCAGTTTGTTTCCACGTCCAATTCAAGGTGCTGGTTTTGACCTTTAAAGCCCTTAATGGTTTGGGCCTGGGATACCTGAGGGACTGCTTGCTCCCAAGGGTTGCTGCCCTCTTGATGAGGTCATCTGAGGGGGCTCTGCTCTGGGTGCCGATACAATGAAGGAGGCTCAGTGCCTTCTGTTGCTGCCCCCAGACTCTGGAATGCTCTCCTGGTGGTTATTTGCTCCTCGGTCTCCATCGCAGTTTTTAGAAAGCATGTTAAATCTTGGCTTTTTACCCAGGCTTTTATATGATTGTCTCTACTGCTGCTTCTTTGTATTTTGTACAGTTTTTATGCATGATAGATAGATACTTTATTTACGGCCAATGGCCAAAACAAAACATAAACAATAAACATTATTCCAGCATTCAACGTGTATTTTAAATCTTTTTAGTCAGATTTGTTTTATATTTTAGCTTAGCGTCAGGGAGGCCAGGAGTTTTAAGGAGGCCTTAAGTTTTAATTGTGTCATTTTTATAGTCTTGTTTTTAAAATTTTTGTTGCACCACCTTGGGATTGTTTTAATGAAAGGCGGTATACAAATTTTAAAATAAAATAAAATAAAATAAAATAAAATAATAAATAAATAATAGAAATTGTCCTTTTTTATTACGAACACTAGAGCAAAGCAAATATAGTCCTGAGATCTTCCAGTCATATATTTTAAAAAAGGGAAGGAAAGCGCATGATGGGAATTGTAGCTTACAGCAAGTGGCTAGGATGAAAAAGATAAGCATTCTGATGAAAACATCTTCACTTGATGAAATCAAAGGTCTCTCTGAAACCTCATATTTTGATTCAAATTACAAATCTAACAACATTTTACTACAGCTCAACAATATGACGCATGAGTTCTCTACTAGATATGCTGCGACAAAACTGTCACTTCTGCCTGAAGCTGCAGTGCAGAACCTCTTGCCTCATAATCATTATGAAACATTCTACCTTCAGGGAACACATTCCATATCAACCTGTCTGCCATGGAAGCCCTGTAAATTGCCAAGCATTCTGGGGCATAGTCTAAATGCCCACACAGTTCACATAAGGCACTTCTGGGTCTTACTATTGCCCATTGTGAAATGGGTACCGTAGATTACACTCAGCAATCCCTTAGGATGCACAAAAGTAAAATAAGTAGCAAACTTTTTAGGGAACATTTCTGCCATTATTGCTGTTCTCACTGAGGAGGGCTTAAGTTTCCAAGAAGGCTGCGTTCAGACATACCTTGAAACTGCAGGCCCATAATTGTTCTGCAGTCCCCTAACATGCTCCCAGACTATTACAATCCTCAGTCTGGGAGCTGGCAAAGGTGGTGGAACTGGCTGCATGGGATTACTCTGACCCAGCCAATAGTATAGATGCTGCAGGAGGAGCTTCCTCTCTTAACTAGCCAGTTTGGGCTATTTGCCCAATCCAGATGAAACAGTGGAGCCTATGGAGCCTCAGTTAGGTGAGTAAATTTTAACTGCAACTAAGGGTTCCATCCAGAGGTGTAACGGGGGGAAACGGCACCCAGGGCAAGCTCTGCCCTGAAATTGCGCCCTCCCCCCCGAGGCCCCCACATACCTGCACCGGCACCCCCATGGCCGGAGTGAGCATGGCGGCGGCGGCGGGTGGCGGCAGATCGCGCAGCGGTGGCGGGAGTGAGCGCGGCGGTGGTGGCGGCGGATCGCTGAGTGCGGCGGTGGCAGATCGCCGACTCGTGCGGCGGTGGCAGATCACCGACTCGTGCGGCGGTGGCAGATCACCGACTCGTGCGGCGGTGGCAGATCACCGACTCGTGCGGCGGTGGCAGATCACCGACTCGTGCGGCGGTGGCAGATCACCGACTCGTGCGGCGGTGGCAGATCACCGACTCGTGCGGCGGTGGCAGATCACCGACTCGTGCGGCGGTGGCAGATCACCGACTCGTGCGGCGGTGGCAGGCGGCGGCGCCGGCAGATCACCGAGTGCGGCAGTGGCGGGCGGTGGCGGATCGCCGAGTGCAGGCAGCAGAGCGATGCCGAGGTCTGCCGTCTGGCCTGGCATTGCTTCCCAACTGCGAGGCATGCCTGTGCAGTTCATGAATGGCCCTTGCCCTCATTGCTCCCCAAGGTGGCGACCCCCTTTGGTGCCACCCCTTCAGTGACGGCCTCGCCGGTGGCGGTCCCACTGCCACTGGCAGTCTCTTAAGTAGCCCAGGGGCGGGCAGATGGAAGCCCAGGACCCCAGTCCTGCCAACACTCAGCTGTAACAAAGCTGGCAGGCAGAAGTCCCATTGGCAGGCAGCAGCAGCAGCAGATGGCAATCAGCAGAGGAGCTTTTTAGTTTGGAACTCATCCACAGCACCAGCACATCTTATGGAGCACTAGTGCTTCGTTAGTTAGGATGTCAGTCTATAGATGATACAATAGATATAGATATTCATTGACTCAGTAATACATGCTTTGCTTATTCCTTTCATGAATGGAAAGCACTTCTGCTCACCAGGCAGGCATCTTCATTTTGCATTATTTCAGTTCTCCCTATCTGCTGCATCCCCTGCTATTCTGGAGGGTCCATCAACTCTGAAGAGCACATTTGTGGGGAGGGCACTGTGGGTTGTTCTGCAGAGTGTAACCAGCAGTGCCTTTACCTTTATATGCAAACCTTGATCAGCATTACCAATGCTAGCAGAGAAAGGTGCTTTGAATCAATGCTTAAGTTTAGCACAACTGAAAGCAACACCAGTCTACCAAGAACATTCATTATAGTTTATCTTGAAAATAGTAACCATATATTACTAACAGAAAACATTTGAAATTACTTGCATTTGAGGAAATATATGAGGAGGCCATGCCAGCACCTTTGTTTCCAGCTGTTAGAATTAGAACGGTTATGTGATAAATATGTAACATTGTCAGGAAAATGCTGTAAATAGAAAGAAAGCTCTCTCTTTTTTTAGGTTTTTGTACACCCTGCTTCTTGATTTACAAACAATAAGATTAATGTGCTTGAAAGCAACATGCTTCCTTGAATTAACAACTAAATAGCTAGCAAATAAATGCAGAGGTTCAAAGAAGCAGAGAAGAGCTCATGTTCATGGAGGAGAGATTTTGAGGGGCTGGTTTCTCTTTAAGGGAGAAGTCCGTGTGTGTGCGGGTGGGGGGCTTGGATTGGGGGCTCTGTGGCATGAGGTTGATGTTTCTTCCTGCCTGGAGGGGGTCAGAGGGAGAAGTCAACTAGGGCTGTAATGAGTCACACCTGGTGGGAAGGCCCACATTCCTGTGTCTCAAATTGAAACCTACTCTTTATAGAAGAGGTAAAGGCCCGAGAGCTTAGCCAACAGGAATAGCTAACAGGACATGTAGTTTAGTGGGGAAGTATGTGGGGCAGCCTGAAATGAGTCCCCTTGATCACAAAGAGCCCAGTGGGAAGACAAGGTAAGTACTACTCACTCCTTCATCTTCTTGAGAAAGGAAGTTTGAACAGTTAAATAGCTGACCAATACAGCTAAGACCAGCTTTCTAATAAACTATCTCTAAATACTGTAAACAGCCAACAAAACCATACTTGAAGATAGAAAGCCAGCAGGGAAGGGGGCACTTCCCAGTGTATTGCACAGAGTGTCACGTGTGATTATTTGCTCCATGGGCAGAAGTCATGGGTGTGTGCTTGGTGCAAGCAGTTCCAGGGTCTCAGGGAACAAGTTCGTTCTCTTGAGACCAAGGTGGTGGATCTGGAGAAGCTAAAAGAGACAGAGAGGCATGTGGACGAGGCCTTCAGGGATGTAGTAAAGGCATCCCACTCCAAGACTGATAGCTGTTCTGGTGTTAGGGAGAATGAAGATTTCAGAGAAGGAGGGCAATGGTCTGAGGAAGAGGGAAATGCTCCTTTAGAAAGGACCCCTTTGGTGGATGATGAGCCCATAGATGATGAGCCCATTTGGTGGATGATGAGCCAGCACAAGGGATACTCCTCCAGGGGTTGGGGGTCTCCTTGTAGTGGGCGATTCAATCATTAGAGGTATAGAGAAATGGGTTTGTGACCCATGTGTTGACTGCACTGTGACTTGCCTGCCTGTTGCGAAGGTTACAGACATCACGCAGCATGTAGATAAGCTGTTAGGCAGTGCTAGGGAGGAGACAGGTGGCTGTGAGCCACCTCCAGTCTCAAAAGGCAGGATGGCTCTGAGAACCAGTTGCAGGGGAGAAATGTCAGGAGAGAGGGCACGCTCTCAACTCCTGCTTGTGGCTTCCAGCAGCATCTGGTGGGCCACTGTGAGAAACAGGATTCTGGACTAGATGGGCCTTGGGCCTGATCCAGCAGGGCTGTTCTTATGTTCTTATGACAGTGGTCATGGTGTACTTCGGCACCAACGATGTGGAGAAATGTAGTCGGGAGGTCCTGGAAGCGAAATTTAGGCTGGTAGGTAGCATATTGAAGTCCAGGACCCCCAAGGAAGCATTCACAGAAATGCTACCTGTTCCATGTGTAGGTTCAGCGAGACAGGCTGAGCTGAGGGGTCTCAATGCGTAGACGAGACATTGGTGCCAGGAGGAGGAGTATAGATTCTTTAAGCACTGGGATACATTTTGGGCAAGCAAAGCCTCCCCACTTGACAGGGTGCACTTGAACCAAGATGGAACCAGACTGCTGGCACTTAAAATCAAAAAGGTCACGGAGCAGCTTTTAAAATGATGCCTGGGGAATAGCTGACAGGAGTTGGACAGTATCCGGTTCAGCAAATGCCATCCTTTAAAGTGCAAGGGTGCAAAGTATTCAGATAAAACAGAAGAGGACAGAGCAGAACCACACACAAATAACAGACAGAAGGCTGTGCTAGCTGGCCAAGGAGATTAAAGAGACAAAAGAAGGATAGCATACACCAGTTAAGATATTCAGCATATAGGTGCTGCTTATATGCCAATGCCAGAAGCCTCTGAGCCAAGATGGGTAAGCTGGAGTGCTTGGTTGCTAACACAGAAATAGAGTGGGCATAACAGAAACATGGTGGAACAGTGAGAACCAGTGGGACACTGTTATCTCTGGATATAAACTCTATAGAAAGGGCAGGGAGGGGCGCCTTGGGGGTGGAGTAGCACTGTATGTTTAACAAGGCATAGAATCTAACAAGTTAGAAAACCTAGGTGGACTGGAGTCCTCCACAGAAACCCTGTGGGTGACAATACAAGGCCTGAAAGGAAATGTGCTACTGGGGACATGCTATCACCCTCTGGATCAAAATGCTGATACTGATTGGGAGTTGCAGAAGGAAATCAGGGAGGCGTCAAGGAGAGACAGGGCAGTAATAATGGGTGACTTCAATTACCCACATATAGACTGAGAGAATTCACAGTCAGGTAATGACAAAGAGGAAAAATTTCTAGATATGCTGAAAAACTGTGCCCTAGAAAGAGTTGGTCATGGAACCAACCAGAGAGAAGACGACCTTGGAGTTAATCCCTAGTGGCACCCAGAACCAGGTGCATGATGTCAGTGTCATGGACCATTTAATGAACAGTGACCATAGTGTGATCAAACTGAGGATACATGCAGGGAGAGAATCACCAGGAAGTCTGACACAGACACTTTGAATTTCAGAAGAGGGAACTTCTCCACAATAAGGAGTATGGTGAAAAGAAAGCTGAAAGGAAAATCAGGAGAGTCACTTCACTCCAGAATGCATGGAGTTTACTCAAAACCACAATACTAGAAGCCCAGTTAGAATGTATGCCAAAAAGAAGAAAGGTACCACTAAGTTGAGGAGGATACCAGTTCTACTAACAGGTAAGGTCAAGGAACCCATATAGGAGAAGAAAATTCCTTCTAATATTGGAAGGCTGGCCCGAATGAAGAGAACAGAAAGGAACACAAACTCTGGCAAAAAAAAAAAAAAGCAAGGTGACAATAAGGGAGGTGAAAAGAGAGTTTGAGGAACATATAGCTAAAAGCATCAAGGGGAATAACAAAAACTTGTTTCAATACATCAGAAGCAGGAAACCTGCCAGGGATGCGATTGGACCATTAGACAATGAAGGAGTGAAAGGATTAAGGAGGATATGGGGTTGCAGAGAAGCTAAATGAGTTCTTTGCATCCGTCTTCACTGTAGAGGATACTGAGCATATACCTGTTCCTGAAACAGGCTTTTCAGGGATGGAGGCTAAAGAACAGTGTCAGATAGAAGTGACGAGATGATGTTCTAAACTGTCTGTGTGTGGAGGGCTCCATGAAAGTGTCGACTCAGTGTGTGGCAGTTGTGAAAAAGGAAAATTCCATGCTAGGGATCATTAGGAAGGGGATTGAAAATAAACTATTATAACGCCCTTATACAAAACTATGGTGCAGCCACACTTGGAGTACTGTGTACAGTTCTGATCACCCCCTCTAAAGAAGGACATTGAAGAACTGGAAAAGGTGCAGAAGAAGGCAACCAAGATGATCAGGGGCCTAGAGCACCTTCCTTATGAGTCAAGGCTACACAACCTGGGGCTTTTTAGTTGGGGGGGGGGAATGACTGCAGGGTGAAATGATTGAGGTCTATAAAATCATGCATGGTGTAGAGAAAGTGGATAGAGATAAATTTTTCTCCCTCCCACAGAACACTAGGGGTCATCCCATGGAGTTGATTGCCAGGAAATCTAGGACCAACAAATGGAAGTACTTTTTCACAAAACACATAATCAACTTGTGGAATTATCTGCCACAAGATGTGGTGACAGCCAACAACCTGGATGACTTTAAGAGGGGTTAGGATAACTTCATGGGTGAGAGGTCTATCAACGGCTACTAGTTAGAGGGCTATAGGCCACCTCCAGCCTCAAAGGCAGGATGCCTCTGAATACCAGTTGCAGGGGAGTAACAGCAGGAGAGAGGGCATGCCCTCAACTCCCGCCCATAGGCTTCCAGTGGCATCTGGTGGGCCACTATGTGAAACAGGATGCTGGACTAGACGGGCCTCGGGCCTGATCCATCAGGGCTATTCTTATGTTCTTAGATTCAACAAAATATAATTTATATAAGTATGGCTTATTGTGTTACTTGTGGCTTATTGCATTATTAACATTGAAATGAGAAATGGCATGAGGTGAAATCACATATGTATGAAAACAATATTTTCATGATAAAGTAGGGATGTGCATAGAACAAATTTTGTGTTTTGTTTTGACCTCGAAACAAAATGTACATGGCTGAAATGTATCATCGAAACAGCACCCTACCGGCTGTTTTGACAGAGCAAACCTCAAAACTTTTAGAGAGCTTTGACCCTAGGGAATAATGGGGAAATTAAATAAAAACCCATTGTTCCCCATGGGTAGCTCCAAGGGGGTGGAAAGTGGGTTGGATGGTAGGACATGATGGGTGCTACCTACCACCCAACCCACAAAAGAAATGGGCAAGTCGGTGATTTTTAAACAAATGTTTAACCTTTCCCCCAACCCCCATAGGTTCCCTACAGCAGCTGAGACAGAGGTCCAGGTCTGGATTATCCACTGGGCACAATAGGCAAAGTGCCTACAGCCTACAAAATTCCCAAGGGCCTGTGAAAATGCTTTAGCCCCCCGAAAAAATATCAGACGACTCAAAAAAAGGGGAAAGAAAACTGCTAATCCAACCCTGCAGATGCCCATTCTCACACATTTGACATATTATGGGATATATTAGGAGAGCTAACCATTACACAAAATGCAAATACATCTGTCTTGGGGGCCTGCTATTATGAGACTGCCTAGGTCCTACAGAAATGCCACTCCCCATCCCCGCGCCCGCACAATGAGGCGGGGGTGGGGTGGGGTTGTGCCTCCGGTTTCCGAAGCAGGCATGGCGGCCACTGTCTTAGGCCCCCTCGATGTGGCCAGGGCCGGCCAATTGGGGGGGGGGGAGAGACTTGCCCGGCAGCCGCCATTTCACACAGTCCCCAATGGGTGGCCACCACACAGGAGGAGTACCCACACCCTGATTAGTTAGGGACCTTGTTGCAAGTTTGTTATCTGTTGTACATAAATAAAGTGGCCCTTATTTACTCCAACTAAGCATGTCCTGTCTTCATTGGGGCCTAGGGGTGCAACTTTAATATGGCCCTGTGGAGGGCTTTTCTGCCTACCTCATTCAGCAGCTGGGCACAGCTGCTGCCTAGTAGGGAGTTCCCAGCCCAAATGCTTCTGAGTACATGAACATAGATGGCACCTCTGACCTTGTTTATAACTGCCAATATCTGATTGTCTATCAGATATTGGGAGCACGCACAGCTTCCAAAATATTCTTGATCATGCGAACTGCCCTATTGTTTCTGAACCAGCCTTAGCAATATTCTAAGGGGGCTTTTGGTGGATGGCAGTGAGCTAAGGAATCCATTGGAATTTCTCATCTTCTGTCAAAAAAAAAAAATGCAGAAATTACCTGAGACTGGTGGAAAAAATGGAGTTTGCTGCCTGACCTTTTCCTAGTGCCACATAAGGACTTAAACCTCCTGATCTGAACATTCCTAGCTATGATACCTTGTGGCAAAAATAGATGTAGCTTTTATAGGACAGTGAAGCCAGTTACTTCAGCTCCCCACCTGTGTTAAGCATGGAAAAAGAATCTAGAAGCAAAAGCCATTCATGGACAGTGTTAGGGCTAAGGCCAGTTTTATGCCTGCCTTCCTTCCCCTCCCCTATCTTCAAAGCCATTGTTTCACTTTAGTAATGACAGTGATTTGGCATTGCTACATGAATTCTAAGCCTCTTCCCCTTTATTAACAACAATGGGCCTTATGAGTACTCTTACTCTGAAGCAGGCAAAAGCCAATGATGGCAATGAATTAAATACACTGCCTTCTCATTTTTATCTTTCTCTGGTTCCACAAATCCCTCGGAACCATTGACAGCAGAGGTAAACTGCTAATGGCTTCCATCAGTGTCAGTGAAAAGAACTATCACTCCTGTGCTTGAAACTGAATGAACCATCTAAACACAAATAGTACCATACTGAATCTGAGTTGGCTTTTTGTTTGGAACTTTATAGCTCATTAGGTTCTGAGGTAGTGTGAGTAATATTAATGCATCACACCTGAGGGCTGGGCTGCAAATCTGTTGTTTTCACACTATGAATATGATACATATTTATATACCACTTTTCAACAAAAGTTCACAAAGCTGTTTACATAAATATAAATACATGGATAAATAGGCTCCCTTTCCCCAAAGGGCTCACAATCTAAAAAAGAAACATAAGACAGACACCAGTATCAGCCACTAGAGGGATGCTATGCTGGGTATGGATAGGGCTAGTTGCTCTCCCCCTGCTCAATAAAGAGAACCACCACTTTTTAAAAGGTGCCTTTTGCTCAGTTAGCAGGGGATAGGTTGCCCCCCACTATGGAGGGGATAGGCTGCCTATAGGTTACTGAAGGAGCAATGAGCCTGACAGGGGTGTAGCTAAGGGAGCGGAGGCCCGTGTTCACCCCTCTCCCCAGCGGCCCTTAGAGTGAGAGAGATGATGAAGAAAATAGCTGGTGGAGGTGCTCTGGAGATGAGGGGCCCAGGTTCTTTGAACCTCTCCACTCAATTATAGCTATACCCCTGGAGCCTGATCTAAGCTATGGAATTCTTTCAGTGAAAAATGAATTTAAAAAGTGATCCATAGGTTAGAAGCAAGGCAAAGATATCACACCAATCTGGTTGATGATAATAATGCATGGGTGGTGCACTATTTTCAGTTTGGTGGGTCAAAAATTTGTGCAGGTCCAATGTAATATTTAACTGTGTAGAATCGAGAGGAAAGACTTGTGGTATGCAAGGGCAAGACAGTGGTGTTGAATCAGGAATATTAATGGTTTAATGAGACATATATTATTCACAGAAAGACAAGTGCAGTCTGCCTTCAGTGCTCTTGCTGCTGGCTGTTTGTTAGACCCTCCTCTACTCCAAGACTGGAATAAAAGTAACTAAAGTACCATTCAAAAGCTGGCCTGGATCAATGGAATGATTAGCCAAAAACACCACATTTTCCCTTTCCAACCCTAAGCAAGTTTCATAGAAATTTCTGCACCTAAGATTTTATATGCATGTGTGAAGTACCATAGCTTTTTTTTAGCCCTTTTGTCATCAGTTTTTGCCATATTCACATTTTCAACCTTCAACGGAGAAGAGAAGAAAAAGATGCTTTAAAAAAAAAGATGAGATCGTCTACACCTGACTTAGCCTGAGCAACAAGAGGAGATAAAACTGTGTGTTTGCTAGGCTGTGTTCAGAGGCATAGACAGAAATCCACAGGCAGCACAACACAGGGAAGAAAGAGACAGCTAAACAGAAAGCTAACACAGAGACTATGAACACAGAGGCACCTTTTCCTCCGGGGGTTTATTGGAAAGTTTTGGACAGAGGGCTATTTTACTTCCTTTAACTCTTTTGAAATGGATTGTATCCTGCTTCAAAACACACCTGCAAGCATTGCAGTGCTTTTCAAATGCTTTTCACTGTAACGGTTGCAATCTATCTTAAGTGATGTACCTTGGCAGTGTTTTCATACTTGCCAATGAAAAGTATAAACTAATGCACCAGCAAGAATTCTTACCTGAATGCCTTTTTTGTTTGTTTCTGGCTATAGTTCATAAAGATTTTTACAGGTGAAACTCGAAAAATTAGAATATCGTGCAAAAGTTCATTAATTTCAGTAATGCAAATTAAAAGGTGAAACTGATATATGAGATAGATGCATTACATGCAAAGCGAGATAAGTCAAGCCTTAATTTGTTATAATTGTGACGATCATGGCGTACAGCTCATGAAAACCCCAAATCCACAATCCCAGAAAATTAGAATATTGTGAAAAGGTTCAACAGTCTAGGCTCCAGGTGTCCCACTCCAATCAGCTAATCAATCCATAACACCTGCAAAGGGTTCCTGAGCCTTTAAATGGTCTCTCAGTCTGGTTCATTAGGAATCACAATCATGGGAAAGACTGCTGACTTGACAGTTGTGCAGAAAACCATCATTGACACCCTCCATAAGGAGGGAAAGCCTCAAAAGGTAATTGCAAAAGAAGTTGGATGTTCCCAAAGTGCTGTATCAAAGCACATTAATACATTAATAGAAAGTTATGTGGAAGGGAAAAGTGTGGAAGAAAAAGGTGCACAAGCAGCAGGGATGACTGCAGCCTGGAGAGGATTGTCAGGAAAAGGCCATTCAAAAATGTTGGGGACTTTCACAAGGAGTGGACTGAGGCTGGAGTTAGTGCATCAAGAGCCACCACACACAGACGGATCCTGGACATGGGCTTCAAATGTCGTATTCCTCTTGTCAAGCCGCTCCTGAACAACAAACAACGTCAGAAGCGTCTTACCTGGGCTCAAGAAAAAAAGAACTGGTCTGTTGCTCAGTGGTCCAAAGTCCTCTTTTCTGATGAGAGCAACTTTTGCATCTCGTTTGGAAACCAAGGACCCAGAGTCTGGAGGAAGAATGGAGAGGCACACAATGCAAGATGCTTGAAGTCCAGTGTGAAGTTTCCACAGTCTGTGTTGATTTGGGGAGCCATGTCATCTGCTGGTGTTGGTCCACTGTGCTTCATTAACGGTCAACGCAGCCGTCTATCAGGAGATTTTGGAGTACTTCATGCTTCCTTCCGCAGACGAGCTGTATGGGGATGCTGACTTCATTTTCCAGCAGGACTTGACACCTGCCCACACTGCCAAAAGTACCAAAACCTGGTTCAATGACCATGGGATTACTGTGCTTGATTGGCCAGCAAACTCGCCTGACCTGAACCCCATAGAGAATCTATGGGGCATTGCCAAGAGAAGGATGAGAGACATGAGACCAAACAATGCAGAAGAGCTGAAGGCTGCTATTGAAGCATCCTGGTCTTCCATAACACCTCAGCAGTGCCACAGGCTGATAGCATCCATGCCACGCCGCATTGAGGCAGTAATTGCTGCAAAAGGGGCCCAAACCAAGTACTGAATACATATGCATGCTTATACTTTTCAGAGGTCCGATATTGTTCTATTTACAATCCTTGTTTTATTGGTTTCATGTAATATTCTAATTTTCTGGGATTGTGGATTTGGGGTTCTCATGAGCTGTACACCATGATCATCACAATTATAACAAATTAAGGCTTGACTTATCTCGCTTTGCATGTAATGCGTCTATCTCATATCAGTTTCACCTTTTAATTTGCATTACTGAAATTAATGAACTTTTGCACGATATTCTAATTTTTCGAGTTTCACCTGTAGATTATTGCCTGTATAACTGTTAGTGACCGCAGCTGGGATAAAAGCTTGTAAAAATCTACGAGACATAATTAAACCTGAAAAACTTCAGGAAGCTATTTTTACAGATACACCTTTCACAGTACTATATTACCACTTTTACAAAACAATTATAAGAACAGAGATCTTAAATTAATGATGGATAGATTAAGGGCTTTCCCCAGCAACTGTTGATCTGCTACACACATCAGATGTTAAACTTTTCTGTATTAATCTTCATGGAAATGTTTAAGATTTCATTTACTTATCTTCAAATTAGGTTTTCTAAAAACAGTTTCACTGTGCATATCTAAGGATCATACTCCTTCCAGAAAACACAAGGCTATGAAGTCACAAATACCCCATAATAGATGGTTTGAAATTACCTAAACTAGCTTAATGCAATATTTCATCTGTAGCAACAGTTGAAATATTTGCGTTGAAATGTTTTATGAGAGTAGCACATTTTTAAAAATCCTCCAACCAAAGCAGCATTTTTCACTAGAATTGTTAGTCTGATTACTTCTTGTGATTTGGTTCCAAAAATTAAACACAATGAGGCTATTCACATGAGCGGAGGCTGGATGGGTGGGCGGACGGGGGGAAGGCTGAACTGAATCTGAACTTACCTTCCTCCCAGATGATCTCCATGCCCTCCCCGCCGCCTCCTTGCCATGCAGCTCAAGCATGCACATGAGCAGAACTCCCAGGACCCGGGCGGCTTTCTGGAGGTCTTTTTGGCCTCTAGGAATCCCACAGCGCACTGTGCAACAGTTACCAGAACTTCCCTGGAGCACTAGCTAGACACTCCAAATTTACCTTTGGCTTATTCCTTACTTTTGGCATATCCTTCCCAGTTTAAGTTGGTACAATCATTGCCAGAAGTTTCCTCATGAGGAACAGGCAGAGAGACAGGGAAGAGAAGCGAGGAGCAGAGCGCTCCAACTTGTGTAAGAGTCTGTGGGATAGTGATCCAAACGTATTCCAAGATGCTGGGTTCAGGACTCTGAAGCCATGTTCTTGCTGAGGGCGGATGCACAATACCAGCAACAGGGTTAAAGACTTAACCAGGCTTCGGAGTAGGGTTAGCCTGAGCAGGAGTACCTGGATCCATATGTGGGGTTAGGTTGCTCATGAGAACAGCCTTAATGCCTCCTTTCAATTATATAACTGAAACTATCCTCTGCAGTCTTTCTTGATCTCTTATCCTTGATCTCTTATCCTTCCTTCCCCCACCCCTCACATCCCTGAGTCCTTTCCTAATCTCACCCATTATCCCCTTGATGAGATAGCCACTCTGCTGTCCTTATCTAACCCCTTGATTCCCTCACCCTTGATCTTATTTCTAGTTACTAATTAATCCAAACACTACTAATCCAAACTGAGTATTAATCCAAACACTAGACCTGTACATGCCCCCAAAAGTCAGGTTCCAGATCAACCCATCCCAAAGGTCTAACCCTCCCAAATGTCAGGTCAGTTCAGGGCAGAGATCCAACAGCTCTGTCAGATTCCCTCCACTGCTTTCTTTCTGTTTTCCCCTCCTTCACTTTTGCCTTGCCTTCTCTCCAGCAGCTCTCCTCTCTTCACTCCCCACCCCCCACTTACCAAACTCCCATCCCAGAATAAAGAACACAGTCTCTGACTGGTTGGGGGCAGGCTGTGATGCACAATCTTAACTCTTGAGGAGCTGCTTTGCCTTCTGTGTCTTGCATTTGAAAGTACAGGGGAAAATATCCCTTTTACTTTCTCTCATGGGCTGGGAATGCTCTAGGTGCTTCTGGAAGTGGTAGGTATTGGTTTTGTTTGGATGGCTGCAGCTTCAGGAAAAAATAACTATCGCTCCCACAAGCAAACATGGAGGGAACATAAAACTGCTTAACATCAGTGCTGCCTTTAATTTCGTTGAACCATTCTATCCTCCATGACTCACTCCTTCTTGCCTTAGGTTTTCAGCTCTGTTCTCAGGAGCACTGTTCTTAGCTGCTTCTTCTCATATCTGTTATAGTACTTGTTCAGTGCCTCCACCTTCCTGACATCATTGGGATATTTGGCATGCATGAAGGCGGAAATACTGGAATGAAGCATGCTGAATCAGCACTTTGAAGATGAAGTGTGCGAAGACTGTGTGAAGCAAAAAAATCTTATTTTAAACAAGTTGTCAGTAATTTATATTAGCTGGTATAGTGGCAATGAAATACTCATGATGACAAACCTGCAACTATACTCCTTTGAAGAGTGTGTGTGTGTGTGTGTGTGTGTGTGTGTGTGTGTGTGTGTGAAATTAAAGTGCCCTGAGCCATTTTTGAAAGGGCAGTATAGAAATCACATCAAATCAAATAAATAAATAAATAATCAAAAAGGTTTATGTAAAAGAAAACATAATTTATATTGTTTCAACTCTAACATCAGTGACAGGGGGTAGGAACAATGTGAGAGCTTTACTGCAGTCCTTGGAAAGACAAATCTACAAATTAGTTGTCACTTATGCACTTCAAAGTTTTTCTTAAATCACTTATAGTAATGTGAATTGCACATCTGAATTGTAAGAGCAGGTTTCACAAACACTGTGTAAGAGCTTGGTGGCATCATAGGCATTATGGTTTGAATGCAGGAGAACTGAATGCTCTTAAGGCTATGAAAGAAAGATAATTACTACTGTGGAATCAGAGATGGTGATAGTCATCTAGTTGTTTGACTACAACTGGTGATAGTCTGTCCGAAAAGATGTTCTTATACTAATAAGGTAGATACTTATATTAAAGAGACTGCCAAAGGCCAAGAAACAGAAGAAAGTAAAATGGATGTCAGGAAAGATGGTGAAAATTGCCAAGAAGAGGAGAGTAGCCAAAGTCATGAAAGATAAAGACCTCATGAAGGAACTTAATAGGGAATTTCAGTAAGCTCTTAGAAGAGACAAGGAGCAGTACTACAATGATATCTGTAAAGATCCTGAGGATGGAAATAGACACGGAAAAATAAGGCAAGTTTTCCAAAAGATCTCTGAACTCAGAGGGAGGGTTCCAACCTCAAATTGGTATGTTAAGGGATGCCAAAGGACGATAGTAACTGATTCAGAGAAGATCAAACAGAGATGGAAGGAGTATACTGAAAATCTGTACAGCAGGGATGTCAACATCCAAGATACCCTAGAAGATATTCCCTACTTGCAAGAACCTCTAGTATGTTAACATGAAGTTAGATCAGCACCTGCTCATCTAACTTCATGTTCAGGAATTGATGGAATAGGTACAGAAATATGGCAGGCAGCAGCAGAAGAACCAGTCAAGGCTCTAACCAAACTATGCCAGCAAATTTGGAGAATGACACAGTGGCCAACAGATTGGAAGAGGCCAGTCTGCATACCCATACCAAAGGAAGGAGACTTAATAGATTGTGCAAACCATCACACAATATCCTTAATTTTACATGTTAGCAAAATAATGCTCAGGATCATCCAACGCAGATTAGAGCCATACATGGAAAGGGAAATGCCAGATGTTCAAGCTGGTTTCAGAAAAGTTCGAAGAACAAGAGACATCATTGCTGATGCATGCTGAATAATTGAGAAAGACAAAGAATACCAGAAAGAAGTCAATATGTGCTTTATTGACTACAGAAAAGCCTTTGATTGCGTCAACCATGTCAAGTTGTGCAATATCCTTAGGAAAATGGGTGTCCTAGAACATCTCATTGTTCTCATGAGAAACCTACACACAGGATAGGAAGCCACAGTCCAGATGTAACATGGTGAAACAGACTGGTTCCAGATTGGCAAAGGAGTAAGTCAAGGCTGTATACTTTCTCCTCCTTTATTCAATTTATATGCTGAACATATACTGAGAGAAGCTGGATTGGAAGAAGATGAGCGTGGCTTTAAAGTTGGAGGAAGAAACATCAATAACCTGCGATATGCTGATGACACCACTCTGATAACTGAGAATGCGGATGATCTGCAAGCTCTAGTAATGAAAGTCAAGGAGCACAGTGAAAAAATGGGACGATGACTAAATGTAAAAAAGACTAAACTAATGACAACAGGTACAGCAACTAGCTTCAGAATTGACAATGAAGACATTGAAGTGGTAGATAACTTCTGCCTTTTAGGATTGACCATCAACAGTAAGAGAATCCAGCAGTCAAGAAATACGCTGCAGTGCAGACTAGCACTTGGTAGGGTTGCAATGAAGGCTTTGGAAAGGATATTTGGATGCATTGACGTGTCTACACCTACAAAGATTAGAATTGTTCGGACCATGGTTTTCCCTGTGACACTGTATGGATGCGAAAGCTGGACTCTGAAGAAGCAGGATAGAAAAAGCATTGACGCTTTTGAACTTTGGTGCTGGAGGACTTTTGAGGATACCATGGACAGTCAGGAAAACAAACAAATGGATCATAGAACAGATCAATCCAGAATTTTCACTCGAGGCACAAATGACCAGGCTCAAACTATCATACTTCAGACACATTATGTGAAGATCCAGCTCCCTTGTGATGTCTATAATGCTGGGGAAAGTTGAAGGAAAGAGAAAAAGAGGACGACCAGCAGCAAGGTGGATGGACTCAGTTACAAAAGCAATGAATGCACCACCGAGAGGCCAAGTTGAAGACTGATCATCCTGGAGAGAATCAATCTATGTGGCTGCTGCTAAGAGTCGACACTGACTCAACAGTACTTAATCAGCCAATCAACACTAATGTGGAACGATACTTCTTTCTTTGAGAAGATCAAATGGCTAAATGATCTGAGTATAGCTGTTGGGGATTTGGAGTTTGGAAGTTTCAGAGTTTTTTTCCCTTTTTAAACAAAGGCCTATGTGGCTGATATGTTTGCTTCTTTTTTTAATATGTGCACCATTCACATTCTAGAACCATCTGAGGACCAAGCTAGACATGCCATGAAATACATCATCATGTTATGGGCTTAACTTCACTTTAAAATAGCAACTGTGCAAGAGCCTGATCCAGACTAGTGTTAGCAGGGTTGAGTTCTGAAGAAACCACTTGGAACCACAGTTAATAACTATGAGAAATATTACTTCAAAATAATAAAAGGCTTAACTGTGTTACATGTCTGCTTGGAGAGAGAAGTCTGTGTCTGTGAGAGTCAGTGAGGTTGATCACATGACTATGCAAAGCTGGGTAGGAGAAGGAAACCCAGGGTGGAGAGGCTCGTTTGGAGCCTCCAGATCTGCTCCTACCTAGCTGCTCTGAAGCAGGGCATTTTACTTTGGTCTTAGCCAAGGTTAAAGGTGAACGGCCCTTCCTACCTCAACATCCCCAATCATGTACATGATCAGGATTGTTTGCAGCAGCTCCTGGCAGCCCAGCCAGCACTCAACCATAGAGTGCCTCCTATATAGTAGCCAGGAAACAGGGAACTGAGGCATTGCCACAGGGAGCCTCTCTGCTGCCTACACAATGCATTGTGGGATACTGGAGGGCACATGGAGTGGCAGAATGCTGGAGACCCTTTACTCATGTGGGGGAAGGTAGGTATACTCCTTCCTAGCCCTGGGGATTTTTGTCATGTGAACAACCTTTTTGTCTTTGTGTCTCTGTGCCTATCTAGCACAAAAGCAGGTATGTATTGAACCATTTACATAAAATCCCTCACATCCCTTCACCTCTAGGGGTGCGATTAACCCTTTACCTTCTGGCAGGGAATAATTCTGCCACCACTGCAAGTTCCAACAACTAGAACCACAGCACAGAGTTAAAGGATGTTTAATCATTTTCCTTCTGAAAATCCCCTCCCAAGTGACTGCAATGGCACCTTTGAGGTTAAATAGCCATATTGAGGGACATTTAATCAAGAAAATGGTACAAATGTAAAAAGCTAAACATCCCCTACCTCTGTTTCATGTCCTAATCTCAATTTTGGCCCCATGTGGATATTTTAGTGAAAATCATCTCTGAGTAGAAGATGATTCATTTAACATCAGAAGTAGATGGGCTTAAATGTCCTGCATACATTCTTGGTTTCCTTTTCTTGCTCCTCATTTCTCGTGGTGGCATGATAGAGATTTAGCTGCTAGAGCTATATTTTATGATGCTGCAAAATCAGCTGATCCAAGCTCTCTGGGATTTAAGAGCAAGTAGCATTCCCTAGAAAAATGCATTTGATAAGAAGCAGAACCCAATAACTGTCCAGCATTCTTCATCATCATTATGGTAGCTTGCAAATATTAATTCGTAGGGAATAGTGCTTGGGGTCCCTAGTTATTGCACTTTAATTATTAAAGAAATAACCCATTTATCAAAAAGATAACCCAGTATGCCACTGTAATGCAGCTAAAATTTAATACAAACAATAAGCAAACACATCAGGCTTAATGAAAAATAAATAGTAGCTTTCTCTTTGTTTGGCTTACATGGGAAGTGGTGTGTTGGTTTTAAGCACTCATTTATAGTAATGCATTACTAACATGCTGAACAGGTCATTAGGTACTTCAGCAAAAGAAGCACATGTGCCCATGATTTAGTAGACAGTACGGAGTGGGGAAAATCTATTTTGAGCAAAGTGTATGTGGAGCTGGCAGTGGATATCAGTGCATGGTAGGAGAGGCTGGGTGAATGGCAGAGTGAAGGGAACTTTCATATCTGTTTTTGCTTCAGAGGAACCTTCAGTGACAGCCGTCCTTTGGCCCAGCTGAACTCATAGCAGGTTTTGTATGGGCATTCCTGGCTTATTGTGTTGTCTTGGCACAAAGGATTATGCATCTTCTCCACTTAGTCACCAATGGAGGTGAAAGGAAGTAGTGAGGTTGTTGGTGCATATTCAGGGGACTACTGTGACACGATAGAGTTAAATTGACATGTTTCCATTGAGCCCAATGTTACCAAAGAGGGACAGAGGCTAATGATCTGGGGAGCTGGTGGCAGTGTGACTGTGGGTTTTATTGTGCCAACTATTCATTGTTTGTTTGTTTGTATGTTTTGTTGTTGTTTGCATAATTAAGGATGGATAAAACCAGTTGGAAACAGAGTAATAGATTATGGATAGAGTCATCGGTTAGATGTACTTTCACAAAATCTACAGCCACTGTAGAATACAATAACAGTTTGGGCCCGGGATACCTGAGGGACCGCCTGCTCCCAAGGGTTGCTGCCCACTTGACGAGGTCATCTGAGGGGGCTCTGCTCCGGGTGCTGACAATGAGGGAGGCTCAGTTGTCGTGCACGTGGGACAGGGCATTCTCTGTTGCCGCCCCCAGACTCTGGAATGCTCTCTCGATGGCTATTCGCGCCTCGGTCTCCATCACAGCTTTTAGAAAAAGTGTAAAATCTTGGCTTTTTGCCCAGGCATTTATTTGATTCTCTGCTGCTGCTCGTTATAGTCTGTACTGCTTTTATGCCTTTGTTTTAAATTTTTTTATCAGATTTGTTTAATATTTTTTTCACTTAATATTTTGATTGTGCCTTTTTTACCATCTTGTTTTTAAATTTTTTGCTGTAAACCACCTTGGGATTGCTTTAATGAAAGGCGGTATATAAATTTAACAATAAATAAATAAATAAAAATTCAGAGGGAGTGGAATGAATGGAGTCTTCAGGGGCATAGCTAGGGGAGAGGGGGGCTATGTTCACCCCTCGCCATGACGGCTCAGGGAGGTAATGAAGAAAAAAGGGACAGATGTAGCTGTGGGGCCCTCAGGAGCAGAACCCCCAGGTTCTTTGAACCCATCCGCTCAATTATACGTACACCCCTGAAGGGAGGCTTATCAGTTCTACAAGTCTCTCTAGCTTCAGCAGAGTTCACCACAGGCCTCACCTATGGCAGATTAACGTAGTAGCAAATGTAGCATTTGCTACAGGCCCCGCGTTTTTGAGGGCCCCGCACACAAGGCTTGCAACTGCCCCTTCTGCTCTCTAGAGCATGCGGAGAAGTGGGCTCTGATTCCTACAGATTTCCCTTAAAATTGAGGGCCCCTTTATAACATATGCTACAGTCCCCGCACCAGCTTAATCCGGCCCTGGCCATGCACATTAGTGCACACACTGGAGAAGCTGTAAGCTGCACATTGAGAAATGAAACTGACCCTGTGCCCTCCAAGGAATAATGCAGAAATGTGCCCCTGTCCCGGGAGCGATGAGTCTGTCTGTATGAATCAACAAATAAATGAGCAGAATACAGAGAATCACCGCTTCCCAAATATTGGATCATTCGGTAGACACAGACTGCATGGTTTCAGATTTATTTCCATAACCAACAGAGCTGGGTTGCTTCTAAAAAGAAGTCAGTTTTTTCAGGTTTTCCTGCATAATGCCAGATCCCCTGAGAGAATCATATAATTCAAAATGTGCAAAACTGTAGACAACAAACAGTCCGGTATCATTTTAACCATTCGTTCTGAAGATCTCCAGAAAGAAAAACATGCATAAATCACAAACACATTCTTCCACAAAGGGTTATCTGAGATACAAAGGCTACTTGAGAATGAAAGACTTCAAAGAGAGACTTTCCCTTATTCTATTTTTCGTTGATTTTCCTCTGTGGTTTGTGTAACCTTAAAGCTCTAAGCAAGGCCAAATGATTTGTAATTGATTAGCAGTTTCTATGAATCTTACTACTCTTTTGTTCTAAATAGCAATAGATGTCTAGTATTTATGTTTATCTAGTGTTTGTTTTTGCTCCAAACACCTGATAATATTTTTAATTTATTTATTTGATTTCGGTATCACCCTTCCAAAAGTGACTAGGAGCGGTTTACATTAAATAAAAACTAATAAAATCAATTAATAGTTAAAATCAGAAACTGTAAAAACAACATAAAACCATTAACAATTAAAACATTTAAAACAGTTTTTAAAACCCTAGAAAACCAGGTCAAACTTTTACAGTTTAAAAACCCTGGAAGGCCAGGCCAAACAGATTTTAAGGGCTCTCCTGAAGGCCAATAATGAACTCAGATTATTGATATCTGCCGAGAGTGCATTCCACCACCCAGGAGCAGTTACAGAGAAGGCCCGCGTCTGAGTCGCCACCAAATGTGCTGGTGGTAACTGAAGATGTACCTCCTCTGATGACCTTAACATGTGGTGGGGATCATGCAGAAGAAGGCACTCTCTGAGGTAACCTAGACCTAAGCTCTTCAGGCAGGGGTGTAATGAAAGGGGGGGGCAGGCAGGGCACGTGCCCTGGGCGCCACTCTGGTGGGTCATGTGGGGGGGGTGCCAAAAAGTGCCTCGACCCCCCTGATCCCCCCCTGGAATGCACGGCGGTGGTGGGCGGTGGCAGATCGTCATGCCCCTGGGTGGCGATGAGCGCGGTGGTGGTGGGCGGCGGCGGGAGTAAGCGCAGCGGCGGCGGGCGGCAGCAGATCACCGAGTGCAGCAGAGCGACGCTGAGGCCTGCCGTCTGGCCCGGCGTTGCTTCCCAACTGCACAGGCGCGCCTGCACAGTTCATAGAATGAACTGCGCAGGTGCGCCTCGCAGTTGGGAAGCAACGCTGGGCCAGACGGCAGGCCTCGGCGTCGCTCTGCTGCACTCGGCGATCCGCTGCCACCCGCCGCCGCCACACTCACTCCCGCCGCCGCCCGCCGCCGCCTCCCGATCCGCCGCCGCCCGCCACCCCCACGCAATCCGCCACCCAGGGGCATGACGATCCACTGCCACCCGCCACCGCCGCGCTCACTCCCACCACCGCCGCGCGATCCGCCACCGCCCGCCACCGCCACGCTCACTGCCACCCAGGGGCACACGATGACGATCCGCCGCCGCAGGTATGTGGGGTGGGGGGGGGCGGGGGGCGCAATTTCAGGAGCAGAGCTTGCCCTGGGCGCCGTTTTCCCCAGCTACGCCTCTGTCTTCAGGGCTTTAAAGGTAATAACCATCACTTTGTATTTTGCCTGGAAACATATCGGCAGCCAGTGCAACTGTTTTTTAAAAAGGCATAATATGGTCTCTCTAGGTTGCGCCAGAGACCAATCTGGCTGCCACATTTTGAACTAACTGAAGTTTCTGAACTATGTACAAAGCAGCCCCATGTAGAGCACATTGCAATAGTCAAGCCTAGAGACTACCAGCTGATGCCCCAGCAAATAATATCTAACCTTTAAAAAATGTAGGCCTAATACTCAACTCCAGCATGTTGTATTCTGTCTAGAATCTTTTATGTTTTGTTGTTGAGAAATTTGTCCAAGTGCGGATCCTGTAGAGAGAGAGAGAGTGTGTGTGTGTGTGTGTTTGTGTGTGTAGTCAGAAAGGAAAAGGGAGGGAAGGAGAAGGAGAAAACAGGGTCATTTCTGAAGAAACTCTTACTTAAATCTGCATAAGATTACTTTGTGTTTATGAGGGAAGCAATTATAACACATTTGGTGATGAGATTTTGAACCAGCTAAACGTGTGAGCCTGCAAGCTTGTGGATGTTCCGGCAGCTTCATTTCATTGTATTACTTGGCCTACCTTCCTGAACTACTTTCTACTATCATTGCTGCTGATTGTTTTTCTGGCTTCCTGACCTGCACAGCCCCTGAAGGTACTTTTTCTTTAGCAATCCTGGACTCTGTTTTTCTTTGGATGCCCACTGCAGCATGGCTCAGCTCCCACCAATTTTAGTGCATGGCAAAATCATTGAGGAGTATGATGCTAAACTGACAGAAGTCTTAAGAAAACTCCGACAACACAGACTTACTATCTCTGCAGAGAAATGTCAGACTACGTAAAAACTATTTGGGAAGCACTAGAACCACACAACGAGGATGCATTTTGATCTTTTTTAGGACTCTAAAATTACTCTATTATTTGTTAGACAATTTAGTATTACTCTAAATGTGTTAGACAATTTGCCAAAGTTGTTCCATTCAGTTTTCTTTTTTAAAAGAATGTAGCATTTAAGTGGGATGCATCCTGCAAGGATAGTTTTCAGACTATCAAATCAGCCATTGCTGAAAGCCCTGCTCTCACTTCCTTTGACACCAACAGGCACACTATTGTAACCACTGATGCTTCTGAATATGGTTTGCATTGTGTCTTAGCCCAGCAAAAAGGGGATAGGGAAGTTACAGCTGCTTTTGCTTCCAAAGCGCATACATGCTGTAGCATGTTTCTGGGTGGTGAGACACTTCAGGTCTTACTTATGGGGCAGAAAATTCACTTTACATTCAGACCATAAACTCAGGAATCAAATTGAGTGACCCTAGCCAAATGGATACCAGACTTATGGATTTTGATTTCCAGGTGGAATATCTTCCTGATCTTCAGACTACAACTGCAGATTCTGCAGATTCAACTGCAGACTACAACTTCCATTTCCAGGCCAAGAGGCGATCCCAGAAGATAAGGATGGAATAGTGGTAGTTGTGCAAATAGCTTCATCCACTCATGGCGCAAATATGTCTTCTGAATGAAAAATGGCCCTCAGAGCTGATCAAGTGTTTACTGAATTTAAACCTTACATAACTAATGGGTGGTCATGCAAAAACAAGGTACCTGAACACCTTCAACCATATATGCACGTAGCAAGTGAGCTGTCTCTTCTCAATGAGCTAGTGTGAGGACTGATCGTTTGATGATGCCAACCTCCTTATAAGCAAAAGTGATTAAAATTGCCCACAAAGGTTACCTGGGCATGAGCTTGACTAAAAGGTGAATCAGAGAACATTTTTGGTGGCCATGTATGGACACTGTAAACAAGCACTGTATGGTTTGTGCTCTATGTGACAAATTCCCAAGGACTTTTACCACCCCTTGACTCCAGTAGAGTTTCCTAGTGGTCCCTGGGGAAAATGTGCTCTTGATACAATGGGGCCTTTTGATAACCAACACACAAAACAAAGATTTCTTTTAGTGGGTTACTATTACAGGTGGCTAGAAGTTTCATTTGCTGACAGCATCACTATAAACAAGGTGATCCAATTCATGGCTGCAGTTTTTGCAAGAGATGGTCTTCCTAGAGAACTAGTGACTGACAATGGAAAATAGCTTACCTCATTTGAAATGCAGCAATACTTGCATAACCATGGGATAAAACACAAGACTATCTCTTGTACCATCCTTGAGGGAACTGCTTAGTGGAACGAATGAACAGATCAGTGAAAGAAAGTTTACAACTGGCTACTATGCAACACAACCCTGGAAAGAGGCAATCCATGAAACTCTGTTTGCTTATTGAATGACTCTTCTTCTGCTATAAGAAAATTGCTTTTGAACTGCTGAGATGATGCAAAGTTACCACCAAACTTACCCAATGACAAGAACTGATAGGGCTTTCCATGCCACCTCACTCTGAGGATGAAGAGATTTGTGATCGGATAAGGAAGAAGCAACAAAAATACAAACTGTATGTGGATCAGAAATGGGGTGCGAAATAGCAAACATTTCATGTAGGGGAATTTGTTTGAGTATGGCTGCCTTATAACATGAGAAAGGGATGTTCCCGATGTTCTAAACCAAAACAAATAATCAAAATCCGAGGAGATTTTGACATATTGGATGATGGAAAGGAATAGAACAGTTCAAGACTTTCTAGCATGCATACTATGAGAAAAGAGGGAAGGGAGTCTGCTCTCCAGAGAGGAACTGGAGAGGAATTTGATCTTGCCTCCAGTTTTGACCTCACAGAGGAGACTGAGGTAATTGATGGACAGAAAGAACACCACTAACAGCTGCTGTGCCAGAAAACCCAAGAATTAGAAGACATGTGCACGACAAGAGACCACCTAAAAGACCAAGACTTTGTCTCTGAATTTTAAGTCAATTAAATGCAAAGGGGAGGGATATGTGCTATTCTGTCTAGTAATCTTTTATGTTTTGTTGTTAAGAAGTTTGTCCAAGTACAGATCTTGTAGAGAGTTGGTGGAGCCAGAAAGGGAAAGGGAGGAGAAGAAGAAAATGGAGTTTTTAAATCTACAGTACATAAGATTACTTTGTGTTTATGAGAGAAGCAGTTATAAAGCACAGCATTTCAAAGATGAATTGAAGGTATTGTTTCACTTGCCCATAAGATATTGTTTCACTTACTTATTCCTTCTCCAGTAACAGCAAGTGCTAAGACATCATGTTCTTAAATGCACTGTGCTTCTTTTATCTATAGTCCTCTCTGTTCTCAAACAAGATCAAAGGCTTGGTTAAGTAATGAATTTTAAAAGTGTAAGTGTAGATAGCTCTGCAATTAAAAAGTCAGCTAATTTTTAGAGGAAGAATTAAATTCCTTCAGAATTATGTATTACATCTTAATTATTGCTCTAAGAACATAGCTTGATTAATACTAGCAGAGTAAATAACAAAGGGATTGATAATGATTAAATACCTACTTAAGAAGAGTACCCAAATAAAATGATTAAATGATTGCCATCTTTCCAAAGTGACAGTTTAAGGCATTTTCTCTGTCCTGGTGTGGAATGACTGTATGCATCTAATCTGAAGAGATCATATTTTTGCTTTATAAAGTCACTATGCTTCATAACCACCACAAAAGATGCTTTGCATTTTCCTACTTCAAGACAGACATAAATTTGTCTACACAAATGCAAGTACTTGAACAACATCATTAAGAATTCTATAAATATGGGGTGTGGCTGCCCCCACCAACAGTGTGGGTCACTACAGTAACCCAGTATGATTCCAGACTCCCTCCTCTCCTCCTTCCTCATGCTCTTCACTGTACATCTTTCTATTCTGGAAACCATACAGTCAGTCCAAAATAGTTCAAGGTAGGAGGCAATAAACGCAGCTATTCAGGCTCCTGTGAAGACCCGAGAATCCTCCCAACCCAATCTTTTACAGAATTAAGGCCTTGCCGCAAAACAGCCTGATATCATTTTGAACTGGTTCAAAGGGTGGATGGGGGGTTAAGGGATAGGCAAAGTGCTGCCTACCTGTCAGCCCACACCCGACTGCTCTCCAAAAAAGTTGGAGTGCTGGGCTGCAGTGTTCCTGCTTGCAGCCCCAATCAGCGTTGCTGCGCTCATGGCCGACATCCGTGCATGCACACCAGCCATGAGTATTAAACATTAAAGGCAACACCATTAAAAAATGATAGTCTATGCCTAGTAGCATAAAGGCAGCGAAGATACTATAAAATTACTGTAAGATTACTGTAAGTCTAAAATCTATGAATGACTGTAGGAAGTGGTAGAAGAACTGTGAAATTTTTAAAACGGTAGCAAAAGGACTATACAGTCACAGTAGGTCTAAAATCTATAAGATGCTGTTAAAAGTTGCATACTATAAAATTGCTCTAGTGCTAAAATCTGTAAGACAACGTCTGTTAAATATTCTGGAGAGTTATAAGATAAACTGAGACAGTAAGAGCAATAGGGATGAATAGTTGAAAAAATAGTTCTTGCTGGTGGTCAGAGCCTGACGAATTCTGCACGCTTCTGCACAGAACTTGGCAACATTGTATGTTATAGAGGAATTACAGTCTAAGATTAGTAGGGAGACATAGAATTGGTCTGAGCATCCTGGCGACCTGTCAAGTACTGGGAGAATAAGGGCATTTCATATGTCTCTATAGAATAGGCAGTGAAGGAGCACATGCGCCATAGTTTCAACTTGTCCAGAGTCGCAGGGGCACAGACATTCTGGGAAAGTTCTTTTCCAATCATTCAATTATAGAGCAGCCTACCGAAGGGAAACCTTGGAATCCCAATCATATGAGACATTTCAAATTATAGTTGACAAAAGATTAGAAGAATACCCTAGAAGGCAAAAAGGATGCATTGTCAAGGAGACAGATAAAAAGCCCTAATAGGGCTTCTCTTCATGATGTTATTGTTTTGGAGTGGCAGAATTTTACTTCAGAAATAAAATACTGCAGATATTTCTAAAAGGGTATGGCCATATTAGCTTGAAGCAATATAACCTTTCCTTTTATTTCACAGAAAAAAAGAGTTAACTGGGAGATCAATCAAATTGCCACCAGGCATGCTCAAAGTACATTCTTTGTCATTCCTGCCACTCTCACACAAAAGAATGTGCCAGTTTTAATCACATTCATCCCAATGCAAAGTCCCCTAGGGATCTGACACACAAATGACACTCTACAGGGAATCCCCCTTCTCTTCAGCTTGCTCTAAGTTTACTTCTTTATACTTAGAGAAAGACCTCTGTGTCACCTGAAAGTATTCCTAGAGGGCTGCATGTCAGGGACAAATTTTAGGTGGCAAAGAATGTTTCCTGGGTCATCAAAACGTGCCTCCACTGCTGAGCTATGCTAGTTGAACTTTTCAGAAATACCAGTGCTTCTCTCATTGCACCAGTGCTTCATTAGTCAGGATGTCAGGCACTGACTGGTCCAAAGTCACTCAGTGTCATGTTTTAAAATCACCTCAGGTCTCCCTAGTGCTATCATACAGCTATCACTTCAGTTACATTCTCATGTTACTGAACAGGATGGAGGAGGGATAAAAGGAGTGCATACGCTAGCAATGTCCCTTGCATTGGCACACCTTCTGGTCATGTCCTCTGGGTGTCCCCACATTCAGCACATCTTGCCAAAGTGGGGAGTTCCTCTCCATTATTTGGAGTACAATTAGAATCTTAATGTTTGCAGTGAGTCTCAAATATTCTCTCAAACTCATCAATCTAATCTTTATTGATGAGATCCTCATTATAACATACATAAGAGCAGCCTTGCTGTACCATACTCATGCAGTCCAGCATCCTGTTTCCCACAGTGGCTCTCCAGCAGGAGATGAAGGCATGCCTCCTCCCCTCCCATTGCTCCCCTGCAGCTGGTAAGCAGAGACATCCTGCAGAAGAAGCAGAGATGAGATTCACTTGTGCTTCTCTCTTCCTGTGCCTTTGAATTGATCAGATTAGCTCTCAGGGTGGATCTTAGAATACTGGAGTGAAGCCTGTTTAGAAGCTAAGTTACATACCTTTACTTTCTATATGAGTATCTCAGAACATTTTCACTCGAGGCACAAATGGCCAGGCTCAAACTATCATACTTCAGACACATTATGTGAAGATCCAGCTCCCTTGAGAAGTCCATAATGCTGGAGAAAGTAGAAGGAAAGGAAATAAGAGGATGACCAGCAGCAAGGTGGATGGACTTAATTACGACAGCAATGAATGCACCATTGAGAGACCTTAAAGGCCAAGCTGAAGACAGATCATCCTGGAGAGAATCTATCTATGTGGTCGCTAAGAGTCGACACCGACTTGATGGCACTTAATCAATCAATCAATCAAACTCTAGTCCTACCACATAGAAGGATGTTATCCTCTGCTGAGTCAGATCAAGAAGCCAACTAAACCAGTCTACTTTGACTGACAGTGGCTCTGCAGAGTCTCAGGCAGCCGTTTTCCCTGATCATTTAATTGGAGATGCAAGGGATTGAACCTGGGACCTTGTGCATGTAAAGCAATTGCTCCAAAACTGAACTATGGCTGCTCTCATAGACTGTGTTTCCTAAGTTAGCATATGCTTTGAGGTGGAAGTTCAGCTTTATTGTTGTAATAAGACTGTTCAAAGTTTTCTCTCACCAGCACCTGCAGTAATTTATTCATTGAGTTGGTTTGCTCAATAATTGACCTATAACGTTAATTATGTTCTATTGATTTACCATGATGTTTGTAGTTGGAATGTTCGAGTTATATGGCTGTGTACTGAGGCATGAGGTTAAATGCTGAGGCCCAGAAACCTCCTGCCTGCCACTCCTGAGTAAACTGTCCTACCTGCATTGATTTTCATCACATTTGAATCACTTCCTTACTCCTTCTGGAAGTTATCTGAGATGCAGCAAAACTTGTATGCAGTGCTGTTTAGGTATTGAGCTGTTCTTTGTTATAGAGAACACACACAAAAAACCAGAACATGTCTTTGTTTTCAAACAGTCACTGAACACACAGCCATTATGAGATAGGCCGATCACCATCTGAGGTGTGGCCTGATGCATGATGGGGCTAGAACTGAACACAACTATTCAGGTATATGGCAGCTTTAACCCTTAATTTGAAGTAACTTTAGTATTTTTCACTAGTGGCCTACCTACTATAGCAAACAGTAGATGCTAAGTAGACGGAAACTCAACTGATTGTCAGTCCATCACAATAACTTGCTTCAGAGGCATCTGGTGGATTTCTGCTTGATGTAATGTGACTTTATCCACAGTATCCCACAACTGGCCTACTAAGAGAATGTGCCATTAGTAAGCACCATGTAGTAGATCTGCATTTTCACAGCATCCATCTTCAAACTGCACTGGGTTCTAGAATTACTTTCTGCCCTGGAAAGTTGCTCAATTCGACCCCAACCGCTTCCAGCCAAAAGTGGTGTCAGCAATTGGAAGAATTATAGATCAAGTATTTCATTCCATCCAACAACTTAAGGAGAAAAAATCTTTCAAACCTAAGAAGTCTTCTATTAATAGGATGTTTACAAATGGAAGAAATCCTATAGCCATAACCATTTATTTTACCAATTGATCTGTAGAACTCAATGACACTGGACATAATAATGCCTCCCCCCCATATTTTCAAGAACAAAACTTTTTTTTTCATATTTTCAAGAACAAAACATCACTGACTGGAAGTGGACAGACCAAAGAGAACACTGAAAAACACAATAGCAACAGCCAGCTTACTCACCAATTGGAGCTAAGCTAAATAGTTCTTGCTATTTCCTTGCCTGAATACAACAGGCATAATGTGACACATCTTGTCAGTGCATTCTAGTAAAGAAAATAGTGTCAGCAGGGAAATGGGTGGCACATATCTTGCTGCTGTTACTATCCATTCAGTTGAATAATTTTTTCTGCCTTAAAACCCTAGAATACTACCATTGTTCTTGGTAAATCATCCAAGTCCCCCACTCCCATGATTCTCCTATTTTACAGAATTTCCCCATTATTCTACCCTTAACAGTAGGACTTATTCCAGAGTAAACATGCAAAGCACAGTACTGTTAGGCAGCTGGTACAGACTTCAAAGAGGCACAACAAGCCAGTAATCTCTGTTCTGGACATGGGTCAAGTTAGACATGCCGCTCAGCTTGCTATGGTGGCTCAGTTGGTCCACAAAGCCAAAGATAAAGATTTTTGGATAAATTTAAAAGGACAAGTTAACAAAAATGTCAGTTACACCTGGCTGAAGTTTGGTAGCTAGTCTTCTTAGGGGTAAGTTTTCAGACTGCTGTATTTTAATTCTCAATAGTTCTCCACCAAATTTGTAAAAGTGTCTGAACTTTTCACTGAGTTCCTATGTGCCAAATTTCAAGCAGATTAGACAGATGATTTTGATGTTTTGACATAGAACATTCAGAGTTTATACTGATGAAATGAGGTTTTTACATTTAACCTTAACTACAGAGGAACTAAAATGCCTGCATAAAAGCTTTGTCTCGAGTTTACCCTGCTATATAGCTTCGTCTTGACTTTACATGATAAATTCATTAACTATATTGATGTAAATAACTATTGTAATCATGTGTTACTGCTTAGAAATTTCTATAAGTCTTGGAAGCTGTAGCTAGTGAAGACCTTAAACATTTGCTTCAAATGACAGTCTTTGAACTGTAATCTTCAGCTGGACTTTTGTTTGGGCACATGGTGTTTCTGAATTACCAAGTGAATCACTCTGGGTACAATTGTAATTAGCTAATCAAGTCAATAATAGCTCCCAAGAAATTATGAATTTGGCACACAGTACACGACTCAGCTTTAGCAAAACAAATTATGGGAAGGGAATGGATGATGAGGAATCTTTGAACATTGTTTGCGGAAATACAAGTCACATCTAATCAAAGTTGGTAATTAAGTGTAAAACTCCTATTATTTAAGTGTTGGGATGGGAAAGCCATATGCATCTGTAGCAAACTGATTGTGTAATGCTGTCATTAGATTTCAGTTCTGAAAAATTAGAGGACAACTTAATGACAATTAAGGAATTGTTAAGTGCATAATTTTGCCTGACTCTTTGTACTAACCCCATCTTTTCTGTCAAGACCTTGAAAGATTACACTATTTTCTAGAGGTCTACTTTTTCCCATTGGGAAATTCTGGCCCTGAATCAACTCTAATTGTTTGTAAACTGGTTGATAATATTGTGCAAGAAGGTGGGTGTTAATACACAATGAAACTCATATTGGGATGTATATCTTATGCAATGCAATACCGTACTGATAGAATGCATTCAGATGCATATTTGAGCATGTATCTGAAACAATGCACCTCCAATTTATGCCTGCAGTTTCCATTCCATAATGTGTGCACATAAGCCCGCTTATGCACATGCATCTCTTTAGCTTGTTCAGAGTGTTTCTCTTTCCAAACACTATTTATTTTGGAATGCTAAAAATTTGTCACAACTGAAGCGAAAGTGTGGATTTCTATTACTCTAAAAGCAATAAAGCACTATAATCTTCTTTAGCAGGTGTGCAAAGCAAAATCTACATTGATTAAGTGTAGATTAAGTACTTCGTACCCTCCTGATTTGAAAAACATTCTAACAAATCTCCAAGCAGGACTTACAAATGAAGGGTAGCCCAAGGAAAATAGATTATACAGAACTCATTCTGCACATTTAAGCATTGCTGATCTCTTTGGAAAATATGTAGTGGTGGATATAAATTCTGGTCTTGGCTAATTCTTAATATCTATGGATAGTTTATTTCACCCAAAGGAGACTTGCAGTAAGAACATGTTGTTATCCAC
Organism: Hemicordylus capensis; assembly: GCF_027244095.1. Lineage (NCBI taxonomy): Eukaryota > Metazoa > Chordata > Lepidosauria > Squamata > Cordylidae > Hemicordylus > Hemicordylus capensis. The sequence continues at coordinate 290,840,263 of NC_069658.1, read as the reverse complement.
CCTTTTCCAATTTTAGATCTGTCCTTTTAAGTACACAGTCTACTGATGTCAGTATAGAGAAAGCACAAGGGTTTTGATGCAGTGCAGCCCTTTGTGATGCTGGGGGGGAAGGGAAATAAATGGAGAAAAATAGTCCCTCTGGTGCAGTTTTCTCTGAAGCACACACAGAACTACAGTTGAGTGCTACAGAACTAGCAATTATGTTGATAGATTTACTGTGTAAGGCGGGATGAAATGAAACTGCTTTCCTATTCCCCTGATATCCAACCAGACCATTTAAAGAAAGGCTAAACAGTTACAGCCATCATATATGCCTAATTTACTACTCTAACTCTGCACACTTTGCATGAGTTGTCACAGTTATTCAGGACTGGCCTTTTGAGCCCTAGGTAACAAATGCCTCTAAATGAGTCAGGACTCTCTTTCATGCCCTAAAGGATTTCTACAGCTTCATTCTAGAGCTTCCTCCCAGTTCTCCAGAAACACTAGCAAACCAAGAATTTCCTCATAGTGGTCCAAGGCAAGGTTAACTTGTCTCCCACATGCCTCTCAGCAGTCCATAAGAACATAAGAACAGCCCTGCTGGATCAGGCACAAGGCCCATCTAGTCCAGCATCCTGTTTCACACAGTGGCCCATCAGATGCCTCTGGGAGCCCAGAGTATGTGCATGCTTCCCAAGAAGTATGTGCATGCTTCCCTGCAACTGGTATAGAGAGGCATCGTGCCTCTGAGGCTGAAGATGGCCCACAGCCACTAGACAAGTAGACACTGATAGACCTGTCCACCATGAATCTGTCTAAGCCCCTTTTAAAGCCATCCAAGCTGGTGGCCATCACCACAACCCATGGCAAAGAATTCCATAGATTAATTATGTGCTGTGTAAAAAAGTACTTCCTCTTATCGGTCCTAAATTTCCAGACATTCAGTTTCATGGGGTGACCACTGGCTCTAGTGTGAGAGAGGGAGAAAAAATTCTCTCTGTCCACCCTCTCCACTCCATGCACAATTTTGTACAACTCGATCATGTCTCCCCTTAGTTGCCTGTTTTCCAAGGTAAAGAGCCCCAGATGCTGTAGCCTGGCCTCATAAGGAAGGTGCTCCAGGCTCCTGATCATTTTGGTTGCCCTCTTCTGCACCTTTTCCAGTTCTACAATATCCTTCTTAAGATACGGTGACCAAAGCACCATTAATTTATATAAGAGCATTGTAATATTAGCATTTTTATTTTCAATCCCCCTCCTAATGATTCCTAGCATGGAATTAACCTTTTTCACAGCTGCTGTGCACTGAGACGACACTTTCCATGAGCTGTCCACCATGACCCCAAGATCTCTCTCCTGGTCAGTCACTGACAGCTCAGATCCCACCAGTGTATAAGTGAAGTTGGTGGGTTTTTGCCCCATTGTGCATCACTTACTTTACACTTGCTTACATTGAACCACATTTGTCATTTTGTCGCCTACTCCCCCAGTTTGGAGAGATCTTTTTGCAGCTCTTCACAATCTGTTGTGGATTTAACTACCCTAAATACTTTAGTGTCATCTGCAAATCTGACCACCCCAACTTCTAGATCGTTTATCAACAAGTTAAACAGCACTGGTCCCAGTACCGATCCCTGGGGGACCCCACTTCCTACCTACCTCCATTGTGGAAACTATTCATTTATTCCTACCCTATGTTTCCTGTCCTTCAACCAGTTACTGATCCACACATGAACCTGTCCCCTTCTTCCATGACTGCTAAGTTTACTCAAGAGCCTTTCGTGGGGAACTTTATCAAAAGCTTTTTGGAAGTCCAAGTAGACTATGTCAACCAGACCACTTTTATCCACATACCTGTTAATACTCTCAAAGAACTCCAAAAGGTTAATGAGACAAGACTTTCCCTTGCAGAAGCCATGCTGGTTCTCCTTCAGCAAGGCCTTTTCTTCTATATGCTTAACAGTGTTGTCCTTAAGTATCCTTTCCATCAATTTACCCAGCACCAAAGTTAAGCTGACTCGCCTGTAATTTCCTGGATCCCCCCTGGTTCTCCTCTTGAAAATTTGAGTCACATTGGCTGCTTTCCAGTCCTCTGGTACAGAGCCTGATTGTAGGGACAAATTATATCTATATCTATATCTATATCTATATTGCTAGGAGATTGGCAATTTCACATTTGTGTTCCTTCAGAACTCTTGGGTGGGTGCCATCTAGCCCTGGAGATTTGTTATTTTTTAGATTTTCAAGACAGTTTAGAACATCTTCACTTGTCACCTCAAATTGACCCAGTTCTTCAGTCTGAGAAACTCAGTTGCAGAGAAGGTATATGGTCAGTATCATCAGCTGTGAAGACAGATACAAAGAACTCATTCAGCTTTTCTTCAATCTCCTTATCCTGCTTAATAATCCCTTTCACACCCTCACCACCTCCCTGGCAGGTTTTCTACTTCTGATATATTTAAAGAAGTGTTTGTTATCTCCCTTAACACTTCTAGGTATATGCTCCTCAAACTAGGAATGTGCACAGACCGGTTCGGAGGCCATTCTAAAGGCCTCCAGACCGGTCCGGTCACGGGGTGGTTTTGGTTCGGGTGGGGAGTTTGGGGGCTTCCATTAAGGGGGGGGCTTTACTTACCCCTCCTGCGCTTTCCACACACTGCCGCCGTAATTATTGAAAAAATTGCTCCTCCGATTTTAAAAAATGGCTGCCCCCTTGAAGCCCTGGCCCCCTGCTGCTGCCTTGAAGCCCCCTCCCACCCCCTTAAATCTCGCCCCGGGCCCTTAAATCATGCCCGATAACATTAAGACGCGGGCGGGCGGGCGGCGGGGAGATGTCCTCCCGCCCCCTTCCCTGCTAGGCTGCAAAAGACTTTAGGAAGGCTTCTGTGCGCGCACGCGCAGAAGCCTTCCTAAAGTCTTTTGCAGCCTAGCAGGGAAGGGGGCGGGAGGACATCTCCCCGCCGCCCGCCCGCCCACGTCTTAATGTTATCGGGCATGATTTAAGGGCCCGGGGCGAGATTTAAGGGGGTGGGAGGGGGCTTCAAGGCAGCAGCAGGGGGCCAGGGCTTCAAGGGGGCAGCCATTTTTTAAAATCGGAGGAGCAATTTTTTCAATAATTACGGCGGCAGTGTGTGGAAAGCGCGGGAGGGGTAAGTAAAGCCCCCCCCCGCCCTTAATGGAACCCCCCACCCCAGTGCCGGACCGCAGCTCCGTGGTTCCGTGCACACCCCTACCTCAAACTCTCTCTTTGCATCCCTTATTGTCTCCTTGAACTTTTTTTGCCAGAGTTTATGTTCCTTCCTGTCAGCCCATTTGGAACTCTTCTTAGTCTTTGGTCTAGAGCAGGGGAGCAGACCTCAAATACCCTGGTGACCTGGTATGCAGGGGCCAAGGTAAATCTTCAGCACATTAATGATTTGATTAAAATTAATTATTTAAAATGTTAATGAAAGCAATTATTAGTTACCCACAGCATGAGGAGGGAAGAGGAGGCTCATAGCAACCTTCCCTTCTCCCTTTACTCCATGCATTTTCAAAGCTTGCAAAGGTCAATTTGGAATGTGGGCTGAGGTGACGCCTACCAGGTCTGTGGGGCAAGGCAGCATTTTGCACCTCACCTCAGGCACCGCAATACTTTGGGCCACTCCTGGGGCCAGAAAAAAAATTCCTTGTGAGCTGGATCCAGCCCCTGGGCCTTGTGTTGTGCAGGTGTGGTCAAGCTGGGCAAGCACACACTAACATGGATTGTGACCCCGGGTAGGTCAATATGCCAATTTATCTAGCAATGGATAGATGTGTTTTCTTAACTTTAAACGGTATTTGTTGCACAAGTCCATTTATTTCTAATAAAACTAGCTTTGATATAGTATAGTAAATGTATGAAGACACTGGTCTACTTTAGGGTCCACTGGTCCACTTTACCACACTCTGTGGTAGTGGCATTATTATTTTAATTCTTCTCATGAATGCTGAAAAGATGTGAAATTTAAGCTGGATTTGGAGTATCAAAGGACCTGTTGCCTCCACTTTCTTCCCTTTTGATTTACCTCTCCCTACTCTTGCCAGGATCCACCTAATGGTGCAGTGGAGAAATGACTTGACTAGCAAGCCAGAGGTTGCCCGTTTAAATCCCCGCTGGTATGTTTCCCAGACTATGAGAAACCCCTATATTGGGCAGCAGCGATATAGGAAGATGCTGAAAGGAATCATCTCAGACTGCGCAGGAAATGGCAATGGTAAACCCCTCCTGTATGCTACCAAAGACAACCACAGCGCTCTGTGGGCACCAGGAGTTGACACCGACTTGACGACACACTTTACTTTACTTTTTCCAGACCTCTTTTGCACAGATAGCTGCTACAGGTGGCAATGAGAGCAGTCGGTAGGTATAATGCCTTCACAGCTGTAAATAGATAGATAAGAAGTGCTGTCTGTCTACCCATCTAACTATCACATTTGTACCTCATCATTCATCTTACTAGTTCAGGGCAACTTTGTGGGGTCATTAGACTGAAAAATTCACCACTGAGCTTCAGGACCGCATGGAAATTTGTACTTGGGCCTCTCAATCTAACACCCTCACTACAACACACTACTTTCTAACACAGCAATCTTCTATTTACCCTATAACTGGTCCAGATCTGCACATACACTATGAAAGCAGACACCAACTACCAACCCAGCTATTTTCTGAAGGGTCCTTCTTAAGGCAGAAAGAAAAGTTGCTAAATTTTACATGATGACCAAAAAAGGAATGGAGAAGAAGTAATTGCTGAAAACAGATTTTGATGAACTTTGAGGCTGGAACCTCTTCTTCAGGGGACTACAGATTGTGATTTGTACAGAACCGTTTTGGCTGGTTTGGTACACATCCAGACTGGATTTGATCTGACCCAATCCAGTTCTGAGCCCTGCCAAACTGGGTCCAGTTCGGCCATTGAACTGGGCCAAACTGGTTCACGGGCCAGTTTGGGGATATATTTGTAAAGGGGGATTGAAAGTGTATTTAGTACTTTCTATTTCTAGGCAAGATGTTGGCAGCAGAGAGTCTCTGAAGACATCAAAGGTGGGGGTCAGTGGTGGGAGCTTCTCCAAGTTCACTGCTAGCCTCCTAAAGGAGGCTAGTTTGGGCCTCCATGTATGTGTGGAGGCCATTTGCATCACCACACAATTTGAATACATGAACACGATGAACTGGATACATGATGAAACCTGATAAAAACTAATCAACAACACAAAACCAAGAGAACATAAGCCAAATGATGGAACTAGAAAAACAGAGATATCAAAAAATGATCACTAATTTAATTATTATATTCTTACATTCTGTAGTCTCCCGAGGAAGAGATTCTAGCCTTGAAACATGTTTTCAGCAATAAATTACTTCTGATAGTTCCTTTTTTGTGTGTTCATCAGTATAGTACTTCTCCCTTCATCTGCTGCCAAATTTTACACAAAATTTAAATCTCACACCTGGTTATTCTAGTGTAAGGCATCATGCACTCTGCAGTCATTAATTTATACAAAGCCAGAAGGTATGTCACCAGAGTTTTTTAATCTAATGAGTTTTTAAATCTCAGTTAGATCGGAACAGTGACCTAACTGAGGTTACAGGGGCTTCCAGAACAGTGGCTGATTTTAGACAAATGACACACTAGTGCAGTAGTTCCCAACCAGGGCTCCTCCAGATGTTGCTGAGCTACAATTTCCATCACCCCCCAATAAATTGTAGCTGGGAATGATGGGAGTTGTAGTTCAGCAACATCTGGAGGAACCCTGGATGGGAACCACTGCACTAGTGAAAGAGAGTTTTCCATTGTGAAAGGGCGGAGGAGCAATTTTCAGAGATTCCTCTGCAGCCCCCTATGCCTTATGAAAATATGTCCCTGAGGGCCCGAAAACCCTCAGGGAATATTTTCTGTAGACACAGAGGGAAAGGAATAGGGGTAGCCAAAGTAAGATATTTTGTAGTACTCACACAGAATCACTCCAGGCAGACACAGAACTCTTAACAAAGCATTTTCATTCAAATAACAACAACACCAAGTTAAACTCGCACATACAACAGCTTGGTAGATTCAGTGTACTTCAATACAGAGTGCAACCTATCTGCAGATTCACTAACATTTCAACATATCTAACAATTATCCCTCCCCTCAAGAATGCCAATACTAGATAAAGGTATATACAAGATAATGATGGACCATGAGGGTGTCCAATCACAAGTCCAGTCTAGCTTTACTAACAATTCAACACATCTAACAGCCAAAAATTGCCCCTCTCCCCTCAGGCAATGCTCTCCTACCAGCATATCATCTGTCTGGAGACTGGCCAGTACTTCCCACTCACCCACCATGACTGAGTGGACTTTTGCTAGCTACAGTACATTTAAAGAGCTGGGGAGGGTTTTTCATCCTCCTGTCTTAGGAGCCTTGATAGCTTTCAAGATTTTTAAGTAGTCGTTATATGCTTTCTTATGCTTTTCAGAAGATATTGTGGTAATATAATTATATGGCTGGCTCTCTGCTGTGGCCAAAAGTTCCTTATGATAGTCCATTTCCATTCCGTTTGGATGCTACCCATCAGCATTTCCTCTTATTCCTTATTATTCTGTTCAGTGGCTTTGACTTAAAGCACCTGCACCAAGGTACATTTTGCAAACATGGTTGTTACTGGTCAAACTATCATGACAATGGTCGCAGCATCTGTGCACTGTCCTGGAGCAAACATATTATTTGTCACAACTTGCACTAGTGTAAAAGTCATTGCACCATATCTCATAGACTCATTTGTTGGTATAGAAGCTCACACAGAGAGTTAGAACATAAGAACAGCCCTGCTGGATCAGGCCCAAGGCCCATCTAGTCCAGCATCCGGTTTCACACAGTGGCCCACCAGATAGAGTTGCCTACAGAGTTGCCTACAAAAATTGCCTAATCTAAAATTCAAATCAAATTTGGAAATTCTACTGAGACAAAACATCTGTAGAAATGGAAAGAAGTTAAAAGAACATCAATAGATTAGCAAAATTTTAGGGGGAGGAAAGATGTACTGAGCATCATCAAATGTCACTAAATGAATGTTGGAGCACCTGAGGGGAACTTTGATAGTAACTAAGCCAGGGTGAATTTAAATGTTGTTAGCCTTAAAGAAATCTTTTTGACTTTCCACAAAATTCCTACAGAAGTTTTGACAAGCAGAACTCCTCAAGTGCCCCTTGGTGTAGGTTTCTGGGAAAATCCCAGAAAGCAAATAAAATTTGATAAGATGAGCAGCATTTCCCAGGGAATTTCTCAAGCTCTCTCTATTTATCAAGTTATTATGAATGGAGTGTAAGCTATATGAAAGTCTAAAAGGAAATTCCAATGAAACTGGAGGGACATATTTCTAAGTAAATGTGCTTAATACTGAAATGTTTTCAGAGCTCTTAATGACTTAGCATAATTAGGGCTATCTCTTGTTGACTACAAATTTCCTGCTGATAGCTTTAATTGGTTTGGAACTAAAAGCAAATCTTTCAAATGAATTTATCATTCATATATATGATGGCAAGAATACTTTTGTAATTATGTTAATAAAACCAAAATTGTTTGCATTTTCAAATGCAATACATTACATGAAATCAAATGGCAATTAGAACACCTTGATTCTTTAATGATGTAGCAGTTTGTTGTTCAATTGCAAATACACATCAAAGGAGTGGTTTCTAAGCCATCAGTTCGCGTCATAGCCGCCTCCCTAGCTCCAGAATCCTTGACAAAACAACAAATGGAACATGACATAATGCAGTCAGACCTGTCACATTCCTACTAATCATTTTCAAACTGACCTTGACATTTTAATAAGAAAAGGAGAAAGCAAAATGCAGTATGCAGGAAAAGAATACCAAAATGTAATTAAAAAGGCACCCTCAGAAAGGCAGACCAGGCCAATGTACATTTAAAACCGATTTAAAAAATGCAATGCAATTTGGACACCAAACTGCAACATCTTGCAGTTCACATTTGGGAAGGATTATGATTAATGAAAGAATGCTTATTCTCATTATTACTTATGGAGATAAAGCAAAGCACATAGAATTTGTGTGATGCTCTTCTCTCTGTACTGGGACTGAGCCAAATGTTTTCCAATACAAAAAAACTGTCATCAAAAGAGAGCTTTCGGCAGGGGTGGGGGTGGGAGCTGAAAATTGTCCAAAGATCCCTATACATTTAAAATGTCTGTTAGTGTAAGCTGGTGTTTGCTGCCTCAGAAGACTGCAGTCTCATCACCATTTTAAATGTTAAAATTAGCTGCCCTTCTTAATAATAATTATATCACATAGCCAATCAGACTCGACTATCTAATCTGATCATGGAGGGTAAATGAAGTTTATTCAGAATGATGGCAACACCTATTCAGGAAGCAGATCTTATTGGCTATTTTACTTGGAAGAAGATGATTATTATGAAGGGGAAAATAATGCCAAAAGTGCAGCTGTTCAAGGTTGTGAAGAGTGGGCAGGCAGCAATGGCTGCCAAGCCCCACCCTACCAGAGGTCTCCTCCAATCACCTCACCCCTGTGCCTATAGAATTCTGGGGTAAGGCAAAATGCCACCCCCAGCACTATGCTGGTGGTGGGTGGCCCCAATCTCACAGTGCTACTGGACCGGAATGCTAGGCAGACACAGGCTGCCTGAAATTTGCAAACACACCATCCAGCAGGCTTCATCCTGTTCTATATATGTGAAAACCCTATACAAGCTTACCAGGTTGAAATTCTCTTCAGCATGATGCAAATGCATAAGCTCTGTGCAAATGCTGGCACACCTTCATAGGAACATAGGAACATAGGAAGCTGCCATATACTGAATTAGACCATAGGTCCAGCTTGCTCAGTATTTTCTACACAGACTAGCAGCGGCTTCTCCAACATTGCAGGCAGGAATCTCTCTCAGCCCTATCTTGGAGATGCCAGGGAAGGGACTTAGAACCTTCTGCTCTTCCCAGAGAAGTTCCATCCCCTGAGGGGAATATCTAACAGTGCTCACACATCAAGTCTCCCATTCATATACAACCAGGGAGGACCCTGCTTAACTAAGAGGACAAATGGATTACTTAGTTATAACTTGACCCTACAAAAGCCAATTGTGAAATATAAATAGCTGAGCCTGAGCCCAACTAATTAAGTCCTCATTCCCGTTTTTCTTTTTCTTTAAAAAAAAAAAGGGGGCAGGTTCCTATATTTGCTTTAGAAATTGAATACCAAAGGCATTTGGCCCAAGAGGAAAATAGTGTCAAAATGGGATCTTCCATCTTCATCTTCAGCATCTTCTAATGGGGTTTTTGAACAAATGGGGTGTTTGGACGAATTGTAGACAAATGTTTAGGTGAATGAAAGTTTAATCCTAGACAATTCAACATAGTAAATATTTTTAAGGGTTTTCTAACTACTTAGCTTTAAAGCCTGGTCCTTCCCTTACTAACCATATCTAGTAATATAAGAACATGGAAGTGGAAGCATACAAAAATACATATTAAGCCCCCCCCCTTAGTCTCTGCACCCCAACCCACAAGTCCACACATATATGTGTTGAGCCCTCTCCCAAACAGAATTCTGCTTAGCTGATGCTCACCATCAGGAGACATTAATGTTTCCCAAGAAGCCCTGAGGTTTCCTTTCCATTCCATAGCCCCTCCTAAAAAGAGCAGCCCATTTGGCCTTGGCTTTCCTCTAAGAGATGCCACAGCCTGAGGGGACAGAAGAAGAAATATGAGACAAGAGACAGAGGGGCCAGAGCAGTGAGTGGCAACATGTCTAAATATGGACACAAGTATCTGTGGGGATACTTTTGGGATACCCCACAAGTCCTGCTATGCTGTCTCATCATGGAGGAGGGGGGGTGTTCCAGGGAGGGATGAGTGAAGTACGCCAGGAGCTATAATCCCAGTAAGGTCACCAAAACCTGTCATCCCAGCTGTCCAGCTAAAGCAAGCAGGCACCTACAGGTGAAACTCGGAAAATTAGAATATCGTGCAAAAGTCCATTAATTTCAGTAATGCAAATTAAAAGGTGAAACTGATATATGAGATAGACGCATTACATGCAAAGCAAGATAAGTCAAGCCTTAATTTGTTATAATTGTGATGATCATGGCGTACAGCTCATGAACACCCCAAATCCACAATCCCAGAAAATTAGAATATTACATGGAACCAAGAAGACAAGGATTGTAGAATAGAACAATATCGGACCTCTGAAAAGTATAAGCATGCATATGTATTCAATACTTGGTTTGGGCCCCTTTTGCAGCAATTACTGCCTCAATGCGGCGTGGCATGGATGCTATCAGCCTGTGGCACTGCTGAGGTGTTATGGAAGACCAGGATGCTTCATCAGCGGCCTTCAGCAATTCTGCATTGTTTGGTCTCATGTCTCTCATCCTTCTCTTGGCAATGCCCCATAGATTCTCTATGGGGTCAGGTCAGGCGAGTTTGCTGGCCAATCAAGCACAGTACATTGTATACTTTTCAGAGGTCCGATATTGTTCTATTCTACAATCCTTGTCTTCCATGTAATATTCTAATTTTCTGGGATTGTGGATTTGGAGTTTTCATGAGCTGTACGCCATGATCATCACAATTATAACAAATTAAGGCTTGACTTATCTTGCTTTGCATGTAATGCGTCTGTCTCATATATCAGTTTCACCTTTTAATTTGCATTACTGAAATTAATGGACTTTTGCACGATATTCTAATTTTCCGAGTTTCACCTTTATATTGGGCAGCAGCAATATAGGAAGGTGCGGGAGGTGGAAGATCACTTCAGTGACAATGACAAAGACATCATTTCATACTGTGCAGAAGAAGGCAATGATAAACTATTCCTGTATTTTACCAAGAAAACCACAGAGAATGTGGTTGGAATGATGGTGGATGTAGTGCCGGATGATGGGCCCCTCATGTCAGACGGTACTCAACATGCTACTGAGGAAGAGACAAGGATCTCTCAGAGTACCGATGGTGTTTATGACGTGGTTAGACTAAAGCCTTTTGGACATCTAGTAGCTGATGTTGCCATGCGGGAAAAGAAAATCCGATGCTGCAAAGACAGAATTACAATGGGAACATGGAATGTAAGAAGCATGAACATGGCAAACTTCGACACAGTGAAAGATTAAATGAATTGACTACAGATTGACATCTTGGGCATCAGCGAATTAAAATGGACTGGAATGCCCCTCCCCTTGGCCCCGTGCAGAGGTGAGGGCTATTTGTGCCAGCCGCCCCTGCACGAGGCCAAAAAGAAGCCTCATTGGTTGGTCTGGGGAAGGGGGTGGGACTTCCGCCTTGGTTCGGCGTCGCCTGCCCCAACCTCTGCATTCGGAGGCTGGCTTTCCTGCTGAAAGGAGCTCTTTGTCAAGGCTCCTCTCCTCCGTGGGCCTGGCGGCGGCATTGGCAGACATCTTGCAGCCCGTTTGTGGGCGACTTTGCCTTCCCTGCCTTCGGGCCCATCTGCGGCGGCATCGGCTGCGGTCTCGGCGGTGGCCGTTTTAACGGCGGGCGGCGATCTGCAGTCATCGGGCGGCAGCTTGGTGTTTTCGGCCTTTGGGCCACTGGTTTGTGGGGACCGGGTGGTGGCTCAGCTGGGGGGGTGCCCGGGGTGGGCCACGCTGTCCCAGGGGCTGTAGGTTTTTGGCACAGCTGGGTAGCAGCCGCTTTCCTTTCGGGGCAGGGGCCTGCGCCGCAGGCTCGGGTATCTTGGGCCCACGTTTCGGCCTTGGGTGTTGCTTACTCTTCCTTCTTTGTTTCCCTGATTGGTGTTGCCTTCCCTCCTGCCCCCCCCTTTTTGGTTCGTGTCTCTCTACTCCCCCTTTGGCAATTGCTCCTGGGGCCTTACTTGGCTGGGTGGCTTGGTTTGCTGGGGGTTCTCCTCACGCTTGGTTCTTTCATGTTATAGTTTGCGGGTGTCTTCTTTGGGTAGGTTGGCATTGCTATTGATACTATTGGTTCTCTCTCTCTCTCTCTCTCTCTCTCTCTCTCTCTCTCTCTCTCTATATATATATATATATATACACACACACACATATATATCTCATTACGTAGGATAAGGTGAAGGTGTGAGGAGGGGAGTTACAATGCCTGGTAAAGCTAAGGGCAAGAAGGGTGGTAGGCCCATGAAGCCCCCTAAGAGGCCTGCACCTCCCCCATCCTCGGATGAGGAAGAAGATCAGGAGATGGTGCTCATTAGGGGTCTCGTGCAACGGATGGAGGCCCTTGAGAGGGCTCGGGCTGTGCCTCCTCCGGATAAGGAAGCTGGGCCATCAGGGGTGCCTAGGCCTGCGCCCAAGCGCACGAGGGTTGCTGCCCGAACACAATTACTGAAAGATCTCTCTGACAGGTTAAGTGCCCTGGAGCAGGGAACCATCCCTGTTGGGCCTGTGGCTCCAACGGCCCCCACGGCTCCCGCACCCCTGCCTGGGGCTCCCGATCCTGACGTTCCTGCGCCTGTCCCTGGAGCTCCGGAACCGACCCCGCCTGTGGATCCTGCACCTGTGTTGCCGGCTGGGCCCAGCCCGACGGACCCGTCTGTTCCAGCGGTTCTGGGTGAGTCCATTCCATCTATACCACCGGGCGGTACCGGCCAGTGGCCTGGGGTGCCCTGGACGATACCCGCAACAGGCGGATGGGGTAACCCATGGTGGCCGCCTTACACTCAGCATTGGGGTATGGGTCACGTACCAGCCTGGGGTTATGCACAGGGTTTCCTGGGTGCTTTGGCTGGGTCTCAGGGGGCAGCTGAGCAGGTGTGGTTGGGACAACGGCCTGCTTTGCCGTTGCCCTCTGCTGGCACTGCTGGGTCGACTGCTACTCCTCCGGTTCAGACAGGTGGGGCGGGTTTTTATCCCATGGGGATTATGCCCACTACGCAACATGCCCCTTATGGTGCTGTTGGGCTCCCTTTGGGTGATCACCTGCTCCCTGCCACAAGGGAAAAGATTTTAAAAGGGGAGTACGTAGACGTGTTCAGCCTTCTGTTCCATGAACCGGAGGTGAAACATAAGGAGGGTGAATCGTGTAGGGACCATGAAGCCACCAAGCAGAAGCCTGTTGAAAAAACGTGGCATAATTGGCTTTCGGGTTTCACCATTTACATGGGGGTGGTTGTTCAGTCCCAGCTGGCCAGGGGGCCGTCCCTCCTCAAGTACATGGATATCATACATAGGGCAATGTCTGACTTTGTGGGCACGGCATGGATTCGGTATGACGAGAGTTTTAGGATGAGAGCGGCTTTGGACCCTTCCCTCCCCTGGGATGCCCCTTTGCAAGAGCTTTGGCTCCTGATTATGTCCCCCTCCCGGCCGGTCGAAGGGGACCGGTCAGACAGCGGTCATCTACTCTCCAGGCCACCGGGTGGGCTCGCTGCCTCTCCAGTGGGCCAACAGTGGGTTCAACCCCACATGGTCTGCTGGGAGTATAACAATGGGGGACGGTGCTCGAGGACGCCCTGTCGTTTTAAACATGCTTGTGGCCTCTGCGGGGGCAGACACCCGAGCTCTACCTGCCCTAGAGCCCGATCTTCTGGGCCAGGTTCTAGATTCAAGCCTGGGGGTGGCAAGAAGGGGGGGCCTCCCCCACCCCCTTCGGGAAAAGGGGCCCAGCCCAATCAAGCTTGATGTGCTGGAGCATTTGCTACGGGATTACCCGGACAGGGCAGCCGCTGGTTATTTGTTGGCGGGCTTTACAGAGGGATTTCGGATTCCCTCCACGTCCTGTAGGGCGCCCACCATGGCCAGGAACCTTAAGTCCGTAGTCGGAATGGAGGCCGTGGTCCTCAGAAAGATTGGTAAGGAACTGGCAGCGGGTAAAGTGGCCGGGCCTTTCGACCGCCCCCCCTTTCCCGAATTGAGGGTCTCCCCCCTGGGTGTTGTGCCAAAGAAGGCGCCGGGGGAATTCCGGCTGATTCATCATTCGTCTCATCCCAGGGGCTCGTCAGTGAACGATGGCATCCCCGATGCCCTCTGCTCCGTCTGGTACACTTCCTTTGATAAGGCAGTGCGGATGGTTCGGGATTGGGGGGTCGGTGCTCTGCTGGTGCTCTGTTGGCGAAATGCGACATAGAGTCTGCATTTCGCCTCCTTCCAGTTCACCCTGCGGATTTTGATCTGTTGGGTTTTGCTTTGGGGGGGAAATTTTACTTTGATCGGGCCCTTCCGATGGGTTGCTCTATTTCATGCGCCGCATTTGAGGCCTTCAGTACCTTTCTGGAGTGGGCCTTGAAGCGCAGGGCTGGCCTGCCCTTTACGGCACATTATTTAGACGATTTTCTTTTTTCAGGAAGGGCCAATTCGAGGGAATGCCAGCACTTGCTGGGATGTTTTATGGCACTGGCCCGGGAGTTGGGGGTTCCCCTGGCGGCAGACAAAACTGAGGGGCCGGTTACCCGGCTCTCTTTTTTGGGCATAGAGCTTGATACCCTTGCCGGCTGTTCCCGGCTTCCTTTAGGAAAGCTGGGGGTTCTCTTAGGTTTAGTTAGGACCCTGGGTTGGGCCCGCAAAGCTTCGCTGCGGGAGCTACAGGTGGTTGCGGGCCACCTTAATTTTGCCTGCCGGGCAGTGGCACCCGGACGGGCTTTTTTACGGCGCCTTTGTGACATTATGTCCGGCTTGCGTGCCGCGCACCACAGGGTTAGGGTTTCCGTGGGCGTCAGGGCTGACATGGCCATTTGGGAGGCATTCCTGTTGGACTTCAATGGCGTGTCCTTCTGGAGGAGCATTCAGCTGCTAGAAGCTGAGCTCCAGGTTCATTCGGACGCTGCTGGTGGCGTTGAGTTTGGATTATACTTCAGGGGTCACTGGTGTGCCGCTCGCTGGCCTGCTCAGTGGGTGTCTGGGGGTCTAACTAGGGACTTAACTTTCCTGGAGTTCTTTCCCATCATGGTGGCAGTACACCTGTGGGCCGGGGATTTTGCTAATTCCACGGTCTGCTTTTGGTGTGACAACCAGGCGGTGGTTCAGGTTGTTAACTCCCAGACCTCTCGTTCCCCCCAGGTGATGGGGTTGCTGCGGGCCTTCGTGCTGCAGTGCCTGCGGGAGAACATTATGTTTGTGGCACGTCATGTTCCCGGGTTGCAAAACGATATTGCTGATGCCCTGTCTCGCTTTCAGGTGGACAGGTTCAGGGAATTAGCGCCCGAGGCAGCACTTCACCCGGAACCGATGCCAGTCGCGTTGTGGCAACTTGGCAGGTAGAGGCCCAGCGGGCCATCGCGGCCTCGCTCGCGCCCAGTACTAGGGCGAGTTATTTTTCCAAAATAGCCGCCTTCTCCTGTTTCCGGAGGGGCGAGGGTTTGGAGGAGGTTTGGCCTGTGCCGAGTGACCATCTGATGCAGTTTCTGGTTCAGTTGCGGGGGGAAGGGCGTGCGGTGTCTACATTGACCGGCTATGTGGCAGCTCTGTCCTTTGCCGCTCAGGCACGTGGGGTGGCAGATTGCTCGGGCGATCCTCAGGTGAAGAGGATGTTGGAAGGATGGGCCTGGGAGGTCCCCAGGGCTGGGGACACCAGGCGCCCGCTTACGTTGGAGGTGATTCAATTATTACTTGACCGTTTACCTCTGTGTTGCAGGTCTGCGTGGGAGGTTTCTCTTTTTCGGGCAGCCATCTTGGTGGCTTTCTTTGGGGCTTTCCGGCCGGGGGAGCTGTTGCCTAGGAGTGGCCGCTCTTCCCGCAACAGCTGTTTGCAATTCGCTGACCTGTCTCTCCTTGAAGGGGAAGCGCGCTTGCTTCTGCGCAGGTCAAAAACTGATCAGAAGGGGAAAGGACATGAGGTCTGCTTAGCGGCCTCGGGGGCACTCCAGGTCTGTCCCGTGGTAGCTTTGCGGCACTACATGGACTTGGGCCCCCAGGAAGGGGGTTGCCTTTTTGTTCATCAGGCCGGGGACCCACTCACCCAATTTCAGTTTTTGGCTATCTTGCGTAAGGCCCTGGTTTCTGCCGGAGTATCTGCCTCGGGCTTTACACTCCATTCCTTTCGGATCGGGGCGGCAACTACTGCCAGCAGGCTGGGGTTGCGGGAGGAGACTATAATGAGGATTGGGCGTTGGAAGTCCCTGGTGATGCGGCGCTATGTGCATTAGGCGCTCGCTACAACATTAATTGTTTTACCTGTTTGTTCTCCTGGCAAGTGCTGGCAGGGCAGCGGCTCCTGTGCGCATACTTCTTTGCGGCCATTCGTTGGTCTTCTGGGCATTCAAGAGGGCCAGCACCTCCCGTTGGGGCACCCAGCTGGGTCTCGTGGAACGGGCGTCTGTTTGCTGGAAGGGCATGCGTGGTATGCTGTGGAGTCAGTTGCTCCCGGCTATTTGGGATTGTTTAGGCAGGATGTCCCAGCCTGATGTTCTCATCATTCACTTGGGTGAAAACGATTTGGGTAAGCGGACTGGTATTTCCTTGGTTCAACAGGCCTCTTCGGACTTGCAGGTCTTGAGGGGTTGGTTGCCAGATGTTCACATTGTTTGGACAGATTGGATACAGCGGCGGGCCTGGCGCGGAGCCCGGAGCATTAGGGGCATTGAAAGAGCGCACCGTAAGGCGTCAGCCGCTATAGGCAAGCTGGTGGTGGTGGCCGGTGGGTCGATTTTGCGCTAGCCCGGGCTCTCCGCTTGTTTCCCGCGGCTGTATCACCCCGATGGGGTGCACCTTTCTGAGGAAGGCTGTGATATTTATCTTTGCAATCTCAGGAGTCGGCTTGTTGAACTCTTGGAAGGGTATGGGGCAGGGAGGTCAAGCTAGGCTAACCTCCCTCTGTGGCAGGAACAGTGCGGGTTTGGGGTAATTTCAGGAATAATCTTTGGTGAGCACCTTTGAATAATTATCAGGTCGATTGGTCAATCACTCGTTTGTGGTTTGTGCGGCCCAGGGAGATTGATTCACCATGACACCAGCTTCAGGTAATCGCCGGCCCTTGGGCTGGGCAGTCCGGGACTGGCGAAGACCTAGAAGTATTCAGGCCCCTTCAGGTGAAGGGGTTGGCCTTGAAGGCGGAAGGCAGGTTGTACCTGCTTCTTGCCTGAGCCAAGGTGTGTCGCCCTTATAGGTTTGGGGAAAGGATGCGGAATCCTAACCCAACCTTAGCAGACCCGCACTGTTAATATAGGGTGATTAATCACCTCTGGTTTGCCAGTCCGCTTTAATTTAATTCATTTAAATAAAGTTGTGGCCCTTTTCCCAAATAAGTGTCTGTGTCCTTTTTGGGGCTCGGGGTCTGGGCACAATGGGACATTTTGAGTCAGAAAACCATACCGTTTACTACTCAGGACACGAAAACCAAAGAAGGAACGGTGTTGCTTTCATAGTCAGGAAGGATATAGCAATGACAGTACTTGGGTACAATGTGGTCAGTGACCGACTAATATCAATTAGATTTTGTGGACAACCCTGTAACATGACAGTTCTTCAAGTCTATGCCCCAATGACTGATGCAGAAAAGGAGGAAGTTGATGAGTTTTATGCTCAAGTCCAGTCTGAAATTGACAGAACATGCAAGCAAGATGTGATGCTGGTGGCTGGAGACTGGAATGCCAAAGTTGGAAAAGGTAAGGAGGAAAACACAGTCGGCCTATATGGCCTAGGAAACAGAAACGAAGCAGGAGAATGACTTATTAGTTTCTGCCAAGCCAATGGTCTCTTCATTGCTAACACATTCTTCAAACAACCAAAGCAACGCCTATACACATGGACATCACCAGATGGAGTACACAGAAATCAAATTGATTACATTATTGGTGCAAGGAGGTGGAAGAGCTCAGTTATAACAGTAAAGACTGGCTGGGGGCCGATTGTGGAACAGATAACGAACTGCTCATGTGCAAGTTCGAAGTCAAGCTAAAGCGGAAAAACAAAGCTATCCAGCTCCCACAATATAATCTTGAGAACGTACCTATTTTCAAGGAAAACATCAGGAACCGCTTTGAAGTTCTGAACCTCATTGATAGGGAACCAGAGGAACTATGGAATGAAATCAAAGAAGTAGACAAATGTGAAAACAGACTGCCAGAGACAAAGAAACAGAAGAAAGCAAAATGAATGTCAGAACAGACAGTGGAAATTGCCAAGAAGAGGAAAGAAGCCAAAGTCAAAAAAGATAAAGACCTCACAAAGGAACTTAATAGGGAATTTCAGTAAGCTGTTAGAAGAGACAAGGAGCAGTACTACAATGACATCTGTAAAGACCTTGAGGATGGAAATAGACACGGAAAAACAAGGCAAATTTTCCAAAAGATCTCTCAGAGGGAGGTTCCAACCTAGAATTGCTATGTTAAGGGATGCCAAAGGACAGATAGTAACTGATTCAGAGAAGATCAAACCAAGTTGCAAGGAGTATACTTAAAATCTGTACAGCAGGGACATCAACATCCAAGATACTCTAGAAGATGTTCCCTACCTGCAAGAACCTCTAATACAGGAAGATGAAGTTAGATCAGCACTTGCTCATTACCAAGTCGGAAGGCTACAGGAATTGATGGAATAGCTACCGAAATATGGCAGGCAACAGAAGAAGAATCAGTCAAGGCTCTAACCAAACTATGTCAGCAAATCTGGAGAACCACACAGTGGCCAACAGATTGAAAGATGTCAGTCTACATACTCAAACCAAAGAAAGGAGACAACAGATTGTGCAAACCATAGCATAATATCAATAATTTCACATATGAGCAAAACAATGCTCAGGATCATCCAATGCAGATTAGAGTCCTACATGGAAAGGAAAATGCCGGATGATGGATGTTCAAGGTGTTTTCAGAAATGGCCGAGGAACAACAGACGTCATTGCTGATGCATGCTGGATAATTGAGAAAGACAAAGAATACCAGAAAGAAGTCAATATGTGCTTTATTGACTACAGAAAGGCCTTTGATTGCATCGACCATGACAAGTTGTGGAACATCCTTAGGAAAATGGGCATCCCAGAACATCTCACTGTTCTCATGAGAAACCTATACACACAACAGGAAGCCACAGTCCAGATGGAACATGGTAAAACAGACTGGTTCCCAATCAGCAAAGGAGTAAGACAAGGCTGTATACTTTCTCCTCCTTTATTCAGTTTATATGCTGAACATATACTGAGAAAAGTTGGATTGGAAGAAGATGAGCATGGTTTTAAAGCTGGAGGAAGAAATGTCAATATCCTGCGCTACGCTGATGACACCACTCTGATAGCTGAGAATGTGGATGATCTGCAAGCTCTAGTAATGAAAGTCAAGGAGCACAGTGAAAAAACGGGACAATGACTAAATGTAAAGAAGACTAAACTAATGACAATGAGTACAGCAACCAGCCTCAGAATTGACAATGAAGTCACTGAAGTGGTGGATAGCTTTGGCCTTTTAGAATCAACTGTCAACAGTAAAGGATCCAGCAGTCAAGAAATACGGCATATACTAGCACTTGGTAGGGTAGCATTGAAAAAGCATTGACACTTTTGAACTTTGGTTCTAGAGAAGACTTTTGAGGATACCATGGACAGCCAGGAAAACAAACAAATGGAACATAGAACAGATCCATCCAGAATTTTCACTCAAGGCACAGATGACCAGGCTCAAACTATCATACTTTGGACACATTATGCGAAGATCCATATCCCTCGTGATGTCTATAATGCTGGGAAAAGTTGAAGGCAAGAGAAGAAGAGTATGACCAGCAGCAAGGTGGATGGACTCAATTATGACAGCAATGAATGTGCCACTGAGAGACCTTAAAGGCCAGGTTGGACAGATCATCCTGGAGATAAATCTATGTGGTCTCTAAGAGTTGACACCAACTTGACGGTACTTAGTCAATCAATCAATCTGTGGGGAAGATGCTGAGGTCTGTGAAAGAGTTTCAATCTCCCACTTCAAGTCTGAGTAAAAAAAGGCAGGCCGGACTGCCTCCTTTGCCTGGCCTGAAGGAGTGTTTGTGATCATGGGTAGGCATCTAAGAGGAAGACAAATGCAGCATTGAAAAGAGGAGCAAGAAGCTTTCTCCACAGGAGAAGCAACCACAACTTTACTTCAGTCAGCACCTCTGCATTGCTAGCAAGCTGTTCCAACATTCTTCTCCCAAGAAGGAGAGAGGCCCCTTCCTTCTTCTATTTCAACGTGTAGCACTGGTTGGCCAGATAATTCTTGCTAGTCAGCAACAAATGCAGCAGCCATTGTTGCCGCTTTGCTCACTTCTTCCCTGTGGTTGTGCCTCCCTCCAAGATTTGAGTAGCAGCAACCACCATCAACAACAACAACACTGCTGCTTCCATTTCTGCTTCTGCAGCATCTCCCCAGGCCTTGATGCATTCCCTACAAACCTTATGGTGAGACCAGGCTGCTGCCACCACTAATGGAGGCCGAGGTGAGCAGGCAGCAAATAATGTGCTGCAAAGATAAACCAACAACAGTGTTGCTGTGGTGGTGGTGGCTGCTGTTGCTGCTGCTGCTAGTCCTTGCCCAGCAGGAAGGGTCACAGCCACAAGGAAGGAGCAACCAGCACAGCAGCAGCCACACTGGTGAGGGCAGGCTGGTAGGCTACAAGTACGAGGAGGGGAAGGAAGTGGCTTTTTTCCTACTACCTCTTGGGAAAGGAATGGAGAAGTGTAGTGCAAAGGGGGCCACAGGAGCCTCAGTCCTCTTCATCGTGAGGCAGTTTTCACAGGAATCGGCTTCATTTCCCAGCCTGAGGCAGTGAATCTCCCCACATCTTCCCCTCTCACATCCATCAATGAAAAACATGTTCCTGACCTGGTCCTTGAAGAAGATACCAGCCAACAAGGAAGTGAAGAAAGCCCATTATCCCCACCTGTGCAAAGCTCATGAGGTAGCCCTAGTTAAATGGAGGGGAAAAGGATAAGGTCAGAAAGCTCTGGAAGACCTCTGTGAGACCACAGGGCTTCCCAGGGGCCTCTTTGGGATGAATAACTGACTTAATCACATGCTCATGCACACACGCACGCACACAAGTACACACAACATCTGTCACTAAATTTGTGGCATCATCAGAGCCAGACTCATAATGATACACACTGGGATGGCTGCCTCAAGCTAACAGCAGATTGTACACACAACTACTTTCCCTGCCAACCACTGCCCAGTTCAGTTGTAGTGGAAAGACACTCCCCCTTTTCCTTCCTGGCATGCTAGATTTGGATAAGAGGAGGGGATGGAGTGGATGAGGAAGTATGGAGGCGAGGCAAATGGGGAGCTAAAGCATTGCCCTACTATTCTCCTCTCCTCTATACTTACTTTTCTGCTTCCTAGTAAGATGTCCAAGGTCTCTGGGTCTGATCTCAAGCTTAAATGTTTCAGGGTATCTAAGGCAGTGGTGGATTTAAGGAGAGGCGAAGTAGACACTTGCCTACAGCGGCAAAATTTCAGGAGTGGCAAATATGGCTGTTCCTCAGATTTTGCCACCCCTCTCTGGGGGTGGCAGTAGCTGCAGCGAGGGTGGGGATGGAGGGGAAAGTCCCTCCTTTCTTCTTAAAATGGCCACTGCAGCAGCAGGATGGGAGCAGTGAAGGCCACACCGCAGCAGTTGTGGGGAGTGGGGCGAGGGGAAAGTTCCCCCTTTTACTTCAGTATCAATATGCTTTATTATGGTCATTGAGCCAACAACACAAAAAAATACAGAACACAGTAAAGAAAATACAAATAGTGCAAAACATAATGTGAGAGTCTTCACAATACCAATAACTCAATTCAGCTCAGACCTGATCCTATAGGCCTATAACAGACTACAGACAGGGGCATGAATTCATTTGGGAGGGAGGAGGGGATCTGCAAGGAGCTCTCCTTCACCGCGCTGCCATGCAGTGGCACTGCTTTAAGGTAAAAGGGGAATTTTCCCCTCGGCCCACCACCATCCTCCCTGCTGCAGCAGCTGCTGCACCATTCTGCCGTGCAGTGGCATTTTAAAGTAATAGGGGGGATTTCCCCTCGTCCCCACCCCCAGCCTCTGCTGTACAGCCTTTGCTTCCCCATCCCACCACTACAGCAGCTTTTAGAAGAAAAAAGTGGAGACTTCCTCCTTGCCACCCCTACCCTCACTGCGGCAGTGAGGGATTTGCCGTCCATGGGCAGCAAAAGGCTTAATCTGCCCGTGATCTAAGGAACATATCTCAGTTTGAGGAGTAAGTATTAAGGAGGCAAGTATTCAATCTTATGCTTGAAGGTTTTTGCAGTTCATTTCATGAGCACTCCATGTCCATCAGGCTCCACCACAGAGACAGCAGGCACAGCCAGGCTCTTCCCCTGACCCACCACATCGCATCCCAAGGCTCCACAAAGAACACTCTTTAGCTGCCAGACTCTACCTCTGAGTCCCAAGATCTGAGTCTCAGGAAACAGAGAAACCCTAATGACAACAGTTCAGTGAATGCCAGACTGTTGTTCAACCCACTGGCCCTTCTGCTCCTATACCGATATCCCACTCCTCTTTTCACCCACTCTCTCCCTCACTCAGAACTATTTGCAAATGTTGCAAATGTCCCATGAATTGCCTTATTATGAGTTGGCAGGAGGTGGGGGAGAGATTTATCCACAGCTTGGTGTCTTGAACATCAGCCTCTGAAGACCAGGCAGGAAAAAGTAAAAACATAATCAAGAATGTGGGAGAATGTATATCTACATTTAGAGCACTTAATCAGAGTCTAATTGAATTTTCTGCCGCCTTCTGATTCAACAATATATTTCATTCTTTCTTAACTGAGTTTTATCACCCCTGTCTCCTGGCACTGCTCACATTTTCTGCTTTGGTTCAGGACAAATGAGGTGTGTTGTCATGAAACCAGTCTCCAGAAACCTAAAAAGGAAAGCAGGTAAGGTCTTTTATTCACTTCAGGCTTGCATTAAATAATCTATTGATGCCAGGTTATTATGGAAAATATATTGTTTTATAAAGCTCATAAAAATAAAATATAACCGTTTACTGCTGCAGTAAAAGCTAGACTTGTCTAGAACATTGTTATATGTTGTCAATCATGAGATGTAAGTAGTTATGCTATGAAAATCATATTATGATTATAGTTTTGTTGGTTTTCCCACCTCTCTAAAATTGCCAATTTTATGTACACATTTTCCATTCCAAATACAATAAAGCAAATCTCACTGGATAGTTTCCCAATAGTTTCATAAACCTGAATATTCTAGTTTTCGTAGGTTTGTGTTTTTAAAACTGAAGATGTATAAGAAGGTCTAAAACTCCTAAAAATCCATTTGGCTTTATTTATGTCATTGATTCTTAAATGCTGCTCCTTCAGGTGGTCTGTGAGAGTGTACCAAAGCTAAGAGGAAATGCTAGCGGTCTTATTCCAGAGCAAATTGAATTAAAAATGCAGTCCTTCAGTATTCAGTGACCTATACTGAATACATGGAATGAAGCAGAGCGGAAGGGGGTAGTGCAGTAATTCAACAGTAGGGATGTGCAAACCAGTTTGATTTGAACTGTGGTTCGAATTGAACTGGCCTGGTTTGACCGCTCCGAGCCCCCCACAAAGGGAACTGCCAGTCCTAGTTTGGACTCAACCATCCCTGGTTCTAAAAGAACTGGTCAGAAGCATTTGGGGGATATACTTGTAAAGGGGAATGTGGCAAGGATTCCTCTTCATAAGTAAAGGGGCATTCCCTATACTAAGGTGGGGGGAGTGAAAGAGTACTTAGTACCTTCTCTTTGCAGGCAACAGGGATGGCAGAGGCAGCAGATAGGGATGTGCATAAAACCGGTTCTCCCGGTTCGGTTCGGGTCCGGACCGGGTCCGGACCGGATCGGGGTGGTTCGGTTTTGGTTTTGCCAGAACACCCCCCCGGTCCGGTTCGGTTTCGAACCGGTTCGGATCACAAAAAGTGGCTGGTTTTGAAGGGGACATTGTGTTCTACCTGCCATCCAAATTTCAAGTCGATTGGACCTTCCTCTGATTTTTTACAAATTTTTTTCAAAAAATAAATTTTTGCCCATAACTCACAATATGGAGCCCTTAGGGGCAAAATAGCTGGGGTGGGTGGTAGCCACCCATGGGTGTCCTCCACCCCAAAAATCCCAAGGCAATTGGTGGCTCCTAGTATTATTGGTGAATTTCTGAAGAAAATTTTTTTTCCATTGGCTAGAATGGGGGTTTGGGGCTGCCCCAGACCCACCTCTGTGGGGTGGCAGCACCCCCAAAGTGGGTCCGGGGCCATGGCAAAAATGCCCTCAGTCCCTCCCAGCAATCCCCGTAGAGATAGGAGTGATGGTTCTGTTGTTTTTCTGAGGTATTCTGAGTGTAGATTCTATGATAGCTTATGAGATTTCCAATGAGACACCATAAATCCACTCTCATTTGCTATCACAGAATCCACACTCACTCAGAACACCTCAGAAAAACAGAACCATCACTCCTATCTCTACGGGGATTGCTGGGAGGGACTGAGGGCATTTTTGCCATGGCCCCGGACCCACTTTGGCGGTGCTGCCACCCCACAGAGGCGGGTCTGGGGCAGCCCCGAACCCCCATTCTAGCCAATGGAAAAAAAATTTTTCTTCAGAAATTCACCAATAATACTAGGAGCAACCCAACAATTGCCACCCCATCTTTTTGGCCCCTCTCTCTGGGCGCCCTAACACGTAACACCTAGTCAGTCCATCTTAATGCCTACCTACTACCACCACTCCTATCCAAGCAAGTAAGAGGAGGACACTCAGAGAGACAACACCCACTCTCTGATCTAACAAAAAGGCCACTGCTGTGCTGCCTGCCAGCACAGCAGCAGCAGCGGAGCAGCACACTAAGCACAAGAGCAGCACACACAGAGAAGAAGCAGGAGGCGGAGCAGCAGAGCAGCAGACCTGCCGCTCTGCATGATGGGTGACGTGATGCCCAAAGAAACCACCGCCTCACTCAGTGCCTGCCACTGACTAGGCCCGACAGACAGAAGCCAGCCAACCTGCTCTGCTCTGCTCTGATGCTCCCCATGGATGATGCACACACACCCTACATCTGCATCCAAATGACCAGACCAGACCAGACCAAGTGCACAGAGTCAGCACAGGCCAGCAGCCACCAGCCCAGCAACAACAACAGCTACTACTGCTACCACCACAACCAGTGTTGCCGCTACAATAACATTCCCAGTCCAGTCACGCGCGCCACAGCCTGAGCCTAGCACACAGCCAACAGCTGCTGCCAGCCAGTGCCTGGCAAGCCCAGCCAACATGAGGAGGAGAGAGCTAAGTAGACGGCGCACGCACATCACCAACCCATCACGACGGCGCAACTGCAAGGGGAGAGGGCACAATTACAGGCAGGAGGAGGAGGAGGAGGCAAGGCAATCCTAGCACAGATTTGAAAGTTTAAAATCCACCAGGACATCTTCTAGAATCTAGACTTCTGTTTTTTCTACCACCAGCTGTAGTGTCTAGTTAGTCAGTGTGCTGTGCAGCTGAGCTGCGTGTGAGGAAGGATGATTGTAGCTAGTTCTTTAGTTTCAGCAGACTGAGCATTGAGCATGGGCAGTGGCCTTGGGAAGCAACACAATTACACGACACTCACCTGCTGCTGCTGGTTCTAGAAGTTGCCTCTTCTCGTTTTTTCACCTCTTCGTGTGTGTGTGTGTGTGTGTGTGTGTGTGTGTGCAGTGAGTGCATGCCTTTTGCCTTGCTGGAAAGAAATGCTTCTCTGGTCCACCACCACATATCTGCTCAAGGATACAGAGGCCCAAGGCAGAGGTGGTGGCACCAGTGTGAGTGCATGTGTGCTGGTGGTGTTTGCCACCACAGGTGTTTTGTGTGTGTATGTGTGCGCTGCTAGCTAGGAGGGGGGAGGGAGGCAGGGAGGGAGGCAGGGAGGGAGGCAGGGAGGGAGGCAGGGAGGCAGGGGGGAGGAAAGGGGAGGGGGAGAGGGATGTAGAGGGGATTGAAGGGGGGAGGGTCCGGCTCAGAGTTGGTCAGCCACATATTTGTGCACACACGTGCTCACGTGTGTGCTTCGGTGGGAGAGACCAGACTCTCATCATCTGCCAGACCGGGGTTGGGGGCAGGTGAGGCGGTGGTGGGCTGGAAGGGAGGGAGGATGGAAGGTGGTGAAGAGGAAGGGGAGAGGATGAGAGGGGAAGGATGGAGGGAGGCATGGGGGGGAGGAAAAAAACATGTAGACAGACACACACCACACTACACACAGAAAGCATCCACACACAGAGACAGTGCTAGGCATCCATTCACACAGACAGACAGACATACAGACACACAACAGGAAGAGACAGACTGAGCCTGCACCACACACACACACACACAGACCCAATTCCCCCCCTGCACAGTTATCAATCAATATGTTGTGTTGGCAGCCAGTTCATTGCTATTCTGATGGTTTGGGTTTTTTTGCCATCAGCCAACATCAACAGTGACCACAATCAAGATGAACATAAGATGATAATAATTCATTCGTTTCATTTGAAAAAATCACCCAGTCATTTTCTCCATGTAAACCAAGCCCCCCACACATGATTTCTGGCAACATTTTCACTAAAATCAATTCATTTGGCATTCATCATTTTGTTCTCCCTCTGTCACCTTTTTTTCTTTCTTTTGCATAATTTTGAGGCTTGATTTTGACATGGGGTTTTTAAAGAAAAAATTATTTACATGTTTATTTACATACAGTATTTACATATCTACACTGCATTTTAGAACGTATACCCGCCGCTGCCGCTAAGTCTAGTACTCCGTGGGCTGTGCTACTTTGGGGGGGTGTGCCGTGCCCACGCCAGGTCCCCAAATGCTGACAGGTGGATAGATAAAGGGCCTGTGCTGGTCAGCATTGGGTTTCTTTTTAGGTGGGCGTGGGCATTGTAAACATCTGGCCAGTCGCAGCACTACAACTACTACTACAACTGCATCTCTGTGTGGGCACACTACACGCTGCGACTGGCTGGCACGGCTCAGCATCTGTCACGTCAGCTCAGCTAGAGGTGGAAGGGGGGAGGGTAGGGATAAGCACAGAGGTCGAGCCAGGCAGGTGACCAACCATGGGGCAACCCACGGTAATCACTTGCCTGTCTCAAACTGCAGCTTGGGGTAGCCCAACAGGGGGAGGTTCACCTTAAGGAAGACCAGCTGCTCCACCAGACCAGGGTCCAAGCGGGAGCGAGAGGGTGTCACCACGTCCCCGGCACGTGAAAACACCCGCTCGCTCTGGACACTGGTTGGGGGGCAGGAGAGGAGGCGCACAGCCACCACCGCCAGGTCCGGCCAGACTTGGCGGCGGCTCGCCCAGAACTGTGCGCAGTCCACGCCGTCTCCCTCCACAGGCTCCTCCAAGTACTGCGCAACGCATTGCTCAGCACTGGGGGGGGGCCTGGCAGGTCGAGCCTCCCGCATACCAGGCATGGCGCCATAGCAGAACCGCTGAAACCACTGGGCGGATCTCGAGTCGGTAGCAAATGGCTGCTGCGATGGCGCCGCCTGGGATGCCGCGCTGCTGGACTGGGAAGAGGGAGGGGAAGGGGAAGCTGACGCCGGCTGGCCGCCCATGCTGCTGCTGGGTGCAGGTTGGGCCGCGAGGGCTGCCCCCGCACCACTACCAACACCCTGGTCTCTGCGGGCCCTAGCGGCCTCCTCCTCCCTAACCTTCTCGACCAGGATGCCCTTCCACCTGGGCAAGTCGTCGGCACTCACGGCATTGCCCTTGAGGGCTGGGTGACAGAGACAAGCGAGGACATACTCCTCCCTGTCTCCCAGCACATCAACGAGCCGCTTGTCAACCCCAGACCTCAGCCTCCCAGCCAGAGCACGACCCTCTGGCGTGGTCAGAGAGATATGGAGTCCACCCATCAGCTTCTCGAGACCAACAGCTGTGGGCAGCGCCTGGCTCAAGGGAGTGGTGTCGCCACACAAGCCCTTCGTGGCAAGCTGGAAGGGCTCGAGTGCCGACACCGCCTCGGACATCTGCTTCCACTCTGCGTTCGAGAAGTCGCAGACATCCAAGGACTCGTCCCTCGCCAGGGTGACAAGGGCTCTCTCCTGCTCCAACAGGTGCTGGAACAGGAGGAAGGTGGAGTTCCACCGCGTCTCCACATCCGTAGGGATGAGATGGCGAGGAAGGCCAAGGTCATCCTGCTTCTGGCGAAGCAGTCTCCTGGACTTCTCGCTGCGGTGGAAGTGGGCGGCCAGCTTGCGGGACTTATCCACAAGCGTGGCCGTGGCAGCAACAGCAGCTGGGATGGGGCGGGCCCCCTTCTCCTGGGACGCCTTCAGCTCCTTAAGGCCAAGGGCGTCCCTGACGGTCAGATGGAGCGTGTGTGCCATACACCGTATGTTCACACAGTCCATGACTGTCTCGACAGCGGCGGTAACGTTGGCTCCATTGTCGGTGACAATGAAGCCGCGGGAGAGGTGTGGACACCCGCCAATCCACTCCTCTATCTGGCGGTCGAGTACGGCCGCCACCTCCTTCGCGGTGTGCCTCGTGTCCATCGTCTCCACGTGCAGGACGGCCCACCTGTGCTGTAGTGCAGCGGGAGCCGCGCCGGACCCGGAAGCATCGCCCGCGGAGGTCCCCTCACTCTCCGGTCCCCACCAGTGGGCAGTGAGGGCCAGGAAAGAAGCGTGCATCCCACTGACACTGGTCCAGAGGTCAGTCGTGAAATGCACGCTTGTCCTGGCCGGAGCTGCACGCAGCTCGGCCGACACGAGCTCCCTGCACCGGCGGTACAGGGAGGGGACCACGTTCCGGCTGAACGTGGTCCTTGAGGGGATGACATATTCGGGAGCCAGGTATTGGAGAATCCGGCGGAAGCCGTTGTTCTCGACCACCTGAAACGGCTGGTCATCGGTGGAAATCATCTCCCCTATGAGGCGGGTGAGGTGATGATGGTCCACGCGAACAATACGCTGGCTGCCCGAGGACTGCGTCCACCGCTGGACGGGCAGTGTAGCCTGCCTGCTGGCTGGCACACTGCCGCTGCCCGCCCTAGTGGCAGATGCACAAGGCGCACTAGCGCTGCCAGCCTGTCCCCTGAGACCTGGGTGGTGACGCTCTAGGTGTCTCCACATAGGCGTCGTACCCAGGTGCGCAGGGTCCCTTCCACGGCTGACAAGCATCCTGCAGTGGACACAGCGGGCGTGGAATGGGTCATCTTGAGGGACCTCAAAATGCACCCATGCACCACTGCCCTTGGCCTCCTGCGCCCTGGGCGCCGTCCTAGGCCGTTTCTCGCAGGGTGGCTGCAGTCCTGGGGGGGGGGCGGCCGCCGCTGCCTGCCCACTGCTGCCACCCAACCCGCCCCTTCCGCCCTCCACAGCGGAGGAAGGGCCCGGCTGAACTGGCATCGGAGAGGCAGGCCTCTCCTCCACCACCTCGCCAGACCGCTCCCCACCAGAGTGTCGGGCTTCACGAGGGGGGGCCCCACTGAGCGGCGAAAGGATAGGGGGAAGGGGCCCCAGAGGGAGGGAGAACCTGGCTGCATCGCTGCCAGCCGCACGGTCCTCACCGCCCTCTACCTGCTCTTCCAACTCCACAGTCTCCTCCACCTCAACAACTGGCGGTAGCTCAGCAGCACCTGGTGCCGCCGGCGAGGAGGGACCCGCCACAGCCCTAACGGTGCCTCTGCCTCTGGGCAGCAGGCGTGGGGAACTGAATCCTGCGCACCAAAGATGGGGCCGGAGCAAAGAATTCTCCAATGGGGAGAACTGGGGTGTCCTCAGGCTCCCCGCGTCCTCTCCCTCCCCGTGCCGCAGGCGCACCCCGCACCTGGCCTCTCCCACCTCTGCCTGCCAGCCTTGAGCGAGCCCTGCCCGCCACACGGCGCTCAGACATGCTGCTAGGTCAGAAGGAGGGAGACTTTAGGAGGAAGGCCAGAGACAGGGTCAAAAAAATAATTTGGAGGGGCTTAGGGCGGGGCCAAAAAAAAGGCAGCTGATTTGGAGACGGCGGGGGGGGGAGTTTGTTTTTAAAAAAGGAAGCCAATTGGGGGGAAAGGAAGACTTTTTGATGGGGGGGAGCCAATTGAAGTGAGGGGGAGGGTGTCCTTTTAGAATTTGGGACTCGGGAGTCAACCAAGCCAATTGGGGAGATGGGTCTGGGAGGGTTTTTTTAAAAAAATAGGGGGTTAAAGGGTGGACCCCTGGTGTGGGTGGCACGGGCAGTTGGGTGGAGTAGTTGCGGTGTGGGTGGCAAGTTTTTAAGTTTTTTGGGGGGGAGAGTGGATGGGGGGAGGGCACAGCACCTACCGGGGGTGGGGGAGGGATGCAGTCAACGCTTGGGAACCTGCAGATCAAAGGAGGAAAGCCTTATTTAGTGAACTGGAACACAAAGTGTGGGTTCTGGGGGTGGTTCTCAAGTAATGCTCCTGTGGGGGGAGCATCAAACTCAATGCAGCCTATTTAGTGACTCTAAATTGCACACAACCAAAACCAGAACCCAGTCACACCTAAACAGAGGTTGAACCCACCCACTCTGTGACTCTGCCCGCCCAATGCCATGGCAAGCAAGCAGCAGCAAACACTTGATGGCAGCATCATGGATTGAACATCATCATCATATGTGTGTATTGGCCCAGCATGTAGTGGCAGCATCAGAACCCAGGACCCCACTCAGACTGCCCCAGAGGCAAGGAAGCACTCTGGCATGGCATTGGCCCAGCATGTAGTGGCAGCATCCGATCCCCTGACCCCACTCAGACTGCCCCAGAGGCAAGGAAGCACTCTGGCATGGCATTGGTCCAGCATGTAGTGGCAGCATCCGATCCCCTGACCCTACTCAGACTGCCCCAGAGGCAAGGAAGCACTCCGGCATGGCATTGGCCCAGCATGTAGTGGCAGCATCCGATCCCCTGACCCCACTCAGACTGCCCCAGAGGCAAGGAAACACTCTGGAAGAAGGCACCTGTTCAAAAACCACCTGCAAGACGCATGCAATGCAACGCAACACACAGCAGCAGCAATTTCTTTATTGGGCATGAAGACACAAGTTACAACGGTACATCTCCTCTCCCTCCTCCCCACACCCAAATGCATTTCAAGATAGGGGTGTCCCTATTTAAAACCGCCAGCTAGGGAGAGAAAGGGGGCAACAAAAGGTGCACAATTGCACACGCACTAACCCCTCTTCTTCCGGTCCTTCTCCTGCCGCTCACTGCTGGTCACGGATGCGCCGCCAACAGCCAACCCCCTGGGCTGGGACACAACAGGGCGGCCGCACGAGGCACAGGCAACCGGGGTAGTTCAACGATGGAGGGGCAGAAGTGAGGAGACCACACTATTTATGTGTTGTTGCTCAACTCACCCCCAAGCAGAGACAAATGAAATAAAACAACTTTCAAAAGAAAAATAACCGATGGCGGGGACCTCCAGGTGAGGTCGGAGGTAGGATACTGTGTGGCTGCAGCTGTGGGAGGAAGAAGAAGTGAAGGGATGAGGAGAGAGAAAGAGAGAGAGAGAGGAAGAAGAGAGGAGGAGCTGTAATGTAGCAGCAGGGAGGGGGATTCCGGTGTGGGAGGAGGACAGCAGCAGCAGCGGTGACGGTCCCAAGAGGGGGAGAGACCAACAGAGGGTGTTTGGGGGGGTGGAGTGTGTTTCAGGGGGTCTGGGGTATGTAGCGGGGAGTCAGGGGGGCAAGAGGGGGAGAGACCAACAGAGGGTGTTTGGGGGGTGGAGTGTGTTTCAGGGGGTCTGGGGTATGTAGCGGGGAGTCAGGGGGCAAGAGGGGGAGAGACCAGAGGGTGTTTGGGGGGTGGAGTGTGTTTCAGGGGGTCTGGGGTATGTAGCGGGGAGTCAGGGGGGCAAGAGGGGGAGAGACCAACAGAGGGTGTTTGGGGGGGTGGAGTGTGTTTCAGGGGGTCTGGGGTATGTAGCGGGGAGTCAGGGGGGCAAGAGGGGGAGAGACCAACAGAGGGTGTTTGGGGGGTGGAGTGTGTTTCAGGGGGTCTGGGGTATGTAGCGGGGAGTCGGGGGGCAAGAGGGGGAGAGACCAGAGGGCAGGGTGTGTTTTGGGGGGATTAGTATGCGTCAAGGGGGATGAATCTGGGTGGGAGGGGGCAGGCAGGGCAGGAGTGGAGGAGGAGGAGGTGGCAGTGGGGGGAGTGGGTTTCTGGAGGGGAGGGAGGGGGGAAGCTGGGAGCAGGGCCAGAGGGGAACAAATTAACAATCAAAATCAGAACACAAGGAATCAAATTGCAGCAATAATATAAACTAAATCCTCAGAAACACAACTCAGACAGGCAGCCAGCAATAACAATAGCAGAAGTTATTAATTAAAAACCAAAATCAGCAAATATATAAATTTACACAGAAGCAATAATTGAATGAAACTCAAAAAGTGGAACAAAAGGCAGGCAAGGCACAAAAACAGGAAAGCAATGCAGAAGATGGGGGTGGGGGGGGAGGAGGGAAAGCCAAAACTTTGGGAGAAGGGTTGAGAGAGAAAGGGTGAAGAGAACAGAAAACACAACAGGAAAAGTTGGAAAAAGTTGAGGGGAAAGTATTAAAGAGGTTTGGACAGAGACAGACAGAGGGCAGATGGACAAGGTGGCACACAACAACACACAGAGAGAGCAGAGAGACAGACACACACTAATGTGACACACAGTCAGCAGGGACTCACAGCAGACACCAGCAGCAAAAGAGCAAGCAAGGTCTCAGAGATGATCCCACAACTGCAGCCAAGAGAAGTTTCCAGAGAAGAGGCTTGGGTTTATATAGGTTTGAAATTCCCTCCTTTGGGAGCCCCCACCTTTGCACTCCCCCCACGGCCAACAGGGTGCCAGCTCTCAACAGTGCAACAGCCAAGCAGCCTACCAGACCAAAGGACTCATTCTGGCCAATCAAAGGATCAATAGCGCAGCCAATACAATGCCTGAAAATAGCATCACAAAATGGATGCTAGGAGCAAAAGTTCAGGAATCAGCCACAAAATGGAGGACACACTTCAAACTTTAAAGGGACACTCCACTGACTCCAGAGACTCAATTGAACTCCCGAACCGGTTCGGGAAACCCGAGCCGGTTCGGAGCCGAACCGACTCGGATTCGGTCCGGATCGGTCCCAGAAGGGCCCGATTCGGTCCGGGATCGAACCGCCGGATCCGGACCGGTTCGGGACGAACCGGTCCGGATCCGGACCGAACCGCACATCACTAGCAGCAGAGACATTGGCAGTGGAGGTGGTGGGGGTGGCAGCAGGGGCTCCTCCAAACCCCCCGCCGGCCTCTTGAAGAATAGCCCGGGCCAGCTACAGATAATGAAAATAATTTATTGGAGTCCAGAGCAGGGCCTCTCCTGATTCTTGCCTAGGCAAAACTAACCAGAAATGTAAGTAGAACAGGTGAACAAACCTAAGGGGCTATCTCAGGATTCACACACACTTCATCAGGGGAATATCACCAAACCCCGCTTTCCTGCAGCAGGTACTCCTAGGGGTGACCCTTCCATGATGCAGGGAGAGGCAGTCACTCAGGCAACAGTGCAGGGAGGTACGCAGAAGGCAGCAAGTACCAGATCTCCACCATTACAGGCACCATCTGCCATCCACTGCTGCCTTCCTTCCTCTAGGGCAGACTGTTCATTTTCCCCACTGAGTCAAACTTTCTTTCCCCATAATATGATAGATGCCTTACAAGATAATCAGTAGGTATTGCTAGTTTTCTGCATGTCATGTTTTTTGATGTGTATCCATCAAGATATGACTATAACAGACATGGTAAAGATTGGGGTCTCACCTGACACATGTCTTGAAGATATGTAATATCTTGCAAAGTTTAGTTGGTGTCCACCTGCCTAAATCCAAGCAGTGCTTCCTGCTTCACTTCACCTCACACACTCAGTACAGATGCATCAGAGAACAGAAGGAGCTGACAGTTGATTTTTCTGCTCCATGTTTCTCTTTAGGTTAGTTCTGCTTGTATGTTTTGCCCATATCCGGTGACACTGTTGTTCACTGCATTATGTTAAGTTGATTTGTGGCAGCTTGATGTGGGTAGTATTACTTAGTGGCAGGAGATTTGGAACATATGCAATAGATGTACACACCTTATATGGACAGAGTAGGGATGTGCAAGGGGGTGGGAAATGTGCAGGGTATATAAATCAAATAAATCAAATAAATAAATAATAAATGTGGCGTGTGTGTGTGTGTGTGTGTGTGTGTGTGTTTTGTTGTTGATTTGTTTGGTGGCTTAGTTCATTTTGTTGAATCATTTCTACAACTTGCTTCATGTTGTCCCTGATTTGGACAGTGACTTTCTTGTACTTTTGATTCTTTTTAAAATGTCTGCCATTGATTTAAATGACCAAATTTAAATTCAGTGGCCCATATGTTCCATGATATTAAAAGAAAAAGCTATGCTGCCTCCAGGAGGCTGCTGCAGAGCTCAACCAAAGGCTTTCCTCACAGCTGGGCATGCACAGTGGAAGAGGAGAATAATTCTTGCTGCTTTCAGGAGCATGGAGGGTCTAGTGAAATTGTGGTTCCATGGTTATGATTTCATAGGGCAGTACAATAATTCAGACTGGACATCGGGTCTCATGCCCCCCATGGCGTGAACATCATCGGCCATAGAATTTCCTGTTTTGGGAACTTAATTGGAGCTGCCACCCATAACTATCCCTATAAACCAAAGGGGGCTGCTTCAATTGAATTTGTTTTCAGAACTGGATGCAATTTGCAGGGATGGAAGTCTTATGTAAGAGGATGGAACTACTAAATAACATCCAAAATGTGCTGTACTTTTCATTTTAAGGACAATTGACATTTGATAATTTTAACAGGGTTCTAAGGGTCATGTCACATTTTTGGAACATCTCAGGATGTTTACAGTGGTGAACACTGGGAGGAAGATGAAACATTCACCATCATCTTGATAGTTGAGTACTTCCTAAAGGCAATTCCATCTGGGCCCATAAGTCTGGGATGCAAAGATGTAGGCAAGTCTTCTCATGGCCCGGGAGCCTAAGGGTTATAACCAAAGTTTCTCCGAAGTGGAATTTGAAATTCTGAAGTGAATTTCAGCGTTCCTCCAGGCAAAACCCGAAATTTAAGGAGGAATTCCTGGGTTCACCCAAAGAGGAACGTTGGATAATTTTCTTAGAGAGTTTCTACACATCCTTACACACTGCCTCCAAAGCTTGCTAGCTTTGTGATGGGGACTCTAGAATGTCTCTCTGGCCTCAGAAGACCATTAGGATTTGTGGGCACTGAAGAGTGATGGGCAGCACAAATGACTGCTTTGAGATTTAGAAGGAGAGTGAGGTCACTCATATAAGAAAAAAGGGGCAGAGCTGTCTCTCCTGCTTCAATAAAGCATAAGATGGCAGATACTGCACTAAGTGGGAGGCAGACAAGAGTGAGAGATAAGTGCATTACAGATCACATTGAAGTCAATAAAGATTGGCCTTGGCCATATTTCAACCCGAGTTGTTATGTCTGCCTTCTGAGCTATGGGAATTAAGGGAGGTGGCAGTCTTAAGGAGTTTCTTCTCTTCAGTAATCTGGTTGGTAGTTAAAGAAACTAGAGGAGTTGTGTTTAGGCTAATATTCAAGTGTAATTAAGGCTGCACCAAGTTTGTAAAAAAATTGGGGTAAAAATGAATGAGTAATTTTTAGCTGAAGCATTTTTAGCTGAAAAAAGATCTATATTATGTTGCCAATAGATATTATGATGTATAATTTCCTTCACTGAACAAGTGACTGGACAAGCATCTGTCAGAGGCCCGGCTGATATAATAACAAAGTGCCAGTGGAACAGGAGAAGCACTGGTGTAGTACCCACACTGATGAAGAGTTTCAGAGTGACTAATATTACATCAGTGGTAATGTGTGCATGTGGGAATTTCAATGATGACATCCCCTTTCAAGTATGTAACTTAAACATATGTAACCGAGGGCTGAATGATCCTCAGGGACATATTTTGAGATGGCAAAACGTGCTCTGGAGGAAGGGAATGTCGTCAGAATTTAGCTAAACTTTTCAGAAGTTTATCCTGTTACACCAGTGCTTTATTTGTCAGAATGTCAGCCACTGGGGGTGATGGGAGATAGATATAGATATAGATATATACACATACACACACACACACACACACACACACACACACACGGGCTGAAAAACTATATGCAAAGATACAGAAGTACATGCCAATAGTACATGCCAATAGGTTAAAGCACATTACAGAATACAATGGCACATTTTGATAACACATGCAAAATAAAAAATGAAGACTTTTTTAATTTTAAAAAACTAAAAATGCCATACATTGCAATAAGCAGATAAACAAAAACATTACACATATATTTAGAAAGCAACTCTTTAATCTAGATTTACAATACAACTAAATTACACTGCCAACTTATAAATAGGAATATGCACAAAAACTGGTCAGGCCAGTTCGGTTTGAATCCAGCTTGGATTCGAACCAACCCAGCCTGGCTCAGTTTTGGCACCAGTTGAACTGGACCTGGTCTGGTTCAACTACCTAACCAGTTCAAACTGCTACAGAGCTCTACTGGTAAAGGGGAATCTGGTGAGGCTTCTTGCTGGAGTGGCATGTGTCCCAAAAAGCCCCACATGCCATCAGCACATGCATGGCATCCACGTATGTGTGTGCTGATGGTGTGTAGGACTTTTTGGGACACATGGTGCCCCAGTAGGAAGCTGGAAGGGGCAGCAAAGAGCAGGTAAGCACCTGCTCTCTCTTTTCTTAAAGTTCCCTTTTCCATTTCCCTCAAAGTGCTCAAACCGTGCTTCAAACCACGCTTCAGGGCACATCCCTACCCTTGACTATAACTATACTACTACGAATATTTACATACCTCTTTTCAAGAAAAGTTTCCAAAGCTGTTTACACAGAAGAAGAGAGAAAGAAAGAGGGGGAGGGGGAATGATCACTGTCCCTAAAGGGTTCACAACCTAAAAAGAAACATAAGATAGACACCAGCAGCCACTGAAGGGATGCTGTGCTGGGGTTGGATAGGGCCAGTTGCTCTCCTCCTGCTAATTAAAGAGAATCACGACTTTAAAAAGGTGCCCTTTGCTCAGTTAGCCGGCGGGGGGTGGGGGTGGGGGTCAATATGCCTGTAGTGGTGGAAGGGTAAAGCAGAATGGAGCTAAATCTTCTGATACTTACATACCTTGAATGTGTGATTCTAAAATTGTAATGTCCAGTGCAATTTATAAAGAAGACTGTCTCTTCCTGCACAGCAGTGGTTAAAATTTTGTGTTTGGTCATTCTGTAAGCCTCTCTTTTTAGAAGCTTATCCTTCAGCCACACAACACTGCACTGCACTAGTTGAGGCTCAAAGTAATCTCTCAACCCTTGGGAACTGCGCTGATCTCGCTTCTGGGCAGCCACAAGAAAATAAGATGAACTATTGTAGGAAGATTAATTTTTATTAGAAATCAGTGCATCTTCAAGCAGTTGAAAACTTAACTTAATCCCTTGTAATGAAATTGTAGAATAAATATTTAGCAAAACATAAGAGTGAGTTAACATGGATCCAAAAGAAACGTATCATGACTTGAACTTCAATGTCTATGCAAATTGATAAAGAAGTACAAATAATCAACACATCTATGAACAGAAAATGAACTTGATTATTGGATATCTAGCTGGTTTATAAACCACAGCTGTTAACCCAGAAAATTAAGATTTCCTCCCAGACCAGTACAGTGTCAAAAATTGCTGAGGTAAAGGAAAACTGGAATATTCTGTCCAGCTCAGCTAAATCTGACCTGGCATAATTAAAAAGTAGTCCTTAATCAGACCTGAAATGTAGTTTATATGTTTTTAGTGTTATTTAACTTTCAATATGCAGCAAGATTAAAGCTTCTTTCATAAGATACACTTAGAATATTATTATTTTCTTAATTTCCCCTATCTCACTGATCTTGTTTTTGTTCAGAGCACTGCTTTTTTGAATTTTTATGGTTTATTATGGAAGATCATTCTTAATCATTGCTCAGCATTTCCCATTCTAGCCCCTGGTCAATCAGAACTCCAGTGAATTACGCAAAGAACAAATGTGATAAGAGGAGTTTGGGATTTCTGTTCCCCTTATCCTTTGCATTAAAGATTAAATCTGCTGCTGCTGTGTACTTAAGAGCATTCTCTTGGGTTGGACAAAGGTAGAGAAAAAGAGGAATTCAGAACAAATAAAAAAAGAATTGCCCCAATTTATTTTTTCCCCATTTATTCCAAAATGAATAGACACTCCTACTGACCAGTCATTAAAACTGTTATGCATGTTTTAATTTTAATAAATGCTTGACCTTCCTCGGAGCCAAACTGCAAATAACAGCGAAGGTCATACTCAAGCAAGATCTTGTCTAATTTTATGGTCAAGGGGCTAAAAAATGTAGCTGCTGAACAATGTGTTGGCATGCCTGGTGGAAAGCATGCTAAATGTATTTCATATAATGATAATGACAATTGAGGCATAAGTGGCAAGATGGTAAAGTAGGTCTCCCATACCACAATCCAGTGTGAAGAATTAGCATTGTGTGATGATTTTGGATGAAATGTGGGAGGAAACATGCTTATTACATCCCTTGGTCTATGCAAAAACCAACAATTTTAAAACAGAAGAGCACTTTAACAACACAAAACAAGGTACCTCACACCGAGAAGGTACCCACAGATTTTGGACATATTTGAATAACAAAATGCACAATTGAATATATTGTCTAGAAGGTTTTCATTAAAATAAATGATGTCAGACTTTGCTAGCACTTCCAATAGGCCCATCTTTAACCTCTAGTAAGCTGTAATAACCACGGTCATGTGAAAGGTTGTTAAGTTGGGTCAATACTTCCTCTACTACTTTCACCTTAATTCTATTGATAGAACAGAGTGTACTAGGGATGTGCCCGAACCAAGGTTCAAAGAGCAGTTCGAGCACTTTTAGGGGAAATAAAAAGGGGACTTTAAGAAAAAGGAGAGCAGGTGCTTACATGCCCTCCGCTGCCCCTTCCAGCTTCCTGCTGGGGCGGCCCATGTCTCAAAAAGCCCTGTGTGCCATGAGCATGCATTTGGCATCCACGCATCCAGCTTAGTATGAGGAGTGGGGATTGATCATCTGTGAGACAGGAGCTGGATAGGATGGATTTCCCTGTACCCTCCTTGTATCTTATTAAAATCCCTCTTTGTGCCTCATTGCAATGCTGGGTTCAAGTGCTGAGCAGAACAGCACATCACAGATGATCACACCCCCTCCTCTTGCCTAGGCTTTTACTAGCACACAATCAGAAATTGTGAATGTGCACAGCTCCTGAAGCTGGGTAGGATGTTTATTCTACCCAATTAACAATAGTGAGATAGTGAGAACTGCCTTAATATTGGCCTAACCTAACAAATCCCTGTTTGCCCACCAATCAAGATAGAATCAATAATGAAACAATGGTTGGTTTTCAATCTTGGTCTGCAAATAGATAAATGGAAAAGAAAAAGAAAAAACACCCTCATGTAGATGCACACTAGTAAAGAGCTTGCAAAATTCTGTTCCTGGCTGCCCATTGGAACACAGCAACTCCTTCCTCCTCAATCTAAAGTTTGTTAGTATAGGTCATGAGGTT
This sequence comes from Hemicordylus capensis, assembly GCF_027244095.1. NCBI lineage: Eukaryota > Metazoa > Chordata > Lepidosauria > Squamata > Cordylidae > Hemicordylus > Hemicordylus capensis. The sequence goes on along the minus strand of NC_069658.1, from coordinate 290,800,744 downwards.
GTTCTCATGACCAGCTCTACCCAGGTAGGGCTACACTAGCCCAGGTAGAGCCAGTCATGAGAAGTCCTGGGATTGGTCCTTTTAGTTTTCTGCCCAGTCTAAAAGTGAGGTAGAAGGGCATGCACACAGTCATTTGTATGGCTGGTCTTCTGGCAGCTCCTTCCAGGCTTCCAGCAGCCATTTTAAGCATAGAGGCCAGGGGAAGGAGCGACCAAGCCTCAGGGATTTCTACAGTGTACTGTAGGATACCTGGAGGCCAAGCATCCCTGTCCTGGCCTCTTTCTCACCACACCACCCACAGCAACAGTGATCATGTGGGAGTGTGGCATGGCAAGCAGGGCGGCAGCAATGGTTGTGTGGGCAAGGATAGGACTGATCCTGCCTCCCCACCAGCTTTTCCTGGCCCTGGGACAAAGGGTTGTGAGAATGATCTCTATGTCAGGTCTGCACAACTTTTGCCCTCCTGCAGATGTTGGACTACAAATCCCATCATCCCTGACTATGGGCAATTATGGCTGGGTATGATGAGAGTTGCAGTCCAACATCTGGAGGAGGGCCAAATGTGTGCAGCCCTAATATGTGTAAAGGTTGAGCTTCTATACCCCTCTATTTCTATTATTCTAGACCCATTTCAAACTGGTTTTCGGGCGGGCTATGGGGTGGAGACTGCCTTGGTCGGCCTGATGGATGATCTCCAATTGGCAATGGACAGAGGAAGTGTGACTCTGTTGGTCCTCTTGGATCTCTCGGCGGCTTTCGATACTATCAACCATAGTATCCTTCTGGAACGTCTGAGGGGGTTGGGGGTGGGAGGCACTGTTTTTCAGTGGTTCCCCTCCTACCTCTCGGACAGATTCCAGATGGTGTCGATTGGAGATTGTTGCTCTTCAAAATCTGAGCTTAGGTATGGTGTTCCTCAAGGCTCCATACTCTCTCCAATGCTTTTTAACATCTACATGAAACCGCTGGGAGAGATCATCAGGGGATTTGGAGCTGGGTGTTACCAGTATGCTGATGACACCCAGATCTACTTCTCCATGTCAACTTCTTCAGGAGTTGGCATATCCTCCCTAAATGCCTGCCTGGAAGCAGTAATGGGCTGGATGAGGGAGAATAAACTGAGGCTGAATCCAGATAAGACGGAGGTACTTATTGTGCGGGGTCAGAACTCTAGAGACGATTTTGATCTGCCTGTTCTAGACGGGGTCACACTTCCCCAAAAGGAACAGGTTCGCAGTCTGGGAGTACTTCTGGATCAATGTCTCTCCTTGGTTTCTCAGGCTCAGGCGGTGGCCAGGAGTGCCTTCTATCAGCTTCGGCTGATACGCCAGCTGCGCCCGTTTCTCAAGATCAGTGACCTCAAAACAGTGGTACATTTGTTGGTAACCTCCAGACTGGACTTCTGTAATGCGCTCTACGTGGGGCTTCCTTTGTACGTAGTCCGGAAACTTCAGTTGGTCCAGAATGCGGCAGCCAGGTTGGTCTCTGGGTCATCTCGGAGAGACCACATTACTCCTTTGTTGATGGAGTTACACTGGCTGCCAGTAGGTTTCCGGGCAAAATACAAAGTGCTAGTTATTACTTATAAAGCCCTAAACGGCTTAGGCCCTGGGTATCTAAGAGAGCGTCTTCTTCGCTATGAGCCCCACCAGCCGCTGAGGTCACTTGAGGAGGTCCGTCTCCAGTTGCCACCAACTCGTTTGGTGGCTACACAGAGACAGGCCTTTTCGGCTGCTGCCCCAAGATTGTGGAATGCACTCCCTGCTGAGATACGATCCTCCCCATCTCTTGCAATTTTCAGAAAACACCTGAAAACACATCTCTTCAGCCAGGCTTTCTCAGCTTTTTAAAAATTTGTTTTTAAATTGTTTGATTGTTTAATTGTAGTTTTATGATGTTTTTAATTGTTAATCATTGTTGTTTTATAATTTTTATTTTAATTATTAACTGATTTTAAGGTGTTTTAATGTAAACCGCCCTGAGCCTTTTGGAAGGGCGGTATAAAAGTTTTAATAATGATGATGATGATGATGATGATGATGATGATGATGATGATAATAATAATAATAATAATAATAATAATAATAATAATAATAATAATATTTTGCTACATGTTGTCTTGTTTCAAACACAGATATATCTCTGGTTGCCTCCACAAATTCCTGATCTCTCAATCTGGAGCTGGATCCATTCCATGATAGCGGTGTGCACGGAACCAGCTGGCCTGGTTCAGTTCGGATGCGAACTGCACGCGAACCTGACTGGGCCAGTTCGGTCTGGCACCCCTCAAACCCCCCCTCCCGGTTTGGTCCGGGAGGTTTCGCGGATTTGTGTGTGTGTGTGTATTTACACACACACACACACACACACACACACACATATATATACATATATACACATACATACCTGTTGCCCCTTCGGAGGTCTTCCTAAAGGCTTCAGGAGGGTCCTCAAAGGTTCCCCCTCCGGCCTCTTCAATCATCACTGCGGCCCATTTTAATAATCCTTTATTTCCCATTCGGGCCTCCATATACTGGCGCGGTGGCCATTTTGGAGGCCGCCACTCATGCTCAAATGGCCTCTCTGAGGCCTGGCATGACCTAGGGCCTTGCAGGGACCATTTGCGCATGTGCAGTGGCCATTTTTTCCAGCGGCAATTTAAATGGCTGCCGGGGGAAATGGTCACTGCATTTGAGCATGTGCGACAGCCTCCAAAATGGCCACCACATCAGTATACGGCCACAAAGGATTATTGAAATGGGCCATGGTGGTGATTTAAGAGGCCAGTGTGGGGAGAGGAACCTTTGTGGACCCCACCAAGGCCTTTAGGAAGCTCCCCAAAGGGGCAACAGGTAAATTTTTTAAAAAAAATTAATCGCGAACTAGGGCAGGGGGGTTCAGTTTGGTCCGGCTGGACTTGGGGGGAGGGTTGGTTCTAGCCTGAACCCCCAAATCCCCAAACCGAAACCCCGAAACTCCCAAATCTGTTCACATATCCCTATTCCATGATGTTACTACATCCCTGCATTCCATACCACATATGCTTTGGCTTGCTCTGTGTTGTAATACTGGCCCTATTATGTGGCAGTCTTCATGTAACTGGACATTTCAAAAATGCCCCATTTTCAGACCATGGACAGATATGATTAATAAAGTCTATGCAGGTTGGCCTCGGGGCTAAATATTGGTGCACATTAACAGCCAAACACAATACTGAACTCTGAATTAATTTCCCTCCTTTAATTCATGCAATAGAATTAAATTAAACCTCAACATAAACAGGGCAGGCGGGAGCTATTAATCCTCCCAAGAGGATCTATAATTATGTTTTTGCTAGCTCTGATTTCATTTGCATATGTACTGTTGAATTGTAAATCACAGTTATACCAGGGAAGGTATTCTCTGTTTAGCTAGATTAAGAATTAAGAAGTTTTAGCTGCATGCAGTCAGGCACTTCTTTGGACCAGACTTGCTGAAATGAATGGGCCTTTGTAAGAGAACTGTAATGTTGTTTGGCCATCAACTCCCATCAGGCCTGGCTTCCAGTAAGCTCCAATCAGGCCCTCCCCTGGGTGAACTCCTTACCTGGGTGAGTTCCAAGACCATCATTCTGCTACCTCCACATAAAGGCTATGGGTCTAGAGGTGGTCTAAGGGCAGAGGTATAGTGAGAGAGGCATAAATGGGGTGAATACAATCTTAAATGTCTCACACTGCAAGTCAGAGGAGCTACAATATATGCCAGTGCCCTGAATAAACAAGGAAAAACAGCTAAAATTTGTAAACTACAGCATCATAGGAACATAGGAAGCTGCCATACACTGAGTCAGACCATTGGTCTATCTAGCTCAGTGTTGTCTTCATAGACTGGCAGTGGCTTCTCCAAGGTTGCAGGCAGGAATCTCTCTCAGCCCTATCTTGGAGATGCCAGGGAGGGAGGGAACTTAGAACCTTATGCTCTTCCCAGAGCAGTTCCATCCCTTAAGGGGAATATCTTACAGTGCTCACACTTCTAGTCTCCCATTCATATGCAACCTGGGCAGACCCTGTTTAGCTAAGGAGACAAGTCATGCTTGCTACCACAAGACCAGGGACCCCTGGACCTTCCGGGGGCCATGTGGTCCCTGATCTCTTCAGCCCCCACCGGCTCCATGGTGGAGCCGGCAGCCATGTGGGTGGCTGATACAGCCGCCCAGCTACAAGTGGCTGCTCGTCTGCCGGGAGAGTGGGCTATGCCCACTCTCCCCACAGACCAGGAAGAAGCTCTTCTCATGGATTGTGAGAAGAGCTTCACAGTGATTTACAAAGGCAATGCTGTCCTGACTGTGATGTTCAAGAGAACATGTTTTAATGCAATTAACACAATGAAAAGTGAAATGGCAGCTTGACTCTGTAAGAAAAATGTGTACATTTCATTGTGTAGAAGTAATGCCATACATGCTCTAAAGAACATAAAGATCACTTACTTGACCCAAACAAGTAGGGATGTGTAAAATGTTTTGAGGTCAAATTTTTTTGACTCAAAATGGGCCATTTTGAGTGTTTTGAACTCAAAATAAAATGCCCTTTAAATAAAGGGCCTGTTTCGAGCTTGGAATAAAACAACCCCATTTCAATGGAACATTTTGATGTTTTGAGAACCATAGTGGAAGCCTGCTTTCCCCTTGTTAATTAGGTTTCTGGCACTGGCTTCCGACTGGCATGAGATCTCCTTTCTTCTTGGTTGGCTTATTATCAAACAAATCAAGTGTTGTCATGGACAACTAGGCCCCCATTGGCTGGGGGGAGTGGGGAGGGAGGGAGAAACACAAAAGGAGGCATTTCAAAATGTAATCAAAGAGACTCAAGAAGGAATTTCAAAATGTATTCAAAGGGACTGGGAGTCAGAGAGAGCCCTTATAGTGTACCTTTCTTGAAGAAGATACATCAGGAGGGGAGGAAGTAATCAAGGAAGATTTGATTTTGATGGTTTTCTCAGCACTGTGTATAAAATGCTGTGCTATTGCTGTTCACACAGGCTTTTAATTAGATTTACAGGGGGTTTTTAACAGCTTTTGACAACTTTTAATATTGTGTTAAATTTTAAATTGTTTTAATGTTGTTTTAATTTGTATTGTGTTTTAATCACCTGGAGACATAAGTTTTGGGTGGTCTATGAATATGTTAAATAAGAAATACATAAATAAATAAATAACTGTCTGATTTTGCTAGATCTCAGATTGACAAAGGCAGAACTTGTGTGCCTGCCTTCTTTGAGTTGTGGTTTGTTTTGTTTGTGAGGTAGTGTTATGGTAAGAAATGGACCATGGTGTGCGCATGCGTGTGTGTGTGTGTGTAATATTTCATGGTAATTGCTGTGATGAGCTCTATGTTTGGCCTTGAGACTAATTTGTGATTCACATCTGCTCTGCAATTTGCATTCTGCATTTCAAAGTGCACTCAGTCAAAATGTGGTTTTTGCTCTAATTGGGTTAATGGCTATGCTTGCTGCTTAGGGTGCTGCTGTGGCAGCTGTTGGAATGGAACCAAGTAAGGAGCCATAATTGTGTGTAAGAGAGCAACTTGTGCCAATGATGTTACTGCAGCGCAAGCCCTGTGGCTGGCAGTGAATTCTGCAACAGTGATTCTTTTTTGTTCATTTTTGGACTGTGTTTGAAATGTGTGTTCTGTGTTGGGAGGGACAGAGTCCCTGCTACTGTGTGCTTCAGTGGTGTTTTTCAAGGCAGGGTTGCAAAAGGCATTGCAAACTGCAATGCAAAACTTGTGTGTACTCTGTGAGTGCAGCTTGTTCCGGCCCTAGGGACCAGTGGGGAAACTCAAAACACCTCATTGTTCCCCATGGGTAGATCCTAGTGATGTAAATAGTGGTTCGTCCCTGGGTCCACCTTTTAGCCAATCAAACAGACTCAGTGGGGATCAATTAGAGGCAATTTTATTTGCTGCTGCAGCCAGCAAGGTAAATCAATGGGCTATTGCTCTGCATTGAAATACAAATTGGTTATAGGTGCATCTTACATTTATACAGACAATCTGAATGATGTTGACACCCTAGACATAGTATACTTGGCAACAAAATGGTGGACTAAGTATCTAGTACGCATGCGAAAGATTCATTGTTCATCTGGTGATCATTCCTTATTTGGTTACATCCTGTTTTCTAAACTGTCCTGTGAGAACCAAGTTTCTTTAGATACAATTTAGTGGAGAGAGATAATCATGTGAGGCCGTGTCCTTGAGCTGGTCTGAGCTGGGCTGGGGTTACTTTAAGTTAGAGTGAGGTATTCTAAGTAAAATGGGGTTACTTTGGTTTTCTAAAACACATCACTAGGAATTCCAAAGCGGGTTATGTAGTAGGGCATGATGAGTGCTACCTACTACCCAACCCACAAAAGAAATGGGCAAATGGGTGATTTTAAACAAATTTTTAATTTTTCCCCCAAACCCCTTTAGGATCCTATGTGGGGTTGGGGAAAAGGTTAAGTATTGCTTGCCCATTTCATTTGTTTGTTTGTTTGTTTGTTTGTTTGTTTAACACACTTCTATACCACCCAAAACTCATGTCTCTGGGTGTTTTACAACAAGCAAACAAAAAGTTAAAACGTTCATTAAAACAAATGACAACAACCAAAATAAAAAACTTAAAACTGTAGTTTAAAAAAAATGACATAGTAAAAGTTAAAACATTACAACAATTTAAATTTTAAAACAACATTTTAAAATGATGTTAAAGCTGTTAAAAGTAGGGATGTGCAAAACATTTCAGGCACAGATCGATCTGTGCCCGAAACGAGCAATTTTGGGTGATTCGGGGCCGAGCCAAATTTAGATTTGTACCAGAATTTTCCTGAATCTGAATCGATTCAGATTCAAAAAGAGTGGGGATGATTCAAAAAGAGTGAGCAAAAAGAGTGGGGGATGGTAGTGCCTAATGGGTGGAAGCTACCACCCAGATTTCAAAGGAATTGGGCAAAAGGCTGGTCATTTGTGATTTTTTTTGAAATTCATGCATCTTCAAGATTTTTCCCATAGGGAGTAATGGGGATTCCAGCAAATGTATCGCTTCACATCGGGGGGAAGGGATGGCCCAGGGTGGAGTGTGGTGGATGGTAGTGCCCGATGGTGGCAAGGAAGCTACCAGAATTATTTCTAAGGAATTGGGCAAAGGGCTGATTATTTGTGATTTTTTTGAAGTTTACATGTCATCAAGATTTTTCCTGTAGGGAATAATGGGGATTCCAGAAAATGTATCACTTCACATCAGGAGGGCAATCTCATATGCTACCAGAGAATCTACACTCAGAACACCTCAGAAACAACAAAACCCAGTACCCCATGGGTTAGCAACCCCTGAGGGTGGTTGGCACCCTATGTGGACTGCACCACCACTTGCTCTGGGCCACCCCAGTGCCCCCCAAGTGCAGTTGTGAGGCTGCTGAAACCTCCATTATTCCCTATGGGGGAAAAATCTTAAAGACGCATAAACTTCATTAATTCTTTAAAAAGCAGCCCTTTGCCCAATTCCTTTGAAATAAATTGTGGTAGCATCCTTGCCCCCATTGGGCACTACCACCCACCACACTCATCTCTGGGTCACCCCCCCCCCGATGTGAAGCAATGCATTTGCTGGAATTCCCATTATTCCCTATGGCAAAAATCTTAGACATGTAAACTGCAAAAATCATTTAAATATCAACCCTTTTCCCAATTCCTTTGAAATTTGGGTGGTGGCAGGCACCCATTGGGGCTCTGCCACCCAACCCACTCTTCTGCCCCCAATCCCCCTTTCTGCCCTGAATCTGCCCCAAAGAACATTAATAGCGCATGTCAACAACAACAACAGCAGAGCTTTGCAATGAACCAGGTTTCCAAAACTAGCATGATATCACAGATGCAGCAGACTAGGGCCAACAACAGCATCAAAAATGTGCCCTGCCCTCCCTCCCCCAAGCATTTTCTTGTCCACAAGCAACAGAGACACAGCAACATCTGTGGCACCTGGCCATAAAAGCAGGTTAAGTAAAGAAGGGTGCATGGCAAAACAATATTCTGCCAGTGGAACAACGAGGTTTGCCCCCACCCCTATCTACACAAGTAAAAGAGTGATGTTGACAACAATGGCACACAATTTTTTAGCACATTTTTTTGAGATTTCTGCAACAGATGCCTGTGGCACCAGCAAATGCAACCTATTGTAGATGCAAGAAATCTAGTTTGAATGAAAATGATGATGCTCGAAGTCACAGAATATGACTCAATCTTCATTGCAAAGAAATCCACACACACACAGAGAGAGAGAACCTGTCCTGTGCCCATCCATGATGAGATCCCCAAAATACACGGCAGGCCAGGCACAACAACAAACCAAGCCAAGGCATTTGAATTGCATAATATTGTAACTAGTAGGGAACAGAACAGATACATCAGATATCAGAACAGATACATCAGATATCAGAACAGATACATAGAACACATACATCAGACATCAGGGAGGGAGCAATAACTAGGGCAACAACAAAAGATAAATAACAGGTACAATATAACGGATTGAGAACAGAATAGATATACAATATAACTAGGGAAGATACAATAGGCCCAGAAAATGTTAATACTGATATATTATGGAGCAGAAGGCTGGAGGACAGGCTTCCGTTTTTTAAAAATGCCCCCCCCCCACCGCAAAAAAATAAAATAAAATCATTGGAATGGGGGAAAAGACAGAAATGTTTTTCAAAACCGCGAGGCTATGCTCCCCTTCTAACCACCTACTAGTACTAGCTAACGGGGATCCCTCCCACACAGAACCCCTGTTTAAACTTCTTCTAAACTAAACAACACACAACTTTTTAAATCCAATTGCAACCCAAAACCTCCCTCCAAACAGGAAAAAACAACAACCCAAGAATACAGAATTCTAGAGGGGTGTGTGTGAGAGGGAGGGAGGGAGGGAGGGAAATACAAGTCGGGAATTGAGAAAAGGGCTCTCTAGCTACCTGCCTAGCCTGGAAAATCTGGGGGGGGGGTGTCTGGCCAGGTGGTGGCCAGTGGCCACAGGGGCTGAGACTGGTGGCTGGCACACAGCAAGCACAGGCAGGCAGTGATTCTCTCAAGGGGGTGAAAAAAGAATTCTTCTCAGGATTCAACAAAAAATAAATAAGCAATGCAGCAGAGATAAATTAATTTTAATCCATCCTCAAGCTCGTAGCCACACTAGTAGCCATTATGCAGAAGAGGCAGGCAGGGTGGGCAGGCTGGGCTCAGGCTGGCAAGGCAGAAGGCAATAGGCAGGCAGCATAGGGGCAATGGCATGGCATGGTGGCAAGCAAAGTTCTCTCTCTCACTCTCGCTCTCCTCCTGATGCAGAACAAGGCAGTATGGTGCTGCTGCGTCTTCAAATCTGAATGAATGATGTATGAATAAATGAATCCCTCCTTGAACTCCCTCCCACCCTTGCCCCTTCTTCGACCCTTCCCCTGGCCAATGTGGGGTCAGTCAGAAGTGACAAGAGCCAAAGGAGCCAATCAGGATCAAGGAGACAATTGTCAGCAGATCAGCCCATGCTTTCATTCACGGCTCTGAAGGCGGGAAATTCAAATAGATGTCAAACACAAAATGGAGACTACAGTGAGATCACCACAAAATAGAGGTCCGATACAACAAAACATTTGTAGCCGAAACATCGACGATTCGTTTTGTATACAAAACTTTCAGACTTAGCCATCGGGTGTTTCATTTTGGCTACAAAATACCCGAAATGGCCCGTTTGGGGTACAAAACATTTTGTACCCAAAACATTTTGCACATCCCTACTTTCTACTGATGAAATGCAAGGAGATGGCAGAATCCTACAGAACCACACCACTTTTCGACCTTACTAAACCATGATATCTGTTTAAGGAAGCTTTCCCAAGAATGTTCAGTTTCAATGTTGCAGGACTCAGCTTTGGTGCTTTTACAGCCATGTGTGAAAACTCATTTTCAACACTGACATATCTTCTGACACTGTACAGGCATTCAGTGTATCATCACTTGGTAATCCTAGCCTTTGAAAGTAACATTTCTGAAGGAATTTCAGATGAACAGTTCCTCCACAAGTCTGCCAAGAAATCATGACATGTTATACATGATTCACAGTTCAGATCGTTATGGCAGGATAAGTGCACAATGTCCATTTACTTCCAGTAGTCACTGTTCTTTAATGTACACAACTACTTTGTATGGGGGAAATATTTATTTTTTTTACCTTGAGATGCTTTATTTTAAAGATCACAAATCATCCTTCCTAATTAAAATGCATTAGTACATTAACTGGGGTTTATTTTTGTCAGGATTACCTATCAAAACATTTTGCCAGAAACCTTCTAATAACAACCCCCAACCCGCCTCCTGCCCTTCCAATGTTTGTCTCTGCTTCTCCCATGAAAAATCTCTCACTGCACCTTGTCTTGGGGATCAACAGTCAGTCCTTAGCAGCCACCCAATTATACCGATCCTTGATGCTGGCCCTGACCCTAGTTCATACCAATAGTGCTTGTTTAGGAGAAGTCCCTCCTGGATGGCATCCCGTGCAAACAAGTAAACCTATTTAGCTGTTCAAGACATGATAAAACCAGCAAACACACTTTAAATTCTGTACTGTCGTGGCATGTGGCTGTTCTGTTTGCATACTCATTCTGGTAAACAGGTGGAAACTACTTTTGAATAGAAAATAACTTCTAAAAAATCGCACGCATCAGATGGACAGTAAAAGAGGTTAACTGTTGCCATTGTCAAAGAAATAATTTGCTGCAAATTACAGCCCCATTACTGCAAATAGTATGCGCATGAGTAACTTTATGCTCATGAATTTAATAGGAGTACTCATGTGCATAAGATTACATGTGTAAGCATTAGCAGCCTCAGGGCCTAACAACTCAATTTCTAATTGTCTGGGGCTAATATAAGGTTTGTTATATACACAGGGCAAAGCTCATTCACATGCATCCATCCTTGCTTGTGACAGACATCACAGTGGTTTATCATAAGTCATTCTTCTGTGGAATGCAATATGTCTGTGAAATTCAAACTCAAGGCATACCTAGGCAGATGAGTTCACTAACTGTGTATTATCCCTCAAGCCACATACCACTGGTCTTCCATTTCCTCACACAGGAATTTGCAGGTTTGCAGACCCCATCCCACAGGTAGTGCTTTCTGCATTTAACATGTTGCACTAAAATATGGGAGAGAAAGATCAAGAGACCTTGGGTTAAGGTGGTATAAAAATGCACTAAATAAATAAGATGCCTTTATTTGGGTCTGCAGTGACCTAGACAAGAGGACAGCTGAAAGGCCTTCACTTTTCATCATTGTGTGACAATGGATGAGCTGTACAGCAAATACTCTGCACCAGGTCTTACATTGTGGCATAAAAGTTAGGGAGCTGACTTTTGCTCAGCATGTAGAACCAATGTTTGGACAGAAATATGACTGCTCCTTAGAAATAATCACTTTATTTTTTTCTTTATTTATTTAGTTAGTTGTTATATACCACCTGGTATAGAAATCACCAGGCACTGTACAAGTTAAAACACAACTAATGTAAAAACAATATAAAACAGTTAAATTTCATAAAACCTGTAAAAACAATCTTGATGAGGAAAAAACATTACCACTTAAACTTCAGTTAAAAGCCTATTTAAAATATTTATACCCCACCCCTCCAGTATAATACTGGTGGCAGCTAACAAACAAAACAGATACAATGCAACAAAACAGATGCAATGTAAAATAAAACATTAATAAAGTTAAACATTAAAAGACCAGACTAAAACCAGTTTTATACAATGAATGCAATCATATATCTCCATTCCAAAAACAAAGTTAACTGTAAATAAATAAATAATTGTAATAAATAAATTGTAATTAACAAATAATTGTAAACTCTAATGGCCATTGATCTGCAGAGATCATAATACCCCTGCTGACATTGTTCCATAAATAAATGGCATTATGCCACCACAGAAGAAAAAGTTGGTATGGAAAGTCTGTTATCATTATGATAAATTCACAGAAAGAGCCTATAAAGATAAACTATATCTATGAATCATAACTTTAATAGATTTCACACGCTTGCATTTTTCTCTTGGAGTTATTCTTCCCTTTTTCTTTTTTCTTTTAAAATTATGCCTGTAGCAATGGTAGATTGCATAATTGGCTTGCATATAATCATCATCATCATCCACTTTATTACGGCCAATGGCCAAATAAAATAAAACAACTACAGAATAATAAATTCAGGTTACGGAGTAAAAGCAGATAATAATACAATAAACCAAAAAGAAAGCAAATACTAATACAGTAAACCTTCACCAAATTTCTGCTACTCAAACCCTGCATCACTCCTTTCGACCCTCCTCTGCCGTAGTTTGCCTGCTATAAAGCAGAACTTTGCAACTCTCAAGGAAATAGAATCGTTCAAATCCGCCAATAAAAAAATCTACTTTCACTTGCTCTGAAGCTGACCCAAACTGACTTAATACAGGGGTAATTAATTCTTCTCTGAGATCCCTATAGAAACTACATTTCAACAATATATGCTCGGTAGATTCCACTTCTCCTGCCAAACATGGACATAATCTCTGGTTATAGGGAACCTTATGAAATCGCCCTTCCATCACTGCCGACTGCAACACATTCAGCCTAGCCGCTGTTAAGGCCCTACGGTGCTCGCATATAATCATGGATTTACTCCCATCCATTTCCTTGATCTTCCAGAGACATTTTAGTGGACTTTTTCACATTCCATGATACCAAAGAGGAATCCAATGGATGTGGTTCTGGGACTGGTAGCCAGTTGGACTGACAGAGTCTATTTAATATCTTGTCCACTTGTGAAGTGGAAGAGGCACACTCGATTGTCAGTTTTAGGTGCTGTAGAGATTTATGCAGAGATTTATGTAGAGAACAGTAAATGTTACTGTTCTAAAGCAGAAGGAACAGTAAAGGAGCTGAGTACTAGAGAAGACAGATTAGAAAAACTGTGTTTAAAAAGCCCTCCTGGCTTGCTGGCTATAGGCAGTGATGCTCTTACCCCTGGAATTTGAGGCTGAAGTCCGGGGCCTCCACACACCCCGAGGGCCCCCAAATCCTTCTTAGTCTGTCCTGGGTGGTGTGGTTGCCACTGGCCCACTTGGTGCCAGGCAGCTGAGTGTAATTGTGACCTGATCCAGGTGCTTTAGAGACAGAGGGGTGGGGGGGGGGAGAAATATGTGGGATGAATATATGTTAAGTTGCATGTTGAAATGTTTCTGCTAATGCATATTTGCGTAAATATACCTGTTTATATTCTTACATTCATGTGAGTTCAATTGATGTTTGCAATTGGGCCCGGAAGAACCCACTTGTTAAAAATATTGTGTATGGTGTGTGTGTGTGTGTGTGTAGGGGGATGATGCTTAACTTGTGGAGGGGGGCTTCCAGCCGGGTGGGTGTGTGCTTCCAGAGGCTGTTACATCCTGGCTCCAAAATTACCTAAGTGCAACTCTGGCTATAGGTCACAATCACAGGCAGCTAGACCAAAATCCAGGAGCGTCTATAACCTCCCATATTGGAGATTGTGTAAACAAAGATAATTTGGGGAGTTCAAACCTGGGTCACAATTTGCAGCTTCTGCCTACACATCCAATCAAAACTCTTCCATATAATCTCCCACAAAAACTTATGGTCTATAGCATTTTACAAAGCAGGTTTATTTAACACCATCTTAGTAAAGACATCCATAAAATATATATATTAGATCTCTTCTGAATGCAGTGTTGCATAGGACTAAAACTAGGTCAACCCATTCCAGTAAATCTGGTGTGACTGCAGCAGTTATGATGTGCACAAAAAGAGCTTCATGGCCACAGGAGTCATCCCATTTTTATATATGAGTATAGGAAACCTCTTCACCTGTGATCGAAATATCCTGTGTCCTTTTGTCACTTCAATGCTCCTAATTCAATGTAAGCAAGTGTAAAGTGATAAACATTGGGATCAATACATCCCAACTTGACTTAGAAACATCTAAACTGAACTGGTGGTGACACTCCAAAAATAGATTATGGGTCTGCGGTGAATAGCTCAATGAAAATCTCAACTCAGTGTACAACAGTGGTGAACAAGGACAATTCCATATTAGGGGTTATTAGGAAATTGAATGGAAGTAAAATGGCTGTTATAATGATTTCTCTTTAAAAGTATCTGGTGTGGTCATATTTGGGCTCCAGCAAGCTCTGAGGCTGATGATTTTTCCAGATAGCATCAACTCATATAATTCTCTTGTATTCTGAGGAGGAAAACCCTTTGTTAAAGGAACGGTGCTGGCACATTAGCATTATACAACCAATACATATCTAAATGATGAAAGGTGAAAGGTTAAAGGCTGATATCTAGTGTCTGCAACCAGATATTGGGCACATTAAGATGCAACCTTGGTTCCATTTCAGCATTCCTGATTTGTGTTTTTCATCAGAATGCATCTCTCAAATTCAAGTTCAATTTGGCCCAAGAAATTTGGTTTGAATGTTGCTTGTTTGTTTTAATCATGGTTCAGTTCACCACTGCATTGCATCCAAATCTACCCTGGTGGTTTATTCTTGGCTTGTTGTGAGAGTGCCACCTCTGCGTACAGAGATGCTGGCACAGAGAGGCCAAAAAAAAAAAAAAAAGTCGAGAAACGTGATTACTCTAGGTGGTCAATGCCTCTCAGTGGTATCTCCTCTGAAAGCATGCTTGGACGAAGCCTCCCTAGAGACTACTGATGTCACCACTCCCATCCCCACTCACAACAGCCACTCTCTTAGAGCAACCGTCCCACATGTGTTGCATGCTGGGCAAAGTAAGTGACCAGGAGATTGATGATGGGATCCAAAGGGCAGCAAGGAAAGAGAAGGGTGGCAACAGGAGCCGCAAACAAGCCACAAACAGCTTTTTGTGCCGGGATATCAATGGGCGGCATCCTCCTTTCCCTCTAATCTGGTATAAAGTACTAAGCCATGGAATGAGGAGAGGTGGGTGGCTGGGCAGGCACTAAGCCCCCTTCACTGCGAGAGGGGTGGTGGTGGCAACTGTTTTCAAAATGCCATGCTTCCTGCACCTCCATTACGAAAGAGGATCAGCACCTTCTTCTGTCAGGACTAAACTGTCAAATGCAGAGCATGGGGAAGGGACAGTTACTCCCCCTTTTCTGGGTAGTTGTGGCCACTTTAATTGCAACACAGACTCCCTCTGAAAAACTATTCTAAGAAAGCTCCAGGCTGCTCTCTTAGTCTTTGCATAGCTGCACCAGCCTGGACTAGGCTCTGACCAGCCAAGAACTGAGGATGGGTGAAAAGTGCCAAAGCAGTTCATGCAGCTTTTCCATGCCCATGCTGAGCTGGTGACCAATGGTAGGCAAGGGAATGATGGGGCAAAGCATTGCCAGGAGTCAGGCAGGCTGAGAACTCTAGGATTGCATTTGGAAGGACTGGGCAAAGAGAAGGGCCAAACAAATCACCAGCAGTGGAAACAAACCATGTTGTTGTTGATTGTCTGCATAGCAAATCTCTGCTTGTTTTTAGAAGCTTGTTTAAAATCAAACTTGGATTCGTGTTGCATCTGACACAGCCCCATGAGTTCAAAATAGTGAGTCTATAATATAAGGTGAGGTTTGAAGGAACAAAATTTATGAGTTGAAAAACCTTTGCACATTTCTTCCCAAACTGCAGCACTTCAGTTGATGTTCTGATGGGAAAAACATCTTCTTAAAGGGGTTTCTTAAATATGTACTGGCTTAAATGATGTGCAGTGTTATATCTCCACAAGCCCACCCACTCACCACCCAAAACTGCAGTAACACTGCTTGTGCAGCTGTTCATGCAGAGCAGCATTGAGACTACTTCGGAGTCCGCAGCATCCCTGGTGTTGAATGTTACAGAGATGTAATGCTGTGCATGATGTAAAAAACCATTGACTTAATTAACACAGTGCCTTATTTGTTGGGGTTTGTGATTATTTAGCAAAGCGCCAACAAAAGAAGCTACCCACTCCAGTTACAAAGTAGAGTGCTGAGTTTAGTTGTTGCAGCTATTAAAGAATACACATGGAGATTGTTGTACAATCTAAATACTAAGTTGATTTATTGGTGAAGTGCATTTGAGATAGGGAAGACCTATTCTATCTATCAGCTACATAATGAATAGGTAGGTAGGGAGAGAGAGAGAGAGAGAGATGTTTCCATCTTCTCTCTAGAAAGAAAGGAAGAGGACCGACTCACTACAGGAAGTACTCGAGGAGTCAAAGTAGGGGTCATAGAGAAGAGGCAAGCAGGGACAGCTAAGGATACCCTCACTGACTACCTCTACTCCCAATGCCTCTAGTGGATAGTTGGTACATTAGGATAGTTGGTACAAAAGGTTGATGCACTGGAACTCCATCTCCAACACTATTTGGGGGCAGACTAGGCCAAAGTGGGAATATTGTGAACAATTCGGGTTACCCCATCTCTATAAGGATATTGCAGAGCTCAAAAATGTGCAGAAGAGGACAAACAAAAATTAGCAAGGGTTTGGGAGAACTTTTTTGCAAGGAAAGGCTACTGCAATTTTCCTTAAATCCTTAAATCTTTGAGACTTATAGGGTGATTTATAGACCTATAGAAATTTTCCAAAATCCTTAAATCTTTGAGACCTATAGGGTAAGCCATAGGGCAACATATATTCTGAACTAGTCAATTGTTTCCTGAGCTATTTTATTTTTTATTTGTTTTAGTAATATTTATATACTACTTTTAAACAAAATAGAAAAGAAGAAGAAGAATGAGATGGTTCCCTGTTCCCTAAAGGCTCTCAGTCTAAAACGAAATACAAGATAGACACACAACAGCTGCTGGAGAGATGCTATGCTGGGTTGAATAGGGGCAGTTGTTCTCCCCCACTATAATTTAAGTTTGTTTGTTTGTTTGATTGATTGATTGATTTCTATAGTATATAATATATTATACTATAATATAATGTACTCCTAATATAAGAGAGTCACCTTAAGTGGTGCAGCAGGGAAATGCTTGACTAACAAGGAGAAGGTTGCCGGTTTGAATCCCCGCTGGTACTATATCGGGCAGCAGCGATATAGGAAGATGCTGAAAGGCATCATCTCATACAGCACAGGGGGAGGCAATGGTAAACCCCTCCTGTAGTCTGCCAAAGAAAACCACAGGGCTCTGTGGTCGCCAGGAGTTGAAATCAACTTGAAGGCACACTTTACCTTTAATATAAGAGAACAACCACATGAAAGGTGCCTCTTTGCCCAATTAGCAAATGTCAGCTGTGCTCATGTACAGCCTCAAAAAAAGCTCCAGAAGGCCCACCCAGTGCATTAATTACTGATTTCCCCCAGTGCATCACTCATGCTTATGGTGTTCATCTGGTGTTTATCTGAACACCAGAAGCATTATGGTGGGTGCTTGGGCACACAGATGCACTGTAAGCATGAGTGATGCACTGAGGGAAATCAATGATTTGGAGGTGGAACACAAGTACAACCATCATTAAATAATGTCTGGATGGGGTTTGTATGTGTACTCAAAGTAGTCCCCTACACACATGGCTGGGGAAGCATCCCTCCCATTATGTAAACCTCAGCAGCTATCAACATAGGAGAAGCACTTTATTCTGAGTACTGGAAGTATGCAATTTAAGGCTATTTGGTATTTTAGAATGTGTCATTTGCTATATTGTGCCAAGTTGAATTTGCATGATAACGTGGATGTATGGAGAAAAGAAAGGGAGGAGTCAAAAATGATTCTTACGTTGGTTGTCCAAAAAACAGAGAAGATAACAGTAGCTCCAGGAATGAGGGAGAGGATAAAGAACTCCTAGTCTATAAGACCTTGAGGTCTTATGAGCAGCCCTACGCAGGCTGCCTTCCTGGGTAGCCTGAGATTTTTTACCAGCCATTTTACCCAGGTCATGTGTATGCATGCAGACCAAGCATACCCCGAGCCAGATGCCTATAGTGTCTGGCTTGAGGAGAAATCCCTCAATGCACTGCTCTCCTCACGCAGTGCATTTAGGGATACCTGGAGGCTGGGCTTCATTTTCCTGGCCTCCATGTGGGTGCGCGAGCCATGCATCATACAGAGAACAACCAATCATCTGGAGGGAAGGTAGGTTCAACCCCGTCTTTCCCCTTTCCCGCCTTTCCCGCCCCAGTGACTGTCGTGAGAAAAACATTCCTGACTCTTAGCCATGACAAATTGTATCTGGCTCTTTGAAGATTATGTATTTTGAAATTATGGCCACTTAAATACAAACATAGACAGGAGACACATTCTTTTGACACAGGTATAATTCTATAAGGACTCAAACTGGGGAAACAGGGACTCTTTTTTTCATCTCTCCCTGTTGGATTTTCTTCCAATGTTCCTATTTGTTTTCATGTACAAGATTGCTGTTGCTTTCTGTATAGAACGATTTGCACAGGGATCTTAGATATGTCCAACGGGTAAGATGTATTTATTTATTTATGTGTACCCCTCCTCTCTAAAGCTCCATGCAGCCTTAGCCATGCTTAAGCACCTTCTAGGGCTTCTTTTCCAATATTACTAAGAAGTTGGAAGCATTCAGTATATACACATGAAGAGAGAGTTTAGAAGGAACAGGGTTTGAAATAATTCATATATAGTCATTTATAGTCATCCTTACAGATGCAATTTCCCCCCGAGCCTTCGGCATTTGAAAATATAAGTTTCAAATGAGTCATATCTCAGGAAGGGTCCTTACAAATATTATATTGGTCACCCTGGTACAAAGCTGTCCTGATGTAATAAAATATTAAAGTTATGAAAGCAATAGATTTCTTTTTTTAAAGCCATAATATTTGCTTAAATCAAAACTGTACTGTTTTTAAAAGGAAAACTACATCTTAACTGCAGCAGAGGATGCTGCCATGCCACAGGCATCCAACAATTAACTATCGATCATGTCACTGTAATAAATGACAGCCTGAAAGGTGAACCTCCCACTGGCAGCTCTTTGCCGATGGTGCTCCATTTCCATGGAGCTGTTCCATGGAAATGGTAAAGGTGCAAGTTAAAATTAGGCTGAGCTGGATTTTTGTGGGCTTTTATTTTCACGTCTTTTGACAAGGTAGACTCTCTTTTTATCTCTTTTTGTCAAAACATTTGGCAGCTTGTGTGGAAAAAAAACCCAGTCTTTTGGGGGCTGTTTTATGAAAGGTAGTTCTTAAGCCTTGGCACTGAAGTTCCAGGAGCCCAGCCTTGCAAAGAGCGCCCTAACAGAAGTACACAAAAATGGCATGCTTAATGAAGCTCCCCCAAACTGACTGAGCCCCACCCTCAAGGAAGGGCTGTTGACAAAACTACTGACAGTCGCATTGCACCAGATACTGACAGACAGGCAAAGGGCTGCCAACCCTCCAGGACTGGCCTGGGATATCCAGGAACTGGCATCAAACTCCAGGAGACTACTGAAAGCACCCCTGAAAATGTTAATGGCCTGATATTGTCAGAAATATTGGGGGGGGGGGGTTTGAAAAAAATTCAACAATTGCTCCAGTGAGCTCTGGCAACCCTAAGACATACAAATAATTTGGTGAAAAATGCAACTGATTGATCAGTTTGATTAACTAAACACAAAACCTTTGATTGTTTAACCTGATGCCCCCAGTTAATTGGGCAGCAGCAGCTTTTATTTCTGCTTTCAAAGGCTCCGAAACAATTGCCAAATAAGAGATTGTTTGTAGTTTGCAAACAAGGTAGCAAAGTTAAGGGTATTGGTACTCGGTCCTAATACAAACTTGCAGAGAATACATATGCTTTCCTGGCTTTATATTGTGGAGCTTCCCTGGGCTTGGTTCTTTCAGGTAGCTCAGACACTATACAACCTCCTGTCCCTGAGACAGAGGAGTTTCTCCACAGAGACATCCCTTTAGGATTTCCTCGGTCTCAAGTGAGTAGCTTCAGAATGCTCGGAGGCGGGCTACATGGGCTTCATTGGGCAGTACCCAACTTTTTAGGGCAAGCATAAAGGCTTGCTTGGTGACTTCACAATCACTTGAAAAGCTGAAAATTAGCAAATGTAATTCAAAGCTGTGGTTATTCCTGTGATTAGTAAGAAACTACCTCATGCTTTTTGTCTTTGGTTTCCCTCCCGAAATGAAGTTTAGTAAGTTGGGGGCCTAGCATCTGTGGCACTACCTGGCAGGGTAACTGATATCCTCCTAATTCTCCCAATCCTACCATCAATAACCTGATATCCTCCTAATTCTCCCAATGCTACCATCAATAACCAGATATTACCCTTCTTCGTGGCCTTCATGCCATTCTGACTGGGTCCTTCCTGCTTTCCCTTGCTTTTTAATGGTACATTGTTTTACCCCAGGTCACTCATCTTGGACCAGAATTCAGAGCCCAGTGGGCCAGACTAAGGTCTGCATCTTTGCCAGCAACTCCGTTAAGAGATTCCCCACTCCAAGGAATCTCAGAACTCTGAGTGACCTGGCTATTCCTAAAGGAACAGGCCAAATTGCTTGTGCTTTGTTCTCTAGTGATTGCCTTGGGAAAGGCAGGAATCCTGCATTTCCTATGGAAGAATATTTACAATGTTGATGTAACCCACAGTGTTTGCCTTAATCAATTGCATTGATTACTGGCCTCACATATATCCAATTGCTACTACTTTGGAATGTTTTATAAATGTATACTAGATAGATTTACACAAGAAGTGATTTAATTGCTGTCTCACACATATAGCTTAGCCTCTTCTGTCTTAGCACCTTTGATTTCTAACAATTCTTTGGGGCAAAGGAGTATGCTGACAAGAGGAGCTACCCATCTACAAGACTCAGAAATGCAGATTGTTTTTAAAACCCAAGAACACTATGAGGCTATTCCCACGATCGGCCAAAAGCGGGCTAAGGGAGCCAAGCCCGCATTTGGCCGATCGTGTGCTGAAACTGGCAGCTAGCCACAGTAAACCCCCCTCCCCTTAAATGAGGTTAATGGAGTGATGGCTCTGTTAACCTGGTTGTGCTCATGACACATGAGTAGACTCCCGACCAGGAGGCTGCAAGCAGCCTCCCGGGCTCAGGGTTCTCTCCAGGATGCCCCGCGCACTCACACGGAGCATCCTGGAACTTCTGGGGGCTGTGGCCCCTGATCCCCACAGCCCCTGCAGGCTCCGTGATGGAGCTGGCAGCCATATGGGTGGCCAATCTGGCCACCCAGCTACAAGCAGTTGCTCATCTGCAGGGAGAGCGGGCTAAGCCCACTCTCCCCACAGAACCCTGTCAGGCACTTCACACATGTCATGTGAAGCACCTCAACATTTCATGATAACACTGACTGACACTACACAGGAGATGGCCCTCATCTCCTCCAGTCTTCCTCCGGCAAACTTACAATTGTCATGTGTGCAAAGTTTTACAGTGCGAGCCATTGACACTTTAGAGATTTATGATGGATGTTTGTTATCTTGAGAGAACCTGATGTTGAGATCAAATGATCCAACAACTATAAGAATCCAGCTCTCCAGAGAGGGCTTCAGCAATCTTTTGCCTAACAAGCAAACCCTTGCTCATGTGCATTGCTTGCTGTCTAGCTGTGTAGCACAGCAGAGGCTCTTTCCTGACAGACAAGGGACTGTCCCGTGATTCCTGCTGCAGGTTGATGAATCAGGGACCATCTCTGTCTGGGACCAGCACCAGAACTATGCCTGCCTGAAGCCTGCCTTGCAATGCTCACCAGCCTTGTACCCAAGCTTCCTTCACATCCACTGGACCACATCTAGATCCAGTAATATGCCTGCCTGTGAAGATTCAGCCTTTGCTCCCCCTCCTTCTCCCTACTAAGCCCTGGTGCTCTGCCATCCCTCCCTTCCAAGTAACGCCCCCTCTCTTCGTCTTTCCAGTCTCTTTATCTCTCGTTAGCTAGAGTAATTACTGAGATCATGTGCAAGCAACAAATATGATAGTTAGGAATTTTTACACTATACTATGGCTAGGAATATGATAGATTTGTTTGATTTTTAATTTATTGGCATTCATGCCTCTGTGACCAACTTGATTTAATAAAGCCCATTGAACTTTATGAGAATATTGTGTCTTCTTTCTAACTTCAAATCCAGATTATACATGGCTACTACAAAAAGAACTAAACCAATGTTTGGCTGGAGTAAACAAGCCTCATTCTCATTGCTAGCTCCAGAGCATATACAGAGTGTGAGTCAGGCTTGGCTCATATCATCATCATCATCATCATCATCATCATCATGAAGCAAATATTTTGTCAGCTTTTGTCATTGCTGAGGGCCCATAAAATATAGAACTGATCTAAGAATGGGAAAAACCCAGTCTGGGTTCCTAACACTAGATATGAGAATGCCTTAGTCTGTCTTTACTTAAGAAAACTTAACCAACTGCCAAATAATAAAACGTGTTCACTGCATTGATAGAATAGATTATGAGATTGAATCCAGCCCTCAGAAGGACCCCTTCACTGAGTTGCTCTGAAGTCATTTTGTGGTATGGGGAGATGTCAAAATGTGCCAAGGCTTGTGACAAAGGCAGAGGAAAATGTGTGTTTGAAAAGGCAAGAAATAGGAAGTTGGGAAAAAATAAGTAATACTTAATGGTACTGAATGGGCGGGGGGAGAAGCAACTATATAAAAAGGCAGACTGGAATAAAAAAGACATTTAAGTTATGAAACTGAACAGAAATCAAGTTTATCAGATTGCCTAGAACACAGAAGGAATGTGAAATTGTTGTATTGGGATTGACAGCAAATACATTTCCATTATAAATACACATCTTGAGGTATAAGAAAATTGGGTAAGATGAAATAAATGTAAAGTCCAACAACCAGAAGGGTAAAATGGATAGACATTATAGGAAAGAAGGGGTTGCTGTGGAATTATGGAGGCGGCACAACTTTTGTGGAAGAACATTTTAAAACGTAGAGAAAAGTAAAGTCTCAAAGTTAAATCCCAGCTGACAAGGGGGTGGTCTATATGTTATATTATATTCAATTCATTCATTCATTCATTCATTCATTCATTCATATTCTATCTTTCCTCTAGGACTCTCACAGCAGTATGTTTGATTTTCCCCACTCCCACTTTATCATCAAAGTACCAGCCTGTGAGGTAGGTTAGTGACTGTCATCCAGTCTTCATAGCTGAGTAGGGATTTGAATAGATCTCCCCACATCCAAGACCAACACATTAATCACTAACCCATGCTGACTTTCTGTTACTACATGGTGAGCCAGGGTATGTACAGCTACCAAGCTGTCACAAGCTCAAGCACGTTTGTCCATGCCACTATAAAGGCATCTTGGGGTCATCAATAGTCCATAAGGTTTGAAAGGACATAGTGAGGCACTTCACACAATTAGTGTAAAATGCCAGGAGGGTTAGCACATGAGCAGAGCACTCACCCTGGGTGGCTGAATCAGCTGCCCACATGACTACTGGCTTCGTCATGGAGCTGGTAGGGGCAGTAGGGATTGGGGACCACCTGGCCCCTGGAAGTCCCAGCATGCTGGGGAGAGCCCCGAGGCTGCAAGGCTTAATGGAGACTCACGGTCGGGGCTCCCCTCGCGGGTTGCCGCAGCGTGGAGATGCACCGCAATGTTTTATGACCCCAAAACCCAGGTTAACAGAGTGCTTGCTCCGCTAACCTGGGTTAAGGGATGAGGTTTGTAGGTGGGCTATCTGCCAAAGAATCACCATGGTCACCTGCGAGCCTGGTGGTTCTCATGACCACATAGAAGCGGGTTGGGCTGCATTAGCCTGCTTCTGTGTGGTTGTGTGACGCTTCCGTGTGTCTGTGTCGGTGTTGTCATATATTTCCAATATATTATCATAAGATTTAGCCCCCAACCAAACAAAAAGATTACTAATCCAGAGTTGGTTTGAATTTACCCCAAATAAGTTATAGAAACAATCCAAGAGGGTTTCCTTGAGAATGATACCAGCTGAAAAGAAAACAAGTTTTTTCTGGCAAGAACTAATCTGCTTACTCTCCTTTCACTATAATCTTAATTGATAGGTATCAAGGCGGGTCTCATGATCAGTGAGACCTGCTTTGTAAGGTGAGTGGGAAGAGTGGGCTTAGCCTGCTCTCCCCACACACAAGCAGTCAGTCTGCTCTGAGTGGCCAAACTGGCCACCCACATGACTGCTGGCTCTGCAACAGAGCTGGCGGGTTCTGGGGGGAGCGGGGGCCGATTGGCCCCCAAAAGCTCCAGCATACCCTGTGCGAGTGCACAGGGCATGCTGGAGAGACCTCCAGAGCCGGGAGCCGGCTTTCTGCCTCCCCTCCGGGGGTCTACTTGTGAATAGCCGTGGCGCTGAGCTGCACCACGGCAACTCACGAGTGGGAAACCCAGGTTAGCAGAGTGCTCGCTTGCTCCGCTAACCCGGGCTTAGGGGAGGGCTACATAAGCGGGTGACCCACTTTGACTCAACCGGGCTCGGCTGCGAGCCCGGTGAGTCTCACGATAGGTGGAAAGCAGGCTAAGCACCCTTAGCCCGCTTTCCACTGATCATCAGAATAGCTCCACCATCTTCAAATGTTAGCCCACTTCTGCCTCAAACATTCACATGTCAGCCATCTTGAATTGAAGTGGATGGCATCATTAGAAACCACACCCTTGAGCCATCTCTATGTGTCTCCTACAGCTGTGGCAAATTTGGTTCAAATTGGTTCGGTGGTTCATAAGTTGGCCCAGCTACTCCTCAAATGTTCATGTGTCCACCACCTTGAGTGGGATGGATGGCATCATCACAAACTATGTTGTTGATTTGTTCCTATGTGTCACTCCCTACAACTGTTCCCAGTTTGGTTCAAATCAGTTAGGTGGTCCACAAGTTAACCCACTTGTGCCTCAAACATTTCCGCATCTGCTATCTTGAATCAGCATGGATGACATAATTAAAAACTATACCTTTGAGATGTCCCTGTGTGTCACTCACTACAACTGTGCCAAATTTGATTTAAATCAGTTAGGTGGCTCACAAGTTAGCCCACTTGCACCTCAAACCTTTACATGTCTGCCATTTTGAATTGGGGTGGATGACATCATCACAAACGATGCCATTGAGGTGTCTCTGTGTGTCCCTACAACTGTTCCCAATTTGGTTCATATTGGTCTAGTCATTGTGAAGTTGATAGGGACACACACACACACACACACACACTGCTGCATGATCTCAAAAGCTTACTTTCCTTAAGCAAAGTAGTCTGGAAGTCTTTCATTAAATGTTTCCCTTTTGCAGAACAGAATACAACAGGAATACAGCTGCAGCAAAATTAATGGTGACAATAATAGTGTCATTTTTGGACATGAAACTAATAGGTGCAAATAGGTGCATGTCAATTTCAGTTGCACATTCATTGCATAAGGGGTAAAAATGACCCCAACACCATCAGAGAATCCAATGGAATTCACAATACAGTACAAGTATGTGGGAGCCTGAAACACCTCAGCACAATTCGTTAAAGTTAAGAAATATATAGAGTGTGGAGTAGCAGGTAAATGAAACAAAAGGTTTGTTTGTTTGTTTGTTTGTTTGTTTGTTTGTTTGTTTCTCTCCCACTTTTCCAGGTCACTTTGATACCACTGTTCAGCCTTGAGCTAAAAATTGCATATCTATAATAAACAGAAAAATATACAGTAACCAAAAAACCCCACTCTTAATGTACTCTCTCTGCTTTGTCTCTGGGTAAACATACTGTCTTAAAAATACAATTGAGACAAACTGTTTTAGTGCTAAGACACTAAGGTTGTACACATGGCCTTGCCAGTAGGATTGTGCAAAAAGGTTCGAATCTGAACTGGTTTGCTATCGAACTGGTTTGGTTCAAAGGTCTGGGGTTGAGCCGAACCACTCCGAGTTCAGCTTGACCCCGCACCTTTGTACCAAATGAGTTCAGCTCAACCCCGCACTGAACACACACACCCCAGTTCCAGGGTTCATCATGACCCAGGCCATGCAGGGTCCCACTGCGCAGGTTCAGCAGCCTCCAAAATGGCCACTGCACTGGGGAATAAGCCTGGAAAGGGCCAAAGACACCCAAACCAGGTGATTTTAACAAAAAGGATGGTCACCAGAAAGGGGGGATGTCCAAGGACCCCCCCCATCTTAGAGAAGCCCCCCAGAAGGGTAAATGAAAAAAAGGAAAGGAAAAGAATGTTATTTTTACATTTTTCACCAACCCCGCCCCCTGCACTGAACCAAATGTGGAGGAGGGATTTCAAAGGGGGGCCAAAACCAAACTGGCCCGGTGTGGTTAGGGTTCGGTTTGAACTCAAACTGAACCGGGCCAGGTGGTTTTGTGCACAACCCTACTTGCTGAAGATGGCAGGCAGACTGCAGGAAGGCAGGAGCTCAACTGCCTTCCCTGACAGATGAGCCGGCCTCCACCCCACTCATACCCACATGAGTGTTGGTGCAGGAGGACCTCCCCCTCCCACATTGCAGGATGCTCCAGGGCATGAGCATGGCAGCCACTCTTGTTAGAGCAGTGGTCGCCATCAGCACAGCCACTCCCAGCTCGCTGCTGGAAATGGTGGTGTGACGGGGGCGGGGGGAGCCATTCAGCCTGTCAGCGGTTGCCAAGACAATCACCAGCTGAGGTTAGGCAAACCACAGATTTGCTTAACTGCGGCTAACTGCAGGATTAAGAATTTGGGCTGCTTGGGACAGGGGCAGTGCGAGCAGCGATCTCATACCCAGCACTTCACATGCCCAGCCAAATCCAGGCTGGGCTGCCCTAGTTCAGCTGCATGTGTGAATACCCAATTTGTAAATGTATGTAAAGGAGCCCAAATGCTTTTTAAAAACAAACAAAAAGAGAGTTCCAAGGGGGATATTGTGTGAATAATTGGTATGGGGGTGCCTTCTCTGCTCTAATCATCTCTGCTCTCCACCATCCCCCACCCAACCACACACACACAGACATAGTGAAGATTCACGCATCGTGCGGAACCTACTTGCAACATCACTAACAGTCTTCTCTGTAACCAGAGGTGCACCTAGGTAATTTTGACCCTGGACCTAAAGGCCTTTGGAGGCCCCACTTCCTCTGGAAGCCTCCTCTGTGCAAGTTGAGCATCATCCCCCTACACACATACACACACCGTGACAAACACGAGGATCTTCTCCTGATCAGTGAGAAAAGCCTGGATGGGGTTTGTGGGGATAGCGGGCTAAGCTCTTACAGAGCCGTTACGGAGCCAGCAGGGGCTGGGGGAATCGGGGGCTGTGCGGCCCCTGGAAGCTCCAGCATGCCCTGCATGAGTGCACAGGGCATGCTGGAGAGAACTCCGAGCTGGGAGGCTGCTTTTCAGCCTCCCAGTTGGGGGTCTACTCATGAGTTGCCATGGAACATAGCTGCACCACAGCAACTCACAATTGGAAAGCCCAGGTTAGAGGAGTGCTCGCTCTGCTAACCTGGGCTTAAGGCAGGGGCAAATAAGCAGGTTACCCTCTTATTCCCACCACAATTGGTGGGAAGCAGGCTAAGCACCCTTAGCCCGCTTTCAACTGATTGTGAGAATAGCTTCAATATTTTTAACACATTCGTTTTTGAGGGCACAAACAGAAACTCAACTCACAAGAATGTGAGCATATAAAACAGGTATATTTATGCAAATATGCATTAGCAGAAACATTTTAACATGCAACTTAACATATTCCCATCCCACATATTTCTTTCCCCACTCCCCCTCTGTCTCTATAGCACCTGGCACAGGTCATAATCAAACTCAGCTGTCTCATACAGTGCGGGCCAGTGGCGCCCACATCACCTAGGACAGATTTGGATGCCCCCAGCGGGTGTGAAGGTCCTGGACTTCAGCCCCAAAGTCAAGAGGGATAGAGCACTACTGTCTGTAATGTCTGAACCCTCCCCAAGGCAAGGACTTGAGGTTCACTTGGGGCCTCAAACCAAGATGTATGATCAAGATTTGGCTAGCAAAACCAAGTGCTGCTCCCACTGAGGTATGTATTATGTTTAAACCCACACTACACATGAAACTCTGGTTTGCTCCAGGCAAGCCTACCCACTTTGTCACCAGGACCAATAGCTGCAAGGTGGTGCAAAGCAGGCTGGGATACCATACAGGGCTTTACTGGAAGGCCCGGTCAGGTGTACTTCTGGCTCAGCTCAGCTACTTCCAATAAATGGAGATGTGTTATTATCTACAGCTCCTGGTTCCTTCCATATCCCTCCTACTATGAATATTTATATACCTCTCTTCAACCAAAGTTCTTAAAGCGGTTAACAAAAAATAAATATACCCATAAATAAGATGTCCCCAAAGGGCTCACAATCCCCAAAGGGCTCACAATCTAAAAAGAAACATAAGGCGGATACCAGCAACAGCCTCTGGAGGGATGCTGTGCTGGGGTTGAATATCTCAAGCTGTGTGGACCTCAGTTTCCAAGTTATGTGTTAACCACCCATATTCAAAATGTAGGTAAGCATGCATGTAAGTAAGCATACTAGCGAGAGGGCCTTTCGGGGGGGGCACCCTGTTTATGGAATAGCCTCTCCAATAAGGCCCACCTGACTTCTTTTAGATGCCAGGCGAAGATCTTTCTGTTAATTAAGGCTTTTAAAAACTCATTTTAAAATTGATTTTAAAAAATGTTTTGTATTCTGTTTTGGTGTTTGTATGTGTGTGTGTGTTGTGATTTGCTTGTTGTGTTTTATGTATTTTTATTGGATGCTCAGAAAACAATTTGTTATGGGGTGGCTAACAAATAAAGTTTATCAATTATTATTGTTGTTTGTGAAATCTATGGAGAAAAACCAAAGAAAGGGGGAACTGATTTGGTATATGGCGGGAGAAGGGAGAAGGTATATAAGGGAGAAGGTTAAAAAATGAAGCCTGTCCTCAACCCCTGCTTTTTCTTCACTCAATCCTCCCTCCCCCACAGCTGCTTTTCTATTTTTAAACAATGGTGTCAAGGCTCCATTACATGCATGGCTGTGTAATGTGTGGAAAGAAACAAAAAGATCAACTTTATGCCACTTCTAATTCTTTGTGGAAGAGCAATAGTTGAGAATGACATTTTGTTCTGTCTATCCTTTTGTTGTTGGCTGCAGCTAAGAAGAGGTTAAATGAATGAGCAAAAAATATGTTTTACTTTCTGAAAAATCACTCAAGGCAAGCAAATGGAATCCAGGCTCTTTTTATTAAAAATCAATAGCTGTAAGAGAAAGAAGCTACTTTTACTGAGGGTTGTTTTGTTTTGTTTTGTTTTTTAATATTTTAAAAGCATGCACATCAAGTTATAGACACAGACCTCATCCCACTTTTCTTATGCTTGAGAAAAATCAATAGGCTATTATTTTCAGCTTTTTATATGAATTTCTTATACTGAGTTCAGTATTATGACACACACACACACCCATTTGGACATACTGAAGTCTGATTCTAACATCACTAATGTCACACTGCAATATGTCTGAGTAGTAGAAAGAGGTGTCTAGTGTAGCCACCCATTGCTGTCAATCACTTCTGCAGTCCCTTCAGAGTGTTTCAAGTACTTTGCAATTCTTGTCTCAATTACGCCACCAACAACCCTGTGAAGTAGGTTAAGGCTAGGAAATCCACTTGCCACCTCATGACTAAGAAAGGATTTTGAGCCTGTTATCAGCTTTCTGTTCATTCACTTTTGCAGTAGTCGTTCATTGTAGCAGTAGACGTACTTCTACCCTGAAGTAACATTGTGAGATTAAAACAATAATCAACTCCTAGAACACAGAGTAATTTAATTACTGATAGTTGTTGGGGGAAATGCTCACTAATCATGGGGCAAAAAGGGGGCGAGAGCACTCAATAAGAGGTAGGGTATAAGTCTCTAATTTAAATAAGACGTCACAGCAAAATTTAAATGAGGTTTTTGTTTAATCCATTCCTTGATCCAGGCCAGCTTTTGAATGGGGCTTTAGTTTCTTGTATTCCAGTCCTGGAGTAGAGGTAGGGCTAGCAAACTGCCAGCAGCAAGAGCACTGAAGGCAGACTGCACTTGCCTCTCTGTACATAATAAGGCTATTCACACGAGCGTGCAAAACTGGGCTAAGGGAGCCCAGCCTGGTTTTGCATGCTAGTGTGAACCATCGGGATCAGGCCGATCCTGGTGACTACACGGTGGCAAACCCACCTAAGTAGCCTCCCAGTTAAATGAGGGTAAGCGAGGGAGCCCTCGTTTTTCAGATCGTGTGTGAAGCAGCCGTGGCTGGCACACTGGGGGGGGGGATCCCAGTAATGCACCTTGCACTCACATAGTGCATTACTGGAGCACTGGGGCGGGGGGGTAGTAGTGCATCCCGACACCCTGACCCTGGGAGCTGCTGCTCGTCTGGGTGGGTAATTCGCCCACCCAAGGACTAAGAAGCGATAATCTGCGGGGAAGGTAAGTTAAACCCTCCTTTCCCGCAGACCGCCCCGGAGCTCTTCTCACAGATTGTGAGAAGAGATCTAATATTTATTTCATTAAACTATTAATATTCCCAATTCCACTCCATTGCCTTGTCCTTGCATACCACAGCTCTTTATTGGATTCTACTGTAAGAGCACCTAAACAGTTTAAGTACTGTCACTGTTAGTACTGGGTACCTAAAGGGCTACCTTTTCTGGGATGAGCCTACTCAAATGTTAATATCTTCAGATCAGTTCCTGTTCCAAATCCCATCACAATTTGTGTGTGGTTGGTGCTGACCCATGATAAGGCCTTTGTAGGATGGCACATAGGCTGTGAAATATCCTCCCCATGCAGGTTGGGCTGCCTTTCATGTCTGGTTAAAATGTTTCTTTTTAAATACACTTTTAACTGCTGAGGCTTCCAAAACCGACTGCTGCTGTTTTTCTTTAAATCATGTTTTACTCACTTTATTATATTTTAGATGGTTTTTCCTTAATTGTTTTTTTAATTGTTGATTGCAGTTTTGAGGACAAAATGGAGAAAGGTATCATATACATTTCATCATCATCATCATCAAGACCTCAAGACACACCCTTTCTCTCAGGCTTTTAACTGAAATTAATTTTAAACTCTTTTTATCCTATTAAATTGTTTTAACTTTTTTATTCTGTGAATTTTAATTGTTTTTACCCTGATTTATATTTGTTTTAAATTGTGTACACCACCTAGATATAATATTGATGATGATGATGATGATGATGATGATGATGATGATGATGATAATAGTGCATGTTCTCAAGCATCAGGTTCCTGTTTTGGCCTCCCCAAGAAAGAGATAGACCTTCCAACTTTAGGCCTTTATAGGCAGACACTGGTTACATGTGTAGCTTCATGAAGAAGCTTCTATGTGAGTTTCATGTATTTCTTTTTCTTTTCACTGGGCTTCTTTTCTGTTTTGTTGACTGCAGTGTTTATCTCTTGACTTCTTTAAAGGCAACTTCTCTGAAAATTTAGAGGCTTTATGTTTAGCTCAAGAGGCTTGAGCTAACCACTCCAAGAAGAATAGATCCAGTGTGATGATGATAATTATCCGTGTGCAAAATTAGTTTGCCTAGACAGTGGCATTGTGATCTTATAGGTGTAAATGGTGTGTGACACCAATTAATGTTTAACATAACAAGCCTGGACAAAAGAAAGGAAATTAATTGAAAAGAAAATCAAGGAACACCATTGCTTGGTGATGTTCAGTTCATTGGTGGTATGCCTGACATTTAAATAAGGATCTGTCAGGGATGGTTTATGTATAGCTGGTGATACCCTTGAGCAAAGGATGGATTGGGCAACCTTTCAAGGGTAATATTCTGTCTTCTGGAAGCCCTCTGCACTGCGCTAGATACTTCAAACAGCTGTGAAATATATCCACCAGTCTGTCATCTTGAGAGTGAAGGAGAGAACATTGTAAGAGTTCACAAGGTTCTTATTTGGGGGACTGGGCAAACTTCACAGCACACTTCTTCAGGAGATTGGGCACCCCCATTCTCCACCCTCACCACTGTCAGGAATGTCTGCAGCTGCCGCGGTGGGCTTTTGCGTGGGCACAGCACAGGGACTAGGGGAAAGATACCTGTCTTGTTCAAGGGCACTAACAGCTTTCTCTGCACCAAACGGGGGGTAGAGGAAGCTGTCAGGCTGAAGTGTCCTTAGTCTGATTGCATTCGTTTAAGTTGAGAGGAATCAAGGCTTTGAAAACAGAAATGACTTTTGTATCAGCAGGATGTGTTTAGAATACAGAAGTGCTCCGGTTTAGTTAAACTGGTTGATGAGAATGCGGGTATACAGAGCCACTTATTGCTATGCCTTCATATTGTATTAGCGAATGTATTTGAATAAAGTGGACTATTCACTGATACTTGCTGGTTTATAGGGGCAACCCAGTAGGCAATCTGAGCCCCACCTGAGGCCTTCAGTGCATTCTAATCCAGGCCATAAACTAATCATAGTCTCTGGAAAACTGTTCGCTTTCATTTAAGTAAAAACTAGGGGCACACAATCCAGCCAGAGTTAAGCAGCTTAAAGTCATATTAGTTCTTTAAAGGAAGAGCTTTAAGCATGTACTTAGCTTTCATGTTAAAATCAGTGGGACTGAAAGTGCTACATTTTTCTTATTTGTGCCATACACTTGATCGGCTTCATACTGGAGATGTGCACAAAACTGATTTTGTGATTCATTTCAAGCTCGAAAAAAAATCACAAAATCCTCGAATTCATTTGTCAAAACAGCAGCCAAGCCGGCTGTTTTGACGAATCAACCTTGTAACGTTTTGATTGTTTCAAGCACCATTTGGAAGCCTGGTTTCCCCACCCCCCGCAGGTAGAGCTGGTCTAACCAATCAGGTTTGGTGGGTAGATCAGTCCTCTGAGTTGGCCCAACATGCTAAGTCCAGGGCAGAGGCCTGGTCTACCCACCTCATGTGGCAAGTTGACAGACCTTCTGCCCTGGACTTCGTGCATCAGCCCGCCTCGGAAGACTGGAATGCCAGGTAGACCAGTCCTCCAAGGCAGGCTGACTTGCTAAATCCAGAGCAGAGGGGGGCTGGTCTACCTGTCAAGCTCAATTGGTAGACCAGCTCACCTCAGAAAAACTTTTATTCCCCCCTACCCAGGGAGAGCTCCCAGAGGTGCTCTGCTGTGATGTATTTAGACCTTTTGGTTATAGGCCAATCTCTAATCTCCCTTGGTTGGGCAAGGTGATCGAGAGGGTGGTGGCCGACAAGCTCCAGGCGGTTTTGGAGGAAACTGGTTATCTAGACCCATTTCAAGCTGGCTTTAGAGCAGGCTATGGGGTTGAGTCAGCCTTGGTCGGCGTGATGGATGACCTATACCAGGGAATCGAATACCGGTGGAGCTTGGTGACAGTTGCTCTTCTAAATGAGAGCTGTTATATGGAGTCCCTCAGGGCTCCATTCTGTCACCAATGCTTTTCAATAGCTACATGAAACTGCTGGGCGAGGTCATCAGGAGATTTGGTGCTGGGTGTTATCAGTATGCAGATGACACCCAAATCTACTCCTCTCTTTCATCTGCTTCATCAGGAAATGGCACTCATTCCCTAAATGCCTGCCTACAGGCAGTAATGGGCTGGATGAGGGATAACAAATTGAAGCAAGATGGAGGTGCTCATTGTAGGGGCTCAGAATCTGAGGGATGAGTTAGATCTCCCTGTGCTGGGTGGGGTTACACTCCCCTGGAAGGAGCAGGTATGCAGCTTGGGGGTACTCCTGGATCCAGGCCTCACCCTGGTATCTCAGGTGGAGGCTGTGGCGAGGAGTGCTTTTTATCAGCTTAGGCTGATTCGACAGCTGCGTGGGAGGATGACCTCAGAACAGTGGTGCACCAGCTGGTAACCTCCAGGCTTGACTACTGTAATGTGCTCTATGTGGGGCTGCCTTTGTACATAGTTCAGAAACTTCAGTTAGTTCAAAATGCAGCAGCCAGGCTGGTCTCCGGGGCAACTCAGAGAGACCATATTATGCCTGTTTTGAAACAGCCTCACTGGCTGCCGATATGTTTCCAGACAAAATATAAAGTGCTGGTTATTACCTTTAAAGCTCTGGATGGCTTAGGTCCAGGTTACCTTAGAAAGCGCCTTCTTCGGTCTGATCCCCACCGCACGTGAAGCTCATCTGAGGAGGTCCAGCTCCGGTTGCCACCGGCTTGTCTGGTGGCGACCCAGAGGCAGGCCTTCTCTGTAGCTGCTCCTAGATTGTGGAATGCACTTCCTGCAGAAATCCATAATCTGAATTCTTTATTGACATTTAGGAGAGCCCTAAAGACCTACCTGTTCGGCCTGGCCTTCTAGGGTTTTTTAATTGATTTAAAGGGCTTTTAATGTATCTGGTTTTTATAAGGTTTTGAATTGTTTTATTTTTTAGCTGTTTTATTGTATTTTAAATTTTGCATTCCCGATCATCGATTGATTTTAACTGTTTTATTATATTTGTGAACTGCCCTGAGCTATTCTGTAAGGGCGGTCTAGAAATCGAACAAATAGATAGATAGATAGATAGATAGATAGATAGATAGATAGATAGATAGATAGATAGCTGATTGGGGTTGGTGGGTAGACCAGCCCTCTGCTCTGGACCTAGTACTTGACCCACTTGGGAGAACTCATCTACCCAGTAGACCAGTTCTCTGAAACACTCAAAACATTTTGAATTGAAATGATGCTGTTTGGTTTTGAGCTTGAAACAGCCCTTATAATTTAAGGATGTTTTGTTTCAAGCTTGAAACACTTGAAACAGCCTGTTTCGAGCTCGAATTGCTACTTCATACAATTGAGTTGGTTACTTCCACCATCTGAGGTGGGGAAATGGTGGCAAATAATCCATAACCAATAATTCAGGTGTGGGGGGGGGACCACACCATCCTTTTTCATTTCATAGCTCATAATTATTTGGCTTATTCATTATTTTAACAACTGGGGACCCAAGGTTGCAAAGCCCTGATCTAATACATAGATTATCCAAGTGGTATAGCTGCCACTTTCTTGTTAATAGGTGCCACACCTCTCTAGTCATGCTTAAAGGCTGGGATTCCATAGGATGAACACAAGACATCATAAACCTATGCAATTCATTTCCACTGGCTGCCACTGGCTTTTAAAACATTTACATAGATTTGAGGAGTGTCTCTTATTGACTACTAGGCAAAATAGAACTTCCATTTTCAAATGGAAAAACAGATGAATATGGCCTCCTTGCCTTACTTCTACATTTGCCTGCAAGATTTGGTTGGCCACTGAAACTGATTGAGCTTGATGAACCATTGGTTGTTAGGATCCAGCATGGTAATTATTTTGTGTGCCAGTTTGGCCCTCGAGCATATTATATGTTTCTGTCATGGTCCTGGGTACCGAACAAGTTGCCCATCTCTGCTTTAAGATTCACCATCAAAGTAACACTTGACACAAGAATAAACATATCAGCCTCTTGCTGAGACTGGCAGCCTTTTTATTCTTGCTTTTCAGTCTGTGACCTTTCCTGGAGCCAGAACCACAGTATATGACATCCATAATGACCTTTCAGTCCTAGTTCCATGTTGCTGTGGCAGCTTATTTTATCTTGCACCTCTCAAGTGATGTTAATACAGAACTGAGGGCACAGAAAGAGCCTGCTGGAACTAAGAGATGACATGACCTAATGAACAAGAGGCAGTCTGACAGTTGCTGTAATGTTATTGATCATTCCACGGCTTCAGCAGCTGAATGTCATTCTTCATACTGGAGGGAAGATGCATTTCATACCATTAGCTGAAGCAAAGCCAGTGAGCAACCAAGGCTGGTGTCAACCAACAGTGAGTCAACTCTGCTCCTTTAGTGTCAAGTCTCTCTGGGTGACTCTTTTTTTCCTGGTTTTCCATTGTAGAAGAGGAGAAAATAAGCACTGATGGGCTGATCATCCTTGGATTTCTAAAAGGATTTCTTTCTGCAGCCTGAGCTGAATACACAAACACCACTTACAAAATAATCCAAACATGGAGAGTAACATAAAGTTGTCCTCAGGACCAACTAAAAGCCACAAAGTAGTGAGCTAGCTGTTAAGTTTCACAGAGCTGTTCTTCAGGCTTGATGTTGAACAAAAAGGGAAAGAAAGATAGGAAAGAAAAGGATGCGTCTGGTAGAGGGCATGGTAGATGCCCTCTACCGGAAAAAACAGCCCCAACACACACACACACACACACACACACACACACACACACACACACACTTCTTCTTTTTTGCTTAACACAGAGCCTGAGAAACAGTTCTGCAAACCTTGGAAGCTAGTTCAATGCTTTGTGGTTTTTGTTGGTCCTAATGAAGGTGATTGCTGCCTGTAGAATCCAGTGCTTTAGGGGCCATAGCACAGAAGAATCAGGCAGCAAATTAAAATGAGCACACATTTGGAATTTTATCATTTCTTACACAGCAAACAATCTACCCTGCCTGTTTCCCTTGTCTCTTCCCTTTCTCACCATGTTCCACCCGCTAGTCTAGCAGAAGACTAGGCTGTAACAAAGCATTCTTTGAAAACTGGCCTGAATCACAGAATGGATTTCTTCCAAACACCATGCTGCCCCAGCTCAGATTTCCTTTTAGTGGACCAATATGACTGGCTGCATTTCCCCCACACGTATGAAATATGGGAGAAGTGTTTCTCTAGATCCTCTTAATGCTCATGGGAACTGTTTCCCCATGTGCAGTCCCACATTGCTGGGGACTATAAGTGTCAATGCACAGATCGTTCTCACCTGATAGCCACCCTGGATACTGATGAGATGCTAACTAGGGGCCAGTTCAGAAAGTACTGTTCCTGCCCACATGATTAGGAAAGCATTTCCATCCCCCATGGATATTCCAAAGCCCTCCTAGAATGTTAATGTGCGGGGGGCTGTTGTTAATCCAAATTTTTTTTAATGTTCTTATTAGCTTATTATTATGTTCTTATGGCTACTAGTCTGGTGGCTATAAGCCACCTACAGCCTCAGAGGCAAAATGCCTCTAAATGTTAATTGCAGGGGAGCAACAGCAGGAGAGAGGGCATACCCTCACCTCTTACCTGTGGGCTTCTCAGAGGCATCTGGTGGGCCACTATGTGAAACAGGATACTGGACTAGGTACGCCTTTGGCCTGATCCAGCAGGACTGTAGTCTCTCTACACACACTTCAAAGCCAAACATCTAGAGCAAGTGCAGAGGGGCAAATTGAATGAACAGTGCCCCCCACATGATAAAGCGATGTGCCAGGAGGGCATAGGGACATCCAAGTAGCACGTCGCAACAGACACACGCTTGGTGCATCCCTGTCTTAATCACATAGGTAGGGACAGTAACATCCATGCCAGCCTAGGTGAGAAAGACTGGTCCATAATGTTAGCCCCTCCTATGTGGTTAAAATATTCACACATCCATCCCTGAGATGTGTGATTGCATGATGAGGAAGTGTGAGAAGGGGATAGATAGGCTAGAAAGTGATCTTGAATCTACAAATCTCTATTGTTTTGTTTCTTTATTGTAATGTATAAGGAAGTGTCCCATAGGCCCAAATCTATGGATTCCCATGAAAAAATAGAGAAAATTGCATGGCTCCAGCACTAATAGAGTTAGGATGGATACACATTGTTATGACAGTGCAATTCAGCCTATGTTTCATTCTTGGCTGAAGGAGCCACATATGTGTGGAGCATTATATTAGATTACCTGGCTATTCATGTTTATAGTTATTATAGCTGGCAGAGAAGAACAATACCTAATGTCCCTGATCTAACCCAGCTGTTTTGCAGATCAAACATTCTGAATTTTATACTAATAATGCACTGGAACTATGATACAAAGCTATCAAGGCTGTTTCTCTAGTGTTGTTCATAATACCCATGAAGACTAAATACCCATATAGGCAACTTCTGTCATCTTATCCTAGTCCAGATGAGCTATAACAGTTTTATGTTTTTATTGAGGTTCTATTCAGGAACATAACACAGCCGATTAAGTTTGCTTCTGGAAAAACTATCCATCTGAACCCGAGATCTTTTTCAGATTGTGATACTGGATTTTCCCGATACATGCAAGTTCATTCATTTTTCTTGGCATTTTCTTCTTTTGTTATTTCCAGAAATTTAATGGATGCACACTTCAAAATAATGAAATATATTACTAATATTTCTAAATAAGTATATTAATAACAAATTATATAGAAGGGTGCAGTCCTGAGCACAGAGAACAGGGTGCAGAAGTGTTCATGCAGCCTCCACAGTGCCCAGCTGCCTCTCAGACATCTCTTCTGTCATGACCTCAGCATATCTCGTGCTATGCCTCAATGAAGTGTGATGCCAGGTCCCTGGCATGGACACTACTTTCAGCAGAAGAGTAAGCTGCATGTTTGGGTCCATGCATGAGATGGTACTGGATGTTTTGGGAGGAAGTAGAGAAGGACCATTGCTTGATTGGAATGCTAGAATGTGTGCAGTGGTGTCAAGACCCATCTGGTTTCAGGTCCTGAGGAAGCCCCCTCAGAGAAGCGGATCCCAGTGGAGAACGTTGACTTCCATGGATACAATGTACCATAGACAATGGCATCTAGGTAGGCTGTTAGGCAGTGCTGGGGAGGAGTCAGCTGTCATGGTGCACACTGGCACCAACAATGTTGGGAAATGCAGTCAGGAGATCCTGGAAGCCAAATTTAGGCTGCTAGTTAGCATATTGGACACTCAGGGTAGCCTTCTCTGAAGTGCTACCTATTCCACGTGCATGGACAGCGAGACAGGCGGAGCTGAGGGGTCTCGAAGGTGGTGCTGGGAGGAGGGGTTTAGATGCGTTAGGCACTGGGATACATTTTGGGGAAAGCGAAGCCTGTACAAAAGGGACTTGAATCAAAATGGAACCAGATGACTTGTGCTACAAATCAAGAAGCTCGCAGAATAGATTTAAAATGATGCCTGGGGGATTGCTGGTGGGAACAGGGTGGTATTTGCTTCAGCCAGCAAAATCCCCTAAGGTGTGAGTGTGAACATGTTTCAGATAAACCAGAACAGGACAGAGTAGAGCCAGAAGTTGAGCAGAAGGAGACACAGGTAGGCTGCCAAATAGGTCAAATGATAGTAAGGGGGCTAGCATACGCCAACACCAAGTGAGGGACCTGGTGTATAGGTGTCTGTATACCAATGCCAGAAGCCTCCGAGCCAAGATGGGTGAGCTGGAGTACTTGCTTACTAATGAGAACATAGATATAGTGGGTGTAACAGTAAACTGGTGGAATGGTGAGAACCAGTGGGACACGATTATTCCTGGATATAAACGCTATAGAATGGACAGGGAAGGGGAGAGGTGGGGGAGGAGTGGCACTGTATATCAAAGATGGGACAGATTCCAATAAGCTAGAAAACCTAGGTGGACCAGAGTCCTCCACAGAATCATTATGGCTAACATTAAGAGAACTGAAAGGAAATGTGTTACTAGGGACATGCTATCACACTCCGGATCAAAGTGCTGAGAATGACCTGGAACTGGAGAAGCAAATAAGAGAGGTGTCAACGAGAGACAGGGCAGTAATAATGGGTGACTTCAACTACCCATACATAGATTGGGTAAATTCACATTCAGGTAATGAGAGAGAGTCCAAATTTCTAGATGTGCTAAATGACTGTGCCTTAGAACAATTAGTCGCAGAACCAACCAAAGAGATGGCTACTTTGCATTTAATCCTGTGTAGTGCCCAGGACCTGGTGCAAGATGTCAGAGTTGCAGAACCATTGGGTAGCAGTGACCATAGTGTGATCCAATTCAGCATATATAGAAGTGGAGAATTGTCAAGGAAGTCCAACACAGATGTGCTGGACTTCAGAAGAGGAAACTTCTCAAAAATGAGGGGACTTGTAAGAAGGAAGTTGAAAGGGAAAGTCGGGAGGGTTAAATCACTACAGAAAGCATGGAACTTATTTAAAATCACAGCACTAGAAGCACAGCTGGAATGTATACCAAGAAGGAGTAAAGGTACCACTAAGTTCAGGAGGATGCTAGTGCGGCTAACAAGTAGAGCCAGGGAAGCTCTAAAGGGCGGGGAGGGGGACTTCCTTCTGAAAATGGAAGTCCTGCCCAAAGGAAGAGAACAGGAAGTAACATAAACTCTGGCAAAAGAAATGCAACAACACAATAAGGGACGCAAAGAGAGTGTTTGAGGAGCATATAGCTAGAAGTGTCAAAATAACAAATACTTCTTTAAATATATCAGAAGTAGAAAACATGCCAGAGAGGCGGCTGGACCCTTAGATGATGAGGGTGTGAAAGGGATTATTAAGGAGGATAAGGAGATTGCAGAGAAGCTAAATGAGTTCTTTGCATCGGTCTTCATGGTGGAGGATACTGACCATATACCCTTTCCAGAATTGAGTTTTTCAGGTTTAGCGGCTGAAGAACTAGGCCAATTTGAGGTGACAAGAGAAGATGTTCTAAAGTGTCTTGAAAAGCTAAAAAATTAACAAATCGCCAGGGCAGGTGGCATCCACCCAAGAGTTCTGAAGAAACTCATATGTGAAATTGCTGATCACCTAGAAAAAATATATAACTTTTCCCTACAATCAGGCTCTGTACCAGAGGACTGGAAAGTAGCCAATGTGACTCAAATTTTCAAGAAAGGATCAAGTGGGGATCCGGGAAATTACAGGCCGGTCAGCTTAACTTTGGTGCTGGGTAAATTGATGGAAAGCATACTTAAGGACAAAATTGTTAAGTATATAGAAGAACAGGCCTGCTGAAGGAGAAACAGCATGGCTTCTGCAAGGGAAAGTCTTGCCTCACTAACATTTTGGAGTTCTTTAAGAGTGTCAACAGGCATGTGGATAAAGGTGATCTAGTTGACATAGTATACTTAGACTTCCAAAAAGCTTTTGATAAAGTTCCCCACAAAAGGCTCTTGAGTAAACTTAGCAGTCATGGAAGAAGGGGACAGGTTCATGTGTGGATCAGTAACTGGTTGAAGGACAGGAAACAGAGAGTAGGAATAAATGGACAGTTTTCACAATGGAGGTAGGTAGGCAGTGTGGTCCCCCTGGGATTGGTACTGCGACCAGTGCTGTTTAACTTGTTGATAAACAATCTAGAAGTTGGGGTGACCAATGAAGTGGCCAAATTTGCAGATGATTCTAAACTATTTAGGGTAGTGAAATCCACAATGGATTGTGAGGAACTCCAAAAATATCTCTCCAAACTGGGGGACTGGGCAACAAAATGGCAAATGTGGTTCAAAGTAAGCAAGTGTAAAGTGATGTACACTGGGGCAAAAAAACAACAAATTCACATACAGTATACGCTAATGAGATCTGAGCTGTCAGTGACTGACCAGGAGAGAGATCTTGGGGTGGTGGTGGACAGCTCATTGAACGTGTCATCTCAGTGTGTGGCAGCTATGGAAAAAGCTTATTCCATGCTAGGAATCATTAGGAAGGGGATTGAAAATAAAAATGCTAATACTATAATGCCCTTATACAATTCCATGGTGCTGCCACATCTGGAGTACTGCATACAGCTTTGGTCACCACATATTAAGAAGGATAATGTAGAACAGGGAAAGGAGCAGAAGAGGGCAACCAAAATGTTCAGGTGCCTGGAGCACCTTCCTTATGAGGCCGGTCTACAGCATCTGGGGCTCTTTACCTTGGAAAAGAGGCGACTAAGGGGAGACATGATTGAAATGTATAAAATTATGCACTTAGTGGAGAGGGTAGACAGAGAGAAAATTTTCTACCTCTTTCACACTAGAACCAGAGGTCAGCCCATGAAACAGAAGGCTGGGAAATTTAGGACCATCAAGAGGAAGTACTTTTTCAGACAGTGGATGGAATTCCTTGCCATGGAATGTGGTGATGGCCACCAGCTTGGATGGCTTTAAAAGGGGCTTAGACAGATTCATGGAGGACAGGTCTATCAATGGCTACTAGTCTGGGGGCTGTGGGACATCTCCAGCCTCAGAGGCACGATGCCTCTCAATACCAGTTGCAGGGGAGCAACAGCAAGAGAGAGAGCATGCACATACCTCTTGCCTGTGGGCTCCCCAGAGGCAACTAGTGGGCCACTGTGTGAAACAGGATACTGGACTAGATGGGCCTTGGGCCTGATCCAGCAGGGCTGTTCTTATGACCGCAAACAGCCAGAGCTCATCCCATCCAAAGTCACTACTTCAAAGCAACCCCAGAGCACCAAGGATCCAATGCCACCCCACTGGGACTCTTGTTCCAAGGAGACCCTCCTACAACCCTGAGCCCCTAAAGCAGAGGCAATGCCAAACCAGTGCTGAGCTCCAGCACTGAATGCAAAGTTCTCACCTAGTTGCTCAAGGCCTCCTTCCCAATAGGCTTACTTGCGTGGAGGAGGAACTCAGGCTCATGCCTCAGATCAGGGCTGGTCTGAATTTCAGAAAGGAATGGGGATACTTCATTCAGGGCCTGACCTTTGTTAGTACAGTAGTTCCAGATAGAGCTCCTCTCCAATCCAGCTCCAAATCCAGCCACAACCACAGCTGCTGGTCCCTACCCTCCTCTGACCTTTGGTTCTCTCTGCTCACCCACTCCCTGGCTTGTGTCCTGACCCAGCAATGGGCATCATGAAATTGCTTCCTTTCCTGATGCATTCTAGGATGCAAGACCAGAGAAGAGAAAGGCAGCTGAAATGCCAACAATACAGCTGCCAAGGTGGCAGCTGATTTCTTCAGAAAAACTAGATTATGAAGAAAAGAAAACCATATCACCTGCACCCTGATGCAATGGGTTGATTATTGGCTTAATGCAATCCCAACCACAACCTGCTTTCTTAGCATGATGCAAGAATGGCCAGGACCAGGATCAGCCCAACAGTAATTCAGCCAGTTTCTATAACCAGCCGATTTCTTCTAGCTCATATGTGTTTCTTTTTTTCTCCCTCTCCCAGCACCTTTCTTCCCCGCTCCCAAGAAACCTCTTCTTCAGCACTCTCTACCCTGCTTTTCTGATTTTGTCTTGTCTTCCTCTGTCGCATTTTGGCTTAAATAGATGGACTTTGACTCTCCCTCCAGATGTTTGACCAATAAAAAGTTAGAACTTAGTTTCTTTTTGTCCTGTATCTTAAGTTCTTGCTTCTCAGGCTGACCATTTGAACTTCCTAGAAGATAATAACATATGAAGCTCCTAAAATAACTGACTCTGTTCTCACATTCCTAGAGCTGAACAAGAAATATGGAGGTTAAAATGGACCATCTAGGCAGATAAAAAAGGTTCGCTCCCCCCAATGGCAAGAATTTCAAAACACTTTGCCATGCCGAAAATAACAAAACCAATTACAAAATAGCAGAAATACTTTACGCCATTCACATGTTTCATCCAATTCATATGCAGTCAGTGTACAGTGTATGTTTGTGCAGATCTATACACATGCAGTGCACTGGGAAGCCTGGATGCTGC
Source organism: Hemicordylus capensis (assembly GCF_027244095.1). NCBI lineage: Eukaryota > Metazoa > Chordata > Lepidosauria > Squamata > Cordylidae > Hemicordylus > Hemicordylus capensis. The sequence continues at coordinate 290,757,327 of NC_069658.1, read as the reverse complement.
TGGGATGCTCCTTCCCCCAAGTCTCTATGGTTGAGATGGCTCCCTGCAGCTCGGGAGCAGCTGCCAGCAACCCAAGCACACACGTGACTGGGCAGAGGGATAGAAGGCACATGTGTGTCCTCCTATCTCACTTTTAGCCCAGGTTTCAAACCCAGGCTACCCAGAAGAAGAGTGCCAGGATCGGGAGCAATCTTGACGTGATCTTGGTGCTTCTCACAAACAGCCCTATCTGGGTAGGGCTGCCATGAGAATGACCTCAAGGCCGCTTAAAGTGTATCTCTATATAATTCCAGTCTGGGAAGACTGGGGAGTCAATGGAGAAGTTTCACTTCTGTGACATTCCCCTTTAAAGCAGAATATTTTACTGCATACATTGTCTTGGACAGATTGCAGTGTAAAAGCATATGAGTAAAACTTTTTGGACTGTGGTAAATAGGAGAGGAAAACATCAAAGCAATCGGTTTGCTTAAGAGATAATGTAAATTGAACAGAGTACTTTTGAAGCATAATGGCCTATTGCTGAAAGATAACAACTGCAGTGAAGCAGAGACATTGATGGGAAATAACTGTCAGGACATACCCAAACATTACTTTCAAAAGTAGGAAACATTGATCCTATAATTACACTTGATTGCATTGTCTATTTATTGTTCCAACAAATAATGATGATGAGGCATGCATTTACTTCTGATGTCAATGTGAGTACATCGCATTGTCTTGATAGTCTTGTATTTTCAACAGTTAGATAGTGCTAAGCTGAAATGGAAGGGCACTTTTCACAATGTCCACTGCTGCAAAAAGTGCTACCCCCTTACAGTGTTTGTTAGGCTTGTGAAGAGAAACAAAAGTCTTTACTTATTCAGAGCGAGAACAACATTTGCTGCCTTCACTCTGAATTGGCTTCATGATACTGCATGTTGCTCCATGCAGATTGGTAAGGATCATGTACAGATTGCTGTACTGATTGGCACAGCATTCCTCTAGTGGTTATTGATGATGTCGATCATATTTATTTTTTAGATCGTGAGCCCTTTGGGGACAGAGAGCCATCTTTCTTATTTAGTTAGTTAGTTAGTTAGTATGTCTCTATGTAAACTGCTTTGGAAACTTTTGTTGAAAAGCAGTATATTTTTGTTGTTGTATTATGTAGTCAGAAAGAAGAAAAAACTGCTCAGCATCAAAACTGGTCTCCAGGTTGTGGAAATATGTTCCCCTTGTGCAAGGGAGAGGGGTGATTTTTGCCATTGCTGCCTCTGCAGTGCACTGTGCCCCTCATCTGCTCCTGAAGGTCCCCTCAGGAGAAGACTTTGGGTGTCATAAATGACAGCAGAGGGAGAGGGTCTGGGCTGGCAAAAATCACCCCCTCCCTTGCACAAGGGAAACATACTTCCACTAACAGAAGACTAGTTTTGATGCAGTGCAGTTTCTTCTTCTTTCTAGCTACATGATCCTCTTGTGCAAAGGAAACATATTTCTACAAATGGAAGAACTGGATGCTTCCCACTGTTTAAAAAGTTGTTAAAAGCAGTCACGAATTGGGCAGTGAATAGTATACAAATAACCCTGAAAGAAATTAATAAGGAAAAATGGAATCAGTTTCACCCTCTCACAAATATCATTTTTGCACTGAAAAGATTTGCTTGAAAACATTTGGTACAGCCTAGTGACCATATACTTTGATGAGTGAAGAATGCATAGGTCAGTGGATGGATCTGGTATTCAAGTAAAATAGCTAGCATTCCTCTTTGTCTATTTTTAAAAAGACAAAGGGAAAAGTATGGCATGCAAAAATAAAAAATTGCTATAAACTGGTTTAGATTATATTTCACTCAACTGGTGCACTGGTTAGATGATAAGGACATGAGTGCATCATGAGTGTGCACATCTTTGTCTCCCCCACTGCAGCACGCACGCACACCACAGTATGACCCACTCCTCTACAAATGGTCTAAATACTATGTTAAAGTAGTATTTGGCCCATGTATAGAGCATGCTTTGGACTAATCATCTGCACAATTGATGAACAGCACACTGGAGGGGGATCTGTGCACTCACAGTGCTCTCATCTTTTTATAGGGTTGAGTAGGCTGGTTGGACAAAGTATCTTGGGAATACAGGCTTAGATTCTACACAGCCCAACCTCCCAAATGCCATCAGTGGGGCACACACACTGGCTCCATAAGTGTGGATTGCCGATGCCTCCTTGGTAGTGGTGTGCACAGAACCAGCGACTGCCAGTTCCAAGGTGGGCAGGGGGAATACCGTTAAGGATGGGGGGCAGGGGCGTATCTAGGGTAGGGCAGGCAGGGCACGTGCCCCGGGCGCCACTTGAAGAGAGCACCATTTTTAAAATAATATTTTTAAAATATTTTTTATGGCTGCTGAAAAAAAAATGGCCACCGCACATGCTCAAAAGGCCTCTGTGAGGGCCTAGGCCAGGCCAGGCCTTACAGAGACCATTTAAGCATGCGTGGTGGCCATTTTGTTTTCAGCGGCCATATTTTTTTTAAAAAAAAAATTTTAATGGCCACTGCACATGCTCAAATGGTCCTTGCGAGGCCCTAAAGGCAGACCCCCTCCACGGCCTTTAAAAAGCCTCCCGAAGCCTCCCGATATATGTATCTTTTTAATATATAAAAGTCACTGTACACACACACACATACACACACATATATATAAAAGTCACTGTACACATATTCAGTTTGGCACTATGTACAGAGAATCGGCTTGTGAATACTGAGCTGAAGCTTATGAGCTAGGATTGCATTCATTTGCTCTTACTTTGCTTCTTGTGATAAGTGAGTTAAATGTGATGTCTTACTAATATGGCTATTAATGGTGAGTTTGTCTTTGAATCAATGTGAAATCCTTAGTATTAAGGCCCACGGGGAGTTTCTTGCTCTCTTTCTCTCATTTTAACTGTCTTTCTGAAATACTAGAATATATTCCAAGCAGTGACATAGTTTACTCTGCATAGCCTTTAATTATTTTCAGAGTATCTGGGAAAAGTCAGTGGTTTCCCTATTATTTATGTATGCAGTTTTGAAATAGGTAAGCAGATCTACACTTGTTACTTCAGAATGCATTTGTTCTCCATTTTTGTAGCTCGTCTCTGCTTTACCTGTGGTTTATATAGATGTATTTACTTTTACATGTCTAGCCTGTGCTTCCTCCAAGAATCCCAGAGTGGTGCACATGGTTACATTTATCTTCCCATCAGCCCTATCAGGAAGGTAATGCTGAGAGAAATAAGTGACTGTCTCAGAGTCACCCAGTGAGTTTCATGGCTGAATGGGGATTCAAACTTGGATTTCCTAGACCAGCACACTAACCACTGTACCGCTCTGGCTCAGAATTATTTCTTGTTATTTATTATTAGTAGTATTAATTTTTGAAATAATCAGGCAGATTGAGCTGCTCTGGTGACTTCAGAATGGAGCTTTTTGTAGCTGGTCTGTGCTTTACTTATAGCATGTACAGTTCTTTTCGTGTGTGTGTGTGTGTCTGTGTGTGTGTCTGTGTGTGTGCATGTGCGTGTGTGTGCTTGTGTTTTGATCCTGCTGTGTTAGATACAAATCTACATACTACTGTAGTCCTGTTGAGCACTATAAAGCAACGGATGTTTCCCATATTTCTCTGTATTTGTTTGCTTATGTGCGTGTTTGTATTTTGACCCCACTCGCTAAAGTACCCACCTAGTCCTAGCTCTACCACCGCAGCTGCCCAAGATTGGCTCCACCTCTCACTACCTGTGGCTCCACCCATCACCTGCCCTGCCTAGTGCCCCCGGAGAGGAACCACCAGCCACCACTGATTGTTGCTGCATCCATGATTCCAAGCACAAAATCAGCAAAGAACTCTGCTTCATTCTAACATTTCAGTCATGAGTACTGAGTGATATAGAACTGCACACAGCTGCACCCATAATTTCTATTGATGGGTACAAAATTGTAAAATCTGATTCTTAGCTTGAGCTGACGTATCATTTGAGATACCCAGTCTGCTCAACTATCTGGCCCATTCTGAGCACTTTATCTATGCATTACTTAATCATATTGTGTAGTAGCCTTTATTGATTTCTTATTGGCTGCTCTTCATTTCACCCACCTCTCCCAGATTACTGATCTTTATCTCTACTACAGCACACAGCTCAAGGTCAGGAGTGTTTGCAGTGTTTAGCCTAGAAATAAATCAAAGTAGTGAGGGTCAAAAGGAGGGGGGAAGAACGAGGCATTCTGCTTACCTGAAGGATTTTTGCTTTGATCCTAGAGTCTAATCTAAAGAGCTACAATGGATGTTTAGGGAGCATTAAAGGTTGTTTTCTTACTCTGCTAACAGTAATTGACTATTCTTCCCTTCTCTATCTTCTAAATGACTTCACAGTATTTCAATGCTGTTTTCCTTGGTGCCATTACAGATTGCATTAAGATACAATTTCTTACGTTCATTGGTGAAATGCCCTATAGTTTAATATAGAAACATTGGTTTATGGACATTTATTCATATTAACACCTGGTTTATGGAAATTAACTAATATTCTATGTTGAACATTCATGTCCAACCACCATTTCCACCCCCACCCCACCCCCGCTTGCCTATTATGTTGTTGTGGGTTTGCAGTGTGTGGGGTGGGAAGAGAATAAGGATTGAGTTATTGTTTGGCAATGTAGACCTTGGGGGGAAATGAAATGTTTTAATATAATTTCTACCCTTTAAAATAAGGTCTGTGATAAGGTAATTGTCCTAGATAATCCTGCATGTAAAAGCAGCAAGTTAATCTGATTCAGAGAACTGTAGAGTAGCAGAAGGCCAGAATCATAATGCATGCCCATGCAGTTAAACGATATTTAGTGCACTGGCTTCCGCATATATTATATTATTATTGGATGGTGCTCCATTTATCCCAGCCTCACATAGCAAACTTTGCATACCCAGTACTACAGATCAGTGTGCAGAAACCGATCAAGTTAAATGATATCATAGGGCAGGCCTGCTCAACCCAGGCCTCCTAGCTGTTTTTGGACTGCAACTCCCATAATCCCCAGCCACAGTGGCCAATAGCCAGGGATTATGGGAGTTGTAGGCCAACGTCTGCAGGAGGGCCGAAGTTTGTTTGTTTGGTTTGTTTGTTTGTTTGTTTGTTTGTTTGTTTGTTTGTTGTTAAATTTATATACTGCCTTTCATTAAAGCAATCCCAAGGCGGTTTACAGCAAAAATTTAAACACAAGATGGTAAAAAAGACACAATTAAAATATTAAGTGGGGGGGGGGATATTAAACAAATCTGATTAAAATTTTAAAACAAAAGCATAAAGGCAATACAGACTATAAAGAGCACCAGCAGAGAATCAAATAAATGACTGGGCAAAAAGCCAAGATTTTACACTTTTTCTAAAAGCTGCGATGGAGACCAAGGAGCGAATAGCCACCGAGAGAGCATTCCAGAGTCTGGGGGCAGCAACAGAGAAGGCCCTGTCCTGCGTGCACGACAACTGAGCCTCCCTCATTGTCGGCACCCGAAGCAGAGCCCCCTCAGATGACCTTGTTGAGTGGGCAGCAACCCTTGGGAGCAGGCAGTCCCTCAGATATCCCGGGCCCAAACCGTTAAGAGCTTTAAAGGTCAAATCCAGCACCTTGAATTGGACCCGGAAACAAACTGGTAGCCAGTGCAGCTCTGAAGTTGAGCAGCCCTGTCATGGGGTAACAAGTAGGGGTGTGCACCGACCAATTTTTGTGGTTTGGTTGGAATTTGGAACAAATTCAAACTGAACTCCCAGCATGAACTAGTTCAATCAAACCAACTGGCCATGCTGGTCCATTCAATCGAACTGGCTCAGATCAATTCAAACCAGTTTGACCTGGTCCAACAGTCCACTGAGCTATGCTTGTAAAGAGGATTCCCCTTTGAATCCTGCCTTGAAAATGTTTCTGAAGGCAGCCAGGGGAGTGGCTAGAGTAGGTGAAAAGTACTTACCTTTAAAAGTAGGCGCTTACTGATCTTTCGGTAGAAGCGGCGCAGTTCTGGCTTCCGCAGATGCATGGAGGCCATTTGTGTGACCACACAAATGTGCATGGTCACACAAATGGTCTCTGAATTGCATTGTTTGTCTTGTTCATATTAGGAACATAAGAACATAGGAAGCTGCCATATACTGAGTCAGACCGTTGGTCTATCTTGCTCAGTATTGTTTTCACAAACTGGCAGCGGTTTCTCCAAGGTTGCAGGCAGGAATCTCTCCCAGCCCTATCTTGGAGAAGCCAGAGAGGGGACTTAGAACCTAGATGCTCTTCCCAGAGTGGCAGCTCAATTCCCTGAGGGAATGTCTTACAGTGCTCACACATATAGTCTCCCATTCATAGGCAACCAGGGCAGACCCTGCTTAGCTAAGGGGACAAGTCATGCTTGCTACCACAAGATCAGCTCTCCTCTCCTTGCTATGGATATCGCTTTGCCTTGCTATGTTTTTGAATAAAAGTACTGGCTGACACGTCCTGCAGCATAATGAGGGCAGTTCAGACCACCATCCGCACCATAACAACACCTGACAAAGCTACCTTGCAAGATGGCAGTACCAGGACTGCTGATTCCTGTGGAATTGCACATTGTGCCCTGCTTCCATGGTGCAGCAGCATTGCTGGGTGATTTAGGGCCCCACAGCAGCATGAGCAGGTCTATACCACCTGCATTATGCTGTGGGACATGTCAGCCGCTGTTCCTTGCATCTCTGGCATGTGAATGGGGGAAGCATCTGCTCTGTTGTGCACCCAGACATAGGAATTGGGCTCCCGGGTTCCACGTGTAATATTTAAACCAGCAGGAATCACAGAAAAACTGTTTAGGTCAACCTCCTAGATCAGTGGTTCCCAACCTGGATTAGGGATGGGCACGGAACCGGATCAGAGGCGCTTTATGGGTCTCTGAACCAGTTCAAACAGCGGGCGGTTCTGCCACTTCAAGGCGGGGGTGCATCTTTAAGGGTGGGGGAGGGTGAGCTTGACGCTCCCTGAGCTTTCCCCCCACCATCGGGGTGGCAGTGTTGCCCCCTTTACCAGAAGTATTCCATGCCCGACGTGCGCAGGTGCATTGGATACTTCCAGTTACTTCCAGTAAAGGGTGCAATGGGGCAGTAGGGAGGTACACTGCTGCCCCAATGGACTTTTAAAAAATGGAGCACCAGGGGAGAGAAGCGGAGGGAGGGGTAAGTACAGCCTCCCCCACCCTTAAAGATGCACCACCACCCCCGCCTTCAAACCACCCCTGCCTGGTTCTGTGCACATCCCTAACCTGGGCTTCTCCAGATGTTGCTGATCAACAGCTCCCAGCATCTCAAGCTACAATTTTATTATGGCTGTGGATGCTTGGAGTTGTAGTTCAGCAATATCAGGAGGAACCCAGATTGGGAACCACAGTCCTAGACCTTTGAATCTGGCCCTTTGACTCTGATACAAGGGTTACATCAACATAGACAGAATCAAATATTTAAAACATTCAAACCCAATATTCCAACTTTACACCACAGGGTACTATATAACCATTGATTTAGACCCTTTGATCTTCTTTGAGAGCACTACCTGAAACAGTTAGTCACATTCCAACAGCAATAACTGCAGAAGGAACAGAAAACTTCATATACGGCTTTGGTGCCAAAAATGAGCAAACCTTTTACTGAGTTTTCTGGGCTTTCCTTGCCATTTTAATGGTAGCTGCTGTGTGTTAAGAGTACAGAATTACAGGAAACATTGATCTAATGCAAGCCCTGCATACGCTTTCACTCCTGGCAAGTAGAGCCACCTGTGGATCTGCACACTTGCACAGCTTGAAATCTTTATTGCTTTGCCATTTGTAACAGGCTAAAGATTTTAAGCATGTAATCACTGATGCATGGCTGGAATAAAGTGTTCAAGGGAAAAGGAACAGCCACATCTTGATAGCTTGTTTTGCATGCTTTCCATATTTTTGGCACTACCATCTCTGATTTTCATTAGGCCCTGTTTTGCAGGACCTGGGTTCTGAAATGAAAAGTTACATCAACTGTGAGGTACTTCACTCCTGAGGCACATACTGCAGAGGTTATTTTCCTTGGAACTCATGTCACTGCCAGAGAAGCCCCATGTTGAGTTGATCTGGGGGATACACATTTTAAGACAGGTGAATGAGGTATAAACTGAAAGTGGCTTATCCTATGAAGAAAGATGAGCAGTGATCGTGGATTCTAACTTCATTCATCATTTTGCATCAAATATGATGAATAAACCTCTTTGTTCATTCATAATCTTCTTTGGTGCAAAATGATGAATGAACTTAGAAAGAATGAACTCTCATTTCCCATCAAAGAATCTGCTCTCAGTACACCTCAAACAGTGAAAACACAAAACCCAGTACCCCATGGGCTTGTGGTTTGGGGGATATTTGGCACCTTATGCGCACTATATCACAACCCACTCTGGGTCACCCTGATGCCCCCAAGGGGAATTATGGGGCTGCTGAATCCCTTATCATTCCCGATGGGGGGCGGAGCTTAAAGGCCCAACTTAAAAAAAATTAAAAATCACCCCTTTCACCAATTTATTTGAAATCTGGATGGTAGCAGGCACCCACTGGGGCACGACCACCCATCCCACTCTTCTGTCCCCAGAACCCCTTTTCTGTCCCAAATCTGCCACAATTAAAAAATTGTTAAAAATCACCCCTTTGCCTAATTTCTTTGAAATCTGGGTGGTAGCTTCCTTCTACTCATTGGGCACTACCACCCACCACAACCCACTCTGGGCCACCCTGGTGACCCCCGTGTAGAGTTATAACTAATGCTGCTGAAATCTCCATTATTTCCTATGGGGAAAAGCTGAAAGATGCGTGAACTTTCAAAAATTGTTAAAAAATCTCCCTTTTGCCCAATTTCTTTGAAATTTGGGTGGTGGCTTCCACCCATTGGGCACTACCACCTACCCAAACCTTTTGCCCCTGGAACTCCTTTTTTGCCCCAAATTGATTCAGATTCAGAAAATTTGGGTACAAATCAAATCTGGGGAGATTCAGGGGGCAGATTTGAAGGACCCAAAACAAATTGGGGGTGATTCAGTTTGGGTACAAATCGAATAAAAAAATCAATTTGTGCACATCCCTACTTTTTACCAGCTGTGATTGATTCAACAACTCTGATTCAACAATTACCTGAGGGAGCACCTTTCTCTACAAGATCCCCACTGCTTATTAAGATTAGCAGGAGTGGTCCGTCTTTGGGTGCCACCAGTTTATCTGGTGGCGACCTGGTATCAGGACTTCTCAGTTGTCACCCCTGGTTTGTGAAACTTACTCCCCATGGATATAAGAGGATTATTTGCCTTGGAGGCCTTCAGAAGAGTCTTAAAGACTCATCTTTGATATCTAGTTTTAGTTTTAGTTTGTATATATGGTTTAAATATTTTTTTAAAATAAATTGTTTTATTTTGTGTTTTTGATTTTTATGTAAACCACCCTGAGCCACTTTAGGAAGGGTGGTATATAAACTGAATAAGTAAATAAATAAGTAATATAAAACTTACTAAAACGAAGAAAAATGAGCACCCTAGCTTTAGGCCTTGGGGCTGTCTCACAATTGTAAGTTGCAAGATAACATAAATCACAAGCTTAACTTCAGCTACCAGTGTGCTTGGTTTTCTTTTACCTGAACTTCCATAACTTAACATAATTTAACCATGCCATGCATATGGTCCTGCCTTCCAGCTCCCCACAACACAGGCAGATGTGCAAATAGCTGTGCTCTGACCAGCTATGAAGACACCCATAAAATATCAGAGATGCCTGACAGGAGGCAAGCATGTCAAGCATGTATGTCTGGTCACCCTCGTGGGATAAGTGGATTGCCTCTTTCCCAAATAATTCTGAGCAGGGGAATTGGTGTCATGCTGGTGTATCATCACTCTGCCCTGCTAAGCCAAAACTCTGGCTTGCAGGGTAGTTTCCCCAACACAGAGAGACACACTGGAAACACCAAGTGGGTGGGTCTCCGTGTGTTGTGGAACAAGCCGGCCGCACAGCAGTGGTGTCTCAGTCATCTGCTACCAGAGTGCTGGTGCCTAGGGTTCTGGATCTGGATGCCCAGGCTTACCGACATGTGCATACAACCAAGCTATGAGCAACAACCCTTCTTTGAGATCAGTGGGAGTGGAGCTGCAGGGAGTCAAGGGCAGTGCTCGCCCCCCCCCATCATAATGACAGCAGACAGCAACTTCCCTCATGGCAGGTAATGTATTTGGCCAGAATGGTGGGCAGTGTTTGTGGTCAGATGGGTTCCCTGGTATTGAGTCCGAATGTGGGATCTGATAGCAGAATTTTCCTCTGCAGGAACGGGGTCCAAAATCAAAGAGCTCCAGGGGGGACTGTGGTTCTTGGTATCCCGTACACAGCCATCAGTGTCTGAAAAGAAAAGGAAGGGAAGCCAGCCCTGACATCCAAAAGTAGCACCAGCTTTCGTGCTACAGATCTCTTGCTGCCTGCCAAGGTTTGGAGAGCCCCCAGCAACTTGCCCTTCTAAGGCACCATGAGGGATTCCTGAAGCACCAAACGGAACCAAAACTTACTTCAAAAAGGAATGGCCCCAGACACGTGGCCAGGATTTTCATGCCTCTCCTTTCCACCTCTCACAGAATCCCATGAGTGGCATAACATAACCAGCTAATGCTGCTCATTCATTGCTCAGGGCAAATTACCACCACTCCTACGCTGCATCCATGGCAGGAAAGAGCAAATGTGCCTTTTCATAAGTGCTCCAGATTTCATTGTGCCTTTCTTTAAACACAGTGGTTAAACTTTACTACCTTTTGAGCACTTATCTCGGCTCTTAAAAGCTTTATGTGGCATTTAGTTGAATGACATGTGCAGTGGTCACTAACTAAAAGGGGTGATATGGAGTAAGGAATGTAGAAATACAGGAAAAATGGTCAAAAACCTAAAAATGGGAGTAGGAGTGGAAAAACCACCATAATGCCTATGCGTAATGCATAATTAGCAAACTGCTTCATATCATTTTGACCTTATCTCACTTTTGATACAGACCATTAGCAGTCCAAGGTAATGCAGCTGCTGTCGTTGCTCTATGTAATGTGGGGTGTGAGCAACTGAATATTGATCCGTAAGTGCCATAAGTAATGTTAAACACCACTATACTAAAGATTATTCAGGCCACCACAGTTGTCAATATATGAAACCTCAGTTCAAAATGCACTTTACCATGCAAGTGTTTAACAAAAGTAGAGGATACAATATTGCAACAATGAGTATGTCTACAGTAAGAAGGAGCATTAAAGTTTATGTATGCTTAAGTGTATGAATGACTGTTAAAGGAGAATATGGGGCTTGTATACTTTGTGGCCCTTCAAAATGAGGCAGAATAGAGGACAGATGGGTGCAGTTTCATGACACCAGGCATAGCTTTACAAATTAAGCTCCTGAGCAGAATAAAAGATCTTGCAATGCTATGTTGTGCAGTGCTACATTTGCAGGACAGCATGTCCATTGATGTTTTTTCTTGTAAAATAATTATATAGATTATTGCTAGGCTTATGCTGGACATTTCTATATTTTGCATGAAAGGTGAATTAGGGGAACTGAAAAGTTCCTACATCCCCACCACCACCCCTATTCTATTTATGCTACTTTTGAGTATTCTGCTGTTGATGCAGTACCTTTTAAGACCCATTTTAAAAAGGATTTCTTGTTTAATGGTGCCATACCAGCAACCTACAGGGCTACAAAGGTGCTCTCACTGGAGTGTCATCATCATTGTCATGCTGTGACATAAGTGCTAGGTACCATGGAGGGGAGTCAGCTTAAGTGGCACAGCAGGGAAATGCTTGACTAACAAGCAGAAGGTTGCTGGTTCAAATCCTTGCCGGTACTATATCAGGCAGCAGTGATATAGGAAGATGCTGAAAGTGATCATCTCATACTGCATGGGAGGAGGCAATGGTAAACCCCTCCTGTATTCTACCAAAGAAAACCACAGGGCTCTGTGGGAGCCAGGAGTCAAAATTGACTTGAAGGCACACTTTACCTTTACCATGGAGGGGAGGCTAACGTTATTGAAGTAGTGGAGGGATATAGCTACACAATTGCTCTGCAAACACTTTTACTTACATGAAGCATTCCAAGAATTGCTGAAAACTTCCAAATAAGGTTGCAAAGCTGGGAAGCTGCATTGGCTTGCACTATCACCCTTGTGGGTGATATTGATTTAAAAGAAGGTCCCCCAATACCCTAATATGATATGCTTTCCTATGTAATATCAGGTTTGTTTAAGAAATGTCCCCACATGTTCACTTACCGGTTGCAGTATGGTTTGGAACACATTTCAAAAAAATGTGGCTAATTTCCTGAGCTACAGTGCAGAAGGAAGGGAGGGGGAAAGGGAGGGAGGGAGGGAGGGTAACAACTTCAGTGCAGTTTGCATAAGTCAATGGCAAATGGCTCATTCGTTTTAGGAGCTGCAGGCTGCACACTTAATCAAATGTCTTTGCTTTTAGTGGGACTCTTAGCTCCAACTAACTTTGGTTGATTATGCTCTTGGTCCATTTCTGTCATCCTTACAAGACTTTTTCCTGGATGGAAACATTGGCACGTATCTCACTTGTGAGGCAAGGCGACTATTTAAAGCTTTCCAACCACTCAGCTGACAGCTGCTGATTATATATGTTTTTTCAGCCCTCTCTGATACTGTAACATGCCCATCATCCAGCTGATGGGGTTAGATATAAAAGCCTCCCTGTCAGCCAGATGATGAACAGATGGCTTTTAAAACATCAAAAAGGGTTTTTAATACTAATTTTAAAATGCTTGCCATATGACTGATGAGGGAGTTTTGGGAACAATCATCCTCTCCCTCTCTGCTGCAACATTTACCCTGCAGACAAAACAAAAGCAGTTTTTTAAAAAAATGCTTAGTGTCTTCTGCATATTAAAACATCTTCCTGGTAGGGGGTATTCCCCCCCTCCCAAAGTCTGGAAACTCCAGTCTCAGAAATATTGGTCTTTTTATGGGCTTTAAAAAAATCTGGGCCAATCCTCAAATATAGATGTATACCCCAAAGCTAGGCCTGACATGCTGACCCATGAAGCATCAATGCATCAATGTTGCATTCAAGACGAAGGCTGCAGTGGTGCATGCAGATGGCGAAAAACTATCTTCTTTCCACAGCTTCCTGCACCACCCAAAAATATCTCCCGGGGGCTGAGGGACATATTTTCAGGTGGCACAGGCAGCTGCAGAAGACCACAGTCTTATTCTGCAGTAAAATATTCATTCACCCGTGCTCCAATTGTTAGCATATCAGCTAATGTAAATTTGGATTGGCCCTAGTTCTATTCTTCTTCCCATTGAAATGTCTTCAGAAAATATTGCTGCTGCTGCTGCAGTAAATATTTATATACCACTTTCCAACAAAAGCTTCCAAAGCGATTTACATAGAGAATGAATGAATGAATGAATGAATGAAGTGGCTCCCTGTCCCCAAAAGGCTCACAACCTAAAATATTGCTTAGCCATCTCCTTTTATGGGTGTGGGTAAAGATGAGTGATGACACTCAATCTCTCACAGGGACGTGAAAAAATAAGCTTTCACAACTGGATGGCCACCGACTTTCACTCAAGTTACACACTATTTCTACACCTAGTCCAATAATTTTCAACAGTCTTGTTTTCAAAACACGGGCATGCTTCTAACCTTAACATAAATGTGGGTTTGATACAGTAATTTTTTACTATCTGTATCTGTCTTCCCTCCCATGGCTGTTCTCTTTTTTTAATGGCTCCCTCCATTTCTTAATAAATAAACATCAACCCACCAAAATAGTATTTACCACTGATAGAACTTCTTTAGGGAGAATTTATCATATTTGAGAATCATAACCTATCAGCTGAGACTAATGAAGTAGGTGAAAATTGGTTTTTGTGTAGGTTCTATAAAAGGAGAGGGAAATACTATCTCATATAGACATGGCATGTTTAAAGGGAATGAGCACCATCCCGTATGGAGTTAGGCAAGCTTAAACCCAATGCAGTTATTTAAAAGTGACATATTATGCTGATTTCTCTGTATGAATGTGATGCTGGTTAATTACACATTTAATTCACGAAGAATGACCCTTGAGAACTGTGATATCTTTAAAAAAATGAAACCAATCTTCCTACAACAATTATGAACTCTTTTTCTTTCAAGGCAATGTTAATAATGAAGCCAACTTGCATGGACTAATCATATAACTAATTTCCCTCCAAAACTGTGAGCTCCTCTAAATGCAGCAGTTTCCTTTTTCTTGCAGGTTGACTTACCTACTGTGAAATTTCTGCTCTTTAGAAGCTTTGCAGAATATACAGAATGAAGACAGACTGGTTATTATTTACCAGAATACTAATCTGTGACTTGCTTTGGCATATTATGCTGATTTATCATAAGGGAGGCAATTGCCACAAGCCACACTTTGGCATATGTAAACATTCTCTGACATTTTACATGCAATGCTGAAGAGCATTCCAGACCTATTGTTTCCTTTATTCTGCCAATCAGATCTTCCAATTATTGTGAACTTGCTATGTCAATAATTAGCAGTGTATGTGGGGGTGGGGGACAATCAAGTGACAATCATGACTCAACATGAATAGAGTTAGGTTGACACAATACATTTATATGCCTCTGTTGTGACAGAAGAAATATGATGCCTACATTCACTGTTACCTCCATAGCCCTCACTGAAATCAGCTGTTGTATTCTATCTAGTAATCTTATGTGTTTCATTGTTTGGAGGCTTGTCCAAGTGGGGATTCTGTAGAGAGTGTGTTGGGTGGAATCAGAAAGAAAGGAGAGGGAAAAGGGGAGAAGGAAAATGGAGTTGCTTCTGAATGAAGTCTTAGTTAAATCAGCATAAGGGGCTATTCTCATGATCTGCAAAAATTGGGCTAGGAGAGCCTAGCCCAATTTTTGCAGATCGTAAGAACCACCGGGCTCCACTGCGAGCCCGGTGGTTCTAGAGCGGGTAACCCGCTCAAGAACCCCTGCCCTAAAACCAGGTTTGCAGAGCGAGCATTCTGCAAACCTGGTTTTCAAGATCATGAGTAGCCATGGCACGGCTTTGCACCGCACCTACTCACGAGGAGACCCCTGGAGGGAAGGTGAAAAGCTGCATCCTGGCTCCGGGGGTCTCGCCAGCATGCCCTGTGCACTCGCACAGGGCATGCTGGACCTTCCAGGGGCCAATCGGCCCCCGGTCCCCCAGCCCCCACCGGCTCCGCCACAGAGATGGCAATCATGTGGGCGGCCGATCCAGCCGCCCAAGGCTCCCTCCCCGCGCACTCGAAGAAACTGGGTCTCACTGATCATGAGACCTGGTCCTAAGATTTCTTCATGTTTACTACAAGGGAAGCAGTTATAAAATCAACTTTCTGAAATAAATGTTCTCTAAACTGTGTAAAGGAAGGTCAGGCAAGACATTGAGAATAGTTCAGTTCAAGCTACTCATTCTTTTGTGGCTCTATGGAGGTCTGTGTGTATCATGCTATTAATTTCATCTGCAATCTTTTGTGGATCTGTGAGTATTTTTTACAATGGATGAATGGAACTACTACAATCAAATGTTTAATTTCTTAAGCAGACATTTGTATTTGCTTTTTTGTAAATGTTCACTTTAAAGTTAATTTGAAATTTTGAAAATGTCAACTTCCCATTTAATTGCAAATATAGACCTCAGAACTTTGGAGCAGGAGATTTTATGTAGAGAAACTAAAACTGACAACATATTATTGCATGAATTTTCAAGTTCTTGGTTGACCTATATTATCATTCACCCAAATAAAGGAGAAGTTGAAATCACCGAGTTACAGAGAAATTAAATTCTAGTTCTGTTCTATATTCTATATTTGTACCTAAAGAATTCAACCAGCAATTGAATTGAACAAATCTGTCACTTAAATACAAATTTGCAAAAGTTCACCTTTGAGATGTTAGAATTTTGAAAACTGAGTTCAAAATTAATAGTCCTAGCATTCTTCCACCAGATAGCTCAGGTTTGAAACAGGCTAAAAGTAAGGTAGGAGGACATGCACACACCTCCTACCTCACTGCCTGGACATATGCAACATTGGGGCTCTACACTGCCACTGGGAGCAGTGGCCATAGAGCCCGACTGCAGCATGGCCAGGAAGAGGAGTCCTGCTGCATTGCAGCAGCCTCTCCACTGCCCATGCAGTGCACTGTGGGATGTGGGATAACATCATCCTCCCAATCCCACACAAGGCAACTGATTTTGTGCCAGTGGTGGTGCCCAAAGAAATGAAGATCGTTTGGGGGAAGACTGGTATGGTCTTGCCTTTCCCCCAGCCCTCCCCAGCTCCAGCGGTCATGTGAACAACCTCACTGTTTAGTCTTTTAGAGGCATACAGAAATACTTTTGTGATCTTTTTCTGGTATCCAGACCAGCACTGTGTGGGTGTAGCCATGCTGAGCTCCAATTGCCACTGCACTGTCATATGAGAAGATGAAAGAGTGATTTTTTAATTATCTACCTTTCCCTCAGAAGCCTTACTAAGTATCATGGTAATGTGTCCCTTAGAATTCTGCAGGTCTGAGCAGACTCACAGAGCTGAGTTGGATTGGGGTGGAGCTGAAGAAAGAAGGAGGAGAGCAGAGAGGCAGACACTGAAGAACTGGTCACTAGGAAGGTTGAGGGGGAGGAGAAACCTTAAAAAGAGCTGAGTGTCTGGTCTGAGCACCTTACCTAAGCAGTTTCACCCCTGCACCTTCAGGAAACCTAGCAGCCAAGAGACAAGCTAGCCAGCAAAAATACCTTTAGGCTATTCTCACGATGGAGGGAAACTAGGCTAAGGGAGCCCAGCCCGGTTTCCCCCCATCGTGAGAACCACCGGGCTCATGGGCGAGCCTGGTGTTTCAACGGCGGCTAGCCTGACAAAGTAGCCCTCACCTTAAACCAGGTTAGCGGAGCGAACAATCTGCTAATCCAATTTTTTCGATCATGAGATGCCATAGCACAGCTCTGCACTGCGGCGACTCACAAATAGACCCCTGAATGGGAGACTGCAGCAAGCCTCCCAGCATCGGGGGTCCCCTCCCCCGCATACTCACATGGAACATGCTGTGACTTCTGGGGGTTGGACGGCCCCTGATCCCCGCCATCCCTATCGGCTCTGTGACAGAGCCAGTAATCATGTTGGTGGCTGATCTGGCCACCCAAGGAGGACTTAATGCTCATGTGCAGGGAGAGCGGGCTTGACCCACTCTCCCCGCCAAACCCCATCTGACTCTCCACACTGCTCGTGTGGAGAGCCTCCTTATCTTCTAGGAGCATGGCAAGTAAAGGGTTAACCAGCCAGCACCTTGGAGCTGTATATGGCAGACAAAGACTTTGGACAGCTGCAAGAGAATCCACCTTAACAGTCATCACAGATAAGTGAAGGAAGAAAGGTCCCTTTTATCTTGAGGCCTGTGTTACCAGGGTGTCTCAAGGGGGTGAGTGAGCATTTGGGGGGGTGAAGAAAGGGAATCTGGAGGAGGGTTTTGGTGTAGATGAGAACTATGCCTAGTCTAAGTAAAGAACAATTTGGGCACATTAAAATCTCACATCTAATTCTGAAGTGAGCTTCTGCAAACCCACAAAGTTCTTCTATGAGCAGGGAATGACAGAACTTTGAAAGTGATTCTGATTCACACAAGCAACCCCTCACTTACATTCTGGGTTAGAACAGTCCCAGGAATGCTAGACAATATGGTATTTATGAGCATGCAGTTCAGTCTCAGCCACATTAAGTGGCACAGCGGGGAAATGCTTGACTAACAAGCAGGAGGTTCCTAGTTTGAATCCTCGCTGGTACTATATCGCAGGGTTGCCAGAACCTAAGGGGTATACTTGTGAGTCAAATGGGCTGTAAGCCAAAATTTGGCTTTTTTAAAGCCAGATCTGGCCACCTAGCTAGATCGGGCAGCAGGGATATAGGAAGATGCTGAAAGGCATTATCTCATAGTGTGTGGGAGGAGGCAATGTTAAACCCCTCTTGTATTCTACCAAAGAAAACCACAGGGCTCTGTGGACACCAGGAGTCGAAACTGACTTGACGGCACACCTAGTATAAGCTCACATGCAATAAAACTCTGAAACAAACACATACCCTGAAATTTCCTTGGAATTATTTCAGTTATTGAAGTAAGGCATCTCTCTTTTTTTCTTCATTGAGTTTGGTTGCTTCTCTATATTCCTGAATCACAGCTATTTATTATGAGAACTACTAGGTAATGGTGTGATAAACACCATCAGCCTGTATTGGTGTGGTAAACACTCAGCCTGCACTGAAAAAAGAGGGACATTGAGGATTGGTGAAACAAAACAAACAAACAAAACCCAGTCACTGAAACCCAGCTTCTATAAAGCAACATTTCAGCAAACATGTAATGGTGTGAATGAATTTGCATGATCATAAGTCTGATCTATTTAATAAATAAATAAATAAATAAATAAATAAATAAATAAATAAATAAATAAATAAATAAATAACACTTGGAACAGAAACTTTACTATATTAAATAAATTGTAAATGAATTAATGAAAAGCAAATTGATAAAACAGGACAGATCATAACTAAGGTGACTACACTCAAATATTAGCATGCTGATTTGTGGAAGCTCTTAAAAAACCTAACATTGATTCAAATTGTTTCTATATAAACTAAATGCATTGTGCATTATGACTTTCACCAAATTGGCATTATCTTAAATCCCTTGTTTGAACAAGAGTTCAATCAATAACACATTATAAAAGAGCAGTACTGAGGTTCCTTCTGGGGGTATTTGTTCAGAAAAATATACTGAGCAATTGGATTTTTGAGTGTCTTGTATTAGCCTTCACCTTTGAAATCATGTTTTTATTTTAAATTAATTGCTGAAGATCTTTTGATTTGTTCCTTTTAAATATGCTTTGTTGCAGGAACCTCCATTAAAATCAATCACAACTTGAGCAGATATTTCATAGTACTTTCTCAGCACAGGCATTTTATTTATTTATTTATTTATTTTTACATTTCTATACCGCCTTTCGTTAAAAGAAAACACCAAGGCGGTTTACAAAAATTAAAACATACAATAAAAGCAGTAAAAACATCAAGCAATAAAAACATCAAGCTAAAAACATATAAACAAGCATAAAAACACGACAACAGATAACAGATAAAAACACAGAGAAACCGCAGTAAAAATGATCATGTAAAAGCCTGGGTAAAAAGCCAAGTCTTTAAAAGCTTTCTAAAAGCCGTGATGGAGTCTGAGGAACGAATGGCCACCGGGAGAGCATTCCAGAGTCTAGGGGCAGCAACAGAGAAGGCCCTGTCCCGAGTGCACGAAAGCCGGGCCTCCCTCATTGTCGGCACCCGGAGCAGGGCCCCCCCAGATGTCCTTGTCAAGCGGGCAGCAACCCTTGGGAGCAGGCGGTCCCTCAAATACCCCAGGCCCAAACCGTTAAGGGCTTTAAAGGTCAAAACCAGCACCTTGAATTGGACCCGGAAACAAACTGGCAGCCAGTGCAGCTCTTTCAAAATGGGGGTGATATGTTCCCAACGGGCAGCTCCAGATAACAACCTCGCTGCCGCATTTTGCACTAGCTGCAGTTACCGGATATTCTTCAAGGGCAGCCCCACGTAGAGCACGTTACAGTAATCGAGCCGCGACGTGACTAAGGCGTGGGTAACCGTGGCCAGATCTGCCTTCTCGAGAAAGGGACGCAGCTGGCGCACCAGCCGAAGCCGTGCAAAGGCACCCCTGGCCACCGCCTCCACCTGAGCTTCCAAAAGCAGAGCCGGGTCCAGTAGTACCCCCAAGCTGCGTACTTGCTCCTTCAAGGGGAGTGCAACCCCATCCAGAACCGGTAAAATCTCCTCATCCCGATTGGCTCTCCTACTGACCAACAGTACCTCCGTCTTATCCGGATTCAATTTCAGTTTGTTAGCCCACATCCAACCCATCACGGCCTCCAGCCCCTGATTCAGGACATCCACCGCCTCCCTAGGATCAGATGACAAGGAGAGATAGAGCTGAGTGTCATCCGCGTATTGCTGACAACTCAGTCCAAATCCCCGGATGACCTCTCCCAGCGGCTTCATGTAGATGTTAAACAGCATGGGGGACAAGACCGATCCCTGCGGGACCCCACAGGCCAACGGCCATGGGGCCAAGCAGTAGTCCCCCAGCACCACCTTCTGGACCCTCCCCTCAAGAAAGGACTGGAACCACTGCAACACAGTGCCTCCGATTCCCATACTCGAGAGGCGGCCCAGAAGGATACCATGGTCGATGGTATCAAACGCCGCCGAGAGGTCCAGCAGAACCAACAGGGACGCACTCCCCCTGTCTAGTTCCCGGCGTAGGTCATCCACTAGAGCGACCAAGGCAGTCTCAGTCCCATACCCGGGGCGGAAGCCAGATTGAAAAGGGTCCAGATAATCCGTATCATCCAAGACCCTCTGCAGCTGGGACGCCACCACATGCTCCATCACCTTGCCCAAAAAGGGAAGGTTAGACACAGGTCTATAATTGTCCAGGTTGGAGGGATCAAGGGAGGGCTTTTTTAATAGAGGTCTTACCACCGCCTCCTTAAGGCACGATGGCATCCTGCCCTCCCTTAACGAAGCATTAACAATCACCTCCAGCCATCTGCCTGTCCCCTCCCTGGCAGCTTTTATTAACCATGAAGGGCAAAGGTCAAGAGCGCATGAAGTCGCCCGCACACTGCCCAGGATCTTGTCCACATCCTCAGGCCGCACCAACCAAAAAGAATCCAACACAACGGGACCAGATGGTACCAGAGGCACGTCTGCCGGAACTGCCAAAACTCTGGAGTCCAGGTCAGCACGGATGCAAGCGACTTTATCTGCAAAGCGACAGGCAAACCGATCACAAAGAGCCATAGATGACTCCTCCCCCATTGTCTGGGGGGATGTGTGGAGCAATGTTTTCACCACACGAAACAGCTCTGTTTGTCTGCACTGAGCAGACGCAATGGAGGCGGAGAAAAAGCATTTCTTCGCCGCCCCCACCGCCACGGCATAGTCCCTAAAATGGGCTCTAGCCCGTGTTTGGTCGGATTCGTGATGACTCTTCCTCCAGCGTCGCTCCAGCCGTCGCCCGAGTTGCTTCATCGCCCTAAGCTCCGAGGAAAACCAAGGAGCTGAACAGGCTCCGCCAAGCCGGAGAGCCCGGGCCATCTCTCCATTCCAGAGATCAACCAAGGCCTCGACAGGGTCACCAGCTCTGTACACTGGAAACTCCCCGAGGGCCGTCTGAAATCCGAGCGGATCCATAAGCCTCCAGGGGCGGACCATCTTAATCGGCCCACCACCCCTGCAGAGGGCAGACAGAGCAGTCAAACTAAACCCCACCAGGTGATGATCTGTCCATGACAAGGGAGTGGTCTCAAATTCCCCCACCTCCAGATCATTTATTTCCTGGTCGGCAAAAACCAGATCCAGAGTGTGTCCCGCCACATGGGTAGGGCCCGATACCAATTGAGACAGGCCCATGGTTGCCATGGAGGCCATGAAATCCTGAGCCGCACCCACTAGGGGGGCCTCAGCGTGGACATTGAAATCCCCAAAAACAATAAGCCTGGGGGAACCCAAGGCCACCTCCGAGACCACCCCTGCCAGCTCAGGTAGGGAGACTGAAGGGGTGGTCGGTACACCAGCAGAATCCCCAGCCTATCTCGGAGGCCCACCCTCAAGGACAAACACTCGAAATTCTGAGATTTGGAAACGGGGAGAGTCTCACGAAAGATGACCGCAACGCCTCCTCCCCGACCCTCGAGGTGGGGCTGCTGCACGATCTGGAAACCTGGAGGACAAAGCTGAGAGAGACCGACCCCGCCCAGCGCATCCAACCAGGTCTCCGTCACACATACCAGGTCAGCACGCTCATCCACAATCAGATCGTGGATGAGAGATGTTTTTGCGTTAACTGACCTGGCATTCAGCAGCAGCACCC
Organism: Hemicordylus capensis; assembly: GCF_027244095.1. Classification (NCBI taxonomy): domain Eukaryota; kingdom Metazoa; phylum Chordata; class Lepidosauria; order Squamata; family Cordylidae; genus Hemicordylus; species Hemicordylus capensis. Next base: position 290,735,302 of record NC_069658.1, on the reverse strand, counting down.
TAATCCTCGAAGGAGCGTTCTCAGAGCTCGCTAGGGTCAGAGGGTTGGGAGAAGGGCCGGAAAAAGGAACAGACCTCAATTGCCTGGACCGATTTCCCCTGGAACAGCCTGCCCAACTCCCACCGCCATACCTCCCTCTGCCCGCTACCCGTGATATTGCCACCCCCACTCCAGACCCACTTTTTCGCTCTCCCAGACACATCTCCCCAGACTAACCCACCATGGCCACTTGGCTTAATAAAAACCAGAACCAGGCTTATGTAAACTCCTGCTAGCTTCTCGATTAAGGGAAGACGGATCTTCAGGCAGAGGAGAGAGATCTTCTGGGACCCCAGGCAGCTCGCCCCATGGCTGAGAGCCACAAGGACGAGAGCCCTTGTGCTCTCGCCCTTCAGCTCGCGCCAAGAGGCTCGCGTCCCTGGGCCAGCCTGCCCCATATAATGGCAGAAGCCCCAGCTCAGCAGCAGCCCAGGAGATGTAACACACCTAGAGAAGAGGTGGGGCAGAAGCAAAAGACAGTCAGTGCCCCACCTAAGCTGTTCCCCTCTTCCTTCTTCTTCCCCAAGCCTTGGGCCAGCCTGCCCCATATAATGGCAGAAGCCCCAGCTCAGCAGCAGCCCAGGAGATGTAACACACCTGGAGAAGAGGTGGGGCAGAAGCAAAAGACAATCAGTGCCCCACCTAAGCTGTTCCCCTCTTCCTTCTTCTTGGATCGTTCTGATATGCTTCTGACACTATCAACATATAGAATAGAAGTTTTCGTCCATGTTCAAGTCCTTTCCCACTAAACTAAATAAAACAAAACAAACCCAAAGGGAAGTAGGTACTTCATTGTTCATTATGTGGACATTGGCTTGAATTAAGCTGTCGATGACTAACCTCCAGACTGATACTGTACTAGTGCAAACTTGTTGCACTAGTGCATGGATGTTGTGCTAGCTCATTCCGCTAATTTGGGAATTTGCTTCCCAGACTGTTGTTGTACTGCTGCAACAAGGTTCGCTTACACAAGTTGGGGTGTGTCTCCTGCTGTGAAAACTCTGATTCAGTTGCAGGGAATGATGCAAAGCTAACCCTGTACTCGTGCAATGAACAAAGATGCATGCAAGCAAGATGGTCATGTAGCTGAGTGGATGCTCAGAGTTGCTGAGTCTCTTGCACTCTTGGTCCATTTGCACAAGTATTTGCACAACTTGAGCAACAATGATGACGACTATCGTTGTTGCTCAAGTTGTGCAAATACTTGTGCAAATGGACCAAGAGTGCAAGAGACTCAGCAACTTTGAGCATCTGCTTAGCTACCTGACCTTCTTGCATGCGTGCATCTTTGTTCATTGCACGAGTACAGGGTTTGTTTGGATGCCAGCCAATAATAGCATTGTATTATTAATTGATTGATTGATTGAATGAATGATTTTTATACCACCCTTCCAAAATGGCTCAGGGCAGTTTACAGCTAAAACAAACCATTAAAACAGTAAAGAGCTAAAACAAAAATTAAAAACAATATAACAATGATTAACAATTTAAAAACATTTTAAAACAACAATTAAACAATTTGCAATAATTAAAAACCCTGAAACTGGGTTAAAATATTAAAACGATTTTAAACCCTGGAAAGCCAGGGCAAACAAATACATTTTAAGGTCTCTCCTGAAGGCTAATAGAGAATTCAAATTACGGATTTCCACAGGGAACGCATTCCACAGCCCCGGAGCAGCTATCGAGAAGGCCCACCTCAAATCTTTAATATAATATTATTAATAATATTATATTAAAGATTCAAAAGAACTCCTTCACTAATATTGTTTTAAATATATCCTGCATCACAGAAAGACAATGGCTGATATCCAAAGCAGCAGTCTGTGGATGGAACAGAGCTCCATCCCCGTAAAGAGAGACTGCTTTTAACTCAGCCAGAATCTTCCTGAGCAGTAAAGTATGCATGCAGGGTGTGTGTGTGTGTGTGTGTGTGTGTGTGTGTGTGTGTGTGGTTTTTGCTGCTCTCCCATGCCTCTGTAGGTGCTCTTTGCCTTCCCAAAATATGTCCCTGAGAACTGTGCCACCCTCAGGGACATATTTTGGGAAGTCAAAGGTCACAGAAAAGAGAATGCAGTGAAAGTCCCTCCCCCATGTGTTTGCCCTGCTGCCCTGCTGCTCACGAAGAGTCTGGCTGAGTTAAGAGCAGCGTCCCTTCATGGGTATGGAGCTCTCAGAAGCATAGGCTAACATCCAGAGCAGCAATTTGGGGATGCAGGAGAACTGTGTTCCTCGGTTGCTGCTCTGAATGTCAGCCTACACTATTTATTTTAATTATTTAATAGAATAATCAGTTATAGTCCTTTTTGTTTTATTGCTGATATTGTTTTAATGTTGTACATTGCCATAAAATTTTGTAAGAAAATACTAACGTATTTCATTATAAATTGCTATAAATAACTAAATACATAAGTAAAAGAGAGTTAAATGATCAAAAATATATTTGTTTTCATTTCTGAATGCCTGTGTCTGATTCAGTGTCCCATGCTGTTTGGAAGATAGCCAAGTTTCTAAGGCAGTGCTGGCCCAATATTGCAACTAATGCTGGCTGCAATAACCCACACGATTTTGTTTACGGATGTCCACAGTATCAGTCAGATCAAATGGCATGAATGCAATTGAAGATGAGGCCATTGAAACCCAGGTGCCCAAGCATTGGGGGACCCAGTCTATATTTTGATACATTTTGCCAGAGCCTGAGTGTCTTTTCTGTTTGGGGGAATGGTGTGGTGGGAGGGGAGGTAGCCCACCTTACAAGTTTGTACGGGGCCCAAAGAAATGATGCTTGTACCCTGATAAGGTAGTGGAGATAATGTAAAATGATGCCAGGAAGAAAAATACAGTAACATTCATTATTTTTAGCAATTTATATATTTGTTTGTTTGTTTTTTACATTTCTATACCGCCTCATCCAAAGGCTCTGGGTGGTGCACAACAAGAACAAAACAAAGGCAAACACCATTTAAAACCTTTTAAAACACTACTTAAAACAATGTAAAAACAAATGTAAAACAATTCAGACTCATTTAAAAGCAATTAACAAGTAAGCCAAACAAGTAATTCTTGAAGGCTCTCTTGAAGGCCAACAACGAGTCCAGACTATGGATATCTTCCAGGAGTGCACTCCACAAGCCAGGGGCAGCTACAGAGAAGGTCCAGTTCTGGCTCGCCACCAGACGCACCAGTAGTAACTGGAGATGGACCTCTCTGGATGACCTCAACATGTGATGGAGATAATACAGAAGAAGGCACTCTCTACGGTAACCCAGACCTAAGTCATTGTGGGCTTTAAAGGCGATAACCAGCACTTTGTATTTTGCCCACAAACATATCAGCAGCCAGTGCAACAGTTCAAGTGCAACAGGCATAATGTGGTCTCTTTGGGTTACCCCAAAGTAGGGGTGTGCACAAATTGATGTTTTTGTTTTGATTTGTACCCGAATTGAAACACCCCCAATTTGTTTTGGTTCCCAATCTGACTCCCCCAAATCACCCTTGATTCAATTTGTACCCAAATTTTCCGAATCTGAATCCGAATTGGTTTGGATTTTAAAAAAGGTCACGGGGCCAAAAGAGGGGTGGTGGTGGTGCCCAATGGGTGGAAGCTACCACCCACATTTCAATGAATTTGGGCAAAGGGGTGATTTTTAAAGGATTTTTGAAGTTTACGCATCTTTTAAGATTTCCCCCATAGAGAATAATGGGGATTTTAGCAGCCTTAGTTAGAACTCCCTGGGGGTCGGCACCAGGCTGGCCCAGGGTGTGCTGTGGTGGGTGGTAGTGCCCAATGGGTGCAAAGAAGCTACTACCCCTATTTCAAAGGAATTGGGCAAAGGGCTGATTTTTTAAGAAATTCTGAAGTTGGCATGTCTTTGGGGCAGATTTGGGGCAGAAAGGGGTTTGGGGGGCAGAAGAATGGGTCAGGCAGTAGTGCCCCAATGGGTACCTGCTACCATCCAGATTTCAAAGGAATTGGGCAAAGGGCTGATTTTTAAAGAATTTGTGCTTTCCCCCCATAGGGAATAATGGGGTTTCCAGCAGCCTCATAACTGCACTTGGGGGGCACTGGGATGCGAGCGAGTGGTGGCATAGTGCACATAGGGTGCCAACCACCGCCATACCCACAAGCCAATGGGGTACTGGGTATTGTTATTTCTGCGGTATTCTGAGTGTAGATTCTCTGGTAGCAAATGAGAGTGGATTCATGGTTTGTCACTAAAAGTTTGTTGACTCAGTCTGCTCAACTATCTGGCCCATTCCGTGCACTTTATGTATGCATCACTTAATCATATTAGATGGCCTAGTCCTGGCTCCATCACTGCAGCTGTCCACAATTGACTCCATCTCTCACTACCTGTGGCTCCACCCATCACCTGCCTTGCCTTTCCCATCCCAGGAACCACCAGACACCACTGCAATGAAGGGAGGAGGCTGGCTTTTAGTTGCTGAACCAACGTGAGCTACTGTTTCTTAAGCTGACTTGAGAAAAGTCAGTAGAGTGACCAGAGACCCTAGGAGGCTTGTAAGGTTAAAGAAGTAATTGCCGGAGGAGTTGCTTTTCTCACTCCTGCAGGGCAAGCTTCACCTGCTGAAATGCCCTCCTGTATGCAACTATAATGGTGCAGGAGCCCTGTCCTCTTTTGCATTGGTCAATGTGGCGCATGAAACATTGGACATTTGCATTGGTCATGTGGCGCATGATTATTATTATTTTGGGTTTGTTTGTTTTTTAATTAAGCCCAAAGAAAGATGAGTAGACTGTGTTTGGAACTGTGGGGTGAATAACTCACTGCATTCATTAACTGAAGACCAATTTAGGTCACTTCCCTTTTCAGGGTTCTCTCTTGGGATTGTTACCTTGGTAACCTGCCGCAGGTAAGTAGCACTGTACAGCTTAGCCTAGCCAAGAAGTAATACTGATAATGGAATTTGGTATGATAGAGCGGAACAGAAGCTTCAAAAGAGTTATTGCAGGATGGTCCAAGTCATTACATGAAATATAAGATTTATTATACAGGCATGGTATACACAGGTTCACATGAATAGGCCAAAACAGAAGAGATAAAGAATGGAGAAGTATGTATTCATTAACAAAACATTAACAAAAAATTTATCCCCATATCTCCTCTCCTTGTGCTCATATATGTTTGCCCATAAGCTACCTACAAATCCAGCCCTAGAACTAATTAAATATTCCTTTCTGGTTTATATTAATGATACACTTGATATTTGCTCTTCGGTACAATATCACACAGAGTGCCTTTATTCCTTTCTTTTCTTTCCCCCACTGCAATCACAATAGAGCATTACAAAATTTCTGCATTAAATGCTGTCTATGTGAACATGGATTGGATAGTATTGGATACACACTTTGCTGACACCTGCTGGTCACTGGAATATTGCTGCACAATATTACAGGGTCATCAGAAGAGAAAAGGGATAATCATGAGAAACTAATTGTCATGTTCTCAAGTTCACAGAATGTGAACAATTAGAATGAACAATGTGTATTGTTCATTCTAATAATTTTTAACTCTCCTCTCTTGTCCAGATTATTGGTATTGTAATAGGCGGATTGTTTCACTCTTGCAATGCACTTTCATGTATGAGGCAAAGGTAAAGTGTGCTGTCGAGTTGATGTCGACTCCTGGCAACCAGAGAGCCTTGTGGTTGTTCTTGGCAGAATACAGGAGGGGTTTCCAGTGCCCCCTCCCACGCAGTATGAGATGATGCCTTTCAGCATCTTCCCATATCGCTGCTGCCAAATATATGGGTGTTTCCCATAGTCTGGGAAACATACCAGCTGGGATTTGAACCGGCAACCTCTGGCTTGCTAATCAAGTCATTTCCCTGCTGCCCCAGGACTCGGCAACATGACGTTGTGACCTACAGTCGCAGGCGGCATGGCTTCTGCTGAAGCTGCAGTTTCTCTTCCGTCTATCACTTTCATTCAGCAAGATTGATAACATAAGACACTTGGAGCTAGACTCCCTTCTCTGCAGATTGTCTGGGTCTGATCTGAGGCATCATATTGTCTTGGAAAAGCCTGGACAAACCTGGCTGGGAGACCTTGACCACAAGCATCTCTGCCTGAAGAAGACAAGGCAATTCCACCAGCCTGCTCAGCAACGTCTCCCACTTTTCATTTGTTTCATCTTTGCTTTTCTGAATCTGCAAGAATGTTAGAGGACAGAGTATTTCCATACTGAATGCGGATTGGCATAGAACCGACTGGATAATCAGTTAAACCAGAAGATTAGCACAGCTACATGGTGACAGCTACATGGATGTTTCATGGATGTGATAGCTACATGGATGTTTCATTTATTGCTAATTTAGCTTTTATAACTCTTGTACAGCCTTTCTTGATTACCTTCTCTTTACAGACTCCAGACTTTGCTAAGATGGTAATCTAACCAACCTGTTTAGTTTGCCTTTGCCTTTATCCAATCTTTATCTATGAAGTTTTCAAATTTTCAAGTAATTTAGAGAAGTGGACATTTTTGCACTTCTTGAAACATGGACTAAAGTGACCTTTATCATTCTTTTTTTGATTTCTTTCTCCTTTTTTTATTGATGATTGATGACTGCATTGTGTATAATAATTAATTTAAGTAAATAGCAAGGGTTATTATACAGTTGGCTTGTTCTTGGCTAATTGGCCATTACAATTGTCCCCCCCACCTTCTATTTACAACTTTTTGTCTGACCTTTGTGTTTGATTCAACTTGGATAGCTAGGAGTACTCTACTATGGGGCACTTCTGCAAGTTTTAATTTGTAAATTATGCTAGGACTCTGGATATATACATTACAACAATATTGATAACAAAATTCTGGCATCCCAGGTGTCTGAATAAAACAAACCAGAAATAATAATGATGATGATAATTTTGTGCTATTTACACACAGTCTACCAGATGTTATTGGCTGGATTTGGCATTTTAATTATCAGGCCCTTTCTAAGGGTCTAGGATAACTAAAGAAGAATTAAAGATATTGTTGTAGTATTTTTGCTGTCTTGAGTAGTGTAGCCTTCTGTAGTTGATGTGTTGTAATTTTATTGATGCCCAAGGTGTCAAGATGGTTTTCAAGTTCTTTTGGTACTGCACCAAGGACACCAACAACTATTGGCACTGCTAATTTTTTGTGTTGTTGTGATGGTGGTGGTTGATGATGATGATGATGATGATGTTGTTAGTAGTAGTAGCAGTAGTATTCATGGCATGCTCTAAGTGCAAATACTTAGCCTGGAAATGGCATTTATATGTATGAGAACCAATGCAGTATAATAACAATACTACTGTTGTTGTTTCTACTACAAATAATAATAACAGTATGTCTGGCTACACATCCCTGTTTCCTTTACCCAGCCGGGCTAGGCTTATCGGGTCCGGCCTCAGAGCAGAGATAGGGAGGGGACTGAGTGTCACCCTGTGCCTCCTCCGTCCCAGGCTGCTTGTTCCTTGTGTCTGCCCCTCTCCGGGTGCCCCTGACACTCTCCACCAGCCAGCCTCTCATCCCTGGCCGGCTCCTTATATGCCTCCTCACAGGCTATGCATCGCCCACCCCCCTCTTTATTACCTGTAATTGACTCTTCTTTACAGCTGTTGCCAATGCCTCTCTCTCTTCTCCCTCCCTCTGCACAGACCCCCTCCCTTCGGGAGGCATGCTGCTGCTGATGTTATCCTCGCACGCCCCCTTATCAGGGCTCTGCTCCTCCTTCACTGGAGCTGAGTCCCTGCCCATTGGCAGTCTTTCCTCTGTCTCTTCCTGGCTACCACCCATCCCTGTCGCCTTGTCCCTCTCACCACTCCATCCTTGGAGGTGAGGACAGCCGGCCTCACCGGACACAGTAATAATAGTAGTAGTAATAGTAATAATAATAATAAATAAGTAATGCCATTTGTTAAGCACCATTGTAGAACAGGTTTTTCTATTAGTTATACGAATTAGGTGCTGTACATAACATTAGGTGCTATACAGGAAGGTGGCAAACCAGCAAATAGAAGAAGTGTGCAGGCAGGGGTGTGTGTCCATGGTTCAGATCTTACCTCAGCTCACTAAGTGACTTAGACAAGCCATCTCCCCTCAGCCCCCCTCTGCAATATGGCGATAAAAATAGTCAGATTCTAATGTTACCCTCCTACTGAATGCATGGAAATACCATATAGCCCTGTCACCATGCCACATTGGCCACATGCCCCAGGCATCCATATGCTCAACACTTGTCTGCAGAAACTTGTTTGAATAAAGGACAACAAGGTGGTTATTGTTGTTTTTGCATGATTTTGAATCCTAGAGGGTAGTTTGGAGTTGGAACCCTAGAGAGTAACTTCCAAATAGGCTAATGCTGATGTACTTTATAGAGTTGTTATGTGATCACCAAGATAGTGTATGGGAAATGCTTTGAAAACTCAACAGTTGCAATATAAATGCTAAATATTATTATTTATACAGTATTGCTATCCAGGCTGCCTGTCAGATAATGATCATAGAGGGCTATGGCAGAAGAAGGATGCTCCTTTAGCTTCCTTATTTCCTCCCCAGGCAATATGTTACAGTCATAATGTAAACAGAGTGTGTAATGCACCACAAGTCAGGCAAAACCTCCAGAGAAACTGAAATAGGTCTGAGCAGGCAGGACTCCTATGGGAGCTCTTATTTTGCTCACAGCTTATATTAATGCATATTAGAATGAGATCACTGAGGTTTTCTAGCTCATTCTGATAAGGCAAGGGGAGCAGAAGCAGAATTGGATGGACTTAGATTTTTCATTTGTTAAATACAAATCTACACATGATTCAGAATCCTCCAATATAACTGCAGGGCCATTTTTAGCTCCACTGAACAGTGTGATTTCATTATTTAATCCTGAGATTAATATAGGTACGGAAACCTCTTAATCTCAAACAGAAAAGCCTGGGGAATATTATTCTGGAGAAATCTGGTTGGTATCTTCAGAAAACCAACATAAGGCTTATATGCCAGTCAAAAATAATTTAAACCTTTCGATAGCACTGGCATACACAAACTCCAGCCAAAAAGTATTGGAGACACTCATTTAACAAGGCAAGCTGAGTGTACCTTACATGGCCTTGTTTTGCAGAAGAGGTTGTCTCTCTGAGAAGAATCAAACACTGAGTTGATCACTGAGCATGGTATAGTGCTCACCTGAATGTATTCTCAGCATATAATCTGAGAGATGGAAGGGACCTTGGAGGTCTTCCAATCCCAATGCCTACTCAATGCAAGAATCTGCTACAGCTGCCCTGACAGATGGATGTCAGCCTCTGTTTGAAAACCTCTAGTCAAAGAGAACTCACCATTGTGCAAGGCAGACTGTTTTACTGTTAAAGAATCCCAACAATCAGAAAAATCCTCCTAATGCCTAGCCTAAATCCATTTCCTTCTCTTTCAATAGGTATGTGCACAAAACCAGTTTGCCCGGTTCGGTTCGAATCCAAACTGGATTGGAACAGGATTGGGCATGTTTTGCACCCTCAAATGGGGGCCCTGGCTCAGCTCAAATTAGAACCAGTTCAGGCCCGGTTCACTCCAAGGTCGAGCCTTCAAACCAAACCAGTTTGAGTGTGAACTGGCTCAGTTTCAAGCTGGTTTGCACATCCCTATCAACTCATTGGTTCTAGTCCTGCCCTTAGAAGTAACAGAGAAGTCAGCTCCATCTTCTATGCAATAGCCCTTCAGATATTTGAAGATGGCTGTCAGGCTAAACATACCCAGCAAGTTTTAACCATTCCTTATAGGCCTTCAGATCCCTCACCATCTTTGTTGACCTCTTCTGAGCCCATTCCACTTCATCAATGGCCCACATACTACACACAGCACAACGTGAACATTGCAAGGTTGTGAGAACGCAGCTGTGCAACTGCAACAATTGTGCAATCTGCATTTACATAAGAATGTTCCCATGATCTCCAATTGAATTACTCTTGTGCATGTGCACTTTGTGTGATTGTAGTTGTGCAGTTGTGCATTTGCAACCTCAGAACATGCACATTGCATTGCATAGTATGTGGGCCACTGTCCTTAAAACTTGGTTCCCAAAACTGCACACAGTGACCAGCTGAGGATGGTTGCATAGAGGATTATTTCTCAGACATTCATGTAGAGAATTATTTGTTTGGAAGCACACAGAAGCCTTCTTCTCACAACACATCCAGAGTGACTGGAGGCATATAGAATGGGTCTGCATTCAGTTGAATATCTGCACAGAGTCCAAATGTGTGCAACTGTACATCCATAGGATATTTCCTTATGACGGATAAGTTAGGAATCCTGCTTTTCCAGTTAATGGGCTGGCAGACTGTTTTTTAAATAGTGGCCATTTTTTAGACACAGACACACTCCCCTAGGAGGACACTGTGTCCTGGGGAATATGGCTACATAAAACTGGCTGCTGCCAAAGTGTGGTGGCATGCTAGAGTTTCTGCCAGCTCCAAGAAGTGAAGAAAAAGGAGTTAAAAGCAAGATTTAAAAGAAACCTAGAAAACATACAATGCTGGACCATTTAGTGGGACCCCTATGAACAGGTCCTGAAATGAACAGTCCAGAAAACAGAGAGATCTCAGAGCCCTCAAAAGGAATAGAGTTCTGAAAATGTAGCGGGAGGGGGTATCCAATACATATTTCAATCATCAACTGTGGCTCGGTGCTTTTGCTTAGTGCATGTGAATTGCCTTTAAATAACTATTGTACTTCCCAGTGTCATATATTTTCAGAACTACTCAATTAACAATGAATACACAGACTGCTGAATAGTTTCCATCCACCCCCCTCATGTACAGGGGGGTGGGTGGGGCTGGAATGTTTTACGAGCCAGGTTTTGCCTTGATCTCTTTTTTTCTACCATGGAATTGAATAAAATGGTTCTTAGTGATAGAAATGGAAGTGCCAACAGACCGTTAATTGCTGTTTTGCAGCATACTGTACACAACCAGCAATGAAACAGTTTGGAAATGTCTTGTTTAAAATACATTTAGGCAATTCAAAGCAGATATTGATATTCGCTTGAGAGCCAGTATTGCCTTGAAGGCATCTCTCAGCAAGAGGAACTATTTCTGCAGCGTGACATGCCGTAGCAGCAGGTGGGATGAAACGGTGACAAATGGGGAGGAAGGCAGCACATATTAAGTATTTAAGACCCTATTTGGCGGCCTGCTTTGTTATTTCTCCTAAGCTGGCACGGGCAGCAGAAACCATCATCAGGAGTAAGGACTACTCCCACATTGCAATTGCTGTGAGGCTGAGGGTCAAGTCCTCTCCTCCCCACTTCCCTCCCCATATCACTGTTTATGGCAATGAGTGAAAACATCTTCAGAGCAACAGAATGCTGCTACTGCTGCTGCTACAATAAAGCTTGATGAATGAAAGGACGAATGAAGCGATTCTCTGGTTTGATTTCTCCATGAAGATATACGTCTTGTTGTGAGCTGTAGAAATCTCAGATAATGTAACTGGCAAGTGTTCAGGCAGCATGATATGGGCAGTAGGAATTTAGTCGTTTTCTCTGATGCTTCCATCACACATTGGCCTTCAAATTTTGCCATAGGCTGTACTCCACTTACCCTCTCGGCACGGCAAGGATGCTCCCCCTCTTTTACTAAGTTGCTGGCTTAGTGGCAGCTCAGTTCTGGCCTCTGTGCATGCACAGAGGTCACAAAAATGGTTTCAACATATTCACAGAGGCCAGAAAGAAGCTGCCGTCAAGCCAGTGGCTCAGTGAAGGAGGGGGGAGCACACTAGCCACACCGGGAGGGCAAGTGGCAGCAAGTGGCTGGGGTAGGCAGTTCTCTCCCCATCCACCACTGCCACCTCAAGAATTCTATCTATCTATCTATCTATCTATCTATCTATCTAATTTATTAACTGCCCCATCCAAAGGCTCTGGGTGGTGTACAACATGCCTCTTTACTTGTAAAGGGGAATCCTCACTGTCAGTCAGTCAGTCAATTTTATTACAGCCGTTGGCCAGCCAAGAGATAAAAATCAAAATAACAAATATAACTAATAAACACAAATAGTAACTGATAATAACACACAGTAACAGTATACGAGCATCCAAAATAGATTACTTTAAAAACAGTAAAACAGCTCCTAACATTGGGACCTTAATTGAGACCTTAATCTCATAGCAATATTAAAAAAAAAAATTGCTACTACTTTTGTAATCTCACAAGCTTGTATCCGCAAAGCAATATTGTGTATAAAAAAGCTCACACCTTCCAGGAAATCTAACTAACAGTGGAGGAAATAAGTTCTTCTCTGACATCTCGATACAAAGAACAATATAACAGAACACAGGTAACAGTTTCTAGGAGGCCAGAGCCACAGGGGCAGAAAACCGTAGCTGAAGAACCCTTAGCAAACCTCCTTTCCAAAAGAGAGGAGGGCAGCACATTTAAGTGAGCCCGAGCAAACGCAACACAAAACTTGGAAAAGTGAAGTATTGTTAGATAATTTGCACCTCTATCTCCCATGGGGGGGGGGAATCCCCAAATGTAGGGGAGAGCAGGTCCTGTTAGCTGAAGACGTACTGTAAGTTCCTAACATTCAATGTCATGCAACCATAGAAACAGTATTTCCTTCACCTTATTATTTTCCAGAGTAAGTAGTTCAGAAGGAGAAAGCCCCAATTGCATCATTTTTAATTTACATAAGATAGCCAGGGGTTTGGATAAGAGTCCAACCATAAATATTGGAAGAAGGAAAATTCCCGAATCTCTAAACAGAGTTTAATCCATCTAGCAAAAGCAAATTCCCAAGCTTTACAGGCTATAGAGAAAGACCCAGGTTCCAGGCAAAGAGCAGAATATGACACACACCTAGGCACTGCAAAGATTGCTCTTAAGAATATAGACTGTACTCGCTCCAATTCAGTTGTTACCCCCTGCATCCATAATGAGGCTCCAAAAGGTAATTGAGCCACAATCTTAGCTCAAAATACATGGAGTGTCATAGGTATATACTGGCCTCCTTTAGAATAGTAGAAGCGCAAAAAGGCACTAAGAGTTTTATGGGCTATATGGATGGAGGACAGCCTATGAGTATTCCAGTTAAGATTGTATTGGAAAAATATGCCTAAATATTTATATTTGTAAACCTGCTCAATACAGCTCTGGAAATCCTCACTGGATTCCCTTTTACAAGTATATTGCCCTAACCGGTTTGGCCCAGTTCAGTGGTCAGACTGGACTGGACCCAGTTTGGCCAGACACAGAACCAGACTGGGCTGGGTCAGTTCGAAAACTGGTTCCGTGAACACCCCTAACTGTGAGGCTCTACAGAACACATCAGTGCTGCTCCATTCCTACTAAGCATGCACAATCACAATTGTGACACTACTTCCATTATTCCCAGTGGATGTAGCATAGTAATTGTGATTGCGCAATGCTCTAGTAGGAACAGAATAGCCCTGCTCTGCAGTAGCACTGATGTGCTTTGTCGGGCCTCACAGTAGTGAGGATGCCTCGCCCTACCATCAACATTTCTCTGCACAGTCTGCAAGCGACTTCCTTTAAAGGGTTGTGCAAAGGGTTGTATAGTGCTTTTGAGTGCTATGCACACTCAAAAGCACTATACAAATGCTAAGTATTATTACTAATATTACAAGTGGTGTGCTGTCTAAGAGAGTGCTTAAGGCCACCTAATGAGTTCATTGTGCTGTTCTGAAAGTTTAACTCAGGTCTTCCTGGCCCATTTCCTTGACTAGTACATTACATTAGCTCAGGGATTCTCAAACTTGGGTCCTCAGGTTTTATAGGACTTCAGCTCCCATAATCCCCAGCCTCAGTGGCCTTTGGTTGGGGATTATGGGAGTTGAAGTCCAATAACACCCGAGGACCCAAGTTTGAGAATCACTGCATTAGCTCCTCTCAGCCCTTTCTTCTTTTGCTTATTTGGAATCGTTAAAATATATAATGGAAGTCTCAAATTTTATCTATCACAGTATAATACAGAGCATTTCAATATATAATACAAAGTATACTACAGAGCATTTCAACCCCAATGCACTGGATAAAATCCCAGTTTCCCTTGACACTATTTAATGGGCAAAGAAGCAAGTGAGTCAACAATCAAGACAAAATGGACTTTGTCCATTTCAGCCCCTTAATTTAACAAAAGAAATGAGAGACTGTGCCTGTGGCTGTATATATTCTGCTAATGGCACTTACAAGGAGACTCAAGAACATCTGGACATCAAATAGCAAGTATAGATAGCATCAATTAAATGATGGGACTGGTGTGGCCCATCCTAAAGAGGCCTGATTGGGCTGCATTTCCTTAAGACTTTTGTGATTATCCTTGCTAAGTGGAGGAAGATCAAAGGCTCCAAGATGCCACATGGAATCAAAAAGTCTTATATACATTTGTTTCTGTATATGTAGTTACATTTCTTTTATCCAATTTTAGTATCATATTCCCTTACCTGACAAATGGCATCAAATAAATTCTTGCTTCCTTTTCGGGGGCTGGGGGGCTGGCTTAAGAAATAAGAAGTTCATGTTTGTGCAGAGCTCTGCCTAAGTGCTAGAGCATAATTACATTAGGCTATTCATGCACAGTCTGATTACACATGCCTCACGTCAACAGGCCCCTCAGCCCTACCTAATATTGGCTCTCTCAAGGTGACCTTTTTAATGATGATATTTTCTTTCACATGGGTATTTTAATCACATAAGAGGTAGGACTCAATGATTCAAATTCTCCCGGAAGAAATCAAAAGGAGAGTACCAATTCAATCAATGTCCACAAGGTCCTAATAAATAAACTCAACTGTGATTAGCATCTGCTGCGGCTTACTCAGTCATATCTTGCAAGTAATTAAGCAACTCCCTTCCAAGCCATTACTTGATTGCTTGGCACATTTTGTCTCAGGCCATGCAGGGCAGTAGTTAAGCATCTGTGTGTCATCCATTATACTGTGCCCAAGTTTGTTTGTTCTCTGAAAGGGATGTGGAGGAGATGAAGTGACTCTTTATAGAGTTTAACACAGAGCACATTTGGTGCTTGGTTCTTGTTCTTGGTGGATTAGCAATACTGAGACTGGCTGACTGATGGATAAGTATCAGCAGGGACAAATCTAAAGTGTTATTCTCCTTACTTCCCTGTGCATTCAACTAAATTGCTTTCTCAAGGTTCTCGGTTGTAAAGAAAGTGCCGTCTGCAGGAAATGCCATCCAGAGACATTCAAATAAGCACATGTAGGCCTGGCAGAATCTGCAAACATAATCACATGACCCCTACCATATATGTTCATTTAAACATCTGTGAGAAGCAGAGGTGTTAAAGCATTGTGCCACCAGTCATGTGCTCAGCTAATTTTTTTTAGTGCCCCAGTCCTCTATGCTGCCTGACATTGGTGGATGCACTGGTAATTAATAACTTCAAAAACTTCTTTTAGAGAACATGAAAAGGTTCATCAAAACTGGAGAGTGGGGTCTGAGTCAGGCCCAGTGAGCCCAGGGCCCAGATTTTTAAAGTACCTAGTAGTGCCCCTGATGAGGGTCTCTAGAAACCGGAATGTACTAGCATAAAATTGAGTCTCCTATGTCAGCAGCATCATGTCTAAGATAGCAAAATAAAGATGGATCCGAGGTGACATAACGTTGCCTCCTAATAAGTTTCCTTTGATTCTGCCTCTGCTCAAAATATGGCTAAGGAATGGCATTATTGTTATTTTACACAGTCAGACAGGTGTTATTGACTGATTTGTTTTATCCAGACATCGAGTCCTTCCCAAGGACCTGGGATGGCTGAATTGTTATACAGGTAGATATCGTCGCAGAATATAGGCTGTTCCCAGTAAAGCTGCTTTTTGTAATTGGCTGATGGTGATTTCTGTGGCCCCTATGGTGTTGAGGTGCTCTTCAAGGTCTTTTGGAACTGCACCCAGGGCGCCAATTACCACTGGGATTATTTGGGTCTTTTTCTGCCACAACCTTTCAATTTCAATTTGTAGATCTTTGTATTTGGTGATTTTTTCTATTTCTTTTTCTTCTATTCTGCTATCCCCTGGTATTGCTGTGTCGATTATTTTGACTTGTTTTTCTTTCTTCTCAACTACAGTTATATCTGGTGTATTGTGTGGCAGATGTTTGTCTGTTTGTAGTCGGAAGTCCCCTAATATTTTTACATCTTCATTTTCTTCAACTTTTTCAATTTTATGGTCCCACCAATCTTTGGCTACAGGTAGCTTGTATTTTTTGCAGATGTTCCAGTGTATCATCCCTGCTACCTTGTCCTGCCTTTGTTTGTAGTCAGTCTGTGCAATCTTTTTACAACAGCTGATTAGGTGGTCCACTGTTTCATCTGCTTCTTTACAAAGGCAGCACTTGCTGTTTGTTGTTGATTTTTCTACTTTTGCTCTTATTGCATTTGTTCTTAGTGCCTGTTCTTGTGCAGCCAGTATTAAACCCTCTGTTTCTTTCTTCAAGTTGCCATTCTTAAGCCATTGCCAGGTCTTGGTGATGTCTGATTTTCCACTTATATTGTGCCAATATTGACCATGCAGGGGCTTATTTCTCCATTTTTCTGCTTGGTTCTTGACTTGTTCTTTCTTGTAGGCCTGCTTTGTTTCATTGGTGTTGAATAGTTTCGCATTATTGACCATTTGAAGTGCATCTTCTTCACTGTCCTTGATATATTCTTCAAGGCCTCTTTTCTCCTCCTCTACTGTTTGATGGACTTGCAGCTTTCCTCTTCCACCTGAGCTGCAAGGGAGGTATAGCCTATCGACATCACTGCGGGGGTGCAGAGCATGATTGATGGTCATGATTTTCCTGGTCTTACGATCTAGCGTCTCTAGCTCTGCCTGGGTCCAGTCTATTATTCCTGCAGTGTATCTGATAACAGGTATAGCCCAGGTGTTTATATCTTGTATGGTGTTCCCGCCATTGAGTTTGGACTTGAGGATTTTTCTAACTCTCCTGATGTATTGACTTCTAATTTTTCTTTTAACTTCAGTGTGTGCGATGTTATCAGCCTGGAGAATGCCCAAGTATTTGTAAGGTTCTTTCTCTTCCAGGTTCTTGATCTTGCTTCCATTGGGCAGTTCTATTCCTTCTGTTTTTCTTATTTTTCCTCTGTTCATTATTAATGCAGCACACTTGTCTAGTCCAAACTCCATTGCTATATCACTACTGAATATACGGACAGTGCTTAGCAGTGATTTGATTTCTGACTGGGACTTTCCATTATTATTATTATTATTATTATTATTATTATTATTATTATTATTATTATTACATTTATATCCCGCTCTTCCTCCAAGGAGCCCAGAGCGGTGTACTACATACTTGAGTTTCTCTTTCACAACAACCCTGTGAAGTAGGTTAGGCTGAGAGAGAAGTGACTGGCCCAGAGTCACCCAGCTAGTTTCATGGCTGAATGGGGATTTGAACTCGGGTCTCCCCGGTCCTAGTCCAGCACTCTAACCACTATACCACGCTGGCTCCTTGCCTACCATCTTTACCTTTCAGGTGTTTTTAAACTTAAAGCATCAGGAAAAGGCACACAAGCCTCCCACATAACTTCTACAATGACCCTTGGAAGTATTGAAATGAATGAACAAGCCAGTTTTATTTTCTAACTCCAGGGAGTTCAGTCTCTGGTATTGTGATAAAACTGAGAGTATTTCAGCTACCTGCTAATGTAAAATTGAATAAAATTAAGCTGCAGTGAAAAATTAAGCTCTTTTTTTTATGAATTTCAAGAAAGAAGATTATAAATAATGCCCTTTGAAACCGAAGATGAAAAGTGACTGATCCCATGAAGAAGATTCTGATCTTCATTCTTTCTGAAATGAAAAGCAGGAAGTGGTTATTCTTAGACCTTTGTTATTCTTAGACCTGTCCTCCATGGAAACATGAGTATGTTTCAGTATTGATTAAAAAGCTATACAATTAAGATGTTCCCAAGCACCTCTCATCACTGAAATTGACTTTTCGGCATGGCATGGCATTGGAAATGAATGGTGCACCACGTCCCAAGGGGTGCTTCTGTTCTTTCAGTAGAATTTCAGTCCTGTCATCTCTGTAGATCAGCCACACAGTTTCAAAGCTGGATATTAAAACCTGTGATTTCTAAATTCCTTGAATTTAGGATATTAATACAAAGTAAATTTTGGAAAGTCGTCTATACTGTTCAGTAAATTAGGACATAAAGCACATTCCACTGTGCTGATTGACTAATTGATTAAGTGCCATCAAGTCGGTGTTGACTCTTAGTGACCACATAGATAGATTCTCTCCAGGATGATCTGCCTTCAACTTGGCCTTTAAGGTCTCTCAGTGGTGCATTCATTGCTGTTGTAATCAAGTCCATCCACCTTGCTGCTTGTCATCCTCTTCTTCTCTTTCCTTCAACTTCCCCCAGCATTATGGTCTTCTCAAGTGAGCTGGGTCTTTGCATCGTATGTCCGAAGTATGATTATTTGAGCCTGGTCATTTGTGCCTCGAGTGGAAATTCTAGATTTATTTGTTCTATGATACAGTACTAAAACTAGCCTTGCAGGAAGCATCCCAGTTAAATACTACATTCTTTTTTCAAAGAAAATGCAATGGAGCAATTTTGGAGGTAAATTGTCTAACAGATTTAGAGTAATACTCAGTGTCCTCAAAATGATCAAAGTGCATCCTTGTTGTGTGGCTCTGGTGCTTCCCAAATAGCTTTCACCAAGTATGCTTTGGGGATGTACGCCACTCTGAGATATTGTGTATCTCAAGTACATCACCAAGCGTGTGCACTTCTCTGCAGAAATATTAAGTTGAAAACCATCCAGAGACGTAAGTTTTGGGCGGTATAAAAATATGTTAGTTAAATAAATAAGTAAGTAAGTAAGTAAGTAAGTAAGTAAATAAATAAATAAATGTTGTTGGTATTTCTGGATTGATTTGTTCTATGATACATTTGTTTGTTTTCCTGGCTGTCTATAGTATCCTCAAAAGTCTTCTCCAGCAACAAAGTTCAAAAGTGTCAATGTTTTTCCTATCTTGCTTCTTCAAAGTCCAGCTTTCCAATCCATAGAGTGTAATGGGAAAAAACACTGTCTTATGAGTCTAATCTTTGTATGTATAGACACGTCACGGCATCTAAATATCCTTTCCAAGGCCTTCATTGCAATCCTACCAAGTGCTGGTCTGCGTCGTATTTCTTGACTACTAGATCCTGTACTGTTGACGGTCGATCCTAAAAGGCAGAAGCTATCCACCACTTCAGTGTCTTCATTATCAATTCTGAGGCTGGTTGCTGTACCCGTTGTCATTCGTTTAGTCTTCTTTACATCTAGTCATAGTCCCATTTTTTCACTGTGCTCCTTGACTTTCATTAGTCGAGCTTGCAGATCATCCACATTCTCAGCTATCAGAGTGGTGTCATCAGCATAGCGCAGGTTATTTATGTTTCTTCCTCCAACTTAAAAACCACACTCATCTTCTTCCAATCCAGCTTCTCTTAGTATATGTTCAGCATATAAATTGAATAAAGAAGGAGAAAGTATACAGTCTGTCTTACTCCTTTGCTGATCTGGAACCAGTCTGTTTCACCATGTTACATCTGGACTGTGGCTTCCTGGCCTGAGAAAAATGAGATGTTCTGGGATGCCCATTTTCCTAAGGATATTCCACAACTTGACATGGTTGACACAGTCGAAGGCTTTTCTGTAGTCAATAAAGTAGACATTGACTTCTTTCCGGTATTCTTTGGCTTTCCTAATTATGCAGCGTGCATCAGCAATAATGTCTCTTGTTCCTTGGCCTTTTCTGAAACCACATTGAACATCCAGCATTTCCCTCTCCATTCAGGGCTCTAATCTGTGTTGGATGATCCTAAGCATTATTTTGCTAGCATGTGAAATTAAGGATATTGTGCGATGGTTTGCACAATCTGTTAAGTCTCCTTTCTTTGGTATGGGTATGTAGACTGACCTCTTCCAATCTGTTGGCCACTGTGTCATTCTCTAAATGTGCTGGTATAGCTTGGTTAGAGCCTGGACTGATTCCTCTTCTGTTGCCTGCCATATTTCTATAGCTATTTCATCAATTCACCAAGCCAGCCACCCTCTTAAATGGGGTTAAGAGAGAGAGTGCTCTTTTAACCCTGATTTTCAGATCATCCACCAGCCCTAGCAGTTCCAGCCGGGGCTGAGAGACTGCGAAGCTCCTGGCTGTTATTAGGGGAATCCCCATAATGCACCACACGTTGGGGAATCCCCATAATGCACAGTGCACCCTGCACTGGAAGTTCCGGGGGGCAGTGCCTCCCAGTACCCCAACCCTCAGCGCTTCCAGAGAAGGACGGAGGATCGTCTGTGGGGCAGGTAAGCATTTTGAAGATTCCTTCCCTGCCCTTCAAGCCCTTTCTTACAGAGGCAGGTCTCATGATCAGTGAGACCTGCCTTAAAAGAGTTTGCGGGGAGAATAGGCTTAGCCCGATTTCCTCACAGATGATCCAGGTTGCAGCCCTGGGTGGCCGGATGAACTGCCCACACAACTGCGAACTCAATCACAGAGCCGGTGGGGGCTGTGGAGATCAGGGGCCGTGTGGCGCCCCAGAAGTTCCAGGATGCCCTGCGTGAGCGAGCCAGGCATCCTGGAGAGAGCCCCAGGGCCGGGAGCTTGTTTCAGCCACACAGCCGTGCCACAGCAACACACGATCAAAAAGGTGGGGTTAGTAGAGTGTACGCTCTGCTAACCTCATCTAAGGGGAGGGGTAAGTTAGCAGGTTACCCGCTTTGAGGACACCGGGCTTGCCTGTGAGCCCGGTAGTTCTCACGTTCTGCCAAAATCGGGCTAGGCTTCCTTAGCCCAATTTTGGCCAATCATGAGAATAGCCTCACAGTGTGTTTCAGCATTTGCCTACAAAGAGTCCCTCGAACTAGTGGATGGTGGGGGGATTATTGCATGCATTCTGGAGGGGAGGTTAACACTGGAAGATTGCATAATAAAAGTGACTAGAGGCAAGAAGAACAAGATGAATTTGAAAGCAGGGATGTGAGCAAAGGCGGGGGGGAAGAACGAATGACAACAAAGAAAGGTAAACTGAGAATTTAGAATTAATCTCACCAGTGTTTACTTCCATTTTGCAAACAGAATCAGGTAAATTTATTCCATGGTTTATTTAATTTCCCCACTGTTTATCTGAATAACATAAGATCATTCCAGAAAAACCTGCCACTGGCTGGCATGCCTTTATGTTGAGCTTCAATAATATGTGTGTTCTACCATGATATGTTCTCCTTCAGCATAAGCCTTTGAATGGATTCAGAAACAGGGCTGAAATGGGTCTGAAACAAAACAACATCAGAAGCCCTCAAAACAAACAAGACTCCTTCTACCCACCCATGTACACAATGACAACAAATGTGTTACATCAAACACATGATTGTGTAGTTTGGCACACCCTGATCAATTTTTTAACTGTAAATAGTAGCACTGGGTGACCTGATCAGGATTGTGACCGTAGCACATAGGTAGTTAACCCTTTCCCCTTGCACTGTGGTTCTAATGAATACTCACACACAAACACACAAAGTTGCTATTATCTTGCAAGGGTGGCTGCCGTTGGCAGCCAATGGCAAATAGCAGCTTGCCAAGGAGGGGGTCATTAGGACCACAAAGCAAGAGAAAAGGTAATGGGATCTGATCGCTTTGCAACGGCCATTTACAATTGCATTCAACAGAGTATGTAATTCGCCCCTCAGTCATGACAAGATTGAGACTGAACAACATCTGAGAATGTGACAGTCACACCTTGAGGTGCTTCATACCCGTGAATGTGACAGTCACACCTTGAGGTGATTAGCCCGTTCTCCACCCACACGAACAGTTGCTTGTTGCTAGGCAGCCAGATCGGCTGCCCAGACGAGTGGCTGCTCTGGTTGGGTGTTCCTGTGCCCGGCCACAGCTCTGTTGGAGAGCTCCAGGGGTTGGGGAAGGGGAACACTGCCGTGCATTTGCCCACTTTCATGTGGTCGTGTGAATAGCTTCCTTGAATGAAAAGTCCACACAGCTGCATGAATTGCTAAATCCTCTGTAACTGTGCACTTTACTGATAATAATCTTAATTTTTAGTCAGTTAGATATTTTGCTCCCTGAAATATTCTGCAGCTAAATTGTAACATAATTCATTTCCCATATACATATTATTTTATTGAAACAAAGTTAGTAAAACTGAGCAATGATTAAAACTTTTTAAAAAACAAAACCATAATCCCTTTAAAGGATTTGCATCATTAATACATTTTGACAAGCCAGGTATCTAGAGCGTTGTCATAAATATCAATTTAATGTGAATAATCCATCTTGTAAAAACTATTTCTGAGAGCTTATCTGTCATTCAGGTACTATCTATAAGAATCAGTCGAACTGACTGTTATCTGTAGTTATCAGCCAGTGGCATATGCCCAGTATTAACACACGGCTAGATAACAATAACATTAAAAATGAGATTGAAAACCCAGAACTGCAGAGATGAGATCTTTCAGTCTTACTGCTGTTGCTTCCATTATTTCAACATCCCACAATTGATCAAGATAAATATGGAAAGTAGAGCACCATTGATTGCTAGACGTGGGCAGTCTTCTGAAAGAACAGTAACTACAGGGATCCAGCAGTTGGTGGCGGGGTGGCAAGAGGGGCAAACTTTGTGTCTGAGGAAGCTTGCCTCTCACCCCACCTCAGGCATTCCCTCTCATCACCTATGAGTTGTTGTCTCAGCACACAGCTCATGGAATCTTTGACTTCAACTGAAATCCTAAGTACATACCCTGCTCTTTCTGTCTGTGGCCATCTGTGGACATAACGTGAAACTGGAGACGACTGTGCCAGAGGATGAAGATTTTGGTCATCTGAATATCTGAACCCACAGTTTCATCACTGAAACACAGGTTAGTTTTAGCCCTCAAACCTGAATTTGAACTTCCAATTAAGTTTCCCTGCCAAAATCTTGGGTCCAAACCCAGCATCATGTCATCCTAATAGTGGTCCATAAGTAGTAGTAGTAGTAGTAGTAGTAATAGCAGCAGCAGCATCAGTAACAGTTACATAAACAGGGGATAGCAACTCTTTCATTCATCCCAACATAGTGCATTTTCCAGTGGCTGTTTGCTGGTGTCTCACCTGCCCCCCACTTAAATATATTATGAGCCAAGTCTCACAATCAGTAAGACCCACTTTGTGAAGGTAACCGGGGAGAGCGGGCTAAGCCCTCTCTCCCCGCAGATGAGTAGGGCGGGAGCCCTGGGCGGCCGGATTGGCCATCCACACGACTGCTGGCTCCATGACGGAGCTGGTGGGGGCTGGGAGAATTGGGGGCCGCCGGGCCCCAGAAGCTCCAGTATCCCCTGCGTGACCATGCAGGGCATACTGGAGAGACCCCCGAGCCGGGAGGCTGCTTTTCAGCCTCCCGCTGGGGGTCTACTTGTGAGTAGCCACAGCGTAGAGCCACGTTGCGGATACTCACGATGGATTAAACCAGGTTTGTGGAATGCTGAGTCCTCAAACCCCGTTTAAGCACCGGGCTACAGAAGTGGGTGACTCGCTTGGGAGCCACCGGGCTCTCAGCCAAGCCTGGTGGTTCACATGATGGGAGAAAATCGGGCTAGCCTCCGCGAGCCCAGTTTTCTCCCATCATGTGAATAGCATCTCAGAGTCCTTTGGGGACAGGACAGTGAATTATCTTTTCATTTATTCTTATACTGCTAACTGAGCAAAGAGGTACCTTTTTCAATCAATGATTCTCTTATATTTAGAAAGGAAGAGCAACTGGTCCTATCCAGCCCCAGCACAGCACCCTTCCAGTAGCTGTTGCTGATGTCTACCTTATTATTATTATTATTATTATTATTATTATTATTATTATTATTTTTTTTTTTTTTTTTTTTTGGTAAGATTGTGAGGCCTTTGAGGACAGGGAATCATTTTATTTTTCTGTGTAAACTGATTTGAAAACTTTGGTTGAAAAGTAGTCTATAAATATGCCTAGTAGTAGTAGTAGCAGTAGTAATATATAAACCATGTTGAGAACATTTGGGGGGTTGAAGAGTGGTACATAAATATTCTATATGCATGCATGCATAAAAATCCATATCAAGCCACAGTAGAACCATATTAGCCCATCCCAAAGGTTCTTTTGTAGAGCCAAGTTGAAGAGCTCCCTTGGGAGAAAATTTCATACTCATCATGCCACAGCTAAAAAGGACCTGCTCACCTAAGTCATTTCTGAAGGTGAAGGAACCATGGAGGAGAGCCTCAGGTGTTAACCTGAAAACATCTGTAGGTGCACATAGAAGTAGGTTCCTCTCAGATCAAAGAGACCTGGAGCTGATTCCCACTTTGTGGTGGCAGGCATATATGCTGCATTCTCTGGTGTTTCCTGCAAAGGACCCATAAGTACAAAATGAATTTTCAAAAATTTAGGTCATATGGTGGAGCATGAATGTCCCTTGCTTTCTGGAACATTTTTGTTTCATGTTTGAGATATACCAGAAGTCCCCAGCTTATTAACAGGTTGTGTTACCAAAGTTCATTTGTAGGTCAGATGTTCATAACTTGGAACGCATATAGTTCTCATGGGTTATGAGTTGTTTGTATGTGAAGGTTGGTGTTTGTAAACTGGGAATTCCTTAATGTAATTTGTTATGGAGCTTTGTTTGTATGAATGGATGTTTGTAAGTTGGATGTTTGTAACTCAGGGAGTGTCAATATGCTGTACCCTTTCATGCTTTACATATCTTTCCCTCTGAGGATAGATCTGTTACCAGAACTGCCCCGAGGCCCTGACTAGACACCTCAACTATGCTTTTGGTTTAAAGTGGGGGAATTATCTTGGTTTGGGAAGCAGTTTAGTTTCAGTATCAATTTGAGCAAGTTATGTTGTGTTAGAAAAATGAGGAAACAGGAGTACTGTTCAAAGTTTTATTAAGGGTATATGGAGGTACAGAAAGCAAATGTTTTAGTCAGGCAAGGCAATAAATCTTAACTGATATTCTAGGCAAGAATAGGGTTAGCAGCAATTTAGCTTGAAGTCCTAATTAGAGATCGATCGGTTTGGCTAAGGTTCTTAGACCAGGCTTAAGGCTTGCTGTGAAAAGTGCTTGAAAGTGGGGAGGCTGGAGAGAGAGAGAGAGAGAGAGAGAGAGAGGGGCTTAGAACGGCAAGAGTTTAGTTTACCTATCCTTCCCAGGTAAGTTGATGCATTTGTTGAATGTTGGCAAGGAGGCTTCCTCTCAGGAGATCAGGCAGGAAAAGCAAAGAAGAGGGGTGAGGAGCAAAGGGCTACAACTTGCGTGTATGAGAGTCCATAGGATAGTGATCCAAACAGATTCCAAAACCATGTGCTTTGGCTAGAGGTGTATATACCTTGAAACGTGCCCTGAGGCCATTTCCAAGCCATTCTGCTTATCCAGAGGATGGCAGATTTAATGAAAGACAAAGAAATCTATTGCTACTCAAACTTAATCATTCTGCAGGTAGCTTGCCCAACAAAGGCAAGAGGCAGCTATGTACATGTGATATATGTGGTGAATTAGACTGCACTTGGTTGACTCTCTTAAGACCAAGTGTGCAAAGATTACATAACTATCATTTTTATGGGCTGCTCCACTGAGTTCTTGCCAGCTAATTTGGTAATTCAGAACAGGTTTGAGAAATGTGCTGCTTTATCTGTGTGCCTCCCGAGGAGTTCTCCACTGTTATTTCTTACCAAAGGGAGGATTCCTGCCCTGATTTATTCTCATTTTGAAACCCGGTCGGCTCACTGGTTACTGCCTTCTCTCTGAAAGAGAGAGGTGAGGGCATCCTATTCAATCTTTGCTATTCTGACCTTGGGGAATGTTGCCCCATGCTTTGCTAAGGCTGAGCAACCAGCTGTGGGTCTTTCCAAACCCAGGCAGGTGAAACGTTCACCATAGGGACTACAACCCCATAGTCCAGGGATGTAGCTATAATTGAACAGATGGGTTCAAAGAACTCGGGTCCCCAAGCCTCGCAGCTCCACTCCTCCATATCTTCTTCATTATCTCCCTCACTCCAAGGGGCCACCAAAGAGAGGGGTGAACACAGGCCCCCTCTCCCCTAGCTATGCCCCTTCTGTAGTCTCAGGGTGTATAGCGCTCCAACATAATATAGATAAAGGTATGCTCTCTGGGCTACCCCAAAATTAGTGGTGTGCCCGAACCGATCCGGAGGCCATGTTGGAGGCCTCCGAACCAGTTCGGGAAGGGACCGGTCCGGTGGTCCGTCGGGGTGTGTGTGTGTGTGTCCACCTTTAAGGGCGGGGGGGTAGAACTTACCCCTCCCGCTGCTCTTCCCCCTCCAGCGCTGCAGTAATATCCGAAGTTTTCGGGGCGGCAGTGTCCTTCCCTGCCGCCCCGGTGCCTGTCGTTGCCCGGAAAAAGCTTTACATCCACCACGCATGCATGCGGCGCGGCGCGCGGATCCGTGGTGGATGTAAAGCTATATTTATTATAGGATATTACCGCAGGATATTTATTATAGGATATTACCGCAGGATGTCACCACAGCGCCGGAGGGGGAAGAGCGGCGGGAGGGGTGAGTTCTCCCCCCCCCCTTAAAGGTGGACACCCCGACGTGCCGGTCCAGATGGATCCGGACCGATGCACATCACTACCCAAAATATGGCAGCACCTCACTGAAAAAAATGCAGGAATCCCACTTGCTGCTGCAACGTGTAGATTGGCCTTTATAATGAAGATAATTTATTTAAGCTTGAGGTTCCAGCCAGTGTAAAATACCTGCCATTTGGTTTGTAAAATACCAAGACAATGTTCATTAGGCATTTAGAAGTAAGGTTTTTGCAATATTATACTTGTTGGAGATGCAGCTCCTAATGGCATCAAGACCAGCAATCTTATTGACCACTAGGGGCATTAGGGGTAGAGACAGCCAGTAAGGGCAATCCCCCTCTGACCAAGCTTTCTCTACTCTGATTTCCCCTTTGTTAGACTCATAGTCTCAGGTTTCATTCTCTCACCTGAGAAACAGACTTCCTTCTTCTCCCTCCTCTCTTCCTGTATGTAGCTAGCAATGAGGCATGTAAGTCTCAGTCCATCACCCTGATGGATTTCCTAAATAAACTACTTTATTTAGAACTTTAACTCCATGTCTCCAGATGATATTAATTAGCAGTGCTCTCTTACCTGTGCATTTCTGCTGCAGCTGGGGTAGATAAAGAAATCTCCTTTCCAAGCTCTCTAACAATACATACTGTGTACAATACAGGTAGCTACACCTTTCAACTTTCTTTTGCATGATTTATTTAGGGCTATTAAAACGGTGTATATATGACAGGAATCTGAGGCATACATATTGTTAAATGAAAATCTTTTCCACAAAGGAAGCATAAAACATAGCTGACAACTGCAGCTCACTCTGGAGATAGATTCTCTGTCATATTGAAGCATAATATCAGCATTCTGTATCTCTTTAGTGGTGTCACTTTAGCCTGGAAACCTACCTTATCACAAATGTATTATTTAGGGAATATTTATCTGCAGATTACTGGCATATTAAACCATAATATCCCCTTTGGAAGCATAGACCATCAGTTATGTCTACAGCAGAAGTTTGTACATTTATAGAATAATTCACAGTTTCCTCTCTTCCACATACTCAGAATTTCAGCATATTAATAATAAATCACACACACTGTGAGATTTGCAACACCTGCTTCTAGTTCTGGGAAAGCCTTATAACAACAGAATTGAAAACTTCAAATATACTGTATGTGGGAACGTTTTAGGTAATTGTGAGCTTTAAAAAAAAAGCGGTGGGAGGGGGAGAAATGGGTTAGAAACTCCGTTGGCTTAAAATAAATTTTATTCATAAGCTTTCCTTTGGGCATTTTCACAGATGTTCCAACATTTAACCTGGTCTACGTATGCAACAAAATGATAGAATGGTAAAGTGGATTATATCGCTTTGGGCTGCAGGTGAAGGGTACAGTTTTTAATGCTTCTGCATATATATAGATTTTTTTAAATCACCACAAGCAGAAAACTAGCACATCAAGAAAAGTCCAGCTATCCTCTTATTG
This sequence comes from Hemicordylus capensis, assembly GCF_027244095.1. Lineage (NCBI taxonomy): Eukaryota > Metazoa > Chordata > Lepidosauria > Squamata > Cordylidae > Hemicordylus > Hemicordylus capensis. The sequence continues at coordinate 290,707,190 of NC_069658.1, read as the reverse complement.
TACTAGTTTTCTGCTTAAAGGGTTTTTAAAAAATGTTGTGGGACATTATAAAATAGTATCCCCCCTCCCATTTGTAGTTCAGAGCTCTGCACACCTATCTAGAAGTATATCCCATTGAATTCAAGGGGACTAGGCTACAAGTAAAAATTGAGACACTATGGCTGGAAATATTAACATACATTTTACATTTCAAGACTTCATTCATTTGTTCAGTTTATACACCACCCTTCCTAAAGGTCTGAAGTTAAGTTTGTGATTTATGTTACCCTGCAATTTACATTTGTAATACACAGCCTCCCTCCTGTCAGGCATCTCTGACCCTTTATGGGTACCTCCATAGTGGATCAGGAGCGCAACCATTTGCACACCTGCCTGTGCTGTGGGGAGCTGGAAGGCAGGATCATATGAATGGCATGGGTAAATTATGTTAAATAAGTTATAGAGGTTCAGGTGAAGGAAAACCCAGCACACTGGTAGTTGAAGTTAAGCTTGTGATTTATGTTATCCTGCAAGTTACAATTGTGAGACAGCCCCAATGCCTAGCAAGCTGGGGTGCTCATTTTTCTTGGTTTTAGTAAGTTTTGTTTATTTATTTTCCTTTCCTCCCTCCCTTCCTTCAATTTATACAGTACCCTTCCTAAAGTGGTTCAGGATGGTTTACATTAAAATAAAATAAAATAAAAACATAATAAAACAATTAATTTTTTTTAAAAAAAATTTAAACCAGATTAAAATTAAAATTTAGACTAGGTATCATTAAAAGCCAGGCTAGAATGATGAGTCTAAGGCTCTCCTGATGGCTTCCAAGGAAGATAAGCCTCTTATATCCATGGGGTTCCACAACCCAAGGGTGACAACTGATTGCCTCTCTTGCTGATTACCTGTTCACTCTGGCAGGAGCATAAGCAAGCAGCAAGTCAAGGCAAGTAGATAGAGCCTCAAGAAAGGCAAGAAGGATTGGCTCCTGCTGCTCTTTCATGCAGGCATGAAATTGGTGATTAGCAGGAGAAAAAGGAGCAGTCACTGCCCAAGAAAAGCACAACAAACAGTAGTTGCTGTTGCTCCCTGTCCTAGGTAGTAGCTCCTTCTAGCTACCTTCACTATTCACCCACCACCCACTGTAGCAGCTGAGATAAAGATTGGTCAGGGCAGGCGCAACTTGTGAACGCACTTCTGGACGGGTGGCATCTTTAAGGTAAACGGAGCCGGTGCTCCATGCTGCCCAGCAGCCCCTGCGGCAGGAAATCACGTCCACCACTCACCTGGCTACCGCAGAGGAGAGCCCCTGCCAGCAGCCAGGTGAGTGGCGGAAGCGATTCCCCGCCACGGGGGCTTCTGAGTGGCATGGAGCACTGGCTCCATTTACCTTAAAGAAGCTGCCCCCCCCAGGGAGGAGAGTTAACGAGCCACGCCCGGGTCAGAGCAGCTAGAAGTAACCATTCTCAGAACAAGAGGGTGTTCCTTTCTGCCACCGAATCCTTTGCTTTCTCCACATCTGTGAATGGAGAGAGGGAGAGAGAGAGAGAGAGAAGGAACTGCTGGCTGAGGAATCCAACTACAATGTAGTTTGCTGAGACTTGCCTTATTCCTCAGACTGCTACCACCTCATTCTGCTGCATGCATAATTTCATGTGTGAAATAAGAAACTGGCTACATGTATCAGTTCCCCAAGGAAATCAAAATGAGTTCCAGTGCCGCAGCAAAGATTATCAAAGCAACATGGAAAGCCACTTCACACAAACGGCTTGCCAATTGAAGTTGCCTTCTTGAACTTGTGTGTCTATTGGTGATCCATGATATTATTGTACTATTACTACTATTCACCCTCAGGGTAGCTCCTCTGCTGTCAGGGAGAATAAAGGTCTTGGGCAAGGGGGACAGCGGTCTGAGGAAGAGGGAAATGCTCCTTTAGAAGGGACCCCTTCCGTGGATGATGAGCCCATATCCTCTCGCACAGGGGATACTCCTCTGGGGGGTGGGGGCCTTCTTGTAGTTGGTGATTCAATCATTAGGGGGACAGAGAGATGGGTTTGTGACCCGCGTGTTGACCGCACGGTGACTTGCCTGCCCAGTGCGAAGGTTGCGGACATTACGCAGTGTCTAGACAGGCTCCTAGGCAGTGCTGGGGAGGAGACAGCTGTTGTGGTGCACGTCGGCACCAACGATGTGGGGAAATGCAGTCAGGAGGTCCTGGAAGCCAAATTTAGGCTGATAGGTAGCATTTTGAAGTCTAGGACCCCCAAGGTAGCATTCTCAGAAATGCTACCTGTTCCACGCACAAGTACAGTGAGACAGGCAGAGCTGAGGGGTTTCAATGCGTGGATGAGACATTGGTGCCGGGAGGAGGGGTTTAGATTTGTTAGGCACTGGGACACATTTTGGGGCAAGCAAGGCCTGAACAAAAGGGGCGGGCTGCACTTGAACCAGGATGGAACCAGACTGCTGGCGCTTAAAATCAAAAAGGTTGCAGAGCAGCTTTTAAAATGACACCTGGGGAACTGCCGATGGGAGCTGGGTAGTATCCCGTTTGGCAAAAGCCATCCTTTAAAGTGTGAGGCTACAAAGAATTCAGATAGAACAGAAGTGGACAGAGCAGAACCGCATACAGAGCAGACGGGAGCCTGTGCCAGCAGGTCAAAGAGTCAAAAGAATAGCATAAATCAGGGGAAAGATTCAGTGTATACGTGCTTATATGCCAATGCCAGAAGCCTCCGAGCCAAGATGGGTGAGCTGGAGTGCTTGGTTGCTAACGCAGAAATAGATATAGTGGGCATAACAGAAACATGGTGGAACAGTGAGAACCGGTGGGACACTGTTATCCCTGGATATAAACTCTATAGAAAGGACAGGGAGGGGCGCCTTGGAGGAGGGGTAGCACTGTATGTTAAAGAAGGGATAGAATCTAACAAGCTAGAAAACCTAGGTGGACTGGAGTCCTCCACAGAAAGCCTGTGGGTGACTATACAAGGCCGGAAAGGGAATGTGCTACAGGGACGTGCTATTGCCCTCCGGATCATAATGCCGACAGTGACTGGGAGTTGCAGGAGGAAATCAGGGAGGTGTCAAGGAGAGGCAGGGCTGTAATTATGGGTGATTTCAATTACCCACACATAGACTGGGTAAATTCACATTCAAGTCAGGACAAAGAGGTCAAATTTCTAGATACGCTAAATGACTGTGCCCTAGAACAGTTGGTCATGGAACCAACCAGAGAGTAGGCGACCTTGGATCTAATTCTGAGTGACACCCAGGACCTGGTGCATGATGTCAGTGTCATCGACCCTTTAGGGAACAGTGACCACAGTGCCATCAAATTCAGCATACATGCGGGGAGAGAATCACCAAGGACGTCTAACACAGACATTTTGAATTTCAGAAGAGGAAACTTCTCCAAAACGAGGAGTATGGTGAAAAGAAAGCTGAGGGGGGAAATCAGGAGAGTCACTTAGCTCCAGAGTGCATGGAGTTTACTCAAAACCACAATACTAGAAGCCCAGTTAGATTGTATACCCAAAAGGAGGAAAGGTACCACTAAGTCCAGGAGGATGCCAGCATGGCTAACGGGTACCATCAAGGAAGCCATAAAAGGGAAGAAGACTTCCTTCCGAAATTGGAAGGCCTGTCCAAACAAAGAGAACAGAAAGGAACACAAACTCTGGCAAAAGAAATGGAGGCAAAAAGAGAGTTTGAGGAACATTTAGACAAAAGTATCAAGGGGAATAACAAAAGCTTCTTTAAATACATCAGAAGCAGGAAACCTGCCAGGGAGGCAGTTAGACCATTAGACAATGAGGGAGTGAAAGGGATTATTGAGGAGATGGAGGTTGCAGAGAAGTTGAATGGGTTCTTTGCATCTGTCTTCACGGCAGAGGATACTGAGCATATACCTGTTCCTGAACCAGGCTTTTAAAGGATGGAGGCTAGAGAGCTGAGTCAGATAGAAGTGACAAGGGATGATGTTCTAAACTGTTTGGAAAAACTGAAAGCTAACAAATCACCACGGCCGGATGGCATCCATCCAAGAGTCCTCAAAGAACTCAAATGTGAAATTGCCGACCTCCTTGCTAAAATATTTAACTTCTCCTGTTAATGAGCCCCTGGTGGCGCAGTGGTAAAACTGCCGCCCTGTAACCAGAAGGTTACAAGTTCGATCCTGACCAGGGGCTCAAGGTTGACTCAGCCTTCCATCCTTCCGAGGTCGGTAAAATGAGTACCCAGAATGTTGGGGGGCAATATGCTAAATCATTGTAAACCGCTTAGAGAGCTTCCAGCTATAGAGCGGTATATAAATGTAAGTGCTATTGCTATTGCTATTATCCCTGAAATCGGGCTCTGTACCAGAGGACTGGAGAGTAGCAAATGTAACACCGATTTTCAAGAAGGGATCCAGGGGCGATCCGGGAAATTACAGGCCAGTTAGCCTAACGTCCGTTCCAGGCAAATTGATGGAAAGCATCCTCAAGGATAAAATTGTAAAGCACCTAGAAGAACAGGCCCCGCTGGGAGGGAGCCAGCATGGCTTCCGCAAAGGTAAATCTTGCCTCACCAACCTTTTGGACTTCTTTGAGAGTGTCAACGAGTGTGTGGATCAAGGTGATCCAGTTGACATAGTCTACCTGGACTTCCAAAAAGCTTTTGACAAAGTTCCTCATCAAAGACTCCTGAGGAAACTTAGCAGTCATGGGATAAGGGGACAAGTACATGTGTGAATTGCTAACTGGTTGAAAGACAGGAAATAGAGGGTAGGTATATGGAGAGTTTTCACAATGGAGGGAAGTAAGAAGTGGGGTCCCCCAAAGATCTGTACTGGGACCGATGCTTTTTAATCTATTCATAAATGATCTAGAAGCAGGGGTAAGCAGCGATGTGGCCAAATTTGCAGATGATACCAAGCTCTTCCGGGTAGTGAAATCCAAAACGGATTGTGAGGAGCTCCAAAAGGATCTCTCCAAACTGGGTGAGTGGGCAACAAAATGGCAAATGCGGTTCAATGTTGGCAAGTGTAAAGTGATGCACATTGGGATGAAAAACCCCAACTTCAAGTATATGCTGATGGGATCCGAGCTGTCGGTGACGGACCAGGAGAGGGATCTTGGGGTCGTGGTGGACAGCTCGTTGAAAGTGTCGACTTAATCTGCAGCAGCTGTGAAAAAGGCCAATTCCATGCTAGGGATCATTAGGAAGGGTGTTGAAAATAAAACGGCTAACATTATAATGCCCTTATACAAAACTATGGTGCAACCACACTTGGAGTACTGCGTACAATTCTGGTCACATCTTAAAAAGGACATTGTTGAACTGGAGAAGGTACAGAAGAGGGCAACCAAGATTATCAGGGGCCTAGAGCACCTTTCTTATGAGGCAAGACTACAACACCTGTGGCTTTTTAGTTTAGAAAAAAGACGACTGCGGGGAGACATGATAGAGGTCTATAAAATCATGCATGGTGTGGAGAAAGTGGAGAGAGAGAAATTCTTTTCCCTCTCACACAACACTAGAACCAGGGGTCACTCCATGAAATTGATTGCCAGGAGGTCTAGGACCAATGAACGGAAGTACTTTTTCACACAACGCGTGATCCACTTGTGGAACTCTCTGCCACAGGATGTGGTGACAGCCAACAACCTGGATGGCTTTAAGAGGGGTTTGTATGACTTCATGGAGGAGAGGTCTATCAATGGCTACTGGTCGGAGGGCTGTGGGCCACCTCCAGCCTCAAAGGCAGGATGCTTCTTAGTACCAGTTGCAGGGGAGTAATGGCAGGAGAGAGGGCACGCCCTCAACTCCTGTCTGTGGCTTCCAGCGGCATCTGGTGGGCCACTGTGCAAAACAGGATGCTGGATTAGATGGGCCTTGGGCCTGATCTAGCAGGGCTGTTCTTATGTTCTTATTTTGCATGCTACCCCCTGGTGCTTGCAGACATGGGGGCAATTCTTATTTCTTCAAAACCTTATCGTGATATATCATGTACACCAGGCTTTCACCTGAAATCTGTGTCACCTCACGATAATGTGTGTTCCTTGGATCTCGTACAAAACAGTTAACAATGAATAATATGCCAGAGTCCCTTGCAGAGAGATGTTCTCATTAAGTTTTTGTCCTTTGGACACTTTCAGAGTTCTCTATAATCTTAAAGAGCTTTGTTTCCCTTTTTTTGTGTGTCTTTTGGTTTCTGAGCTTTGGTTTGAAGCCAACCGTTGAGAACATAACGATGGCTTTTGTAACTCCCTGAGAAATTTCTGTCAGGAGAGACTCATTTTAATTTTGCTGAGGAAAGGGAATTTTTCCCCCTGCTGAAATATCTACAATTACTTCTGAGTGTTCTTGTTTTTATTGGTGGTGAATTGTTCATCCTTCTTAAAAGACTTCATGTCAGCTTCAAAGCTAGTATTCATAGTCACAATATCTTGAAAGACTTTCTTGAACTTCTTTTTTTGGCAGGGTGAAGAACATGGAAGTTCAGAAGATTGCTAAAGTTTAAAAGTGTTAATATTTGTCTCCAGTACAATAAATAAAGGGCCCCCACTAAAAAGAAACTCCACATTTTTATTTTTAAAATGTTTTATTGGGTTTCAGGTTACATATTATAACAATGCATGTATGGAAATAAAGCCTATAAAATCCCTGTTTGTGTAATTCTAAGACAGACCGAGCCTAAACTGATCAAAGAGAGCCAGGGTGATGTCCAAGGCCTGCTAGATTCTGGCACCCCATATATGGAACACCTTCCCAGAGAAGCTCATCTGGCACCAACTTTGCTATCCTTCTAGTGCCAGACAAATACCTTTTTATTTACCCATGCCTTCCAGCACATCACGTAGCTGGTTTTAATGACATTTTATCGTTCTGCTTCATTTTACTATGTGGCTGCTACATTCTTCTACCTGAATATTGTATTTTAATAATTTATTATAATACAATATTATTATAATGTATCTGTTGTAATGTCAGGAGAGAATGGGAGACTGATGGGCCCTTAGAAGCTTATTAAATAACTAATAGTGGAGAGTATGTTGACTTGGATCAGGAAAACTTGTGTTTAAATGACTGCAGTGGTCAGCCATGAAGCTCACGGAGTAACCTTGAGTCATTGAGCATCTCTGGGTCATTCACTACCTTCCTCACAAGGTTCTGGTGATACACTAACATGTGAAAAACAAACTAATCAATACCCCATGAAGGAGCAGCTGGATACAAATGTTAGTTTATTTTTAATCCAATCATACCTTCCCCACCCCAATACACACTTGGATTTGTCCTAATTTGGCAAACAATATGAAACAATATTCTCCTGAGATTGTGTACATGGCCCTCCTTCATTGAGAAAGAAGTTCTGTTTTTGGCATTCAGCCAGGACCTGAAGGGGAACAGAAGCATGCTGGATAGCCATGCCCCCTGTGCTGAGGAACTCCATGGTCTCTGCATTTTTTGCATTCAGCATTTCTGTACAGAGGCAAGCACTGAACATGGAGAGGGTTTTACTTTGCACTCTAGAAGCTAGAATTATTGGCCCGCAGGGATTCTAGAATGCATTGAGACACTTTCTGGGGATTCATTTCTTGCCTGTGATGTTTCTCCCCTGCTGGCCTTCCCCAAGAAAAGGCGAAGAGGCCTCAGAAGGGTGGGAAGGGGGTTTCAAGCACCCTGGTCCTCCTCCACCTGCCAGGAAGAGGGAATACCCTGCTTCTCACCGAGATCTCATGCAGGCCGCCACCCTCCATTTCCACTGGTCTCTCATCACTGGCCAAGGGCTCTTTTCATAGCTTCCTGCCATACAAATAATCATCTGCCTCCCTTCCTGGCTCCTCCCCTGCCCTCCATGCAGCCCTCCTGTCAGTCCCACAGCCTCTAAATTTGCTGCTCTCCAGGGCTCTGCCCCCTCTCCCAGCATCATCACGCTGGGATGTTGTAGAGGGGCGGGGACTACCCTCTCCTCACTGCATCCAGGCAACGACCTGCTGGGCCAATCCAGCCCAGCCATGGGCAGCTGCCCCCGTACCTTCCTCAGCCTCCCTGGCCTCCAGGAACAGGTGCTGCCGCCTCCATGCAGGGTTGAGCTCATCCCAGCCATTGTCTCACTCGGCTAGGTAAATGCCCCAAGCCAGCAGGAGGGCCTGACACTGCTTCTGTAGGGAAGTGCTGAATGCAAAGATCAGAGAAGGCCACAGAGCACATTGGCACAGGGAGCATGGCTAGCTAGCATGCTCCCATTCCCCTCTACCTGGGTTCAGGCTACTGAACAGGGCTAGAGAGAGAGCACAATCCACCATAAATTTCTTCCGCAGCAGTCCCCTGAAATGAATGGGAGCAGCACTAGTGCTTGATTTCAATGGGACTTGTGCAAAACAACTTCTTAGTGGATTGTGGCAAACGTATTCCACTAACGGAGCTGCATTATGATTTGGACAAAGGGCTGTAAGCAGGCAGGTACTTATTGGGAAGGTTAAAAATATATTGGATCAAATTGACCCTAGTCAAGCACAATCTTGGTTGGTTTCATACTGAATTTCATAGACCACTTTTAGATTCAAGTGGATATTTCTGGAGAGAAGAATATAAATTTCAGGAACTGATTTCTGAACAGAGGTAAAAATATTTTATAGGTCCAAGTGCTGAATCACAATGTGATCTGAACACAGAATTGTTTTATACTAACTTAGGAGTCTTATTCATTTTTAAACTACAGAACAAGGATAACCTCTGTACCTTGATTGTAGAATCAAAGGTGTCCCCATTACTCCAAAGCACCCAGCTGTGTAGCTCATGATTCTCTATGGTACAACAGGCTGTGACATCAAAGCAGCAAAGCCAATGGCAAAGGGCATGTCATTTGGGCAGTGGATGCAAATGTAAGACTAATAAAGATCCACTGTGACATCAGAGGGCCTGAACTCTCTGGCTTAGGGACTCCCTTGGCAAGAGTAAGAGCATAAGAAAGGCAGTGCTGTTCTTTCAAAGCCCTTTAATAAGGAGTCAGATCTGAAAAGAAATTCTGGAAGAAGGCATGGTGTCTTTAAAGAACCATTCAACAAACAGGGCTTTGGAAAGTTGTATGTCAGCAGCCAGCCAGATGTAATAGTTATGAATTCTTTGCTTCTGGCAGGGAACAGAAGTCTTGCTTGACATAACAGGCACACAAGAGCACCTCAGGGGGCTACTGGCAGGAAGGAGCAGCATCAGGCGCCTGGAGAAAAGCCTGAGATTGGATGGCAGAGCATCAGTGGCAACACACTTGCCGACAGATGAAAGAGGCCGAGGAGATGGTCATTCACATGATCAGCATGAGCTTGGTAGGACAGAGCTAGTCCAGGTAGAGCTTGTTGTGTGAGGTGCCAGTATTGCTCCTGGCCCTGCTGCTCCTCTCCTGGGCATCCCTGAATGAAAGCCCAGGCTAAAAGTGAGGTAGGAGGACAAGTGTGCATCTCCTTCCTCACTCCCTGGTCATGTGGGCCACTGTGGTATCAAGTATGAACTGTCCCCTTTGCTAAGCAGGGTCCACCCTGGTTGCATTTGAATGGGAAACTACATGTGAGCACTGTAAGACATTCCCCTTAGGGAATGGGGCCATTCTGGGAAGGTTGCAAATTCCCTTCCTGGCATCTGCAAGATAGGGTTGAGAGAGATTCCTGCTTGCAACCTTGGAGAAGCCGCTGCCAATACTGAGACAATACTGAGCTGGATGGACCAATGCTCAGTAGAAGGCAGCTTCCTATGTTCCTATGTTGATCAGAAAGCCCGGGGGAAGAAGCAGCCAGGCAGCAGACCTTATACAGCCACAGCATGTGGTTTTCCAGGTGTTCTAGAAGGCTGGATGGTAACCATAAGCACTGTTCAGATATCCTTCTGAACATGTGTAGAGGGAAGAGCAAGATCACATGAACTTGTAACAGCTAATCCCAACCTGATAAGCATTTAGTCTGAAAGAGCTTGTGTGTAAAGACTATGCACGTGTAGGCACTGCATGTGCAATTGGACAACCTTTGAATTGGTTACAATGGCACTTACAGAGTCTATGTGCATAGAGTTTGTATGTGTAGACTCTTTCACACTGTATGCTGAGTGAACATATCGGGCAGGGTCATCAAGCATAAGGAGGTGTGATTCTTCTCCCCCCTCTAGATCCATTATATCCAGAGTAACGTCTGAACAGTACTACATTCCATATTGTCTTGAACTAAGGGCAAATGAATACTCAGCTGAGTCCAAATGAAAACAATGAATTATAATGTGATCTAAACCATATAATGACATTTTCCCACACATCTTCCCCATTTCAGTTCATGTTAAGCAATAAACACTACCATAACACTTTGACTAAATTCAGTCAGATGTACATTGTACATCCATAAATTACAGTGGTTTCGGGATGACTCGGCCAGAATAGGAGATGATCTGATTACTAATATCACTCTTGGTCCTGCCACAGATCTCTGAATGATTAGCTGATTAGGGGTTCATGTGGTACTTCCACAACTGATTATTGATCTATTTTATGAAAGAAAAAGAAAAAAGATGTGATCAATTTCTCCTCAGTTTTTCCACTTTCAGTTGCAAGAGATGTCCTGGGTGCTTCATTCTTTCCTTACAAGGTAGCTGGGATCTGTCACATTTCCCATCATCAGCTCAAGACTATAGAGGTGGTAGGTCTAACAATGAATACTGTCTGTCTGCTAGCTTTATGATCTGAGGGAGCATCATTTTGTGTTTCTCTTTGTATCTTGTCTGCATAGAAAGGAGTTCAGTGGCAGAGAATAACACAAATCGATTATGCATTGTGTGAAAAAGTACTTCTGTTTGTTGGTCCTAAATTTCCTGGCAATCATTTTCATGGGATAACCCCTAGTGTTCTGTGATAGGGAGAAAAATTCCTCTCTATCCACTTTCTCCACACCATGCATGATTTTATAGACCTCTGTCATATCTCCCTGCAGTCATCTTTTTTCTAAACTAAATAGCCCCAGGTGTTGTAGCCTTGCCTCCTAAAGAAGATGCTCTAGGCCCCTGATCATCTTAGTTGCCCTCTACTGTAGGGATGTGCGAAACATTTCGGATACAAAATGTTTTGTACCCAAAACAGCCTGTTTTGGGTGTTTTGTAGACAAAACAAAACACCCATTTTCCAGATCCAAAAGTTTTGTATACAAAACAAAACGCCCCTGTTTTGGCTACAAAACATTTTGTTCTTTTGGACCTCCATTTTGTGGTGATCTCTGAGTCAGTCTCCATTTTGTGTTTGACATCTCTTTGAATTTCCCACCCTTCCAGCCTTCTGATCGGTGACCTAAATCATGGGCTGACCTGATGACTATTCCCTCCTTGTTCCCCATTGGCTCGTTTGCTTCTTGCCACTCTTTAGTGACCCCACATTGGCCAGGGGAAGGGTTCTTAACCCATGGGGTGCTGGGTTCTACTGTTTCTGTGGTGTTCTGAGTGTAGATTCTCTGGTAGCATATGAGAGTGGATTCTTGTTTTTCACTGAAAATCTCATATGCTACCAGAGAATCTACAATGAACACCTCAGAAACACAAAACCCAGTACCCCAAGGGCTTGTGGGTATGGAGGTGGTTGGCACCCTATGTGCACTACACAATCCCTCGCTCTGGGAAACCCCAGTGCCCCCCAAGGGGAATTATGGGACTGTTGAAACCTCCATTATTCCCTATGGGAGAAATCTTAAAAGACACGTAAACTTCAACAATTCACAAAAGATCAACCCTTTGCCCAATGGAGAGGAGAACTGGTCTTGTGGCTGAGCATGACCTGTCTCCATAGCTAAGCAGGATCTGCCCTGGTTGCATATGAATGGGAAACTTGATGTGTGAGAAATGCAAGATATTCCCCTCAGGGGATGAAGCCGCTCTGGGAAGAGCAGAAGGTTTCAAGTTCCCTCCCTGGCTTCTCCAAGATAGGGCTGAGAGAGATTCCTTCCCGTCAACCTTGGAGAAGCCACTGCCAGTCTGTGAAGACAATACTGAGCTAGATAGACCAATGGTCTGACTCAGTATATGGCAGTTTCCTATGTTCCTAATTCTTTTGAGATAATTCTGGAAGTTTCCTTGCGCCCATTGGGCACTACCACCCACCATTGGGCACTACCACCCACCTCTGGGTCATCCCTTTTCCCTTGATTTGAAGCGATACATTTGCTGGAATCCCCATTATTCCCTATGGGAAAATTCTTAAAGATGTGTAAACTTAAAAAATTCACAAAAAATCAGCCCTTTGCCTAATTCCTTTGAAATTTGGGTGGTAGCTTCCACCCATTGGACACTACCACCACCCTCTCTTTTTGCCCTGGGACCCTTTTAAAAAATCCAAATCGATTCAGATTCGGATTCGGAAAATTCGGCTACAAAACAAAACAGGGCTGATTCGGATTCAGAAAATTTGGGTACAAAACAAAACGGATGTTTCGATTCAGATACAAATCGAAACAAGAAAATTCCAAAAGGCACACCCCTACTCTACTGCACCTGCAGTACTCCAGCTGTGGCTGTACCATAGTTTTGTATAAGGGCATTATAATAGTGGTAGTTTTATTTTCAATCCCCTTCCTAATGATCCCTAGCATGGAATTGGCCTTTTTCACAGCTGCCGCACATTGAGTTGACACTTTCAAGTAGCTGTCCACCACGACCCCAAGATCCCTCTCCTGCTCAGTCACCGACAGCTCAAGTCCCATCAGCATATACTTGGCACTGAGGTTTTTCGTCCCAATGTGTATCACTTTACACTTGCCAACAATGAACCGCATTTGCCATTTTGTTGCCCACTCACCCAGTTTGGAGAAATCCCTTTGGAACTCCTCACAATCTGTTTTGGATTTCACTACCCAAAAGAGTTTGTTATCATCTGCAAATCTGGCCACTTTGCTGCTTATCCCTGCTTCTAGATCATTTATGAATAAATGAAAAAAGCACCGGTCTCAGTACAGATCCATGGGGGACCCCACTTTTTATTTACTTCACTACATTGTGAAAACTCTCCATTTATACCTACCCTCTGTTTCCTGTCTTTCAACCAGTTAGCAATCCACATATGTACTTGTCCCCTTATATCATGACTGCTAAGTTTTCTCAGGTGTCTTTGATGAGGAACTTTTTCAAAAGCTTTTTGGAAATCCAAGTATACTATGTCAACTGGAACACCTTTATCCACACACTTGTTGACACTTTCAGAGAACTCAAAAAGGTTTGTGAGGCAAGATTTACCTTTGCAGAAGCCATGCTGGTTCACGCCCAGGAGGGCCTGTGCCTCTGTGTTCTTTACAATTTTATCCTTGAGAATGATTTCCATCAATTTCCCTGGAATGGATGTTATGCTAATTGGCCTGTAATTTCCTGGATCACCCCTGGATCCCTTTTTGAAAATTGGTGTTACATTGGCTACTTTCCATACTCTGGTACACAGCCTGATTGCACAGATAAGTTATATATTTTAGCAAGGTGGTTGGCAATTTCATGTTTGAGTTCTTTAAGGACTCTTGGATGGATGCTATCTGGCCCTGGTGATTTGCTAGTTTTCCATTTTTCCTAAAGTTTAGAACATCATCTCTTGTCACTTCTATGTGACTCAGTTCTTTAGCCTCCATCACCAAAAAGTCTGTTTCAGGAACCGGTATATGCTCAGTATCCTCTGCCGTGAAGATGGATGCTAAGAACTCATTTAGCTTCTCTGCAACCTCCATATCCTCCTTAATAATCCCTTTCACTCCTTCTTTTTCTAATGGTCCAACCACCTCCCTGGCAGGTTTCCTGCTTCTGATGTATTTAAATAAGTTTTTGTTATTCCCCTTGATGCTTTTAGCTAAATGTTCCTCAAACACTCTTTTTTCCTTCCTTATTGTCACCTTGCATTTCTTTTGCCAGAGTTTGTGTTCCTTTCTGTTCTCTTCATTTGGACAGGCCTTCCAATTTCAGAAGGAAGTCTTCTTCCCTTTTATGGCTTCCTTGGCGGTGCCTGTTAGTCATGCTGGCATCCTCCTGGACTTAGTGGCACCTTTCCTCCTTTTGGGTATACAGTCTAACTGGCCTTCTAGGTATTGTGGTTTTGAGTAAACTCCATGCATTCTGGAGCGAAGTGACTCTCCTAATTTTCCCTTTCATTTTTCTTTTCACCATTTTGGAGAAGTTTCCTCTTCTGAAATTCAAAGTGTCTGTGTTAGACTTCCTTGGTGATTCTCTCCTCACATGTATGCTGAATTTGATCGCACTGTGGTCACTTTTCCCTAAAGGGCTGATGACACTGACGTCATGCACCAGGTCCTGGGTGCCACTCAGGATTAAGTCCAAGGTTGCCTTCTCTCTGGTTGGTTCCATGACGAACTGTTCTAGGGCACAGTCATTCAGCGTATCTAGAAATTTGACCTCTTTTTCATTCCCTGACTGTGAATTTACCCAGTCTATGTGTGGGTAGTTGAAGACACCCATTATTACTGCCCTGCCTCTCTTTGATGCCCCCCGATTTCCTCCTGCAACTCCCAGTCATTGTCAGTGTTTTGATCTGGAGGGCGATAGCACATCCCCAGTAGCACAAGTCACCGTGCAGTTGGCACGTGGGTCACAAACCCATCTCTCTATACCTCTACTGATCGAATCACCCACTTCAAGCAGCCCCCCCCCCCGGAGTAGTATCCCATGTGCAAGAGAATATGGGCTCATCTTCCACAGAAGGGGGCCCTTCTAAAGGAAAATTTCCCTCTTCCTCACACCGATGTCCTCCTTCCCCTAAACCTTCATTCTCCCTGACAGCAGAGGAGCTATCAGCCCTGTAGTGGGATGCCTCTACCACATCCCTGATGGTCTTGTCCGCATGCCTTTCTGTCTCTCTGAGCTTCTCCAGATCCGCCACCTTGGTCTCAGGGGAACGAACTTGTTCACTGAGAGCCAGGAGCGCCTTGCACTGAGCAGACACCCATAAATTCATAACTGGTTTTGTTGGCTGTATACAGTATTTAGAGATAGTTTATTAGAAAGATAGGTCATAGGAACATAGGAAACTGCCATATACTGAGTCAGACCATTGGTCTATCTAGCTCAGTATTGTCTTCACAGACTGGCAGCGGCTTCTCCAAGGTTGCAGGCAGGAATCTCTCTCAGCCCTATCTTGGAGAAGCCAGGGAGGGAACTTGAAACCTTCTGCTCTTCCCAGAGCGGCTTCATCCCCTGAGGGGAATATCTTGCATTGCTCACATATCAAGTCTCCCATTCATATGCAACCAGGGCAGATCCTGCTTAGCTATGGGGACAAGTCATACTTGCTACCACAAGACCAGCTCTCCTCTCCAAACTATATATGTCTCAGCTATATTGGTCAGCTATTTAACTGTCCAAACAGCCTTTCTCAAGAATATGAGGGAGGGATCAGTACTTATATGAGGAAGAGATTTGTACTTACCTTCTCTTGTCCACCGTGCTCCTTGTGATCACAGGAGCTTGTTCCAGGCTCCCCCACAAACTTCCCGCAAAACTCCAATGCCCTGTTTGCTGTCCTCTGTTTGCTATGCTCTCGGTCCTTCACCTCTTATGTAGAGAATAGGCTTCAAACTAAGACACAGGATGTAGCTCAAAGAAATGTGGGGCCTCCTACAGCCCTAGCTGACTCTACCCCCTCCAGGAAGGGACAAATAAAAACTGTATGCCACAGGATTTGCTAGCCCTGGCAAATGCTAGTCCTGCCAAATAACAAACACACAAACTAGGACTTATCCCTTAAAGAGAAACCAGCCCCTCAGAAACTCCCTTCCTCCTGTTTGTTAGCTTGAAGGGGGGAAAGGCATGATGTTGTACTGTTTAGAAAAGCTTGCTCACCTCCTGAAGCTGCTTCTGCTCTTCCAAGAGTAGGCTTCAAACTTCCTCTGTCAGCCATCTCTCTGATAGTTATCTGGTGTCTCAAGCACCATTCTGAGGCGGGTGGGTTTTTAAAGCAGAAAACTCACAGTGTTCAGGGACATCATACAGGTCTACTTAAGATGATTCAACTATTTTTCCAGTTTTCTTGTTTTTTGTAAAAAGCAGGTAGCCTCATACACCATATTACTTTTTGAGATGGAATGTGCATTAAACTTGAATAGGACAGTCTCAAAGTCATGTTTATGGTTCCCTTTAGCAGAAGTAAATGTTAATGGACTCTTTGACCAACAACATTAATTTCCTTGCACAATTTTGTCCTCTATTTGAATCTGTGTGGCTCAGAAAGCAAGCAAATCTATATTTATATTCAGACCATACAACAGAGTTATTATATCTGGCTTCTATTGCAAAATAACCTGTGCCGTTTTGCTGGTTAGTGCAAGAATCTATGGGCTTAAAACTTAATTTATTATACCACATTAAGGAACACTTGAAGAGCATCAGTTGGTATGGTAGCCATATTTCTCCAGCTCCATCAAACTGCTCTCAGTTCCATCCAAACTGCAACACCTAATGATAGTGCCACCCAATGACTCAATCATATAATAATTTCTCCATAAACAACATCACTGTGCAAAACGTCCTGTGAATCAATGAACTCTCCTCTAAATGTTTGTCACAAAAATTGATGATTTCAAAGCAAATCCTTAGTGTCAGCTGAGATGACAAAAGTGGTAGAAAAATAATATACAACTTATATAGTCACAAAGAATAGGGCACAGGAAAGATTTCACGAATGCCCTTCCCATGCAAAACTTTTACTTCCTAAATAACTGCCAGCCTGTGGTGTGTATGTGTGTGTGTAAAATTCAGAGTGAAAGGCTTGTTTAAGTGAATAGCATAGCAGAAGCAATACTGAAAAATGATAGATGTTAGAAATGGAAAAGACTTATTTGGCCATCTAACTTTTCCTCCTGCTGTCAGAGTGGAATTGTTCCCTAGGGTGTGTTCTCAATAGTTTGTGCCTTGTTTTACAGCTAGTGTTTTAGACTGTAATAAAACTTTACTTCATTTAATGTATTGAGCAACTTTTCAGACTACATCTTTTTTAAGACAAAGGCCAACATTTTGCTGTTAGCAGAACTCGGTTTTTAAGTATACATAGCATAATTACTTAATTCCCCCCTATATTTCCTCTCCGGACACATTCAACAAGACATTTGGATTAGGGATGTGCACGGAACCAGTTCAGAGGCCCTTTATGTGCCTCTGAACTGGTTTGGATGGTGGGTGGTTCCACCGGTTCGATGGCGGAGGGGTGCTGCTATAAGGGCAGGGGAGGGTTCATTTATCCCCCCCCCCGGGTGCATTTCCCGCACCAGCGCTCAGTTATCTAAAAGTCCATCGGGGCGGCAGCATAACCTCATACCTCCTCGTTTGCTACATTGTCCAGATGTACCTGGAAGTAGCAGACACACCTGCACAAGTGCATCCTCCCCCACCCTTAAAGCAGCACACACACACCGCCATCAAACCGGCCCCCACCAATTCCATGCACATCCCTAATTTGGGTTGCTGCTCTCACCTTCCTTCTGCTCTGTTTTCCACCCCCACCCTGTGCCTTGCACAGAGCACACAAGCTTGAGAAGGAAGGGTAGTGCAGCAGTGGCAGCCGAGGCACTGTTGCTGCTGTCACTGGTAGGTAGGGGGAGCTTCTTCAAGATAGGGCTGAGAGAGATTCCTGCCTGCAATCTTGGAGAAGTTGCTGCTAGTCTGGCACAGTCTCTCCAAATAGGGAACTCTCCTATACCTACCCTCTAGTACTGCAGAGGGCAGCACATCCAGCCGATCCAGTGTCAGGGCCCTTCTGTGTGCTGGATATATCAAGTCATACAGGTGTTTACCTGGTTTTTGTGAGGGCCTGGTAGCTCCAAGTCTTGCAAGGCTTGGAACATAGGAACATAGGAAGCTGCCATATACTGAATCAGACCATTGGTCTATCTAGCTCAGTATTGTCTTCACAGACTGGCAGCAACTTCTCCAAGATTGCAGGCAAGAATCTCTCTCAGCCCTATTTTGGAGAAGCCATAGAGGGAACTTGAAACCAGAGCAGCTCCATCCCCTGAGGAGAATATCTTACAGTGCTCACACTTCTAGTCCTCCATTCATATGCAACCAGGGCGGACCCTGCTTAGCTAAGGGGACAAGTTGTGCTTGCTACCACAGGACAAGCTCTCTTCTTGGTGCCTGGCTCAAGTATGTCTGGTGTTTCATATTAATAATATGTCTCATAAGGATCAGCATAGCATTATCATAGCCCAGAGGGAGAAGATACTCCATTGACAACCCATATGATTTTAGCTTTTCAGTAATTAGATGCATCCAATCAGAGGGATGTTCATCCTTAAAAATTAGGGGAGCTAGGCCAGAAGGGGAATAAATCATTTTCAACCAAAAGTTGAAGACATAAGTCCAGGCACAGGACTCCAAGCTTGACAAGGCTGCTTCCAAACGCAACTTAGCAACTGACACACAGTAGGGGGTTGAAAGAAAGGCCCTAAGGAATTTAGACTGGATGCTCTCAAGTGGATGGAAATCACTGTATATACAGATCTGAGAGCCATAAAGAAGCTGTGGAATAACCTTGGCTTCAAAAGCCTTGATGCAGCTGGGACATATCTACCCCCAGAAGAGAAAAAGAATCTCAAAATCGCAATGGTTGATCCCTGAGCATTTGTAACACTGTGATTTGTCTGCTCTTTCCAGCTACCTGACACCTGGAAAATGACCCCCAGATATTTGTATTGGGCTGTCTGGGCTACACTAACACCATTTATTTCCCATTTGTGCATAATGGGTTTCCTGGCAAACATTATCACTATTATGACCCACTAAACTATTTAGGGTAGTGAAATCCACAAAAGATTGTGAGCAGCTCCAAAAGGATCTCTCCAAACTGAGTGAGTGAGCAACAAAATGGCAAATGCAGTTCAATGTTAGCAAGTGTCAAGTAATGCATATTGGGGTAAAAAAACCCCACAACTTCACATATACACTGATGGGGTCTGAGCTGTCCGTTACTGACCAGGAGAGGGATCTTGGGTTCATGGTGGACAGCTCGTTGAAAGTGTTGGCTCAGTGCATGGCAGCTGTGGAAAAGGCAAATTCCACACTAGGGATAATTAGGAAGGGGATTGAAAATAAAAATGCTAATATTGTGATATACACATCTATGGTGCGGCCACATTTGGAGTACTGCATACAGTTCTGGTCACTGTATCTTCAGAAGGACATTGTAGAACTGGAAAAGTTATAGAAGCGGGCAACCAGGATGATCAGGGGCCTGGAGTATCTTCTTTATGAGGCAAGGCTACAGCATTTGGGGCTCTTTAGTTTGGAAATGAGGCGACTATGGGGAGACATAATAGAGGTGTATAAAATTATGCATGGAGTAGAGAGAGTGGACAGAGGGAAATCTTTCTCCCTCTCTCACAACACTAGAACCAGGGGTCATCCTATGAAACTGAAGGCTGGGAAATATAGGACCAACAAAAGGAAGTACTTTTTCACACAGCACATAATTAATCTATGGAATTTTCTGCCATGGGATGTCGTGATAGCCACTAACTTGGATGGCTGTAAAAGGGGCTTAGACAAATTCACAGAGGACCACTCTATCAAAGTCTACTAGTCTGGTGGCTATAGACCACCTCCAGCCTCAGAGGCAAGGTGCCCCTTAATACCAGTTGCTGAGGAGCAACAGCAGGAGAGAGGGCATGCCCTTACCTCTTGCCTGTGGTATTCCCAGAGGCATCTGGTGGACCACTGTGTGAAATAGGATGCTAGACTAGATAGGCCTTGGACCTGATCCAGGAGGGCTGTTCTTATGTTATAAACTGTGCCCTTACCTCTTGCCTTCTCAGAGACATCTGGTGGGCCACTATGGGAAGCAGAATGCTGGACTAGATGGGCCTGATCCAGCAGGGATAGTCTTATGTTTTTATCTAAACAGTGAATTAGTTATTGGCCGTTTTGGGATCCTGAGTCATATCTCAACTGCACCTGCAAAACAAATAATGTAATACAGCATGAGAAGCTATGTCCAAGATTTGTAATGAAGATCTAAAACAGCTCTTTGACCTGTTGGCAACTTTTCTTACTTAACAACATAGTGAAAAAATGAAAGAGTATGTTTGACAAAAAGGTTGTTCTAGCGTGGTATTCAAGTGGGAGTGAAATCTTTAAAAGAATATAAAAGGAAAGAGCTGTAGCTGGGAACAAATAACTAGATGATGAATATTATTACCATCTTGCCATAGCTTTACAATTTATTTAACAACACCAGTAGAAAACAATCTAAAGGTAAGGAAATATCTAAAAACTCAAAGCACATTATTTACCTTTTGTCAGATATTTACAAAAGGAAAATTACTTTTGATTATGTAGCTCTATCTGATTCTGCTCTTGTCTTTCAAAATACATTCATGGTTTTTTTTTTGTGCTTTTCATTTGGTTGCATTGTGGTATAAACATACTACTTTCAAGGCATCCACGGAACACAACCATATAATAGCAATCTCCGTGGACATAATCTCCCAACACCAATAAATAACATAAGAAGGATAAATGCCTACCAGCTCAATACCTGGAGTTTGATGTACTAAGTGTACTTGAATGATGATTTCCTTCACGCAAAGGCTCAAGTAGCCATAAAAAGGGAAAGAAATAACAAAGACTGAAAAGAAAACAGAGAGCTTAAATTAGAAGTCCATAGGGAGGGAACAAGAATTGCTCATTTTACACACCCCTGCTAACTTGGCAAAGAGGCACCTTTTAATGCAGTGATTCTCTTCATTTAGCAGGGAGAGAGTAACTGGCCCTATCCACCCCAGCACAGTACCTCCGGTGACTGTTGCTGGTGTCTATCTTATGTGTCTTTTTAGATTGTGAGCCCTTTGGGAACAGGGATCCATCTTATTTATATATTATTTCTCTGTGTAAACCACCATGAGCCATTTTTGGAAGGGCGGTATAGAAATTGAATTATTATTATTAATAATAATAATTATTATTATTATTATTATTTCTTCTTTACACAGTCGGACAGGTGTTATTGACTGGTTTGTTTTATCCAGACATCGAGTCCTTCCCAAGGACCTGGGATGCCAGAATTTTATTGTCAATGTTGTTGCTGTTGTTATAGCTATTGTAGCAGAATATAGGCTGTTCCCAGTAAAGCTGCTTTTTGTAACTGGCTGATGGTGATTTCTGTGGCCCCTATGGTGTTGAGGTGCTCTTCAAGGTCTTTTGGAACTGCACCCAGGGCTCCAATTACCACTGGGATTATTTTGGTCTTTTTCTGCCACAGCCTTTCCATTTCAATTTGTAGATCTTTGTATTTTCTTATTTTTTCTATTTCTTTTTCTTCTATTCTGCTATCCCCTGGTATTGCTATGTCGATTATTTTCACTTGTTTTTCTTTCTTCTCGACTACAGTTATATCTAGAGTATTGTGTGGCAGATGTTTGTCTGTTTGTAGTCGGAAGTCCCCTAATATTTTTACATCTTCATTTTCTACAACTTTTTCAATTTTATGGTCCCACCAACTTTTGACTACAGGTAGCTTATATTTTTTGCAGATGTTCCAGTGCATCATCCCTGCTACCTTGTCATGCCTTTGTTTGTAGTCAGTCTGTGCGATCTTTTTACAACAGCTGATTAGGTGGTCCACGATTTCATCTGCTTCTTTACAAAGGCGGCACTTGCTGTTTGTGGTGGATTTTTTGACTTTTGCTCTTATTGCATTTGTTCTTAGTGCCTGTTCTTGTGCAGCCAGTATTAAACCCTCTGTTTCTTTCTTCAAGTTGCCATTCTTAAGCCATTGCCAGGTCTTGGTGATGTCTGATTTTCCACTTATATTGTGCAAATATTGACCATGCAGGGGCTTCTTTTTCCATTTTTCTGCTCGGTTCTTGACTTGTTCTTTCTTGTAGGCCTGTTTTGTTTCATTGGTGTTGAATAGTTTTGCATTATTGACCATTTGAGCATCTTCTTCACTGTCCTTGATATATTCTTCAAGGCCTCTTTTCTCCTCCTCTACTGTTTGATGGACTTGCCGCATTCCTCTTCCACCTGAGCTGCGAGGGAGGTATAGCCTATCTACATCACTGCGGGGGTGCAGAGCATGATTGATGGTCATGATTTTCCTGGTCTTACGATCTAGCATCTCTAGCTCTGCCTGGGTCCAGTCTATTATTCCTGCTGTGTATCTGATAACAGGTATAGCCCAGGTGTTTATATCTTGTATGGTGTTCCCACCATTGAGTTTGGACTTGAGGATTTTTCTAACTCTCCTGATGTATTCACTTCCAATTTTTCTTTTAACTTCAGTGTGTGCGATGTTATCAGCCTGGAGAATGCCCAAGTATTTGTAAGGTTCTTTCTCTTCCAGGTTCTTGATCTTGCTTCCATTGGGCAGTTCTATTCCTTCTGTTTTTGTTATTTTCCCTCTGTTCATTATTAATGTAGCACACTTGTCTAGTCCAAACTCCATTGCTATATCTCTACTGAATATATGGACAGTGTTTAGCAGTGATTCGATGATGATGATGATGATGATGATGATGATGATGATTATTATATCTGAGTCAGCTCCATGTGCAAAGGTATTATCACCATTTTTACCAATGTTTCTCCTAGTGTATAAGGTATTATCAGAAGATTAACTGATAAAGGATCAAGAAGAAGTATTCATTTAGTTTATATATTCAGTGGTCCTAAATAAGCATACCATATGTACGTCAAAGCAAGATCACCTTTAACATGATCTTTTAAGTGAAGCCCGTGCGTCAGGATCCATGGAATATTTTCATATTGTATGCATTTTCAAAAAGATGAGGAGGGCTACATCGATATGAATGTTGTAATCAGTCTTGGCATATATGTGGCCCAGTTCTCATGTTCCAGCTATGTTAGTTATGTCAACAAATGTCAGGCAGCAGAAGTTAATGTCCAGAGTGCTGATCTAACTTCAGCTTCCCATACTAGAGGTTCTTGCAAGTAGGGAATATCTTCTAGAGTATCTTGTATGTTGACGTCCCTGCTTTACAGATTTTCAGTGTACTCCTTTCATCTCTGTTTGATTTTCTCTGAATCAGTTACTATCTGTCTTTTGGCATCCCTTAACATACCAATTCAAGGTTGGAACCTCCTTCTGAGTTCAGAGATCTTTTGGAAAACATTCCTTGTTTTTCTGTGTCTATTTCCATCCTCAAGTTCTTTACAGATGTCATTGCAGTACTGCTCCTTGTCTCTTCTAAAACCTTTCTGAAATGCCCAATTAAGTTCCTTTGTGAGGTCTTTATCTTTCTTGACTTTGGCTTCTGTCCTTTTCTTGGCAATTTCTACCATCTGTTCCAACATCCATTTTGCTTTCTTCTGTTTCTTGGTCTTTGGCAGTCTCTTTTCACAATCATCTTGAACAACTTCTTTGATTTCATTCCACAGTTCCTCTGGTTCCCTATCAATGAGGTTCAGAACTTCAAAGCAATTTCTGATGTTCTCCTTGAAAATGGTGGGTACATTCTCAAGATCATATCATGGAAACAGGATTGCTATGTTTTTCTGCTGTAGCTTGACTTGGAACTTGCACATGGGCAGTTTGTGATCTGTTCTACAATCAGCCCTCGGCAACGTCTTTGCTGTTATAACTGAGCTCTTCCACCTCCTTGCACCAATAGTGCAATCAATTTGATTTCTATGCACTTCATCTGGTGATGTCCAAGTGTTATAGGTGCCACTTTGATTGTTTGAAGAATGTGTAAGCAATGAAGAGATCGTCGGATTGGTAGAAACTAATAAGTCGTTCTCCTGCTTCATTTCTGTTTCCTAGACCATACAGTCCGTGTTTCCCTCCTTACCTTTTCCAACTTTGGCATTCCAGTCTCCAACCACCAGCAGCACATCTTGCTTGAATGTTCTGTCAGTTTCAGACTGAACTTGAGCATACAACTCATCAACTTCCTCTTCTTCTGCATCAGTCGTTGGGGCATAGACTTGAAAAATTGTCATGTTACAGGGTTGTCCACAAAATCTAATTGATATTAGTCAGTCACTATCTGCATTGTACCCAAGTGCTGTCATTGCTATATCCTTCCTGACTATGAAAGCAACACCGTTCCGTCTTTGGTTTTCGTGTCCTGAGTAGTAAACGGTATGGTTTTCTGACTGAAAGTGACCTATTCCAGTCCATTTTAATTCTCTGATGCCCAAGATGTCAATCTGTAGTTGATTAATTTCATCTTTCACTGTGTCGAGCTTTCCCATATTCATGCTTCTTACATTTCACGTTCCCATTGTAATTCTGTCTTTCCAGCTTCAGATTTTCTTTTCCCACATGGCAACATCAGCCGCTAGACATCAAAAAGGTTTCAACCTATCTGCGTCATAAACACCATCGGTACTCTGAGAGATCTTCAGCTCTTCCTCAGTAACATGTTGAGAACCATCCAACCTGAGGGGCCCATTATCCAGCACTACATCAACAATCATTCTATTTTGTCTATCCATGTGGTTTTCTTGGTAAAATACAGGTTTACCATTGCCTTCTCCTGCACAGTATGAGATGATGCCTTTGTTGTTGTCACCAAAGAGACAGTCCTTCCTATATTATTGCTGCCCAATATAAGTGCCTGCTTGCTTTAGCTGGGCAGCTGGGATGACCTTCGCACTTTGGGTGACACTACAAAGAGTATACCTCCCAGCATACTTCACTCATCTCTCCCAGGAACACACACACCCAGGAACACACATATTTTTAAATATAGCAGAAGAAAAGGGGAGCCCAGGGATAGGAAAGGTTTACAAGAAATATGTCATGTTTCTCAACAAATATGTTCTGACATCCAAAGCTTTTCAAGGTGTCAAGCAGGCTGCGATACGCATCCTGCTGCCCCAGTGAAAGTGATAACAACACCAGCTGCTCGTGTTTGTCAAAGTGACAGCTACAAACCTGATGGGCAACTGAGTTTACTACCCTCAGGTTTTAGACAACTTTTAAAGACAAAACTAATGGAATCATGCAAGCAATTTATTTATGTATACATGCATGCATTTATGTATGTATGCTTTCCTCTTCTGGCATTAAATCGTATATTTTCTCTTTATGATCTGAATTAAAAGTCATCTGTAGTCAGTAACAAAGGCTGGCTTTGGTCATAGCTGCACTGATTCCAAAATGGTGGAGTGGTGGGAACCATGAAGGTAAGCTGCCAGGTGGCCCATCAGTGAGCACATGACACAAACAACAAAAGATGACAGGGGTCTGTGGTTAGAAAGTTGATCCCAAACCAATATTTTCCAAAAGCAGATCCACAATTTTTGCTAACCATGTCAGGGGAGGCTTTCCTCCTCATTTTACTAGTTCACAGGAAAAGGTCCTTAAATTCCATACTGGGATTGATATTTAGGAACATAGGAACATAGGAAACTGCCATATACAGAGTCAGACCATTGGCCTATCTAGCTCAGTATTGTCTTCACAGACTGGCAGCGGCTTCTCCAAGGTTGCAGGCAGGAATCTCTCTCAGCCCTATCTTGGAGAAGCCAGGGAGGGAACTTGAAACCTTCTGCTCTTCCCAGAGCGGCTTCATCCCCTGAGGGGAATATCTTGCATTGCTCACACATCAAGTCTCCCATTCATATGCAACCAGGGCAGACCCTGCTTAGCTATGCGGACAAGTCATGCTTGCGACTACAAGACCAGCTCTCCTCTCCATCTTTATCTGATCATGTATTTTTGTTCCCAGACAAAAAAAGAAATTATGGAAATACCCTTCTGATTTCATACACACTGAAGCCAGAGTATACAATGTGGAAGATGGGCATCAACATTTTTAAAAATCCTAGAGAAGGCAAGAGCTTCTTTACAAACCTTTCCAGCCTAATTTGAATATATCTTCACTGGAGTACTTTAGAACTGATCTGCATATTAGTCTAGTAGTAATTTCAGCGAAATTTGAGAGTGCTGAGGGGGTTTGAGGGAGAGAGATGAAACAGGGTGGTTTGGGGGATAAGAAGTTATTTTAATTTTTTGAGGGGCAGCATATCACTGCTTGGTGGAAGCAGCCATGAAAGGCAACAGTGATATGCTGCCCCTCAAAATATTACAATAACTTCTTATCCCCCAAACCACCCTGTTTCATCTCTCTCCCTGAAACCGCCCTGAGTCATTTTTGGAGGGGCAATATATAAATCAAATAAATAAATAAATAAATAAATAAATAAATAAATAAATAAAATTTTCCTTTTTTCCTTTATGCCATGCATTTGCAGATGGCACTTGCAGCAGCAATAATAGAAGCACTAGACTTCTTCCTAGTGGCTAGTTCCATCTATTTTGTCTTCGGAATGCCCAAAGAACGACACTTCCTCATGACACAACGTTATTCCCATAGGGAATATAGAAGTGGACGTTCCTTCCCTGAACAGAAAGAGGATTGCGGTCACATAAGTCATCTTTGCACCTGAGGAAAAGGTCCTTGCATGAATGCAAGCTCCTTCAATGCACAGAAGGAGCTTTTGCGGATGGAGTGATGCTCTGCTAACTCTCCAGAGTTTATTTTAATTCGATATATAAATATTGAACTGAAGCAGAGACTATTTTGAGTGTTTGTACATGCTGCCTTGGTACACCTAAGTAATAAGTTTTTGACTTCAAGATATGCCCCATTTGACATGAGAGCTTAAAGAAATAGAAAGAACCCAAAGCATGAGAGGGATTTCATCCTCAATACCAAGAATTCCTTTTTTAAGGATAAGAAGCTTATGCTGACCTTTTGGAGTTAGCCCTCTAAAATGCAGCTTTCCAAAGAGCATAGGCAAGCAGCAACTCTTCTAGTGAAGTTGTTCAATAAGTTTGGTGACTTTTTACAGTCACACTGTGGTCCCATAATGAGATTGGCTTTAAAATCCAGGAATAAGCTCTACCAAAGTCAATACATATTTGCTATGTACCCTATAAAAACCCATTTCCTGCAGTGAATTGGACTCATCTTATCATAAAGAGTGTCTGCTTATGTACCCCTCTTCAAATGGTTTCTTTTTGGGATCTCTCGGTTTGTTGAACAGTAGGATAATAAAGGGGGCTAACTCACCGATGGTTTTGAACAGATTGAAGAAGCATTTCTCAGGTTTGCAAAGCCTCACTCAGTGTTAAAAACACCTTTCAGGTACTTTAACCTTGACTGCTTAGTAATATGATCTCTTCTTCCCATGTTTGGCCATGCCACCTCTTTGAAAACAGATACAAAGGAATATGATATAATTTATTTAGTTAATGTAGGCTTTCAACCGAAAAGGCCATCAAAGTGGCTTACAGTGCTAGAGAAAAACACATAATATCACAATACCCTTTCAAAAACAACCTATCATAAAGTCCCATGCTGAATATGCAGAGCATGCTTTGCCTGAGCTGAGAGCACACCTTTCCCATATGTCCTGATGTCCTCCTGGTGTATTCCTTTGTCATGGGTGGGGTGGCTCATCCAACCACCACTCTACATGCAACTCAGATAGTAGCTTGAACTAGCGTTTGGATGGCAGGTAGAGCAGTGGTTCAGATTAACCCCTCCACATGCATATGCTAAAGGAGCATGCTGGGAAGACCTCGGGATGCCTGGAAAATACTACAGGATAGATGTGCTTGCAGTGCATGCCACTTCTTAATCACATGGGCTGGTTCAGTGCGGGGAATAATCTGAATTATGCCTTTGTGAAAACACCATCCTACAAACTTTGTATCCAGTTCTGAGCTTCACTATTAATTTGTTTGAGTGGTTTCATGTATCAGGCTTTGAATCTTATGTCACACCAGTGAAGAAACAGCAGGCACTAGAAGGGTTGCTTTATTTATTTGTTTGTCAAATTTATATACTTCCATATATAGAATCTCAGGGCACTTTACAATTTAAACAAACAGCAACTAAAATCTAAAAATCATATAAAATAAATCAAAATTACCATAAAACAAACATTAAAACTATAAAACGTCATACATAAGCAATATTATGTATTGGAGCACCTTCCTTATGAGGAAAGGCTACATTATCTGGGGCTTTTTAGTTTGGAAAAGAGGCGACTATGGGGAGATATGATAGAGGCATATAAAATTATGTATAGAGTAGAAAGAGTGGATAGAGATAAAATTTTCTCCCTCGCTCACAACACTAGAACCAGGAGTCATCCCATAAAACTGAAGGCCAGGAAATTTAGGACCCACAAAAGGAAGTACTTTTTCACACAGCACATAATTAATCCACTGAATTCTCTGCCACAGGATGTGGTGATGGCCACTAGCCAGAAGCGGCTGGTACAGGTGCTGCCGGGGTGGGTGGGCGGGAGGCACCTTTAAGTGTATATTAGTAGGTGCTTGCCTCCATTACAACTGCACCTGAAAGCTCTTCCCAGTAGCGGCATGCCACCCAGCACCCACTGCAGTGGAGGATTGGCTCAGCTGTCAAAGGTCATTTGGCTGGCCAGCAAATGGCCTCCACGCATGTGCAGAGACCAGATGAGTGGCAGAATCTATCCTCTGACACAGCAGGTGCTGGTGGCCACTGCTGGGAAGAACTTTCGGGTGCGGCAGTACGGGTCGGAAGCACCTACTAATTTACACTTAAAGGTGCCTCCCACCGCCCCACCCCCAGTGGTGCCAGTACCAGCTGCCACTGCCACTAACTTGGATGGCTTTAAAGGGGGCTTAGAGAAATTCATGGAGGACAGCTCTACCAATGGCTACTAGTCTGGTGGCTATATAGGCCACCTCCAGCCTCAGAGACAAGATGCCTCTAAATATCAGTTGCAGGGGAGCAACAGCAGGAGAGAGAGCATGCCCTCACCTCTTACCTGTGGGCTTCGTTCTCACCCTAGAGATGCACAGATCAGGTGGTATAGAAATATAATAGTTAAATGCGATTGCAGAGAAGGGCAGATCTGGGCTGCACCATGACTGAAGGTCTGTGATCCAATGACAGGTGAAAACACCACCCCTTCACCATCTTGAATGGCTATTAGGAGGGTTTCCTTTTGCCCAACTTCTGCCTACAGTTTCACATTCTTTTTACAAAAGAATGTGACAAATCACCAAAACAGAGAAACACATTTTGCAGGTGGTAAAAACGTTCATTAGTGTAAAATATGCCTCCCATCTTGTTCTGGCTTGGATTTGGAATCAAAACATTCCCTGTTCCTTTAAGATGAATCAATTGTATATTTCATCAAAGCAGTGTCGCATGGGTGGTTCTGCACCACACCCATGCGGCTTCAGGCAGCAAAAACAATGCTAGCACTGTTGCATAAGAGTACCGATGCATAAAATTGTGCAATTACTCTTGTGTGACACTATGGCATTTCTAACTATTGCAATATTAGTGCAAGAATGATCTAACCCAACAGCACTGGTGTGTTAGATGTCTACAGCAACATGGGTGGTGCAGAACTGTCCCCAGTACACAGTGCATCATATCAGCCTTCAGCATACCACAATCTCAAATCTGCAGTGTAATGCACCAAGATATGAATGAATTTTGTCTGGTATTAGATGAACTCATAAAATGAAATGAACATCCTATCAGCATCATCTGCAAATGCAACATGCTTCCTTTATTCAGCTTGATGGACTAATCCATAACACAATTAGAAAATTATGTTGCTATTTCTTTGAATGGAAGTTAATAGACCTGCCAGAGCAAGTTAAATCTGCTTTACCACTCCCACTCTGCTGAAAATATCTCAGCTCTCCACTGTTAATAAGTTGTTGCCATATACAACTAATTTTGAGATAAACGATATTCAGACACAACAAAAGCAACTAATATATATAGAAGAGCAGATATAGTAGTGAAGAGATAAAGTGATACTGGAAACAAAATTAATCACATTCAAGCAGAACACTTTAGGATAACATGATAAACATAATGATGATGAAGTACGGACAAATGACAAAATATGTACACACTTTAAATTCAACACACTGTGGAGTTAACTTTGCAGTGAGATATTCAATGTACTTCCACTTATTTTAGCTGAAATAAGGTGCAACATTTCCTTGTTCCTCCAAATTTGGTTCTCCTCTGGCAAATTTCACCAACAGTTGTCAGTGCTTAAAAAGAAGACAAGAATAGCCTTGCTGGATCAGTCCGAAGGTCCTCAAAATCCAGCATCCTGCTTTCAAGAGTGGTCAGCTAGAGGACATAGGAAGCTCCCAAGCAGCATGCATGGCCACCAGGGATGTGCACCAAATCGGCCACATTAGTTCCAATCTGGGCCATATTTGAACTGGCCCAGTCCAGCTAGGTGTTGGCACCAGCCAAAACCAAGCCAGACCAAGTCTGGTTCAACCACTGAACTGGCTCAGAGCTCTACTGGTAAAGGGAAATCTGATGAGGATTCCCCTTTCTCAGTAAAGATGAATGGGAACTTCCCTAAACATAGATGGGGCAGGTGGGGCGTAACTTAGTACTTAAGAATGCAAGCCGTGGTGGCTACGGGGGCGGGGGCAGCAGCTCCCCTCTAGGTATGTGCACGGACTGGTCCAAAGGCCATTGTAGAGGCCTCCGAACCAGTTCGAATGTGGCACGGTTTGAAGGCTCGGTGCTGGTGGGTGGTTCTTTAAGGGTGGGAGGGTGCACTTACCCCTCCTGCTGCTTTTCCTCCACCATTGTGCCTTTAAAAAAAACATCGGGGGGGGGGGGCAGCGTACCTCCCTGCTGCCTCTGCCCCCATTTTCAGCCAGAAGTGGCCGGAAGTACCATGTGCGTGTGCGCACGTTGCACACGCTAACACACCAGACGTGCATGTGTGATGTACACACACAAGGTACTTCCAGCCAAAAATGGGGGCAGAAGCAGCAGGGAGTATGCTGCTGCCCCAAGAAGTTTTTTTAAAAAGGAGCGCTGGCGGTGGGGAATGCGGTGAGAGGGATAAGTGCATCCCCTGCCCTTAAAGAATCACCCCCCGGCACTGGACCACAGAGGCACTGTTCTGTGCACACCACTACTCCCCGCCAGCCTCCTCCAGAGTAGCCAGGTCCTACTTTGGCTTGGTTTGGGCCTCTGCATATGCATGAGGGCCATTTTAGTGGTCATGCAAATGCCCTCTGCACATGCATGGAGGTCACAAAAATGGCTGATGCACACATGCAGAAGCCCAAACCAGACCGAAGAAGGCTCAAACTGGGCCGCTACGGGCCCTGGCTACTCTGTGTGTGTGTGTGGGGGGGGGTGCCACCCCCACCTCTAGCAGCTGAAGCCATGTCTCTCACTTGTAAGTACTGAATTACTCCCCTCCAGCCCCCTCTAGGTTTTGGACCCGACCCCCCACCCCTTTACTGATAAAGGGAATCCTCACTGGATTCCACTTTACCAGTAGATCTCTGGACCAGCTCGGTTTGAATTGGGTTTGGTTCAAACTCAGACTCGCTTCAGTTGGTCCGGTTCCGTTCAAAATCTGTTGAACTGGACCAGTTCGACATAGAGCCCAGCTCAAACTGAGCCGGCTCACATACCCCTAATGGCCACCCACTCCGTCAATGCTCACATTATGGAGAACAGGCTAGGAGGTTCTTAAAGAAATCCATCAATACCTTCCCTTGGCTTCCTGCAATTGTAGGCAATTCACGAACTCCTATAGAGTTCTAAGAACATCCAAGTGGTCCATGACAAAAGTTAAGGGGTCTGGTGACCACTAGCCTTCCTGAATTCAAGCACTTCCACCACCACATCATGATGGTCCTCAGCCAGGTAAGTGTGGCAGAAGTGAGAAGAAATTAGAAAGAAAATGGAAGTCCTGCAAATCCTAGAGGAAATAAAAGCCCTATTCAGATATTTAAAAGCCTTGCCTTGGTTCTTGCATGCTGAGGCACACACTGCCATGCTCTTAACATTTAAAGTGTTAAGTGTTCCATAAGCATTGTTTCCATGATCAGAACGATGGGCAGTGTAGCAGGGGTGAGGCTTCTCAGTTTAATCAGTGCTGAGAGGAGACCTCTGGGTAAGTACACAAGTTCAGTGTCCTCATTTTTTAAAATGTCTGTCTAGGGCTAAAGACATCACCAAATAGAGAAAAGATGCAAGCATTAGGTTTTGTTTGCATAGATCTTATGTCACAAAGAGATGATGAAAATTTATACATGTCCAGAGACACTGAGAGGTCTGATTATTAAACGGTCATCCACCACACAGCCTGTCTTCCTATTGGAGGAATGAAGGCAGCTGAGATAGAGCAGGCCTAGGCATTTGGAAGTTACACATGCAGTAACATGAAGCTGCAATGCCTGAGCTCTTTGTGTTCACATCTTTCAGGGCATTTCCCACCTACCAAGGCTCTGCAGGCATCTGCCAGTCACCTTTGGGCCGGGGTGACTGGCAAATGCCTCCAGAGCCTGGGTAAGTTTATGAGATCACCCAGCAGTTGGAGTGTGTGTCCATCCATGTGTTTCTCACCACAACATCAACTCACAATGCTTGGACCAATATGAACTAAATTGGGTACAGTTGTAGGGACACATAAGGACACCTCAATGTTATAGTTTGTGATGATGTCATCCAACCAGATTCAAGATGGCACACATGGACATTTGAGGTGCAAGTGGGCTAACTTGTGAACCACCTTACCGATTTGGACCAAATTTAGTCCAGTTGTAGGGAAGTGAAAGGAAAGTAGGCAGTTATGTTCTGGTAAGAACTACTTGTTTAACAGATTCCCCCCTCCTGCAATTTGGCTTTTGAGGGACTCCAGAGCTTTTCTGTGTGTGTATTTCTTTGTCCAGCTCTGCAGAGCCTCTCTGTTACCAGAGTCTGTTGGCTTCATATTTGACAGAAAGATGTTGTGTTGGAGATGGAGTTCCAGTGCATGAACCTTTTGCACTGACTATCCTGATGAGATCCAGCTCCCTTGAGAAGTCCATAATGCTGGGAAAAGTTGAAGGAAAGAGAAAAGGATGACCAGCAGCAAAGTGGATGGACTCAATTACAACAGCAATGAATGCACCACTGGGAGACCTTAAAGGCCAAGTTGAAGACAGATCATCCTGGAGAGAATCTATGTGGTCACTAGGAGTTGACACTGACTTGATGGCACTTAATCAATCCAATCAATCAATTCAGATGACCACTAGGGGCATTGGGAGTAGAGATTGGAACAGCTAGGGAGACCTTTCACACTATCTGTCTCTACTCTGACTCCTGATATGACTCCTCAGGCATTTCCTGTGAGTCAGAATCCCTTCCTTTCCTCTTAGAGAGCAATTGGAAACATCTCTCTCTTTACCTGTTCATTATGTAGTCTTTAAATAAGATTTCCTATCCAAAGTGTACTTCACCAATAAATATGCTTAGTATTTTGATTCTACAAGAATATCCATCTGTATTCTTTAAATAGCTGCAACAACTAAACTCTGCAGTCTACTCTGTAACTGGAGTGGCTAGCTTCCTTAGTGCTCTGCTAATTAATCACAAAACCCATCACGGGTAAATTATACCCTCCAACATGTTGCAAGTTGTAACTGGCAACTTATTCTGTTTGAATTACATTTAGAGTTCTGTTGCAGCTTTAGGTAGGGATAGTGTGGAAGTGGGACAAGCAAGTAATTAAAAAGAGATCACCCTGGGCTAAGCATGTAATTAAAGATGCCACTCTGAGGCATTTCTTAGAGATGCATGTGGAACTTTCAGAGGTTTGAGTAAGCTGGGGAGGTACCCAGAGGAATCCCTTGGGTTTGACCAACATCAAGTGAACCAGAAGAATTTAGTGACTTGGGAGCACATTGGATTGGCAGCCCCTCTGCCCCAAAACTCCCTTGCAGAAGTGTGGCTGGGAAAAGATTGGTATGGGGTCAAAGGTCTCTTCTCCCAGGCCTGAGCCAAAGTGGAATAGCCCAAGAACAAAAGAGGACGTTGGGTCTACTAGCTCTATTCCTAAGGAGGATTTTGTGTCCCGAACAAGTTAAAGTATAGTTGGGTTGAACTGAATATCCTGCAGATCCTCAGTTAAGTTGTGGTCCAGATTAAACCCAGATATTGACCACTATCCTCATTCCAGAATAAGGAGAGAAAGACAATACTAAGAAAGTTATTTTAACTAAGCTACTCCCATGTAAGCAACATTAAATTGGAACTGCCTGTCCAGGAGAAGATACTACAGTGGTGCAACTGACAAGATCTGTGAAGCTGCAGTGGTGCACACAGGGGCACAGAGCATCATTATTATTGTATTTGATGTTGTATCAATCATTAACATAATGAAGGAATGTAAAAGTCATTCTCTGCAGGATGGAGAGCAAGTTTTCAGTCCCACAGAAACTAAACACAAAAAAGAGAAAGAAATTGTCTTGTAAATTATTCAGAATACAATCTTGACAATTGTTTTGCCTGAAAACCAGACTCAGCATTTTAAAAACACTTGACTATCAGATTAAAACCAGATGGCACTATAAACTGCAGTAACAATCCACCGTAATACAGTTATGTTTAAATTAAAGTATACCTGCCTGACAGTTATATTCTACAAGCCTATTTACTCAATGGGTATTTGATGCCATTTTAAATTAAATGTTCAGAATAGAAATACACCATTGACTTAAATGGCTCTGAAGTGCAGTGCCTTATTCCACCTCTGTGGTCATTCAGATAGGGATTTCTGTGGCATTTAAATTGATGTCTGCCAATTCCAATTCTCTTCACACCTGCATTTCCAGCAATTGATTTTCTCAGCCATAGCCATCACTTTAGCTAGAGTGCTATCAGGCTGTGATAGTATTGTAGAGTATTTGCAGGATCAATCCCTATGCTGTTTTGTAGGAAAGGTCAGTCTGGTGATTTTACCACATACACATCATATAAACAATGCAAAATGACAGCCATTTGATTGAGGATCACCGCCATTTTCTGTGTGGCTATACCAGATTGGATGGGAGGTATCTGCATTAGCAGCACACACCCTCTTGAGGCCAGCATTGCTAGGATAGTTACTTTTCATGCTGTCCAGGAAATCCATAGAACAGCCTTTCAATGTTCTTGGAGCTGCAGTTCTACAACTGCAGTTCTGAATGGAAGCAGGCAGCCATGCCACAAAACCAGATCACATCAGAGGTCAGATAACAGACACCAATTGAGGCCCAACCCCGAGGCCTCAGGGGCCACATGGGAAATGTCAGAAAGAGGCAACACTGCCGAGAACCTCCTGTACGCCTTCCACTCACCTTCACATGCAGAAGAGGAGACATTCCCCATTTTCAGGTAGGAAGACAAGCAGGAGATGGCAGGGGTGATATGCAAGTGATGTGCAGCATTGCTGCCTCCTACTCTCAGAAATCAGACTTCCTTCCAGAGCCCCCTGCAATGACACATGGGCCTCTAGGAGGGAAGCTCATTCATTGGGATGGAGGGGAGGACTACTTGAGGATTCAGCACTGGCTCCTTCCCCTCCCACTTTTCCCATCAATGAATGCCAGCAGCAGCTCCTGCTCCTTCTCCTAATGTCCAAGGGTGAGGAGCAGGGCCAGTTTAAGTGGGAGGCATCATTGGGGGGCACCTCAGGGCCGGATTAAGGCCATTGAGAGAACTATGTTCTCAGGTGAGCCCTTTGAAGTCCTTTGTTTATATTAAATGTCTGGTGTTAAGCTGATTGCCTCATGCAGAGTGTGTTTATATCTTAGATGCTTTGTAGCAGTGGTGACTGCTCAGAAAGGGCAAGAGGGGCAGTGCCCCTCCAAACAAAAACAAGCAAACTAAACACTCAGACCTACCAGCAGCCAGGGAAACCTTCAGAGCAGGGTGGGAGCTTCTTCTAGCCCCTCATACTCTGCCTGTAACTTGTTTTGGTCTTAGTGGCTGGAATAGCTGCTAATCAAGCTGCTCTGGCCAATCTGATTCCTAGCGGGGGCTCCTTCTGGCACTGCCCCCAAGAAAACCTAAAATAATGGGATAAAAATGCACTTCCTGGTTGCTTCAGGGAGTATACTTTTAATACATTTTCCCCTTCTTCTTGGGGGCAGTGCCCGGCGGTGCCCTAGGAATCAGATTGGCTGGAGCTGGGGGGAGCAAGGCAGTAACCTCAACAAATCAGAGTGGAAGAGGTTCTTGATTGTGCTCCCATCCATCTCAGTGCCAGGCAACTTTTACAAACAGTTTTCCTGTGTTTTGTTTTTGTGGTGTTTTTTGCTTTGAAGTGATCTGAGAGCCAGGTTTAGTAAAGCAGGGGTGGGGCAGAGAGGGAAAATGATTTCAATAAACAAAGGGAAATGAGACTTGTAGCGCGTTGATGTGAGTGAGCTGGATTCAGCAAACAGCAAAGGTTTGCCAATTAATTATGCTGTACAAAGTAAAAGTAATAATCCTTTCTTTGCCTCAGGCAAAGTTTCTTGAGCCACCCATGTTCTTTCTTAAATTGTGGGGTCTGTAAATGGATATGATATTCCAAATGAGGTCTGACCAATGCAGAATGGAGTGGAACTATTGTTCCTTGTGACCTGGCTCTGTGCTTCTGTTATAGCAGCCTAAGACTGCATTAGCTTTTAAAACTCATACCAGCTTTTGGGGGCTCATATTCAGCTCATCCACTAAGACACCTAAGTGTGGCTGCTGGGGTGGGCATGGCTATGGGGTATGGCTGTTGGGGTGAGTGTGGCTATGGGGGCTGCTTGTTCTCCCAGGGGTGGGGAGAGTTATAGAAAAAGTGTGTGTGTTTGTGCATGCACACACACACACGTGGTGGTGCCTGCGGTGCTGCAGCACCGCCGAGGGGAAAAAGTGGGTGAGGTACAAACCAAATTTTGCAGCAAGCCCCCAAATCCCTTGACCCAGCCCTGGTGAGGAGGAGGAGGTGCTGCTGCAGCCACCACTACATTCCCCCAATTGTCAAGGCGGAATGCTTCTCTGAGTGAATAATCATATTATCAGAGAGGGTCCGGTAAATATTATAAAGTGTTTCTCTGAGGGAGGGCAAGATGCCTCCTTGTCTTAAGGATGCTATTCTTGGAAACCTATTTGAAGAAACCTGCATTGGATCCTTCGGAGTTAGGTAATTACAGACCAGTTTCCAATCTTCCATGGTTGGGCAAGGTGACTGAGTGGGTGGTGACTTCTCATCTCCAGGAAGTTTTGGATGATACAGATCATCTAGACCCTCTTCAAACTGGCTTTTGAGCAGGCTATGGGGTTGAGACTGCCTGGGTGAGCCTGATGGATGATCTCCAATTGACTATCAACAGAGATAGTGTGACTCTGCGGGTCCTTTTGGATCTCTTGGCGGCTTTCGATACCATCGACCATGGTATCCTTCTGAATCGCCTGAGGGAGGTGGGATTGGGTGGAACTGATTTACAGTGATTCTGTTCCTACCTCTCTGGTAGATTCCAGATGGTATTGCTTGGAGACTGCTGCTCTGCAAAGTGAGAACTAAAGTATGGAGTTCCACACTGCTCCATACTGCCTCCAATGCTCTTTACATGAAACCACTGGTTTGGTGCAAAGTGTTATCAATTAGAGATGTGCATGAGCTGTTCATGCACTACCTTGCGGGGTGGGGAGGGTGCCTTAACAAACAGGTAAGGAGCTCTTTACCTGCTCTCCCCACTGCTTTCCCCCCTGCTGGCGCTTGTTTTAGAAATAGCCGCTCAGGGCTGCGATGTTCCTTCATGCAGCCCCTCTTGGTGTCAGCATGCAAATGACCAGGGTGTCTGTGTGCTGGTCATTTGAATGCTGGCGCTGATTGGGGCTGCAGGAAGGAACACTGCAGCCCTGCGTGGCTGTTCTGAAAATAAGTGCTGGGGGGGGAGTGGCAGGGAGGGGGCAAGCAGGCAAGGAGCTCCTTACCTGTTAAAGGCCCCCCCACACACACACACCGCCCATTGAACAAGCTCAAATGCTGGCATTCAAACCAGTTCAGTGCTCCTGGAAGGAAGTGCTGAACTTGTTTGTGCACATCTCTATTATCAATATGCTGATGATACTCAGATCTAATTCCCCATATCGACCTCATCAGTGTTAATGGAACTGCCCCAGGGTGATTGCTGAACACCCCAAAATTGTGATCGGGCTTTGTGTGGGAATTAGCAAGATGGGGTAGAGCAGTTCCACTTCAGAATAATTTTTGTGCAAAGCTTTGATTACAGGAAAATGAACTGAGAGAGAGAGGTTGAAGTTCAAAACAAACAAGGTTTTATTGTAGGGTAGGGGTACAGTGGAATAAGAAAGTTGATTAAAGCAGTATTACTACAAAAATACATTACAAGATTAACCAGATTACTGTAAAAAGGAAATTTAGTTTAGTGCCCAAATTAAAATAATTTCCAGGCTGGCTAGAGAAAGGAGCTAATTTTTTTGGATTTAAGAAGAGAGCAGGAATAGGGAGCCCAGCGGGGTGCAGTGATTATCGTACAATCTCATCCTTCGTTTAGTGGCGGCTAGACCCCTGTGGCTCTGATGCAACTGAAGGACCTCTTTCCTCAGGAATGGAACCAGGTAATGAAGAACCAAAGACAGCTTGGTTAGGTAGCGGGGGTAAATCTAAAAGGTGCCTGTGTTTGTGTATCCAGCTTTTAGCAGCAAGGCGAGCTGGGTGGCTTGGGCCAGGCTAGAAGGCTGATCTAGAGGCTGGAAACACAGAGCAAGACACGGCTGGGTGTAATGGGTATCAGGTCTATCGTCCAAATCATGGGTGACTCCAAGGTGTAGAAACCAAATGTAGCACTTTGGTTCAAGAAACCAGAGCAATTATATGTCCTGAGGCAACATCCCAGCTGCCCTTTTTTCCTGAATAGGGTATTTACAGGAAATCTCAAAAGGTTCCATTGTCTGTGTTTGCTATGTTGAAGTTACAATACAATAATTTGAATGGTTGAGAGCAACCTGTATGTAAACAGAGTGAATGAACGTTCAAACACG
This sequence comes from Hemicordylus capensis, assembly GCF_027244095.1. Taxonomy (NCBI): domain Eukaryota; kingdom Metazoa; phylum Chordata; class Lepidosauria; order Squamata; family Cordylidae; genus Hemicordylus; species Hemicordylus capensis. The sequence continues at coordinate 290,668,398 of NC_069658.1, read as the reverse complement.
GTATCTCTTAGGTTGGAAGAACCTATTAAACCAATCGGTATTTTAATAAGTACACCTCTGATTTCCTATCACCCACTTAGCTCTTTGTGATGGGAAGGGAGTTGCTTCACAGAGCCTTATCTGACTTTCCCACTGAGGTGATTTAGCTTGTTTGAGGCAACTGAAGAGGAGGGGCAGTGAAGGGGTCAATCTTCTGACAGACGGACCTTGAGAGGAGACTAACCTGAAAGTTAACTCCAGAGTCTGCTTAGACATTCCCAGAAAATAGGGAAAGGTGCAAGGCTAATTCCCTTGCAATTAGCTTGGCAGCTGTTGAATCTGGGGGCAACCATCCCACTGTCTGCTAAGTGACTGGTCCCCAATATGCTAACAAACAGGGAGCCCATGATCCCATGAGACACCTGAGCATGTTAAAAGTGAGAAGCACAAGCCTGTGGTCTTCGACATAAGCAGAGAGTGTTCTGGGAGCCCGCAGAAGAGCAGTGCTAGCAACATCAGGAAATGGCATAACTTCCCTAAATGCCTGCCTGGAGGTGGTAATGGGCTGGATGAGAGAGAAAAAACTGAAGTTAAATCTAAATAAGGTAAAATAACTGATTGTTGGGGGTTTGGAACCTGAGAGATGATTTAGATCTGCCTGTTCTGGGTGGGGTTATACTCCCCATGAAAGTTCAGGTACACCTCTTGGGAGTGTTCCCGGATCCAAAATTCTCTCTGGTTTCTCAGGTTGAGGCAATGGCCAGGAGCACTTGAGGCAATGGCCTCAAGCACTTGAGGCAATGGCCTCAAGCACTTGAGGCAATGGCCAGGAGCACAGTTTCCAGCTTCATTATGCTCATTTCTGGAGGTAAATGACCTTAAAACAGTGGTGCGTAACCTCCAGGCTTGACTATGTAATGCATTCTATGTGGGCCTGCCTTTGTACATAGTCTGGAAACTACAATTGGTACAGAATGCGGCAGCCAAACTGCTCTCTGGGATAACCCAAAGGGACCATATAACACCAATTTTACTGTTGCTGCCAGTTTGTTTAGCGGCAACTTGGGACATGGCCTTCTCTGTGGCTGCCCCAGGCTTTGTAATATGCTCTCTGTTCAAATAAGAGCATCTCCTTCTCTATTTGCTTTTAGGAAAACCCTGTTTTCTGAGGCCTTTAAGTGACATTAATTTTAAATTGTTTAATTTAATTTGTTTTTGTCTCATGTGATTGTGTTAACTTTCTTCTGTGAAATTGTTGTAACTGTTTTTACTCTTTTTTGTATTTGCTGTTTTTTGAATTGTGTACAATGCCTAGAGATACACATCAGACAGTATATAAATTAGATAGATAGAATAAGGGGAGGATGGGTGGACTGTCACCACCACTAAGTCTCCCTCCCCACTGTTTGCCAGGATACACTGTAGGCAGTGGGGAGGAGAGGAGAAACATTCCATCAGGAGGACCAGTAGAAGGCTTTGCTCCAGGGCCCCATGCACTCTGGGGCCACTGTTGACATCAAACAATTATGATAAATGCAGGCCCTATTCACTCATAGTAGGCTAGTTCACATGACAAGTATTCTACCCAGCTTCAGCTGTGCACATCCCCAATTTTTATTGTGTACAAGTAAAAGAGTGTGTGTGTGTGTGTGTGTGTGTGTGTGTGTGTGTGTGTGTGTAAAAACATAAGTAGGAGGAGGGGGAAGTGATCATGTGGGAGCATCATGCTGGGTAGGACAACTTTTCCTCCCACCTCATTAAACATTTGGGTAGGATGATGCTATCCTACTCAACACAAAGCTTCCACACAATTACTTTCCCCTCCTCCGACCTAGGTTTTTATTTTCACACAATAAAAAATCACTAGTGCACATTTAGAATCCAGGGGAAAGAGTTGTGATATGCAAGGACAAGACAGTGGAGTTGAATCAGGAATATTAATGGTTTGATGAGACATATATTACTTACAGAGAGGCGAGTGCAGTCTGCCTTCAATGTGCTGGCTGTTTATTAGCCCTGCCTGTACTCTAGAACTGGAAGAAGAGTAACTAAAGCACCATTCAAAAAGCTGGCCTGGATCAATGAACAGATTAACCACAAACATCCCACCGCGCGCGCACACACACACATACAGCTCTCAAAGCTGGGTAGGATGCTTGTCCTACCTGGTTTATGGGCATGAGAACCAGACTAGTCAGGGTTTTTTGGGATTATTTTCAACAGTCAGGGTTAGTATTGTTGCTGGATTCTGCCCAATGACTTCAAAAGCCTTGGGGACAGAGATTCAAACAGATTTATATAATGGTCCCCTCCAAGAAACATATGGCACAATTCTATGCTTGTTTACTCAGAAGTAAGTCCCACTGTTTGAAAGGAATTTTCTTCCTAGTAACCAGGGTTCAATCAGAGTTCCCTGTTGTGTGGGATTCTCTATGGATATACAGAATAAATATATGTAAGTGCTTGGAAGCTCCTTTCCCACTGACCAGTGACTGACATACTGTGCCGTGTTACGTGTACCTTGTAATGTTCATGTAGTTCTACAAGAGCGCTCTTGCACAATCAGAAAAATTGCAGAGAGTAATACTATGGTAAAGCCATGGGCAATAATGGCCATATCATTATGCAACTGCATGTGTGCAATTTCTGAACTTGTGCAAGAGCACTCTTGCACAGCTCTGTGAATGATGCATTACAAGGTGCACATAACATTGCACAGTGTGCACAGTATGTCAGTGACTGAACGTAATCCAACTCCCCTCTGCGTGGTCAGTAAACCATCTAAAAAGAGGCTTTTGTGACACAAGTAACTTCGTCAAAGCTCCTGGTTAGTTGCTTGTTTGCCATGCTTTCCAGGATCAACCCTAAAAAACAAATGCTTTCTCTGTCTAAACAAAAACTGATTTGTTACAGCAAAAGCAGACCTCTGGCCTCCTGGTTCTGAATAGCAAGAGCATTTACTGAAACATGTCAAAGATTAATCACACCACGAATGAAGACTGGCAGATTGCTATATTATAAAGTGAAATGCTCTTGTAAATTCAGATGTTTGCTTTGTTCTGTTGCAATATGTCATCGCTCTGAGCTTTGTAGTTTAAGGTTCCTCCTCCTCCAAACATTAACCCGACCACTTCCGTTAATATTTATTTCACCAAATTAATTTTTCTTTCTTTCTGAAGCCCACTGTGCAAAGAATTTGTTTATAAACCTCCATTCAAGAATAGATAGCTGTGCTGATGGAAGCCACCAACTAAATAGCTGTCACTGCAATATGGTTGTCACTGAGAGCAGAGTGCTCCATTATTAGCCTGTCAAGCATTTTTGATTTAGAGGCTATAATCAGTAATATTTCATCCTGGACTGTGCAAAGCCAAGGTTCTTTTAGGGTACAGTACTTGGAAGTCATTTCTTTCAAACAAATTCTCCCACTCCAAACTGTATTCACTTAGGTGCTTGCTTCATTGCCATAATACACATAATGACAGATCCAGCACATAATCATAAAAGAAAAGGAACAGCACGGGGACCACAGACGCATTATTCACAGATGACTTAATTCAGCACTGCTCTTGGAGCCGCAGAATAAATTTCCTCTCCAACTGTCAAAATGAATGGCGAAAAAACATACATCTGTCGAAATGCAAAGAGAAGCAGGCAACCCTCAACTTTGTAGCCTCCTCATTTCCAAGATGAAATACTCACATTGTTTCTGTTAATACCATACCTCCCCCCTTTTATAGTTTGGATCTGTTCTGACAGATGCAAAGAGAAAAGGAAGAGAAACACAGGTATGAATTCAGGACATATCATAAACTAAATTCATTGCTGAACATAAAGATCGTTTCCAAAAGGATCCCTTTTAAAAAATATCTGCCCAGAGGCTTCTTTGTGGCTGAGAGTCATGAAGTGTGACATTGAGAAAGAGATGATATTTGAGGGAAAATATTCCAAGAGCACTGTACAGAAAGAAGAAGCAATTTTACCAGCCTGGTTCAGAGCACAGTGAGATTTCCCACCCTTACAGGTCCAATCTGCATATAGCTTTCAAAAACATGTGTTGTGCCTTTTAAAAAACACATGTCCATCCATCTACATTCTACATTCAAAAAGTATTCCAATGTCGAACTTGCTAATATTTTCTCACAATTCAGTGCATGCATTTGATAAGATTGTCCTATTGCACCAATGCAGCCATACCAATGTGCCACAGGGAAGCTACCCCCAGTGGAGCATTGCCTGTGCAAATGCAAAAAGTGGTTGGAGCAGGGACTTGGTGAGGGAGGAGGGAAATTAGTGCTCACTTTGGGCTTGTTCCCACCTCCTGTGAGGATGTAGTAGTTTGCCCATGAAAGGGGTGGCATTTAAAATAAAGTCAATTGCTGGTCCAGAGAACTGTCCTCTAGACCTGCTCCTCTCCATATCCACAGCTACAAGGGAAGGTTGGATTCCAATGCATTCTTAAGCCAATCAGCACTTCTCCATGGATGGATGGATGAATGGATGGATGACCAACCAAGGGAAACAGATCTCATATGGTTAAAGGTACATGGCATGGGCTCCTTCTTCATGTACACAGAGCACACATGTGGAGGTGATGGTTACACCAAGAAAAGGACACTGTGTGCACACACAGCAGAGTATGAAGGGCAAGTTGTCTAATCATAACCCTTACTCTCTCAGTAAATGATTAATTCACAGGCTTTGTCTTTTCCATTTGCTGACTTTTACATCTATTTCCCCCAAGACTTCCTTGTCTTCAAAGAGGCAGCTATATAGCCCATCAGCTGTCCATTCTTAGAAGAAAGAATGTTCCCCACCTCCATACCATGTGAACCACCAGTGACAGCAGCAGCAGCAGCAGCAGTAATGCCTTTGCGGGATTGCCACTTTCATGCTCCCAGGACTCCTGTGTATTTCCATATATCCAGCAGAGGGGATATGTTACCCTGTTATGTCAACATATTTTACCCTGCTATGTATGTAATGTGCCTACCTTAGGTAATGAACGAATGGCAATCTCATTTCTCTTTGTGATTTCCAGAATTCACTCCAGCACTGATCTTGTCCAATAATTGCTATGTCTACAAAAATGTGTCTCATTTTTGGTGGTGGCTCTCAAACAGATAATAGCACCTTGTTACTCACCTCAGTTGTCTTCCCAATGGGATGCACACACATTGGGAAGAAGATCAGTGGGTCACCCATCAAGGCTGGGGGTTGGCATGTTGGACAGGCTCTGAGTAGAGGAGAGCTGGACTTGTGGTAGCAAGCATGAATTTCCTCTTTGCTAATCGGGGTCTTCTATGGTTTGCATTTGAATGGGAGACTGTGTGAGCACTGTAAGGTATTTCCCTTAGGGGAAGGGACCACTTTAGGAAGAGCATCTGCATGCTTGCATGCAGAAGGTTCCAAGTTCCCTCCCATGTATCTCCAAGATAGGACTGAGAGAGACGCCTGCATGCAACCTTGGAGAAACTGCTGCCAGTCTGTGTAGAAAACACTGAGCTAGATGGACCAGTGGTCTAACTTGATATAAAGCAGCTTCCTATGTTCCTATGGGAAGAAAGTTCCAACAGTTCGATGTCTCCCTATAAGCCCCCTGGCAGTTGCTGCTGATGTAATAATAATCCAGTGTCATGATGTGAAGTGAAACTATGTGAAGTGAACATAAGAAAAGCCTTGCTGGGTCAGGCCCATCTAGTCCAGCATCCTGTTTCCCACAGTGATCTGATAAATGTATATCTATCTATCTATCTTTTTATACCGCCCAAAACTTACATCTCTGGGCAGTGTAAACAAAAAACAAGAGAAAAATTAAAACATTAGTTAAAACTAATAAATGACAGCAAAAATAAAAATATAGGTTAAAATAAATGACAGCAAAAAGTTAAAACATTACAACAATTTAAAATTTTAAAGCAATATTTTAAAACAATGTTAAAACTATTAAAACAGTATTTAAATAAAACCCTGGGTGAACAGATAAGTCTTTAAAGATTTTTTTTTTAATTGTCAGAGATGGGGAAGCTCTTATTTCATCAGGAAGTGTGTTCCAAAGCTTTGGGGCAGCAGCAGAGAAGGCCTGTCCCCAAGGAGCCACCAGACAAACCGGTGGCAACTCCAGATGGTCCTCTCCTGATTCCCGCCACCCCCAATGGTAGGAGATCCTCAAGAAGGGTTAGGAACTGTGCATGCCTGAGACAGAACTGGACCATGTGACTCTTTGTAGGCGTAGCTGGGTCCCCAGTTCAGTTCTGTCTCGCTTGGGACTAGACCTTTCAGAGAGAGCTCGTCTTGTCTATTTACGCTATCTACGTTCCGGTCTGTGTTTTTTAAGCTTAAAAATTTGCTACTCTTCCTCTTCGCTCTGTCCGCTCCTCTTCCCTTCTGGCGTTTCCCCCCCTCCTCTTCTATAAAGTGTGCGAGGGTGGGAGGAGAATTTGCACTCCATTTGGACTGCTAAATTGACTCCCAAAATTAGCTTTTTTATTTACATTCGGCTTTATTGGCTTTTCACTTAAAGTTAGTCTTTCCTTTGTTGTCTTCGGTTATTCGCCCATCTTCATGGATATAACCCATGCCAAGGAGCTTTTGCAGGGCTCTATGTTGGACGCCTTGCTGTTGCTGCAGCACCTGGGCAACACACAGGAAGATCAATCCACTCCCACGGCTTCTCCCGACGCGAGCGTTCCGGTCTTGCCTCCTGTTCCTGCTGTGCCGGTGGCACCGGCAATAAAGACCACCTCGCTGGGGCTTATGCCCACAAAAGCGACCAAAAAATCCAAGCACTCAGGGGAACATATTAGCAAAAAGAAAAAGAAACGCAAGGAGTCCCTGGTTAGAGTGGAGGGACACAAGCGCCTTAGTGAGAGGTTGCTGATTCAGGCCGTTCGCCACCGTTCTAAAACTAACGGCGCCAAGAATAAAGAGAGCCATAAAAAACGCGCTAAGGCAGAACAGGGTGGCCGGTGCCCGGTGGGCATTTTACCATCGACTGACCCCTTACACAAGGAGGGCTTATTGGAAGATTTCGGTCGGGCTCTGTCACCACCAGCAAACCCAACAACGGAGGTTTTTCCCGGACCGGGTGCTTAATGCACTAACTAAGGCCCCCTTTGAACCCATTTCGTCGGTTCCTCTAAAGATCCTGTCATATAAGGTACTCTTTTTGGTAGCAATCACGTCCGCTCGATGGGTGTCCGAGCTTGGTGGCTTATCCTCCAAGAAGGAATTCTGTACATTCCAGTCAGATGCTGTGATTCTGCGCCTGGACGCCACCTTCCTCCCAAAGGTTAACTCACTCTTTCATAGATCCCAGGTTATCGTTCTTCCCTCTTTCTGCCCCTCCCCAGTCCACCCCAGGGAGAAGTTATGGCATAAGCTTGATGTACGTAGGGCCTTACGTACCTACCTTCAGAGGACGAAGGATTTTCGGAAGTCAGACACTCTGTTTGTCTCCTTTCATTGCCTGTCCTTGGGGAACAGGGCCTCCTCAACCACTCTCGCAGGCTGGATTAGATCATGTATTCTGTGAGCCTACTCAGCTCTTAAGCTTCCTCCACCAGGGAGGATTACGGTGCATTCCACCAGGAGAACTGCCACCTCAGTGGCATTTTCGGCTCATGTTCTACTGTCTTATATTTGCAGGGTGACCACCTGGTCCTCCGCGACCCCCTTTATTAGGCATTATAAAATTTCTGGTTTTTCTGAGCAACAGGCGGCATTTGGCCGCACGGTCCTACAACAGGTCTTATAAATTCTTTACATCCTACCCTCCCAGGGACTAGTGTCTTTAGCTTGGGCATGTCCCTTCCTGAGGATCTCCTACCACCGGGGGGGGGGGGGAGGAACATTGGCCTTACCGTGAAGGGTTCTTTTTCCTGGTGGTAGGAGATCCTCAGCCTCTCCCGGCTGTATGTACTATACTCTCAAGGGTTGGGGGAGTTGAGGGGAGTACAACTGGTTCCTCGTGTTCGATTGCTTGAGTTGGCACCTGTTAACCAGTATAGAAGAGGCAACTCTCAGGGTTTCAGATGATAGTTCTTGTTTTGTTTTTCCACTGTTACTCCTTGTGTTATCTGTTCTAGTTTTCTCTTGTTGACGTTCCTATTCGGCACTACGTACAGACCATGGACCTACAGCTCTCTCCATGTGATCAGATACTCCTCGCTCAACAACCCTGGAACTGGGGACCCAGCTACGCCTACAAAGAGTCACATGGTCCAGTTCTGTCTCAGGCATGCGCAGTTCCTAACCCTTCCTGAGGATCTCCTACCACCAGGAAAAAGAACCCTTCACGGTAAGGCCAATGTTCCTATCTCAATGGGCGGTGAGGTTCATGACGTTCTCTTAAATACCCAGGGCCCAAGCCATTTAGTGCTTTATAAGTTATAACCAGCACCTTGTATTTTCCCCATAAACTTATCAGCAGCCATTGTAGCTCTTTCAATATAGGAGAAATATGGTCACGCCAAGATGACCCAGAGACCAACCTGGCTGCCGCATTCTGAACTAGCTGTAGTTTCCGGACTACATACAAAGGCAGCCCCACATAGAGCACATTGCAGTTATCCCACCTGGAGGTTACCAGCATATATGTGTACCACTCTCAAGAAACGGATGCAGCTGGCATATTGGCTGAAGCTGATAGAAGGCACCTCTGGCCATTGCCTCCACCTGGGACACCAGGGAGAGGCTTGGATCCAGAAACACCACCAGACTGCGTACCTGTTCCTTCCGGGGAAGTGTGACCCCCATCCAGAACAGGCAGATCAAAACCGTCTCTCAAGTTCCGACCCCACACAATGAGTACCTCCATCTTATCTGGATTCAGTCTCAGTTTGTTATCCCTCATCCAGCCCATCACTGCCTCCAGGCAGGCATTTAGGGAGGTAATTCCTTATCCCAATGATGTTGACATGGAGAAATAGATTTGGATGTCATCAGCATACTGATAGCACCCTGCACCAAATCTCCTGATGATCTCTCCCAGCAGTTTCATGTAGAAGTTAAACAACATAGGAGACAATATGTAGCCCTGAGGGACACCATACAAAAGTTCAGATTTTGAAGAACAGCATTGTCCAAGGGACACCATCTGGAAGCTGCCCAAAAGGTAGGAGCGGAACCACTGCAAAGCAGTTCCCCCCACTCCCAACTCCCTCAGACGTTCCAGAAGGTTACTATGGTCAGTGGTCGATAGTATCGAAAGTTGCCAAGAGGTCCAAAAGGGCCAACAAAGTCACATTTCCTCTGTCAATTTCCAATTGGAGATCATCCATCAGGCCAACCAAGGCAGTCTCCACCCCATAGCCCACCCAAAAGCCAGTCTGAAATGGGTCTAGAAAATCGGTTTCCTCCCAGACTGTCTGGAGCTGGGAGACCACCACCCTTTCAATTACCTTGCCCAGCCACGGAAGGTTAGAGACAGGCTTGTAGTTACTCAGCTCTGAGGGATCCAAGGTAGGCTTCTTCAGAAGTGGTCTAATAATTGCCTCAGGATCCACAAGGAGGCATCCTACCCTCCCTCAGAGAAGCATTTATGATCTCTACCAGGCCTTATACAACAACCCCCCTGCCAGATAGTATAAGCCATGTTGGGCAAGGGTCAAGAGGACAGATGGTGGGCTGCACCGTTCCAATCAGCTTGTCCACATCCTCAGGAGTCACAAACTGGAACTGATCCAACCTAAACACACAAGGAGTCGCTGGACACCTCCACATCAGACACTGAGGTAATTGTGGAGACTAAGTCAGCCTCTGGAAAGCCCACAAGCAAAAAATGAAGGCGTGTCAGGAGCCACTGTGGCTCCCCTGCAACTGGTATTCAAAAAGCTCTCCTGCCTCTGAAACTCAAGGTAGCCTAAAATCATCAAGACTAGGAGCCATTAGTGATGGAGATTAATAACAAGCTCTGCTGCAGGGGCAAGACTGGCAAGTAGTAGTGATCAATTATAAGAACATGGGGGGACTGGATGAATGGGATGCAGGGGCCTGGACATATGATGGTTACCTGAATGAGGCTATTGGTCTGTACATCATCTCTTTGATTGACTGGCCAAATTTCTGCACTGCCTCGTGTGTCTGTCTGTCAGTCGGTCGGTCGGTGTTCACATCCCTGACTCCTGAGATACATGCTACTTTTCTGCCTGTCATATGTTCACTGAATGTGAATGATTGTGTATAACTTCTGCTTCAGTTCATTCTTACAATGTCTTAGTGGCTGCAGTATCTCCTGCATTCCAAGTGACTTCTGGGGATCATTACTACTGATGTGGCTGTGTTCTAAGATTGATAAGTGTGTCAGATGATGGAACAAAAGGAATTGTGTTCCTCTCACTTATTTTGTTCCCTGCTTGTTCTCCATGGTGCCACGAACCTACTTCTGCTCTGAATTGCCCATGCTCTCTCTTAAATTTGCCCCCCAAAGGAATATGCAATCTTAGGTAGTCTGAAGTGTATGAGAAAGGGTAGCCCTGCAAGAAGTATACATATGTCCTTGATTTTACAATCATGTAATGTGATTTTATAACTATATACGTGATGTAGCCCCTCCCCCCCATCTCTTTTTGGTCTTATTATAGGTTGCTCATTCAAGTCAACTGAAAGTTAGGAAAGGTCAGTATGTTAGATGAAAGAACAAGAATGTCCAAAAGGCTCTTCTCAGGGCCAAACTAGAGCAACCATGTGCATTTTATTCATCTGTCTGTCCTGTTAACATATACATCAGGTGGTGGGAGATCCATTTTTTACAAGAAAAGAAGCATGAGGGTGCTTACCTTCCTTACTCTAACCTTGCAGCCCATTGCTTAAATCAGTTTTCTCCCAGCCTAGCTCACTTCTAGTGTGAGAGTCAGACTGGGATAAATTTGCTTGAAGCCGGAGGTGCACCTAGCTGATTTTGGAGCCTGGACCTAAAGGCATTTGGAGCCCCCTCCCCTGCAAGTGAAGCATTATCCCCCTGCACATACCATGACAAACCCAGGATTTTTAACACGTGGGTTTTTGAAGGCAAACAGCGACTGAACTCACAAGAATGTTAAGAATATAAAACATATTCTCATCCCACACATTTCTTTCCCCACTCCCCCTCTGTCTCTAAAGTACCTAGCACAGGTAATAATTACACTTGGCCACCCAGTGCAGTGTGGGCCATCGGCAACCACACCACCCATGACAGACTAAAGAGGGTTTAGGGGCCCTCAGGGGGTGTGGAGGCCCTGGACTTTGGCCCCAAAGTCCAAGGGTAAGAGCGCCATTGCTTGAAGCTATGGGATACAGGAAGGCAGGGGGTGGTTTCACTCTCCTTGTCCATGTACTCAGTTTCATGTAACTGCACTGGTTCCTGGTATGTTTCAGGGCCCAATTCAAATTGCTGGCTATAACCTTTAAAGTCATAACCAGCTTAGATCCAGGGTTTGAAGGATTGCCTGGATCCTACCTGCCCCTAAAGATCAGTTGGGGAGGCCCTATTCACATTCCTCCTCCACCAGAGATGTAGCTGGTAGTTATGCAAGATCAGGCCTTTTTGATCATTGCACCTAAACTTTGGAATTCCCTCCCATGGAAGGCCCAACAGGGCCCTTCCTTTTTAAACTTCCACAAATTAGTGAAGACTCTGTTATTATTTAAATGGCCTTCCATTTGACCTGAAGTATATTTTTGTTTGACTGGTGTATGTATATTCTCCAACTGTGTTCTTGTGCTCCTCTTGATACTCTGTTTTGATACTGTTTTAATGAGTTGATGCTTGTTTTTATTGTGTTACTATAAGTTGTTTTGAGGGCGAGGACAAAAAGCAAACTGGAAATTCTAATTTTAAAAAAGTGACTTTTCAGAATTAAAGGATATTAGCTGGGCTGGGTGCAGAACATCTGCACCTCTAGTTCTCCCTGCCCAGCCACTTCCTTCCTCCTCCCCCCACAGCTGTCACCATCGCAGATTTCTCCCGGCCACCTGCCCCCTTCGCCATTTCCTTCCTCCTCCTTGCACACCCGCCCGCCTCTGTCACAGTTTCCTCCCAGTCCCCATCTGCCTCCGCTGCCTCCTCCCTGCCCACTTCCGCTGCCATTGCCTCCCCTTTCTCCTGCCGTCCGGCACCGTCGTTTGCCCTCCCGCCGCCACCGTTAACTCCTGGCCCACTAGCCAGCTGCCCATCCCCGTCACTATCTGGAAGCTCTCCAAACTCTTGCGAGAGCTGCCACATATGGGATTAGTGATGGGTATGTCTAAGAGAAATAAATATATAGATAGATTGTCTCTGAACTATATATAGGTCCCATCCAATTAGCTGGGATCCAATCAGATGACCAGTGGTGGCTTGTAATTGCAAACCTAGACCCAAATAACAACAGGACATGAATAGCTGGAAGGAACTAGGGCCACTTTATTGAATATTTACAAAACCTGCAATGAGGAATTGAACTAAAGTGTGGGTATCCCCTATGTGGGTCAATCTCATAGGAAGTATGCCCACAGGAGGGCAAAGGACCAGGCTTTAATTTGGCTTGGTACCCAGTCTGAACCTCTTCTCAACCATGAGGTTACCCCTGATGAGGGGATGCATGCCAGCCCACCTCAACTCAGGTCGTGAGGCACTGAGCAGCGTTCGCTGGCATGCATCCGAGCAGCAGCAGATCCAGCCTGAGAGCTGCAAGATCACCAAGCCTTCCTCCATATTCCCACTCACCATGACGGCCCTCCAGCCCAACACAAAAGCAATTAACCTACTCTTTTCATCTGCAAAAAGACTAAATAAACCCAGTGACCACCTCAACAAAGTCAGTGAGAAGTAGGTGAAAAAAGGCCATAACCATAGCCAACCAGCGGAGACCCCCAAAATTCCTACTTGGCCCCAAAGGCGGCCGGAATATCCCTCACTGAGTTAAGGGACGGGCGGGATGTTGCCTGCCTGCAGAGTAACAGAAGCAGAAAGTGACGGAGCAGGCTACTTATACAGGTGCTCCTGAAATCCGATTGGTTCGTCAGCAACATGTGCCGGGGACAAAAATGGCAGACTGCATACCCATCTTGGGCTGGGCCTGCAGCTCCACCCCCTGCTCACCCAATATAGCCAGTAATGCGGTGAAAGGGGCGGGGAGCTGATTAACTGAAAAGATAGTACTAACCCTTCTTAGTCGCTGACTGACTGAATGGTCAAAGCCTCTGGCCCTGGATCTCTAAAGCTAAGCTTCTGGTGACTAAGAACGTTGGAATCAAGGCTGCTTCACATACAAAGATTGTCCACATGACCAACTTGCCCTCCACTGGCGCGGAGGCAGGCTCCTACCTGCCTCCTCACACACAATCACAGTGCTTCCAAAGCTCTGCTGCTTTGCCGAACAAGACTCAGCCACCTTTGCATAGCACTGAGGATGATGTCTTACATCGAAATGTTTGCTATTTTGCTACATCTGTGGTTTAGTTTTTAAGTTTTTAAACTTCTGAATGTCTAAAGGGCATTGACAAAAGCTTTGAAGTGTGGAAATGCGTATTTCATTGCCCTTATACCATCTTTTACTGTATGTGCAACACTGCACAGTACATCAACCAATATTTATTTTTTGTTTGTTTGTTTGTTATTTGATTTGTATACCGCCCTTCCAAAATGGCTCAGAGTGGTTTACAATTAAAACAAACCACTAAAACAATAAAGATATAAAACAAATTTTAAAAAATATAACAATTAACAAAAACATTTTAAAACAACAATTAAACAATTACAGTGATTAAAATCCCAAAATCGGGTTTTTAATTTTAAAGTAAACCGGATATTTAAACCCCCAAAATTTAGGAAGCTGAGAAAGCTTGGGTGAAAAGATGGGTTTTCAGGTGTTTTTTGAAAATTGCCAGAGATGGGGAGGATTGTATCTCAGCAGGGAGCGCATTCCACAATCTCGGGCAGCAACCATGAAGGCCCATCTCTGTTTAGCCACCAAATGAGTTAGCAGTAACTGGAGACAGACGTCCTCAGATGACCTCAATGGGTGGTGAGGCTCATAATGAGGAAGACGCTCTTTTAGATACCCAGAGCCTAAGCCGTTTAGGGCTTTGTACGTTATAACTAGTACTTTGTATTTTGTCCGGGAACCTATTGGCAGCCACTGTAACTCCATCAGTAAAGGAGTAACATGGTCCCTTTGAGATGACCCAGAGACCAACCTGGCTGCCGCGTTCTGAACCAATTGAAATTTTTGGACTATGTACAAAGGCAGCCCCACGTAGAGCACAGCGCATTACAAAAGTCAAGTCTGGAGGTCACCAACAGATGTACCACTGTTTTGAGGTCATTGATCTCGAGAAACAGGCGCAGCTGGCGTATCAGCAAAAGCTGATAGAAAGCACCTCTGGCTACTTCCTGAACCTGAGAAACCAGGGAGAGGTGTGAATCCAGAAGTACTCCCAGACTGCGTACCTGTTCCTTTTCGGGAAGTGTGACCCCATCTAGAACAGGGAGATCAAAATCGTCTCTGGAGTTCTAACCCTGCACAATAAGTACCTCCGTCTTATCTGGATTCAGCTTCAGTTTATTCTCCCTCATCCAGCCCATTACTGCTTCCAGGCAGGCATTTAGGGAGGATATGCCATCTCCTGAAGAAGTTGACATGGAGAAGTAGATCTGGGTGTCATCAGTGTACTGGTAACACCCAGCTCCCAATCCCCTGATGTTTTCTCCCAGCGGTTTCATGTACTGTAGATGTTAGAAAGCATTGGAGAAAGTATGGAGCCTTGAGGGACACCATACCTATGCTCAGATTTTGAAGAGCAACAGTCTCCAATTGACACAATCTGGAATCTATCCAAGAGGTAGGAGCGGAACCACTGTAAAACAGTGCCTCCCACCCCTAACACCCTCAGATGTTCCAGAAGGATACTATGGTTGATAGTATTGAAAGCCGCTGAGAGATCCAAGATGACCAACAGAGTCACACTTCCTCTGTCAATTGCCAATTGGAGATCATCCATCAGGCCAACCAAAGTGGTCTCCACCCCATAGCCCACCCACAAAACAGTTTGAAATGGGTCTAGATAATCAGTTTCCTCCAAGACTGCCTGGAGCTGAGAGGCCACCACCCTCTCAGTTACCTTGCCCAGCCATGGGAGGTTGGAAACAGGCCTATAATTGCTCAACTCCGAGGAATCTAATGCAGGCTTCTTTAAAAGAGTTTTAATGATTGCCTCCTTAAGACAAGGAGGCATCCTGCCCAACCTCAGAGAAGCATTTATGATTTCCACCAGGCTGTTTACAACAACCTCCCTTCTAGATCGAACAAGCCATGTTGGACAAGGATCAAGAGAACAAGTGGTAGGCCTCACCGCTCCAAGCAGCTTGTCCACATCCTCAGGAGTCACAAACGGAAACCAATCCAGTCGAATCACATAAGAGGAGTCGTTGGGCACCTCCAGCTCAGACATCAAATTAATTGTGGAATCTCCATTTAGGTCGGCCTGAATCCGAGACATTTTATCTGCGAAAACCTCTTTAAACACATCACAGCGGGTAACTGATGACTCCAAATTCTGGTTCAAGGGAGGGGGGGCAGATACTAATCCCCTCACAAGCCTGAACAACTCCACTGGATGTGAATTTGCAGAGGCAAAATGGGCAGAAAAGAACCGCCTCTTTGCCGCACATATTGCCTAAGCATAGATCGAGTCTTTCTCCACTTGCGCTCCAGTCACCTACCTTGCCGCTTCAGCCCCCGTAGATCTTCCGTATACCAAGGGGCCAAATTTGAAGCAGGTCAGAGGGGATGCTTGGGAGCAATCATGTCTACTGCCCTGGTGAGCAATGTTCCAATTCTCAACCAGGGCCTCAAAAGGATCACCAGCAAAGCCAACATTAAATCCTTCCAAGGCTTCTTGGAATCTTAGTGGATCCAATAACCTCTTCAGGCGGACCATTCTAATAGCCACACAAAACACACATCATGTGGAAGGCAGCCCTTACTTATGTTTAAAGTATTGTAATAGGACATTTTTAGTGGCTCACAATAAGGCTGCCATGTCCTAAAACTGTAACATGGGAAGCAACCTGAGGAAACAAGTTGTGAATCCTTTGTGAAATCCAGAACATATTGCCAGTGCTATTTCTTGGCTGTTATGTCTGTTGCCTTTGGTACAATGTGCTCTATTTGTATGAAGAACAACCTTTGGAAGTTGGAGTTCCAGACAGAAATATGGTGTTTGTGTTCCAGGCCTGGCCAATAAAACCATAAAAGCCTAACATATATTGAGAAGCAGACTCGTCCGTATAAATAAGTCTCACAAGGCTGATTGCTTGGAAACTGCAAGCTGGTGAGCAAGACGCCTGGTCTGTCCTAAGCATTCAGCACATCCATTCCGCAATGTGTGCCGAATCTCGCTGTGTGAGCATCTATCAGATTACCACATTGGGTCCTAATGAGGACCCCCTCCCTGTGTTGTATACACAACATAATTCCCACAAGTGACTGCAGCAAGAACAGCTTTCGGTTTCTAGCAATAGGAACCTGTTCTGGGCTTCTCTCAGCTGGAAGGCATCCTTTGCATATCACACAGAAATGACAGGCTGCTTTTTCTTTAATGTTTGGTAATGATTTTGCTGAAAGCAACAAGCCACAGCCTTTCCTCCACTTCTTACACACACACACACACACACACACACACACACACTTCTGCAGAGTGGATGTAAGGAATAGTGTGAAGAGTACCACAATGCACCCTGCTGGAAGGAAGAAAAATGGCCAAATGCAGAATACATTGAGTTAGTGGAGGACTAACACAGAGAGAGAGAGAGAGAGAGAGAGAGAGAGAGAGAGAGAGAGAGCGCATCAGTATATGCTTCCCCATTTCAATTATTTTTCAGCAATTTCAGCAAAACATTAATCTATTCATTTTCATTGCCTTCTCTTGTCATTACTCTCAAATAACTTTATTTCAGTGAGATCACCATGTAGCCTACATACTCCAGCTAGTAGTACTAAAAATATTTAGATACTGCTTTTCAACAAAAGTCCTTAAAGTGACTTACATAAAATAATAAATAAATAAGATGGCTCTCTGTCCCTAAGCTGCTCACAATCTAAAAAGAAACATAAGGGAGACACCAACTGAAGGGATGCTGTGCTGGGGTTGAATAGGACCAATTGTTCTCTCCCTGCTAAATAGAAGAGAATCACCGAAAGGTGCCTCTTTGCTTAGTTAGCAAGGGTTAACAGACTATTATGGTACCATCCTAGTATTCCCATTATGGCCAAGAACTAGGTGGGATCCACCATGCTGCCCAGGCTAGGAAGCAGAAATATGAAGCAGCCCAATGAAATAAAGGCACTCCCCATAAGCAAGGTAAATAAATACTGTATTTTTACAATCTCAGTGAATGGGATTGTAAAAGAATGACTCCTTTCCTTTATGTTTTGTGGATTGTTTTCTTTGGTTGTATGTTCTGTAGTGTCTCTGAGTTCCGTAAAGCTCTGTAGGAGTTAAAAGGTTGCAAACTCTGAGATAGCAGAGGTTGCATGTCTGGGATGGCAAATTGTGTGCTGCAGAGTTTTGGAAGGAATGTAACAAGTGTTCTGATTGGTTTTCCCTGGGCAAAGATGGAAGCTTTTAGCTGCCCGAGGTAAAAATCATCCTGATTGGTTTATGTATTAGGGATGTGCAAAACGTTTTGGGCACAGAACGATCTGTGCCCGAAACAGCGAATTTCGGGTGATTCGGGGCTGAACCGAATCACCCACGAAAAGATCCGAGAAATGTCATATGACAGCAAATGAGATTTTCAATGAGACACCATGAATCCACTCTAATTTGCTATCATAGAATCCACACTCAGAAAACCTCTGAAACAACAGAACCCTGTACCCCATGGGTTAGAAACCCATGGGGGTGGTTGCCACCCTATGTGCACTACACCACCACTCTCTCTGGGCCACCCCAGCACCCCTCAAGTGCACTTATGGGGCTGCTGAAAGCTCCATTATAACTTATGAGGAAAAAACTTAAAGACGCGTGAACTTCAACAATTCGCCAAAAATCAGCCCTCTGCCCAAATCCTTTGAAAAAATTTGGGTAGCTTCCTTGCCCCTACCTGGCACTACCACCAACCCCACCTGGCACTAGGACACCCCTTTCCCCCCGACATGAAGCAATACACCCTTCATGGGGGAAAACCTTAAAGACGCGTAAACTTCAGAAATTCACCAAAAATCAGCCCTTTGCCCAATCTCTCTGCAATTGGGGTGGTAACCTCCACCCATTAGGCACTACCACCCCACTCCACTCTTTTGACCCAGATCCCACGTTATGCCCCTATCTGCCCCAAAGACACTAAAACTTCAAAAATTCACCAAAAATCAGCCCTTTGACCAATCCCCCTGAAATTTGGGTGGTAGCCTCCACCCATTGGGCACTACCACCCCACCCCACTATTTTGCCCCAGGACCCGTTTTTTTACCTGAATCGATTCAGATTCGGATTTAATCCAAATCCGAACCGAATCAGGGGTGATTCGGGTAGCCCATATTCGGGCACAGAACAGAACGGGGGTGATTCGGTTTGGGTCCTGAACCGAATCGCTGAAAACCCGAATTGCACACCCCTATTATGTATACCTCTTTAAGGGCAGGGGGAGTTACTGGGTAAAAGGACAAAGTTGGGGGGGGCTGCTGAGGAGCAGAGTGCTGTGTGAGCTGGAAGACTGGAACACTAGCAGAGTAGGGTCAGGCTGAAGCTGCTGGGGAAGTGGCAATGAGGGAGCTGGGCCTACTGGAACCTGGCTGCTAGGCCTTAGTCTAGAAGGCTAGCAAGCTTTATTTTTTCATATTTTTAAGTTGTACTCTTGCCTAAGTGAATTTTCCCTTGTTTTCTCCTGTGCTGTGTTTTGGATTTTTGAAGACTTTATTATAGTAAACTTATTATTGTTTTTCTACTACTTTACCATTGTCTCTGTCTGTTGTTTTTGTCCCCACCTCATTATATTGTCTGTTGTCTTGTTCCATCCTCTGTATTTACCACACTACTGAGTTTTTGATATTTTTGAGAGACAGTGGGTTCAGTGACTGGGCATGAAACCAGTCAAAAACGCTAAAAATCTTATACTGGTGGCAGCGGATATTTAGACTGAGGACCAGCTGCGGCCAAGCCCCCACAGGGGTGAGTAATTTTACTTCACTAAAATAGCTATTTCAAACCTGAAAATCAAAACTGGAGAATATTCAGTGCAAAATATTCAGGTGCTTGAAGTTTTGCTGAAGCTTGGCAGGGTTAGATTTGTTTAGCATCTCAATGTGAGAACACCTGGCACTTTCCATGATGCTTTGTCTCAAATCTGCCTTTTCACTTTCTCTTGGCTTACTTACTCCCAGACAGAACACTAGCCTTACTTAGAACACACCCTGGAAGCCAGGCATAACCTGAATTCAGGTTCTAGGAACATCAAATGATTGCCAGGATACATTAAGCAAACACTTTAGCTATAATGCTGTGAAAAAATCTAGCAAGATTGTAATCTCTTCACTTTGCACAGCACAACAGTGTGGCTGTGATGTTTCAGCTCCAGCAGCAACCCCAATATGGGATTGTGTATTTACAGGCTAAGGACTGAAGTACAATTTTAAGAGGGATTTGTTTTCTCCCTGAACATATGTGTCAAGTGCATATAAATGCATATTTCATCAAAGTTGCTTTTACACATCTGCCCCTTAATAGCATTTTCATGCAGTTCTTAATGTATAAATAATATTGTAAGAAATTCCATTCTTTTAAAGCCCATCATAGTCTCTACTGTTAGGGGGGAAATGCACAACCCTTCGGAATGCTATAATAATGGCAGGAATCTAAAACCTTACTTTAAACTAGTGACAGCTGCTGCAGAGATATACACCACATGGCGATTCTTGCTGAGATCTGCTGCAAACCTTTGGGAACTGAGGGAAGAAAACTAGAAATATGTAAAGGAAAATGCTGCAGAATTAATTCATTGTGTGCACATTGTAGATGCTGTTCCTTGGCACGGTGCATCTCTGCATCCCTGCTATCTGTAATGAGTTTCCCAAAGAAATAATGAAGACTATCTTCTTTTTATAGGTTACGAAATTGCTTGTAGAGTATTCCACTACCACTGAACTAATGTTAGAGCATGGCTCCAGTTTGCACAATATATATGAACTCTGATAAGATACATAGTTTTTTTGGACCATCAGCCTGCAGATTCATGACTTTAGTGGGGAAGATCCCACTCCTTTTGGGACATGTGATTTAAGCCAAATCCTTGCACCCTAATAAAACCCACATCTGATGTCTAGTGGCTAAATGTGTGCTTGTCCTTAAAATGCACGCAAGAGTTTACAGTACATCCACAGAGCCTGGGATTCTGCTATCTAATCACATGCAAAAGACCATGGACAGTAATGCAGAGTGGCCCAGTAGTCCATCACTCCTGCCAACTATCAAATCATCATGTTGCCATGTGGCTAGATAGCTCTCAGTATGCAACTGATTTCTCATTGGGCCTGGACAATATACAGGGTTGCTTCATGCGTCAAGTAGTAGATGCATGTTGTTTAGTTTGAGGAACTCTGGGAGAACCCCTGGTGCTTGGTGGTCATTAGAAATATCAATATGGTAATTTGCCATAATTAAAATAATTATGGCAAAATAACCATAATTTTCTGGTTATTTTTAAATTGTTAATTTGTTTTTAAGTTTCTGTATATGTTTTAACTGGTTTTATGTTATTGTAAACTGCCCAGAGATGAAAGTTTGAGGCGGTATACAAATTTGATAAGATAGATAGATAGATAGAGATAGATAGATAGATAGATAGATAGATAGATAGATAGATAGATAGATAGCTTGCTTTTTGGCAAAGAGAAGTACAGATGTGCATTCTCCACAGTACAGTGTACAGAGTGGATGACAGCATTCTCCCCAGCATATATATCTGATGCTGTTTGTACAAAACTACACTGAATATTTAATACACATTTCTGAGTGAAGGGAATGGGACACATTCGGGAAGATCCAGTTGCACAGTGGAAGTGGAATGAAGATAGTCTAGAGGAGGTGGAATGTTATATGGTGCTCTCCTAAATCAGCTTGCAAAACTTTCAAAGAGGCAGTTTGGTTCTGGGCATTGTATTTTAAGGACATGGATAAATGTGAGTGGTAATCACGTTTGCCATGTGAGTGGCAATCAGGAGCACAGGCGTAGGGTCTTCACCCTTCCCTTCTGCAGTGGACACATCACTGAGGACAAGTTGGCTTCAAGCCGGTGATCCTCAGATGAGGAACAAATAGCACGATGGGGAGGCTCTGAGTACTCCTTGGAAGCCCTTCAAGAATCCCTAAGGGTACTAGTACTCCCTGTTGGGAACTCCTGGTCTACACTGACTGGCTGTTCAGCAGTGACTCCTCAAGGTTTCTGCCAGGAACCTTTGTCAGGCATACCTGGAGTTGCTAGATAGGGATGGGCCCGGACTGGTCCGGAGGCCATTGAAATGGCGTCCGGACCGGTCTGGACCTGGGTGGTCCGGCACTGGGGTGGGGGGTCGCTTTAAGAGCGGCGGGAGGGTTTATTTACCCCTCCCGCCGCTTTCCCGCTTGGCGCCGTAAGTAGTAGTGTAATTGGGGCAGCAGGATACCTCCCTGCCGCCCCTTCCCCGCTGTGGCTCGGAAAATCTCCCAGTAATGCTTTGCGCGTGCGCACGTCAGTGACGTGAAGCGCGCGCACAATGTGCGCACACGCAAAGCATTACTGGGAGATTTTCTGATCCGCAGTGGGGAAGGGGTGGCAGGGAGGTATCCTGCCGCCCCAATTACACTACTACTCCCGCCGCTCTTAAAGCGACCCCCCACCCCAGTGCCGGGCCGCAGTGTGGCGGTTCCGTGCACACCCCTATTGCTAGAGGAAAGCATATATCTGAGAGAGGGAGTGTGACTCTGTTGGTGCTTTTGGATCTCTCGACAGCTTTCAGTACAATTTACCATAGTATCCTCTGGAACATCTGGGGAAATTGGGGTTGGGAGGCACTGCTTTGCAGTGGTTCTGCTCCTACCTCACGGGCAGATTCCAGATAGTATCCCATGGAGACTGTTGTTCTTCCAAATCTGAACTTTTCTATGGTGTCCTTCAGGGCTTCATATTGTCTCCGATGTTGTTTAACATCTATATGAAACTGCTGGGAGAGATCATCAGGAGATTTGGTGCTGGGTGTTATGAGTATGCTGATGACACCCAAATCTACTTCTCCATGTCAACCTCATAAGCAGAAGGAATAACTTCCCTATATTCCTGCCTGGAGGCAGTAATGGGTTGGATGGGATAACAAACGGAGGCTGAATCCAGATAAGACAGAGGTACTTATTGTGTGGGGTTGGAACTCGGGAGATGATTTTGATCTGCTGGTTCTTGATGGGGTCACGCTCCCCCAGAAGGCACAGGTTCGCAGTCTGGGGGTGCTTCTGGATCCGAACCTCTCCCTGGTGTCCCAGATTGAGGCGGTGGACAGAGGTGCTTTTTATCAGCTTCGGCTGATACACCAGCTGTGTCCATTTCTTGAGATAAATGACCTCAAAACGGTGGTACATATGCTTGTATCCACTAGACTGGATTACTGCAATGTGCTCTATGTGAGGCTGCCTTTTTATGTAGTCTGGAAACTGCAGTTGGTCCAGAATATGGCGGCCAGGTTGGTCTCTGGGTCATCTAGGAGAGACCATATTACTCCTGTGTTAAATAATTACACTGGCTGCCAATACATTTCTGGGCAAAATACAAGGTGCTGGTTATCACCTATAAAGCCCTAAACAGCTTAGGCCCTGGGTCTTTAAGAGAATGTCTTCTTCAACATGAGCCCCACCACCTGTTGAGATCATCTAGAGAGATTTGCCTGCAGTTGCCGCCAACTTGTCTGGCGGCTACTCGGGAATGGGCCTTCTCCGTTGCTGTCCCTGGACTTTGGAATCCTCTCCCGGTTGAAATAAGAAAAAAAAACCCCTCATCTCTGGCAACTTTTTAAAAGGCACTGAAGACGCATTTATTCACCCAGGCTTTTAATTAGATTCATGGTTTAAATTTTTAATACTGGTTTTAAATCATTTTAATGTTAATGTTTTAAATGTTTAAATGATTTTAATTGTTTAATTGATTTTAATTGTTTTTATTTGTTGTAAACCATCCTGAGCTGTTTTTGGAGGGGCGGTATATATAAATCAAATAAACAAATAAATAAACAAATAATTTCTGCTCCTGAATACATGCTATATTTCACCTTACTGAGTCTCCAGAGCACCATGATCTTCCCATGTGGCATGGTACCTGGGTGAAACTGACAGGGTTCACCCTCAGTCAAGATTCCTGTCTGAGTCCATCCAAGACTGACCTTCTCTTGTCATCTTCTTGTATCTTGACAAGATCTGATTGCTCTTCATCTGATCTTGATGTCATCTTTTGTCATCATCGCTAATTCTCTGCCACCCACTTATCCAAATTGGTCTACTGCTATGGGTTTGGTGACGATTAGTGCACCAATGATATTATTAGAAGTCAGAATCTAATTATTTATTTATTTATTCAACATATTGAATATTGAGACCATATAACTCCTGTATTGAAGGAGTTACACTGGCTGCCGATATGTTTCCGGGCAAAATACAAGGTGCTGGTTATAACCTATTAAAGCCCTAAACAGTTTGGGCCCTGGGTATTTAAGGGAATGCCTTCTTCGGTATGAACCCCCCCGCCCACTGAGATCTGCTAGAGAGGTCCGTCTGCAGTTGCCATTGCCTTGTCTGGTGGCAGGGACGGGCCTTCTCTGCTGCTGCCCTGAAGCTTTGGGATACGCTCCCTGCTGAAATAAGAGCCTCCCCATCTCTGACAAGTTTTTTTTAAAAAAACTTTAAAGACACATCTGTTCTCCCAGGCTTTTATTACTGTGGTTTTAATCGTTTTAATGCTGTTTTAAAATATTATTTTAAAATTTTAAAATTGTTGTGATGTGTGTGTTTCCCCCTCCCCATTTTTGTCTTAACGAACGTTTTACTTTGTTTTTATTCTGTTGCAAACCTCCCAGAGACGTAAGTTTTGAGTGGTATAAAAATGTTTTAATAAATAAATAAATAAATAAATATTTTATTCGACATATTTTTATACTGCCCAAAACCTACGTCTCTGGGTAGTTTACAACAAGATTTAAAAAGTAAAACATTAATTAAAAACAAAAAAATTAAAAGCAAGAAATTTAAAACACAATTTAAAATTTTAAAACAATATTCTAAAAACAACATTAAAACAATCAAAACAAAATCAGTTAAAAGCCTGGGTGAACAGATGCGTCTTTAAAGACTTTTTAAAAGTTGTCAGAGATGGGGAGGCTCTTATTTCACTAGGGAGCGCACTCCAAAGCCTCAGGGCAGCAACGGAGAAGGCCCATCCTTGAGTAGCCACCAGACAAGCCGGTGGCAAATGCAGACAGACCTCTCCTGATGATTTCAATGGGTGGTGGGATTCATGATGAAGAAGACGTTCTCTTACATACCCAGGGCCCAAGCTGTTTAGGGCTTTATAGGTTATGACCAACACCTTGTATTTTGCCCGGAAACATATCGGCAGCCAGTGTAACTCCTTCAATACAGGAGTAATACGGTCTCTCCCAGAGACCAGCCTGGCTGCCGCATTCTGGACCAACTGCAGTTTCCGGACTACGTACAAGAGCAGCCCCACATAGAGCGCATTGCAGTTATCCAGTCTGGAGGTTTCCAGCAGATGTACCACTGTTTTGAGGTCATCTATCTCAAGAAACAGACGCAGCTAGCATATCAGCCAAAGCTGATAGAAGGCACTTCTGGCCACTGCCTCAACCTGGGACACCAAGGAGAAACTTGGATCCGGAAGCACCCCTAGACTGCGTACCTGTTCCTTCTGGGGAATTGTGACCCCATCCAGAACAAGCAGATCAAAATCATCTCTTGAGTTCCGACCCCACACAATGAGTACCCTCCGTCTTATCTGGATTCAGTCTCAGTTTGTTATCCCTCATCCAGTCCATTACCACCTCCAGACTGGCATATAGGGAAGTTGTGCCCTCTCCCGATGATGCTGACATGGAGAAATAGATGTGGGTGTCATCAGCATACTTACTGAATTCTTCCTCCTTGTGCATAGTATCAGGCAGTCAAAACAATTTACTTGATATTTTCCAGCCTAACATAAACATTGGTAGTACAGCACTGCTGTTTCAGAGTTCCTTCTGGACATTTCAGCATAAATTTCAGAAGAAAACTGACAACTTTGTTTGGAGCTGGCTTTGAACTGGGACTATGAATTAGCCCAATAGCCAGCCTAAAGGCTATCCCCACATTATAGGAGTTCATTTTAAATCTTGCTAGAATCTACTAAATGTACCTCTTGCCACTTATTTTGCATTGGCTATACTGACTTTAATTCCACACGTTTCTCCACATGACCCTTTTCTGGCTTTTAAAGGTGTGAGTCTCTCTTGAGCCTCTACATTTCCCTATCAAACTCCTTAATGTGTAAAGAGCTAACAGCCATGATCAGATCCATATATCTGAGTATACACTTTTGACCCCAAGTTCCCAACAATTTGGCTGTTAGAGAAAATCAGAAGTAGAAATGGTTTGAAATAAGATATATTCTTTCCTGTTGAAAATTGCCTAAGGTGTCTTGTAGTTTTCATTTACTATTTTGGAAGTTTGTTTAAAAACTTGGCTACATATTACAAGTCTATTCTCTGTTTCCAAAAGATACTCTTAGAATACGTAGTTAAAATGGTCCAGTGCTTTTCTAGAGATGGAGGCAATTGTTCTGTCGAAGCAGAAGGTAATAGCTTTGAGGGGAAATCTTCCATTTGGATGGATGGGAAGCATTTAAAACTTTAATAGAGTGCATGCAATTTTATTTCGCTGTATGTCCAGATGAGGAAGATATCATAAATAGGCAAAGCCAAAGTTCTTCTTTTTTGAAGCAAGTGTGAGATTGCTGTACTTCAACATGGCAAAGATAGGTATGTTCCCTGGCTGTAAGGACCTATTCCTAGCAAACTGAGCTATATCCAGCAGAAAAATGGTTTCAATTCCCCCCTGTAAAGAATGGATTGAGAAATTTTGCCAACCCATATGCTTCTTTGTCAGACATGTCATTTGTTACTCCACTCTTGCAGAAAGTGGGGAAAGCAAGGTCTCTGGCCAGCCTTAATACTACTACAGCAGTGACCCTTTATTTTTTAACTAGGAAATAGATTTTTCTTCCTGGGAGACTGAATACTTTACAGACACATCGCCAATATGAAAGTCCAGCTCCAGTCAAAATGAGCAGCAAACAGAAACAGATCTGCCAAACAAGGTTAGATCATTGCAAGAAACAACTATGAGCATGGTGATGCATGCCATGCTCCTGCCCAGAGGAGTTGGGAAAGCATGTTTTACCAGTGGGATGCAAAATTTACCATCCTCAGAGCATTTTCTTTTACAAAGCAATTAAGGCTTGCAGAAATTTGATGCTCACTGCTGTAGGGACTTTAGTTTGAGTCTCTGTAAGGTGTGATTTAAGGGAGAGTTTCCCCCCTATTCTTTGCAGATTAAATATTGTGGTCAGTGAATTTTGAAAAAGGGTAAATATTGAGCTCATTTGCATCACTGCTTTTCATTTTGTTCAGGACGTTTTCCCATTTAATTATTAGATAGCCCACGGTAAGCTAGTTATCAATTAATTGCTAAAAAAATGACAGCCTGTACACATGTTACTTCTTGGATCTCTAATTGGCTGCACAGTTGCTTTCTTCTTAAAAGATAATTAAAATTTCAAAACAACCAAACATTTGGTAGCTTTTAAAGCTCTTTAACAAGACACAAGGAGGCCTGAACATGCTTATTGTTCTGTAATATGTATTTCTTATTTAAGCTTCAGGCAAACATACAGCCGGAAATGACAAAATTCCTCTCACAAGAAAAGCTGTTGGTTTAAATCAGAGAGTTAAACTATAAAGTTCCTCATATACAATTGCTTAGACTAGTGGCTTCCTTCTGCCATAGTGATTGACATTTAATTAGATTAAAGGGTCATTTTATGTATATGATTATATTGTTTCACATATGCTTTACGGAGATCTGCTTTACAGATATACAGATATAATTTACAGATTATATTCCTTTACATATGCTTTATGGATAATTAGGTCTCACTGCCCCAAGGAATTTACAGTCTGATATTCAGCACAAGGAAAACAATAGAAAAAGGGGAAATAAATGGAGGAAGGGGTAAACAGGGAGAAAATATGAGCTGCTTCACATGTACAGCTTAATTGTATTTAAGGCTAACAGCGATTGTAACAGCCGTACGTCCAAATGTGAAAAACTGCTGTTAAGCCTCAAAAGTTACTCCGATCTTCCCTGACTAACTGTAGTCTGTACCCGAGATCTTTCCTATGGTTCACTGCTGATAACAGTGGTTATGCCGCCGAAGCTGTATGCCCAAACCAGAAATGTAGTTAAGCACCTCTGTCTGACAGCAATCACCTCTTGGAGATTCAGCCCCCCACCCCGCTGTTCTCTCTCTTCCCTGTTCTGTCTGGCAACAGCGACATGTGCCATGAAATGTAAAGAAACACAAACCTCCTACTAATTTGTGCATTGGCTGTAAAGTCTTTTGTTTCCCAGTAAAGTAAAATCAAAAGCAAGCCACACTTCTACAGCTGCAATCCTCTGCACTTTTACTTATGAGGAAGCCCATTGAACTAAAGCATTTATTTCTGTGCAATCCTATTTGTTTACTGCAAGGCAATGGAGCAGTCCATGGCAGGGAGAGAGAACTGTCACTTACTTAAGAGGAAGCCCATTGAACTGAATCATTTACTTCTGAGTCATCCCAACCAACTGTTCTCGAAACTCAGGAAAAAACTACTATTTCATGATGCGAGTGTTCTTTGCAGCCTGTTTCAGATTATCTTGACATTTCAAGCTTGGGCTGGGCTCTCCTCTCCTTCAACTACAGTTAGGCTAATGTGAGTTGCACATCTGCAACATGAATTGCTGTTAGGGATTTTAACTCCAGTTAGTGCCATTTGCATTTCATTTGTACTTGTGAACTGGCTCTATGTGGTTATTTCCGAGTCACAGAGCTGGAGCCTTGTTGGCCATCTAGTTCAATCCCTTGCTCAATGCAGGAAATCCGGAGCTAGAGTTTCCCCAACAGATGGCTGGCCTCTTCTTGAAGACCTACAGCTCCAGGGAGAGCCCACCCCAAGATGACTGGTTTTATTGCCAAACTGCTATTGCCATTAAGAAGTTTCTCCTAATGTTCAACCCAAACCTATCCTCCTGCAACATAAGCCTATCTGATCTAGTCCTGCCCTCTGGCATAGGAGAGAACAAGTATTTGCCCTCCTCTGTGTGACAGCCCTTCAAGTATCTGAAGAGGGCTATCATGTCTCCCTTCAGTCCTCTTCTCTAGGCTAAATATACTCCCTTCAACCTTTCATCACAGGGCTTATTCTTCAGACCCTTGACCATCTTCATTGCCTTCTTATGAAGCCATTCAATTTGTCTACATCCATTAAAAAATGTGGCACCCAGAACTGGATGCAGTACTCCAGATGAGATATGACTAGTGCAGAATAAAGTGGAACTGTTAATTTTTTGTGACTTGGAGACAGTGGCCAACATGACAGGTGGCCTATGTTGATGTTAGGGACCTCCAGAGCTTCTTCACAACTTAGAAGGCAGCACTGACAATGTAGTATGATAGGCCTGCTGCTAAATGAATTGAAACTGCTTCCGGGCAGTCACACAGGACTGCTTCCATTGTTTCTAGGCTGCACAACTGTGGTTTTAAGTTGTTCTGCAGCAGCCCCATCATGCAACCCCACTGGGCTGCCTTTCAAGTTGTGCAGCAGCTCTGACAAGTCCCTATCACCAATGCAGGGTGGCCCGTCGTGTCAGCCTGTGGTTTTATTAATGCAGCCGAAAATCACATCAGCCTTTTTTTGCAGTTGTACCACAATCCTGACTCATCCCAAGATCCCTTTCACATGAACTACTGCCAAGCCAAGATATCCCCCATCCTATATCTGTGCTTTTGGTTTTTCGATAGAAGTTAGCTATTGTGTCTGTGGAATTTTATTTTGTTTAGTTCCAGCCTAGTTTTTCATTCTACCAAAGTCATTTTAAATGTTATTCCTGACTTCTGAAGCAGTAGCTGTCCCTCCCTTTTTTGTGTAATGTGCAAACTTGATACAGATTCCCTTCACCCCTTCAACTAAGTAATCAATAAAAATGTTGGAAGACTGGCCCCCGGACTGAGCCCTACAGCAACCCACTTGAAACCTCCATCCAGTTTGATGAAACCTCTGTCCAGTCTGATGCGAGACCATTGCTGGGTACTCTTAGGATACAGTTTTCCAAGCAATTGTGAATCCATCAGACAGTATGATCACCTAGGTTGCATTTGACCAGTTTTCTAACCATCAGGGCGAACATTTATTTATTTATTTATTACACTTTGATACCACCCCACATTTGTGTCTCTGGGCAGTTCACATGTCTCATTTTTGTTTTGTGAACAAAACATTTTGTCATATGTTTTGCAGAAATCACGATAAATTGTACTCATAGCTAGGGATGTGCAAACAGGTTCGACGCCGAACCAGTTCGATGTCAAACCAGTTCAGTTTGACAGTTTGGAGTCGAACCCAACTCCTCCTGCCTTCAGTCCAACCTCAGACCGAACCCCCCCCCCCCGATGGTTTGGTGGGGTTCGAGATTTTTATTTTGTGTGAATTTTTGTTTTAACCTTTAGCCCCTTTGGGGGGCTTCCTCTAGGCCATGGGGGGTCCGCAAAGGTTCCCCCTACCCCTACCGGCCTCAGTCATCACAGCCTGTTTGGCCACTTTTTTTGGTGTGGTGGCCATTTTGTCTGCTCTGTGCATGCGCAGATGGCCTCTGCAAGGCCTGGCGGCCATTTTTTAATATATATATTTTTAAAAATGGCTATCACACATGCACAAATGGCCTCTGTGAGGCCCTGGGCCATGCCAGGCTTCACAGAGGCCATTTGCGCATGTATGGCAGCAGACAAAATGGCCACCACACCAAAATACGGAGGCCCAGACAGGCCAAAAAAAGCAGCCGAACAGGCCACAGCGGTGATGACTGAGGCCAGTGGAGGGAGGGGGAACCTTCATGGACCTCCTCCCCACAGCCTAGAGGAAGCCCCCTGAAGATGCTAAAGGTTAAAAAAATCAAAATAAATAAACTCGCAAACCCCCGGACTGAACCGAACTGGGGGGGGGGGGTTCGACGGGGTGCCGGACTGAACTGGTCAGGACAGGTTCGAGTCTGGTCTGGACTCAAACCGAGCCGGGCCAGCAGGTTGCGTGCACATCCCTACTCACGGTACTTCCACTAAAATAGTAACCTGATGGGGGTGGTAGGTGGGGGGGGGGGGGCTGAAGTAGTCTGATAGGATTTCATCTTGACAAACCCAAGTTTTTCTATTAATCACTACATTGTTATCAAAATGCTTACAGATTGACTTCCTTGTAAAATGTTCTAGTATCTTCCCTTGCATTGGAGTCAAATTGTTATCTATATTTTCCCAGATGTTTCTGTGATGCTTTCAGGCAAGAAACTATACCTAGGCTTAGTTATAGCAGGTTAGAAGGATGAGAGATTGGCTAAAGACTGCATGGAAAAGATGAGTTTTAAGAAGATATAAGAGAGGAGGCAGAAGAGGATTCCAGCCATAAGGAGCAGCAAAGGTGGACTCATTGGAAAGATAGGAAGCCTATAGTTACATCACACAAATCAAATGTTTTCATGGTGCTTTATGTAAACAGAACAAAGCAAGATGTTCCCCAAACACAAAACCCACCATCCAGTTTGGATTTTAACTAGCCATTCTTTGGTCACTCTATCACGTATATTGGCTTTTCGCAGAACGATTGTGAGGGCGTGCAAGATCAAATATAAAGTGATTCTATAGATCAAAGATTTTCCCATACAAGCAACAGGCTGAACTCTTAGCCAATATATCATTGTCTATCCAATAAAACAAGAGCTGTCCTGCGCAGCCGTATCCACAATATAGCAAAAGTATTACTCTAGTAAGTGCTTTGAAAAAAGTAGACTTGTCTTTATTTAAAATCAGAGCTAAGCCAAATTTCATAGGTTTTAATATTCATTTCAATTTTTTTTATATTCAACAGGAATGTGTGTGTGTATATATATATATATTTTTGGTCCGAAACCAAAAACTCAGGCATCTTCTCTATTTGCTGTGTCAGCACTCTTCCCAGCCTTTGGGCCTGTGTGTGGTGTCCCAGAAACAGTCACATAATCTTTGACAGGGCCAACTTCAGCAGTTGGTCAAGTGAAGCACTGGCTGGTGGCCCAGACCCATCAAAGATCCCATGACCTGCTCTTGAGACCCCAGTGAAAAATGATGGTGGCCCCAAGAAGTGCTCCAGGTCACTGCTACTACCATCGCTGCCAAGATAAACTTGCTCAAAACTTCTCTGTGGGCTTTCTTTCGTAGAAGTGATGGGTTTGGGTGCTCTTTGCTGGCACCTGCCATCTTTCCACCCCCCCACACCTTTTAATACAAAGCACCCATCCCCATTGCTGTGTCCAGTGACACAATAGTGAGGACAAATTCATTGTATCATAGGTTATCAAAGACAGTGGCCTCCAATGCAGCTACCAAATAGAGTTCCTGAACACTGCTGCTGAAGCAAGCCCCCACAAGAGTTTGGGTAAGAGTGAGGTTTTGCTTGGCAGTGGGGAAATGCCAGGGAAATGTGAAAGGCTGAAGTATTACACTTCTTGGCAGTATAAACAGAATTAAACTGAGAATGGATCATGGGAGTAGATTGCTTTTTTAAAAGCACTCTGTCAGTTCTACAGGTCTTACCCTCTGGTAATAGAACCTGCCTGGTCCACTTTTTCATTGTCCATCCTCAGTTGAAAAGAGCCATTTCTTTTTAGAAAGATGAGCAAAGTACAACTGGGATATTCTTTGAGCAACTTCACTGATAAACTTTGCTCTTGTTCAGTCTCTGATGGATCATGATTTTTGGAGGCAGGAAGTATTACTGCCCCCTCCACCCCCACCTGTCAGACTGTCAGTGGTTTTCTGTCTCGCTTTGCAGTGTGTGACTTACTTTACCTCTTGTGAATAATCTCAAGATTTTTGCACCATTAAAGGATCATGATAAAGGACTTAGTTATGAAAAAGGACCGTGGCTCATGGTTAAGTGCCTACCATCTTTGCTTACTAATATGCAATGCCCTTGCCCCTGCCATTGATGCATAATGCAGGAACATTGCATTATTCGTAAACAAAGATGGCCACCACCATAACTCCATGCCACTAGGGGGCCCCACAGTGGCAATTGTCAGAGAGCCCATAAAGATTTGGTAATGGCACTGGTTTGCAGGAGCACTTGCACACAATAAATAAAGGGAAGTTGACCAAATTTGTGCTCATACAAGTTGGGGGCAAATGCTTTTCTGAGCTTTGTTGCCTTAAGAACTGAACAGCTCCCGAGTGACTGAAGAACTGGGGGGAAAGCTCTTTGCGCTTACTGCACTGCTTCCTGTAATCAGTGCTTTTCAGAATGAGTAAACGAATCACTTCTGAGGCAGCTGTTTTTTTCTTTCTTTCAATAATTGAAACTGAAACTACATAGATAGTTTTGGCTCAGCTACATTTAAAACCCTAACTTGCATTTGAGTGCCTGCAGTGAAAGGACAAAGGGAAACATTCTGTTTGGGAATTAATGGAAGGGAGTCTATGCCAGAGGTAAGCAGGGCATCTGCTGTGGAGAGCAGGAAGGTACCTTGGTGCACTCTTTCTGTAAACACACTGATCCACCTTCAGGGCCCTAAACACATCATCATCCTTTCATCCCAGTATGAAGCAATCTAGAAGTGTGGGCTGCAGGTATCAGAGCTGTGATTTCTGATTGAAGGGATGTGAGTGAGTCACTACAGGAGCTTAGAGAGGAAAGGATTATGATGCTTATAGCAACAATGTTATATCCAAATTTGCTCAATATAGAGCAAGTAGTGAGCATTTTTCCAGCCATTTTTCAGCATTAGTCATTTCTCTGAACCAGCAGACACATCATCATCTCATCAAACGAAACACCAGCTGATTCAAACTATCAAGGTTTGCATGGATATGAGCAAACTCAAATAATGATAGGTAACTCTGTAGTTCTTACTCAGGAGGACATGCTTTAAGTGTTATCTCCCACTGAATTCAGACATACAACATATATATTAACATATAACAGGAAACCAGAGGTCCCTTCACATCCGGTTTCCTTAGACGCACATCCAAATTCAGGAAAGCAGAACTGAAGGTGAGAAGGGACCAGTGTTCCCTCTAACAGGGATTCCCAGATGATGTTGACTACAATTCCCAGAATCCCCAGCTGCAATGGCTTTGTTTAGGTATTCTGGCAGTTGTATTCAACAACTGGAAATCCCTGTTAGAGGGAACACTGGAAGGGACCAGTGGTTTCCCTCCCCAAACTGCACTCTGAATTTTGGTTCAGAGTGGAGTTGGGCACCTTCTGCAGCACCAGCATTACAGCCAAACACTGGCACTGTCGTTTCGGCCCTATGGAGCCAGAGTTGAGGGAGGAACTCACTCACTCCGGCCTGATTGGCTGTGCAGGCTGTCCTCCTGTCAAGAAGGAAGCGTCCCCGTCACTCTGCAGTCTTGCAGCTCTCCTGCACATCTGAAGGCAGACAGGAGTGGGGAGAGGGGACACAGAACTGTAGGTCTATATTACATCTGATGGGGGCCATATTCTTTATGTGCAAAGAAGGTATTGCTAACAAAGAAAAGGATTTTGGGTGAAATAATACAAGATGCTGAATCATGATGTTGGAAGCAATTAGACCATTTTGTCCAGGATCATCCATCCCCTAGCCCGCCAACACACATGGGTCAACTCTCCATGGGCCAGTCTAGAACATAAAGCACAAGGAATGAACAGGGTGCACTGCAGAATGTATTATCTTGCCTTATACAGAGGTAAATAATTGATCCATCTAGGACACTATTATCTACATTTGATGGCTGCAACTCTCCAGGGTTTTAGACAGGAATCTTTTCTAGCTCTAGGTAGAGATACCAGAAGTTGAACCTGGGGATCTTCTGCATGCAAAACATGTGCTGCATTTCTGAGCCATGGTCCCATTCAATAATGAAGTCCTTTATCGTGATTGTTTAATGGAGCAAATACCTTGAATTTATTCATGAGAGCCATATTAAATTGCACACTGCAGATTCAGATAGAAAATCACTAAGTTCACTGTCCTAACGGGGGGTGGGGGGACCCTTCCTGCCTCCAAACATCATGATCCATCAGAAACTGAACATGAGCAAAATTCATCTATCAAGTTACTCCATGAATATCTCACTTATCCTCTGCTCAGCTTTCTAAAAAGAAGTAATTCTCTCCACTGAGGATGGACACACTGAGAAAGGGTGGACCAGATTCTACTACCAGAGGGTAAGACCAGACTGCTTTTTAAAAAGGAATCCAATCTCATGTAGAGGGGAATCCAGCAAGGATTCCACTTTACAAGTAAAGGGCATTCCTTACAATACATGGGGGGAGGTAGTTTTTACCTTTAAAATTAAGGCCCCAGAAAGGCGGGAGCAGCCATGGCAGTAGTCGCAGCAGTGGTAACAGTGGTGGAGACACTGGGGGCGGTGGGAAGGGGCTCATCCAACCCCCCCCCCCCCACACACACACCAGCCTTCCAAATGACAGCCCGGGCAAATGCCCCCCACCCAAATGGCCTCCACAAGCGCATGGAGGCCCAAACTGGGCCGCAGCCAGCCAGGCCACAGCCAACCCGGGCTATCATTGGGGGCGGGGCGGTGAGGGGGTTGGAGAAGACCTCACTGTTGTCCTCAATGTCTCCACCACCACAGAGACCACTGCTGCCATCTCCACCAACTCAAGGCCTTAATTTTAAAGTAAAGACTACCTTCCCCCC
Organism: Hemicordylus capensis; assembly: GCF_027244095.1. Lineage (NCBI taxonomy): Eukaryota > Metazoa > Chordata > Lepidosauria > Squamata > Cordylidae > Hemicordylus > Hemicordylus capensis. The sequence continues at coordinate 290,633,403 of NC_069658.1, read as the reverse complement.
CCCCCCATTTACTGTATGGAATGCCTTTTGCTTGTAAAGGGGAATCCTCACTGGATTCCCCTTTACAAGTATACCCTCCTGAGCTGGCAAGCAATCTGGCTTGGCCCAGCTCAATGGCTGAACCAGAGTGGACACAGTTCAGCCATACCCAAGCCCAGACCAGGCAGGTTGTCTTTAATCTGGTCCAGATTCGAGCTGAACTGGCAAAACTGGTTCCATGCACATCCCTACTATCATGACCCATTCTCAGACAGTGTCATAGCTCCTATCAGAGCCAGAGGTGCAGGCGAGAGTTAACTGGGGTGAATCCTTGACTGTAAAGAACTCACATTAGTTTGACAGCATCCACTTCATTTTAATGTGGGACAAACCACTTTCTCCATATAAGATTCCTGGTGGGGTAAAGTGGCAAAACACTTCCTAGAAGGGGCTGAGCATTCCTAGGCCTCCAGAAGTGTGTGACTAAGGCAGACCTAAAATGAAGAGTAGCACACTTCACCAACAAGAGTTTATTATTAGGTTACAACAAGAGTATGCATTAAGAACAATTGGCTCTTTATAAAGCATATTGTAAGAGAGAGAAGTTTCTCATTAATCAGGTAACTCAGATTCAAGCAATACAGTAAAGGAAAAGAACTTCCTTAACATGTCTAACTGAACTAGTCCCTATCTTATTACTCACAGGCAGAGACCTTCCTGCTGTGGCGCCTCAGCAGTTTCTCAGCCCACTGCTTCCTTGGGCATTCTTGGGACAGAACAAACAAACAGAACAAAGCTTTCTCTTTTTCTCCTGGTGGCTGTGAGTGCAGTTCCTGCCCAGTCTTCTGAATTGGTCCATCTGTTTTCATTTTCCCAGGCTTTTCCCCTTATTAGGAAAGGCCCATCCTCCCAGCAATTGCTCTAAGTGAAGCCTAGTCCTCTCTCAAATCCTTCCCATCACTACACTCAGTTTAAAATTAAAATAAAATAATGTAATATGCTATAATAAAAATAAATATATCCATATAATATTTGTATACCACCCCAAGCTTATGTTTCTGCGGGGTTAACAACAAAATTTATAATTAATGACAACTGACTAGGAGTTAAAGTTAAAACCTTTCCAGGTGTTCAACTTGATGTTAAACTTGAGGTGCAACTTGATTTGTAAATGTACCATTCAGGGCTGGCCCTACCTTGAAACAGGCTGAGGACCACTTCAACCAAAGGATTCTGGGAAATTTGTCACACTTGCTTTACTTACTCCTTTGTAAATGAACTTGCTTTGTTTCCTTACATATGCAAATAGGGAGAACCAAATGGAAATTCTTAATTCCACAATTGCTCACCTAAGCGGACATTAGAGATGGAGGGAAGATGTAATAGAAAACAAAGGAAAGGGGAGACATTTGAAAGAAGGAAATGAGGTGTGAAGAAAGGAAGGATCAAGATTCTGCTTTTGGCAGCAAAATGTTTTGTGTTGAAAATGGTGCCATACCTTTTTCACTTCCACAGTAATGTATGTATTTGTTTATTTACTTATTTATTTCAAAAAATGAAATGCTACCTTTCATCACGTGCTTCCAGAGCTGTTTACAATACTCTGTAATGTCAAATCCATGCCACAAAAATACATGAGTTTCAGATGTAGATACAGCTTGCACATCTTCTCACCTCCACTCCTCCTGTAAGCACTCCTTTGAATTTTCCATTACAGATTTGCATTCCACACAGAGCAGGGGCTTGGACGAGAAGACCTCCAAGTTTTATTTATTTATTTAACATATTTATACACCTCCTGTGTCTCTTGGCAGTGTGCAACAAAAACAATACAAAGCCTGCATCTCTGGGCAGTGTACAATAAAAACAATACAAATTAAACAAAATTAAAAATGATTAAAACATTAAAATCATGTAAAATCCAACATTAAAAACCATTAAAATGATAAATCTAATTAAAAGCCTGGGTGAACAAATGTATCTTCAGTGCCATATAAAAAGTTTCCAGAGACGGGGGGTGGGAGTGGCTCTTATTTCAGCAGGGAGCACATACCTCTTCAAAGCTCAGGGGCAGCAATGGAAACAAGCCGGTGGCTCATAGCCAAGAAAACGTTTTCTTAAATACCCAGGACCTAAGCTGTTTAGGGCTTTGACAACCACAAAGGTTATAACCAGCACCTTGTATTTTGCTCGGAAACTTATCGGTAACCAGTGCAGCTCTTTTAATATAGGAGTAATATGGTCTTTCCGAGATGATCCAGAGACCAACCTGGCTGCCACATTCTATACCAACTGCAGTTTCTGGACTATGTACAAAGGCATTACAAAGAGTTAATTGGATTACATATACCACATAGAGTGCATTACAGTAGTCCAGTCTGGAGGTTACCAGTACCATTCTGAGGTTACCAGCACCATTCTGGAGGTTACCAGCACCGTTCTCAAGAAACAGATACAGCTGGCATATCAGCCGAAGCTGATAGAAAACACCTCTGGCCACCACCTCAACCTGGGACACCAGGGAGAGGTTTGGATCCCGAAGCACTCCCAGACTGTGTACCTGTTCCTTCCAGGGGAGCATAACCCCATCCAGAACCGGTAGATCAAAATCGTCTCCTGAGTTCCGACCCCACACAATAAGTACCTCCATCTTATCTGGATTCAGCCAGGCTGAATTCAGCCTCAGTTTGTGATCTTGTTATAGAGTTCAAGCTCCCTTTGAACTCAAACATTCTAGGATTCTTTGATTTTATGAAAAGCCTCTAGTTACTAGTGCATCAACTCTTCAGTAGTTCCTATCATGGTTGCAATGGAAAACACTTTGAACTTGAAGTAACCATTTGTGTGCATGTGCCCTGGGATTCAGTACATTAGAAGAAAAATGCTGAATGTTTTAATAGGAAAGGGAATGAGAATAACTTTACAGGAGATGACATTTAGACGAATGGAGCACATGTGCTTTGAGTTTCATGTGGGCATGGAGTGTTAGCTCCTGCACCGCTCCCTGGGTTCACTAGCACACACACTGTTGCGGAGGAAGGCTAAGAGTTCAGAGCATTCCCCATGCTCTGTATCATCAGAAACACCCTGCTGACACTCACAGCCACATGTTTATGATCTTACAGAACAGTTCAAGAGTGCAGGGAGTGCTCTGAACTCTTAGCCCTCTTCCGCAACTGCGCACATGCTAGAGGACCTGGAGAGTAGTGCAGGGGCTAGCATTGCATGCCTGTACGGGCTCAAAGCACATATGCTTCATTACTCCAGACGTTAGTCAGGCTCCTTAAGTACTCAGCTTCTGGGTAGAGCAACAGTAGGGGAGGGCTACTGCCTTCATAAGAACATAAAGCTCTGCTGGATCAGGTCGAAGGCCTACCCAGTCCAGCATTCTGATTCACACACTGGCCAATAGATGCTGCTGAGAAGCCCACAGGCCCTCACCTGGGAAGATCACGGGTAAAGGCATGCCCTATCTCCTGCTGTTGCGCCTCTGCAACTGGCATTCAGGGGCATTTTGCCTCTGAGGCTAGAGGTGGCCTGTAGCCACCAGACTAGTAGCCATTCACAGACATGTCCTCCATGAATTTGTCTAAGCCTCTTTGAAAGCCATCCAAGCCAGTGGCCATCATCATATCCCGTGGCAGAGAACTCCATAGATTAGTTATGCATTATGTGAAAAAGTACTTCCTTCTGTCTGTCCTAAATTTCCCAGCCTTCATGAGCTTTCCAGAGGTATGTGGTGGGCCATGGTGAGAAACACAATGAATATGAATACGACAAATATTTATATATCACTTTTCAACAAAAGTTTCCAAAGTGGTTTACATAGTTATAAATAAAATGCTCGGCTTGATGGATATTTGGTCTGATCCTGCAAGGCAGTTCATAGTTTCTTACATTTAGGCTTTGCTTTGAGAATAAAAGTTCCACCTGTACTCTTTCCACGACTAAATAAGTTACTTTGAGATTCATTTTGTACTCTGAAATCCATGTTGATGCTTTCTATTAATGATTTGGATGTTTTACTCTTTCTTTCTTTTTAACATACCTTGTTTTTCACATAATGATTTTGGAATGAGTTTCCTGGATTTGCCATAGCAAGACTTATTGGCCGCATTGGCGTGTAATACGAAACTGCAGTTAAATGGGGCAGTGGTTTGAATGTGTGAATGTCTGGATGCGTTCAACCATGGTTTCATGGCAAAAGCAACATGCAGTTTGCCTTGCAAACTCCAAGTTGAACCTTTGGTTTAGAGTGAATTTCGCTGCCACAACCTGAGGCTTTTTGGCAGCAGCATTACATCTGAATGAGGACGCCACCATGTCTGCAGTTTCATGCAGTTTCTGGAATAATAATCGTAGAAAAGGTGGCGCAGACCCACCTGGCATCGCACCCACTTCATGGCTGCAGCGCTTCTTGCTGGCTGCCTATCTGAGCACTTGCCCCGCCCCCTATCTCTGATCTAAGAAAGCAGTTGCCTGGCAACAGGACATGGCATGTATCACCCCCTGCTTCAAAGCCTGTCAAATGGGAAAGTCACATGGGGGCATGCCTTCTTCCCACTCTGTCCCTTGTTCCCCCCTCCTGTCAGTCAAGAGAGAAAGGTGACAGTATGGCAAGACGGGCACTATGTGCTTAGCTCTTCGAAAACGAAGTGATCAAGATATATGTTCACAAGCACATGCAGTCATGATGGCAACATAAACAGGGAAACCTCGTTAGATTGCTGGGACAGCAACATATGGCAGGGCAGCGATACCCCAGGGTCTGGTTCAAAGGGCGGCCCGAACCAGGAATTCTTGAATGTCTTTGCTCTATTTTTTGCACAGTGATGTTGGGGAAGGGGGGCTGAGCCCCTTCCCCTTGGGGGAATGCTTGCGGTCCCTTGGCTCACTCATGAGAAGGGCCAGGCAGCTGGATCAGCAGTGCCTCCAGTGAAAGGAGAGATTTGACATATATGATGAGGAGGAGGCTGTTCCTGAGTGGATTGCTCACTCATGAGAGTATAAGGCTATGGGGATACCCCTTCACAAAACCTGAGAAGAACCATCTGTGGGGACAGGGTGTTGGGCAGAATCACTAATAATGTGTGACAACATCCTTTCTCCCATGGACCACTCTCTCACGAGTGTGTCAGCCATGGAGACACATATGGAGGCCAGACGGCAGATGCCATCCAACCTGGTTGCTCTATACAAGCAAGCCACGAGGATGGGTACTCAGGCAACAGCTCTCCCTGTCTTGGTGACTGCTGCGAATAATCAGTCAAAATGTGTCCTCTGCCAGCCCGTCTGCCCATTTGATCATTCCCATTTTTATTTCTTCCCAGAATGGTGACCCCACTCTCCTCTCCCATGATTCCCATGACCAGGGCTCTCCTCTCCCATGATTCCCAGCAGCAGATCTGTATACAGCGTAACACTGGTCTGTACCTGTGGATTTTGAATGAGAGTAAAGATCTGTTCCCAGGTCCCACTGTTTTCCCAGTCTGACCACCCAACTAGGCCCATACACATGGAGCACCAAAATCTCCTTTGGGTGTGTGAAAGGCTTCCCTGGAGATGAGGGTTAGCTGTGCAGAAGTTATGTCATTAACCTGAGAGAATGGGGCCCCCACACAAGCGGGACCTGCTTTCTTTGGTTAGCTCAACTCTAGCGTGCAGTCCAAAAGAAGACTCAAGGCTGACAAACCTAAGGTCCTCCCCAGGAGACTGGCCCTCTCATGAGAGTACTAGTCCCCTGGTGGCTAGCTGTCACTTGGGCAGGAGTGGTTTGGTCTCCATAGACTGCTTTGCTGGGGTGAGCCATCACAAAGGTATCCTTGCTCACAGTGGGACAGACCTGCTGTGAGCAAGGGGAGGATAGCTGGTCTTGTGGTAGCAAGCATGAATTGTCCCCTTTGCTAAGCAGGGTCCACCCTGGTTGCATTTGAATGGGAGACTACATGTGAGCACTGTAAGATATTCCTCTTAGGGGATGAAGCCCTTAGGGGATAGGGGGCTGCTCTGGGAAGAGCACTTGCATGAAATAGACTCCTGCCTTCAAACTTGGAGAAGCCGCTGCCAGTCTGTGTAGACAACACTGAGCTGGCTGGACCAGTGGTCTGACTTGGTATATGGCAGCTTCCTATGTTCCTATGACCCAAGGATCCTTTGCTCTCCCTCATATATATATCCCCTCCTAGGAAGTCATCATGTTCCTGAGTAACAGGAAAATAGTGCCCCTCAGCATCCTCCCACTGCCAGAAATTGTACTTGTACTGTTTTGTCGCAGGACTTTTCCTGGGACTGCGGTTGTGTGAACATGTGTGATGTGATTCATGGTTAGAAAAATTAACCACTGTTTCGGCATCCTCCAGTTTCACGTTGGGAGTGGATATGGCCATTGTTTCAGTGGCCAATAACTAATGCTGCTGCTGAACTGAAATGAACATGAGAAGATGAAATATGTTATTTTGATTTTTCGACCAAAAAAAATGGATGTGGCATGACATGTGTGGACTGGCAAACAGCAAAAATGAACTGCAGCATCAAATGCACAAAACTGTCCTCATTAAATGTCCCCATGCTGCTGCTAAGGATATCTACTATTTATTTACGTCAGTATTGATTTAAATCAGTAAATTGGAGAACTGCTTCTGTCTCAAGTAAAAGTGAGCTGGTTAATCAACAGACCTTCAATGAATTTACAGTCCTATGTAAAATATATCTATCAAGTTAAATTAACATATCCTTAGGCTACTCCACTCACTTGGCCACAAGTGAATATTGCAGAATTTCTATTGCTTCATCTCCAGTTTGTTGGCCTGCTTCAGCCACAGGTAGACAGCCTAGAAATAATTGGTTCCACTGCTGGAAGACAACATGGTGTTTTCTCTTGGCAGAAGAGCCAAGACTAATATCCCCACACATTAACAGTAGTCACTCCCTCTTGCGTCAGTATTGCCAATGTCGCAACTAGACATTACACTCAGACACAATGGTCCACAGCATGTTTCTTTTTCAGTCAAGCAGGCTTTGAGTCCTTCTCCACATCAAGGCCATCGTAGCCATCTGTCACACCTGGCTCAGGCATGTGGACCCATAGAGCCTAAGGCCATGAAATCTTGAAGTACCAGATGGCAGTCAGTGAAGACAATCAAACTGCCAGGTTTAAGGCAAATAAAAGAATTTAATGTCCTGCTCCCTGGGAAGTGCAAGACAGTAAATTCCATGGGAAATGGATATGTGACACAGAGGTTTATAATAGTCAAAAGCAAGCAAGCAAGCAAGCAAGCAAGCAAGCAAGCAAGCAAACAAAAAAACGGGGCAGCTATTTAGAGAAAATTATTACCCCCCAAAAAAACAACCACCTTCCAGAAAAATAGGAACCAGAATAGCTTTCAGAATATTTTTCTTGAACTGATCGAGTAGCTAAGGGGTAGAATTTCGAAGAAACAAATAGCACATGGAGTTTATTTACGTAAGAGAACTGGGAATTGGAGTTACAAAAAAAAAAGTAAATGGACCCATGGTTTCTATCCCCAAACCTTCAGTTGTCTCTTAGTTTCCACTGCTGGGCCTCCAGTTTGCCTGTGCCAGTGTTACAAAGGAACGCTGGCACACAGTTTCATCGATCTAAAACCGGAGTTAAGGCAGCTCCTCCCTCGCTCTGGCTCCTATTGGCTGTGTTAGTTGTCCTTCAGGAAAGAAAGAAGACCGCACAGCCAGCAACCCTAGCTCTCTGCAGTCTCGCCGACTGCAGATAGACTCCTCTCCCGAACATATGAGCATGTATGGGAGAGCAGGGAGAGGGAGATGTGGAACCATGGGTCCACTGGACCCGCCATTCTGCATTATGTGTGAGTGTGGCCTGTGTCTTAGGGAAATAGACAGCATTTGTGCTGGGTTCCACCCCTAAGCAACTCAAAACTGCTGGGCTCTGCCTTTCAGCTGATCAAAAACCACTGGGTTCTACCCTAGACCTTCTGTGGGCTTCACTCCCAAAAATATTTTATTTCAAGAGTTGACAACCCTAATCTGTTCCTCTGTGGACTTGGCACATCGTTAGGTCATTGAATATGTGTACTGCCTTATCCTGAGTCAGACTGTCTAGCTCATGACTATCTATGCTGACTGACAACAGCTCTCCAGTGTTTCAGAGAGTATTCTGTTGCAGACCTGACTGAACCAGTGATATCCTGCCCAAGATATTCTGCTACCTGATGCAAAGTACCAAATGACACCCCCAGCTGAGGAAGAGGGTGTCTATGTGTCCTGCCCAAGATATTCTGCTACCTGATGCAAAGTACCAAATGACACCCCCAGCTGAGGAAGAGGGTGTCTATGTGTGCAATCCTAAGCAGTGTTCCCTCTAAGAGGGATCCCCAAATGTTGTTGACTACAACTCCCAGCATCCCCAACTGCAATAGCCTTTTTAAAAAGGATTATGGGAGTTGTAGTCAACAACATCTGGGAATCCTTCTTAGAGGGAACACTGATCACTGAGCCAGTGCCTTCACACCTCAGTCTCTGAAGCTGTAATCCCATACACATTTATAACCTAATCCTGGCTGATGTACTGAGGAAAATGATTCAGAATAGTCCCATTGAAATTAAAAGAACAAGACAGGAATAACTTGGGGATCCTTTGAGTACTTTTCCTCAGTATGTCAGCCCCTATTCAGGATGTGGCATTCTTACATCTATTGATGTCAATGATTAGGCAAACCATGTTGAATTCAGAGGGACTTGCATCTAAACATGCACAGTATGTTTTACTATGCAGTAAAAGAAAACAAAGAACCACAATACCACCACTACTCCCAGTTGTATTTATTTGTTTTTATACTTCTATACTTCCTTTCACTAATATCACTCAAGCCAGTACTGCCTTTCACTAATATTTCACTCAAGCCAGTTCACAAGATATTAAAACAAAAACAATATAGAATTGATCTCACCCAGGGAGTTCTGCTACTGGTCACAACGATCCTGCACTCCACTTCCTCACCACCTCTATACACCAAGATTTGTCAGAGTATAAAGAAATGCTAGCACGCCTAATTCAGTGCTATAAAATCCCTAACTCCTAATCATGTCTTTCAGTGATAGCACACTGCTTGAAATGTATCATCTATCCCAGTCAAGAGCTCTGGATGCACTTGCTTTGATGGTATCCTGCCATCTGCACAGCTATTGTACGAGTCTCATTTTATGCCTTAATTTCTCCTCTATGCATGTCAGGCAGGAAGTAATCCCATATTGAGAATGGGAGTTGCACTAACTTAATTCCAAGAGAATTGCTCGTTCTCTCTCTTTCTTTCTCTCTCTCTCTCTCTCACTGGCCTCTTGCAGCTATTGATGTATTTATGCCAGCACAAAGTCCCATGTGTTATTCAAAATGCTATGAATTTTTGATACCATAACCCCAAGTACTCTTGTTTTTGGAGTAGATGAATGATTCTTGTCAATGATAGCAGGAGGGTTTGATTACATTTGAATTGGCACAAAGGGTGCAGACTTGTGAAATGATTTATGCAATTTGATGTTTCTATTTGGAGAAAATATAGACTGTAATTCGTTCTGCCATTGACACCAGGTCGAGGAAGCGTACGTTAAATTTCTGTGATAGGTCTGTATTGCTATATGATTCTAGATTACCAGCATACAACTGAGCATGAGCACTTAGCTGGGGGTTAAAGTGAATATGAAAAGCATACCTGCTCCCTGCTCCCAAGAAGCAATGCAAGAAACCTCCTTGAGACATTTTACCTGGAGGCACCTACTGGGTCATCACAGCATGATGGCACACAAATGACTCCCGTGCCTCTGCAAAAGCATGGCGTGCTCTCCTGCATCAGAACAACTTCTGGAGCTGTTGGAACATACAGACAAGGGATATGAGTAAGTTTGCTTGCAGAACTGGGTATCCAGAATCTGAAGTGGATTTTAGAAAGTCTTTAAGTAATGCTGATGAAGCTCATAAGACATGGATTTTCACTGCTTATAATAGAGGATTTTATACAACGGTGCCTTGCATGAAGGGGAAATCTTTTTTGTATTGATTTTTCCCTTCCCTCAGCAGTCCCCCATGCCATATCATATGCTGTTCCAGAGGGTGCTTCCTGATTATTATTGGGGGGGAAGTGAGCAGGGGGGACAGGAACGGCAGTGGGGAGAGGGAGCCTATTGTGCAAGTGGAACTCCACTCTCACTTCTTTGGATCTAACTCATTCATTTTTACTTTGAGTCAAGGCTCCACACCCCCTGGGGCCCCCCAAATCCTTTTTAGTCTTTCCCTGGTAGTGTGGTTGCCATGCACATGGTATTGCATAGTAGTGTGTTGAAATGTTTCTGCTAATGCATATTTGCATAAATATACCTGCTTTATATCCTTACATTCTTGTGAGTTCAGTGGCTGTTTGTGCCCTCAGGAAGGCACGTGTTAATAATACTGTATGTGTCATGGTGCCATGTCTGTGTAGGGGGATGTGTGGGCCACCTCCAGCCTCAAAGGCCACCTCCAGCCTCAAAGGCAGGATGCCTCTGAATACCAGTTGCAGGGGAGTGACAGCAAGAGAGAGGGCATGTCCTCACCACTTGCCTGTGGGTATCTCAGAGGCATCTGGTGGGCCACTGTGTGAAACAGGATGCTGGACTAGATGGGCCTTGAGCCTGATCCAGCAGGGCTGTTCTTATGTTCTTATGATGCTTAACTTGCAGCAGGGGGAGGGGGTTGCTCCAAAGGCCTTTAGGTCCAGGCTCCAATATAACATAGGTGCAACTCTGAGCCAAGCACTCTTACACTGATAGTCTTACTCTGTTTGTAATTAATAATGAGACACAGTTCAAGGCAAGCTCATATTCTACTTTTGCTCCTGCATGGTTGGCATTTATAAGACTGGGCTGGCAAGGCCTGTAGCTGCTGTCAGTGCATGTCCAAAACATGATTGCTTTGAGCCTCTTCTCAGTCTCAGTGGGTATCCAATCTCCCTTCCTGATAGCTGCATTTTAACAGGTTGTAGCATCTCCATTTCTGGGTAGGGGGTGATTTCCCATTCCAAGTTTCGTCCCTACTTCTGCTAGAAGTAGCACTTGCTAAAACTGCAATAAAAATATGCACACTATACAAAGCTATGGCACCAGAGGGAGAATGGCAGCACACTGCAGCCTCTGCACTGATGCTGTGCCTGCAGCTCATGTCCCCCCACTTGTCACAGATACAACATCATCACTCACTGTATGGAGATACTGCATCCCAAAGTGCCTCTTCACTATTTAATAATCTAGAGTCCCACTGCACTTGTGCAGGTGGGGGCAATTTTCAACAACCTCCCCCTCCCCCAGAAGCATTCTTTAACACCCCTAGCACTCAGCTCTCTTTAATGTGCAGCCTCGGGAGATTTGTTGTTGTTGTTGTTATGTTAGATAGAGAGTGTTTCCGGGGAAAAGAAAGATCAGTGAAAATTGCCCCACCCGGAGAGAAAATTGTCCCGGATTCAGGATTGCTAAGCACTGCAGAAGCACTTTGCATGCAGCACCTCTGTGCTGAGGATGTCAGCCTATGTTGGTCTGTCGAAATAAACACTGTATCCAGGGAGAGTTCTTCCCTGTGATTAAGAATGCTGGGTGCCCAGAGCTCTGCACGAAAATGCTGTATGTGTGAAGAGCAGGCAGTGGCAGGCCTCTGGCATGCGTCTGTGTGGAATATAGAAGTTAACTGTTACACGGAGCAACTGGTAAGGCACTAAAACCAAGGCATTCAGGAGAGTTGGCGCATGGTTCAAGACCTGCGCGCCGTAAATGACTCAGTGGTCACTCTCCACACTCTTTGCATTTAATATCGACCCACCCGGTAAAGGTTTTAACCATGTGCAGGGCTTCTCAGTGCAGTCTTGATTGTGCTTGCACAGCATACACAGTTTGGTAATAAATGAACAGGGCTATTGTCGTTTCTACATAGGAAGAAGAACTGCTGGAACAGGAAGCCTACAATCCATCAGAGCCAGAATGCATTCCCATCTGTAATTATTAAAAATGTATGGGTGCGCACACATATCTATCCACACAAACATGTGCAATAAATACAAATACCAGCAGTACATTTGGGCAAAACGTCATGAATAAAATCAAATCAAATCTAGAAAGACAAAAACAAATGGTTGTGCATAAACTAAGATTAGCTGCTGAAGCGACAGACAGGGAAAGAAAACAAACAAAAATCCATACATGTCCCTGCAGATTGGGGGTGAATGCTACTCTGCTTTTGTTAAGTGCAACTCTGTATGAGAGCAAAATGAAAATGTATCATGTAGAAAGCAATTTGGAAGCAGTGGCTCTTCCTTTAGCCCATCCTCTGAAGCTTCGGTTAAATGACAGGGCTGTTAGAAGATGTTGCAAAGTAAATATACTTCCAATCATGTCCCAACTAGCAAATATATTGATTTGATTTAAATCAACACCGCAGAGAATAGAACTTTGTTTGGATGTGATTTCATCTGACACACACCAATATTCCAGGTGTAGGAACCAATTTAGTTAGCAGCTCCCTCTAGCAGTCTCATTGCATAAACTGCAGGGAGACGGAGCCGCAAAATCACTTGCAGCTATAAGGAGTCCAAAAACAAGCTGTGACAACAACTTCCTGCATCAATCTCCTTCTTTCCCCGATCAGTAAGCTGAAAATGCACAGTTCTGCAGTGAAGTGAAACCTTCACATTCCAGGTACATTATGAATACAACTTACAAAAACTGCAGTCTTCAAACCTCTTTTACCAGCAATCTATATCTATATCTATATCTATATCTATCTATACTGCTATGTATGCTACTTCTGAACATGGAGGTTCCACATAGCCATTCATGACTATGTGGATTTGTCTATTCCTTATTCAAAGCCATTTTTAAGTGGGTCCTCCTGCTTCTGCTGCTTCTGCTTCTCCATCTCATTCCCACTCACTCATCCCCCTGCAAGAGAGAGCAGGGAGTCAAGTGAGTGTGAAGAAGCAGCAGCCACAGAGAGCTGGCAGAGAAAGAAGGGGATAGATGACAGTGGCACTATTTTCCTCCTGGCGACCATCACCATTCACTCACCCACTCTCTAGAGCAATTAATGAGCAGCCACTTCTCACTAACTCAGCTGTCCTGTACCATTGGGCAGCAAATGATACTTGGCCTAGGCTGCACCTAATCACCACCACTCAGGAGTAGCTTCCCCATGAGGCAAGGTGAGGCAATGGCCTCAGGTGGCAAGTGTGCCATGGGATAGTGAGTGAAAGCAACCCCACCCCCACCATGGACATCACTCAACCTGCCTGCTGCAGCCACTTCTGCCTCATCTCTGCTATCACTGCCCCATACCTTGGCTCCCCCCCCCAATCCCACCCCACCTCCTTGCCGGTTCCACTCTCCCTCTCTTGCCAACCCAAATTTCATCTCACTGATCCCAACACCACCCCTATTTTTCTTCACTGTCAGCCTCACCTTCCAGGGTGTGCCACCGCTCGGTATTGCAGGCTAGCACGAAGGCAGTGTGAACAAAGCTTGCATCCAGCAATAACCTCTCCTCATTGCCATTTCTGTGCCAGCACCAGCCACTTGCTCACTTGCACTATCATTCCTTCCCCCCTCCAGCAACAGAGTCGTCCACTTTGTCTTCTCCTGTGCTGTAAGAGACAAAACAAGAATCAGTGCTGGCTCCAACCAAGAGGGCAGAACAAGTGATTGGGGGAGGTGACTCGTTGCCAATTATCTCAAGTGGCAGATGGCAACAAATGGGTGCTGCCACCACCTCCAAGGGAGGTGTTAATGGAACTGCCCCGGGGTGATTGGTGAACACCCAAAATTGCGTCCGGCTTTGTGTGGGGAAATTAGCTCAGAGTGGACCACTTCCACATCAGAATACACTTCATGTAAACTGTTGGTTACAGGAAAATCACTGACTGATCTGGAGTAAGAGAGTCACTAAAAGCATTATTTTAAAAAAAAAAAATACTTTACAAGATTAACCATATGACTGCTAAGAGGAAATTTAGCTTAATGTCTGAATTAGAGCAGTTTCCTAGGCTGACCAGAGAAAGAGAAACTCAGAGAAACAGGCTCTTGGATTTAAGAGAGAAGAAACAGGGGGCTCAGTAGTTATCATACAACCTCATTCCTTCCATTATTGGTGGATGGATCCTTGTAGCTCAGGCGCAACCGAAGGACCTCTTTCCTCGGGGATGGACCAGAAAGCAGCAGGCAGAAGTGGGAAACCCAAGGGGTTAGGGTGTAGAATTAGATCCAAAAGGATCAAGTGGCCAACCTCTGGTGGTAAGATTGGGCCAGGCAAAAGGACCGATCTGGAGGCTGGAAACATTCTTGGCACACAGAGCAAGACACTGCTGAGTGTAAGGCAGTTGCCAAAGCTAGCATCCAAGGTGTGGGTGACTCGTACTGGGATCCAAATGGAGCACACAAGGGAGCAAACAGCAGGTCCAGAGGAGCACACTGGCTCAAGAAACCAGGGGCAGTTAAAGGCAAAATTATGAACTGATGGAACATTCCAATTGCTCTTCTTTCTTGGTTGAGGCAGTTCCGGGGAATCTCAAAAGATCCCCTTGTTTGTGTCTTTTGTGCTGCGTTACAGCGCAATGCTTGAATGAGTCAATGCAAATGGAGTGATTGGACATGCAAACACAGTAACACTTTTGGTCAGAAACACCTAGTAAACTAATCAGTGTTTTAGCAGGTACATCTCTGAGTTTCTATCGTCTACTTTAGCCTTCTTTTGATAAGGAGGGAATACGCATTGCAGAGCTTTATCGGACTTACCTGCTAAGGTAATTGGCTTTCAGTTCATTTGCATCTATGGAGGGTAGGTGAACCAAAGGAGGGTCAATCATGCAGATAGACCTTGGAGGGAGATTTAACTTTTGCGAGTTAACTTTGAGAATCTACTTAAATATCCCAGCATGGGGAAGCTGCAAGGCTAGATCCTTTTCAGTTTTACTTTGGCAGCTGCTAAATGTGAAGATAACTGTCCCACTGGCTACTAAGTGACTGTTCCCCAATATGCCAACAAAAAGAGAACTCACGATACTGTGAAGCTCCTGAGCATGTCAAAAGAGAGACCCATATGCCAGCAGTCTCAAACATAAGCAGAAAAAGTGAGACCCATATGCCAGCAGTCTCAAACATAAGCTCTGGGAGCCTGCAGAAAAGCAGTGCTAGCAACAGAGGGGACAGAAGAGTAAGCAGGTGGCAGCAGCTGCTGCCACTCAGTTGCCCATCTGCTCTCAGAGAGTGAGGAGACTCAGACAGGTTGCAACAGTGAGGATGTGAGAAGCAGCAGGGGCAGGTGGCTCTAGGATTTGGTGACCGGCTTCCTTCTGGGCCTCAGCAAGTGCCTGGGGCTGCTGATCCCTCCAGCCTTCGGGGGTCAGTCTGGGTTTTGATCGGTTGATTAAGTGCCGTCAAGTTGGTGTCGACTCTTAGCGACCACATAGATAGATTCTCTCCAGGATGATCTGTCTTCAACTTGGCCTTTAAGGTCTCTCAGTGCTGCATTCATTGCTGTCATAATCAAGTCCATCCACATTGCTGCTAGTCGTCCTCTTCTTCTCTTTCCTTCAACTTTTCCCAGGCTTGCTGGGTCAGAGTTGCTGGGTCTGGGTTGCCAGCCATTTAAAAATTGTTTATAGCCAAGATGTTTGATAGAGGTTTTAATCTGAGACTTCTAGCTGATAGGCACAAGATCTTAAAAACTGGATCAGTCACTTTGTGCTTGTTTCAATCTCATGCTGCCATTTCCATGGTTTGGGTTTCTCTGGAAACCTTCTATGGGGTGCATGTGAATCTTTCAAGCATATTGTTCCTCTGCTTTCTTAGACTCTGCATTTAGGGGCAGCTGTGAGGGGAGGTTGGAGACCATACACTCTAAGTCTGTTGCTGACCCAGTTGTATAAGAACCAGTCCAAATGCACAGTTAGCAAGTACTGAGAAGTGATTAGTTTACATCGATGTGTGTATGGGGGGAGTCTGGATTTGACATTTTAACAATGTTCAAAAATTCTGAAACATTGCCAGATTTCAAATTAGATGCCACCACAGGTGATAATCTCATTAGCCAGAAATGTTTGATTCATCCACGTTCAGCACAACAAATGTGCTGGTGCAAAGAAAACATGAAAAAGGCTGTTCATAAACTTCAAAAGTCTGAGCTGTTCTGAGTCATTCCAAATTAAATCTTATACTTCCATCAGTTTTGATGGAGACATGCCAATTTGTGCCAGTGTGCCAACAGAAAAGTTCAAATAAAACATGTAGACTATTTGTCAGATTCTAGTATATACTTTGTAATATGTTCCATTCCCAGCGTGGCTGCAGTATAATTGTCCTCATTAACACGGTATATTTTAGTAATGGGAATATAATTGCTAATGTTTATAAGACATATAATCTCATTACCTCCAACCTTATTGGTATTCCTTAGCTTTAGCCTATACACTCTGAATTCATTTTACCTCTCTTTGAAAGACGTAAACATTTCTCTGTTCTTCGGCATGCAGACATTAAGACACATTGCTAGTTCTCTGGCAGATATCATGGCTCATCAGGGAGACAAGACTACCGGCCTTGTTTTTAATACATTTAATTAACCATTATTGAAACAGAGCCAAAATGCAGAAGGATGACGCCACAATGTAATTATCTTGTAGTGCTCCTGATGCTCCAGTTAAGGGGGAGATAAATGGCAAGGTCATAGTCTAGAAAAGGTATAAATGCACACATGTGCAAATGAATATTTGCCCACTAGATGGGAAAAGTGAAATCTAGCGCAGTCTCATGTAATGAAACAGGAATGGGGTACAGCTCAGTGGTAGAGCATCTGAAAATGAAACCGCTCATTGGTAGAGCGTCTGCTTTCCATGCAGAAGGTCTCAAGTTCAGTCCCTGGTGGCATCTCCAGGTAGGCTTGGGAAAGGCTTCTGCCTGAAGCCTCGGAGAGCGGCTGTCCATCAGTGTAGACCAGGGATTCTCAACATTGGGGTCCCCGGATGTTATTGGACTTCAGCTCCCATAATTCCCAGTCCCAGTGGCCTTTGGTTGGGAATTATGGGAGTTGAAGTTCAATAACATCTGGGGACCCAACGTTGAGAATCCCTGGTGTAGACAATACTGGGTTAAACAGATCAAGGCTCTGACTCGGTATAAGGCAGCTTCCTATGTTCCTGATGAACAGAGCTCCAAATGCTTCACTTAAATACAATTCTCCTTTAAAAACCATTTTTGCCCCAACTCTCACAGATAGTTTTGATGACCTAAAGAACAGCTGTCTAGGACTGGCAGAGGATGCATTTCCCCTGGGCCAATATCAATGAAATGTTTTGGACTCATCAAATTAGTCTTGGAGAAAGGCAGATTGGTAGAAAATTCCAAAGGAACAGTGCCTGGATAGATTTGCCTTAGGTTCCTAGTCAGGAGACTGCATATTTCATATGAACATATAAAACAAATCCCCCACAAATCCCCTCTACTTCTAAGCAAAAACAGCTTTGGGAGACTCCAGTTTGGAACAAGTAGAAGGAGGTATAGAATGAGTGAAGTGCCTTTTCTCCTACAGCGCTCTCTACTTCAAATGCCCCCTACAGCAAACACTGGAAGTTCATTACACATTTCCACATTCAGGCACTCCCTGTGTCTCACTGGTTTTTCAGATCCGAAAGCTGAAGACCAAGAGAAACAAATGCAGGCAGTAGTCAGCCACTTCTGGTGACAGAGAAAGCCCTGATTCCCTGATTTAGCAGCAGCATCTCCAGAGGCACCTCTGGGTGGGATCGATGAGGTTAACATTGTAATCTTTTGCAGACATTATCCCCACATTTAGGATGAATGTGGGAAGCAGGGAAAAGGAAGCACGCCAGCTAGATACTTGCTCCCATGCCAACACACTCAGTTGCTACATCCCCAACCATCCCTCATTTGGCACTTGTCTTCAAAGGCAAATGCTGAATGCAGGGAGAGAATAGCCCTATTCAGATGTTTCGTAAGGAAAGCATCCTACGCAGTTACAGGTAACAAAGTGGGCCAGAAGTCCCACCCCAGCTCGTCATTCATCCCGTCGATGTTGCCATCCAGTTTCAGTGGTGTTTGAGTGAAGAGGAGAGCACTGCAACTGTGATGGCAGACTCTTCCGTGATCAGCAACCTGGCACTGTCTCACAGTTACAGTGCTTTGCTCTTCACACAAATACCACTGTAACTGTGAGCGGTGAGTTCAAGAGGGTGAGTGATGCACCAGGGTGAGACTTCTGGGTCCACTTCGGAGCCTTTAACAATGTAGGAGGCTTTCTTTATTTAATGTCTGAATAGAGCTATTCCCTCCCTGCATTCTAGAACCATGGCTAGAATTCTAGCTCAATGAGCAAGATGTCTAACTATTCTAATCAGCACACTGTCTGCCTGGAACCAATGGCATGCTCAGGATTCTGAAGAATAAGGAGAATTTAGGGCTTTTCTGTAGCAAATGAGGTGGTGCTGCATGGATGCCTCCTTACCTGCAGCAATGCACCCTGTTGATACCTCTGCCCAGAGAGCAGTCTCTCAAGAGCAGGATGCAAAATGAAAAACACCCACCACTATACAGATTCCCCATTTAAGGGCAGGTGATCCAAGCACCCGTTTTGGGAACACCACGAAATTCAGTTATTCATACAATTTAAATCTTTTAAGAACACCAAAAGAAACATTTTGCTTGCATTTGCTTATATATAGTATGAATAAATACAGTTTTACATATCCATGCATACAAATTTATCAACGTATACAACACATCAGACATCAAAGTTGTGAAAGAGCCTAAAAGGCAATGAAAAATAAAGCACTGAACAAATGGAGGGTGTGTGAAAAAGCACACCTCACCGGGAACATCATTTGGTCTATGGCTATTCTTGCTCCTACATTTCTTGCTGAGCCAGTAAATTAAAAAAAAAGGGATGAGCCAGAAACTCATGTTAGATCCTACACAAATCCCTCCACAGCACTGCAGAAAAATCCAAGTCTGCTCCCTTCTAGAAAGTGCTATAGGAACTCCTTAGAGCTCATTACAGTGGGTGGAGGGATTACTTCTTATGGTTAGATACTTCCCAGAGATGGAGACACCAAGTGGATGGTTGGAACTGTAGAACTGCCATGCTCATAAAAAGCAATGGACAGGCTGAATTGTCTTCTCGACAGGGAAAATAACCCCTTTTGTTTGTTTCTAATACAAGAAAAATGTGTCACTGTAGATCAAACAGATGGGGAAGGTAAATGGAATAAAGGCAGATGGGTATGATTCATACTATAAAGAACTTCCTGCAGTTTTATTACCACTTTGTAAACACATTCCTGTAATAAATGTTTGGTTATCATCATAGTAAAAGATTAAAATCTTGCTATTGTAGGGCGATTTTAATGTGAGGAAACTTTGAAGCTATTCCTCCAATACCTCTTGAGATGGTACAATGCTCTTCCATTTCAGTTGACTCTTAGGCACCTTTGCACATACCTCTAGAAATGCTGGAGCTGCTTCCCTAATGGGTGCAAATATCATTTCAGCCAGGTGGGCAGGCCTATTGTGTTGGTTTTTCTGCAAACAGTTGGCACCCACTGGGAGGGAGGGTGCCAGTGTGGAAGAACCAAACATTCACAGCAGGGTGGGACTGCATCATGTGGAAGTAACTTCCACGTGGTTGAATGTATGGATGTGAGAAAGGGCCCTTAGGAACATATTGGGCCACACGATCAGATTTCAGTGAAAGGAGCAGCCATGAATCATCCATAATCCTGAAAAGGGATCCTATGGGCTGTGGAAATGTCAGGTGAGGGACCAGGAAGTGATTGTGAGTAAGAAGCAATTCCAGCTGGTTGGTGCAAACGGCCGACCTCCACCCTAGATAAAATATCAGATCACGGCAACACCAACCGACCAGGATCGCTTCTCACACACAATCACTTCCCAGTGCTCTGCCCAACATTTTCGCCACCCACATTATCCGTTATTAGGAGTGTGCACAGCTCCTGAATCTCAGGTGGTTGTTCTTTTCACTTACATCTAATCATGAGAACCAGCCCATTTTCAAGCTGAGCCATAAGAAGCAGCCACTAGGTGGCACAGGGTTCAAAGCTAGACAACCAAGAACCAGAGGGCAGGAGATAAGGTGAGAGTCATGCTAGGGGTTGGGAACTACATAGACTGATCAGGATTGTGCAAGAAGCCAGAAGTCAAGCACAAAGCCCAGGGTCAATCCAAGTAGACAAAGCAGAAGTCAGGCACAAGCCGTTAAGCCAAGCTCAGAAATAGCCAAAGGTCTAAGAAGCCGAGTACTTAAGCCAGAGCAAACAGAAACACATCAGGAAACCTTGAAACTGAGGCAAAGCCTACCTCAGTCAAGAAGCTTCTAATACCCTTCCTGCTGCAAGAGGAGAAAATGGCCACATTCGCACCTAACATGAAACCTGAGGTTGATGAACCCACGTTTTCAATTTTAAACTGTAAATCACATTGCAGAAATTCATCCAACCGCAGTCTGGCAACATCCAATTTCAGGAGAAGGGAGCCCCTTTCTCCTCCTGTTCTGCCAGGGCCGATCCTAGCAAGCTCCATAGTGCTTGTGTCTCTAGACTGTGGGGGAAGCATCAGCATATCACAAGAGTGGCTGCGATTTGCCACGATCTTAAAGGGGGGGTGCCGAGTGTGATTGTGCCTTTTTGAAAATTAAAATTAAAAATTTTAATTATTGAAAATTAAAATTAAAAGCAGTTTTACCGCTGCGCCACCAGGGGCTCTTTCTCATGCCATGTCAGTGCTGCTTCTGACAATGATCGCATTGCCGCCCTCCTAAGAGCCCCACAACAAGACTGTCCTTCACAAGCGAGGTTTGGTGAGGGGGAGTTAGCTGGGGAGGGGATATTTTCCGGTCACTCAAGAAAGGAAAGGGAACATGATGACTTCCTAATGGGGGATATATATATGTGGAAGGGCAAAGGATCCTGAGGGGTATGTCCTGCAGTGACCTGGGATGCTCTTCCAAGGGCTCACCTCGGCAAAACAATCCATACAGACCAAATCATGCTGCCGGTGGACTTGCACTCTCATGAGAGGGCCAATCTTTTGGGGAGAACCATTGTCAGAGCCTAGCCACATGTGCGGACGGGGGAACACCAGGTGTGGGAGCAGATCTTTACCCCATTCAAAATTCCCAGGTCAGGCAAATATTGCAGCATATGCAGATTTGCCGCTGCGGGGAATCATGGGAGAGGGCTGCCCCAATTTCCAGCAACCACAGAAAGCAGGGTTGCCATTTGGGTGCACCAGCAAGAGTCCACATGTCCATGTGGGCAGACAGACTAGCAGGGGGCGCACTTTGACAGCTACTTTGACAGCATCAAGACAGGGAGAGAAGTTGCTGGGGTGCCCCCGCCCCTGCAGTTTTCCTGTATTGAGCAAACTGGCTTAATATAGAGCCCCCATGCCCTGACACTCTCGTGAGAGAGCTATACATGGGAGAAGGTGTTGTTTTGTTGTCATACATTATTAGAGATTCTGCCCAACACCCATCTCCACAGACATTTCTTCTCATGAGTTGTGAGAGGATATCCCCATGGCCTTACACTCTCATGAGTGAGTGGTCTGCTCGGGTTCAGCATCCATCATTATCACAGAGGAGGAATCTCCCCTCTCAGTGATGGCAATGCTCTTCCTGCTGCCTGGTCCTTCTCATGAGTAAGCCTAGGGACTGCACAGGTGCCCCCAGGGGGAAGGGGCTGGGGCCCCCTTTCCCAACACCAATGTACAAAAAATAGACCTTATACATTGGACAAAAATTCAAGAATCCCTGGTTAAGGATGCCCATTAAACCCAACACCAGGTATCCCTGTCAAGCTTCGTTTCTGCAGCTCTCCAGGATTTCAGTCAACGGCCTTTGCCCAGCCCTACTCAGGAACATCAGGGATTGAACCTAGGACCTTCTGCATGCAAAGCATGTGCTCCACCAATGAACTACAGCCCCATCCCCCTAGCTAATGAATTGACAGTGTGTTAATTCATACATGGGGTGGAGATTTTTTTCCCCAAAGAGCTTTTTCCACATTTGTCTCTAAAATGTTTGAGTATGAAAGTTCAGTGCCACACTTATTTGATCTACACTACAATGGGATTCAAGATTTCACCTTGGAAGGTCAGGAACCAATAGTACATGCCTGACATTTCTGTAGCAGTGATTTATTGTAAATTTATTCTGCATCTCAGCCAATGGACAGCAAAATGTTGTTACAATAAGGATAATGATGTATTAGATTAAATTAATCGAATACTCTGTGGCTTATTCAGCCATTACTAGAAAGCAAGTAACTCCATTATACTAAATTGCAAGATGGATTTTAAAATTTATAGACAAACACCATCATAACTCAGTGTTTAATTTATGCATTATCAAAGGCAATTAGCTAGAATGTAAACTCTCACATTGGTGAAATAAGACCCTTAAATCAAATATCTGGGATGTATAAAATGAAGGGGGAACAAAAAAATTTGGCTTTACACCCACAAATTGATAAGAAAAAGTTGGAAATTTAGCGGGCAGGGCATTAAAAGCTGTTTAATTTAATATGAGAGAGAGAGATTCAGCTGTCATGTTTCATGATTTTCTCACTGGTTGAATGGGGACAAATTGTGATAAGCAAGCATTAGGAAGAATTGCCCCAAGCTATGGTTTGCAATCCCCCTTCAAGCCATCGTTTCAGATCACTGTTTGAAGGCAATAAGCTCCATTTGCTCCAATTTCAATAAGCAAACTATGGTTTTAGCAAACCATGGGAAGAACTCAAGATTCTATATGCAAGAGGAGGATGAGGGAGTGCATGAGCCTGCAGCATGGTCCCAGTCTCCAAACCATGACTGGAAAGTTGAGAAATGGAGCATATGAATGGTAGCAAAATTGCCAAATAATTCCAAAACTAATACTAAAATAATTTAAAAGTAATATTTTAAATACAATTTTAAAGCTGTTCTGTGGGGGAAGAGTAGATGCTAGGCTTTGTCTTAACTGCAGATTTTTCTGGCCACAAGGATTCAATCATAGGAAGCAGTTTCCATCCTTCAGAGCAGGTTCCTGTCTAACCCTAAAAATGTAAGATACTGAGGCTGTTCTCACGACCTGTCTAATCCAGCCTGGGGCAGCCCAGCCTGGGTTAGGTTGGTCGTGAGAAGCGGCGGGATCCTTGCTCCCTGCCCACCTAACCCGCTTAACAAACCCACTGGAGCACGATCCGACCACCTTTGCTGCCATCGTCTGTGGGGAAGGTAAGCATTAACCCTGCCTTCCCCACCCCCACCCGCCAGCACACAATGGCAATCGTGAGAATGGCCTCAGATTATTTTCCATTTCCCAGCTAGTGTGATGATTAAACATTATTCCTGGATGGGTACCATTTGGGTATAGCAATATGCATCACCACACAAGCTGCTTTTAGTAGTCTGTTGTGTGTGTCCACTGCAATGGGATTGTTTCAGTACAGCTTTACTGCAAATCTTAGCAGTTGCATTACTAGTGTATACTCTAAAGCATATCAGCATTTCACTCTGAGAAGAGGGCAGGTGAAAGGTTGAAACTGAAGTGTAGCAAGAAAAATATTTCAGCACAGAACTGGCATCCAGATTGACTTCTGCCTTATCACTATTTCTCATTTGTCATCCTTCCAGTAGGTCATTTCCCACTTGCTCTACAGATATGGTTTGAAATGCAGTCAAGCTTTTCAACTTCTAGTGTCATCAGCACTGCTGGGTATGTCTACTGGCAACAGGATACTAAGGACTGGTTCAAGTGGCAGGAAGCAAACCGTGGCTTGTGCCACTGCAACTGTGATAACAATTAATTGTGGTAATAACTAACAAGCAAGAAACTGATCCTATCTTTGAGCCAATTTATACTTAGTCCCAGGAGCCCAGGTGGCTACTAGTCAGAGGGCCACCTCCAGCCTCAAAGGCAGGATGCCTCTGAGTACCACTTGCAGGGGAGCAACAGCAGGAGAGAGGGCATGTCCTCAACTCCTGCCTGTGGCTCCCAGCGGCATCTGGTGGGCCACTGTGTGAAACAGGATGCTAGACCACACAATACTGGACTAGATGGGCCTTGGGCCCAATCCAGCAGGGCTGCTCTTATGTTCTTATGAGCATGAAAGCTCATATAGGCTTATATAGGTAGCATAGGTTACATAGGTACAGAGTCAGACAGAGCTCATACAGGCTTATAGGTACAGAGTCATATAGGTACAGAGTCATATAGGTACAGAGTCAGGCAGAGCTCATATAGGCTTATATAGGTAGCATAGGTTACATAGGTACAGAGTCAAACCATTACTCCATCTAGCTCATTGCCTACACTGACCAGAAGCAGTTCTACAGGGTTTCAGGTGGGTATTTCCCAGCCCTACCAGGAGATGTCAAGCGTTGGGCCTGGGACCGTTTGTATGCAAAGTAAATACTCCTCCACTGAGATGCAGTGGCTGCCACCACTACACTTGAAGTAAGTATGAAATGGCCATCTCAGTCACAGGAGGGCTGGTCTAGGGAGCCTCAATGTTAACCTAAAGCAAAATGGGGCTCTTTAAGCCACTGTTGAAAATGGTGTTTCAAAACTGTCTTAAGATGAAGATTCTCAATCTGTTTATCTTGCTGAGTAGAATGTTTATTAAAACAAATCCTAAATCCTTTAAAAATGAATATATGAAAATCCTGTTCAAGAAGTTTGGTTGTATATACCAGAAATATTATGATGACTCACTCTCCTCATTCTACACATTAACATAATACATGCAGGGCATTAAGACTATGCTTCATTTAGCCTGCACAACACTTTTTAGGTCCATATATTTCAGTGTAGCCATAAGAGCTGCACTGCAAGAGTACACATGAAACCGAAAAGCAGTTCAGTAAAAGGCATAACCAGTTGAAATTCCCTGTGCCTCTTCATCAGCAGGTACTCTCCTTTCAGTTTCTTTGTTTGGAAAGGTGCGAAGAGCTATGAACTGGGCAGTCTTTAAACTCTGCCCAAAGAAAGAATAAAAGAAGTATGTATGCCCTGTTCACACGTATGCCCTGTTCACACGTATGCCCTGTTCACATGTTATGTTCAACAGCATACATATAAATAATCGTACATTGCCTGTCTGTAGCCTGTATTTAATAGGGTCTGAACCCAGGTTCACTTTTAAGATGAATACACAGTCATCCACACAAAAACATGGGCAAGTGTACAGACACCTGTATGCATCTTCAGTATAATGTCTGAATAAGGTTACAGTTTGGACTCCACAAGGGGAAGCCACTTTGGGAGATCCTGCAATAGTGGAATTCATCTCCCACCAGATGCAAACCCTGTTGGCAGCAAATAAAGCTGCAAGGAGAAAGGCGGCTGATGTGGCAATGAGTCAGCTGTGGCCGTTGTTCCAGCAGCGCCAATACTGGGCAAGAGGAGATGAAAGCCAGTCAGAAGGTTGGTGCTGATGCCAAGATAACAGTGATGCTTCTCCCAGTCAGGTTGGATCTGGAGACCTCATGACTGTCAGGAGACTTTTGAAGGTCACAGAAGGAATCTTAGCAGTGGAGCAGGTGGGAAAAGCCATAGGTAAACCCTTTCCCCTCCCTCTGAACTGAGGCCACAGGCAGACTTGTGAACCAAGGTGGGTGAGGATTACTCTGCAAATACCTCCTCATGGTTCATGTAGAGAGATCCATGCACTTGCATATGGAATTTATGCCATATACACAATTCATAATTTACATAGCATGCTGAGAAGGGTATGCTATAATACTTATAATAATGCACATTAATGATGAAGGACGTGTCAAAATGTGATGGCCTTTATATTATAGTTTCAGACTTTACAATGCTATGCATTTGCTCTATGAAATATACAAATAAATGCCTCCTTATGACTGCTGCAAAAGTAGCAATTGGAACAATGACATTTTCAATCTAAAAGCTCATTCTGGCTTGCCTTTCTGAACATCCAAATAGCCATTAACCATAAATGCTTAAATATAATTTATTACCTTTGTTTTATGCACTTGATACCAACCCCCTCCCAAAAAAATCATTGTTTTAGTTTTCTTGTAACAATCTTCAGGACTGTATTTTATCAAAAGCTAGCCAAACTCACCTTGAAAGCTTGTACATGACCCTCTGGGGAGGTGGCCTTCCTGTGAAATCTTGCCAATGACTGTCGGGGCTTAGGAGTCGGACAGGTTGCCTATACCACAACATCCCCAAGTGCAGCATTTTTCTTTCCCCCACAGTTGTGAATGGTTCACTCAGTTCAGTAGACAACGATGACTATTACCTTGGGGACTCAACCTACTTTCTACTTCCGGTCCCTGGAGAACCTTTGTGACTCAAGCCACTGAGAATCACCATTGCTTTTCCATTGCTTTTGCCTGAATAGCCCATTGTGGGTTATGTTTCTTGTTCACACAATGTGACAAATCATTCCCAAGTGGCTTTTTTATATACATAGATTTAAAAAACAACAACACCCTAACTTCAAATGGGAAAATTAATGATTATCTGTAAAGAATGGTGTGTGTGTGTGTGTGTGGGCGTGGGATTGTTTGTTTGTTTGTTTGTTTGTTTGAAACAGTTAATATACCTCCCACTCCAAAGACTCTGGGTGGTGTACAAAAACATACAGAGCAAGACAGCATTAAAATTACATCTAAATTAAAAACTAAAGTTACTAACAAAAAGAAAAAACCAAATAGATAAACTACAGGGTAAAAGCCTGGAGAAAAAGAAAAGTCTTCTGATCGGCAGGCATTAATAACAGTGACCCATGCCCTTGTTATATCCTGCGTAGATTATTGTGACGCTCTCTATCTAGGGTTACCTTTGAGGACGATCGGGAAGCTACAATGGGTCCAGAATGCAGCAGCCCGTCTACTCATGGGTGCCAGAAAATATGACAGGGTAACACCTCTCCTGCAGTCATTACACTGGTTGCCTATTCGCTTCCGAGTTCAATTTAAGGTCCTGGTTCTGACCTTCAAAGCCTTGCGGGGCTTGGCGCCTGTCTACCTACAGACCCACCTCTGCCATCCAGTTACATCCTGTCCGGTTAGTTCATCTCAGATAGCCCTCTTGACGGTCCCTGATTTCCGAGAGGTTCGGGGCTCTCGGACCCGCGAAAGGGCCTTTTCAGTTGCTGCCCCACTTCTTTGGAACTCTCTTCCCCTCCAGATTTGTTTAGCCCCTTCCTTACTGATCTTCAAATCTCTATTGAAGACTTTTCTTTTTCGCCAGGCTTTTGCCCTGTAGTTTACCTATTTGTTTTTTGTTCGTCACTTTAGTTTTTAATTTAGAATGTAATGTTTAATGTTGCCTTGTTTGCATGTTTTTGTTTCTGTGCACCGCCCGGAGCCTTCCGAGTGGGCGGTATAGTAAATGTTTCAAATAAATAAATAAATATTCTCAGTGCTTCCAGTTAGATATAGGACCAAACTAAATGTGGCATCTAGGGAGTGGGAGGTTGTTCAGATAAAGCTTGTTTCATAGGCCCTGATGTGGTCAACAAGCGGAAGGAATCCTTACACTCTTTTCTTGTCCGCTTCTCCACTCCACATCACCCTCTCAAGAGATCTTTACATCCACATGGTTCCAAATACTTATTTGCTCTTCCAGCTGTGGCAAAGCCGCCTGTGGGGTGATTTGGAATGAAGAAGCAGTGGGCAAGGAGATCGTTTTGCATCTGTTCCTAACCCAGTCCACAATACCACATCTCTGTTTCCCCTTGGTCCCTCCTGAAGCTGCTTTTCCTGAAAAGGGTCCATCTGGGATGTGTTATACTTCTTTATGCATAGAAATGCTTGTCTCCCCTGGAATTCTAAATTTACTGGATTATTAAAATATATAAGAATTAGGCCTAAGAGTTGCTGAAAATGTCATATTCTGACAAGACATGTCATGGTAGTAGCATTGTCAGGAGTATCCTTGGAGAGGATTGCTGGTCTTGTGGTAGCAAGCATGACTTGTCCTCTTAGCTAAGCAGGGTCTGCCCTGGTTGCATATGAATGGGAGACTAGAAGTGTGAGCACCGTAAGAGATTCCCCTCAGGGGATGGAGCCACTCTGGAAAGAGCAGGAGGTTTCAAATTCCCTCCCTGGCTTCTCCAAGATAGGGCTGAGAGAGATTCCTGCCTGCAACCTCAGAGAAGCCGCTGCCAGTCTGTGAAGACAATACTGAGCTAGATAGACCAATGGTCTGACTCAGTATATGGCAGCTTCCTATGTTCCTATGTTGTTCCTATCCATGTTGACATCTCCCAACTGCTGGACTGGATCCTGTAGTTTCAGAACTCAAACATTCTGCTGGATACCCCCAGATACCACCCACCCTGCACTGCCATAACCTGCCCTCTCTTTCTCCTTGCCTGTAACTGGGTGAGGGTTCCCTCACTTTCTATTCCTCTAGAGAGAACACTTTTGATTGGCTCCTGCAAATGTTACAAGATCACACTCCCAAAATACAAAAATAATATATTGATTAGTTTGCATAACCACACTAAAGCAGGATCCACAACTACTTAACTTCATATTTTCTCTTACAGGAATAGGCTTCCCTGGGCCCTGGCCAAATGTCACTAGTTCTCCACACCCTGACAAAGACCTTCCCATCAGGCTTGCCTGGTTCTAGGTTTTCCCGCAACACAGATTGAAATTAACATTGCAGCTTTCCATTCTTTTTATCTACATGTTAAGAGGCCAGTCTGGGCAGCACCAGGCAGGTATATGCTGGGACTAGACAGGAAGAAAAAGGTGGGCATCTGTTTCTGGTGCATCACTATCCCTGTTTTTGCCCCTTGTGGCTGCTTTCTTCAAAAAAAATTTTCATGTGAGTTGCTAGAGTTGCCAGTCAATGGGATTGAGTTCCCTCCCCAATGTCTCTAGAAATTAAATCTCCAAGTGGGTGGGTGGGTGCATCATGTCTGTTGTTCACCTGCATGCAAATGGGTGCAGATTACTAAGGTGCTATGCAGTGCTCAGAATATAGGAGGTGGAATCTAGTTTTCAGTTATGTATAGTTTCCTAGTCACTCTATGTCTGGAAAACAAACTATGTCTAAAACTATATCTGGTTTTCAGTTATGTATAATGGGATCAGGGATAGGGATGTGCCCGAACAGGCTTGGGCAGTTGCAGGTGGGGTGAGGATCAGTTCCTTTAAAATCCAGGTAAGCAGGCCCATATCTGTTCCTCTGCCACCCCAATGCTTTTCCAGGCATGGCGCTCACTTTCCAAAAGGCTGCGCCTGGCTGCAGCACTGCTTCCAGAAGCCTGCATGTGGCATCAGCACGCACATGGCCACTGCACATGCGTGGCAGCCATTGCATGGTCAGATGGTGTTGCTGACCACGCATGCACAGCAGCCAAGCATGGTGTTTTGGAAAGTGAGTGCCGTGCCTGGAAAAGTGGTGTGGGAATGGAGCAGGTAAGGACCTGCTTACCTGGTTTTTAAAGGAACTGATCCCCACCCCACTGAACTGGTTCAGATGCAGGCACTTGAGCCGGTTCGGCGCTTTCCTAAGGAGGCATCAAACTGGTTCAGGCACATCGCTAGTGGGGGGCTGTCATCTTTGTTATGAGAATTGGTTGTTATAAATCTATCTCTATTTTCATCTTTGAAATGCTGGAGAACATGAGCTTGGCTCATTTGCTTTGGTAATCTGGAATAATGTGCTCTGCCTTCACTTTACTATTTGCTTTCCATTTGAAATAAGCGTATTTTATTTTATTTTATTTATTTTATTTTTATTACATTTATAAACTGCCACATCCGGAGGCTATGGGTGGTATACAACAACTTTTAAAAAGACATAAAAACACACAATTCAAAACACAGTGCTAAAAACAATAAAAAAAATTTCAAAAACAATTTAAACAATTTTAAACCAATTAAAATACTTTTTAAAAAACAACAACAGTTTAAAAGCCTTGGAAAGCCAGGCCAAAGAAATAAGTTTTTTTGGCTCTCTTAAAAGCCAACAGCGAGATTAAACTGCAGATATCTTCCAGGAGTGCATTCCATAGACCAGCTGCAGAAAAGGTCCGGTTCCGAGTCATCACCAGATGTACCGATGGTAACTGGAGATGAATATCTCCAGATGACCTCAACGAGTGATGGGGATCAAACCGAAGAAGGCGCTCTCTAAGATAGCCCAGACCCAAGCCATTCCGAGCTTTAAAGGTAATAACCAGCACTTTGTATTTCGCCCAGAAACATATCGGCAGCCAGTGCAGGTTTTTTAAGACAGGCATAATATGGTCTCTCTGGGTTACCCCTGAGACGAATCTGGCTGCCACGTTTTGAACTAACTGAAGTTTCTGAATTATATACAAAGGCAGCCCCACGTAGAGCACATTGCCGTAGTCGAGCCTGGAGGTTACCAGCTGATGCACCACTGTTTTGAGATCGTTCTCTTCATGGAATGGATGCAGCTGTCAAATCAGCCGAAGCTGATAGAAAGCACTCCTGTCCATAGCCTCCACCTGGGATACTATGGTGAGGCCTGGATCCAAGAGCACTCCCAAGCTGCATACCTGTTCCTTCTGCAGGAGTGTAACCCCATCCAGCACAGGAACATCTAACTCATCCCTTAAATTCCTATCCCCCATAATGAGCACCTCCATCTTGCTTGGATTCAGCTTCAATTTGTTATCCCTCATCCAGCCCATTACTGCCTGTGAATGCCATTTCCTGATGATGAGGAGGAGGAGGAAGAGGAGGAGGAGGAATAGATTTGCGTGTCATCAGCATACTGATAACACCCTGCACCAAATCTCCTGATGACCTCACCCAGCGGTTTCATGTAAATATTTAAAAACATTGGTGACAGAATGGAGCCCTGGGGGACTCCTTATAATAGCTCCCATTTTAAAGAGGAACTGTCACCAAATTCCACCATCTGGAATCTGCCTGAGAGATAGGAGCGGAACCACTGCAAAGCAGTGCCTCCTATCCCCAATTCCCCCAGGTGATCCAAAAGGATATCATGGTTGATGGTATCGAACGCCGCCGTCAGAATTTTATGCCAAACTTCCAGGGAGCCTAGCCACACCCTACACACATTGCACACAACACCTCCCCGGTTGCTTGGCCATGCCCCCTAGACATACACAGGCATGTCCCTGTTTTCATCAGTGAAATGTTGGAGGGTGCATGGTGCTGGTAGTTACTGAGTTTAGGCAGGAAGAGCTCAGACGGAGCAGTAGAGTTTTCAGCAGGGCTGGCTGTGAGGGTAATCTAATTGCTATTGGCTAGAATGGAGAGGTGGAAAGGGCAGGAAAAGGTGGAAGATGAGGCACTGGGTTGTGGAACTCCAACATAGTCCAGGCACTGTCATGGGGTGCAACCTCTTGGCTGGTATAGGTGTTGCAAAATCTCACAGGAAATCAGACCAGTGCATTACTGCCACTACCAGAATTTATTTTTTTTAGGACAAGGATTCAGTACAGACATAACACTTTGTGCTTTCATTTGAGGCTTCACGGAAAGGTGCACGGTGGTACTTAGTGCCCTAACTTCCTTCTTTGTGAGGTATATGAGTGGGAGAGTTTAGGGATATGATCTAGATAATAATATTGGCCTACCAAATCTCTCTGTAGTCTTCTTTCATGATATCTCAGTAGACAAAATTGATCTTATAAAGAGTAAAAATGAAAAGGATTATGCAGTGTGACAATGAACAGTAATGCAACCCCATTGCAAATAAATGCAGTGAATATTATTTGTACATGATACAGAAAGGACCCTGATATGTTTTGAATATTTTAAGTTCAATAATTCAGACTGTCAGCTTGTCTGTTTTCTCTTGTAAATAAGAAAAACAGTGATTTTCCAAAAACTCTAGCTTGCAGTTTTGTTCTGTTTCCAAATTGGCATATTTGAATAGCAAAATATGTGGAGGGTTTTCTTTAACAATAAATGCATTCTTTGTATTTCATAAGTTTCAGAAGAATAACTCTTTTTCAGGTTACCTCAATGGATATTGCCACCACAATCAAAACACAATTTGCTTTTATGACAGATATGACATTTCTAGGTCCGAAGCAAAAATAACTTTCTATGGTTTATCATTTTAATTTCCTCTTGCATTCATAAATCAAGTTTTTGTTTTCAGCCCACAATTGGTTTGAGTGTATTTTATTCCAACCTAGTTTTTCCCAGGGAGCTACCCAATGCTTCAGACTCCATTGTTAGGGGAAACTGAAGAAATTTATTTGCTGTTGCACTATGATTTGTACATTGTAAATAGGTTTTGGTGTAATCTTCTGATGGGCCAAACTACTACTGATGCCTGATGGTTTTGGTTTTACTTAAAAGCACCCAAGGGGGCTGTAGAGCGGAGTTGGGAGAGAGATCTTTAACCCTTTCCTCCTGCTTTGCTTTAATCTAAAACAGGGTTTCTTAACCTTGGGCCCCCAGATGTTGTTGGACTACAACTCCAAGAATCCCCAGCCACAAAGGCCATGTCTGGGGATTCTGAGAGTTGTAGTCCAACATCATCTAGGGGCCCAAGGTTAAGAAACCCTGATCTAAAATACAGAACAGTCGTTCACATGACCAAAATGAGGAGGGCGGGCAGGGAGGCAAGTTACAATGTCACTTGAAAAGCCTTCCCCTCCGCAAGCCAATGCACCATACCCTCCCCGTGCTGTCCACAAGTACATGAATGCTGTCCACAAGTACCGAATTGGGCTGTTGAGAATTATTAATATACCTGGTACTAAGACACACTAATGACCATTCTATCCCACTACCATGCATCCTAATTGACTGACTGAAGAGTCCTACTCAGGTGTTACTGTAACCATGTACAGTATACATAGTTACAAAGCCACTCGAAAAACCTCACCTCCGCCCCCATGTCTGTGCACTATATCCCACTCCCTGCTGTCCACAAGTACAGTCTTGTTCTGAAGATGTTGGCATCCCAGCATTCCCAATCATGAGGAGGTTTATTCCAGGGTACAGCTTTCCTCTCTGCATTGTACTTGGCAAGGCTACAATGTGTATAATCAGGAAAGATTGGGAACGCCTTGTTGGAAGGCAATGCAGTTGTGTACAGGGTACACAGTTTCAATGGCACTGAATAAAACTAAGGTCTTCGAGGTTTGAGGGGAGAAATCATACACACAGATGATATGGAGAACATACAATGAGTTTATTGCAAATATGGCTCATTACAAACCATTAAAAGGAACTTCTGCTTGGAGCTGTTTGCTAGACTGGTTGAAAAGCCCTCGTAAAGAGGCCTTTCTAGCCTAACTACCGATGGTTCTTCAGCTGGAGACACAATGAAGCTATTCACACATGCATGCAAAACCGGGCTAGGGAAGCCCAGCCCAGTTTTGCACATGCGTGTGTATCACTGGGATCAGGCCCGATTCTCACAGCACCGTGGTGGCAAACCTGCCTATGGAGTCCTCTAAAATGAAGTTAAGGGAGCAAGCACTCCTTCAACCTCATTTTTCCGATCGTCTGACAGTTGTGGCTGCAAGCAGCTGAGACTAGCAGACTCAGGAGAGGAGGGGATCCCCATAGTGCACCACACACTCATGCGATGCATTAGTGGAGCTCCGGGGGCATGGGGCAACGTAGGGTGACACATCCCGGCATCCTGACCCTCGGAGCTACTGGCAGCAGCCAGTGCTCATCTGGGTGAGTGATCTACCCACCCAGGGAAAGGGAACAGGGCTTCTTCCCCGCTAACCTTGCTGCCCTTTCTCTCTGGTCATGAGAAAGGGCTCACTGAATGTCAGATCTTCTTCTTACAAAGGCCGAAGTTCAAACTTGGCCTAGGGAATTACCAGCTGATACTGTGCTCAAGCCTCAACATCAGTTCCTGTAACTGACAGGCAATATGAACCTTATGGAGGGCCAAACAGGGTATTTTTAACTAGGAATGTGCCCAAGCCTTCTGCATTTGCATCTTCCAAAGAGCAGTTGATTCTGTTTGCTCTATTCTAGCTTCAGCTATTGATTTTGGGGACCCTGAACTACAGAGTGAATCCTACAGGTCTTGACCTGGATGGATCATTCATAGCCCTGCAGAGTCTGTTTCTGATGCATGGTTTCTCCCCTTCCTATAGGAGAGAGCATTATTGTTTTTCGTTCCACCCTCTTTTCCCCTTCTACGTAATCCATATTCCCTGCATTGGGCACTTTTGCTCAAAGAGCCTTGTGATGCTGAACAATGATAGTATCTTTGAAAAGTTCTTCCTGATTTGAATGAATCATTGCTTTAACCCCAGAGGATGAAAATGTAGTCTATTGAGTAATTTCAAACAAACACTGCAGCTATCAGAGCCAATTTGGCTGCATCCTCTGCCCTTAGAATGCACCGCAACTAACAACGCAAGCTAATTCATTGCCCAGTGATGAGTGTTAGTAATGTTCTTGACCCCTTTGAGAGGCATAAACAGGCTTTATGAGATGAATAGAGTCTTGTGAAATTTGTATTCACTTTCCCCAACAGCGTTTCAGTCACGATGACTGGCCTATGTACCCCTTATCTGAGATCAGCAACTCTAATGTATAACTGAAGAGCACGCTGTGGAATCTTCTAAGTGGCTTTTCTGTAAAAGTGTTATACTTCCAAAGGTAATGATTTCCACACCACTGCAGAATACATTTATGAAACCAATCTTTTAAAGGACTAGGAGCCAGTGAATTGAATACCAAAAAGAGTAGCCAGGCACCTAGTTATTCATATGGCTGCATGCTATGTGTTATTCATGCTGAAGTTGTCATACCTTGGAGAAATAGAATTGACTTCATTTTAATCACTCACTTGAATCAAAAGGAATGTATTTGTTCCATTAAGGGTGAATAACAGTATATCTCAGACTGGATGGTGTTGATCAAGTGCAATGTACTCCATATCTGGCATACTGTGTTATTAGAGGTTCTTTATAGCTGTCTAACTCCAGTGGAAACACCAATATTTTATGTCACAGTATTAATTTGTTTTGCCTAATAAAGCACTTTGGTGAACATCGGTGAAAACACTGCATACAAAACATTCAGTGTAACCTTCTTGAATCTTACGGCACAGCAGTTTCTTGCCTTTCAAAGCCACAATGCATACGTAGGTTTATTACTACATGGCTCTGCATTATTTTGCTGCATAGAGAACAACTATAAAGGCATGCCTCTAATAACCAACAACCTGACATTCTCACCAGAGTATGTTCCAAGCAATATGAACAATACCTACAGAGGTCTTGTGAAAATTATTTAGGGAACGTTTGCATGAAGCAGCCAGTGTTTTTAAAAGGCATGACAAGGTAGGTTATCCCTTCCAAATGGTGAGATCATCTGTCAGTTGCAATCACAGCTGCAGTGTGCCAAGAGCAGAACACCTACAGAACAAAACAACAGCAACAGCCTTGAAGCAAGCCACTTCTTGTACAGCAAGGCAAAACAGAAATCTGACCCCTTTGTACACAGGACTCTAGCCAATATGAGTTCAGTCAAACTTTCTTTCTAACTCAGATGCAGGGATCAACTAGAATTTAGTGGCCAATTCACACACAGCTCTGGTCTTTCAACTGTATACACTGTGAGGGGTGAGAGTGGGAGGAAGCCTCAGGTTCGGCCCCTCCACCACTACACATAGTCCACTTTTGCTGTGAAAAGGAGCACACGTGATGTAAATGTCCACTAAAGAGTATCCCTCCTCACGTTTTGTACCAAAGTCCAAAATGCATATGTCATGCCCAGAGGCATAGCAAGGTTGGAGTGGGCCCTGGGACAAGAAGTGAAAATGGGCCCCTGAGCCCCCTTCCTTCTTCTCCCCCCAACCCTGTATTTGCTGAAGAAGAACTGTAAGAACATGGTGGAAAACAGTTTTGGCATACCCTCCTCCCTTCAGGGGGAAAGGAGGAGGGACAGAGGCTGCCTGATATGCCTCCCCTCTGGAAGAGGACTCATCTCACTTGAAGCTCAGATGGGTCCTGTGATCAGCAGCTTCCCAGTGAGCCGAGGAGGCAGGAGAGAAGAGTGAAGAGTGGGCTAGTGCCAGCCAGCAGGCTCTAGGCCCACATGCCCCCGCTTGTTCAATTATGGCTACGCCCCTGGTAGTGTCTCAGCTGGTGGATTAGGCTGCACGTTTGTAAAAATAGCCACAGTGCCCTTTAAATTACATTGAAGTTACATGCAGATCCTGGAACTTCTGCTTATTTTAGAAGAAAACACATTTTTCAAAGGATGTGCTGTGCTCGTGTATATTTATTCTGTACTCAGCTGTAAAACATGATGAGAAAAGCTTCCCTGTGCAATCAGCATCATCACTTTAGGTAGGTACCATTTTTGCATATGGTTCCACAGCCTCATTAAAGCTCAGCTTCAAAAGGGAGAAGAAACAATGCAAGGATCAAGAGAGTCTGAAAAATACCTGCCCTTTCCATATGCTCACTCCTAAGGCTGAATATAAGAGCTAGTGGAAGGTCCTTGGTCCTTTTGGGGTGTTACACAGTTTCTTGATGTAGTCATCAGAATCTGGGTCATCATTTGTGCCTTTCAGAGTGAAATGTCCACTTTCAAAATATGTCGGGTTAATCCTCAGAGCTAAAATTAAAAGTGATGTATGCCTACTCAATTGCCATTAGCACTACACAATTAGATGAAGAAACTCAAACAATAGCCTTTCCTGAAAAGGTACATCCTCAACTGCCTTTATTTAGCACTAGCCCATTAGACAAAGTAACACATCAGGGAGGGCGAGCAAAGGAGAAATAAAGACACAGTCAAATAAAGCCAGGATAAAGGTTTGACCAAAGGAATAATGGTTATAATATGTATTGCTAGTGCTGGACTTGTGTTTCCTCTCCCTTACTCGCTTGCTGTAAAACCCTCCTTTTGGGAGGAAGCATTATTTATTTATTGTTCTGGGGAATTAATGTAGTGCAGAGGATAACAAAGGCTAGCAAATAAAAATGAAAAATGTAGAGCAATATGAAGAATATCAATCATGGGCTACATAGGAGTTTCCAGCAGTTGCTATTTATATTGTATGAAAACACAAAGGAAACCAATGCCGGGAAAAGTAGAGGAAAAACATAGGAAATGGAGGAAAGATGCGGTGTCTGATGCAATACCACAATACTTCTTATTTATTAAGAAAACTTAATAAATAGAAATAATTAAAGGCAGTTGGACACATGGTTATAAGACTGGGTGCTGGAAGAAATCTAACGAGAAAAGAAAATTTCCCCTTATGTGGTTGTGGGAGCAAATACTCTCATTGTTCAGGGTTGGATACAGTTATATGGCCGTAGCACACACTCACACACAAACATCGAGGGCCTCAGCACCTCACTATCATGTCAGAACAGGCCTGCACAACTTGTCACCCACTGAGTTGAAACCAGCCTGGCCATGTGGAGAAGGTAACCATGGGCCTGATAAACTTTGTGTTTGTGTTGCTCGGAACTACAAAAAAGAGAAGGGTTGATAGGCAATGTTCAGTTTGATGAGCTGCAAAGCATGCAGATCTGGTTTATAAAAACACATCTACATTACAGTGTACATGTATGTATATGTTGTTGTGTGAATGACGGTGCATGCATTCATTTGAAAAGTGAACTGGGTTCAGGCCCCCTCAAATGCAGGGTACAGATAGGAGGTGTAATACTGTCCATGCATTGAAGATGATCTGTGAATTCAGATCTGTATACATGCATACAGTACAATCTACTGTATATAGATTGTCCATACATTGACATATGGTCACTTTTTGTGAGGCATGGCATGCCAGTAGGGCCGCCTACTGTTCCTGGATATATATTTTTCCTGGATATATATTTTTTCTCATTTGTTTTCCAATATTTTTCACAATTAAAATCTTCAGGATTGCTTTCAATGGCCACCTGGAGATTGCTGCCAATTCCTAGAGACCCCAGGCCAATCCTGAGTTGGCTACCGCACATCAGCCAACGGGCATTCTTGGCAAGGGACACGTTGCTCATTTTGGCTTCAAGATGGTGGGATATTATTAAAAGTGTATACATGGGCTAATCTGACAATGGTTAGCACAGAGTAGTAGTGTAACACAGGTTCTTATACTTTTGGAAACACTGAGCAACATCCACACAAATGCTGCCCTCATATTTTTACTATTATTAATTATCATTATACTTTTCAAAAGTCTTAGAATATTTTGTGTGTACAACTATTTCTTCCTGATCTCCCCTTCTGCTGCTCCCTGACATATGTGTCTCAGGGTTCCCCACCCCTTAGGGATATATTTTGAGGGCATCAGAAGCTGCAGAGGGAAAGAGGGGATCCGGAAAAGTTGCAGCATGCACAAAACATTCAAATGCAAGGGCAGCATTAGTCTGGATGCTGCTCACTGGAATTATGTGAGTGCATCTACTAAAGGATTTTCTGTAACTCATGGGAGCATGAGAAGAGGTCTTGGTCGTGATGAATTTTTAACCCTGCCTGAAGAATCTGACATAAAGCAAGTATCTGAAATGACAGACAAATGCATTATATAAACAAGCAGTTTGGGAGATATTGCCCTTATTCTGTCTCACATCAGGAAGTGTAGCTGTAGCACAGATGAAAGACCTTTCCCACATGGAGCTCGTCTTTCAAAACATATACATGTAAAGCATTTCTCCCTCTTTTATAAAAAGTGGAAATAATTTTTGGATTCAATTTTCCACAGAAATAAATCCAGACACTATTTCTTGTGGTCACATTACTTTGTGAAAGGCACATGGCACATAGCACAGTAAGTAGTACTAAGTGTTCTTGAGAGGAATAATGAACGTAATGATTTGAGGAGTCAGTTGAAACAGGAAAAGCTTCTTTATTGTTTTAACTCTGCTTGGGCTGCAGAAGGTCTCCAGAACAAAAGAGCAAGACACACACACACACTGCTCGCTTAACACTTATAAGAACATAAGAACAGCCCCGCTGGCCCATCTAGTCCAGCATCCTGTTTCGCACAGTGGCCCACCAGATGCTGCTGGAAGCCACAGAAAGGAGCTGAGGGCGTGCCCTCTCTCCTGCCATTACTTCCCTGCAACTGGTACTCAGAGGCATCCTGCCTTTGAGGCTGGAGTTGGCCCACAGCCCTCTGACTAGTATCCATTGATAGACCTCTTCTCCATGAAGTTATCCAATCCCCTCTTAAAGCCATCCAGGTTGTTGGCTGTCACCACATCCTGTGGCAGAGAGTTCCACAAGTGGATCATGCGTTGTGTGAAAAAGTACTTCTGTTTGTTGGTCCTAGACCTCCTGGCAATCAATTTCATGGAGTGACCCCTGGTTCTAGTGTTGTGTGAGAGGGAGAAGAATTTCTCTCTCTCCACTTTCTCCACACTATGCATGATTTTATAGACCTCTATCATGTCTCCCCGCAGTCATCTTTTTTTCTAAACTAAAAAGCCCCAGGTGTTGTAGTCTTGCCTCGTAAGAAAGGTGCTCTAGGCCCCTGATCATCTTGGTTGCCCTCTTCTGTACCTTTTCCAGTTCTACAATGTCCTTTTTAAGATTTGGTGACCAGAAATGTATGCAGTACTCCAAGTGTGATCGCACAGTAGTTTTGTATAAGGGCATTATAATATTAGCTGTTTTATTTTCAATCCCCTTCCTAATGATCCCTAGCATGGAATTGGCCTTTTTCACTGCTGCCACACATTGAGTCGACACTTTCAACATGCTGTCCACTACAGCCCCAAGATCCCTCTCCTGGTCAGTCACCAACAACTCAGATCCCATTAGCATATAATTGAAGTTGGGGTTTTTCGTCCCAATGTGCATCACCTTACATTTGCTAACATTGAGCCGCATTTGCCATTTTGTCACCCACTCCCCCAGTCTGGAAAGATCCTTTTGGAGCTGCTCACAATCCGTTTGGGATTTCACTACCCGGAAACATTTGGTTTCATCTGCAAATTTGGCCACATCGCTGCTTACCCCTGCTTCTAGATCTTTTATGAATACATTAAAAACCACCAGTCCCAGTACAGATCCCTGAGGGACCCCACTTCTTACTTCCCTCCATTGTGAAAACTCCATTTATACCAACCCTGTTTCCTGTCTTTCAACCAGTTAGCAATCCACACATGTACTTATCCTCTTACCCATGACAGCTAAGTTTCCTCAGGAGTCTTTGATGAGGAACTTTGTCAAAAGCTTTTTGGAAGTCCAGGTATACTATGTCAGCTGGATCACCTTGATCCACACACTTGTTGACACTCTCAAAGAAGTCCAGAAGGTTGGTGAGGCAAGATTTCCCTTTGAAGAAGCCATGCTGGCTCACTCCCAGCAGGGCCTGTTCTTCTATGTGCTTTACAATTTTATCCTTGAGGATGCTTTCCATCAATTTGCCTGGAACGTCATTAAGCTAACCGGCCTATAATTTCCCAGATTGCCCCTGGATCCCTTTTTTAAAATTGGTGTTTCATTAGCTACTCTCCAGTCCTCTGGTACAGAGCCTGATTTCAGGGATAAGTTATATATTTTAGCAAAGAGGTTGGCAATTTCACATTTGAGTTCTTTGAGGACTCTTGGGTGGATGCCATCTGGCCCTGGTGATTTGTTAGGTTTCAGTTTTTCCAGACAGTTTAGAACATAATCTCTTGGCCCTTCTATCTGACTCAGCTCTCTAGCCTCCATCCCTAAAAACCCTGGTTCACTCCCACTCCTTATAAGGCTCTTGGCAGGATCGCATTTCATTACATTTCATCCCTTTTGAGTTTCAAACTACCCAACCCAATAAGGAAGGGAAAGCAATCAAAACACAACAACTTTAAATGATTCCTAACTGGAGGAGATGAACAGACTGTCAGTCACCTCTAACAGCACCTGGGTGCTCTTTCTAGCTATGCACTGCTTAGTCTATGTAATATTCAGGCTTCTGGATCGCGTGGCCATTAAAAGTTGTCTGCTCTCCAAATGAAGATGAGGAACAAGCTTCACCAGATGGTGGTTGGGTTTGGCCATTATTTGTGAGTGCCTCTTGTGGTAGCAAGCATGTCTTGTCCCCCAGCAAAGCAGGGTATGCTCTTTGTATTTGAATGGGAGACCACATGTGAGCACTGTAAGATATTCCCCTCAGTGGATGGAACCACTCTGGGAAGAGCAGAAGGTTTCAAATTCCCTCCTGCTGGCTTTTCCAAGATAGGGCTGAGATTCCTGCCTGAAAGCTTGGAGAACCTGCTGCCAGTCTGTGTAGATCATACTGAGCTAGATAAACCAATGGTCTGACTCAGTATACAGCAGCTTCCAATGTTCCTGTGTATGTTCCTATGGTTAGGTGATCCTATGATACCCCTGATTCACCAATGGCATTGTTTTTCAAGGCACCAGTGATGCCATAATGGGGTATTGCACTAGCACACTTTGTAGATGTCTCCTATTCTTTCTAACTGTGCCATTGCTGGTTTGACTATATAACACTGTGGTGTCTGTCTGATATTATTCTTGTACAGTTGCTGGTTCTGACCAGCCATTCTGATTGTACAGTTTAATTCTCACCTGGGAACCAGGGTACAGCTTTGGTAAAGCCTTTACCCCATGGTGCCTATTGAAACGGAATTTATACACAGCGTTTGCCTTTTCATCTGCCTCATGGACTGTCTCCACTTCTGGCCACTGAGGGAACAAAGATGTTTTTAAAGTTGGAACAGGTGTCCATAGCTGTCAACCCATGATCAGCTGTGTTGGACTATACTTGGTAGCATTAATGGGAGTTGCTCAGTAGCTCAATAAGGCCTTATATGGATCATCCTGAGCCAATATGGATCATCCTGAGAGGAGAACTGGTCTTGTGGTAGCAAGCATGACTTGTC
The DNA here is from genome assembly GCF_027244095.1 of Hemicordylus capensis. Lineage (NCBI taxonomy): Eukaryota > Metazoa > Chordata > Lepidosauria > Squamata > Cordylidae > Hemicordylus > Hemicordylus capensis. The sequence goes on along the minus strand of NC_069658.1, from coordinate 290,591,566 downwards.
CCCCTAGTTAAGCAGGGTCTGCCCTGGTTGCATTTGAATGGGAGACCACATGTGAGCACTGTAAGATATTCCCCTCAGAGGATGGAGACGCTCAGGGAAGAGCAGAAGGTTCCAAGTTCCCTTTCTGGCTTCTCCAAGATAGGGCTGAGAGAGATTTCCTGCCTGAAATCACAGAAGCTGCTGCCAGTCTGTGTAGACAATACTGAGCTAGATAGACCAATGGTCGGACTCAGTATACAGCAGCTTCCTATGTTCCTAATATCCACTTTGCAGTTAGGACTGATCTTTCTGCTTCACCATTGGCTTGTGGATAGTGGGAACTGGTTGTGATGTGACAAAAGTATGTTTCTGCAAAATTATCAAACTCTTGCCAAGTAAATTGTGGAGCATTATCTGTTACAAGTTCATCAGAACACCCCCGTCTTGCCATTATATTCTTTAAACAACTGGTGATAGTGGATATGCAGATCATTCCAAGCTCGAAATGTTCTGACTCAAAACAGGCTGTTTCAAGTGTTTCGAGCAAATGAAGGGCCTGTTTCGTATTCGGAACAGAGTGACCGCATTCCACGTCAGAATGTTTTGAGTGTTCCGAGTGCCATTTTGGAGGCCTGTTTTCCCCACCTCATGTGGTGGGTAGGCCAACCCTCCGAGGCAAGCCGACATGCTGAGTCCAGAGCAGAGGCCAGGTCTATCCTCCAAGTAGACCAGCTCACCCTGACCAGGCCCCACTAATCAGGAGGGGGAAAACAGGCCTCTAAAATGCAGCTTGGGAAACTCAAAACATTCTGAGCATTCCAAGCTCATCGGAACAACTGGCTCTCCCAAGCTTGGAATGGCTCTTGTAAGATCAGGCAAATGTGCAATTTCTAGGTACCTAGAGAAATGTGCCTAGAAATTGGTCTATAACAACTAAATATTTTATTCCAAGTATTTCACAGATATCTGCTTCAATCCATTTCCAAGGTCTGCATGGCTTGTACTGTTGGCAAAACTCACAGCTTGCCACCAATGCTATAATGTCTTGATTCAGCATTGGCCACCAGACTGACAACCTTGTATGTTCTCTGAATTTAGTGATGCCCTGATGGCCCTCATGAAGTTTTCTCAGAATCTCTTGTCTCAGTTTGGCTGGAATAACATTTCCGTCACCACAGAGAACTAGTCCATTTGAGTCTCAATTCACAACTGAGAGTCAATTCACAAACCTCCCAGTTCACAAAGATAGGTTTGAGTGCAGCTGGTATGCTGCTTGTGCATGGTGGCCAATCATTTTGCATAAACTTCCATACTGCCTGTAACTCCAGATCCACAGCAGTTGGATGCTGCATGTGCTGCAATAACATGTCTGAAACAGACTTTGAAATGTGTAGGGTCACTTCATAGATCTCAACATCCTCTATAAGTTGTTGATTCACAATCAGAAATGTTATGGGGATGTCTTGACAAAGTATCTGCTACTACAAGTGTCTTGTCTTGCTTGTACTCAGCAAGAGGGTTATACGGCATCATTCTGAGTAGTCTCTGGCATCGGATTGGCACCTGATCCAAACCCTTGCAATATATCAGTGGCATCAAAGGTTTTTGGTCTGTATAGAACTTAAAGGATTCCAGCCCAAAGAGATACTTTGAGAACCTTTCACATGCCCAGATAGCTGTCAGGCACTCTTTCTCAAACTGAGTATATCAGATTTCTGCATCTGTGAGGATCCTGGAGCAATAGGCCACTGGTGTCGACTCTCCTTCATGATCTTGCAGTTACACTTCTCCTAACCCCATCAGCACTGATGACAGTGTGATAATTTACATCATAGAATGCTAGCACTGGGGCCTCTATTAAAAGTTTTTTTATTCTTGTGAAGGCTTCATATTATTCTCCCCCCAATACCAAGCAGTGTTTGCCTTTAAGAAATCATTTAAGGGGTATAGCACCTCTGCTAACTTCAGTAAGAATCTTCCTAGATACTGTAGCATGCCAACGAACCTTTGCAACTCAGCTACAGACTCTGGATGTTTAATCTCAGAAATGGTTTCTACCTTCTTAGGATCTGGCCTCACCCATGTTTATTTATATGGTGTCCCAGATAAGTGAGCTCTGTCTGGTGCAGAAGGCACTTGCTTTCCTTCAGCTTTAATCCAGCAGCTTCTATACTCTCCAAGACTTTAACCACTCTCTCATTTTGTTCATCTTTGCTAATGCCATAAACAATAATGTCATTCATGTGTTGGGAATTCTCGCTGGTAAGAGACACCCTTCTATTACGGCCCAGGCATGCATGCTTGCTGAGAGCAAAAGAAACTTGGTTCATAGTTTCTAATCAATAAAAGGAGTCTTTATTGGAGAACTCCATTCTAAATAGGAAAGTGGAGAGACAGAATCTCTAATCTAGCTAGCTATCTGGATGCAGAGATGCTGTCTGCATCTCTGCACACATGGTGCGGAGAGAGAGGCGAGTGTGTGTGATAGGGAAAATAAAAAGGAAGAGAGTGAAAGCGATGCAGGAAGGAAGGAAGTCCCTGAGAGTAGCAATCTGCATACCAAAGGGTATGTGTCACATAGTGTCAGAGCAGTAGAGAGAAGGGATGACCAATGTCTTGACCCCTCTAGCCCTCTGACTCACTTATCTGTCCTCCTCTGTCATTGAGGCACGAGGTTGCACAGAGTTCTTCACTTCCAACATCATGTACACAGAAATTCCCTCCAGGTCTTCCAGAATCTGTTCAACGTACAGGTGCTTATATGTCAATGCCAGAAGCCTCCAAGCCAAGATGGGCAAGCTGGAGTGTTTGGTTGCTAATGAAAACATAGATATAGTTGGTATAATGGAAACATGGTGGACCAGTGAGAACTAGTGGGACACTGTTATCCCTGGATATAAACTCTATAGAAACAACAGGGAGGGACAAATTGGGGATGGAGCAGCACTTTATATTAAAGAAGGGATAGAATCTAACAAGCTAGAAAAACCAGGAAGTCCAGAGTCCTCCACAGAAACTCTGTGGGTGACAATACGTGGGCTAAAGGGAAATGTGTTACTAGGAACATGCTATTGCCCTCTGGATCAAAACACTGACAGTGACTGTGAGTTGCAGAAGAAAATCAGGGAGTCATCAAAGAGAGGCAGAGCTGCAATAATGGGTGACGTAAATTACCCACACATAGATGGGCTAAATTCACATTCAGGTAATGAAAAAAAAAGGCCACATTTCTAGATATGCTGAATGATTGTGCCCTAGAAGAACTGGTCATGGAACCAACCAGATGCACAGGACCTGGTGTAAGATGGCAGTATCGTGGAACCTTTAGAGAACAGTGCCAATAGTGTAATCAAATTCAGCATAGATGTGAGGAACGAATTGCCAAGGAAGTCTAAACACAGACACTTTGAATTTTAGAAGAGGAAACTTCTCCAAAATGAGGAGTTTGGTGAAAAGAAAACTGAAAGGGAAAATCAGGAGAGTCACTTCGCTCCAGAGTGCATGGAGTTTACTCAAAACCACAATAATAGAAGCCCAGTTAGAATGCATACCCAAAAGGAGGAAAGGTACCACCAAATCCAGGAGGATGCCTGCATGGCTAACAAGTAAAGTCAAGGAAACTATAAAGGGGAAGAAGACTTCCTTCCGAAATTGGAAGGCCTGTTCAAATGAAGAGAACAGAAAGGAACACAAACTCTGGCAAAAGAAATGCAAGGTGACAATAAAGGAGGTGAAAAGAGAGTTTGAGGAACATTTAGCTAAAAGCATCAAGAGGAATATAAAAAAAAAAAATTAATATATCAGAAGCAGGAAACATGCCAAAGAGTCAGTTGGACCATTAGGCATTATTAAGAAGGATATGGCATTATTAAGGAGGATATGGAGATTTTCAGAGAAGCTAAACGAGCTCTTTACATCTGTCTTCATGATACTGAATTTTGTGCCTGAACTGAGCTTCTCAGGGACAGAAGCCAAAGAACTGAATCAGAAAGAGCTGATGAGAGATGGCATTCTAAACTGTCCGAAAAAATTAAAAATTAACAAATCGTCAGGGCCAGATGGCATCCATCCGAGAGACCTTAAAGAACTCAAATGTGAAATTGCTGAAATTTGAAAATGTGAAATTGTAGTATTTAACTTATCCCTACATAGAGGCTCTGTACCAGAGGACTGGAAAGTAGCCAGTGTAGCAATGATTTTCAGAGATGGATCCGGGGAAAATCCGGGAAGTTACAGGCTGGTTAGCTTAACATCTGTGCCAGGCAAAATGATGGAAAGCATTCTCAAGGATAAAATTGTTAAGCATACAGAAGAACAGGCCGTACTGAAGGAGAACCAGCATGACATCTGCATAGGTAAATCTTGCCTCACCAATCTTTTGGTGTTCTTTGAGAGTGTCAACAGGTGTATGGATAAACATAATCCAGTCGACACAGTATACTTGAACTTTCAAAAAGATTTTGACAAAGTTCCTCATCAAAGACTTTGAGTAAACTTAGCAGACATGAGATAAGGGGACAGGTTCATGTGTGGATTGGTAACTGGTTGAAGGACAGGAAACAGAGGTTAGAAATAAACAGACACTTCTCTAAATGGAGGAAAGTAAAAAGTGGGGTCCCCCAGGGATGTGTATTGAGACCAGTGCTTATTAATTTATTCAAAATTTATTTATTTATTTATTTATCACATTTGTACACCACCCCAAACGTTTGTCTCTGGGTGGTTAACACTAGCATAGAACAAGTTAAAATATATACAAAAACTTAAAACAATTTAACAATTTAAAAATCACCTACAAATCAAAACCTCAAAATTTGAAGGAAATGAAAAAGCTAGGGTGAAGAGGTGGGTTTTCAAATGTTTTCTAAAATTCATCAGAGATGGAGAGGATCATATCTCAGTAGGGAGCACATTCCACAGTCTCGGGGCAGCAACCGAGAAAGCCCATCCCCGTGTGGCCACCAGCTGAGCTGGCAGCAACTGGAGACAGATCTCTCTGGACAACCTCAATGGGCAGTGCGGCTCATAATGAAGAAAATGTTCTTTTAGATACCTGGGGCCAAAGCCATTTAGGGCTTTATAATTAGCACTTTGTATTTTGCCCGGAAACTCTTTGGCAGCCAGTGTAACTCCATCAACAAAGGAGTGATGTGGTCTCTCCGAGATTACCCAGAGACCAACCTGGCCGCCGCATTCTGTACCAACTGAAGCTTCCGGACTACGTGCAAAGGCAGCCCCACATGGAGCACATTGCAGAAGTCAAGTCTGGCGGTTATCAAAAGATGTACCACTGTTTTGAGGTCGTTCATCTCAAGAAACGGACGCAGCTGGCGTATCAGCTTAACCTGATAGAAAGTGCCTCTGGCCACCGCTTCAACCTGGGAAACCAGGGAGAGGTATGGATCCAGAAGTACTCCCAGGCTGTGAACCTGTTCCTTTTGGGGAAGTGTGACCCCATCCAGAACAGGGAGATTGAAATTGTCTCTGGAGTTCTGACCCTGCACAATAAGTACCTCCGTCTTATCTGGATTCAGTCTCAGTTTATTCTCCCTCATCCAGCCCATTATTGCTTCCAGGCAAGCATTTAGGGAAGTTCTGCCATTTGCTGAAGAAGTTGACATGGAGAAGTAGATTTGGGTGTCATCAGCATACTGATAACACCCCGCTCCAAATTCCCTGATGATCTCTCCCAGCGGCTTCATATAGATGTTAAAGAGCATTGGAGAAAGTATGGAGCCTTGAGGGACACCATACTTAAGCTCAGATTTTGAAGAGCAGTAGTCTCCAATCGACACCATCTGAAATCTGTTTCAAAGGTAGGAGCGGAACCACTGTAAAACAGTGCCTCCCACCCCCAACACCCTCAGATGCTCCAGAAGGATACTATGGCCGATAGCATTGAAAGCCGCCAAGAGGTCCAAAAGGATCAACAGAGTCACACTTCCTCTGTCAATTCCCAATTGGAGATCATCCATCAGGCCAACCAAGGCAGTCTCCACTGTTATGAACGGTCTATAACATATCAGAACCAGAGGTACCAACTCAGAAGTATGTGAAATATAGGCCTGTGTCTGATTTCATTTTATATTAAGAGTTCAATTAGATCTGCCTGGGTACTGCCTGGTAAATGATTTGTAGAGGCAGGGGTAATCTAGCATTCGTTATCAGCGTCTGTGGAAACTCACTGAGACAATGGGTCAGGCTTAATTACACTGCTGAAATGAACCTGTTGTCCAGTAACAGGATGCTTCTGCCTTAAGTCAAATGTGTTGATTAACCTGCCTCACACATGTACACCTTTTGATGTTACTTTAAATACACACTAGATAGAGGTACACAAGAAATAATGTAATTGCTGTCTCACACTAACTCTCCTGACTTTTAACACCTTTTGGGACCAGGCTAGCACATCTGGGATGCAGATTTGCTTTGGACTATGTCCCCTCCTCAAGATAGCAGTTTACAGAAGATAAGATTGAGATCTCTCTGAACTGACCAAATATCCTGAGCTAATTTTGGTAATTAAAAGACAATATTCAGAGGATAGCAGGAATAAACACCTTTTGTGATCCAGAAGACTCAAATGGACATCAAAGGATGGAACCACTATAAGAAGGAGTCTCTGGACATGGCAGTTTAGCTATCTTGTGCCTACAGCAAGATTTGCTCACAGCAATGCCAGGGTTTGCTGCCAAGCCGCGGGGCTAAGCAGGAACTCTGCCCATGGACAGGAACGGTTTCCTACAAGCAGTTCTGTGTCTATGGGCAATCTGCTCACACACCCAGAGTTTGCTGCTAAACCGCGAGGCAACAAGCAGGAACTCTGCCCATGGTCAGAGGCTGTCTGTGACTTCTACTGCACAGTGAGAAAGTCAAGACTCCCCAGCCATGGTGCTCCGGCTCTCAGCCATGATCTGAGCACTGCAACAACTCCTGTCTCCAGCCAAGCGCCTCACTCCTTCAGCTGACGAGAAGTCTCTGGTCCTGGGTAAATATGCTGCAAGCCTTGGGTCCCTCCATCCTTTCTCCCTCCTTCTCCTTCCCCCACTCTTTCCCCCTACTAATTCCAAAACCATGCCAGCCCTCAGCCTCTCTCAACCCCCCCCCTTTTTTTCTGTCTGTATCTGAATTGTATTAAATCTATGAAGATTTAATTGCACACACATATGTTAGTTAGGCACACGGGTGAATATTGGTACTGGTTAGGATGTTCTGTTTAAATACTGTTAGTGATATTGATAGAGGGTTCTGCTTTCTGCTGTGCTAGATTATGTTATTAGTCTTTTATACTCAATAAAGCCCATTGAATCTTTGAGGAATGGTTTGATCTCCTTACTTCCATGCATCCAGATCATACATGGTCACCATATAAAAGAACTTGGTCCAGACCTATTTTGTATACTAGCTAATGAGCATATCTGGTGTATAAATCAGGCCTGGTCTGTAACACCACCCCATAGCCTGCCCAAAAGCCAGTTTGAAATGGGTCTAGATAATCAGTTTCCTCCAAGACCGTCTGCAGCTGAGAGGCCACCACTCTCTCAATAACCTTGTCCAGCCACAGGAGGTTGGAAACAGGCCTATAATTGCTCAACTCCAAGGGATCTAATGCAGGCTTCTTTAAAAGAGGTCTAATAATTGCCTCCTTAAGACAAGGAGACATCCTGCCCTCCCTCAGAGAAACATTTATGATTCCTACCAGGCTGTCTACAACAGCCTCCCTGCTAGATCAAACAAGCCATGTTGGACAAGGGTCAAGAGAACAAGTGGTAGGTCTCACCGCTCCAAGAAGCTTGTCTACATCCTCAGGAGTCACCAACTGAAACCGATCCAGTCGCACCACATAAGAGGAGTTGCTGGACACCTCCAGTTCAGACATCAAATTAATTGTGGAGTCGCCATCCAAGTCGGCCCAAATGTGAGAGATTTTATCTGCAAAAAACTCTTTAAACACATCACAGCGGTTAACTGATGGCTCCAAATTCTGATTCAAGGAAGGGGGTGCACATACTAGTCCCCTCACAACCCTGAACAACTCTGCTTGATGTGAACTCACAGATGCAATGTGGGCAGAAAAGAACCGCTTCTTTGCCGCACATATTGCCTGAGCACAGATCTTTAAATATGCTCTATGTCGGAATCTGTCGGATTCGAGTCAAGTCTTTCTCCACTTGAGCTCCAGTCGCCTACCTTGCTGCTTCAGCCCCCAGAGATCATCCATATACCAAGGGGCCAGTTTTGAAGCGGGTTGGAGGGAACGCATAGGAGCAATCGTGTCTACTGCCCTGGTAAGCATATTATTCCTATTTTGCACTAGGGCATCAACAGGATCACCTGCAAAGCCAACATTAAATCCCTCCAAGGCTTCTTGGAATCCTATTGGATCCAATAACTACTTTGGGCAGACCATTCTAATAGGCCCTCGCCCCTGCAGAGGTAGAAAGTGGTTGTAAGCCTAACCTTAACCAGATGGTGGTCCGTCCATGACAATGGGGAAATCACAGGAGTCCCCACCCATGGAAAACCACCCCAATCAGAGTAAAAGACCAAATCAAACATGTGACATGCAATGTGCGTCGGTTCAGAGACCACTTGGGATAGGCCCATAGTTGTTATGGCTGCTATGAACTCCTGAGCTGCCCCGGACAAATTGGTCCTGAAATGAACATTGAAGTCCACCAGCACCAAAAGTCTGGGAGACTCCAACGCGAGTTCCACGACCAAGTCCGTGAGCTCAGTAAGGGATTCCATCGGGCAGTGGGGCAATCAGTACACCAACAGAAGTCCCAGTCTATCCCTGGTCCCCAAACTTATTCAATATGTTCAGATACCTCAACAGGGACCCTGGTAAGGGAGATGTTATCCTTATAGACCACAGCCACTCCCCACCCACATCCCCTCACTTGCTCCTCTACAGAATACCCTGGAGGAAGAAGCTAGAACCAGACTGGGCCACTAGCCTCCCCCAACCAAGTATCCGTGATACACACCAAATCAGCCCCTTCATTCATAATCAAATCATGGATTTGTTGAGGTTTATTTTGGATCGACCTGGCATTACAGAGGAACAAGATAAGGCTATGTGGGTTGTTGGCAGTGTCCCGGGGGTCACAGAGCTGGCAGGACAACCGGAAGGGGAGACAGCTATTACATTTCTGATTACCCTTCCCCTGGAATGGCCTGCTGACCTGCCAACATTACTTCTTTTATTCCCTACCACCACTGGAATAGCTGCCCCACATTCAATGAAGGCACCCCCTGTCTCCCGTTCTCTAGATGAACCCAGACACATTACAACTACTTCAACCCAATCTCACCAACAGTACAGTAAGCAAGAATCTTTTCTAGCCATTCAAGTTAGTATGCCAGCCCCAGCCTTCAGTCCTCAGTCCCACCTCCAAAGGCTGGCCCCCTTTGGCAGCCACCTGCACCAGTGGCTGTGCCTCTAGCTGCAGCCCCCTCTAATAAAGGCCAAGATCTCAATAGCCCAACACACACACACACACACAAAGTTCAGCCCCTGGTAACAAACAGGCTACAGCAAGGAGGACAAGAGCAAAGAAAGAGGCTCCTTAGCCAGACTCTTCCCCACCCAGAGAAGAGTGGAGCATAGAAGCCAGATAAGGAGGTCATTCACACAATCAAAAACCTGGGTTTGGGAGCTGTGTGTACTCCCAATTTTTGACTGCGTGGAAGCAAGGTTAGACAAAACCCTGGCTAGAAGTGATTGTGTGGAAGCAAGGTTAGAGGAAAAGCTACCCAGGTTTTCCTCTAACCTTGCTTCCACACAATCACTTCTAGCCAGGTTTTCCTCTAACCTTGCTTCCACACACTCACTTCTAGCCAGGGTTTCATCTAACCTTGTTTCCACACAATCAAAAAGTGGGAGTACACACAGTTCCCAAACCCAGGTTTTTGATTGTGTGAATGACCTCAAGAACTCCTTATCTCCACAGCTGTCTTCCAGTCACCCTTCTAGCTGTCTCTGGCTGCAGCCCACTCTAATAAAGGCCAAGATCTCAAAAGCCCAATGGGTGTGTCTCACACCCACACCAATCAGACAATTTGGCCAGGTGCAAAATATATATAAACACAATTAGAGTGAGTTCACTCCCTGATAACAAACAGGCTACAGCAAGGAGGACAAAAGAAAAGAAAGAGGTTTTGAGTAAACTCCATGCACTCTGGAGCTAAGTGACTCTCCTGATTTTCCCTTTCAGCTTTCTTTTCACCATACTCCTCATTTTGGAGAAGTTTCCTCTTCTGAAATACAAAAATGTCCGTGTTAGACGTCCTTGGTGATTCTCTCCCCGCATGTATGCTGAATTTGATGGCACTGTGGTCACTGTTCCTTAAAGGGTCGATGACCCTGACATCATGCACCAGGTCCTGGGTGTCACCCAGAATTAGATCCAACGTCGCCTTCTCTCTGGTTGGTTCCATGGCCAATTGTTCTAGGGCACAGTCATTTAGCGTATCTAGAAATTTGACCTCTTTGTCCTGACTTGAATGTGAATTTACCCAGTCTATGTGTGGGTAATTGAAGTCACCCATAATTACAGCCCTGCCTCTCCTTGACGCCTCCCTGATTTCCTCCTGTAACTCCCAGTCACTATTGGCATTTTGATCTGGAGGGCGATAGCACGTCCCCAGTAGCACGTTCCCTTTCCGGCCTTGTATAGTCACCCACAGGGTTTCTGTAGAGGACTCCAGTCCACCTAGGTTTTCTAGCTTGTTAGATTCTATCCCTTCTTTAACATACAGTACTACCCCTCCTCCAAGGTGCCCCTCCCTGTCCTTTCTGTAGAGTTTATACCCAGGGATAACAGTGTCCTACTGGTTCTCACTGTTCCACCATGTTTCTGTTATGCCCACTATATCTATTTCTGCGTTAGCAACTAAGCACTCCAGTTCACCCATCTTGGCTCAGAGGCTTCTAGCATTGGCATATAAACACCTTTACGTTGAACAGATTCTGGAAGACCTGGAGGGAGTTTCTATATGCTGAATCTCTCCCCTGATGTATAATAACAATAATAATAATTCGATTTCTATACCGCCCTTCCAAAAATGGCTCAGGGCGGTTTACAAAGAGAAATAACAAATAAGATGGCTCCCTGTCCCCAAAGGGCTCACATTCTAAAAAGAAACATAAGACACACACCAGCAACAGTCACTGGAAGTACTGTGCTGGGGGTGGATAGGGCCAGTTACTCTCCCCCTGCTAAATAAAGAGAATCACCACGGTAAAAGGTGCCTCTTTGCCCAGTTAACAGGGGTATGCTATTCTTTTGACTCTTTGACCTGCTGACACAGGCTCCCATATGCTCTTTATGCGGTTCTGCTCTGTCGCCTTCTGTTTTATCTGAATTCTTTGCAGCCTCACACTTTAAAGGATGGTTTTTGCCAAACGGGATACTGCCCAGCTCCCATCAGCTGTTCCCAGGTGTCATTTTAAAAGCTGCTCTGCAACCTTTTTGATTTTAAGCGCCAGCAGTCTGGTTCCATCTTGGTTCAAGTGCAGCCCGTCCCTTTTGTACAGGCCTTGCTTGCCCCAAAATGTGTCCCAGTGCCTAACAAATCTAAACCCCTCCTCCCGTCACCAACGTCTCATTCACGCATTGAGACCCCTCAGATCTGCCTGTCGCACTGTACTTGCGCGTGGAACAGGTAGCATTTCTGAGAATGCTACCTTGGGTGTCCTGGACTTCGAAATGCTACCTATCAGCCTAAATTTGGCTTCCAGGATCTCCTGACTGCATTTCCCCACATTGTTGGTGCCGACGTGCACCATGACAGCTGTCTCCTCCCCAGCACTGCCTAGGAGCCTGTCTAGACGCTGTGTGATGTCCGCAACCTTCGCACCAGGCAGGCAAGTCACCGTTCGGTCAACACACAGGTCACAAACCCATCTCTCTATCCCTCTAATGATCGAATCACCAACTACAAGGAGGCCCCCACTCCGCAGAGGAGTATCTCCTGTGCAAGAGGATATGGGCTCATCATCCACGGAAGGAGTCCCTTCTAAAGGAGCATTTCCCTCTTCCTCAGACCGATGTCCTCCTTGCCCAAGAACTTCATTCTCCCTGACAGCAGAGGAGCAACCAGCCCTGGAGTGGGGTGCCTCTATCACATCCCTGAAGGTCTCATCCACATGCCTCTCTGTCTCTCTGAGCTTCTCCAGATCCGCCACCTTGGTCTCCAGGGAACGGATTTGTTCCCTGAGAGCCAGGAGCTCCTTGCACCGAGCACACACCCATGATTTCTGCCCATGGGGCAAATAGTCATTCATACATGTGGCACTCTGTGCAATACACTGGGAAGTGCCCCTTCCCCTGCTGACCTTCTATCTTCATACTGTTTTGGTTGGCTGTTTACAGTATTTAGGGAGCTTATTGTCCTTTTATTAGATAGTTTATTAGGATAGGTCTCAGCTGTAATGGCCAACTATTTAACTGTCCAAACAGCCTTTCCCAAGAATATGAGGGAAATGAGGGAGGGATATGTACTTACGTTCTCTTCTCCACCAGGCTCCTTGTGATCCTTGTGATCGCAGGGGCTTGATCCAGGCTCCCCCGCACACTTCCCGCTAAACTCCTGCAAAACTCCTACGTCCTGTTTGCTATCCCTGTTCGCTATGCTCTGTTCGCTATGCTCTCGGGCCTTCACCTCATATGTAGAGTAGTATGCTTTACTACACTGTGTGCAATTAGGAGCTTTCCTCCCTTTGGGGAAGGCTGGTTTTGTCTTTGGGCATAGCTTGCCTGGCATGGCTGTTACTCTTTCTTTCCCTCACATGTATGTTTTGACCTCCAGGACTGCTTAGCCCCAATAAAGGTCCATAATCCTGAAGCCCCAATAAAGGTCCATCATCCTGAACCTGGCCTTTGACCAGTTCTGAATTCCCTATCATCAGCACTGCCCCTTCTGGGGTTAGGTTGCTTTCAATCTGCAGCTTCTGGGATAAGTCTTTGTCCAAAATGTCCACAGCTATCACTAATAGTGTCATTTTTGCTGTTCCCAAACTCACAATCATCAGCCCTGATCTCAGCCATCTTATGTAAGCCTCATCTGATTCCCCAGGACTTGTGAGTCCTTTGGTGGAAGCAGGCCCTCTCATGAAGAAGGTCTGTCTTTGGCACAATATAGTAATCCAATTTTCCAGGACTATGAGATCGTTATCCCTATCCCCAGAAGCAGCAAAAGTAAAGGACTTAAAAATCTGCTCTGCTTTTAGGCCCATTGTATAAATGAGAGCACAGACCTGGATTATTTCTTCTTCAGCATGCAGCTTTTTAGCAAACATGCAATGAGAGAAACATGGCTTCCAGTCAGGACATCCTGCAGACCTACTAAAATCAAAGCTTTCTGGTGGAGAGAACTTCACATACTAGGTCTCAGTTCAGCAGAAGCATTCTGGGTCCATTTTCTTTTTGCTTCTTTTCTGCCACTCCAGAGAAACTGGGAAGTGTCCCCAACTTCTGACACCGTGTTCTTGAAAAGAATAATAAAAGTAATGATGTGAGGACTCAGCTGAAACAGGAACAGCTTCTTTATTGTTTCAACTCTGCTTAAGCTGCAGAAAGTCTCCAGAACAAAAGAGCAAAACAAAAAAACCTCTCATTCCTAATAAGGCCTTTGAGCCCCCTCCCCTTGGAAGGACCACATTTCACTACACTAAGAGGCAGACAGCCCTATCCTGAGCATGTTTATTCAACAGGCAATCCCACTCGGTTCAATGTAAAACATGCCCTAGTAAAAGTGCAAAAGCCTATGAACAGTGGGCAATATTCATTTTGCAAGCAGGATTTTACATTGTGAGAGCAGGGAGAGGCAATTTTCTCCCCTTTGATCTGCAGTTGTCTGAGTCTCTAATTCTCAGGGTCCCCTAACCTTCAGGGACTTAGTTTTGGGATACACAGGCAGCTGCAGAAGGAAAGAGAGATCACCAAAAATCACCCTTCTCCCTCACACAATGGAAAATGTTACCACATTTGGTGGAGGATTAATCTGGATGATTCCCACTGTGGAGGAATAGCCCTCTATTCCTCCTAACCTTTTTACCACTGCCACCAAGTGGACTTTTGGTATGGCTGGGTCCACTATAACAGCCCTTTGCCTTTATCAAAAATTACCCAAAAAACCCCAAAACAAAACCCAAAGAACCCTCAGTAGTTTAAGCCTTATAGGCATGGAGACAAATCAACAAGTTTCTAATTTTTTTAATATCAAGAAAGTTTATTTTTGGGGGGGAAATGGTTCAATTAAAACATTACTTTTGCAGCAAAGAATACAAATTCAAAACAGTTATTAACAGAGCAGGTCGGGGGGAAAGCTGGAAAAACACAATCACTTCCTGGCTCTTTGCAGGTGCCTACTCAGAGTCCTCTGTGCTTTGTTTTCAGCTTCTGGATTGCTGGGTAGTCTTTTGGTCTAATTACAGCACAGGTCTGGGGCTCAGTCCAGCCTGGCTCTTCCTTGTCTTCTAGTGACTTCAGCTAGGCTTCTCTTCCTGCTGGCTGCTCACTCTCTGCACTCCTGGACTTACTCTAGCAGACCTCCAGACTCTCTTCTTTCTTCTGCAACCTCCCGCTCTGACACTCTCCAGCAGACTTGACGCTCTTCTCTTGACTTGCCTCCAGCAGACTCCTTCCAGCAAACTGCTTTTTCTGCAGACTCCAGCTCTGACTTGCTCCAGCAGACTCTTTTGACTTCTCCATCCTCCCTCTCAAAACACTCCCAATATATACAGTTTCTCTGGCCCATCAGTTCCTCAGCCCAGCCATTCAGAGCAAACAAAAAATCCCCTCCAATTTTTGAAATCTCTTTTCCCTCCAAAAATCAAATGTCAAACTACAGAAAAACAAGTGTGGACTTTTGACCCTGCACCTTCTCAATGCATAGGGCCTTCTGGGAAGCACAGAAATCCTATTTACAATATTGCAGAGATTTTAGGAATATTAATGCAATATATAATTCATTCATAATAAAATGGCTATTTACAAAAAGAAGTATGGGAATATTAACAACCATACAGGGCTTATTTACAGAAACCCAAGCGGTCTAGGCCTTCACACCCACTTATCTGAGAAAAGGCCTGATTGAAGTGAAGGGGGATTACTAGTGAATAAACATGTTTATTATTTATTTTAGGTTTAGGATTCAACTGCATGATTCTCTATTTATTTTATAAATAACTGAAAATGGCCCACCTATGCTCAGGGACGTAGCCAGCACGCCGGCGGGCTGTGTGCGGCCGCGGCAGGTGCCCCGATAGCCCCGCATCTGATGTCAGATGCAGGGGATAGCCACGCCCCCGCATCTGACGTCAGATGCAGGGGGGGCGTGGTCTGGCTCCCGAACGGAGCCTTGAGGCTCCGTTTGGGAGTTGAAGCTTAACTGCTGAAGGGGTTGTGCGGCCCCTTCGGCAGTTAAACTAAGGCTGGCGCTGCCTTCACAACGCAGCCCAGGAGTGACTCAAGAGTCGCTCCCGGGCTGCGTTGCGAAGGCAGCGCCAGTCTTAGCTCCTGAAGGGGCTGCGCAGCCCCTTCAGGAGCTAGTTAGGCTGGCGCTGCGTTTGCAGCATGCAGCCAGGAGCGACTCTTCCCTGACTTTGCAGGGAAGAGCCGCTAGCCTTAGTTTAGCTCCCGAAGGGGCTGCACGGCCCCCGCTCGGGAGCTAAACTACCGCCCCTGCGTCTGACATCAGATGCGGGGGACGTGTCGGGGCCACTCTCGTGGCCCCTGATTGGTCACTGGCCCGGATTCTTTGAACCCGTTGGCCCAATGGTGGCTCCGCCTCTGCTTATGCTAGAAATAAAGTATAATAAAGTTTAGCATTATAAAGTTTACTACAATGTAGTGACCAGCCTCGCCAACCCCTAAAAAGATAACAGGGAGTAAACCCTTGTCTTGACTGACACACTGGTGAACTCCAGGGCAGCCAACCAGGTGGATGGAACCTAGAGAGTTGGGAATTCTGGGAACAAGAAGGGCAGTCTCTGTTGGAGAGAAGCGCAGGCGGAAAGGCTTAGTGAGGGGCAATGGAGTTTGCACCCTCATGGTCGAAGCCAGCATGGAGGTTTCTCTCAGGGAATAACTCTGTAGATCCTTAAAAGAAAGGATTGCAGGAAGCTCGATTCTCCTCCAGAATTTGGTGAGTTCAAAGAAAAGAGAATTCAGCATAGGGAAAAGTTTGTTTAGTCAGACCTTGCATTAGATTTCTTTGGTCTGTGTGCTTTGTATATCCTGGATACTGTTCTATTATTGTTTACCTGTTACATAATTAAAATAAGAAACACTAGGCTATGCGCATCCTACCTAGTAATTTTTTTTAAAGAGAGAGAGAGAGAGAGAGAAGCTCTAACTGCAGTGCCAGAGTATGCCAGTCTCCACATGAAACAACCATTACAATGCATATAACTCTAAGACATTCTTCCAGTTTTCCTGGAATGCTTCATCACTTCCTCTCTTAAAATATATAATTTTTTCATGTGCTGCCAAGATCAGCAAGTCAATTATGCACTGCTCCACCTCAAGAGATGCTTTCATTTTCCATTTTTGAAGTATCTGATGCTTTGCCAATATCAAAGCTTGAAGAAGCTATGGCTTTTCATATCTGGATAATTTCCATTCATTTGGAATTATCACTAGTATTACATTTTCTGATGTAAATACAAAGTTAATATTCATAACCATGCCTTTTCTTTCCAAAACATTCCTCTAGAATGAGCATACAAATCTGCATTCCCAAAATAAGTGAAGTAATCCAGATCCTTCTACATTGCATCTCCAGCAATTATTACCATTTAAAAATCCAAATGAGAAGAAGTGAGCTGTAGTATGGTGTAGTGATTAAAGGATTGGACTAGAACTGAGGAGACCCAAGTTCATATCCCCATTCAGCCATGAAACTCACTGGGTGACTCTGGGCCAATCGCTTATCTCTCAGCCTAACCTCCCTCACAGGGTTGTTAGATACATATACCACCCTAGGCTCCTCAAAAGAAAAGCAGGATATAAATTTAAAAATAAATAAATAAAAATAAGCTCAAAGTCAATTTTCTTTCCTGAATTAGGCAGAAATTTAACAATTGTTTTTTTCTAATATTGACCAATGCCATTGCCCAATTTTGTGGTAATTGTTCTGTATTCAGCTCCCTCTTCCATTTAGCTCTGTTCTTATCCAGTGCTGTTAAATAATTTGTTCTAATAAATGCATGAAGAGCTGCCATAGCTCTACATTTATCACATCTTGTCCTCCAAAATCTTAATAAATCAAGCACCTCGGGGTCACCAAAAGCATCCAAAAACATGAGAGCTTCCTTGATTGAATTTCATTTTCACTTTGTGAGCTTCATGAAACAGGCCTTTTCTTCATACTTGGTGTAAGCAAAACCAGTGCACTTAAACAGACTGCTCCACAATTACCCATGATATTGAGAATGAATACTCTGGTCAATCAAAACTATGCATGGCAGATAGGTGATGTAACTGCCCACTTATGGTCCCTAATACCTTTTGTCCTATTCTGTGTTCAGTTGTCATGAGCCAAAGGTCTTCTACCTAAGTGCAGTAGCTGGGACCCACAAAACTAAGAGCTGGTCCAGATCTTAATGTGACCTGCTTACTCCCACATAATTAACTGCTAAATAGGGTTGCCATTTGACACATTGTCAAAAAACAGGACATTCGTCATTTAAAAAGAGAACGAAAGAGAACACAAAATAACAAAAGAGTTGCATGTGATAATTTTGTGTGTGTATGCAAATTTAGAAATAACTACTATAAGTTGACATCATAAATACTTCGCTGTTACTTTACTCTCAGCATACATGCATGCCTAAATAAATCCGCTGTGTTGTGCCTCTGTTCACTCTGCTATAATGAGAAAGGGATTCTCTCACCACAGAGAATTTCCAACAACTTATAGGCCAGTCTCCAACCTCCCTTGGGTAGGCAAGATAACTGAGAGGTTCTGCTCTGTCTCCTTCTGTTTTATCTGAATGCTTTGCACCCTAGCACTTTAAGTGATGGCATTTGCCAAACCAGATACTTCCCAGCTCCTGTCAGTTATTCCCCAGGCATGATTTTAAAAGCTGCTCTGCAACCTTTTTAATGTTAAGCGCCATCAGTCTGGTTCCATCTTGGTTCAAGTGCGGGCCATTCCTTTTGTACAGGCCTTGTTTTCCCCAAAATGTATCCCAGTGCCTAACAAATCTAAACCCCTCCTCCTGGCACCAGCATCTCATCCACACATTGAGATCCCTCAGCATTGCCTGTCTCACTGTACCTGTGCATGGAACAGGTAGCATTTCTGAAGGGGTCCTGGACTTCAATATGCTACCTATCAGTCTGAATTTGGCTTCCAGGACCTCCCGACTACATTTCCCCACATGGTTGGTGCCAACATGCACCACGACAGTTGTCTCCTCCTCAGCACTGCCTAAGAGCCTATCTAGACGCTGCGTGATGTCCGCAACCTTCACACCAGGCAGGGAAGTCACCGTGCGGTCAACACATGAGTCACAAACCCATCTCTCTATACCTCTAATGATCAAATCAGCCACTACAAGGAGGTCCCCACCCCCTGGGATTCCCCCACCCCCATTCTACAAAAGTGGCCACACCACAGATTTTTACAAAGCCATTATAATACTAGTATTTCATTTTCAGAACCTTTAGTAATGATCCCTATCATGAAATTTGCCTTTTCAATAGCTGCTGCACACTCACACTTTCAACGAGTCTGCCTTATACTCAGTCAGACCATTTGTCCATCTAGCTCAGTATTGCCTATACAGACTGGCAGCAGGGGCTTCTCCAAAGTTGCAGGCAGGCGTCTCTCTCAGTCTTATCTTGGAGGTTCTGGGGAGGGAACTTGGAACCTTCTACATGCAAGCATTCAGACATTTTTCGCAGAGCAGCCCCATCCCCTAAGGGGAATATGTTACAGTGATCACACATGTAGTCTCCAGTTCATATTCAAACCAGGGTGGAACCTGCCTAGCAAAGGGGACAATTAATGCTTGCTACCACAAGACCAGCTCTCCTCCGTCTTCTTCAGGATGGCAATTCTGCACTGCTGGTGCAATCACTGAGATTGCACTGGTTTTTGCCATCTGAACTGCTGCCAGGAGCTTTCAGCAGCAAAGTGGGAGACCAAATTGTTTGCCTTTATTTATTTATTTATTTATCACATTTTTATACCGCCCCAAACACGCGGCAGCTATATTGTACTCGCCTTCCTGCAAGCCTCATTAAATTGGAATCAGAGGAAGGGCTGCATGCTTTCTTTGCAGATGTCCCAAGATTCAGTCCCAGCTTCCTCTTATAAAGGAGCTCAGGTTCCAAGGCTGGTGATGTTGTACACATTAAGAAGGACCAATGATCTACCCCAGTATGACAGCTTCCTAAGCATTTCCAGATCAGGAAAGAGTCACTGGTAGCTGCATGCTCTTCATGTCAGCACTGAAGTATTAGCGCAGCAAATGTTTTTGCCCCAAATACATTTATCCCTCAATTGGACAAATATCATTATCAGCTCATGTGTGGCACATTCTTGAATGTTTGCTTATATATACATACATATATATAGATATATATATATATATATATATATAGATATATATAGATATATATATATAGATATATATATATAGATATATATAGATATATAAATCCCATGGATAGTTGTGGAGTAGTGTTTCTGAACACACAAAACCTGGAGGCTGTTCTCACATGCAGCCTAACCCACATTAGGGAAGCCCAGCCTGGGTTAGTCTGCACGTGAGAACCACCGGGATGGGGCCTAATCCCGGCGAGGCAGCGCTGCCTAGCCTGCCTTTTTAGCCCAGCTGTTACTGAGGTTAAGGGAGTGAGCACCTGGGCTTGCTGCTCATGTGCAAACTGGGCTTCTTCCAGCCCAGCCATGCACAAAGATGAGTGCCTAGAAGGCCAATCTCTCGGGGGACTCCCCCAATGCATTGTGCATGTCGCATGGTGCATTGTGGGCAGGGTGGAGCCACCATTGAGATAAGGAGTTCGAAGAACCTGGGTTGCCACCCTCAGGGACTGCACCTCACACCCCAGCCACGCCCGCTGAGTCTAACGACAGGCGCAGGGGGTGTTGCTTTGCTTACAAATGAGGCCCCGTTGGCAAACAAAATCCCTGGCCTGCACTGCATTCACAGTGCAGCTGGAGTGGCTCTCCCTGCCTAAAACGGATTTGCATTTGCAGTGTGGCTGGGAGCAACTCTCCCTGCCTTTCAGGCAGGGATAGCTGCTCCAGCCGCGCTCTGAACGTGATACTGGCTGGTGGGTTTTGCTTGCAAACAGTGCCACGTGGCCCTGTTTTCAAGCAAAGCTATCCCCCTTGAATCTGCCATCAGATGCAGGGGACGGGGTTTAGTGTCTGCCATCAGACACAGGGGTGGGGTTAGGGGGCCATGGTGGTGGGCTGGAATTGGGCCACCGCTGGCCTCCCTCCGTCCCTGACTGTGGGATTCCCAGACATCGGGACACATCATTCTGGCCTCCGGAGCTGCACCGTGTGCTACACAGCAATGTTCGTCTGGGAGTGAGGTCCACACTCCCAGAATCATAACATCGCTCATCTGGGGGAAAGGTAAGTAAAACTACTCCCACCTCATCCCACCCTCCCAGTCATGTGAATGACCTCCTGTTTTTGCTTTGGTATCAGAGAGGAAGGTCAAACCCCAACCACACCATGCTATATTATTATTTTTCCCCCAGGAAGCATGTATGTGTATATATACATACTACATGAATAGAACTGACCCTGGGTTTGGGGTACTGGGCTATGGTGTGTTTTCCTGGTGTGTGTTCCTCTTTTCACAGATTCATTTTTCTTCTTCTGTGCCAAGGTTTGCAGCAACAACAAGCCAGCCCCTACAGTGGCTGCAAGATGTGTTAATTGTTGCTTCCATCCTTCAGTATCAGTTGTTTCAGGCTGGCATTGGAACACAGATAATTTTGTTTCTCTCTTTCTGAAGGCCCTAAGCTGCTTAGTGCTTTCTCATGTTGGAATTGTATCCTCTCTGGAGAACTGGATTAATCTCCCTTTTGTTGTTGTTCTACAGCCCAAATCCTATTTGTGGATTGACTGTTGTTGATGTTTTTATCCCCCCACCCCTTTAATTTTTTTTTTTTAACCAGACCTAACATTTGAGGTTACAGACCCTGGAACATTTGGATAGCAATCAGTTAACACCAATTTCATTAACAAACAGTTGTGCATCAATTGTTCTTCCTTTCTCCATTTCCCAAGAAGCTAGATCTACTGGGTTTGTTTTTTATCCTTAGTAATTCTTTTTCTTTGCCTGTGATTAGAAGATGAATGGATTTCCCCCCAACCTGTTCATGAAATCCATAAAGAACAATCTGACTTCTATTAGGAAATGGCCAAAGTGAAATTCTGTGAGTGATTAAGGGAAGATAGAATGTTATTCAGTTGCCAACATGGAGAAAGCCAATTTTAACAAAGCCTAAAGGAGCTACAAGGGAAATTGTAGTGAAAAAGTTGGCAGTTCTCTATGAATCATATTAGTGTCAGAATATCTTGTATTCTTATAAATATTGACAAGACAGTACACCATTGCTGTTCTATATTACAGTATATTGGTTCGAGAGAAAGAGGAACAAAATCCCAAAGGAAGGTTAATTTTAGAAATAAAATGGAAGCAAACTGCAAAAACTGTTCCAGCCCTAAGAGAAAAGATTAGAAACAAAGTCATGTGAAACTAATATTTTCATTGGGGCTTCATGAAGTACAAACCATCTGTCTTCCTTGATTTGTTGTTTGTTTTTAAATTCAGATTTTAACCTATACCACCCTAGGGCTTGCTGCATTAAACATTCAGCATGATGAAACCAACAAGATTAAATGGCCCAGTTAAGATATTTGAAAACAAATGTTTAACTCCAGCCATTAAATCAAACAATTTGATTTTACACATAATTTTACAGAACATCCAGAAAACCTTCAAGTTTTGCTTATGAGTATTCTCAGATTGACTGCATCATTTTACAACTCGGCAGTTAATTTTCAGATGGCTATGAACTTTCAGCAGCTGACACCTTGACTAACAAAGTGTTGGTGTAAGAACAGAGTTTTATTGATGCAAGAAGGTCAGATAGTTGCACTAAAAATTGGGGATTTGCAGAATTGCTCTATTACTCTCTTGCACTATAGTGCTCTGGTGCCAACATTTCCTTTAAAACAAGTGACATGCCACAGGTTGCAGAACTATTGCACCAGCATCAGCAGGCTTGCAATAGCACAACAGCACTAGTCTGGAATACAAATTCCAGACTTAGTGCAAGTAGCGCAACATCCTTTTGCAAACTCAACCCTCTTCTGCAAGCACTTCATCAGGATGTCAGCCACAGTTGTTCCTCTTTGCAATGCAAAGCCTAAGCTTGCTTGTTTGTTTGCTTAAGTGTGATCAAGTCCGTGTCGACTCTTAGCGACCACATAGCATGTTTACTCAGAAGTAAATCCAAATGGGGCTTATTCCTTAGTATAGGATTGCACTCTTAGTTCTGGAAATAATATGTCTGTCCCACATTAGAAATTAGGAAGGCACTTCAAGAAGAGGAGAGATGCTTGTGGTAATAATGGTGGGTGCTGCTATTGGAATTTGTAGTTCCAATTTGTAATAATTTGACAGTAAAAGTCAAAACTTGGGCATCTATACTGGATTCAGATAAAGATTGGTTCTAGGAAATATAGTATCACAGAATTGTAGCATGGAAGCTCTCTCTAGTCAACAAATCCTACATAAGTAGCAATAGAATTAACTAAATTGAAACTATTACTGAAAGGTTCTGTGGAGAAAAAGTTGTGAAACAACATTAGTTAAACAAGTAGCATTTAGTTGCATATCCTATTTTGTCTCAGAGGGCTGTTGATCACAGATACAAAAGTCAATAGTTTGCAGTTTACCTGATGAAAGGCACAAACACTTTATTGTCCGAAATTTCAACCGCAACTGGTTTTCCTTGAGAGCCATTTTGAGAAATGAACAAAGGGTAGGTAGGCCAATATACTGACTCCCACTTCTTTAACTGGTCTGGCAGCAAATTCTCTTGCAGCTGATATCACTTTCTCATTCCTCTTTTGCCTCTTGGCCGGCAACATCCTTCAAGTGTCTGGTGGCTGTGGGCCATCTCCAGTCTCAGAGGCAGGATGCCTCTAAATACCAGTTGCAGGGGAGCGACAGCAGGAGAGAAGGCATGCACATACCTCTTGCCTGTGGGTTCCCCAGAGGCATCTGGTGGGCCACTGTGTGAAACAGGATGCTGGACTACATGGGTCTTGTGCCTGATCCAGCAGGGCTGTTCTTATGTTCTTAAGTGGCTAGATTTGGACCATGTTCTAGCTGCTGACTCGTGTCCTAAAAAATAGGATTGTGCATAAAATACTGGGTCCATAGCTGTTGAATTTATTATAACTTTTTTTCAAAGACAAGTAACAGCCAAGAAGTTGCATTTAGAATGACCAATGTATAAGGTTTCTCTTCAAATATGTATTGTTTCAAAAAACAGAACAAGCAATTGTCTGTTTGAAAACAATTGTCTTGTCTGTTTGCAAGTTAATCTATTTGGGGGGGGAAAAGGATAATAGGAGCTGGGCTTTGACTTTCTTCTCTTCTCTTTGAACACATTTTGGAACATGAATACAACTATGAACATTAATCCATCCTTTCTCCTGCTCCCTCCTGATACCTCCCTTTCCCTACGACCCTCCCTTTCCCTGTACTTCAGTCTTTTCCCACATGCTTTGGGGCTATACAGAGGTGGGAAAAGAGCAGAGAGTAGAATCATTTCAATTCTAATGAAAAAAGCTGGATCTGCCAAATCTTTCCCTGTCACAGAGCTGTTGAAAGAGCTGTTAAAACTCCTTGGCACTCAGGAGTTACAAATCCCATCGTAATGGAAAGATTCCCTGAGGATGGTTCCTTTCTAGCAGGACAATTACATCTACAACATTTCGCTGCATAAAAGCTTCTTTATGGGAGACACAGGAGTTGAAAGCTAGTCCTAGGTAACTTGTAAGTATTAGCACTATGGTGACTGGATGCAAAGGGGGAGATGGCTAATGGTTTTTCTTCTTCTTTATTTGTGAAGTGCTTAACATTCATAAGTCCCGTACAATAATTCTTTTTTACTGTCAGAGCCTTGCCGAAGGCTCATAAATTAAATGTGCCTGCACAACAGGACGGGCGAGAGAGTGAATAGAGAAGAGGACTAGTAACTGAAAACAGGATATTTCAGCATCTCCTTGCTAGAGGAGCAGCATTGAGGGGCAGGGTGATGAAGAGTCTTCAGCATAAGCTGATCTCATCAAGACACTCTCTTTGGCACAGCTGTCAAAGGTACAGGAGCCTTCTCCTTTGCATCTGATCAACCTAGATACAATCAAATTGAAACTCCCTAGGTCATCATAGGGCTTGTCTCGGGACTCAGAAGATATTATCCCCATGCTACAGCACTTTCCAAGCTCACAGTTTTTGGATTCAGGTAAGAAGGATTCACCTCATCTTTGGTTGCCCGAAGTGACCTCCACTCCAAAATGTTTTTGACTTAGCTGTGTCTGGGAATGGTCTTCACTAGGGAACCAAAGTGGGTTGCCTTGCCTTGTCAGCCTGCTGAGCCTTTCCACTATGCCTCTATGATCTTTGTGAAGAATGGCAGGCTGCACTTTCCCTAAAGCTCTTGACTCCATGATGCTGTTCCTGGTGCTCTTGTCCTCCTCCTGGCACCTCCAGCACAAGTACCAGATTTCTCCCCTCTTTGCAGCTTAAAATACAACCAAGACTGCAACAGGTGTGTCACTCCCAACCTTGCATCCCCAGATGTTGGGTTCCCAACCTTGAGTCCCCAGATGTTGTTTGACTACAGCTCCCACTGCCCTTCAGCTGTTGCTGGAGATGGTTATAGTTGTAGTCCAACAACTTTGGAGGACCTAAGCATAGGAAACCCTACTTCCATACAGTATCACTTCTGGCCTGTTGCTCAAACTGGCAAAGGGGCAGTAGCTGCCTGGGTCTGACCACTAGGCTTTACCTTCAACGTAGAATACATGGAATAAAAGAGAATTTGGGAAAGAATAATGCAAAGAATAGTCTCCATTACTCTGTAGGCTGAAAGAAAATTGAATTCTGTAGAAAAAAAAACCTCACCACCTGAGGGAGGAAATGGTGGAATTCACATTCTTGATTTATTTCATCCCTTTGTATGAGGAACAAGGTACCTGGTGAAAAATTTGGTATTTGAGATGAAATGAAGCAGAATAACTCAGTTAAGCTGAGCCTTTAAATAAGAGCATCAAAGTCATATCATTAAGCATTATCATTTCAACTAAGTATTTTCAATTGGGTACCTTGGGATAAATGGTGTTTGCCATATGAATCAGAGCTTGGAACGAAATATCACCTGTGCTTTGCACAATAAAAGAGTAACTTGTGCTGTGCCAAGGAATTTAATGAGCTATGACTCCAATTCCCCCATAGGGAATAGTTCTGGTTTATTGTTTATCCACAGTGCTGCCTAAGGTTTCCTACGAGTGCTTTACACAATACTGTCATTCACATGGAAGAGAAATCTACACAGTTGAAATGCCGAGTGTGGCTTCTTTGTAAAATCACAGGCTCTTAGACAAATCTAATATTTAGCTCTCTGCTTGGCACCTCTAGCACAGTTGAGTGGGGCCAAAACCAATTTGCCAAAAACAACAAGATGAAGCTGTACAGAGATAAATATATAGCCCTACAATTTAGGCAAGTATATAGGATGGAGAATATGTGACTTTGCAGCAGTAGTTGTGAAAACGGATCGAGGTGCCTCAATGGACCACAAATTGAGCATAAGCTAGAGTAATGCTGCTGCTAAAAAAGCTAATGCAATCTTAGACTGCATTAACAGAGACATAGTGTCCAGCTCTCAAGAAGCAATCATATAACTCTGTTCTGTGCTGGTCAGATCTGACTTGGACTCTGTTCTAGGCTGCACATTTTATAAATGACATTTATAAACTGGAACAGGTTCATAGGAGGGCAAGAAAGATGACAAAGTATCTGGAAACCAAATCCTATGAGCAGCCCTTGAAGGAGCTGATTATGTTTAACTTGGAGAAGAGGACAAAGAGGAGATATGGTAGCCTCTTCGAGTATCTCAAGAGTTGTCACATAGAAGAAGGAAATTCTCTAATATTCCTGTGGGCAGGAATAGACCCAATGGGTTGAAATCACAAGGAAGCTGATTTAGGCCAGACATTAAAAAGAATATCCTAATTGTAAGAGCAGTTCAACAGTGGGACAGTTTGCCTTGTGCAGTGATGAGGTCTTCAAACCTCAAACTTCAAAGGCTGGACAGCCATTTATCAAGGATGCTATAGCAGATTTCTGCCCTAAGCAGGGAGCTCCATTAGAAGATCTCCAAGCTCCCTTCCACCTCTAAAATTGTTATTGTATGATCCCAAAAGTAGACTATCAAATCCAAAACTGTAATATAAATAAATGACAAAACAGGGATCACTTTAATGATGTGTACACCCACCTTTTCATATGTAAACCCACACCTAAGAATTCCAGTCTTTCACAAAAAAAGATTACCATAATCTTTTTCTGCTTGAGCGGAAATAGGGAATAGGCCAAGGTGCAAGTTTACTTTTTAGTAAAATCCACCAGATAGCTAAGGAACAAATTACTGCCCAAAATAATATTATCTTCACCTCTTCAAGTAATGTTATGTTGTGCTTAGAGAAGGAAATAAAATCTAGATTTACTGAGCATAGTGCCTTAGAAGTGCCTTGAATTATAGTATCAAATGAATTTTCCCTCAAATATTAGAAATTTCATGATACAAAATAATGATAACTTTATTTGGAAAAAGATGGAGAACATTTCCTCAAAACCAATTTGGCAGCAATAGTTCTTAGTATATGAAAGCACTGGAAGGGTGATCTCTACCGTGGAATTGTAGGATTATATAACTGCTGAAAATGAGCCATTTGGGAGTATTAAATGATCTGCAGTTATATGTCGAAAATGAGTTGATCACTGCAGAGAGGAAAATTTTGTAGGCTGAACTAAAAGAGAAGATTATCCAAGGCACCCTCTGAAAACTTGGATAAGGATATTGGCTGACATCCAGACCAATGCCGCATTAGTGCTATGGGCAAAGATGCACAAACACACATGCAGGCCGTGTAGCTGAGTGGATGCTCATAATTGCTCAGACAATTGTGCTCTCGGTCTGCTTCCACAAGCATTGTGCTTGTGCAACAAGGACAGCAGATGGCTTTGCATGATCCGCTGCACAACACAACATTTATCTGGATCATAAGCTCCCAGCTTTAGGGCTGTGCAAACAGGTTTGACATTGAATGTGTTCAATGTCAAGCCAGTTCAGTTCAACTGTTGGGGGTCAAACCGAACCACCCCCTGTTCAGTCTGACCCCGGACCGAACCCCCCAAGGGGTTAGTGTGTGTGGGGGGGGTGTTTTTTTAAAAAAAATATTTTTAACTTACCCCCTCCATGGGAGTTGTAAGAAGGGGGGTGTCTACGGAGGTTCCCCCTCCCCCTGCCGGCCACCCTTAGTCCATAAATCAGCCATGCAGCCATTCTTTGGCCAGTTTTTCCCCCAGCGCAGTGGCCATTTTGGAGGCTGCTGCACCTGCTCAGTGGGCCTCTGCATGGCCTGGCATGACCCAAAATGTCAGCAGGGAGACAGGCATTGGCCATGAACTTCAAGGGGGCATGCTGAGTGCGATCATGCCTTTTCAGAATGGTCTGCCCACCCTCAGCAGGGAAAGGGCATTTAAATCCCATTAAATGCCATGCAAGCCCTTCATCTGAAAGGAACTGCACCGCCTTCTCCAACATCATTGTACAAAAAATGGACCTGAGCTATTCAAGAATTCCTGGGTTGGGTTGCCTTTTAAATCCACCCTGCCATATGTTATCTTCTGCTACTACCCTGCCATATGTTACCTTCCCTGTGATCTAATCGGGTTGCTGGATTTATGGTGCCACCATGACTGCATGTGCTTGGGAAAATACATCTTTATCGCTCTAGGAAAAGCAGAAGGTTTCAAGTTCCCTCCCTGGCTTCTCCAAAATAGGACTGAGAGCAGGCGTGGCCCATGAATGCACATCCGGGAGGGTGGCAGGTGGCATCTTTAAGTGTAAACGGAGCCGGTCCTCCTTGCCACCCAGCAGCCTCCGCGGCAGGGAATTACCTCCGCCACTAACCTGGCCACTGGTGGGGGCTCGCCTCCGTGGGACATGAATGAGTGGCGGAGGTGATTCCCCGCCACGGGGGCTGCTGGGTGGCACGGAGCACCGGCTCTGTTTACACTTAAGCCACCCACCCCGCCTCCCCCGAGGTGCGTTCATGGGCTGAGAGAAATTCCTGCCTGTAACCTTGGAGAAGCCGCTGCCAGTCTGTGGAGACAATACTGAGCTAGATAGACCAATGGTCTGACTCAGTATATGGCAGCTTCCTATGTTCCTATATTTGCTTCATTTGCAGAGAGCAAAGCACATAGTGCCCGTCTTGTCATCCTGCAACCTTTCTTTTCTGGTTGCCAGGAGGAGGGAACAAGGGACAGTCGGAAGAGGGCCTGCCCCCATGTGACTTTCCTGTTCAACAGGCTTACAAGCTTGGGATGGGATGGGATGGTGTCCCTGTTGCCAGGTAATTGCTTTCTTGGATGGGAGACAAGGGGTGGGGCAAGTGCTTGGAGAGGCGGCCAGTGAGATGTGCTATAGCCATGGAGCTGATGTGATCCCGGGCAGCTCTGGGTCAATCTATGATTATGGCTCCAGAAACAGCATGAAACCACAGTTATGGCAACATCCACGTTCAGTCATAACACTGCCACCCCAAAACCTTAAGTTGGGGCGGTGAAACTCACTACAAATCGAAGGTTCAAACTGCAGGTCACTCTTGTGTAAAAACATGGTTTAACGCATTCAGATATTAACAAATTCCAACCTCTGCCCCATTCAACGGCAACTTCACATTATGTGTGAATGTTGCCAAAGATATGAGTGCTGCCAATTGGGATTTGCTCATATTTGTGCAATAGAATTGCTCTGCATTTCTATGTGGATTTTGGGCTTGTGTTTTTTAAAACACAGTCCCGTCCCCCCCACCAGTGCCACATAACAAGTCTCTGAGCCTGAAGGAATTTCCAATAGCAAGTTGTGATATGACACGAGAGTCTGTTGTTCAAAGGCGGGGGGGGGGGATCAGTATTCCACTAGGCAAGCCCAAAGTAGAGCGTGCTTCCATACAAACAAGAATCTACACTTTTAACAGCTATTTTATGTTGGAAGTTAAAGGACTTTGTGCTGTCTCTTGTCTCAGACAGTAGAGGACAGACTAGTGAGTCAGAGGGCTAGAGGGTCAAGAAATTAGTCATCCCTTCTCCACTGCTCTGACACTATCCCTTTGAAATGTAGATTGGTACTCTCAGGGATTAACTTCCTTCCTCTCTCTCTTCCCTACCTGTCCTTCTACCTTGCAACATGGCAAGCCTCTCTCCCTGCACCATGTGTGCAGAGAAGATGCAGAATCCATCTGCATCCAGCTAGATAGATAGATTAGAGATCCTAACTCCTCACTTTCCTATCTAGAATGGAGTTCCTTAATAAATGCCTTATATATTGATTTGAAACTATGAATTGGCTCCAAGTTACTTTACTCTCAGCATACATGCATGCCTAACTAAATTCTGCTGTGTTGTGCCTCTGTGCACTCTGCTATAATGAGAAAGGGATTCTTTCACCACAGAGAACTTCCAACATTTTATACATGCTTGATTTCTTGATTGCTTGATTTCTTAGCGCTTGACTACATGCAACTGAATGTGTGAACTGACTCAATTGGAAAAACATTGTCTCACAGGGATGTGAACATTCTATATAATATTTCCTCTAAGATAGCCATTTCAAATGGTTATCTCAGATGAATCCCTGCTAACTTGGCAAAGAGGCACCTTTTAACATGGTGATTCTCTTTATTTAGCAGGGGGAGAGTAAGTGGCCATATCCACCCTCAGCACAGTACCTCCAGTGACTGTTGCTGGTGTCTATCTTATGTTTCTTTTAGATTGTGAGCCCTTTGGGGACAGGGATTCATCTTATTTATTTGTTATTTCTCTGTGTAAACCGCTCTGAGCCATTTTTGGAAGGGCAGTATAGAAATCAAAATAATAAATAATAATAATGCAGCATCACATGATGAACAGGTACATATAGCCAACTGTTACAGATTGGTTTTCAAAGATTTATTTACTACATCTAGATACCACTTCCTCCAAGGAGCACAGAATGGTGTTGTGTACATAGTTATGTTTATCCTCAACAACCTTGTGAGGTGAGATAATGTTGCTGTTCATTGTTGGCCTAACTGCACATAACTCACAAATGTGCATAAAAAAACCCCAATGGTGGGTGTATGTGGGTGTGTGGGTGTGTTTGCTGTTTTTTCTAAGCAAAAGCAGTTTCAGCAGAAAGTGATTTGGAGCAGAAGATGCAGTGCAGAATCCCAAGAGGGGATCTTCTGTTAACTCCAGAATAAAGACTTTTAACAAAAGACTTGGCTGTATATTTATAGGGAACTTGGCTGTGAACCTAACACTAGTGCAAAGTCTGATATAGAAATGGTTCTTGATATACAACATATAGATGGGCAACACTGGACCTGTCCCAGCGACATCCAGTGTCTGGGGTGACATAAAGATTTTAAAAAAATAGCAGCCTTGTTCTCTAGGAACGAGACAAGCTGATCCAGTAGGATGCAGACTTACAGATATTTATATGCATTTTCTATAATTTAACAAGTTATATTTCTAACTCCCTGTGACCTCATATTTTTTCAATTATATCCTTAACTCGTGTCCTGAGATGGCTCCTTTTCCTTTTATATGCAAAACAACAATAGGGTTTTGTCACAGATAAAAGTCCAGATTCTTTTCTTCAGTCGCAGTTCAGTGGATACATAATTAATGAAAACAAGAGGTCATTTCAATTATACATGGCTTCCTCAGGGAGAACTGAACAAGAAATTGAGGGAATTGTACAAAGTTCCTCTTGCTTCTCATCGACCAGACAAATGACCTTGTGGACTCCCATCAATGATGCTCCAGCAGGATTTGTATGCTTGAAGACAGTATGTAGATGTAGTGAGTAATAACTTTATTCATTTTAGGAACTCAGACCATGTAAGGGTTTTTGCTTTGGGGAGAGTTACTACAATACACACACACTCTCTCTCTCTCTCTTCTGAGAATGTTACTAAAGCTTTGTGGAATCTACTGCAGTCTTTTCATATTAAATTTTAAAACCACAATAGCCCTGATGTCAGAAAGATTAAAACACAGAACAACTTAAGTCTCAAAATTCACATAAGCTTCCAAAAAAGTAGGCTAAACCCTCCGAATGAATAAATACAAGAGGCCATAAATGAGCAAAGTGTCACATTTTCGTCAAAGATTTAGTGAAAATTGAAATAGATCTTTGTGAAGTCATATATACTGAAATACGCATCTCAGTATATCTGAATTCATTGAGATTATCTCCAAGGGAACAAGTCACTGATTATTTATACTACTATATGAGGCTGTTCTCACGTGAACCTTAACCCAGGTTTGCCTGAGTTAGGCTGTGCATGAGAACCTGGTGGGACAGCACCACCTAGCCTAGCTTTTTAACCCAGCATGTAGCTGGAGTTAAAGGCTGGAGCAAGCCCTTAACTCAGGCTCTGGGATTTTGTGTTGGCTGGGGCTGCGTTGAGCCTAAAGTGCTTGTCTCCTTGGGGAATCCTCCAATACCCCACACATGTTGTGCAGTGCATTGTGAGATATCTGGAGACTGGGAAGCATCGCCGCGGCCTCCAGAACTCTGTGCTGCACCCCAGAGCATGGATTGTCTGGGAGCACATTGCACGCACGCTCCCAGCAAAATTACAGCAATCATTGGCGGAGGGAGGAAGTGGGATCAGCCTTTCTCCTGCCCGTACCCCTGCCCCTCCCCCTCCCTGTTCATGTGATTGGCCCCTATGTACACTAGCGCTATGATCTTGAACTATTAAGGATAGCAGGAAATGTTGGTAATTCTTAATCTTGAAACTTTGATAACATTAATTGTTTTATAGTCCTTTTAACTGAGTTACTAGTAAACTCTCTACATCTTATGACAAGATTGGGGAAGCACACAAACTACAGAGATATATTGTGGCTCCTCTGTCAACAATAGCTGGGTTACCAAGATGGAGGATAGGTTTACCCTCATTGAAAGAGTGAAGCCAAGTGTATTGCTTTCCTTATCCCAATAGATTTGAGTGGCAACCCATCATTTGCAGGGGAGAAAATAATGAGGTGGTAATAAACCTGCCTCCTGCCCTGGTGATGCCAGCTACTGAGAATCAAGGCTGTTTCAGTATGCATAGCCTCACACCTTCATCTGCATAGCCAGATCTTGGACTCTCTTTCTTGGGACATTAGGATCTGGCAGAACGTTGAGGAGGGAGGCATTATAAAAAATTTGGCAAGAGGTGAGAATTTAGTAATGCCATCTATTACTATTCTCTTCAAAGTGGGAACCAAACTGAGAGATGATTATGAGGTGGCAATCTATGGCCCACAAGAGAGCATTTGATATTATTGATTAGTGTGCCAATGGCAACATAAAATTTTAATCTTCTCAAGGTACTTTAGAATAATTTCTGCAAGATGCAATAATGGACAATGTTAGATCAACATGCATTATTCAAGAAAGATCAATGAGCAGGATAGAACATTCCTGCCAGCTACTACTCACAGCTTTATCTTGGACAACCCACATGAATTTGGTCTTTTGACATTTATTCCTCAAAAGGAATAATTCCAAAGCAGGAGGGGGGAAGTTACCTTTCAACTAATCTGAAATTGGGACTCACTCTTTCATTATTGTGACTGCATTCTCCAGACCAATCAGCACCAATCATACATAGCAAATTCTCATGAATTGTTGTAGCCACTGATACCTGGTGGGTAGGAGGAAATGTCTAGAAAACAAATGTGGATGCTGAGGAGGGCAGGAAGTGGTTCCTCCATGCTTGGGGAAACCCCAAGCTATGGAGTACAATGTATTAAAAGACAAACTATGCCTCTCACAGAAAACCCTGTGGGGACCAGTTGCTGCTCATTGCACGGCCCTCAGGCTCTGAAGAAATGCTGGCAGCAGAATAACAGCATGGGGGCACAAGCCCACAGGCAGTTAGGCTGAAGGGAAGGAAGTCGTCTGCTGTTCCGTTCCCTCTATTGGAATCACGGAACACTTCAATGGCATAGTTCATGATGATGTGAACCACCCCATTCAAGATGGTGGACACATGAGCATTTGAAGCACAAGAGGCCTAACTTGTGGACCGCCTAAACAATTTGAACCCAGTTTGCTTCAGCTGTAGGGACACACAGGGACACCTCAATGGCATAGTTTGTAATAATGTCAACCACCCCACTTCAAGATGGTGGACATGTGAATGTTTGAGGTGCAAGTGGGCTAAACTGTGAATCACCTAACTATATTGTGAACTGCCCAGGGTTGTTTTTTTTTAAAATAGGGCATTATATAAATGCACTCACTCACTCACTCACTAACTAACTAACTAAATAAATAAATAAATAGGATGGATAGATAGATAGATAGATAGATAGATAGATAGATAGATAGATAGATATGAACTCAATTTGCAACAGCTGTAGGGACACATAGGGACACCTCAACAGCGTAGTTTGTGATGATTTCATCCACCCCAATTTAAGAGAGTGTATGTATGAACATTTGACATGTAAGTAGGAACTGATTTGGTCCAAATTTGGTACTCGTGAAGGGTCACATAGGGATGCCTCAATGATGTAGTTTATACGTAGGAATATAGGGAGCTGCCATATACTGAGTCAGACCGTTGGTCCTCCATCTAGCTCAGTATTATCTACACAGACTGGCAGTGGATTCTCCAGGGTTGCAGGCAGGAATATCTCTCAGCCCTGTCTTGGAGAAACCAGGGAAGGAATTTGGAACCTTGTGCATGCAAGCATGAAGATGCTCTTCCCATAGCAGCTCCATCCCCTAAGGGGATGGAATATTTTACAGTGCTCATATGTAATCTCCTATTTATATGCAAGCAGAAGCGCAAGTGGGCTAACTTGTGTACCGCCTAACCAATTTGAACCAAATTTGCTATAGCTGTAGGGACACTTAAGGATGCCACAGGAGCATAGTTTGTGATGATGTAATCCACCCAAATCCACAATGGCAGGTGTGTGAGCAATTGAGGCACAAAGAAGCTAACTTGTGGACTGCCTAACCGATCTGGAACAAATTTGGTACCATTGTAGTGAGTGACACAAAGGGACACGTCAACGGCATAGTTGGTGATGTTGTCCACCCCAATTCAAGATGCTGGACATGTGAATGTTTAAGGCTGAAGTGGGCTAACTGGTGAGGATGGTAATTATCAATTAAGATTATAATGAAAGGAAAGTAGGCAGATTAGTTCTTACCAGAACATGTTAATTTTACAATACCAAACAGGTATTGTTTTAGGTGGTGATTAACATATATCACTGTCTGATGTGTGTCACTATGAATTTACGTTTACAATTAAAGGGTAAATTTAAAAAAATGGGGAGGGCAGAAGGGAGAGATCAGTTTCATGAATAATTGCTTACCAAGTATAGTAAAGTGTGCCGTCATGTCAATTTCGACTCCTGGTGCACACAGAGCCCTGTGGTTGTCTGTTGGTAGAATACAGGAGGGGTTTACCATTGCCTCCTCCCGTGCAGTATGAGCTGATGCCTTTCAGCATCTTCCTATATTGCTGCTGCCCAATATGGGTGTTTGGGAAACATACCAGCGGGAATTCGAACTGGCAACCAAGTATAGATTGTCTTTATTATACATGAGTGAGCAAATTATCTCTTTCTTTCATTTTTATACGTATGATATGAATTGTTGCCATCTTAAGAAGTAGTTGCAGTTTTGACTGTGCATGCAGCTAGGGTTTAAAAAGAAAATATATCTTATACATAACTATGATGTTCTAGAAATTCATAAACCAATTTCTAATTGACATTTGGCTAAAAGTTTTCCGGTTTGCTGTAATAATTAAGTTAACTGCTAAAGACTGAAGAGTTCACTTTATTGTTTTGTGAGTTGTTCCTGTAGTGGTTTGTTCAGCAGGAAATGTATTGGGATCCTTACATCTTAAAAGATGGAAGGAAGATGTGTATGAATACAGAGCTAAGTGACCACAGCTGAAGCTAAGTGACCTCAGTTCCACAGAGCCAATGGGCAAGCAAAGCCATTGGCAAGCACACATTAAGCTCCTGGAGCACAGTTACTGTCGTAAACCCGTCAGGCAAATCAAGAGTTATATATCAGCAGACAGAACGTGCAGCAGGCAAAGGGTCAAAAGGAGAATGTCAGAGCCAAACAGTAAGCAATGTCCAAACCACAGCCAGTCTGCGCCATTACAATATCCAGTCAGTCAAACCTAGTCCAAGTCGAATTCCGCAAACAGAGTCCAAATGGTCTGGAGTCAAAAGCACAGTCAAACGAGCAGGAACCCAGCTGGGTAGCTCACCAAAGCACAATGTTGCTACCAGCAATGTGGTTGTGGCGAAGCCATCTTAAATAGGCTGAAGCCATGTGCTCTCAATCATGGGTCCCTGACTCAGCAGCTCTCCTTGTTCGTCGAGCCGTTCTGTGCGTGCGTCTCCTTATCTCCTCCTGTCTCTTCGACTGATGCCTCTCTGCAGCTGAAATTGGCTGTGCCTCCTCCACAGGAGCTGTCATACTAGGCTCTGTTTCTTTTTCAACATCCCATGCGTCAGTCCCGCTTGCCTCTGCAACTTCTTGCCTTTGAGGTAGCTGCACTCCCTCCTCCACTGTCACACTGCCTGCTTCTTCAGAGTCCGACAGCATGCCCATGACAGTTACTTGTAGTCCTCTTGACCACCGGTCCTGCAGAGCTAATAGGCAAGAGGCTGCTCCCCCAACAGACTCTCCAATTTGTTAGCTTCACTTAACTGGTGGGTAAGACTACTCAGGGGCAGCCAAGCATCAGGATCCGTGGCATGGCTCTCATCTCTTAGCCACTCTGTTGGCTGAACTGGCAGGCAACATGATCCAGGCAGTGACTGGGTCTCAGGAACTCTGCCTCTCAGTAATGCCTCTTGCCTGTTGGACTACAAGTATCTGTGCTCCAGGAGCTTAAGGTGTAGTTGCCACTGACTTTGCTTACCCATTGACTCTGTGGAGCTGTGACTTCAGCTAAGCTGTGACTGCCTCTGCCCCACAGCATAAAGGAAATCTAACATTGCATCTTTGTCAAGTGCCCAATCTCCCCACCACTATGCTGAAACACAAGACTCCTGACATGAGCAGAGGAGTTACAGCAGCTGTCCTCAGAATCAGCTCCACAGTCAGGGGGCCTGAGTAAAAAGAGGGACAATCTCCCCCTCTTGCCCTGCCTGCACACTCCGCCTGAATGTTAAAGCACTGTGGTATTGCCTCAGGTTGGAAGGCAGAGATGTGTTTCTCTCTTTATTTATGAATGTGGTTCTGTGCAAACAGTTCTCTGCATGATGCAAGGGCCTCTTTGTAATCATGCATTGTTCAGCCCCTGGGATCAATCAAGCCCTTCAGCACTGGTTCATATCCCTTTGCCATGCAAATGGTTGGAATACTTCAGCTCACTACGCTTCACACCTAGGAGAGTAAATAACCTCCTGTAGGTTCTTTTTAAAAAATGGTTTCAGAATGCATCTGTTGACAAAGTATAAAAGGCGCTTTTCTCCTTTTCTTTGATGTGCAGATTTCTGAGGATGAATGTATTCAACTTGAAATCACAAGAGACAAGATTTCTGTGATTTCCCCAAATAGAGGAGGAGCAGGTGTTAATCTAACAGCACATATCATATCGAGATGAGAGGACTCATATCCACTCATGAATCCTGTGTCCTGGAATTACAAGTACCAATGAATAACAAAAAGAAAATTAGATTCTGAAAAGCGCCGCTAAGAGTGCTAGATGCCGTCTCGGTGGGCAAAAGACTGGAGGTGTTCTGCTAGCTAGGTTAATTTTAGAAAGAAAGTGATTACCATTGGACTTTTCTTTTTGCAGTAATGGGCACAAAGAATTCATAATTAGTTTTAGTTCAAGACAGTACATCCATTTTTGATGAGTTAGTGTAGCCCATGTACTTGTGGCTGATTTCCCTGTTCTCCCACTAGCAAGGACCTGGGCTTAGTGGATCTGCAGCTGTGGCACAAACCAATGAGCCATTACATACTGAGTCTCTAAGACATATTTTAGATTCTTTTTTAAAAAAAGTTTCTAACCCACATTGCCAGTGGCGAATTAACCTTTTTGCCACCTATAGGCAAAAAGGCTTTTGCCACCCTTAAAAACAAAGCAGCTGCTTTGCGGCAGCAGCAATACTGTGGGGAGAGGGGGTGAGAGGTAAGTCCCCCCTTTACTTCAATTTTTTTAAAGCCACAGCAGCAGCGGCAATAGCTGCTGTGAGGAGGGGGACATAGGAAGCTGCCATATACAGAATCAGACCACTGTTCTATCTAGCTCAGTATTGTCTTCACAGACTGGCAGTGGCTTCTCCAAGGTTGCAGGCAGGAATCTCTCTCAACCCTATCTTTGAAAAGCCAGGGAGGGAACTTGGAACCTTCTGGTCTTCCCAGTGCGGCTCCATTCCCTGAGGGAAATATCTGACAGTTCTCACACTTCTAGTCTCCCATTCATATGCAACCAGGGCAGACCCTGCTTAGCTAAGGGGGTAAGTCATACTTGCTATCACAAGACCAGCTCTCCTCTCCTAAGGAGAGGAGGTGAATGGGCAAGAGGAAATTCCCCCCTTTTGCCGCCTAAAAGTTCACTGCTGCTGGCAGCAGGTTGGGACACGGTGGTGGCGGCTGGCTGCAGGGAGGGTGGGAGGGGCAAGGAGGGGAGAGTGCCCCCTTTTTTTTAACCTCTAAGAGTCCACTGCTGACTGCAGTGAACTTAGCTCCTTCGTGCCTCCTCCCAAGTGAATGCACTCAGGCTGAGGCTCTGCTATAGAATGCAGCCCATTTCTGGCTTTCCTCCCAAAGATTCCTTTGGATGGAGCAGTATATTAATGAAACGAATGTATGAATGAATGAATGAATGATGGAACCTAAGCAAGTGAAGCTTGTCCCAGTCCTGCCATTTTTCTACATGCCAGGAAAAGTTTCACCTGCTTAATTCTGTGGATCAGGTTGCAGTTTGCAATAATATGGCCCGAAAAAAGATGACAAGTCTAGTTTTACAGCTACTTAAGGGACTGTCTTTTCTCAGATGTTCCCTCCTTTGCACTCCAGTGAACATCAGCGGTCCTGTTCTGTTCGCCAGCCAACTGAAGAGAGATGGGCATGAATAAACGGCACTAGGGATGTGCGTTTCGTTTCAGATACAAAACGTTTTGTGCACAAAACAGGCCATTTCGGCTGTTTTGTAGCCAAAACAAAACGTCCCTGTTTCGGATACAAAACATTTTGTTGTTTCGGCTGTTCTGGAACTCCTTTTTGCAATCACAAAAAGTCTTTCTCCTTCAGTCTCCATTTTGAGTTTTGACATCTGTTTGAATTTCCAGCCCTTCTAGCCCGCAGATTGGCCAGCGAAAGCACGGGCTGATCTGCTGGCAATTGCTTCCTTATTCCTTTTAAGCAAATTTAAGGGTAAATTTTACCCTCATTGGCTAGTAGGGCAGTGTGCATTTACTCTCATTGGCCAGTGGGGCAGTGTGCATTTCATTGTTGTTGTTTCACACTGTTTTGTGTATATCAATTGCATTTCGGGCGGGGGGATGTGGATGTGCATGACCTTTGGAAATCTGCCTGATTTTCCCCAAAGCTCTGCTGTTGTTGATGTGTGATGTTGATGTTATTTGGGGTGGATTCGGGGCAGAAAGGGGGCTTCGGGGGCATAACAGTGGTTCAAATGGTAGTGCCCCAATGGCTGTCTGCTGCCACCCAGATTCCAAAAGAATTGGGAAAAGATCTGATTTTTAAAGAATTTCTGAAGTTGACATGTCTTTGGGGCAGACTCGGGGCAGAAAGGGGACCTGAGCGGCAAAACAGTGGGTTGGGTGGCAGTGCTCCAAGGGGTGCCTGCCACAACCCAGATTCCAAAGGAATAGGGCAAAGGCGGATTTCTTAGAAATTGTTGAAGTTTACCCTTCTTTAAAGTCCCCCCCCCTAGGGAATAATGGAGGTTTCAGCAGACCCATAACTCCACCTGGGGGGCACTGGGCTGGGAGTGAGTGCTGGTGTAGTGCTCATAGGGTGCCAACCACCCCCATGGGTTGCTAACCCATGGGGTTCTGGGTTCTGTTGTTTCTGAGGTGTTCTGAGTGTAGATTCTCTGGTAGCATATGAGATTTTCAATGAGAAGCCATGAAGCCACTCTCACATGCTACCAGAGAATCTGAATCTACACTCAAAACATCTCAGAAACAACAGAACCCAGTACCCCATGGGTTAGCAACCCATGGGCGTGGTTGGCATCCTATGTGCTCTACACCACCACTCATTCTGGGCCACCCCGGTGCCCCACAAGTGCAGTTATGGGGCTGCTGAAACCTCCATCATTCCCTATGGGGAAGAACTTGAAAAATGTGTAAACTCCATTAAATCTTTAAAAATCAGCCCTCTGCCCAATTCCGTTGAAATAATTCTGGCAGTTTCTTTGCCCCCACTGGGCACTACCACCCACCCTACTCTGCTCTGGACCACCCCTTTTCCCCCAACATGAAGCTATACTTCTGTTGAAACCTCCATTATTCCCTATGGGAAAAATCCTATACTTCAAAAATTCACCAAAGATCAGCCCTTTGCCCAATTCCTCTGAAATGTGGGTGGTAGTTTCCACCCTTTGGGCACTACCACCCCCACCCACTAGTTTTTCCCTGGGGGCATTTTTAAAAATCTAAAACATTTTGGATTCGGGTTTTGCAATTTCGAACAAAGAACAAAATTGGGGTGTTTCGGATTGGCTGGTTTTGAACAAAGAACAAAATTGGGGTGTTTCAGATTCGGGCAAAAAACAAAACAGAAAAAAACACAAAACGCACAACCCTAAACGGCACAGTCCCCCCCCCCCATTGTAGTGCCAACACTGCAGAATACACTCCCTAAGGAAGCCCACTTGTCCCCTCTTCCATCAACTGGTCAATAAATGGTTTTTCTGGGTATAGCACTATAGTTCCTTCTTTGTGCATTTTGGAAAGCCCCTATTCATTCATTACTCATCATCGTGTCAACATCTATGGGCCTGTTCACATGGTGAAAACAATCACCAGTAAATGTTGTGCAGTTGGCATGCTCCCTATTTCTAGACACATGAACTGGAAATTTTCCATGTTATTGGGTTGGCACTGTGTGAACCTGACATCTACCCCTGCTAACTGAGCAAAAAGGCACCTTTTTAAGGTGGTAATTCTTTTTATTTAGCAGGAGGAGAGCAACTGCCCTTATCCATCCCCAGCACAACATCCCTCCAGTGACTGTTGCTGGTGTCTATCTTATATTTCTTTCTTTTTTTAATTGTGAGCCCTATGGGGAGAGGGTGCTAGTTTATTTGGTTGTTGGTTTGTTTGTAAACTGCTGCTGGGACTTTTATTGGGGAAAAAAATATTCATCATAAGAACTGTCTTGCTGGATCAGGCCCAAGGCCCATCTAGCCCAGCATCCTGTTTCACACAGTGGCCCACCAGATGCCACTGTAAGCCTACAAGCAGGAGTTGAGGGCATGCCCTCTCTCCTGCTGTTACTCTCCTGCAACTGGTACTCAAAGGCATCCTTCCTTTGAGGCTGGAGGTGGCCTATAGCCCTCCAGGTGGTAGCCAATGATAGACCTCTCCTCCATGAAGTTATCCAGACCCCTCTTAAAGCCATCCAGGTTGTTGGCTGTCACCACATCTTGTGGCA
The DNA here is from genome assembly GCF_027244095.1 of Hemicordylus capensis. Taxonomy (NCBI): domain Eukaryota; kingdom Metazoa; phylum Chordata; class Lepidosauria; order Squamata; family Cordylidae; genus Hemicordylus; species Hemicordylus capensis. The sequence goes on along the minus strand of NC_069658.1, from coordinate 290,550,548 downwards.
GAGAATTACACAAGCTGATTGTGTGTTGTGTGAAAAGGTACCTCCCTTAGCTGGTCCTAAATTTCCTGGCAATCAATATCATGGGATGACTCCTGGTTCTAGTGTTATGTGAGAGGGAGAAATTTCTCACTATCCACTTTCTCCACTCCATGCATGATTTTATAGACCTCTATCATGTCTCCCCTCAGTCTTCTTTTTTCTAAACTAAATAGCCCCAGGTGTTGTAGTCTTGCCTCGTAAGAAAGGTGCTGTAGGCCCCTGATCATCTTGGTTGCCCTCTTCTGCACCTTTTCCAGTTCTACAGTGTCCTTTTTTAGATGTGGTGACCAGAATTGTACGCAGTACTCCAGGTGTGGCCGCACCATAGTTTTGTATAAGGGCATTATAATAGTAGCAGTTTTATTTTCAATCCTCTCCCTAATTATCCATACCATGGAATTAGCCTTTTTCGCAGATGCCACAAACTGAGAAAACATTGGTCCATTTACAAGCAATCTGCCTCACAAAGGAATGCTCAGGTGGTACTTTTGAGAATGTCAATGGATTTGCTCCATGAAAATCCATTACAGTATGTGTGGAAAACAAGAGCCACCAGAAGGGCAGATTCCACAGAGAACTTCAGTGCAAGAGAAATTTGCAAGCACCCCTTCCTTGTGTCATTGTCTCTACAATCTGTCCTTCTCTGGCTACCAGAAGAGAAAATCTGCTTTTAACACTCCTTGAAGCCCTGAGCTTTTACCAAAACAAAAACAAAAAGACATCCAGTAGTACTTTGCCCAAGGATGGTCAGTCCTGGTCCTGCTGCAAGCCAGCAAATTCCTATATATGTGTGATGTAATGATCTTTCACTTGGCATCTCCTCTTCAAGCCACAGGTTGGATCACCACCGTGGGCAGAGTCTATTATCTTTGTCCTAGTGGATATGCTTATTAAAAACAGAGATGGGGCCTCTCTGTGCTTTGCTATGACATTTCAACTTCTTTCCTTTGCACCAATGATCTTTATTCCTCCAGCAGACTATAATAAATAATCAGCAGGAACAAAATAGATGAATCCAAGTGCAAGCAAAGTTCCACCAATGCTCACAAAATATAAATGTTGATTTTGTGCAATGAGAAACAGTAGCTGGGCAAAAAAGCTAAAAGCAATTTCTGGTGCTGATATTACAGGAACATCTAAATTGAAAGTAATCTATTTTTATGTATTTGAAAGTACCTTCCATTTCAGTCTGCTTGTGTGCATTCTAGATATACAGTAAGCAATGTATCTCATCGACTTCTAGCTTAATATTATCATTTAAAAGACACTTCCTAGGCAGGAAATGTGTCTATAATTACTTTATTCAGAAGAACAAGACTTTTGATGAACTTCAGTGGAACTGATCCTTCATCTATTGAGATTAATGGACAAGTTTGGTAAATCTTAATTTTAGCTTATTGGAGGCACAATGAAAATTTATCTGTGTCATGGCTACTAAACCACATATATGTATTCTCTGTAGAGCTTCTGCTGTTATTGTACATTTTCTTATTGTACATTTTCAGTTCTTCCCTGAGCAGGGAACTTCTGAACCTTCCAAACTGAAGTGCTTGGGGAAGAGAAATGGTGCTGCAAAGCACAGCATTCCTCATGGATTACATTTGTGAACTCATGTCCTTATGTTCTATCCACCCTGGGGGGCACAACATTGCCAGCTGGTGGTCTGTACCTCCCCCTCCCCCTCCCAGTGTCACTCACAACCAAGAATGTCTTTTCTGGAAGTGTAAATTCTGGTTAATCAAACTTCCACAGCATTTCCCCCCTCAGCTTTTCTACTGTGACTCCCATAGAACTTGAAATGGAAGAAACAATGCTTGGTGTGGTCTTAAGTGTCTACTCATTCTCTGGACATTGTTGTCAATCATTAATCAATTCCTAAAACCCCACCTAATCAATCCCCTAGTCTCCTATTCAATCACCCCCATTTAATGACTTAGCTGCAGTCCTATGCACACTTTCCTGGGAGCCTGGGATGTGCAGAAACCTCATTTCTGCAAAAAAAAATCATTTGTCTTATCAAAAACTCTTTTCACCTCCCATGAAAGTTCACGGATGCTTCATCTTTGTGAAACTATGACATTCACTTCAAATTGCATTTTTGTTTCCAGATTTCATCACCTCACTGAACATAATTCAACTTTCTTCTGAGTAAACTAGTCTGGATGTTGTACAGTGTAAGGCAGTCATTAGACAGTTACCCATATACATGCTTACCAGTACTTGGAAGTAAAAAGAGATACTCAGGCTCTTTTACCTAAACATGACCTTCCACATCCTTCACCCTTAATGACAGAAAACTTGTCAAGTCAGGTCAACTGAAAAGGCCAGTTCTGACTTCTTCCAGGGCAGTCTGCCCTCCTTTGTTCTGGGGATACTCAAATATAACTAGTACAACTGGAACATTTGTTTTGTGCTAGAAAAGTCAATGTCTCCCATTGCCTTGACAGACATTTCCTTGAGACATCTTGGAGTCAGGAAAAATAACAGAAAGCAAGCAATGGATATGTCAGTGTTCTTCATTGCAAGGTCAATGGGCTAGGGTGGCTCCCATGAACCCCGAGTGGTGGCTCCCTTCCACAGTTTATTGGGCCTGTGAGAGGTCAAATACTCTGCAAAACCACCCTGGCTCCATGCAGAGGCAACTATTCCCACCGTGTAGTGCTGCATTTTGCTCACTGCTGGTGGGGTTCCTTTAAGAGAAATGGAGCCCTGTTGCACTCCAGCATCCTTGTGGAAAGTACACATAGTGTGCTGGGTAGTCCTCCCCAGTGCTTTCCCCTTAGAGTTCCCTGGGGGGTGCACTGGGAAGGATGACACTTCCCAGTGCTCCATGTGTAACTTCCAAGATGGCACTGGGGCTCAACAAGATTCTGTTTCTCTTAAAGCCCCCCACCCCACCTGCCCCGCCTGGATAGCAGTGAAGATCAATGGGATATTTGCACAATTTATATGTAATGCTCTAACGTGCTTACATTTTCCCAAGTCATCGTTTTCCCTAAATCCTCCTTTTCAAAGTTGTATTTCTAATATCTCTGATTTCTCTTTTGTATAGTGGTGGGTTTGTTTCCTGTTTAACAGATTGCAGATTATCGATTCTGCCAGTACACTGTGGTGATTCTAATATGAAAATATCAACACCTTTTCAATGCTATGCTAAATTCTAAGGTCTAGACTTTATACTAGTATTATTTCAAAATCACTACCAAAGTTTGAGTGAGTTGACATACATATAGTGGCAACTCTCATGCCATTGCTCCAATACATGCAGCAGCGTACCTGATTCTAGCAGTACTACTTGAGTTCATGGTAAGCTGTAGCACCACCCTTCACTGCTACTTGAAGAGCTCCTAAATAGCAAGGCTCTTGCCTTACATATCATTTTCAAGTGGTGATGAGTACCATCCAGGTCTGTCTTCTACCAGCTCTGGCAAGAGTTGACTGGGAAATTAGCTGTCTTGACAATGTACTACTGAGTAGTAATGGCTTGGGATTCTGTGCTGAGTTACTAGAAATATTGAAGTTGGGTATGGCACAACTTTTTTGCTTGTACCCTTGAAAATGTCCTCTGAAGTATTTTGCTCCCTAGTTGCTATCTGTATTCATGACAAAGCAAGATTAAACAATACATTTATCACAGGCTCTATGGTCATAAAATGTTTATATTTCCCCTTAAACCAGGACTGCTCAACTTAGTCACCCCAGTTGGACCACAACTCCCATAATCCCCAGCCACAGTGGTCAATAGTCAGGAATTATGGGAGTTTCAGGCCAATATCTGCAGGAAGGCTGAAGTTGAGCAGCCCTGCCTTAGACCAAGCAAAACCATTGTATGAATTGACTAATGGTACTCAAATGAGAATAAATCAGCAGGGCCAGGTTTGGAAAGAGTTCAACTGCCAAAGCAAAGCAGAGATGAATGAAGGAGGAGATTAGTCAAATGTGTCATGAGTTACCAAGCTGAGCAAGTCAATAGGTATCAGAGTCTTCTCCCCAACAGAGGCCATCAATAATAGCAGAAAGCAATCTCCATGTCATAGAAACTGAGATTTCTGAAAACGTAACAGAATGGGCTAGGCACTGAACCAGTTAGTCACTGAAATATTATATCATTCTAAATGCAAGCACCTCGGGGTACCATGCAAAGAATGAAAAGGTTAGGAGAAGTCAGTTGAAACTGATATGAAAACTTACCAGTTTCCACAGCTGGGAAACCGAATACTGTATACAAAAGTTTGTGGTCCAGAGAAGATGTGTTGAGGCACAGACAAAAACTCTGTAGGAGAACATCCAGCAACATGAAACTCAAAAATGTCAGCTGAAATGAAGGCATTATAGGCCATATAAATCTTTGTAATTATTTCGCACCAGAAGTCTAGAAATCAATTACTGAAAGTTAGCAGAGCTCCAGTATGTTAGGGAGCTCTTCTTCCAGCTTCCAAACACTGTAATTTAGCTGCTGAACAGTGCACTGATTGGCAGGTGAATGGTTGGATGTCTTGTTCAAAGAGAATTAAAGACCGACACACATGCACAGAGCCGGGGTGGGGTGGGGGTGGGGAGAGAGCTATCCGGCATCAAGCTGAGAGGTCTCCCATAGGCAAAAGGCTTCAGATCTAGTAGCAAGACAGATTGATCCCCTGACTTATAAGTGCTTCAGGGAAAAATGGTTTTCTGATTTAAAAATCAATGCTTTGAGGCTAGGGGGTTCTGTGTGGTCAGAATAAGGAGTAGTGTTAGTTAAGGAGAGTGGAATCCTCAATAACCATTCTCTAACTCATAACTCAGAAATAGGCAATCTATGGGCCAAGGTCTGAATCCAAACCTCCAGGACATGAGTTCATACTGCCAGCCCAGTCCAGCCACAAGGAAATAGACTCCTTGCGTATATTGGCAATTGTGATGCCTAGACTGTAGAGATCTCTTCCTAGGGAAACTTAGCAATGCTCTTCTGCTTTAACTTTTATACAGGTGGGCTTCCCCCCACCCCCAGTATCAGCAAAACCTCCTTTAGCTTATTGTGATTGTTGTACATTATATAATATATGCAGCTGATTGATGGTTGCATATGATATAGTGATTTACTACTGTAATTTTATATTATGGTTGCATTATATATTGATGTTTTGATAGGTTGGTTTTAAAAATCTCAGCTGCCATGGATATACTAGAAAGGTAAAATATTCCATTTAAAAAGTAAAATAAATAGTAACAGAATGAGAAGGTTACTAGATCCTACCACCAATGTTTCCACCATGATGTTTGGATCTTAATTAGGAATGGTCAAAATTTTCCAAGAGGACTTCCATTGTCAAACCTGTTGTTTTACTTTCAAATCTACAGATTCTAAGAATCCATTCATTTATTTTAGATTTAGGTTGCCACACTAGCACTGCTTGCTTGTTCTGGATCTTGTGCCTATGTACTTGACTCAGAGCTGCTCTTCATCATAATGAGATTTACAGCACTTTTGCACAGACAGTAATTCATTCCTGCATATATTTCACTGACACTGGAATTGTTTGTGAAAAGACAAGCAAAAGAGAACTTCCTGGACTCATGCCTGACAAAAACTATGCGGATTCTGACAAATCTGCTTTTCATTTTCAAAGCATTATTAGGTCTCATCAGAACCCCAAGATTTCACTCTGAATTCCATTATGATGATGATTATTCATGCCTGCTCCATTCTTCTAAAGAGTATTCAAGGCAGCTTACAAAGTGAAGTTAAAAATAACATTACAGCATTACAGTTCAAATACATAATACAAATACATAATTTCCAGAGGAATTTGACAGTCACCATAATTTAAGATTTATGGAATTTAATATTCATTAAATGCCTACCTACCACAAATTGTTTAATGCTGGAAGTGTTATTTTTTCAAATGTTTTATTTCTGTTCTTCCTCTTCTGGAGACTCCCTGTTGATATCAGTGCATTGACAATTCATAAGTGTAACATGTTGATTTTTAAAATGGGTTGAATGTTTCTCTGTCTAATTTGCTGCAGAAAGAAACTGCATGATCTTTACTAGAACACTAATCTGTTACTTGAAAAGGAAAAATATATTGGATTTTATTGTTTGTAGTGAAGCTATTATGTATAATTGGACAATGGGAAATGGGTGCAAAGAGCTGGCAAATTAGATTTCATGCAAAGGACTATCTAAATATTGAGAAACAAGTTTCAAAGAAGGCCTCTACAACTGAAGTTTTAAAAATTGTTTGCATAAAATAAGATGTTTGCTTAGGGATTCTTGCTGTACCAATGTGATTTAGTTTATCCACCAGAGATGGCTTAACTTCTAAGTGATCTTTGCATATAGATTACAAGGCCCACATACCAGCCACACTATTCAAAACAGACAAATCAGATATAAACAAACAGGATACTGTTTAACACTGTAGTAAATCCTTTCCCTATGGCAGGGCTGCTCAACTTCGGCCCTCCTGCAGATGTTGGCCTACAACCAGAGGCGTATCTAGGGGAAATAGCGCCTAGGGCAAGCACTGAAATTGTGCCCCTGTCCAAATATCTGACACTCATCTTTTGGATAACTTTACCATAATATCAGCTCAAAAATACAAGTAAAGCTCGTTAATCTCTTAATTAACAAATTATGACACTACAACTGCACCTTCCTTGCCTTCACTGATGCAAATTGGTCTATGATGTGATCAAAGTCAGTTTCTTCTCTTTTTGCACTCAGCAGAGCAAGTTCACAGAGTTTGCCTTGACCCATAGAGGCTGTACATGTACATTCTCAATTTGAGAATGAGAGCAAGTAAGGGCAATGTACATGGACAGCCAAACACTTTTGCAAAAAGGCTGAAACTCCTTTTTGGAAAAGGGGATTGGTTTGGGGGTTTTTTGGCACTGCCAGGGGGGAAAAATCATACAAAAAGGGTTTCTTCTTATTCCTAGCCAAAAGATTTTGACAGCCATGATCTGCGCTCTGCCCCAGAACCTGCTCTCAGTTAGGAAATCAGCCCTCAGACAGATTACAGAATAGCAGAGTGCTTCTGTGCATGCATAGCATGCATCACTATTAAGTAACAATCACCTGCCCCTACATCTGGTTTAGCAGGCTTGGTTTTCAAATTAGGGGGATGCAACTGACAGTCAGTCACCTTTAAGTGGCACAGCCAGGAAATGCTTGGCTAACAAGCAGAAGGTTGCTGGTTTGTATCCTCACTGGCATGAACACCTATATCGGGCAGCAGCAATATAGGAAGATGCTGAAAGGCATCATCTCACACTGCGAGGGAGGAGGCAATGGTAAACCCCTCCTGTATTCTACCAAAAGAAAATCACATGGCTCTGTGGGCGCCAGGAGTTGAAATCGACTTGACGGGACACTTTGCCTTTACCTTTAACTGACAGTCAGGTTTGAGTTATGTGGCCCATTTATTTTTTTAGAAACAAGCCACTGTTATCATATGAGTGTGGCTAGTGACCCCCAAAGAGATTTTTTACTTAGTGTGGCTTGGTTCACTTTCTTTAACTATCTGGGTGTTTTCTATTGAACTGATTATGCATTTTCCTGTAGATCTTGGGCATGATGCTCCTCCATTCATTCCCCTGCCAGAGTCTAATCCAGATGCAATCAAAATAATCTATTAAAGGTGTTGGATTATGTACAGGGGATCTTATTTTAGCCCAGGGACTGAACTTTATATTTTGGGTAACTTTCAGCTCTATGGTCTTAGCAATACCAATGTTGTACATGAAGGTCAAAAGATAGAACACGATGCACACAGCTTAAATCTAGCACTCCCACTGCATCTGGGCAGAAGGAATGGTCTACAACGGAGGGTTAAGTTTCCAGCTTTATAAGAATCTGGAAGTGTCTGATGGAGCCCTATGATATCCTCTTGTCTTGGGTCTCCACCACATTGGAATGTGGTCTGAGGTATAAAGCGGTGGTAAATATCCCTCCCACCTGAGAAATCTAATCTTACATTCAGGACTCTACCTGCTGACTCCAATATCTGAAATATTCCTTCCTCATACAATTTGGGAGGAGAGGAAAAAGGAGGGGGGGATTATGGAAAGAAGCCAATCAGGGTTCTTGAGGAACTTATTTGGCACTCCAAAATGTACAGCAAATGTGACTTTAAGGACAGAGGCTGGCTTTATAAAAATTGAATCTCGGGCCTGGCTTCTGATTATTTATTTCTGGTTGAAAATACATCTGTGACCAGTTGGTTTAATTCCTGAGTTTCTCTCAGTTAGTCCCCAGTCACTATGGTGTGCTACAGTAAGTAAGAAACTCGCCTCTCTAGGCTTAGACCCAGCTCAACTGCTGGAACTGGGTCTAGCGAATGCGAAAAGAGTAGTGAGACAACGCTTTGTTGATATTGAGATCCAAGAAAACTGGGCTGCGCTTCCAGAGTTTTATAGAGTTATAAGAACTAATATGGATCTTTCCCCCGCAAAATATCTGTCGACAATTACTTTTTCTAAGTTTCGATGGATATTCACGAGAGTAAGGGTTAATTCCTTTCCATCTGCACTTCTAGCTGGGAGGTTTCAGGGTGTGCCTTTAGAAGAACGACACTGTAGTTGTGGGTCAGGAGATACAGAAACTGTCGCACATATCCTTCTCTACTGTAAACTCCATTTATATCCCAGGGAACGTCTTATTGTTCCTTTAATATGTAAACTGGTAGATCAATCCGATGATAACCTTGTAAAACATCTGCTTTCAGATAAAGATGCTTCAATTTCTATTTCTGTAGCTAAGTTTAGTTATATTGCTTTTAAAAGGTATAATGGGATATCATCCTAATTTTAAACTGTGTGTGTGTGTATACACACACACACACACACACACACATTTTAATGTTTACTAGTTTTTATTCTCTGTTTGGTCAATGACTGTAAATAAAACTACTACTAAAGGGGGGGGGGAATTATGTAAGAAGAAGCCTAAAGATGCTGAACAGTTATTAAAAATACAGCCCTGTAGGGGAAAGCAGGAGTAGCACTCCCTCGGCAGGAAAAAGCCCAGAGCTAAGGTTACTAATACTAGGAGGATGGAGGCAGCCTCTGAATCACAAAAGCAAACATTTCAGTGGTTCATTTTTTGCACAATGTGCACACAGAGAGGCACAAACTCCTAAGACCCCTGAAGACTGGCACAACATTCCTCCCTCTCTTGAAAGACTGTGTGTGTGTGTGTGTGTGTGTGTGTGTGTGTGTGTGTGTGTGTGTGTGTTTAAAAAAACAAACAAACCTGAACCCAAGCGACAAGAGAACGACTGACAAAGAAACAAATTGGGGAGCAGCGATGCAAGGGGGAGGGAGAATAATAATCTACTCTTCATGAATGGAGCGGCAAACAAATCAAAACCTGGAACAGTTTAGAAAGGAGACTTTAAAGACAAAGCAAAACAATGAGCGTTTGTCATAGCATTATTGCACAGCCTTAGCAAATACGATTTCTTTAAAGTTCTTTTAAAACCCAACCCACCTAGAATCTCCAGAGCCAAAGGCTGAGCGGGATGGAGAAGATCTTACTAGGGTTGTGCATTTTGGTTTTTTTTCCTGTTTTGTTTTTGGCCCGAATCCAAATCCGAAACACCCCTATTTTGTTCTTTGTTCGAAATCAGCCAATCCAAAAGACTCCAATTTTGTTCTTTGTTTGAAATTGCAAAATCCGAATACAAAACGTTTTGGATTTTAAAAAATGGCCCCGGGGGGAAACTAGTGGGTGGAAACTACCACCCAAATTTCAGAGGAATTGGGCAAAGGGTTGGTTTTTGGTGAGTTTTTGAAGTATAGGATTTTTCCCTTAGGGAAGAACTGAGGTTTCAGCAAAAGTATAGCTTCATGTTGGGAGGAAAGGGGTGGCCCAGAGCATAGTAGGGTGGGTGGTAGTGCTCAGTGGGAGCAAGGAAGCTGCCAGAATTATTTCAAAGGAATTGGGGTGAGGGCTGAATTTTAAAGATGTAATGGAGTTTGCGTGTCTGTAAAGTTCATCCCCATAGGGAAAGATGGACCTCCATAATTCCTGCCCCATAACTGCACTTGGGGGGCACCAGGGTGGCCCAGAGTGAGTGGTGGTGTAGAGCACATAGGGTGCCAACCACCCCCATGGGTTGCTAACCCATGGGGTACTGGGTTCTGTTGTTTCTGAGATGTTTTGAGTGTAGATTCAGATTCTCTGGTAGCATATGAGAGTGGATTCATGGTTTGTCATTGAAAATCTCATATGTTACCAGAGAATCTACACTCAGAACACCTCCACTCACTCCCAGCCCCACCAGTGCCGCCCAGGTGGAGTTATGGGTCTGCTGAAACCTCCATTATTCCCTGGGGGGGACCTTAAAGAAGAGTAAACTTCAACAATTCCTAAGAAATCAGCCCTTTGCCCTATTCCTTTGGAATCTGGGTTGTGGCAGGCACTCCTTGGGGCACTACCACCTGAACCACTCTTCTGCCCCCAAAGCCCGGCCCTTTCTGCCCCGAATCCACCCCAAGTAACATCAATATCACACATCAACAACAGCAGAGCTTTGGGGAAAATCAGGCAGATTTCCAAAGGTCATGCACTTCCACATCCCCCCCCCCATCTGAAATGCAATTGATCTACACACAACAGTGTGAAACAACAACAATGAAATGCACACTGCCCCCACTGGCCAATGAGGGTAAATGCACACTATCCCACTAGCCAATGAGGGTAAAATTTACCCTTAAATTTGCTTAAAAGGAATAAGGAGGCAATTGCCAGCAGATCAGCCCATGCTTTCGCTGGCCAATCTGCAGGCTGGAAGCTCAAACAGATGTCAAAACTCAAAATGGAGACTGAAGGAGAAAGATTTTTTGTGATTGCAAAATGGAGTTCCAAAACAGACGAAACAACAAAACATTTTGTATCCGAAACAGGGACGTTTTGTTTTTGGCTACAGAATTTTCTGTTTTGAGCATTTGAGAAATGGCCTGTTTTGTGCACAAAACATTTTGTATCCGAAACGAAACGCACATCCCTAGATCTTACTTTTGGGAATAGCCCGAGAGAAATAGCCACAACACAGAAGAGTTAAGGAGAATCGGGGGGAGGGAGGTGCCGCAGGGAAACAAGAAATAAAGCTTTGCTGAGAGCAAACAGTCAGTGTGCAAACTGATTTCTTCCCGTGTCTGCCCACCCCCCTCTGCCTTGAATTCTTTCCTTTATTTTGCACCAGCAAAACCAACACAAAAACATTCTCACATGCACACACTCTGTCTGTAGCTAGGGACATTCAGAGGGAGAAGGTACGGAGCAGCGACAGAGCAAAAACTGAAGCATAACTCCTCCCGCCCCTTTGCTTGAAAGAGGCACAAATCTTTCTTAAAGCAGGAGAAAATGTTTCTCCAGGAACATTCCATCACTGAGTGGGGGGTGGGATGTCTCCAAGTGTATTTGCAGTCCTAACTCTGAGTATGTATAAAAATATTTTACCAAACGGCCCCCCCACCACTTGCTTCATTAAAAACACAGCAGACAAAGATCTGACTCCAGCCAACTTATCTATTAGAAATGGGAACTTCAAAAAGTGCTATAGGCTGCTGCTACCGTGAAATGGTATATATCGGTGTGCAAAGACTTTCTGCCATGATCTCTCCTATCCATATTCTTCCTCCCCTGGCAAGTTGTCCGGCATTGCATTACAATGGGTTTTTTATTTCTATTTTTTACCTTTTACCTTACCAGACTGAGGGGCTCCTTCCCTTCCCACTTTGCATTCCCCACCCCTCTGCCTGCACCCCACATGCCATTTGCACTCGCCATGACTTCAATGCAATTTCCATGATCTGAATAATTGTCCTGATCTCTCACCGTGCTCCCAGTTGCTCACTCTCTGTCCTGCTCAGCAAAACCTCCCTCCACGTGTGCACAGTGTAGCCAGGCGATGAAACTTCAGGGCAGGCAGCAGAATGAAGCAAGTAGGTCGTGACTCATGAGTAGACTAGCTGCTCCCTCCCTGTCCTCCTCAGTTCAACCAACCTCCACGTGTGCAGTGCAGCCGGCTCCCTCCCTGTCCTTCACAGCTCAACCAATCTCCCTCCACGTGTGCAGCCGGCTCTGCACAGTGCTGGGAAGGGAAGAACCGGCGGCAGCCCGCCTGCCAGGCACCACTGTGTGAGGGGGTGTGGGTGCAACAGGTCTGCGGCTGCCTGGGCACCCTCAGAGACCCTGCCGCAGTGGTGAGCAGCAGCGGCCCGCCCAGAAGTGGTGGTGGCGGTGCGGGTGTGTGTGTCAAAAAACAATTTTAAAGAATTTTTTTTTTAATGGTGATTGGGTGCGGGGGTGGGGCATGGCAGGCTCTTTGCACCCTCCCTGCAACTGCACCTAGGGCACGTGCCCTGCCTGCCCCCCCCCCGTTACGCGTCTGCCTACAACTCCCACAATCCCTGGCTATTGGCCACTTTTGCTGGAGATTATGTCCAAAAACAGCTGGGGCTTGTGATCAAGTTATTTAACAGTTCTTCAACAAAGGTTCAAATCCAAACAGGAATAACTTTTCTGCAGTTTACCAGTTACAGCATCTTGTTACAGCATGAGAGAACCACCATGACAAGTCTGTGTGAGGAGGTGGCAGGTATGACTCCAGGTATACGAACTTGATAGCACATGGCTTCAGGAAGATGTGAGGACACCATGCATTTTTTACTACTATGGAAAGTATAATCAATCCTTCCAGTGAGTCTTAAGATGATAGTGTGCTGAAGTGTAGTTGTTTTCACAAATGAAGTTACAAATTATTTACTGTCTACTGAACAGAAAGGTGAAATTGCAGTGATGGACTTCTTGAACTAGTGACTGCTTTCTGCTTCTCAGAAAATTTCATCTTCCATCAAAAGGCATAACCTGAAAACACACAGTGATTTCCAATCAAAACAAAAGCAGTGTTTTCTGCAAACATACCATTTTGCCTTTGTCTGGAAACTCTTGCCCAAACATCTAGTAGGCCACAGCAGGAGAAATTATGTGAAGAAAATCTTGTTATATTGTTTGGGAGCAGTTTCATGACCTTTTCATAACCACTTCTTAACTTGCTTCTGTCCAGAAGAAAAGATTGTCTTGCTGAGATCTTTCAACAAGGTGTGATAGTCTTTGATGACATTGCTATTATCAAAGAACTAAGTATGTTCCCTCAACATTTGATAACCTTGCATACAGTTGTATTGAACAGTAGAGATGTGCAAACTGGCTCAACTTCAAGCCAGTTCAGCGTCAAACCGGTTTGGTTCGACAGTTCGGGGTCGAACCGAAGCATCCCCTGTTCGGTCCGACCCTAGACAGAACATCCCCTGACTGTTTGGGGGGTGGGGGGTTGCATACTTTTTTTGTTTTTGTTTTTTGTATTTAAAAGTTATGGTTGCAGGGGAGTAATAGCAGGAGAGAAGGCATGTCCTCAACTCCTGCCTGTAGGTTTCCAGTGGCATCTGGTGGGCCACTGTGTGAAACAGGATGCTGGACTAGATGGGCCTTGGGCCTGATCCAGCAGGGCTGTTCTTATTCCTTCAGTGTCTATTGCTGGTCTCTATCTTACATTTCTTTTTTAGATTGTGAGCCCTTTGTGGACAGGGAGTCATTTTATTTGTTTGTTTGTTTATATCTATTTAAACTGCTTTGGAAACATTTGTTGAAAAGCAGTATCTAAATATTCGTCATCATCATTGTCACACCTATAACAAACGCAAGCCCAGCCCACCTAAGAGAAGGCTCTAACTGAGCCATGCCTCTCTGAGCCTCGTGGGCTGACTAGGTTTAAAATTAATTAAAAAGAAAAGAAGAATTTCTGGTAGATTGTCTCGCTGTCGCCAAGCACTCCTTGGTTAACAGAATTACCCCTGATGGGAAGAGGAACGCTAAAACTTCCTGTTCCTGCTTTCCTTTTCTAGCAGTCAAATATAAAAATTGGGTCCCACTTATATAAGCTTAAGTAGAGAGTAGCAGGTTTAGCACCTCTGGTTGAGGCAATGTGGCTTCCCCTCCCCCTCTCCCAGAGGCAATCAAACACGCTGAGAGGGCTTGTAAAAACAAAGAAAATAATTTATTAGTTTACTCCCCCCGCAAAAAAAAGAGTCAGTCTTAGGCTTTATTGTAACAGTTGCAAATAGGAGTTAGCTTAGTGGTTACTAGAGTTTTTCAGAACACCCAGATTGTCTCAGGTGGTGCTTAACATTCATTACTAGACTGAAGTTGAAAATATGTAGTTGTGAAAGCAGATACTTAGGTATACAAAGCAACATACACACAAGAAAATAACTTCTTACTAAAGCACTTTCTCCTGCTTCTAAACCTCTGAAGCCATGAGCCTTGGCTTCCTCCCCTTGGACCTCACCAGGACTTAGGTGAGATCAGCCCCTGAAATCCTGGACCCCCAGGGATTTGCAAAACTCACTGTGAAAGAATCTGGCAAGACTCCATTCTTCCTCTACTACCTGGGCACCCGTTCTTCCCAGAAGACCCTCAGGAGCCCTTTAGTCCTGCCCAACTTCTTGACCAATTGGGTCATGACCTAGGGTTTACAGACTGTCAATCAAGGAAAAACCACCTTTTATGTTAACCTTGTAATTGCTGGCTGGCTGCCCACTACAGTATCCTGCACCTCCAGTACACTATTGCTCGAGGTATAGATTTGGAGAAAGAGACAGATTTGGGAGTTCTTACAGCCAAAACTCTGGATACCTTTGCTCCATCTCAACCAGAGGCTTATCTAGGGAAAACAGCGCCTAGGACAAACACTGAAATTGTTGGGAATTCTCTCTGGTAGGAGAAACCCTTTTTCATTATAGCAGAGTGCACAGAGGCACAACACAGCAGAATTTAGTTAGGCATGCATGTATGCTAAGAGTAAAGTAACTTGGAGCCAGTTCATAGTTTCAAATAAATATATATGGTATTTATTACAGAACTCCATTCTGGACAGGAAAGTGAGGAGTTAGGATCTCTAATCTAGCTAGCTAGCTGGATGCAGATGGATTCTGCATCTCTGCACACATGGTACAGGGGAGAGGAGCTTGCATGTTGCAAGTTAGAAGGAACAGGAAGAGAAGGGGAGAGAGGAAGTGCAAAGAAGGAAGGAAGGAAGTTAGTCCTTAAGAGTAGCAATCTACATTCCAAAGGGATAGTGTCAGAGCAGTAGAGAAGGGATGACCAATGTCCTGACCCTCTAGCCCTCTGACTCACTAGTCTGTCCTCCACTGTCACTGAGACAAGAGACAGAACAAAGTCCTTAACTTCCAAGAGAAATTGCGGCTCCTGTCCAAACATCTGACACCCATCTTTCAGATAACTGTACCATAATATCAGCTCAAAAATACAAGTCGAGCTCGTTAATCTTTTAATATTTCAAAAAATATTTAGCAATGGACATAGACAGACAAAAAATGCTGGGAAACTACAAATTTCAGTATGCTGGGGCTCATGAAATACCCAAATACTATGTGGAGGTGTACTTGGAAAACTAAACAGAAATGCCTGTCTAATTCTCTACTATGCATTGTAGCATCACTATTACATAAATTTTAAAAATAAATGGAGAATTTGCCTTTCCCAGATACTCTGAAAATAATTAAAGGATATGCAGAGTAACCTTTGTCAGTGCTTGGAATATATTCTAGTCTTTCAGAAAGACAGTTAAAATGAGAGAAAGAGAGCAAGAAACTCCCAGTGGGCCTTAATATTAAGGATTTCACACTGATTCAAAGACAAACTCACCATTAATAGCCATATTATTAAGACATCACATTTAACTCACTTATCACAAAAAGCAAAATAAGAGCAGATGAATACAATCCTAGCTCACAAACTTCAGCTCAGTATTCACAAGCCCTGTACATAGTGCCAAACTGAATATGTGTACAGTGAGTTATATTATATTAAATTAAAAAATATATATCTGTAGCCCCTTCAGTGGGCTTCCTAAAGGCCATGGGGGAGAGCTGCAAAGGACCCCCCTCCCCCCGCCGGCCTTTTAATTCACCGCTGCAGCTGTCCTGGGCTGATTTTGGGGCCTGATCAGGCCTACAAAGATCGGCATGGTGGCCATTTTGGAGGCCACCATGCATGCTCCAATGGCCTCTGCAAGGCCTGGCAAGGCCTATGGCCTTGCAGGGACCATTGGAGCATGTGTGGTGGACATTTTTAAAAATAATTTTCAAAACAAAAAATGGCCTCCAAAAACAAAATGGCCACTGCACATGCTCAAATGTCCTCTGCGAGGCCTGGCACTCACAGAGTCCATTTGAGCATACGCAGTGGCCATTTTGTTTTTGGCAGCCATTTTTTTTTTTTAATCATTTTTAAAAATGGTGACCCCCTTTAAGTGGCGCCCGGGGCATGTGCCCTGCCTGCCTCACCCTGGATACACCCCTGATCTCAACTCTCTGCACAAGGGGAACGGCAGGGACAGATCTCACACCATGGTCCAAGGACATGGCTCTGCCTTCTTCCTTTGATCCAGAATATTATCTTGAGGATCCAGTAAGTGAATCAAAGCCAATCACTGACACAGCACAGTCGGAGGCAGTGCCTGCAAAATCAAGCAAAGGCCATTTAAGACCAATTGTTCTTATGTGATTTGACTAGATCAATTTCAGTTTGTGACTCCCAAAGATGTGGACAAGCTGCTTGGATCGGTGAGGCCTACCACTTGTTCTCTTGACCATTGTCCGACATGGCTTATTCTGTCTAGCAGGGAGGCTGTTGTAGGCAGCCTGGTAGAAATCATAAATGCTTCTCTGGAGGGAGGGCAGGATGCCTCCTTGTCTTAAGGAGGCAATTATTAGACCTCTTCTAAAGAAGCCTGCATTAGATCCCTCAGAGTTGAGCAATTATAGGCCTGTCTCCAACCTCCTGTGGATGGGCAAAGTAATTGAGAGAGTGGTGGCCTCTCAGCTGCAGATGGTCTTGGAGGAAACTGATTATCTAGACCCATTTCAAATTGGCTTTTGGGCAGGCTATGGGGTGGAAACTGCCTTGGTCGGCCTGATGGATGATCTCCAATTGGCAATTGACAGAGGGAGTGTGACTCTGTTGGTCCTTTTGGACCTCTTGGTGGCTTTCAATGCTATTAGCCATAGTATCCTTCTGGAGTGTCTGACGGGGTTGGAGGTTGGAGGCACTGTTTTACAGTGGTTCCACTCCTACCTCTCAGACAGGTTCTAGATGGTGTCCATTGGAGATTGTTGCTCTTCGAAATCTGAGCTTAAGTATGGTGTCCCTCAAGGCTCCGTACTCTCTCCAATGCTTTTTAACATCTACATGAAGCCACTGGGACAGATCATCAGGGAATTTGAGCAGGGTGTTATCAGTATGCTTATGACACCCAGATCTACTTCTCCATGTCAACTTGTTCAGGTGATGGCATATCCTCCCTAAATGCCTGCCTGGAAGCAGTAATGGGCTGGATGAGGGAAAATAAACTGAAGATGAATCCAGATAAGATGGAGGTACTCATTGTGCGGGGTCAGAACTCCAGAGATGATTTTGATCTACCTGTTCTGGATGGGGTCACACTTCCCCAAAAGGAACAGGTTCGCAGTCTTGGAGTACTCCTGGATCCACACCTCTTCTTGGTTTCTCAGGTTGAGGCAGTGGCCAGGGGTGCTTTCTATCAGCTTCAGCTGATACACCAGCTGCATCCATTTCTTGAGATGAATGACCTCAAACAGTGGTACATCTGTTGGTGACCTCCAGACTTGACTTTTGTAATGCGCTCTACGTGGGGCTGCCTTTGTACGTCGTCCAGAAACTTCAGTTGGTTCAGAATGCGGCAACCAGGTTGGTCTCTGGGTCATCTCGGAGAGACCATGTTACTTCTTTACTGATGGAGCTACACTGGCTGCCAATAGGCTTCCGGACAAAATACAAAGTGCTAGTTATAACTTATAAATCTCTAAACGGCTTAGGTCCTGGGTATTTAAGAGAGCGTCTTCTTCGCTACAAACCTCACCACCCATTGAGGTCGTATGAGGAGATCCATCTCCAGTTACCGCCAACTCGTCTGGTGGTCACACAGAGATGGGCCTTCTCAGCTGCTGCCCCAAGATTGTGGAATGCGCTCCCTGCTGAGTTACAATCCTCCCCATCTCTGGCTATTTAAAAAAAAAACATTTGAAAACTCGTTCTTTTTATCCAAGCCCTCTCAGGTTTTAAATTTAAAAATACAGTTTGTTAATTTTATGGTTTTTAAATTATTGTATTGTTTTAACTTTTATATTTGTTATATGTTGAACTGTTTTAACTTTTATATGTGTTTTAATTGTTGTTAACCGGAGATGCAAGTTTGGACAGGGTATAAATTTAAATAAATAAATAAATAAATAAATAAATAAAACCCCAAAAGCTTTTTCAGGGAAAGAGTGGAACATCCTAGTTTAACTAGCCAGCAACCCTATATAACCCTCGGTAAGCTCTAGAGCTCTGCCTGTTCTGGTACTATGATCCAGTTTGATCTTCCCTGCCTCCCTAAGAACTGTCCAAGATCCTGAACTCTAGGCCAGACTGCCAGTGTTTTCTTATACGTTGTGCTCATATTTAGAAATAATGGGCAACAATAGTTTGGCACTATGTGAATGAGACTCCTCCTCTTGTGTTTCCCTCCTACCTCTTTCACACATGCTAGGGGGAAAGTAAAACATTTTGCTTTCACTTTAAGAAGAAACCTCAATTACATGTTATCTGAGAATGCAGGGAATTGTGCTTTGTTAACTAAAATTAGAACAAACCAGAATATCAATCTACAGTTTGATCCTGGTTTGTTCTGACTTAGTTAACAAACCACAGTGCTCTGCATTCATACATACATTGATACATTATCTTCTCACATGCAAAAGAGCAGGAAAGGGGAGAGAGGGTATGCAAACTTGTGGCTATCTGAGGCTTATTCTCATAACTGGCACGCACACATCATATACTAGCATCACATTATGCAAGAAATACCAAAATATACACAAACACTGGACCCAGAGATCCAGTTTATGTGAAGAACAATAGGTACATATTTATGAAGTTGTTGCTGTAGAGTGCTTGTACTGTCTGTGTGCAAAAGTTTTGTGTGTGTTTTTTTACACAAAAGGGTCAAAGTAATTAGAATTATGTGATAATATCAGACATGTATCCAGGGTGGGTCAGGCAGGGCACATGCCCTAGGTGCAGTAGAAGGGGGGCGCAATGTGTCTGCCATGCCCCACCCCTGCCCCCACCACGACAATTTTTTTTTAAAAAAAATTCTTTTTAAAAAAATTTTTTTTTAGTCCGGGCCGGCGGCGCCCCCCCCCCAAGGCACCCCCCCCCCTCGTCAGATGTGCTGTGGCTCACCAGTTGCGAGCTCTGTCTGGGCGGGGCTCCTAACTACAGAGCTTTCCTCCCTCCCTGTTGGCAGCCCCGCCTTCTCCCAGAAGCTGCTGCAGCCTTACTGGTTCTCCTGAGTTCTGCCTTGTTGTGCTGCGCCCTCATTAGTATGCAGCCAGTTGCCCAGTGAGGAAGCGAAGCGGAATGGGATGGAGGAGGGAATTGTTTGCTGGGCTGCTCTCAAGGAAAGTACAAACAACACCTTATGATAAAGCCCTTATCTGTTTTCCCCATCTCTGTGTGTGTGTGTGAGTGGGAGAGGGAGAGGGAGAGGGAGAGGGAGAGATTTCTAAAAAAAACCCCTTGCTTAGAAGCCACTGGCATTTGATTTGTGTGTATGTGTTTCTTCCCTTCTCAGCTCAAAAAGTTGTGTCTGTGTTCTGTACTTGGAAAGCCCGTGTGCGTGTCTTCCTCACTTCCCTCCTCCTGCCCCTGATTTGGAACGGCTTATTTACGTGGGAGAAAGACACACACACACACACACACACACTTGAAAAATCCCCCTTTTTGTTTTGCCTTGTGCTCCCGCCCCCTTGGAATGCAGGCTTTCAAGTGGAGACAGTACTGCTCTCACTCACACACACACGGGGGAAACACACACACACACAGTGACTTCTAAGCAAGGGGTAGAAATATCTGCCATGGATATTATCTCCACGGGACTTCACAATTTTGCTCAGTCTCCTGCCTCTGACAGTGGCAACTACTCATATTTCAAAGGGAGGTGAAAACACATGCAAAGTGCACATTGTAGGAGAAGATATCTGAAAAAGGCAGTACCCTCATTTTTCATAATGTGGTGGAATTTAGCCCTAAGGCATGGATATTTATGTCCCTCCAGCTATGTAACACCAATTATTCTTGCTCTACTTCTCATTTATTTATTTTATTTATTTTTATATTTTATATCCCGCTCTTCCTCCAAGGAGCCCAGAGCGGTGTACTACATACTTAGGTTTCTCCTCACAACCACCCTGTGAAGTAGGTTAGGCTGAGAGAGAAGTGACTGGCCCAGAGTCACCCAGCAAGTATCATGGCTGAATGGGGATTTGAACTCGGGTCTCCTTGGTCTTAGTCCAGCACTCTAGCCACTACACCACGCTGGACCTGGCCAATTTTACTTTAAATCTTGGCTAAATTCTAATCCTCAAACATAACCTGTGGCAAATATTTTCATAGGCCAATTAGAAATTATGTGAAAGAGAGTTTCCTTTAATCATTTTGGAATTAGCCAACTTAAAGTCCATTTGTGTTTGTGTTATGATAAAACGAAAGGCCACATACTACTGTTTCATCATGAGTGAGCCTGCATCCACTTTCTTCTAAGCAACTACTTGCTGCTAAGCAAAATATTTCAGTATGTATTTTACATCAGTTTATTTTTTGCATTCTGCTTTGAATCCAATTTTAATTCCACCATAGTTCTAGGCAGTGTCAGTCTCCTCTCTTTGTATATATAGCAACTAAGCTCCTTCTTAAATTTAGTGTCCTCCTAGCATAAAGAGCTCCATGCTGCCCCCAAATACTTTTTATTCCATTGTGAGTTTGGTTTTAGGGGAAATTTTCACTAGCAGTCTCAGGCTGCTGGGTTGAGGCAAAATTGATCCAAGAAAATAGGCAGGAAGAATAAATTTAGAAGTTAAAAAGACATTCCTAAAGACGTGTAATGTGAACACTAGGTGCACCACTGCCTATAAGGCTGGAGGTGGTCTAGCCCTCAGACCAGAAGCCAATGACAGACCTGTCCTCCATAATATTGTCTAAGCCCCTTTTAAAGCCATCCAAGCTAGTGACCATCACCACCAGTGTTCCCTCTAAGGTGTGCGAAATGCGCATGTGCATGTGCTCACATGTTTTTAAAAATGTTTTTTAAAGGACATAGTTCTGGCAATTAACTATATAACTATATAAATAGTTATAAATATAACAATATAGTTATAAATATAACTATATAAATATTCACCATGTTCATAATGTGGAGCCAGGGTGGTGTAGTGGTTAGAGTGCTGGACTAGGACTGGGGAGACCCGAGTTCAAATCCCCATTCAGTCATGATACTGGCTGGGTGGCTCTGGGCCAGTCACTTCTCTCTCAACCTAACATACTTCACAGGGTTGTTGTGAGGAGAAACTTACGTATGTAGTACACTGTTCTGAGCTCCTTGGAGAAAGAGCGGGATATAAAATGTTAATAATAATAAAAATAATAAAAATAATAATAATGGGGATGTGAGTGTGAGTGCACTATATATTGTGAAGTGTGTGTGTGTGTGTGTGTGTGTGTGTGTGTGTGTGTGTGTGTATCAGTGAGGGGACCATTTTAAAATCTTGTCTCTGGGCCCACTTTAACCTTGCTACACCCCTGCTCTCTCTCTCTCTCTGAGATTTCCTTCTCCCTATGCTTAGTAAAGTTATCTGTCAGATGTTTGGACAGGGGCGCAATTTCAGTGCTTGTCCTCGGTGCTATTTTCCCTAGATACGCCTCTGGATAATATCTCAAAGTTCCCCTATGTTTCCAAGTGGGAAAAATAAGCATTTTTTCTCTAAAGGTTGACAGAACTGTCCTGGAAAAGAAGAGTCCCTCTTCCAGCAATGGTCAAGTTGAGGAAAGAACTTATCTCTGCTAATTTTAACCGCATCAGTCCTTATTCTCAACTCCTAGTTACTATGCCATGTGCAAATCAGGCTGCCTGGAGCAAAAGTTCACTAATGAGTCAAGCTCTTCCATTCTACTATCACCTCCTTGAGACACAATCGCAAACATGGAATTTGGAAAGCTCAGAAAGGTGCTTGATCCTTTGCATTTGATTGGAGGATGGATTATGAATAGGGGGTACTTTCACTTCAGTCATGATTTCTTGATTTTTAAAAATATACTTCTGTTATTGTGAGAATTATGCTCAAACAAGAACTGTTGGTTTTCCCAACCTTAGGAAGGTGTTTCACGGCTCTCAGAAGGGAAAATTCTTCAAACGTAAGCCAGCCAAGTTAATCCAGCAGGAACACTAGGAATACTTCAACAATCTTTTTATCTTCTCTGAGGTTATGCTATAGATTAAGAGAAGTGATGCTATTCCCATGGAGATGAATGGCAGTAGCATCAGGGGACCCAGTGTTCAAAGAAAACGTATTTTAGATGGACAAAAGGTGGTTTCATTTTTTGCCTTGCTTTTTAAATTGGTCACATGTCAGTAGCTTGAGAGTGATGATTCATTTCAGTGACCTGATTGCATTATTGACCAAGATTCCATGATGACCTAGAGAACGAAGTACATTGAATTTTTCTTTCTTGTAAAAATGATGTCTATGTCTCACTTTGTCAAACTTGCTTTTAAAGATGTGAAGTTCTGATAATGGAGATGCCAACAGCAATCTTGCATCCTGGGATAGAGGAGGAGGAGGAGGAGGAGGAGGAGGAAGAAGAAGAAGAAGAAGAAGAAGAAGAAGAAGAAGAAGAAGAAGAAGAAGAAGAAGAAGAAGAAGAAGAAGAAGAAGAAGAAGAAGAAGAAGAAGAAACACTACAAGCTCTCCCTACTTTTCCTTTTTCCTCTCCAGTGACAACAGAGTAGAATGTTTATATTTGCTTTAAATCATTTTTTAAAATGATCCTTACCGCTCCTATGCAGTAAGGTTGGAGTGAGGCAACAGCCTTGGCTGACATCCAGACTAAGAAAGCAGGTGTGCAAGCAATGTGCAGCATGCACAGAGAAGGGGTGGGTTTTTAAAATTATATCCCCTGCATAGCTGTGGGCTGCATGACCCACAAGGAAATATATTCTGGAGTCACAGTCAGCTACAGAGAGACTCAGAGAGCAGCAAAAAGAGCACCCCCTCCCCAGGGGTACAATTGAGCAGATGGGTTCAAAGAACTCGTGGCCCCCAACTCCTGAGGGCCCTAGCTCCACCGCTCTATATTTTCTTCATTATCTCCCTCACTCCAAGGGGCCACCAATAGAGGGGCGAACACGGGCCCCCTCTTCCCTAGCTACACCCCTGCCCCTCCCCCATAGCACTGTGTGTTCCCTTCATTAGTCTGGATGTTAACCAGAGAAGGCAGCAAAGCAATGGTGTCTGCCTTTGCAGCTGGCGTAAGCAGGTCTCTCCATTGCTCAGACCAATTAGAAAAACTTGACTTGGAAACATCAGGAAATCAAGGTGCCTGACATACTTTGCTATATTGGTGCAAGAGGCTTCTTTGACAGATGGAGCATTTATGCCTGATGTTTCTCTTTAGCCAAACCCAGGAAGTGATACAAGGACTGAAAATTTTAGCAAAGGCTAAACCCAATTCAGAAGTCTGTCTGGCAGTCATGCAGGATAAGGAGTGGTGGCCCCCAGGGGTCATGGAGAGGGCTCCAAAGTAGTGGCCCCACACTTTGGAAAGCTCTATCTTTATGTATTTCACCACCTCACAAAGACTTGGCATTTTAGACTTGCTCACCTGCTTTGATTTTATTGTAGGTTTTGCAGATTTTAATGCTGTTCTGGCTTTCTGTCTCTCTCTTATTATTGCTGCTGTATTGTATTGTTTTAATGGCTGTGTTGGTCACCTCCTTGAATCTTTGGAGAAAGGCAGATTTCAAATATTTATATAAATCCCCAACTGCTACCCATAGGTCACTACTTCAAAAAAAGATTTAATTCCTAACAAGCATCCCAACTTCAGCAACCAGAAATCCCAGACTTGTGGCTGGAATGTAAACTCAATTGTCCATAGTTTGGAAAATGCCACAACAATATGTATGGTAAAATCAAATTTCCCTATCCTTGGTGCAGTCTCTTTTGAAGAGAAGATGTTCTAAACTGTCTGGAAAAAATAAAAACTAACAACTCACCAGAGCCGGATGGCATCCATCCAAGAGTCTTCAAAGAACTCAAATGTGAAATTGCTGACCTCCTTGCTAAAATATATAACTTATCCCTGCAATCAGACTCTGTGCTGGAGGACTGGAAAGTAGCAAATGTAACACCGATTTTCAAAAAGGGATCCAGGGGTGATCCGGGAAATTACAGGCCGGTTAGCTTAACGTCCGTTCCAGGCAAATTGATGGAAAGCATCCTCAAAAATAAAATTGTAAAGCACATAAAAGAACGGGCCCTGCTAGGCGAGAACCAGCATGGCTTCTGCAAAGGGAAATCTTGCCTCACAAACCGTTGGGAGTTCTTTGAGAGTGTCAACAAGTGTGTGGATCAAGGTGATCCAGTTGACATAGAGTACCTGGACTTCCAAAAAGCTTTTGCCAAAGTTCCTCATCAGGATGCCTCTGAGTACCAGTTGCAGAGGAGTAACAGCAGGAGAGAGGGCACGCCCTCAACTCCTGCCTGTAGCTTCTAGCAGCATCTGGTGGGCCACTGTGTGAAACAGGATGCTGGACTAGATGGGCTTTGGGCCTGATCCAGCAGGGCTGTTCTTATGTTATGCAGAAAATTGTCAAAAGCTATCACCCACTTTGATTCCCAGCTGACACTGTGCCACCCAGGATCAAGCCTCATACATCTGGGAGTGGCGTTCAGCAATAAAGGTGCAGAACACATCCATCTGGAGCAGAGCCAAGCCCTGAAGGGGTGGCACCTGCAGAAAAAGCCATGCTCAAGTATATTCCACATGCTCACAAGTCTAAACAATAACATCCATACATGATAGCATGCATGATAGTGCTGCTGCCATGAAGGGCATGCAAATAGATTATTGTGCTCTCCAGATACCACCAGGGATGTGTGAACTGGCTTGAGGTCGAGCCGGTTCACACTCAAACCAGCCAAGTTCAAGGGCTTGTCCTTGAGCCGACCCCCACCCCAGCCTGTTTGGGGCTGGTTCAGGCAGGTTTGGGTGTCCGTGACATGGTTAATTTAAAAAATAAAAATAAAAAAACTAGATCACACACTTACCACTGCCAAGGGCCTCTCCCCAGCCTCCCATGGGCCATTTTTGCCTGTTTACAAGCCACTTTAGCAAATGGCCACCATGTTCACACAGAGGGCTGAAATGGGCCAGAATCAACCGTGGCAGACCAGGGGGGAGACCAGCAGGGGAGGGGGAGGGGGAGCCACTGGAGACCCCCCCAGTTGCTGCAGCAGCCCCCAATGCTGCTGAAGCCCTCAGCGGTGGTAAGTGTGATCTTTTAAAAA
The DNA here is from genome assembly GCF_027244095.1 of Hemicordylus capensis. Taxonomy (NCBI): domain Eukaryota; kingdom Metazoa; phylum Chordata; class Lepidosauria; order Squamata; family Cordylidae; genus Hemicordylus; species Hemicordylus capensis. Next base: position 290,525,027 of record NC_069658.1, on the reverse strand, counting down.
AGCACCTGTGTCTGGCACCCCCAAACCTGCCCAAACTTGCACCCCCAAACCTGCCCAAACCTGCCCAAAATTCAAACCAAACCAGGCCCCTCATTCGGGGTGCCAGAAACAGTACAGATTTGAACTGAACTGGGCAAACTGGTTTTGTGTACATCTCTAGCTGCCACCACTATTCTCACTTTTTTCTTTTTTACCAAGCCACTTGGAAGGCGGGTGGTAGTGGAGCAAAGCAGTGCCAGGGAAGGGAAGGGAAGGGAATGGGACAGGCAAGGGAGAAGAAGCACTTTCCTATTTCACCTTCCTTCCTCTTCCCCATAGTGGTTGTGGCCCAGGGATCGGGCAGCAGGGCAAACAAAATGGTGGCAGCAGCAGGACATGAGTGACCCACCTGAGGTCATGCCATGACCCACAGCAACCATGTGTTGAAGACTTCTGCCCTATATGCACACTGGCATGGGGAGAAGCTACAGTGTGATCTATTATTATTATTATTTCTTGTTTACACAGTCAGACAGGTGTTATTGACTGGTTTGTTTTATCCAGACATAGAGTCCTTCCCAAGGACCTGGGATGGCTGAATTTTATTGTCAATTGTTATAGATATCGTCGCAGAATATAGGCTGTTCCCAGTAAAGCTGCTTTTTGTAATTGGCTGATGGTGATTTCTGTGGCCCCTATGGTGTTGAGGTGCTCTTCAAGGTCTTTTGGAACTGCACCCAGGGCGCCAATTACCACTGGGATTAATTTGGTCTTTTTCTGCCACAGCCTTTCAATTTCAATTTGTAGATCTTTGTATTTGGTGATTTTTTCTATTTCTTTTTCTTCTATTCTGCTATCCCCTGGTATTGCTATGTCGATTATTTTGACTTGTTTTTCTTTCTTCTCGACTACAGTTATATCTGGTGTATTGTGTGGCAGATGTTTGTCTGTTTGTAGTCGGAAGTCCCATAATATATTTACATCTTCATTTTCATTTATTATTATTATTATTATTATTATTATTATTATTATTAATTCGATTTCTATACCGCCCTTCCAAAAATGGCTCAGGGCAGTTTACACAGAGAAATAATAAATAAAAAAGATGGCTCCCTGTCCCCAAAGGGCTCACATTCTAAAAAGAACTACAAGATAGACACCAGCAACAGTCACTGGAGGTCCTGTGCTGGGGGTGGATAGGGCCAGTTACTCTCCCCCTACTAAATAAAGAGAATCACCATGGTAAAAGGTGCCTCTTTGCCCAGTTAGCAGGGGATCTAGCCCAGGACTTCTCATATTATCCCAGTGGCGCAGCAAGGATTGATGTTTTCTCGTGCAATTCCAGTTAGTAGCACAATGAGGTTTGAATAAGAGTATTGGGTGTTTCTGTAATATCTGTGTATTTACAAATAAACAAGCAGAGCAAATTGGAAGCATTGGACTCCAGCCCCAGGTGTACAGGTTCTTGTCTCTGGCCCTTATATTGCTATTAGAGGCATGACAGCCACTAATCCTAAACCAGATTCCCAAAGACTTTTCTATTTTAGCCAACTCCAGTAAAAACTCCCAACTCTATGTATTTCAGTAGCTCTAAGTCACCTTAAGTGGTGCAGCGGGGAAATGCTTGACTAACGTACCCCTGCTAACGTGGCATAGAGGCACCTTTTAACGTGGTGATTCTCTTTAATTATTATTATTTCTTGTTTACACTATTGTTATTATTATTATTATTATTACTATTACTATTATTACATTTATATCCCGCTCTTCCTCCAAGGAGCCCAGACCGGTGTACTACATACTTAGGTTTCTGTTTCACAACAACCCTGTGAAGTAGGCTAGGCTGAGAGAGAAGTGACTGGCCCAGTGTCACCCAGCTAGTATCATGGCTGAATGGGGATTTGAACTCGGGTCTCCCCGGTCCTAGTCCAGCACTCTAACCACTATACCACACTGGCTCTTAGCAGGGGGGAAGTAACTGGCCCTATCCACCCCCAGCACAGTATCTCCAGTGGCTGTTGCTGGTGTCTATCATGTTTCTTTTTAGATTGTGAGCCCTTTGGGGACAGGGATCCATCTTATTTATTTGTTATTTCTCTGCGTAAATCACCCTGAGCCATTTTTGGAAGGGTAGTATAGAAATCAAATCAATAAATACATAAATACATAAATACATAAATAAATAACAAGTGGAAGGTTGCTGGTTCAAATCCCCACCGGTACTATATCGGGCAGCAGCGATATAGGAAGATGCTGAAAGGCATCAGCTCATACTGCGTGGGAGGAGGCAATGGTAAACCCCTCCTGTATTCTACCAAAGAAAACCACAGGGCTCTGTGGTCGCCAGGAGTTGAAATAGACTTGACGGCACACTTTACATCTTACTTTCCAACTGCAAATTGCTTCTCCCTCTCTCATCGACCGTCTGCCAAATGGATGAGTGTGTGACTGGCTAGAGAGAGATTCCAGGACATTAAAGGCCATTAAAGCCTTTGTTGTTGCTAAGCTCCTGATCACCCACCAGTTGTTAGGTAGGCAACCCATAGCGTTAGACCTATTCACAATAATCAAGGCAGCCAAATGCACAGTAATGAAAGCAAAAGCAGAAAGATTCAACAGGGCTACTATAATGAAACTACTCCCCCCCCCCATTGATCTCTTTCCAAACTGCTTCAGCCACAGCCAATTGCTCCCCCTCTCAGTTAAGTACAGCCTTCCCCCATGTTGGCAGAGTAACACCAACATGCAGCAAGATGTGACTGAAATTGAAGCAAATGATCGGCATCTGCAAGACTTTTTCGGGGGAGGGGGGCATGGGGGACAAAGGCTGCACTCTACCCAATTACCTGGGAATAAGAAGCCTCATTGAATGCAATGGGGCTGCCTCAATGGGGGGGGAGATGGTTGAACTGCCCCCTTGCCCCCATCCAGGCACCCATGAGAACTCCCTGCCTGACAAACATTTCTGCATGTCTGTTCTGTAAGATCACAAGCAAACCAAATTGCTCTTGCAGAGCCTACTTTGCTTCCCATCTCTCAGATATGTTTTCCTCTAGTCCCCCTAAGTGATTAGAGGTGATAGAATTATGATGAACTTGCCAAGGGGAATGGGAGTGAAGGAAGCCAGTCAGTATATTTCGGACTTTGACCAATACCAGAACACCTAAAACAATTGTACAATTGAACAGTTGTCCATATTAATAACATATCTGTACATTGGTTCGAACCATTAGCGAGCGGAGTATGTTGCACTTGTATTGCCGAATATCGTAACTTTGCAACTGCATGAATAATAGGTGAAATGGTGCCTGCCTATTAGCAAATATTTAACATAAAATTCATCCAATTATCCTGGCAAGTTTTGTAGAACAGATCAATTAATCTTCACCTAAGACCAATATAAAAGACACATCGCAGGAGCACATGTGCAATTGACTCGGCCCCATCAGACTTTCAGGGGCAATATCTCTGCTCAATCAGAATTCTAATAGTTCTGAAGGGAGGGCATTCATACATGCCCCCGAGAAGGCCCACCTATGTTTAGGGAAGGGAAGGAAGAATAGATAATCTACTGGATGTGTTCTCATCACACCGCTAAGCAGGTGCCCTAGATGTCATCAACAGATTATTCGGAAACTCAATATCCCAAATCCTTCATTTAATCAGTTCTTTGGCCCCATCCAGTCCCACAGAGAGGATTGCTTTCGGTGAAAGACTGTAGGTATGAAGGAAGCCTAAATAAAAGGAGTGTGCTTGCTGACAAGTTGATTACTGAATCCCAGCAGCAATTAACTAACATGCAGCACTGAGAAGTTATGAAACACGTACGGAGGAGGGAAAGGTAGATCTTAATAGCAATTAAGTTATGTGCATCGGGTGGAAGCATGCTGCTTCAAGAGCATGGTTCATAGCCTTAAAAGCTGTGAGCAATTAAATGAGGAACCTGTCAAGAGGGCACCACATGCAGAATAGGATGCTATTAGCACTCCTTTAAAGTTTATCTCCCTTTGCCAATGAATGCCACCTAAGCAGAATGGCTGAAATAACGAAGTGGAGGGGATTTTTATTTCAACCAGTAAATCATACTAAAGTCTTGGCAGCCACAGATTTTTCTGATTATATTGAAACTCAGCCTTTGCCCAATTAGCCACTGTAAGAGATTTTAGACACCCCAAGACTCCCTACAGTCAGGAATAAATGGGGAATCCAAAATTCTCACATTAACAGAGACTGGATTCTTTTGATGGTCTTGGCTATTAAGACTCCCAATACCCAAGAAGACACGAGGAGAATGAAGAGGTGATATTTAATTAAAAAGAAATTATTCCTCACCAAAGTTTTCAGTAACAGCAAAAATGCTTCTCTCTGTCTTACAGCAATTAGACAATTTAGGCTGGCAACTCAAAAGATCGTCAAAAGTTCTCCCCCTCCTTGTGGTTATTCAATTCCTCTGGGCTTACCAAAAGGAACCTGATGTTTCCTCTTTCTGCGTCTAATACCTATTCCTAGACTGGGATTTAAGTACCCTTTGCCCAGTCACCTACGCATTAACAATGATTGGGTAGAGACGGGGTCCTGACCATCAATAACCCTCAGTTAAACCTGTTCCCCTTGACATTTAATATTATTGGCCAGAAAAATAGAATATGGTTGAAAACAGGGGCGAGCGACCCTTCCAAGCGGTACGCTGAGTCTTTATGCACTCTCGTTTCGAGACAGTGTAAAATGAGGAAGTTTGCCTGAGCTGACAGGCTGACTCTCTCTAATTTTAGACAAAAGTTTAGGTGGGGGCTATCCTTGACAGAATGGAAGATTACACTTTGCACTCTGTATAAGCTCTGGAGGTGTGTGCTCAACCATAAAAGGATGTCTAAATTGAACGCAATGTGGGAGAACAGGACTCCACCAAAGTGGGAGTATGTATATGGAACCGTGAAGAGGATATCTAATTTTGGACATAGTGAGGGGGATTTGGGAATTCACCTATATGACAGCATTCGCTCATGAGCTCGTGTCAGGGCCAAGGCCTAAACTGCATCAAGCAAATGGACTCATGTCAAGCGTTTATCTAACATAATATGGCTAACTTATCTAAGCACCTATTCAATATAAAAATGATCCCAATTGGATCTTTCACCACAAAGTGTATCCTCAGCTCCACAGTACTCTCAGTTTCTGTCCCCTTCTCTAATAGCTCAACAGTAGCTCTCTGGCAGAGCCAAGAGATGCTTTTCAGTACACACAAGGCCTCTGCACACAACTATCAACACCAAGGTATCAGACCTTGTACCCTGGTTTGCATGGTTGTGTGAACTCATGAACCCAGATCCCCTCAACCCAGATTGCTCAAGCAGGGTAGCCCAGCTTTTGCACCCTGCTCTTAACCAAGGTAGGAGGAGAGAAGCACTCTCCTACCTTGCTTTTCTGGTTGTGTGGATCCATTTACCTTTTCTAGCTACTGGGAACTAACAGGCCTGGAAACAATAGAGAGCTGTTGCTACGGGGCAATCTATGAATATGCCACTCTGCAAAACTTACCCTTTGATCCTATACATGCAGCTGCTTCAGCATGGCTAGGGCTGCCTGCTGACCCTTCATAGCCGATCACAGGACAGCTGCTGATGTAATAAGGCTTTCTAGTCTACTGGCAGCACTAAGTATGCTAGAAAGACCTGATAGGCCTTCAGAGGACTCTTTATGCTTCCAGCTCCTGATTTCAGCAATAGATGCCTCGCCTGGCTTACTCCTGTGTCTCCTGGGTTTGCTGACCCAAACAGAAGTTCTGATCATCAGTTGTTACTAGTCCAGGAGTTCTCTAACCCCCCACAACCCACCCCCATTTGGAACCCCCATGTCCCCAGATGAATGAAAGGCCCTACACGTGAGTTTTGGATTATATACAAATATACTAAATAAAATTCCTTCCTTCCTTCCTTCCTTCCTTCCTTCCTTCCTTCCTTCCTTCCTTCTACTACTACTACTTCCATTAGCAACATCTAGACTTTTATTTAAATTCAATTCACTCTTTGCACTGTACATACATGCATACATACATACATACACTCTCTGATTTGCACAGCCAGTTCTCCTATGAGGTGAGGTGAAGTGAGGTGCCTTCCTCAGGCAGCAGATTATTGGGGCACCAGTGAGGTGGCAGTATGACCCCACATTTAAAAAGAGGAAAAAGGGGATGAAGGTGTGCAAAGGGGAGGGGGGACAGATGCACAGCGATCTTCTGCTGCCACTTCTGATTGGACCCCCTTTCATCCACCACCTGCTTTTGTCAGTGAAACTGCTCTGGAGAGATTAGCAAACACCCTGAAATCTACCTTTTGGGCTCACATGGGGAATTTAGCTCAGAAAGGAACAGGTTCCTGTAAGTTTTAATTTGTGCAAATTTGTGGATGCATGAAACGAATTGGATGGAGGCAAGATTTAAGTTTCAAAATACAAGGAGATATTTATTGTAGGAAGGGGTACAAAGGAGAGAAATGTGTGGTTAAAGCATCATTACTATCAGAAATATGTTTAACTGCAATGAGGCATTTTAGCTTAGAGTCCTAATTTTGTACGTTCCCAGGTGGGCAAGAGAAAGAGGCTGTTAGAGAAGGAGGGGGGTTGGATCTAAGAAAGGGGAGCATAGATTTGGGGCCCAAGGAGGGGTGAAGGCTCATATCACCTGGTCTGGATGAAGGGCTCCGGGGATCACTGATGAACTTCGTTCCTCAGGTACAGGTCAGGCCAAGGCAGGTGCGATAAAGTTGGAGGGGTTAGTCATTGGAGGTGATTCCAGGAGTGTGCTTCCTCCTTGGTCCCAGCTTCCCATATTAGCAAGGAAGACTGGGCAGATCAGGCTGGGCAAGAAAGCTGATCTGTAAAATGGCACAAAAAATGCCTTGTATCATGGCCAGTAGACAATAAATCGCCCTCAAAGTTGATGGAGCATATGATGGAGTCCCAAGTGAGGGGCAAAAGGGAGCACACTGGATCATGTAATTGGGGGTCCTTCTACCCAAAAACATATCCTGGGGGCAAATTCCAATTTACTGTTGCTGTCTAACAGGTGTGCTGGGTGAGACTAGCAAGGATCCCATTGTTGCTGATCTTCCTCCCTGAGTGTAACAATGTGGGAATCACTGAGGTATGCCAAGGCTTTCCTCATGAAAACAGAGTGCATAGATGCAAGAAGGGGCATCTGCATAAACAGAAAAGGCCAGTAAACTAATCAGATGGGTGCATCTCTTAGGCTCGTATCACTTGCTCAACCTTCTTTAGCTCCACAGGCCTAATTTAGGGATTTAGCTCCACAGGCCTAATCTGTATTCATCCTGTTGAGCTTCCTGTTGGGCAAATTAGCTGACTGCTATCCTTTTTATGGGAGGAGGAGAAAGAAAAGGCGGTTCACCCTGAGTGCAGAGTGGCCTTGACAGAGTGGCCTTAATCTGTTTATAGTTAACTTCTGGGGTCTACTCAGGATTAGGGAGAGCATGTATCTGCTCCCCCTTACAGTTTGCTTGTTAGGAACCAAATCTAGGGGTGACTGGCCCACTGTCAATAAGTGACAGTGGAGAGCTCATCATGCTGTGAGGCTCCTGAGCATATACAGAGTGAGATCTCTAAGCCTGGAGACTCGAACACAAATGAGAGGGCTCCTAGGAACCTACAGAAAAGGCTTTGCTAGCAGTACTTTCTCTGACTGTCAACCCTCTCCCTTCTCCCTCATGAATCCCCCACATTTTCCCACTAGTCCTGTGCCTATTTCCAGCAGGCATCTTGGATCCTGAGATCCCTGTTCCATAGCTCTTCTCTTTTTTAGGGCATTTTCCATTAGAGGTGTCCAGCACAGGTGAAACAAAGCTTAAATATTTATGAACTAGCTGACCCCACACAGAGCTTCCATGCAGTTGTGGACTGAGCCTGTGGCACACACACACCCGCAGTGCTCTCACTCACTCGCTCTCCCCCGCAGCACTCTTGCTCGGTCTCCCCCCACAGTACTCTCACTTGCTCGCTCAGCCCCCACAGCACTCTCGCTCGCTCACCCCCGCAGTGCTCTTGCTTGCTCGCTTTCCCCCGCAGCGCTCTTGCTCGCTCGCTTTCCCCCGCAGCGCTCTTGTTCGCTCGCTTTCCCCCGCAGTGCTCTTGCTTGCTCACTCCCCCCACAGCGCTCTTGCTTGCTTGCTCCCCCCACAGCGCTCTCCCTCACTCGCTCCCCCCACAGTGCTCTCGCTTGCTCTCCCCCCGCAGCGCTCTCACTCGCTCGGTCAGCCCCCACAGTGCTCTCACTCGCTCACTCTCCCCCGCAGTGCTCTCATTCACTCGCTCAACCCCACAGCACTCTTGCTTGCTCGCTTCTGCCCACAGCGCTCTCGCTCGCTCGCTGTCCCCTGCAGCTCTCTCACTCACTCTCCCCCCACAGTGCTCTCACTCGCTCTCCCCCCACAGCGCTCTCGCTTGCTCTCCCCCCACAGTGCTCTCACTCACTAACCCCCCACAGTACTCTCGCTCGCTCACTCCCCCCGCAGCACTCTCGCTCGCTCTCCCCCTCAGTGCTCTCACTTGCTCGCTCAGCCCCCACAGCGCTCTCACTCGCTTGCTCGCTCGCTCACCCCCACAGCGCTCTCGCTCGCCCCCCCCCCCCGCAGCATGCTCACTCGCTCTCCCCTTCGCAGCGCATGCGCTTGCTCTCCCCCCCCCGCAGCACTCTGGCTCGCTCTCTCCTCCCACAGCTCTCTCCCCCCCCCACAGCCCCCATTGGGCGGGCCAGGGCCCGGCCATCCTGCCGCCACCTCCCCCCTCCTCCTCCCGGCTGATGGGGCTTTGCCCGCCGTCTACCCACCTCCTCACTGCCACCATTATTTCTCCCCGCCATCGCCTCCTCTTCCTGGCCGGCAGGGCTTTGCCCGCCGTCCACCCACCTCTTCTGGCCAGAGGGGCTTTGCCTGCCAGCCCTCCACCTCTGCATCCTGACCACTGCCATTATTTCTCTCTGTTTCAATGCTGGAACTCTTGCACGCCCTAGAGCATCTGCACATTAGTACTTGATTGCTCCCCTCACCTCAGAGATCTCCCCACCCTCACCTGAGCTTCATTCCTGCTCCTCCTTCATCCCTTTGCTTCGATCTCCCTCACCCTTCTTGGTCATGGCTGCAGCATTGCTGCCACCTATTGGCCAAGCTGCAGCCCCCTATTCCCAGAGACCTCCCCACCCTCCCCTGAACCCGGCTCCTGCTCCTCCCTGCAGGAGCAGCAGCAGTGGTTGACCAGGCTGTTCCTCGCTGCTGCCACCACCATGGCCGCTCGTTCCCCTCAGGCTACTGACAGGCCCAGGCCCATCCCTTGCCCTTCCTTCTGTCTCTCTTCCCCCTCCTTTCTTTTTCTCTTTCTCTCTCCTCCACTCGCTCTTCCCCACTCTTTCTTCCCCCTCCCTTCATGTTTTTTCTCTCTCTCCCTCCCTCCCTGAGTTAACAGATTTTGTTCATCTTGTTTCCTCATCTAATTCACACAACGGCAGCCTCCTTCTCCTGAAGGGGCTCTTTCCTCCCTCACGACCCATCTTTTTCCAGACCCCTGCCTGCTATCCTTTTTTATATAAAGATTCCTCTCCTCTACAATCAAGAACATCTTCCGACTAGTAAGAGTTGCATTCCAACTGACCTTAACCATCACAGGTTCCTCCTCCTTATCTGCATAGGGAATCCCCACTGCTCAGTCACCACAGTGCCACAGTCTCCTCCTCCGTATCTGCATAGGGAATCCCCACTGCCCAATCACCACAGTGCCACAGGCTCCTCCTCCCTATCTGCATATGGAATCCCCACTGCCCAATCACCATGGTGCTTCTGCTCTCACAGGCTTCTTCTCCCTATCTGCATATGGAATCCCCACTGCCCAATCAGGTGCTTCTGCTTGCAAACTCTGTCAGCCAATCGCTGCCTTTCTACCACATCCCCACGCATGGCCCTCCTTGGAGAATTAATAATATAGATATTCACTAAAGGTCTTCTGTACATGCCATAGCTGAAACCGGAATCTACATTAATTTTCCCGAAATCCATTTGACATCCAGTAAATAAATTCAGTTACTTTCTGAAGCAGATTTGGGGGAAACAGGGTTCACCCATTCTTACCCTAACACAGGAACTAAGCCACACCATTTTTGGAAGGGCGGTATAGAAATCGAATAAATAAACAAATAACATAAAGGATGCTTGCAATTGACAGCAACATGTGTAAAAGCCAATTGCTAGATTCCTGGATACATAAGACACAGATAGATCATTACTGCACTCATGCCAAAGAAGATGATTCACACAAACCATTTTGATTGTGACTGATACATGTTACCCTTCCTCTGTGCTTATGCAAGAACTGCTCATTTTCCCCCCTATTATCACTGAGAAAGAAATGATTGAATGCGTAAAATCTTTCCATACATCTCACATAGTTCCTCTCCAGTGACACTCATAAAATGGCACCACAGCCAATACATTACTCAGACAAAATTCCCAAGTACCCTGTCATGCTTTAGAGATATCCAATTTGATTCTTTCTTTAATGCTTTAATAATCCTTAAAGAAAAGAACAATCACCATTTAGACATGTTGCATTCATTAATAGCTTTAGGGAAAAATGTTTCTTTGTTCATTTATTAATTATGATACTATTTTATTAATTATTATACTTATTTTAGTCCATTTTCCCCATGATCCCTAAGGAAATTCAAGGCATTTTTATTTTCTGATAGAAACATAATTACTTTTTCATTCCAAACAAATGAGAAAACCCTTTTAATGAAGGTATGAATTGCACTGAATGTAATCTTAATTATTCTTAAATTGTAATTTAAAACTGTAGGAGCCGTACTGCTGTTAATAGTTGGAATGAGTACCCAGGTCTGGCTGTGGTCTTCTGTCTGGATTCTCAAGGCAAATATGATTCACTTAAGTGAGGTTTGCACTGGCAAGAGGCTTTGAGGATTCTATTGCTCATGTAAAGATTGTACCTGAAATTCTTATGGGTAAAAATGATTCATTTGAGTGCTCACAGAAGTGTCTGTTCATTCTGGTCTCACTGCTTTCTTTTATTATTTTATTTTATTTTATTTTATTTAACATATTTATATTCCACCCAAAACACAAGTCTCTGGGTGGTTTACAACAACCAACCAGAGCTTTTAATGGACTGAATAATTTGCTGTAATGACAACAATAGATTTCATGATGGCCACATTCTCATCCAACACCAGAAGTGAAGGAGCCTCTGGTTTCAATTTTTGAATGTCTGAATGCAGGCAGCTACAGTTACGGCAGAAAATGGATCTGTGATTTCCCCAGACAGAGAGTTGTACCTTCAGTTTGTAGTGAGGTTCACTGCCAGGACCTCCAGTTCTGCGGTGCCTGCGTTACATCTGAATGTGGCACCACAGTTTGGAATTGAGGGAGGAAGCTCCTCCCTCTCTCCAACTGTGATTGGCTGTGTAGGCTGTTCTTCAAGCAAGAAGGAAGCCCGCACAGCCAGTTCTCCCTCCTCTCAGCAGTCTTGCTGACTGCAGAGAGGAACTCTCTAGTATGTCCGAATATGGGGGGAGGGGCGCAGAACCACAGGTCCATTGGGCCCATGGTTCCACATCACATGCCAATATGGCTGATATTTCTCAAAGGTGAATTATCTTGAAAGTCACGTTTGAGTTTGGTCAGTTTCAGGAATTTGGGGCAGCACAGCAGTCCTTTTCTGCTCTTTGTCTTGAACTGCAGGCAAAGGCAACAGTTCCTTGGAACTTGATTTGACAACTTGACCCTTCACGTCAGCCCTGAAACCTCAGCTCAAATGCTGGCATGCTGCTGCACTAGGACTCTTCCACTTCAACCAAGTGAATGGTCTTATTTGTACTATACTGATGTGCTTGTAACCAAGCCATAGCTATTCTCATGGGTAATACAGTATATAAATGGGCCAGTGACATCTGTATATCGACACTGTTGTCATCTTCTGAAATGCAGCTCTAGGGACAGCTTCACCTGCAATTCCTTCCTATTATCCATAGTCAATCCAACATACAATTCTTCCAACTCAGCAACTCATTTTCTCCCATATTCTCTCTAATTTAAATCATTTTCCTTCAGGATATTTATCAAATTGCTGTTGCTGTGCAGATTAGCACACTGACACTACCTATGGTTTTGTGGTTTTTTAAGGCCATCTTTTCTACTCTTTGCTATTCTCCTTTTTGCTTGCAAGAGAACTGTAAGAAGATCAAAATATTATTTTTTTTAAAAAACCCACCAAGAAGTTGATGTAATGGATACTCAACTTAATCTACTCTAGATCTCTCTCTCTCTCTAAGCTCTGGGTTTTGGTCAGACCTGGTTGAGGTCTTGTTTTACCTTGGCTGACAATCCTGTCACTGTATAGCAGATGTCGAGCACAGTGTAGAGCTCTACAGTGTAGCGCAATGTAGAGCTGCTCAACTTTGGCCCTCCATCAGATGTTGGCCTACAACTCCCATAATCCCTGATTATTGGCCATTGTGGATGGAGATTAGGGGAATTGTAGTCAAAAAAACAGCTGGAGGGCTGAAGTTGAGCACCCCTCCTGTAGAGGAATTGCTCAAAATAAAAAAGGAGGGGAGAAAGATTCGGCAGTTCCCCCATCTGTACATCTGTATGGAATGCTTACACCTCACATTATATTATGAGCAGAGTGGAGCAGGCGGGCACACTATCCTGCTCCTCCACCATGGAAAAAGAACCTTTGCCCAAGTAATGCTCTGATCACAGCCATTGATATGGCTGGCCTACAAATACATCTGTACTCTTTGCACTGTTGGAATAAACCATATCCAGATAGCAAAAAAATACTCTTGTGAGATTGTTGTAGTTAGATGACTGTCTACTCTTCTGTCCACTAATTTGTCAGTAAAGAAGCGTGAGGAAACCAAGAGAATGTTTTGCTAATTGCTCAAAATTATTCTGGATGGCTTCCATACTGGAGAAGGCCACTGCTGAAAAATGTGGCAAAAGCACATACTTCCAGCCTCCTAAGAGAGGCTGAGGAAAGGTGTAGGATAACCTGATCCCCCTTTCCCCCTCCCCTGACATTTGTGTAGAAAATAGAAGGCAAGTGACTAAATGAGAAAGTGATGGATTTAAGAGCGAGCCTAGAAATGAACAGCCAAGACAGAACTATAGCAGCTCAATACAGGGTCTGCCCTCCCTAATGTAAACTGCTGCTGACTTCAAAGAATGTTCTGTTGTCGTCTAACTCCATCCGATGCTCAGCTTATATATTTGTGTAAATAAACCAAATATTACAAACACACCATCAGTCTGCACTGACTCTCATTCCAAAGGAACCAAATCCAAGTTTCAGTGCACCATCAGGGACCATGGGACTTCTCACTGCTCACAGAAGTGAGCAGTTGGAGGCAGTAGAACAATATTTTTGCTACATTTGGCAAAACAAACTAACACAGGTAATATATACATTCTAAAATATATGAATACCAATATGTATACATTTATAAATGTATAAATACCAATTCACCTGATTTTACTCAGTGTCCATTCGGTCCAACAGGTTACAACTTTAATAGTACTGTACGTATGCAAGCCATAATTCAGTGTGGCTGTGAATCTATTTTAAAAATGAAAGAATACTCAAAATCTTACAGAGCACATCTGTATGTTCAGCCTCCTTCAGTTATTTACTTAAATCCCATTTGCTGCCAGGGGAAATAACTTTTGTTTTAATTGAACAAATTTTATTGCTACGGTGGCAATATAAAGCTATGAGCTGTTTAGCAGTTATTATTGTGAATCTTAGAAACCCATCTTTTCTACTAGATTTGTTTGGCTCACAGCCCAGTACTCAATGTGTTTACTCATAAGGAAGTTGCACTGAGTTCAATGGGACTCACATGATGCAGGATTGCAGCCTTAGAATAAAAAGAGATGTTGCCGATGGAGGTTTATTCCACAAATTATGCAAACATCTTATTCATTACATTTTCAATATTTGTCAGCTCCCCCTTTGTGCTACTAATTCCAGGAAATGCCCAGAAGGTATTCACTGTAATCAGAGAACACCGAGTAAATTTTGTGTATCGTGTTGGAAATCTGCTACTGTCAGCTGTAACCAATTGTCTTCATTACTGGAATATATTTTGCCCAAGATAGATGAAGGTGGAGAACTGATATTTATAGACCTAACACTTCATCTGCCTAATGGGTTGATGCTAATGTTATGGAGGGATAAGGAAAAAATTACTGGTAAAAATGATAATGGCTGGCATACTGTGCAAGAGTGTGGCATTGCATTTGTGCAATTTGGACAAATGCAAAATATGTGTAAGTTGTGTTACATTAGAGTAAGCCCATTGGAAATAATGGGGTTACTAATGTGCAACCCATCTTGCACAAAAAAATTGCATTAGTGCAACTTGCACAGCTTACACAGATTGTGCAAATGCACTATGCCAGCCACTATGTGTAAGGAGGCACTTGGGTGACTTGGTCCTAAGAAATGGCAGTAGTTCATTAAGTACCAGGAAATAAAACCACATCCTAATACAATCAAGTGGGGCCAATCGCCACTTGCCTTCAAAATCCCACTATGACTGGGAAATAATGGAGGCTTACATTGTGTTGCTTGGTCCATAGCCAATAAGCAGTCTTCAGGATGCTGCCTAAGGACCACCTGTGTACTTCCTCTATTCACGCTTATCTTCCCCCTTGTAATTCCATTGTCTCCCCATCAGGGGAAATGTGATTTTATGACAAGCTGTCCAAAATATACAAGGGGTGGGTGGCACCCAAACCTTTGGTGCAGCAATGTGTTATCATAGGAAACACCTTCTGTAAGTGTAGGGACCTCTTGTCTGAGCAAAATTCTCCTTCCTACAATGATGCCAAAGGTTTGGATGCCACTTAGGATGGTGATACCATTTCTTGGTACAATACCGATACCTTTATCTCTTTGCATATTGGGAAAGGAGCAACAAGCTACAGAGAGAGGTGGTGCTTGTTGGTCACAGAGCCAGTTGTTTTAGGTTTCCCAGTACACATTTTTAACTGCTTTTAGAATTAGAATCTGCAACCCTTGCTTAACAAACTTTCTAACATGATTTGCCCGTGTTTGAGATAAAGAAGACATGAATGAATCCTTAAAATTCACTGCTTTAGATAAGAATGGTACAATAAGGGAAAGAATTGCTCTGCAAGGTGATCCCTGACACCGTCATGAGTTTTCAGTTTCTCATGCAAATAGGTTTGACGCTGAACATGTTCGATGCCGAACCAGTTCGGTTTGATGATTCAGGGTCAAACCGAACCACCCACTGTTCCCTCCCCCCCCCCCCGGCTCATTTGGGGAGTTCACAAGGGGTTTTTTTCTTCATTTGTTTTTGTTTTAAATTAATATTTTTTTAAACTTACCCCGGAGGGGCGATTATCAGAGGCAGTGGGGTGGGAGGTGGCTGCATAGGTTCTACCTCCCCCCACTGGCCTCCCATCTGTCCAAAACCAGCCATTCTTCAGCCCATTAGGGCCTCTTCCCCATTGGTGTAGCATCCATTTTGGAAGCCGCCACGCCTGCTCAATAAGCCTCTGCAAGGCCTTGGCATGACCCAGGCCGGATGGGCTGGATGGGCTGGTTTTGGACAGATGGGAGGCTGCCATGGGGAGGGGAAACTTCCACTGACCCCTCCACCTCGGCGCCCCCCCCCCGAGGGGGTAGTTTAAAAAAAAATTTAAAAGCTCCCACCTTCACATTTTTATATATTTATGTTTCCACCAAAGTATCCTATGACTAGATATCTTTGTTGCAAAGAAGAAGCACCAGAGGTTTCACATTTAATAGGTTTTGACTTTTCAATTTCAGGGAGAGGGTTGAGGCAGTCAGCCCCGCAGCTTATAGAACTGGGTGATGCCAGTGACTCATGAGAAGCTGCCCAGGCAGACAAAGCAGGCACTGCATGGCCAAAAATGGTGTCGGTCAATCTTTGCTGTGAGTGTCTGATCATCTAGAGCTTCTTCAGCAAACTTCCTGCTGTTGACATCATGATGATGATGATGATGATGGCAACCACAATGCCACCTTGTCCCCCCAGCTGCTCCTCTTTTCCTCCTACCAGACCACTATCCTCTCAACTGCCACCCTTGGCAGCTCCACACAAGCACAGCCCCCATTTGGAATAATGGAAGTAGTGCATGATATGCGATCTTGCAAGAGTCAGCAGAATCAGTACTGTCCTCCTGCGCAGCAGCATTACAGCATGATTTAGAGTCCTGCAGTGGTGTGAGTGGGTCTTCACCTCTTGTGATATGCTGCAGGCCTAATGGTATAGTGCTGGAGGGATGGGCAGGGATGCAGTCCCAATACTTTTTTTTTTTTTAACCTCCAGGGTCTCCACGGGGATGCAACACCCTTTGCTTTCTTAACAGAAATAATATGCTTATCTTGCTAATCCAACGGTCTGTTACATAACTGATTATCACACTACAATTGATTTTATTACCATTCTTCCTTTCTTCTGTTACAAGGTGGATCCTTCACTCTTTGTGGTTGACAATCCAGGCTGCTCTTCTGGGTTAATATCCACATGAGTTTCAAGCTCTGTACAATTAGGAAACTATCCTTGACTTCTTTTAACAGAACACCCCCCTCCAATTATTGCATCTATCTAAGTAGGAGGAGTTGCTGTTGGGGTGGGTGGGGCTGTTGGGACCCTCTTGGGCATTATGGAATTTGTGACTACCCCATGGTGCAGGACACATCAGCAAGGTCTCAAAGATCTTAAGCTACAGTCTTTTCCAGCCTTGCCACCTGAAATCCTTTTTCATTGGAGGAGCTAGGGACTGAACCCGGACTTCCTGCATGCAAAGCATGTGTCCTAATATTGAGCTCTAGTTTCTCTCTGAAATATATTCCTTCAACTCCTTTGCTAATTGTTGTTTCATCATTTACAATTACCATCAGCCCTGAGCCTTCCAAAGGTGGTAAATCATCCATTTAAACGAATGTGAGCACTTAAGCAAATGAAGTTGCCTTATACTGAATCAGAGCATTGATCCATCAAGCCCTATATTCTGTCGCTTGCATACTGGCATACTCTGAATTAATGCATGATCTTCTCAGATACCAAAATGTGATTGGAAACTCCTGTTCAATGCTCCCTCCACTTGATGGTCACTATTGCAAAACTGAATGAATGCATGAGAAAACTTACTTTGGCCAAGTTCAGACAACATAGGAAACCAAAGGTTCCTTCACCTCCAGTTTCCAAAGCCAGTCATCTGAACTCAGAAAACCGGATTTAAGTGACCTCGCCAAACTCCACTTTGGACCTTTGGTCAGAGTTGAGTTTAGCTATGTTTAACCTGGTTTTGTGGTACAACCATTATGTAAGAATGCTGGCACCAAAGTTAGAGGCCCATGGAGCCAGAGTTGAGGGAGGAAGTTCCTCCCTCACTCTGGCCAGACTGGCTGTGCAGGCTGTCCTTCTGTCAAGAAGGAAGCCTGCACAGCCAGCTCCCCCGCCTCTCTGCAGTCTTGCTGACTTCAGAGATGCAGCTTTCCCTGTCGTCCAAACACAGGCAGCATAGTGGAGAGAGGAGCACGGAACCATTGGACCTGCTCTTCCACTCTACATCTGAACTGGGCATAAATCTTTGATTGTGAACAAAAAATGTAGGGTTGCAATACTCTGGCATCACACACACACACACACACACACACACACACACACACACACACATACTTTCAGTGGGGTTCATGTCAGACTCTGGCGCAAACCCTGGCAAAACAGCTGCTGCCAATATTTCCAGTATTACCTGTGCTGGAGCATAGTGTGAGTAAAATTGCCTCCAGAAAGTCACTTGCAATGTCTTACACACTAATTACATTTCAGTTGTGGTGTGATGTACCTCTTGGTGATCTTCCAACAGTCTCTGCTTTGTTGAAAAACGGTATATAAATATTCATCGTATTTGTATTCTCTAAACATCATGCTACTTTACTACACTAACATCTATGTACTTATTTCTCTAAGAGGGGCCATGTGTGGGGACGTAGCAGAAAGGAGGCGATTGGCTGACAGAGTGGGGGGAGGAAAAGAGGCGATTGGCTGACGGGGGGAGGCGAGTTGGGAAGGAGTTTGCCGGCTGGGGTCAGCTGCACAAAGGTGCTGCGGAAAGCAGAGGGCCAGCTTGGAGGCCATTGTTACTGCCCACCCACCACACCTGCTGTCGGGAGGGAGCTTGCCAGCTGGGGTTGTGAAGCAGGGAGTTCGGGGACTGGGGACGGAAGGAGTTTGTGGTGGTGCTACATAAGGCAGCAGGGAATTTGGTGGAAGGGGATGGCTGGCAGGACTGAAGGACAATTGGACAATGACAGGCAGACACAGGCGAATGAGAGAGTTGTGTGGGGGGAGAGTGATGTGTGGTGATGTGGCAGAAAGGAGGCAATTGGCTGACAGGGGGAGGAAGGAGGCGATTGGCTGATGGAGGGAGGCAATTGGCTGACAGCTTGTGAGAGTTCGGAAAGTGAGAAGGCAGCAGCTGGAGAGGAGTGTGGGCGTCCACTTCGGAAAGCCAGGGAGCTTGCTGGCTGGGGTTGTGAAGCAGGGAGTGGGTGGGAGCGAGCGAGGGAGCCATGGGGTGGGGAGAGAGAGCCAGCAAGGGAGCCACAGGGGAGAGAGAGAGAGCAAGGGAGCTGCAGGGGGAGAGAGAGAGAGGGAACTGCGGGGTGGGGGGAGAGAGCGAGGGAGCCGCGGGGGTAGAGAGGAGTCTGGGAAACATACCAGTGGGGATTTGAACTGGCAACCTTCTGCTTGTTAGTCAACCATTTCCCCGCTGCGCCACTTAAGGTACCTAACATCTTATATATATAGCCACATACTATTTTCTGGCCCACATGTTCCACAGGTAAGCTTCTGCCTTCCCTCCAGCCCTCCCCAGCCCCAGCACCTAAGGTCATGTGAAAGACCTTACTGTTTAGTAAAGATGGGTCAGATCAGCTTTGCTAGAAAGATTTTCAAGTGTGGGTCATCTTTTAGATTATCATTTGAATGGGCAAACCTCTCTTAGGAGGTACATCTAGCAACAAGCGATGTACTTGCAGTATTATTGCACCATGCAACACTCCTGAACTGATGGTGGCTCCTGTTGGCACATATTGAGGTCATTTACGCAATCAAAAACTGAGTTCTACCCAGGTTTGGGAACTGTGTGTGCTCCCAACTTTTGGTTGTGTGGAAGCAAAGTAGGAGGAAAACCTGAGTAGAGGTGATTGTGTGGAAGCAAGATTAGAGGCAAAGTTACCCAGGTTTTCCTCCTACCTTGCTTCCACACAACCAAAAATTGGGAGCACACACAGCTCCCAAACCTGGGTAGAACAGTTTTGTATTGTGTGAATGACTTCATTGCTTATTTGAGGGAGAAGTGATATCCACCCACCCCACTAGATAATTGACACAACTGACTGCCCATGGGGAACATACAGCAATAAGCCAGGATCTGGGGTCTGGGGCCTTTAGAACATGCAAAAACTTCATAGGACCACAGAGAGCAGGCCTGGCTCTTCATAGTTTTGGCAGCAAGTTATGATGTACAATGAAGCATCTGTTTGTTATAAAGGCACCTCAGTCAAGAGAGTTGGGCTGGAACTACCTGGGTTGATAAGTTTTTAGTTTAGCAGCTAATGACAAATTCCATGGCAATCCATACACTTACTACAGGCTATTGGTTCATGAATGTAGGAGTAAGGCCAACAGCATACATATGTTTAATTAATCATCTTGGACATTTCATTATCATTTCCCATAAATCTGAGAGTGTTTCCCCTATCTGAAAAATATGTAGCCTGCATGGACATGCTCTCAAAAATCTGATGCTTGTCAGATGTGTGTGTCTTCCATCTAAAGATGTATGAAGAGAATGGAAATAGGGGTTTTCTTATCATTCAGATAAAGGGCTGATAAACAGCATGCACATAGAGGTGCCAGGTGCCTTAAGCATGGAAGCAGACTGCCAAGCAGAAAGGGAATCCTGCAAGTATTGCATGCATGCCAGTAGCTGAAAATTGCTTACTGAAGAATGGGAATTGGCATCTTGAATAGAAGCAGCTAGTCAGCGGAGAAAGGGGATACAGTGGGAGAAAAGGATGGGAAGTATTGGCTGCAGTATATATGAGGGTGAATACATGTGACCATTTACAAAATGATCACACAAAACAATAGCCCTGCAAAGGGGAATGCTGTCTGTCACATCTGCCTGTGTTCTAGGGTGAATTTTGCCACTCCCCCCACACTCCCACTTCCCTGCACCTCTCACCTGGTGTGTGAATTAATAGTAAATTGAAGAAAATCAAGCCCATCAGGTTCCATTTTCATTATTCACAGAATGAAAGCCTATGGAACCCAAATCAATGGAATGTCATTGAAGGTATTGATGTATCAGGCCCCACTGGTTGTCATAATGAAGGTGCCTGAGGGCTTACCTTGTAGTGTGGTGGAGCATCAGGTGCTTCTAAAGTTGAAAAAGAGCATTAGAACTCCCACAGCTGCCTTCTGACGGCTGCCATGTTGTTTTCTCACAATGCCCCAAAACAAAGTAACTCTGGACAAAGTCTTTTTGAAGGAAAAAAGCTCACTGCTCTGCTGCACTGCTACACAAGACCCCTCCCAAGTTCCTTCCTTTCAAAAAAAAAAAAAGGATAATGAAAATGGAGGGGTTAGTCTGAAATGGATGCAATTTTCTCAGATATCAAATAAACAGGGGCTTAAACAATGAAACACTTCGCATCTGTGAGAAGTACGAAAACAGATGGAATAGTTGGCTGGTTTGTGATGCACCCACAGCTGTATTCACATGTTATGTTCAACACACCTACAATAGCACAATTCCAATCAATATCCTGCATTTGAAGGACCTGTAGCCAGATCCACATGTCAATAAAGACATGTACATTGGTTATTCCATTCAGATATTAGAGTGAAGTGTCTGTTAGATATTAGAAAACATCTAAATGAGTTGATGTTGTTGTTTTACTGCAGATGAAACTGAGTTAGGAATGTGCAGACCATTTTGAGTCTGAAACATTCCAACTCAAAACAGGCCATTTCAAGTGTTTCGAGCTGAAAAACAGAACACCTTTCAAATGAAGAACCTGTTTCAAGCTCGGAACGACCTGTAGGGGTGTGCACAGACTGGTTCATGTTCAACGGGTTCATCATAAACTGGGCCAGTTCAAACAATCCATTCACAAACCGAACCGGCCTTCAAGAAGATAAGCCAGTCCATGATAGGATCAAACTGAGCCCAGTTCATTATGGATCAGTTTGGCGGGTTTGTAAAGAGCAATCCAGTGAGGATTCCCCTTTTCAAGCAATGAGGAAGCCTTCACAACAGGCAGCAAGACACAGCTAAAAGTAGATGATAAGGTCCTCTTCTTTCTGTCCTGGCCCACTGCAGAGTGGCGGTGCTCCCTCCTTTCAGCAGCCCATGCGCAGCGATGTGGCTCCAGCAATGACCTGGCCTCCACGCATGCATAGGTGTGCATATGAGGCCAGCTTCCCTGTAGCTACTGCACCAATGATTTCTGTACATTTGAGGAGCTGGGTTTTTTTGACAGTAATACACTAAACTGAGTTAAACAAGAGCACATACATGTGTGCAGATAACTGTTTGTGAATACAACATAACGAGGTCATGCACATGACCTCACAGCTGGTGCTAGAAGGGCTTCAGGGAAGGCAGGAATCTGCCTGCCTTCTCTGGCAGATGAGCAGCATCCGCCTGTGTCTTTGCCATGCTGCATGCCCACACGAGTGGCAGTGTGGCGAAGGCTGAAGCCAGAAGTGGGAGGACTTTACCCTTCCCTCATCCCAGGGTGCGCTGTGCCATGAACTTGGTGGCTGCTTGCATTACAGCAGCCGCCGCGCTTGGAGCTGCTACTGCTCCCCCCGGCTCACTGCTGGAGATGGTAGCGAGTTGGGGGGAAGCCTTTTAACCCAGTGGCGATTGTTCTTATGATCACCTGCTGAGGTTGAATGAACCTCCGGTTTGTTTAACCTCGGCTAAAGGCCGGGATTAAAAGTCAGGTTGGGCAGAATGGCAGCGTCAGGGTCAGACTCTATCCTGGCGCTGCACATGATCAACCCAGATCAGGCTGGTCTGCCCTAGCCTGGGTTAGGCTACTTGTGTGAATAGGCTTAGTGTCTGTTCTCTACATTGTATTCACTTCAGCCACTGTATGGATGCTTGACTAGGACCAAGACAGAAGCACTGAGGGATCCAGTGGCAACTGCCTTCTTACATAGAGCATTTGGACATACACAGCAAAATACAGCGTCAACCAATAAAACATAGCTTTTGAAGTTTCAGGGGTCTTTTGACTGGGTAGTAACCCCCAGCTTTTGTTGATAGCCATTTTTTAATTGAAGCAAAGAACGATGATGTTTAGAATGACAGGGACTACACATAGGTCACACAGGAAGCTGCTTTCTACTGTGTCAGGCCATTGATACATCTAGTTCAATATTGTCTGTCTACACTGACAGGCTGCAGTCCTAGAGAGTTTCAGACAGATATTTCCCAGCCCTATGTGGAAACACCAGGGACAAGACTGGAATCCTCTGCAAGCAAAGCAGATGCTCTTCCATTGGCCTATGGTCCTTCCCCAGCGCATGACAGCTAGATAGGGAAGTTACAGCCAGGCAACCTTCCATCATGCCAGGACTTACCTAGCAACCATCATGGCTGAAGCTGAGGTCATAGAAGAATGGGAGGAAAGTTGCAGCCAGACACTATATTGTCATGTAGGTGGAAAGATTCATTGTAGGTACTGATAAGTTGCATTTAGTGAGTAAGGCTGATGCCCTGCTTCCCATTTCTTCATTTGATTCAATGTGATGTAGGGGACAAGGATACTTAGGGAAGGAGTGGAAGTATCTAGAAGGACCCATCATTGACTTAACACCAACTAGGAAGGGATGGGCTTGGGGGTTAGATTGTTTGGGTCACATTTACATATTCATATGTAAATGTGACCCAAACAACCTAAACCCCAAGCCCACCCTGACCCCCTCCCACTTGGTGTTAAGTCAATGATGGGTCCTTCTAGATGCTTCCACTTCTTCCCAAAGTATCCTTGTGTGCAGTTCTTTTTTGGATTGAGGGGAAATGAATGCAAAGGTGGACACAATTGAACATTTGCTTTTATTGAGCAAGATCCAGACTAAGGCTGCATTCGCATAATCATAGCAATCCTGGTTAAAGAGTTATGCAGATTTCCAGGGAATCCTGATAAAACCGCTGTGGTTAAACCACATTTAACCAGGATCGATAACCAGGATGCCTGATTATCTATCCTGGTTAAATGCAGTTTGACCACAGCAATTTGACAAGAACTGCCTGGAAAATCTGCATTCTCACAAACAGCTCAATTGGGCTCAGATATCCTGGTTAACTCTTTAACTAGAATATCTGTGATTGTGAAAACACAATCTAAGTTAACCATGACTAATTCCCATTGAAATGAATGAGACTTCTTAGTAATGTCTCATGTATTTCAATAGTGTTTAATCATGACTAACTTAGTCTGGGTCCTGGCTGTTGGTTCAAAAAATAATCAAGTAAATGCTAGAAGGGATCACAGTAGAATGGCTAAAAAGGGATATACTGCCATATACTGAGTCAGACCATTGATTCATCTAGCTCAGTATAGTTCACTCTGACTGGCAGTGGCTCTCTAGGCAAGAGATTGTCCTTAGCCCTACTTGGAGATGCTAGGGATTGAACCTGGGACCTTCTGCCTGTTAGGCAGATGCTCTCTTTATGCTTTAAAATACTGCAAGCCATCCTCAGCCTTCAAATTAGGACAGGGTATACATGGAAGCAGAAATGAACAAACAAATGTAATGGCTGTGCAAAAATCATTGGCCACAGCAACTTATAATTGCAGACCTGATGCATAATTAAAAATTGCCCAAGTGTGAGGAACTGAATCATGACTTTCTTTTTGCGTTCGTTTAGGGAAACGGTGGGAGCTCATTCCCAAGCGAACGTTTGCCTGAATACACAGCGCAGGATGAGGTCCTTAACAGCTTCTGAAAAACCCTAATAAATTCTCATCAATACACGAGAGCCATCATGGATAAACTAACAGCTTTGAAATACATGTGCTTTTGATTCCATTCACTAATGACAGGCCTACTGTTACTGAAATGTAAGGGGATTGTGGTGTGTATGAAATTCCCTTTCCCCCTTTGTTAGTTAAATTAAAAAGAATAACATTCTCATGAAATGCATTGCATAGAACTCCCTAGAGGGCTGTTTTAGGAACAAATATAGCTTTGTTGTGAATGCATCATAACTGTTTTCCCTGGTCTGATACATGTGCATGTAGGGACTGTTAAAAATGCATATGGTTTATCCAACAAAGGGGAGGTTTGCTGCATTTTATAACCTAAATGTGCATTCAGACAATATTAAAAAATTGAAACAGCAATATTTCCCTGGCATTCCATTAGGATTCCAAACAATCTATTACAGTCTAAAACATAATTTTATGTGTTTTGAAGATTAATTGCAAATTCCAGTCTGTGCAAAGGATTTGCTGTAATGGGAATATGAATATCAGAAATGCAAAGCAACCAAGCCTGAGTCTTAAAGTTTCCTTGTGAGTCACTGACTGTGGAGACTGGGAAGAGAAGCAGAAAACAGAAAGGAACCACTGCCTCCAGATATAACACAAGGAAGCTCAGGCTGGGAGTGGGGAGGAGACAGGGTTGCCATATTCAAGCTTCCCAAATCCAGGAAACCTAATTTGCATACTATGCAAATTGTGCTGCAACTAACGGGGGCTTGGACTGTGTCAGCTTGTCTCGTTGACCTTGGTCTGGAGATATTTCATAGCCTCCTTAGCCACCCACCTCCCCCCAACTTGGCGTGGACAGCTCAGAGGTCGGTCTGTGTAGCTGTGCTTTGCCCTTTCGTCTTCCTGAGTGCTGGCAACTATTTCCAGCTGTGAGCACTAATTTTCATCTGCCCCAGCTTGGAGTCACCTGTGAGAGAGGGGACTCTGAGTTTTTGGGAGCCTATAAAGAGGGAGGGAGCACCAGCAGCACAGCCAGTGGCTGCCAAAGCCGGCTGCCAAAGGGGGGCGAACTTTGCTGCCTGGCCTTAGGTGTGGGACCAAGGGCCGGGGCATACTATAGTCCTACTGGTTCTTTTAGGAGCTGCAACAGCTGATTTGCCCACTTGTTACTGAGCCTAGGTTGAAGTTAATTTGTAATGTGTCTGGGTTTGTCTGGAGATGGGGAGACAGGGGGCACCTTCGTTGAATGTAGGGCAGCTATACTGATGGTGGTGGGGAATAGAAGAAGTAATGTTGGCAGGTCAGCAGGCCATTTCAGGGGAAGGGCAGCCAGACATTTAATATCTGTCTTCCCCTCCGGTTGTCCTGCCCTCCGGTTGTCCTGCCAGCTCTTTGACTTCGGGGAGCACTGCTAACAACTCACATAACTTCAACTTGCTCCTTTGCATTGCCAGGTTGGTCCAGAATAAACCTGAACTCATTCATGATTTGATTATTGATGAAGGGGCTGACCAGGTGTGTATCAACGAAACTTGGTTGGAGGAGTCTGGTCATGGCTTCTACCTCCAGGGTATTCTGTAGAGGAGCAGGTGAGGGGACACGGGTGGGGAGGTAGAGTGCCTGTGGTCTATAAGGATAACATCTCCCTTACCAGGGTCCCTGTCAGGGTATCTGACCTTATTTATAATTTTTGTTTTAATTATTAACTGATTTTTAATGGTGTTTTAATGTAAACTGCCCTGAGCCTTTTGGAAGGGTCATATAAAAGTTTTAATGATAAAAAATAATAAATAAATGTTGGCTCTGCCGGTGATCCTGTTGATGCCCTAGTGGAGAACTGGAAAAACATGATCACCAGGGCAGTAGACCCGATTGCTCCCAAGCGTTCCCTCCGACCTGCTTCAAAATTGGCCCCTTAGTATACAGAAGATCTACAGGGGCAGAAGCAGCAAGGTAGGTGACTGGAGTGAAAGTGGAGAAAGACTCGACTAGAATCTGACAGATTATGACATAAAGCACATTTAAAGATCTATGCACAGGCAATGCATGTGGAAAGAAGTAGTTCTTTTCTGCCCGTATTGCCTCTGCAAGTTCACGTCCAGTGGAGTTGTCCAGGGTTGTGAGGGGACTAGTAGGTGCCCCAACTTCCTTGAATCAGAATTTTGAGCCATCAGTTACCCACTGTGATGTGTTTAATGAATTCTTTGCAGATACAATCTCTCATATTTGGGCTGACTTAGATGGAGATGCCACAATTAATTTGATGTCAGAGCTGGAGGTGTCCAGCAACTCCTCTAATGTGGTTTGACTGGATTGGTTTCAGTTAGTGACTCCTGAGGATGTGGACAAGCTGCTTGGAGCGGTAAGCCCTACCACTTGTTCTCTTGACCCTTGTCCAACATGGCTTCTTCTATCTAGCAAAGAGACAGTCGTAGGAAGTTTGGTGGAAATTATAAATGCTTCTCTGAGGGAGAGCAGGATGCCTTCTTGTCTTAAGGAGGCAATTATTAGACCTCTTCTAAAGAAACCTTCACTAGATCCTTCAGAGTTGAGCAATTACAGGTCTGTCTCCAACCTCCCATGGTTGGGCATGGTAATTGAGAGGTGGTAGCCTCTCAGCTCCAGACGGTCTTGGAGGAAACTGATTATCTAGACCCATTTCAAAATGGTTTTCGGGTAGGCTTCGGGGTGGAGACTGCCTTGGTCGGCCTGATAAATTATCTCCAATTGAGAATTGACAGAAGAATTGTGACTCTGTTGGTCCTTTTGGATCCCTTGGCGGCTTTCAGTACTATTGACCATGGTATCCTTCTGGAACGTCTGAGGGTGTTGTGGGTGAGAGGCACTGTTTTACAGTGGTTCCACTCCTACCTCTTGCACAGATTCCAGATGGTGTCAATTGGAGACTGTTGCTCTTCGAAATCTGAGCTTATGTATGGCGTCCCTCAGGGCTCAATACTGTCTCCAATGCTTTTTAACATCTATATGAAACCACTGTGTGAGAGATCATCAGGGGATGTGGTGCGGGATGTTATCAGTATGCTGATGACACCCAGATCTACTTCTCCATGTCATCGTCATCAGGAGATGGCATAACCTCCCTAAATGCCTGCCTGGAAGCAGTAATGGGCTGGATGTGGGAGCATAAACTCAGACTGAATCCAGATAAGACGGAAGTACTTATTTAGCCTGGCCATTTGTACTTCGAATGAAAAGTCTGGATTGATTTGTTCTAGGATCCATTGGTTTGTTTCCCTGGCTGTCCACGGTATCCTCAAAAGTCTTCTCCAGCACCAAAGTTCAAAAGCATCAATAGTTTTTCTGTCCTGCTTCTTCTAAGTCCAACTTTTGAATGCATAGAGTGTCACTGGAAAAACCATGGTCTGAACTATGCTAACCTTTGTAGGTATAGAAATGTCATGGCATCTAAATATCCTTTCCAAGGCCTTCATTGCAACCCTACAAAGTGCTAGTCTATGACATATTTCTTGACTGCTGGATTGAGTGACAAAATAAGGCCTGAAAGGAAATGTGCTACTGGGGACGTGCTATTTCCCTCCAGATCATAATGCTGACAATGACTGGAAGTTGCAGAAGGAAATCAGGGAGGCATCAAAGGAGAGACAGGGCAGTAATAATGGGTGAATTCAATTACTCATACACAGACTGGGTAAATTCACATTCAGGTCATGACAAGAAGGTCAAATTTCTAGAGACTCTGAGTGATTGTTCCCCAGAACATTTGGCCATGGAGCCAACCAGAGAGGAGATGACATTGCATTTAATCCTGAGTGGCACACACAACCTGGTGTGTGATGTCATTGTCATGGACCCTTTAGGGAACAGTGACCATAGTGCAATCAAATACAGTATACATGTGAGGAGAGAATCACCAAGGAATTCTGACACAAACACTTTGAATTTCAGAAGAGGAAACTTATCTAAAATGAGGAGTTTGGTGAAAAGAAAACTGAAAGGGGAAATCAGGAGAGTCACTTCACTCCAGAATCCATTGAGTTTACTCAAAACCACAATTCTAGAAGCCCCGTTAGAATGTACTAGGAGGACCGAGAGGATGCCAGCATGGCTAACAGGTAAAGTCAATGAAGTTATAAAGGAGAACACGTCCTTCTGAAATGGGAAGGCCTGCCCAAATTAAGAGAACAGAAAGGAACACAAACTCTGGCAAAAGAAATGCAAGGTGACAATAAGGGAGGCAAAAAGAGAATTTGAGGAACATTTAGTTAAAAGCATCAGGGGGATATCAAAAGCTTATTTAAATACATCAGAAGCAGGAAACCTGCTAGGGAGTCAGTTGGACCATTAGACAACGAGGGAGTGAAAAGGATTATTAAGAAGGATATGGAGTTTGCAGAGAAGCTAAATGAGTTCTTTGCATCTGTCTTTATAGCAGAGGATACTGAGTATATACCTGTTCCTGAACTGGGCTTCTCAGGGACAGAGGCTAAAGAAATGAGGCAGAAAGAGGTGACAAGAGATGATGTTCTAAACTGTCTGAAAAAATTAAAAACTAGCAAATTGTCAGGGCCTGATGGCAGCCATCCAAGAGTCCTTAAAGCACTCAAATGTAAAATTGCCAACCTCCTTGCAAGAATATATAACTTATTCCTACAATCAGGCTCTATACTGGAGGACTAGAAAGTAGCTAGCCAATGTAACACTGATTTTCAAAAAGGGATTCAGGGATGATCTGGGAAATTACAGGCCTGTTAGCATAACGTTTGTGGCAGGCAAACTGATGGAAAGCATTCTCAGGGATAAAACTGTAAAGCACATAGAAGAATAGGCCTTGCTGGGGAAGAACCAGCATGGCTTCTGCAAGGGTATTTTCCTCCCCAACCTTTTGGAGTTCTTGAGACTGTCAAGGGGTGTGTGGATAAAAGTGAACTTTAGACAAAGTTCCTCATCAAAGATTCTTGAGAAAACTTAGCAGTCATGGGATAAGGAGACAGGTGTGGGACCAAGGGCCGGGGCATTCTATTCATTTTCAAGGTTTTCAAGAAGTTTTGTTTGAATACCTTTCTGTCCATTAAAATGTTGTATGCCCTGCTAAGTGAGCAAAGAGACACCTTTTAAAGTGGCGATTCTTTTATACTTAGCAGAGAGGAAAGCCATTTCCCCTGTCCAACCCCAGAACAGCATCCCTCCATAAATCCCATATTTATGCATTTATTTTTCTATTTAAACTGCTCTGAGAACTTTGGTTGAAGAGCGGTATATAAAAATCCATAGTAACAGTAAAAAAAGAAGTATCACAATGGGAAAGATTCTGTGGTATTTTGGGTTTCTGGCATCTGTGAAAAGGCCTACAAAAATACTTTTTCTAAGTCTTTCTTTATTAACCTGACTTTTAACTTGTTTGTTCAATTTGGTTAATTTTATTGCTTTTATGGTTTTTTGAATTTGTTTTATTGTTGTAAGCTGCCCCAAGCAGTAGTGCACTGGATGGGCAGGGTATAAATATTTTAAATAAAATAAAATAAAATATAACTGAAATATGAAGGGCCAAGCAGTGGGGAAATGCTTAAATAACTAGCAGAAGGTTGCCGGTTTGAATCCCCGCTGGTACTATATCGGGCACCAACGATATAGGAAGATGCTGAAAGGCATTGTCTTATACTGCGCTGGAGGAGGCAATGGTAAATTCCTCCTGTATTCTTTCAAAGAAAACCACAGGGCTCTGTGAAGTTGAAATCGACTTGACGGCACACTTTACCTTTATGAAGGGCCAAAATGTTGCAGACAATGGCTTCTGTTTTAGTTTTACAACTGCAAGTTGTACCAGCAATTGCAGAGTCATTAAATATTTTGGTAGACAACTTACAAGTGCAACTTTCCAGTAGCGGCCAGTGTGGGTGCTCCTGGTGAGGGGGGGGGGTGGCAGGCAGCAAGAGGCATCTTAAGGTGTACTGCCCAGCACTCCCTGCAGTGGGGGATTGACTCCACCACTCTCCTGGCTGCCAGCAGGGGATTGGCTCTACAGAGACCAGGTGAGTGGCGGAGGTGATCTGCTGCCGCAGGGATTGCTGGGAGTTGTGCTGCTGCTCCAAAGTGTGGCGAGAGTGGAGGTAAGCACCTATTAAGTTACCCTTAAAGGTGCCTCTCGCTGCAACCCACCTCGGTGGTGCCTGCACCAGTCGCTTTTGCAACTTGCTGAATTAAAAGGTTAGTGATGTTTTACCACATGGAATGCTAACATTGCTTCAGCAGCTGCAACTTTCCTTGCTTCGTGCTTTTTTCTAATGAAGTAAGATGAAACAGGGCGAGAGAGTTGAAGATGAAGCAGCTGTTCTGTGCTTAGATGATTTAATGTGGTCTTTGATGTCACATCTCCCAGCATGACTCACCAGAAAATAGCAACTGCAAACCTTATAGAAGGTAATACATTAAGATCCGCTACTTCAGAAACCAGGAAGTTTTTTTATTTAATATGTGTTGGAAATTCTCTGTGGTGAGAGAATCCCTTTCTCATTATAGCAGAGTGCACAGAGGCACAACACAGCAGATTTAGTTAGTCATGCGTGTATGCTGAGAGTAAAGTAACTTGGAGCCAGTTCATAGTTTCAAATCAATATATAAGGCATTTATTAAGGAACACCATTCTAGATAGGAAAGTGAGGAGTTAGGATCTCTAATCTATCTATCTAGCTGGATGCAGATGGATTCTGCATCCTCTCTGCACACATGGTGCAGGGAGAGGAGCTTGCCATGTTGCAAGGTAGAAGGGCAGGTAGGGAAGAGAAAGGGATTCTCTCACCACAGAGAATTTCCAACAGGTTATGGGCCCAGTTGGCCTCATTTCAGGAGGCCAACTGGGCCCATAACCTGTTGAAAATTCTCTGTGGTGAGAGAATCCATTTTCTCTTCCCTACCTGCACTTCTGTCCTCCACTGTCTGAGACAAGAGACAGCGCAAAGTCCTTTAACTTCCAAAAATATGAAGCTGGACTCTTGAAACTAATTAAAGGTGAAGATAATTATATATTGTAAGAAATCTTTAATGTGGTGATTCTCTTTATTTAGTAGGGGGAGTGTAACTGGCCCTATCCACCCCCAGCACAGTACTTCCAGTGACTGTTGCTGGTGTGTGTCTTATGTTTCTTTTTAGAATGTGAGCCCTTTGGGGACAGGGAGCCATCTTATTTGTTTATTTCTCTGTGTAAACCGCCCTGAGCCATTTTTGGAAGGGCGGTATAGAAATCGAATGAATAATAATAATAATAGTAATAGCCCTCAACTCACTTGCACAGGCTGCAGTATCCTTCACATAATCAGTGCTTCCTTTTCTTATGCATGGGGATTCCTTACTATATTCCTTCCTGGAATGTAGTCCAGTGATTCCTTTGTTTGTCATATATAACACTTCATGTGGCAAAGCATTTATAACTCAGACTCTGATACCACTAGGGGGAAAGTTAAAATTACTAAGCCTTGTGGAAACTGGACGTGAGAGAAAAGTGAAATCTGAAACTACAAAAGAGCAGGTAACTACAGGACTCAGGAGGGATGCAGAAGTTGCTCTAGATCAGGGGTTCCCAACCCTTGGTACTCAAGCTGTTGCTGAACTACAACTCCCATCATCCCCAGCCACAATAAATTATTTTCCAGCAATGTGTAGTTCTATGAGTAGAAAGCATTTGTACAATAATTCACCCTGCAATTATCTCCCTTAGTGTCACTTCAGCATCCCCCTTTAGCATCTGCTGTTAACCGGGGTGGGGAGAGTTATCCAAATCTGTCTCTTTTCTCTTTCTGGGAGAAAACTGGTAGCAGAACTTGCAGGGAGAGGGAGCAGCAGTAAAAAGAGGCAGAATGTGAACCTATTGCTAAGTATGCATAATTGCAGCAGCGGGTGGGGGGGGGGAGAGAAATCTGCCTAAGGGGCAGATCAGCCCCTGCTAGTCCCATTAGGAAGCCGGAAGTCAGCATGGGATTAGGCAGAGAAGAACCTCCAGGGAACCTGCCAGCAGAAAGCATAGGCCAGACCTGGAAGGAAGGGAGCCCTTATAGAACTTACAGAAGTTGTTTAGCTGGCCCAGGGAACTTGGAGAGGAGGGCTCCCTTTCCTCCTTTGTCATTGTTGCAGTCATCTGTGTCTTGCAGCCTGGCTTGTGAAAAGAGTGCACTGAGGATTCCAAGAACAGGAAAGGGGTGTCGCAAGAGCCAGGAGTTCACTAGCAACAACTAGGTCTACAGAAGCAGCAGGCACATAACCACAGCCAGCAGGAGGCTAAGCAAATCTGGGTGAATGAGCAGATGAACTGGGCACTGGGGGACAGAGCTAAAATCCAGTAACTACCCAGAAATCCAGAGATTACATATAGGCAGCATTTGCACATAACGCAGAACCGGAGGTTGCCGGACCAGCAGTTAATTTTTGAAACCATGAATCACATTGCAGACATTCACCCTCCATTTTTTTTATCCTCCAGCAACCTCCGTTTTCAGGGCAGTGGAGCTTCTCCCTCTTCCTGGTCTGCCAAGCTATTGAGACTTTTTTTCCAGAATGTTCTCCTGCAGGAGGCAAACTTCAATCATCCACTACAGTACTAGTTGCAGCATTCGTCCTTAACACAAATCCACAGCTAAACGGGGCAGAGGTTAGTAAGACACTGCAAGCTTTAAGCAAGAACAGCTGATAGGACCTCATCAGCTTAATTGACTCAAGGCAAATATCATGGTCTTGTAATGCCTGGGGTAAATAATGACACCTAAAATCTGATCTTCCCTGTGGGCGATGATATCTCCCTAGAAGTAGGCAAATTTCTGAGGCCACCAAAAATGTCTCCCCCTCACAATGGAATTGACACAGCAAGAATATCAGCAGTTAAGCAACTTCAGCACCAAAACATTTTGGAAAAAGAGAATTGTGAAAGTCAGTCAGGTATAGGGTTATGCGTTTTGTATTTTTTCTGTTTCGATTTGTACCAAATCCAAATCAATCTCATTTTGTATTTTGTCCGAAATTAAGCCTTCCGAATGACCCCAGTTTTGTTTTGTATCCGAATCCGAATCTGAACCCGAATTAATTCAGATTAAAAAATGGGTCATGTGGTCAAAAGAGTGAAGAGAATGACCAATGAGCCAGCGTGGTGTAGTGGTTAGAGTGCTGGACTAGGACCAGGGAGACCCAAGTTCAAATCTCCATTCAGCCATGATACTAGCTGGGTGACTCTGGGCCATTCACTTCTCTCAGCCTAACCTACTTCACAGGGTTGTTGTGAGGAGAAACCTAAGTATGTAGTACACTGCTCTGGGCTCCTTGGAGGAAGAGCGGGATATTAAATGTAAAAAAATAAAATAAAACTGCCTTGGTACTATGGAACAGCTTCAAATGTTCATTTGACTGAACTGGAGTGAGCCATAGCCCAAACAAATCAGCCTACTGTTCAGAATTGTTGAGATTTATCATCACTGCATTTAAGAAAGTGCAAAACCATGGATCATGGTTACAAGAAAGAGAGAAGCAACTAAGATTCCTGGGGATGTCAATAGATTGACAGATGTGTTCCCCACCCCCCTCCTTTTGTCTCCCGTAGTCCCATGTGGATGACCTGTCCCTGTAATGGCAAAAGTTGTGAACCCCTGGCTTAGACATCATGTTCCACCAAATTACATTGTGGCCTAAATTACATTAGACTGCTCAACTTGGGCATCAAAACTTAGACACCACTATAACTCATAAAAATCAGAAAAACAAAATAGCTCTTCAAAAGAGCCCTGAACAAGTCAAGAGATTCTTTCTAAACCTTGGGAAAGAAAAACCTGTGTAATTTCAGAACTTTCCTAACCAGCTTCTCGAAAAGCTTCTCCACACAATTTATACCATGGCTTTTAGCAAGAACTTTGGAATTGCATTGAGCTCCCAAAGATATTTGGGTAGTTCTGTCTCAAAATGCTGTCTTCCAAATCCCTTTGCAAGGTCAGTTTGCATTTCAATCACACGGAATACAACACTTAACTAAACTATTGATGCTCAATGGTTTTTGCATATCTTATCTTCTGCTAATCACTCAGTGCCTCAGCTGGAGTGGAGAGAGTCAGAGAAGTCAATTTGAATTGCAATGCTTTTCCGAAGAACAAAGCATTCTGTCCGAAACACAGTCATTTTGATTTGGAAACAAAAATCTATGTTTTTAAATTCTTGATTTTGTTTTGGTTACAAAACCTCTGAAATTGCCATTTTCGGGCACAAAACATTTTGTACCTGAATCGAAATGCACAAGTCTAGTCAGGGAAACCCAGGACAAATGCAGTGTTACTAGGTAAACATACTCTTGTGTTGTATGTCAGCCATACACCTTAATTCTGACTATTTTTGGCCTGCCCAAATGCCCCTGCTAACTTGGCAAAGAAACACCTTTTAATGTGGTGATTCTCTTTATTTAGCAGGGGGACAGTAACTGGCCCTATCCACCCCCAGCACAGTACCTCCAGTGACTGTTGCTAATGTCTATCTTATGTTTCGTTTTAGATTGTGAGCCCTTTGGGGACAGGGAGCCATCATATTTGTTTGTTATTTCTCTGTGTAAACCGCCCTGAGCCATTTTTGGAAGGATGGTATAGAAATCAAATGAATAAAATAATAAATGGAGTTTTGCTTTTCAAAATGGAAGCCAGTAATGTCAAACTGGTCACATGCTAGCAACTATGGTCATAAGTCAACTATAAGTCAGGTCTATAAGTCAGCTGTCACAAATGCATTTCTGCCAACAAAACAAATAACCTCAGTATTAATATATTAATGACTGATTAGCAAACTCCTTGGGCATTAAAGGACTCTAGTACTGAGAAATTCAGTACAATCTGACAAGAAAAAACAGACAATTGTTACCAAGCAATAATATAACTTATCTTGAAAAGTGTTTTTCTTTACCGGGTTGGGGGGGGGGAGGGATAAGCATCCTCAGGTACCAGAGTACTTTCAGGGGCCACCAGAGCCTCACCCCCCATTCCACCCCACCGCACCTCTGGGGACTGCCAGAGGCTTGTCCTCCACTCTTCCCCCTGCAGCCACTATTGCTAAGAGAGGGCACATGGCCTACTGCCATTCCAAGCCGATGCTTTGTTCAAGCCCTGACTGGGTGCTTTTTTCTCTGCCCCTGAGCAGAGGAGGAAAAGAAAGTGCTAGGACAAAGTGCTGACTGGAAGCGGCAGAAGAGCGGCACGGCCCTTATTGTAGATCGTGGCCACGTCCCCTGAGCATGATGTCATATGTAGAGCTGTGGCGGGTGCGCACTTATGCCTGCGCACTAAACAACAATACAGGGAGAGGCCACCAGGAGAAGCTTGCCCCGCAGCCACCAATGAGTTCCCTACACCCCGTTTCTTTACCAGTGAAATCTGAAATCATAGCACCACAGTGTAACATACAGTAAACGCATATACTGAATGAAGCTATTCACACATATGTGCAAAACCAGGCTATGGGAGCCTTGCCCAGTTTTGCACACACATGTGAACCACTGGGATCAGGCCCAATCCCGGCAGCTACATGGCAACAAACTTGCCTAAGTAGCCTCCCTCTAAAATGGGGTTAAGGGAGCGAGCCTCATGTTTTTGATTGTGTGTCAGCGGCAGCAGCTTGCAGCCACGGCTGGCACACTCGCTGGGGGGAGGGATCCCTAGAAAGCACCATGCATTATTGGAGCTCCAGGGGCATGAGGCAACCACCATACTCATGGCAACCCCAGAGCTGCCGGGCAGACCACTAGTCATCTGGGTGGGCCTTCTGCCTGCCCAGAGAAGGAATGAAGATCATCTGCGGGGAAGGTAAATTAAACCAACCTTCCCCACAGACCGCCCCGGAGCTCTTCTCACTGATCATGAGAAGCGCTCATATGTCATGAAGACATTTGTGTCCAAAGCAAGATTAAGGGCTCTTTCTGTATTCCTAGGCAATCACATAATGCAGCATTCATTTCTTGGTTCCTCTGCATTAACTTTTTTCTTAATTAGATTCAGGTCCCTTGGCCTAGTCATTGTAATATTCTTACTGCTCTGTGAAAATTACAAGTCTGCTTAATTATAAGGAAATCCTTTGAATTGCCTTGCTTAGAAACAGCAGCAGCTGTTACCAGCTACTAGACCAGTAAAGGCACTGTAGCTTGAAAACTATAGGCAACTGTGCATTCTTTAATTCAGGTTGCAAACCATGTTGTTATGAGCCATTCGGCTGGTGTAGAGTGCAAACAGGAGAAATAGCTTCCCTTCTTAGGCCTTGCTTTGGCCTGGCCACTGATGAACCATGAACACTAAAAGGCAGTTGATCGACACTTCCTGTCACTCAGAAAAATGTAGATGGACAGCTAGGAAAAAAAGCTGCATTTAGGACTGGGATTTGGGGAGGAATAGACTCACATTGTTGTGAATCTGGTACTGCCTATATATTTGTTTCAGCAACTTTATAATGCCTATTCAAAATAAACACTTTCACAAAAACAACTCCATGTTCTCGCTTGCAGCACAACCTGCCCCCCCCTTCACAGTTACACTCACTTACACTCACTCTCACAGATTAAACCTTCAGACTTTTCAAAGATAAGTTAAAGCTAATTAGACTAGTCCCTGAAGTTCTCCCTCCCTTCTACCGAATAATATGAGAACTCCTGTAGAAGTGAAAAGTTTGATGCTGAAATGCCTGAAATGGCATGTACTTAAAAAAACATACACCGAATGCCCTTTATTTAACCCTCATCTGAAGTTATGAAATCCTACTTGCAAGGACTTCTTACTACTGAGTAGTTCCATTGGTTAAATTACATGTCTCCCCAACACTTCCAGACCACAGAACCTACTGTACATTATTTTTATATTCTGCTTCAGAGGAGTGCTATGAGAACCCCAGCCCAGCCCAACCCACCCTAGGGGTGTTCACAGAACCGCTTTCAAACCAACCAGATTCAATCTGACTCAGTCCAGTCTCAGCCACTGAACCAGGCTGAACCAGTTCACAGGCTAATCCAGTGAGGATTCCCCTTTACCCCCACGGATGTCTCTGCCACCTACACCTTAGAGAAGGTACAAAGTACCCTTTCTCTCCCCCCCCCCCCCGCCCACCACCACCTTAGGATAGGGAATGCCACTTTACTTGTAAAGGGGAGTCCTCGCTAGATTCCCCTTTACAAGTATATCCACGAACTGGTTCAGACCGATTCTTTTAGAACTGAGGCCAGTCCAGTGCAAAATCAAACCGGCCAAACTGGGCCAGTTCTATTGGGACCACAGTTCAAATCCTGTTTCTATTCGAACCACAATTTGACTCAAGCAAGTTCTCACTTCCCGACCCCACCCCAAGCATGGCGCCCCGTGCAACCACAGAGCTCACTGAAAACATGAGCAGCTAGCTAAGAAAAATGAACATTTCAAACCCAATAGTAATGGGGATCCAAACATCAACATCTTGGTTTGTAGGATCTCAGCTGAAAGAAACACATGTGACTGACCTAAAGGCAGTCATCACTGGTATCTGGTCATGTACATTCTACAAACCAGCCTCTCACAACTGTCACATCTTCCGTTTGGTTTCCTTTTATCTTTCCTTGGGCAAAAGAAACAATGTCCAGTTTGGGATGCTGTGCTGCATGCTGCAAACGAGACAGAAAACAGGAGCAGTCACGGAAAAAACAAGCAACAAAGAAGGAAAAAATTCCTACCATGACTAAGAGAAACAAAAACACATGTGATAAGAAACCCAAACATGAGAAATGTAAATCAACATAGAAAATATATTGCCAAAATAAGAAATCAAAAATGAGTGACCAATGTATATAGATACAAAAATGAAAAGCCCATAATAATTAACCAGTAACACTAATAAACAATCGTTACAAAATTAAACAAGATAATGCCATACAGATGATATATACAAAAAACCAATACGTAATACAGGATACAGAAAATGCTTTCTCATATAGCTGAATGCACCAATAATGACATATGCAGAAACAATAAACAATGTACAATTTGTAAAGGAGGTCAGGATAAGCCGGGCAAAAACTGGGGCTGCAGGTTGGAAAAGGGCAAAGTCATGTATCAAAATGAGTGGCAGATGACAGATGTGCTACGTCAGATGTAATTTCAAAAGGAGATGTAAATATCCTCAATGGCAAAAGTCCAATACCATGAATGCAAAAGTAAGAATATAAAGTCATGAACGCAAAAAGTCTGTCAGAAACGCTGCCATGAATAAGGTGAACTTGGTCAAGGGTAAAGCCCTCTGCATGCCCTTGTAGAAAAAAAACAATCTTGATAAGTCAGTGGATGGCTCTTCCGGATAAAGGCACTCCTTAAGTCCTTACAACAAGATCCAAACTTGGTAATCAAGCAGGCGGACAAAGGGGGAGCTATTGTTCTTATGAATAAGAGAGACTACATCTGTGAAGTCGAGAGGCAACTGGCTGATAGAACCAATTATATACCACTGGACCACAATCCCACTCACCGGATCATGTCCCTCATTAGTAGTTGTATTGGATGAAGCGGACATGTTGGGTATCATTTCGGCTAATGAGAAGGGGTTTCTTCTCAATCAGTTTCCCAGGGTTCCCGTGTTTTATGTTCTACCTAAAATACACAAACCAGATCGCCCTGTTAAGGGTCGGCCCATAGTTTCTGGTTATAACTCAGTCCTCGAACCACTGTCCATCTATGTTGATTATTACTTAAAACCGTTTGTTGGACAGATTACCTCTTATATCAAGGATTTGCAGCCTCAGTTTTTGCCCGGCTTATCCAGACCTCCTTTACAAATTGTATATTGTTTATTGTTTCTGCATATGTCATTATTGGTGCATTCAGCTATATGAGAAAGCATTTTCTGTATCCTGTATTATGTATGTATGTGTATATATATATATATATATATATATATATATATATATATAGCAATAGCACTTACATTTATATACCGCTCTATAGCCAGAGCTCTCTAAGCGGTTTACAATGATTTAGCATATTGCCCCCAACATTCTGGGTACTCATTTTACCGACCTCGGAAGGATGGAAGGCTGAGTCAACCTTGAGCCCCTGGTCAGGATCGAACTTGTAACCTTCTGGTTACAGGGCGGCAGTTTTACCAATGCGCCACCAGGGGCTCTGGTATATACACACACACACATTGGTCACTCATTTTTGATTTCTAATTTTGGCAATATATTTTCTATGTTGATTTACATTTCTCATGTTTGGGTTTCTTATCACATGTATTTTTGTTTCTCTTAGTCACGGTAGGAATTTTTTCCTTCTTTGTTGCGTGCTGCATGCTGCAGCATCTAGAGGAAGATAGACCAGCACTGTTTTTATCTATCTATGAGTCCCCCCCCCCCGCTCCAAGACTGCAAGAGAACAAGCAACATTTCATCCTTGCAGACTATTGTCCCCATTCCAAAGGGCTAGACAGCCAGACAATGAAATTGTCAATGACAGTGACATCCATCATATTTAAATACAGTGCCAAAGGCCACCTGTTGGTCTTCTGTTGGAAGCTGTACATTCTCACCAGGTGGTATAGACCAGGGTTTCTCAACGTGTGGGTCCTCAGATGTTATTGGACTTCAACTCCCATAATCCCCAGCCCCAGTGGCCTTTGGTTGAGAATTATAGGAGTTGGAGTCCAATTACATCAGGGGACCCACACGCTGAGAATCCCTGGTCTAGACTGTCGATCCCACTGCTTAGTCACATCAGAATGTGAAATAATGAGTGGCTTCCTCTGCTCCCTTCCATCACCATATCATGGTGCATGGTTGACAACAAAAGGACAGTCTTGCCCACCTTGGGTACATATGATACCAATGTCTTCTGTCCATCCAAGAAATGCTTTCAGTTCTGTTAGGTCAAGGGGCTTCCACATTCATGTTTTGTGTGGATGGTTCATTCCATTGCATTTATGTCTGTTCTCTCTATTGCTCTCTCTATTGTGTTCTCTCTATCGCTTTACCTGAGAATGATGTGCAAAATATGTTCTATGTCTACAAGCATGAAGGTTTCCTCTAGTGTATCTCTGACATATTGCCCCTGGTTTTTTGTGTCTCTTACATATTGCCCTTGACACATTGTCCCTGTGTGTTCATGTATGATGTCTTCATTGCACCAGTGATGAATTGTGGTGTTGTGCCATCTCCTGCCTTACCTGCCTGCCATGTGACCTCAGTATCTTTACTGACAAAGTAAGTTAATGAGCAAAGTTCAGCAGACTGTTCAGTGCCACACATCCCACCTCTACACATTCTTGCTCTTTCTATCTGGAAGCAAGCTCCACCCCACCCTTTTTGTTGGGCTGTATCCCACCAGAAGAAGCAGGAAAACACCAGATATGTATTGTTGGCAGTTTATTTTATTTATTTGTTTATTTATTTATTTATTAAATTTGTGCACTGCCCCAAACTTTTGTGTCTGGTTAACAATTTGGTTAACAATTGCATAAAACAAGTTAAAACATATACAACAACTTAAAACAATTTAACAATTTAAAAATAAACCAGAGATCAAAACCTAAAAAAAATTAGGAAGCTGAGAAAGATTGGGTGAAAAGATGGTTTGAAAATTGCCAGAGATGAGGAGGATTGTATCTCAGCAGGGAGCACATTCCACAATCTCAGGGCAGCGACCAAGAAGGCCTGTCTCTGTGTAGCCACCAAACGAGTTGGCGGTAACTGGAGACGGAGCTCCTCAGATGACCTCAGTCGACAGTGGGGCTCATAGTGAAGAAGATGCTCTCTTAGATACCCAAGGCCTAAGCCATTTAGGACTTTATAAGTTATAACTAGCACTTTATATTTTGTCTGGAAACCTATTGGCAGCCATTACGGCCACCACTGATGCCAGGCTTAATGAGGCTGAGATGTTGTGGGTGCTGCCTGTTGTGTGATCCTTCTGTCTTTGTTCTGTTGGCTGAAATCTATGCTTCTGTGAGGTCAAATGCTTCTGAATGATTTACTTAATTCAAACACTAGATTTGACATTCTGGGTCGGCTGAGGCGAGTTTTGTGTGTCCAAATTAGGGAGCAGAAAACTATGCAGTGCCGCCCTCAGAAACTATCACTTTTCAAGGTCAATTGAGCAGGCAAGGAAAAACAAAAATTAAGTTTCCAAAGAGAAGCAGGACTTACTCTCCTTTCCCAATTGGCTTAATATTGGGCTGGGCTGGAAACTATCCCACTGGAGCAAGTCCATGCACTTTGGGGTGATTTTCTTCCCCAATTGGCTTAACACGGGGTATAACATAGAAACTACCCCAACAGAGTACCCACCCATATTTGGGGGTGGTTTTCTATCCCGTGTAATATTTGTATTTATTGTTATTCATAACAAGAAAGATCATAACTGGGTTTTGGCCACACTTCTAGATACCTTGAGGCTATTCCCACAATCAGGAGAAATTGGGCTCGGGGAGCCTAGCCTGATTTCTCCTGACTGTGGGAACCACCGGGCTCGCAGGCAAGCCCGGTGGCCTCCAGGCGGTTAACCCGCCAAGGTAACCCTCCCCTTAAACCGGGTTTGCGGAGTGAGTGCTCCGCAAACCCGGTTTTAAAAATCGTGAGTAGCCATGACACGCGGCCCCCGAACTCCCCAGCCCTTGCCGGCTCCGTCACGGCTTGTCTGTGGGGAGAGTGAGCTTAGCCCGCTCTCCCTGCTTACCTTTCCAAACCGGGTCTCACTGATCATGAGACCCGGCTCCTTGTATACCAAATGCAGGTAACAATGTTCTGGAAGGGCATAGCTGCAAGTGCAGTGATTTGCATGCTTACACTACAGTTATGCAGCGAGGGTCGGAATTTTCTCCATGACTCAGGATGAAAGTTCAAGTTAGTCTGTTTTACTCCAATAAAAAAGTATAGGCACAATGGTTATAGTTGCCAACTCTACTATCAAACCATTTTCCGACTTTTCCATACAGTCTGCATCGATCTGCTTCTGGTGCAAGTAGAATCTGGGGTACATGAACCTCAGCCTTGCCTGGTGAGGCTGTTCTTAAGGTCCGTTCTCTCAGGGGTTCTTTCTCTGCAGTAAATTGGATTTGTCCAGTCTCTTATTTGAGTTAAACCTGTTGTTAATTGGCAAAAATATTTTGTCTATCAAATTAGCAGAATATT
This sequence comes from Hemicordylus capensis, assembly GCF_027244095.1. Classification (NCBI taxonomy): domain Eukaryota; kingdom Metazoa; phylum Chordata; class Lepidosauria; order Squamata; family Cordylidae; genus Hemicordylus; species Hemicordylus capensis. Next base: position 290,482,837 of record NC_069658.1, on the reverse strand, counting down.
TTATTCTGCTCTTTTTCTTCAGAGCGCAATTGTAATCCAAAGATTTGTTCTACTTCATTAAGCCAACAACTCTGCTTTAAAATGTTGACCTAACATGCCTTCCCCTACCCGCCTTCACAATAGCTGGGGTAGCATATATTGGGATCAGACATTTGCTCTCTAAACGGAAAATCTAAAAGGAGAAAGTCAAAATGCCATGCAATTCAAAAGTCACCATCTCTTTCACAGAATTTTGTTTCTCAGATGCTTTACAACAGTCTGTTTTCCCATTTCTTTTTTCTTTTGATGCCTGTTGCCCTATTTGAACAGGTCATAATGAATGACATCCTGACTAATGAAGCATCAATGCTTCTGAAAAATCCAACTAAAACAGCAACCCTGCCAGCTCCTTTTGGGTGACACAGAGGACTTCTGAGGAAGGGAGGTCTTTGGCATGCTCCCGCTGCTCCCAACACTAGCACCCGTACCGCATTCGTCTGGAAATCTTCAGACTCAGAAGCACTGGTGCCATGCTGGTGCTACTCCCATTGTACTGGTGCTTCATTGGTCAGGATGTCAGCCTGTGATAAGAAGGGAGTAAAACTATTCCACATCGTGTAGAGCTTTTACTTGCCATGCACAGTTCTCTACATGCACAGTCCCCACATCATAGTCCACTCCACTACAGCTATTACTGTTTGTATACATAATATGACTCCCATATGCTGGATGCTTAAATGCCTGTCGGATGTGGTCAGTAGCAGGAAAGTTGCAGATAGAGCACCATGACCAAGCAGTACATTAACAGGGTCTCAAGGCCCAGGCCCAAGCTCAAGAGTCTGGAGAACCCAAGCCAGATCTATGAATTCAGACAAAAACTGAAGTTTATCTGAGTCTTTATTTTCAAGCATATTTCAACAGCTTTCATAATGAACTCAAGGTGACTCACAATAATAAAACTGCAATGAAAATACATAAAACATCAGTGCAGCAATAAAATCATTCCAATAAGTGCAGCCATAAAACCAGCAATGATTAATATACACCACACAGCAGCAGGGCCCAGTTATAAAATCTCAGGGAAGGCCTGCTGAACAAGAAGGTTTTCAGTTTCTGCTTGAAATTTGGCAGGGAGAGGAGTAGCCAGAGACCTGGGAGTAGGAAATTCCAGAGAATTGGGGCCACCACAAAGAAGGCTCACGCATGTGTCACCATCAGTCTGGCTTCAGGAGGTGGTGGGATGCGCAAGAGAACCTCTCTAAAACACCTTCGAGAGGGGGAGGACAAGGGCTCAGTGTGGAGAGAGATCATCACTCATTGCTGGACTGCAAGCTTTGCATACAGAAGGTTCCAAGTTCAATCCATGCCATTAGCAGGTGGGGATGGAAAATATCAGTCTGAAACTCTTGATGGCTGCTTCCAGTCAGTGTAGACAGTACTGAACCAGATGGGCCAATGGTCTAATGTGGTTTAAGCCAGCTTCCTATGTAACTTTATGAGCAGGGCAGGACTGTGGGGCAGTAAGACGTCCTTCAGGTATATTGGTCTCAAGCTGCTTAGGGCTTAATGGTAATAACCAGCACGTTGAATCATGCCCAGATATACAAAGGTACCCAGTGCATCGGGTACAGAAGTGAGGTGATGTAATCAAGGTACTGACTGTGACCCTTGCAGCTGCATTCTGTATCCTCTGTAATCTCCAAGAGTTATATCCCTGTCAAGGCTCTGAGACTTTCTGCATACAAAAGTGCATGCTACCACTAGGCAATGGCAGCTGCCTTAAAAATTCTAAAGATGCAGATCAACCTTTCCCCAGAGTGTGGGCTTGTTTTGGTCATAAAAAGAGCCCTGCTGGATCAGACCAAAGGTCCATCTTGTCTAGCAACCTGTTCTTAGAAGTATCTAGCTGGGTACTTCCAGAAAACCAGCTGAAACCAAAGGCAATAGCTCTGTCCTCTTATTGGACTCCAGGCCACTGATGTTTAGAGAAACACAGCCACGTGTGCATCATTTCTAATAGGCGTCCATAGATTTATCTTCCATGAATAAGTATAAATCCATTTTAAAGCCATCTAAGCCACTTGCTGCCACCACTACATCATGTGGAAGCAAAATCCATAAGTTGTGTTGTTTAGTAATTGGGTTGTTTTTGTTTTTGTTTGGTCTTCCCAGATCTACTGCCAACCAATTAAACTGGGTGGATCCAGGTTCTGGTATTGTGAGAAAGGGAGAAAAACGTCTCTATACAGTTTCTGCACACCATACAGCCATGGGAATTGAACCTATGCTATTTTAAACCCAAAGCAATGCTCATCCTCCTAGACCAGTCTCCCAGATGTTGCTGAACTACAACTCCCATCATTCATTGTGAATGTGGATGATGGAAGCTGTAGTCTAACAACATCAGGAGATCCAAGGGTAGGGATCCAGTCCTAGAAAAACAAATCTAGCCTTGAGTTTTAAAAGCACTGAACGATACCCATCCCACTTAGCTCTCCTTGTTGAAGCTTCAATTTGCAAGCGTTTCATATGAAGGATATAAATCCAGATCCATATAACATAGCATCAGCAACTGAATATACTATAACCTCTAATATATAACTGACACTTATGTATTATTTCTCTTTATATGTTGCCTTTTGACTGTTCTGTATCATTCTAGTAATCATCTTTTTGGGTTTAGTGAGAGGAAAAATGTAGCACACAATGCTCACCATAGGTTACATGTTTAAAGCTTGAAGATAACATGTCTTCTTAGATGAGTCAAACACAGCACGGAGCTTTTCTTTACAAAAAGTGCAGCTTTTTGACCTGTTCAAATCCTTTCAAAGACTTAACAAAATACTGGCTAAAGGACAAGCTATGGATATAATTTGTTTAGACTTTCAAAAGGCTTTGGATAAAGCTGCTCAGAAGAAGCTATCAAAGGTTTTCTGCCTGATCTTTATCTCTTCTGCTTCCTCTGGACTCAATTTTTCAGCTTCTCCTCCGAAGGAAATCTTTTAGCTATCATACTGTGATGCCTGGCACATTCCAACATATACATACAAAACAGATGACCTTGATATGTCCCAAATAATCCATATATTTAGTTGCTTCCCTAAGCCAGACTGCAAATGTCAAGCTTCCTCTGATATCAATTTCACTCAGTCCACATTCACACATACATGAAACCACAGTTAAACGAGGCAGAGGTTGAAACTGCATTACGTCCAAATGTGTGTCGAGGTCTCTAGCTGTCCCTGCATCCCAGAGTGACAGCACACCACCCCTTCTTGAAGATAGCTTCCTCCTCTGTCCAGCATGGTGGTCTAGTGCCAACAACTGCAGGGCCCTTATAGCCGACCATCCCTGCAACACTCTCCAGGGTGTCAGAGGTGGCTGCAAGCTCATTTTTTCAGGGACCACACACACACCCCTATTGCTTCCCCAAAGCACACAGGTGTGCCAAGGCCCAGGGAAACCTTGAGGGAAGGCAGGGGGTATGACAATGCAGAGCTTCTAATTATCATCCACCACCACCTTGTGCAGCCTGCTGTGCCAGGCTTCAGAACCTACATTCTCCTGGATCTGCACAGCACCCAAGTAGACCCTATAATATTTTCTAGATTTACATCCCCGGAAAGTAGGCCAGCACTAGGTGCCTCCTTGAGGAACAGTTGTGCTGTGCTACACAAGATAACACACAGTCTTATGGTGACAATGCCCACCCCTTGGGGGGAAGTGGAAAAAAATTTGTGGCATGCCCACATCTATGCAAAGGATTTATTGAAGCTACGTCTTACAGCTGTTTTCCTTCTCCATACCCCCACTATGCAACATCACCACTCAGAGAAGATCCTGGCCAGCCAATACCTCTGGAGGAAGTATCCGCGAGACCTGTCATGCTCCACTTCGTACTTCCCTCCATTGTGAAAATTCTCCATTTATACCTACCTTCTGTTTCCTGTCCTTCAATCAGTTACCAATCCACACATGTACTTGTCCCCTTATCCCACGACTGCTAAGTTTTTATGAGGAACTTTGCCAAAAGCTTTTTGGAAGTCCAGGTATACTATGTCAACTGGATCACCTTTATCCACACACCTGTTGACACTTTCAACATGTCGACACTTTCAAAAATAAAAATACAGGCTGCATTCCAAGAAGGACAGACATGAGAGGCAGGAATAAGCATGGCATACTAATAGAAGCTTTCAGCCCTCTACAGTCACACCTCTTATTATGCAGAAGACTAACACCAATGGCAAAATATGTGATACTTCCCAAGGGCCACATTTCAGGAAACAGGTGCTCATTATGCAGCAACAAAGACATATATATCTATTATATTAATTCTCCTGGGTGTGCCTTGGAATGTGCGTCCCGGCGCCCAGCTGATTGGCTGGGTGGTAGAGGCACCTGTTTGGCTGAGGCGCACCCAGGGGAATTGGTTGCCATGGTGGCAGTAGTGGTGGGCCCGGCCGGGAGGCCAGGCTGAGGCGGGCCTGGCCGCAGCGGGCCAGGCCATGGAGTTGGGTGGGGGGAGGGAGAGCGGGCAAGAGAGAGTTGTGCGGGGGGGAGGGACAAGAGAGTGGGCCAGGAGGGAGGAAGGGAGATTGGTGGGCTGGATGTGGAGGCCAGGAGGCGGCAGGCAGGCCGCGGAGTTGGGTGGGGGGGATGGGGGGAGGGCAAGAGAGAGTTGGGTGGGTGGGAGGGCAAGCAACCGGCCCCAAAGAGCGCACAGATCCTCTGTGCGGGTCGGCTAGTACATAAAATTTTGTAAGGCATACCCGTGGCTAATCCCATGCATGGCAACTCTCACGAGAGTTAGCAAGCAGAAGCATCATGGTGATTGGGCAATGGGCATTCCATATGCAGATATGTCAATTTAAAACCTGCTCTGCAACCTTTTTGATTTTAAGCACCAGCAGTCTGGTTCCATCCTGGTTCAAGTGCAGCCCGTCCGTTTTGTACAAGCTTTTCTTGCCCCAAAATGTATCCCAAGGCCTAACAAATCTAAACTCCTCCTCCTGGCACCAGTGTCTCATCCACACGTTGAAACCTCTCAGCTCTGCCTGTCTCACTGTACCATCCTGCATGTGGAATTGGTAGCATTTCTGAGAATGCTACCTTGGGGGTCCTGGACTTCAATATGCTACCTATCAGCCTAAATTTGACTTCCAGGACCTCCCAACTACATTTCCCCACATTGTTGGTGCCGATGTGCACCACGACAGCGGTCTCCTCCCCAGCACTGTCTAACAGCCTATCTAGATGCTGTGTGATGTACACAACCTTCGCACCAGGCAGGGAAGTCACCACGTGGGTCACAAACCCATCTCTCCATACCTTTAATGATTAAATCACCCACTACAAGGAGGCCCCTGCCTTCCAGAGGAGTGTCCTCTGTGTGAGACGATGGCAGTGCTCTCTCCTGGGACTGCCAGATGTGGTGTCTTTGCTAGCTATCCCAAGAAGGATCTGTTATCTGTGGTAACTCTATATCCTCATGATCCCATGGCAGGATGTTGAAGCATATGTTGCACCATCTTTCATTGACATTATGAGCCTAGTAGCTGAATCATTTCTACTCTAGAAGAAATTGATTGTGAAATCATTGTCATCATAATTATGCACAATTTTGATTACAGAGTTTTTACCCTTGTGAGATGCCTGCTGTTTTTCAATAACGCTGCTTTGGTTCCATCTCACAGTAATACCTCAGAAGAGGTATTCATTTACTTTGACTGAATAAGCACTTACCATAGCAGTTAAAATAAGAGAGCACATCCCTTCCTATGACTTATTTGCACTAATCAGCTTATAATGAAACTGCAATCACAAAAGCCAACGTGTGTGGTTAAAAATACAGATTGGCATAATACTGTGGTGTAAGGATCTGCTGTCTTTTTTTTTTAAGTAATGACCCCAAATTCACTTATAAAATGTCATCAATGCTATTAGAATGATTTAAATGAGCATGACAACCTTGGCCCCAAAATGCCCATTAATAATTTCTACTGCATTTGAAACATTTCCAACACTTAATTTCTCTCCACTATATCAACTATATTCACATTTTTGCCAACTTCATTTTTAAAAAACCATGATGCTGTTAAATTGAATTTGATCTTGTGAACCAAGTATATTAGCCAAACTCCTTAAATTTGTCTTTTAGAAAGGCAATTCAGAAAAATAGCCGGAGAATACATAGGGATCCTATCTCTGCCTTTTCAACACAGTAGAAGTGTCTAGTGCTGGAGAAGTCCACAAACTATTAGGGAAGCTTTTTGGATAGTGGCTGACATTCAGACCAAGGAAGCACCAGTGAAGCAAGAGAGCAGCCTAAGAGAACTCCCAATCTTCAGGGACATGTTTTGGGGGGGCACCCAGGAGCCCTGGGAAAAGAGAGGGCATCAAAAAATGGCTGCTTCCGTGGTTCATCAGTGCACTTAGCTTGAAAATCCTGTTAGGCTGTTCTCTCACCGCATTTGTGCTTCCTTGTCCTGAGTATTAGGCATATGATATTTGCATTGCCTTCTCCAGTTCAAAGGAAACATCTTAATCTCTACATCTCAATCTCTAATATGAAATGTAGTCCAAAACTGGTGAGTTGCATAAAGTTAGCCTGCTATTTCAAAGATTGCACTACAATGCAAGTGATGTTTATGGTATTATAAAAGAATATACAATTAGTTTATTTTATAATTTATTCCATCCCTCAAAGATCAGAGTGGTTAGCCATAGCTGACCACTACTTCTTACAGGGGCATGCAAGTGGTGGAGCACTGGTCAGGCTCTGGATCGTGTGGGAGAAGGTAGGTAGTATCTTGCCTTCCACCTCCCCCCGCAGCCCCAGCAGTCATGTGAATGACTTTATCGTCTTGGATTGCTGCTGGAAGATGCTTTGGTGAGCTTCTAGAGAAAGGGGTTCCAGAGTTGGGTAGCGGCCACTGTCTATGTCTGTCTAGATGGCCTTGCCATTTACATTTTTTGTGCAGAAGACTCTATTAAGAGATGGCATGTATTTTTTCTCAATTTTGTTGTAGTTTGCACCCGTCCCCCAAACATTCTCTTTCTTCTATTGGAATTTTGACAGTCCATTATCAACAACTAGAATTTTTTCTGACACTTACAAGGAAGAATTTTGTAGTATAACCTGAGAGGGAAGCATTCCTCGCTGCACTCATCAAGACCTATTTTGTGCTGCTTCACAATGAGAAAGATATGCCATTTGCCTCAGCAGTGTTGCTAAGCTATAATAAAATGTGTTTATAACAAATTTCATTATTTGCATGCATTTATTAAAAGGAGCATATCAACTGCTGAGAACACAGTGTTCTTTTAAAATTCTCTCTTCAGAGCACCAAAATATGAAGGCAATGTAGAAGAGTATGTAATTTATAAAATTACTGTAATTGCAGTCCCTGTTACATTGAGAAGTTATAAATCATCAGAGCCTCCTCACACCATATAGCAACGTTCTTGCTTCACAATGCTGGATTTGTAAACATCGGTCTTGTATTGTGATTGGAATGGTCTAGCCTCTGAAACTCTGTGGTGCCAGTGCAGTGGCACCGGAAGTTGAGATTCTTAGTAAACAGTTTGCTGTCTAGTGTCAAGAACATAACAGCCCTGCTGGATCAGACCCAAAGCCTGTCTAGTTGATCATCCTGTTTCCCACAGTGGCCCACCAGATGGCTTTGAGAAACCCACAGGCAAGAGGTGAGGGCATGCCCTTTCTCCTGCTGTTGCTTCCCTGCAACGGATATTAAGAGGCATCTTGCCTCTGAGGCTGGAAGTAGCCTATAGCTACCAAACTCATAGACATTGATAGACCTGTCCTCCATTAATTTGTCCAAGCCCCTTTTAAAGCCATTCAAGCTAGTGGCCATCACCACATCCCATGGCAGATGATTCCATAGAACTGGCAGAATTCCTGGCCATCAATTTCTTGGGTTCTAGAACACCTGGTTCTAGTGTTGTGAGAGAGGGAGAAAAAATTCTCTTTGTCCACTCTCTCTATTCCATGCATAATTTTATACACCTATATCATGTCTCCCCATAGTCACATCTTTTCCAAACAAAAAAGCCGCAGAAGATGTAGCCTTGCTTCATAAGGAAGGTGCTCCAGGCCCCTTGTAATCTTGGTTGCCCTCTTCTGCACTATTTCAAGTTCTATAATGTCCTTCTTAAGATATGGTGACCAGAACTGTACACAGTACTCCAAATGTGGCCACAGCATATATTTGTATAAGGGCATTATAATATTAGCAGTTTTATTTTCAATCCCCTTCCTAATGATCCCTAGCATGGAATTTGCCTTTTTCACAGCTGCCACACAATGAGTTTGGAGAACTTTGTCAAAAGTTATTGGAAGTCCAAATGTACTATGTCAACCAGTTTTTACACATGGCTGTTGACATTCGCAAAGAACTCCAAAAGGTTATTAAGGCAAGATGTGCTCGGAGGAACTCAGTTCCGGAGCGGATATATGGTCAGTATTCTCTGCCGTGAAGACAGATGCAAATAACTCATTCAGCTTCTCTGCAATCACCTTTTCCTAAATAACCGCTTTCATGTCCTCATCATCCAAGGGTCCAACCAGTTTTCTGCTTCTGATGGTTTTTGTTTTTTAAGAAGGTTTTGTTATTCCACTTGACACCTCTAGCTATATGCTCCTGAAACTTTCTTTTTGCATCCCTTATTTTTTCCTTGCATTTCTTTTGCCAGAGTTTATGTTCCTTCCTGTTCTCTCAATTTGGGCAAGACTTCCATTTTCTGAAATAAGTCTTCTTCCCTTTTATTGTTTCCCTGACTCTACTTGTAAGCAGAGGTGCACCTAGGTAATTTTGGAGCCTGGACCTAAAAGCCTTTGGAGGGCCCCCTCCCCTGCAAATTAAGCGTCATCATACTCTGCCAGGTGACCACACCACCCAGGAGAGGCTAAAGAGGATTTGGAGCCCCCCAGGGGCTGTAGAGGCCCTGGACTATGGCCTCAAAGTCCAAGGGTAAAAGCACCTATGCTTGTAAGCTTGTAACTAGTTCGTCAGTTATAAGTTTGTATCTTTTCCTGCTTACCTTTAGGACTGTTTTTTAATGCATATATCACCTTATTTCTTCTCTAAAAAAATCTCTTATGAACCTGGTGGCTACCAGCTGAATGTGTGAAATGATTCCACTGAAAAGCACTGCAAATGATGTGACATTTGGTGATATGACTGCTTATTGTTTGTTAAATCTGTGATGGCCCATTCATACATGCAAGTCATCACTTAATGGTGCAGTTATCAGCTGATGAATATGATCCCTTAGTAATGGCCCTGATACTGAATCCATCCATGGCAGGGACTGGCTTTGAGAATGGAGTGATGGCTACATGGACCAAAGCTACTGCTATGTCCACTCTAGTCCCTTACACAGCAGTATTATACCATGTAATACTATTGAAAGTTTCTGCTGAGATAAATATGGGGAAGTTTTTACGGTTCTCATTTACACTACTTTCATTTCACCTTGAAACTAACAGATTCAGGTTAAAATCCCAGAACAAAAAGGGCACACAATTATGATTAAAGCTATGTTGTAGCCCTGGCTACAAACTGATGCATTATTTTACACTCTCCTTCCCCTAAACAAAAGGCAAGTTCTGAGAACCTTAATGGGGGCAATTTTCTAGAAATTTTCTACACATGTATGGTGTACTTCTTGACATTCCTTGCTGCTGACAACTCCTGACAAATTTCTGACATGCTTTGCTGATACACCTTCCTTTTTTGAGAAGATGGAATAAAGAAGGAGGTGCTTGGCTATTGGAAATTATCAGTAGGAATCTGGAGGGGAAAGCAACCATGTAATGCAGGAATTCTTGATCTTATGAAAAGTGAAAGATGAGCATTGTCAAGCATCTACCTTGGTTTTCATAAGCTCAGAGAAATACTAGGTAGGATCTGTTGGAAGTGAAGTACTCTCCGCTGGCTCATGCCTCAGTGACAGAAGGGGACAGACTAGTGAGTCAGAAGGTTAGAGGGGTCAAGACATTGGTCATCCCTTCTCTACTGCTCTGACACTTTCCCTTTGGTATGTAGATTGCTACTCTCAGGGACTTCCTGCCTGCCTGCCTTCGTCACTTCCTCTCCCCTTTCTTCTCCCTTGCAACACACACCCTCGTCTCTCCCTGCACCATGTGTGCAGAGATGCAGAAACTATCCCTCTGCACAGGGCCGGACTGGGGGCACTGAGAGGGTGGGGGAATTTATGTGAGGAGGGTGCCAGGTTCATTATTTATTTATTTATTTATTTGATTTTTATACCACCCTTCCGGCGGTTTACAATTTTTTGAGCAGAATGGGTGGATTTCACCATACTTTTTTGGTTTCATTTAATACTTTTTTTTTGTTAACTTTTGATATCCGACCTCTGTTTTCTGTTACTTATAGGTTACTATAAATATTTCAAAGGAAGTATCACTTGTAACTATTAAGAAGCACATTTCTATACTAATAAAATAGTTTGGATATATGTGTTCCTATGTAGTCCAGTTCCTGCAAGTTTGTTAGAAAATGAAGTGGATGGCATCTTAATAGCACTGCAATAGCCCTGTTTTAAGGTCTCTCTCCCCACCAATTTCTACAAGATGCCTGCCCTCTCACCCCTCAGCCCTATACACCTACACAAGAGAGGCAAATTGTTTTCAGTTCCTAACAATATGTATAGTGTCAGATAATTTCAAAGTATTTAAGCATATCATTGCAGAGAAATGGGGGTGAAGAGAAATGACGGGGGGGGGAGAAAATAAATAACTGGTGGAAGGGAGTGGATAAATGTGTGAGACAAGGGCAGCTGGGCTGCAGGAGCCAGCCTGTAGTGTTTGGTGTTTTTTTGTGGGGGAGGGGGAGAAGAGGAGAGCCTCACATCAGAGCCAGGTGCCCCAGCCAGGCCAACCAGCTCTGGGTCCTTCCATCTCCAAGCAGGGAGGGACTCCCCAACCGCCTTGCTGCTTCTCCATCCAGCCTTCTGAGGCACGAGCCCGAGATGTGTGTCTATACACTACAGAAAGAAAAGACACCATTTTGATTTCAAATAGGACAGCAGAATGTCATATATGGAGTAACCCCAATTTTGTAGAATTTAAAGACAACCAATCATTTCATAAGAACATAACAGCCCTGCTGGATCAGGCCCAAGAAGGCCCATCTAGTCCAGCATCCTGTTACAGTAGCCCACCAGATGCCACTGGAAGCCACAGGCGGGAATTGAGGACATGCCCTCTCTCCTGCTGTTACTCCCCTGCAACAGGTACTCAGAGGCAAAGGAGTTTCATGGGCAAAGGAGTTTTAAAAATGAGTTTTTTGTGAACTGATTTGCAAAGCCTTGTTTTGAAGCAAGTGTACAAAAATAGACTTTTGGTGGGGGAGCCTGCTACAAGCACAAAGCAAAATAAAAGAAAAATGTTTAAAAGGGGAAACATGTTGAGACAGCCATTTTCTCATCTTTTGCTATTTAAGCCATTTTGAGAACTCTGTTGCTTAAAAAAGCTGCATATCAATATTTTTAATAAGGGCGGTGAGGGGGAGAAAGACACCCACACACAGACACCAGATTAGAGATAGGGACAGGAACAAAAACAACAGATCCATTTTTTAATTATTATTATTTCTTGTTTACACAGTCAGGCAGGTGTTATTGACTGGTTTGTTTTATCCAGACATCAAGTCCTTACCAAGGACCTGGGATGGCTGCATTTTATGGTCAATGTTGTTGCTGTTGCTATAGATATCATTGCAGAATATAGGCTGTTCCCAGTAAAGTTGCTTTTTGTAATTGGCTGATGGTGATTTCTGTGGCCCCTATGGTGTTGAGGTGCTCTTCAAGGTCTTTTGGAACTACACCCAGGGCACCAATTACCAAGGGGATTATTTGGGTCTTTTTCTGTTAGCAACTCATGAAGGTGGTTGGCAGCCTTGCTCTGGGCCACCTCAGCACCCCCCGAGCGCAGTTATGGGGCTGCTGAAACCTCCATTCTTCCTTATGGAGAAAAACCTTAAAGCCACTTGTGGGGTGCTGGGGTGGCCCAGAGTGAGTGGTGGTCTAGTGCAAAGAGGGTGCCAACCACCCCCATGGGTTGCTAACCCATGGGGTACAGGGTTTTGTTGTTTCTGAAGTGTTCTGAGTGTAGATTCTTTGGTAGCATATAAGATTTTCAGTGACAAACCATGAATCCACTCTCATTGCTAACCTTAAAGACACATAAACTTCAAAAATCACTTAAAAATCAGCCCTTTGCCCAATTCCTTTCAAATAATTCTGATAGCTTCCTTGCCCACCCTAGGAACTACCACCCACCACACTCCACTCTATGACACCCCTTTCCCCCGGACATGAAGCTATACATTTGCTGCAATCCTAATTATTCCCTATGAGGAATTCAAAAATACTTTAACAATTCACCAATAATCAGGGGAGTGTCCAATTGCCTTGGGATTTTGTGGGTGGTAGGCACCCCGTCTGTATACCACCCACCCCACTTTTGTGCCCCTAGGTGCTCCACAATAGGGGATATGGACTGGTTCTGGTCCCATTATACTCTATGAGAAAAATAATTGAAAATAATTCAAATATTCATTAAAAAATCGTAATACTGTCCGATTGCTTCAGGGTTTGGGTGGTTGTTGGCACCCATGGGTGCTCCACAATAAGGTATAATGGCCTCCTTCGAGTCCCATTATACCCTATGAGAAAAAATAAAAATAATTTTCAAAAATTCATTAAAAAATCGTACGAGTGTCTGATTGCTTTGGGGTTTGGGTGGCAGGTACCCCTGGGTGCCAGCTACCATCCTACCAATTTTTGGATGTCCAAACTGGTTTGAACCAGTTTGAATCGAACCACCCCCTGGTTTGGTTCGAATTCGAACCTGCAGCTCAAACCTGATGGCTGGTTCGGTTCGAATTCGAACCTTCGAACCACCCCGGTTCGAATTTGAACTGGTTTGAATTCAAACCGGTTCGCACATCCCTATCTTTCACTTATTAATTCTGCTGTTATTATTAGATCTTGCATTTGTTGGTTACATTTTTTGACCTCTTTCATCCAGCCTGCTTTTTTGTTATAATCTATTGGATTGTCCCATAATTTCCCCAGAACTGCACTGTTTCTTCTTTATTTGGTGTTTCTATGTTTCCTGCAGTTTCTCCTTCTGTGCTTTGGTAAAAACGTCTCTGATTCGACTGGAATTGGAGATTCTGCCTGTGTTGTGTAATTCTGGCTTCGTATCTGCTAATCTTCTTTTACTCTGCTTTTATTTGCTGCTTTATTATTTCCAGGACTTCTCTAATTTTCCTTGAATCTAGTGGTATCTTTGGATCAGATACTGTTTGGTGTTTTCATTCTTCAGCTTCTTGTCTTTCATATATTTCAATTTACTAGCATCTGATCTAAGCCTGGCAATTTTATTTTCTAATCTAATCTTCCATTTAGGTGATATACTACTTTCTATTTCTTACAGGTCCATTGATCTTATATCCGAGCTCTTGTGTTGTTGTTGTTGCTGCACTGTACATTAGTTGGTTTGTTTCTTGCAAATTCTTGGTTGTTATTTCTGAAAGTGCAGTATTTATATCTCTCTGCTGTAATAGAAGGGTATCTCTTACCAGAGAGAATTCCCAACAGGATCCCATCAGGGCCAGCTGGAGTGTCTGTGTGACGCTGCCTTGGGGAGCACCCAGATCACCCAGGGCATGCTAAAAGCAACAAGAAAGGCTTGTTCAGATATTTTTGAAGTAAGACAAAGAGGAAGGGTACACCCAGCCCTCCACTCAGTAAGATGATGAAATGTTAACAGGGACAAAGACAAGGTGAAACTCAAATCTTGCTTCCATCTTCTCCAAATGTGGAATTGTGTGCAACCTCACAAAAGCAGAGTGAATGGGGAGGGGATAGAATTGCAGTTTAAGGTTGATAAGAGATTGATCAGGAAACTGTCCCTTAAATGAGTTCCAGTCTTCAGGGCCAAATGAATTGGGCTAAAGAGCTTGCTGATGTACTTTATTGTCTTTGGGAAACCCTAGAGAATTGGGACAGTGCCACAACACTGGAGATGGATTAATGCTGTCCTTATCTTCAAAAGTGGGGAAAGGAGGATCTGGAAAACTCCACAGCAGTCAATCTGACTGTAATGCCAGTGTTACAGGGTCTGGGGTCCAGATATGGGACTCCCTGCACACACCCTTAGCTACAGAGGTGCTTCATTTGGGTTGACCTGCATTTGAGAAACAGAATATTTGTGGAGGAAACAGTGCTTAACACTGAAGCTAAGAGCAGCCTAGGAAGTCAAATAAGGAAGGAAACATGCATCCTATCCCCATGAGAGTTTGTATAAAGCGCCACAACACCCCCAAAATAGATTGTTTGCATGGCCCTCTTCAACATTCCTGAGATCCCCAGACCAGGCAATCATAGCCATTCTTCCTTGCCGGCATATCTGGCATATTTCATTTAAGTGTTAAACCACTCAACCCTTCTTCATGGATCTGCCTAAGATGAAGGTATGTCACACAGAAGAAAGCCAACTGATCTTAAGAGATGGTGATACTGTATGAGATTACAGCTGTGGCCAATGGGTGGGCTTAATCATAGCCTGTGAATTTAATCTGATTTCATGAAGTTTTCCTCAGTGTGGCTAAACTAGCTTACATGCAAGTATTCCATCTTAATTAGTTTATGGAGGGGTCTAGGTTGCTATCAAATCACTCTTCTTTTCAGTTCCTTTTCTGCCACAGAGTATATTTACGTTTGCTAGATGTTTAGGCAACTGAGACACTTGCAGTCAGCTGTATCTTAGAGAAGGCTGCTCCCAAATTTGCTTTGTTCAAAATGACTGTTGCTTATTGACTCTCACAAAATAATTGGCAGTATAATTTTATACCTGTCAAGATCTGACATATGCAATTGTCTAATTACAATTTTGAGTGTATGCAGAGGTGCAAAATCGATTTAACAGCTTTTGTAATGCAAAGGATTCTTTCATGAAGCCACTGAACAGTAAATGAAATTGTTTATTATCTACAGTCTCCAGTTTCCCTTTCCTTTTTAATTGTTTGCTTATGTTATTATTATAAATTGTGCTCATTCTACAGTGCGCTGGTCACTGCCCAGAAGTTCCTAAATATGCTCAACTCCTGGGAATTTGATTTTAGGGCTTCTGCTCTGCCATAATTTATTTTATTTATTTAACTTATTAAAATTATTGATGTTTGGTGCCACTCATGAGGATCAATTAATCACATCCTATGAACAAGTGAGTAAAACAAAAGTTTAATGTAACTCTGTTGTTATTATTGAACATATTTATATACCACTTTTCATTTTTAAAAAAGTTCTCAAAGTGGTTTACATGGCAAAACATATAAGAAAATGGTTCCCTGTCCTAAAAGGGTTCATAGTCTAAAAATCATATATATTCTGATATTTGGACATGTATAGATGAAAT
The DNA here is from genome assembly GCF_027244095.1 of Hemicordylus capensis. Lineage (NCBI taxonomy): Eukaryota > Metazoa > Chordata > Lepidosauria > Squamata > Cordylidae > Hemicordylus > Hemicordylus capensis. The sequence continues at coordinate 290,467,386 of NC_069658.1, read as the reverse complement.
GCAAAACCAACCAGAAAGTTCTCCTGCACATAAAAAATAGGAAGACTACTGTCCTCTTCATTCATTATACGTCATTCATTTGGTGGTGGGAAAAGAGACACCCACTGGCCACAATTCCAGCATCCACAAATTTAGCGTTCGAGTGGTAGGCAGCCTAGGTATGTGCATAGGACTCCTCCATGAGACCCGACACCCTGGACAATCAGTGGCTGGCATCCTGGCTAAATTTCTCAACAGTAGTACTCAAGGAGTAGTCTAAAATTTCAAACTTCCTCTAAATTTCTCTAGGATTCTTTAGGATTGCCCCAGGGCTCTGGAATGCACTTCCAAATGAAATCAGAGCCTCCCAATCTCTGGCTGTTTTTAGAAAACTCTGGGAAACGCATCTGTTATATCAAGTTTTTATTTTAAAATATTTTAAATTGCAATTGATGGGTTTTTAAAAAAATTGTATTCATTCATTTGATTTATATTCCGCCCTTCCAAAAGTGGCTCAGGGTGGTTTACATCAAAACAATTTTAATTTGTTTTGATGTAAAATTTATTTTAATTTGTTTTATATGGTTTAAGGTTTTAATTATTGTTGTGTTTTAATCTGTAGACTGCCCAGAGATTTTAGATGGGGCATTATATATTTATTTATTTGTTACATTTCTATGCTGCCCCATCCAAAGGCTCTGCATCGCGCACAACATGTAAAAAGCAAGCAAGCAAGCAAGCAAACAAACCAAAAAACCCCATTTAAAACAAACTGTTTAAAATAATGTATAAACAAATTTAACATAATTCAAATCTATTTAAAACCAATTAAAAATACTTTAAAACAATTTAAAAACCTTGGAGAGCCAGGCCAAACAAACAAGTCTTTAGGGCTCTCTTGAAGTCCAACAAAGAGCCCAAACAATGGATATCTGCTGGGAGTGCATTCCACAAGCCAGGAGTAGCTACAGAGAAGGCCCGGTTCTGGCTTGCCACCGGACATGCCAGTGGTAACTGGAGATGGACCTCTCCAGATGACCACAACATGCTATGGGGATCATACATACGTAAGTGTGGTATAATAAATAAATACATTTAGTCAGGGTATCAGCCAGTGTTCCTAACTGTTTGGAGGAGCTGTAGGTATCTAGGTCCCTGTTCAATCATGCTAAGGTGCATGGACATCAGGACTGTGGCCAGCAGGTGTTTCAACATCAATGGGCACAGTCCTATTTCTCCTATTTCTCCCTCATTCACTAGGGGGTGAAGGAATAGGGCTCCTAAGCAGATCTCATTCTTCTTAACAGAGCTTGGACAGGGGACCTCTCTGGTGGATTGCGCCTTTCATTTTTATACCTTTGGTCCCCAGCAATGTGCTTTAGTCTCAGATACTTTGAAAAAAAAGAATGCACCGAGAAAGCAGACAATCTTTGAACAGGGGTGTGGATGGACAAAGTGTTGGAGATGCAGCTCCTAATGGCATCAACTCTTAGCACCAGCAACCCTATTGACCACTAGGGGGCAGCCAGTAAGGGCATTCCCTTTCTGACCATGCTTTCTCTGTCCTCTCATTCCACTTAGTTAGACTGATAGTCTCAGGTTTCATTCTCACACCTGGAGAGAAAGACTTCTGCCTTCTGCCTTCCCCTCTTTCTGTATGTAGCTAGCAGCCAAGCATGTAGGCTTAATCTATCTCCCTGACGGATTTCCTCAATGAACTATTTTATTTAGAACTTTAACTCCATGTCTCTGGACAATATTAATTAGCAGGGCTCTCCTTTCCTGGGCACTTCTGCTGCAGAGCTGGGGTAAAGAAATCTCCTTCCTAGCTCTCTAACACAAAGAAGGCTCCCAGGTAAGTTTAGACTAGGGCAAGGAAAGGAGGAGTGGGTTCAAAGGGACCATGCACCTTCATGTATTTCCTTTGCTATGTCTGTACATTGCTTTTCTATACAAAATTGGGGCAAAACATTCTAACAAGATATAAAGCACGGCACTTTTCAACACTTACAGGAATCGTCAGCACAGAAAACAAATAGCAGCAAGAAAAGCAGCAGCAGCAAAAAGCAGACAATCTATATAGAACAATAGAACAGAAACCAATTGCCTGTATAAGAAATAGGCTTCAATTGCTTCATGAAAGGCAAGCAATGAGGAAGGAAGTGAGATCTCTCATACGAACATAAGAACATAGAAAGCTGCCTTATACCATGTCAGACCATTGGTCCATCTAGCTCATTGTTGTCTACACAGACTGACAGTGGCTTCTCCAAGTTTGTTTATCATATTTGTATACTGCCCAAAACCTATGTCTCTGGGCGGTTTGCCATAAAAACAGTACAAATTAAAACAGAATTAAAACATTAAAACAATTTACAATTTAACACAATGTTAAAGTTGTTAAAAACCATTAAGAGCTAATAAATCTAATTAAAAAGCTTGGGTGAACAGATGTGTCTCAACTGCCTTTTCAAAAGTTGTCAGAGATGGGGAGGCTCTTATTTGTCTCTCTCAGCCCTTTCTTGGAGGTGCCAGGGAGGGAACTTGGAACCTTCTGCACATAAGCATGCAGATGCTCTTCCCAGAGCAGCCCCATCCCCTAAGGGGAACATCTAACAGTGCTCACGTGTAGTCTCCCATTCAAATGCAAACCAGGGCAGACCCTGTTTAGCAAAGGGGACCATTCATGCGTGCTACCACAGTACCAGCTCTCCTGAGACGGTGCTTCACTATCTAGCTGTAACTACAGAAAAAGCCAGATTTCTTATGCCTGTTCTTAAGGATCAGACAAGTTCATGTGGGAGAAGGCAGTTCTCAGGGGATCCAGACCAGTGTTCCCTCTAACAGGGATCTCCAATGTTGTTGACTGCAGCTTCCAGCATCCACAGCTGCAGTGGCCTTTGGCTGAGGATTCTGGGAGTTGTAGTCAACAACATCTGGGAATTCCTGTTAGAAGGAACATTGATACAGACCCTAGACTGCACAGGTCTTTAAATGTCACCATGAAAATGAAGGCATTTGAAAAATAAAGGTAGAAATTGTAATTATGAAAATATTAAAAACAGTGGCTGTCATGATACAAGGTGTTATAGCGTCATAACACTGCACCCTGGGGCAGCCCTGATGCTGTTAAGAATGGGATGTAGCACTAGCCATGCTTCCACATTTCCAACAATGCACAACTCTCACTAGCGCAAGTGCTGCTAATGCAACTGCCCATTCTTAACAGTTTCAATTGACAGTGCCTTAGGAATCCATAGCAACCCTGAGGCACAGCATTACAGCTTTGTAATGTTGTGCATCATGTCAGTCAATGATGTAACATTTTACCATGAAATATCGGGTGACTGAGTATCCAAGCCCTGGAGGGTCAGGTCTGCAAGGGCCAGAGACAAGTACATATCTCAGGCTAGTCAAACAATGCCCAGAGCAGCAGAGGGGCCAGAAGCAGGTGCACAGGTAGTCAAATTTCTGGAGGCAAGGGTGTTATGAGAGAGGGAGAAGAACATATATCTCTCAACTCTCTCCACACCATGCATGATTTTATAGACTTCTATCATGTCTCCCCTCAGACATCTTTTTTCTAACCTCAAAAGTCCCAGGTGTTATAGCTTTACATCATAAGGAAGGTGCTCTAGGACCCTGACCATCCTGGCAGCCCTCTTCTGCACCTTCTCCAGTTCTATAAAGTAACCTTCATAAGATACAATAACTAGAACTGTACGCAGTACTCTAAATGTCGCCGCACCATAGTTTTTTATAAGGACATTATAATACTAGCAGTTTTATTTTCAGTCCCCTTCTTAATGATTCCAAGCACAGAATCGGCCCTTTTCATTTTAATTTTTTTACACCTAAAGATCAGCAGGGATGACTCTATTCTACTGTCCCTGTACATCTTTCAGTGCCTGTGTGTTCTGTTCAACACCTTTGTGATTGCAAACAGGGAACAACAACAAATATTTATATACCACTTTTCAACAAAAGTTTCCAAAGTGGTTTACATAGAGAAATAATACATAAATAAATAAGATGGATCCCTGTCCCTGAAGGGCTCACAATCTGAAAAGTAATATAAGATAGACAGAAGCAACAGTCACTGGAGGTACTGTGCTCGGGGTGGATAGGGCCAGTTACTCTCCCCCTGCTAAATGAAGAGAATCACCACGTTGTACATCATGTCATAAAGGTGCCTCTTTGCCCAGTTAGCAGGATTTTCTAGCAGGGGCTAGCAGGGAATTGTTTTTATTCTAGAGACCCTCAGCTTTCCCCCAGCTAGGAAAAATAAGATTATGCAAACCTGCAAATTAAGAGAGACATTTCTAGAATGATATACATTTACCTCACATACTGTGGCGGCTGAAGTAAATGTCAGCCCCTGATAGAGAATACAGAGACCTGCATAATCAGTCCAGTGCTCACAGGTGGCCAAGCAGCTGTAGTGTACTGCTCCTGGGCTAGTTAGCACTGATTTTAGCTTCAGAGAAGTTAAATGACATTTAACAAATACTCTTTCTGCCCTGGATGTTTGGCATATGGTGGGAATACATCTTTTTTTAACAACAGCAATTACAATGCTTAACTAGAATTCATTCATCTTTCCAAGTCACTCCTATTGCAACAAAATACCTTGATTGTTTACACTTCTTGGAACTGCTGTCTTGAGAAGGAGTTGCTGGGTTGTCACAGATTGCATCTTCGCTGTTTCGGTGGGTTTGAAAAACTCAACATTGCCGCTATTGCCACAACAGCACCTCGGTATTGTACAAGTCATTCAAATCAAAGGAAAGGAATATTAAGAGTTGAAAAGAACAACCTTTAAATAGCTGAGGAAACCGACAGATCAAGAAAACAAAGAGGAGGTTTTGTGCTTTAATAGAAGCTACTATGACAGTTGAATCTAGTGGAACCAGCATGTTTCAATCAGTCATACTAGTAGTCCAAGACAGCTAAATCACTGTTATCAGCTATTGTCAATGAACAGATAAATCATTAACACCTTTAATATTTTTCTTAATGCTCCACAGTAATATTTTGCCATCAAGAATAAGGGATGTATAGGACTTTCCTTCAAACTGAAGCACCATCAGTATGGGACAGAAACAGGCTGAGAGGAAAGCAAAAAAGATTAAACACTTGGGCATTCCAAAGCTTTGCTGTGTCCTTTAAAAGTGCTTAGAAACCAGGCAGGGGGAAGGAAGTAGTCTGCTTTCAGTGGTGAAGGAGCAGACAGTATTTTTCTTTGTGGCCGCATTCACACGTAACGTGAAAGTGGAGTTGAAGGTGCCAGAGGTTCCTAAACCTGTACATCCAAATGCAGGACACCCCTTCCAAACTTCAGTTTTGCATGGAGAATGCCCTGAAGTTCCGCTCTGCAAACTCCTATTCGAACCCTCAGATTGTAGTGAGTTTTGCCACCCCAACCTGAGGTTGAACACCACAGCCTGCGTTATGTCTGAATGTAGAACTGCAGACTGTGTTCCCTGAAACTGGAAATGAGGGAGGAAGCTCTCTCTGGCTGTGATTGGCTGTGTGGGCTGTCCTTCATAAAGAAGGAAGCCCACACAGCCAGTCTTCCCTCCTCTCTGCAGTCTCGCTGCTCTCTGTTACATCCAAATTCAGACAGGAGGGTGAGAGGTGGGTGGGGAGTTGAACTGCAGGTTCAATGGTCAGCACAGCTAATCATAAACTTCAAATTACAGAAGACACTGCCTGCTCCCAAGCTGCCAGAATTGAAGATACAGGCAAGTGGCCTGTTTCCTATCCCCTGCCTGGTCTTGTAAGGATTACGAGGGAGGGAGGGATGGTCAATGTAAAGCTTCAGAGGGCCAAAGATTTTGGCTCAAAATGAGGTAGGAACACATGCATTCCTCCACCAGTGTGTCCAAATCAAGTAGGGGACCTGTCTGAAGCACAAAGGCAATCTCTGAATTATATTGGGGCTGCTTCACACAACCCTAATTTTTATATTTTATCATACATTTATTTATTTATTTAACATATTTATATACCATCAAAAACCTGTGTCTTCATTATCCAAGAACAGGCTGGCTACATTAAATGTAGTGCATATTGTCTTATTAGAAACTTTTAATTTTAATGTTCTGAGCTTTTTTATAGTTTTTCATTTTTTATAGTTCTACATCAAAGGCAAAATGAAATTAACTGTCTATAATAAAAAATGTGAATCTGCCCTGCCAGAGGGAGCAAATTCAGTGCTGATTCTGCTCCTAAGTGACATCATTTCTCCTTTTTTGTCACCCAATGTTTAAAATTTGTCATTTTTACAGCAGACCTAGGAATAGCTTATGCTATCAAATTCCTCCACATGATTATGTGCACAGGTACACAGCCACAGGGGAAAGCAAGTGTGAAGTGGATTACACACGGGAAGCTGCAAGTCATTTATGTAATTGTGGCTGTAATTTGTCCATCAATCATGATTATGGAGATGCCTGTCAGCTTTGTAGCTGTGAATGGCAGAGGAGTCGGCCAAACTGTATTTTTCTATGCATTTGGCATTCCTAGCTCCTCAGTATTACTTTCATAGGATAAGTAGATACAAAATAAACACAGGTAGCCCCCAAACCTCCCTGCAAAGTATTACTAACTAATAACCAATGAAACATTGGCTTACATACCATACAGATATCCATCCATGTAAGAGGGGGGTGCATGTGCAGTTTGCAAGTCTCTGTAAAGCACACTTGTGCTGCTTCCAAAGGTGAGAATACTGACAGCCTACTAAGCATTGGGGGAATGCAGTTGCACAATTGCATTTTTTGAATGCTTAGTAGTGAGTTTAGAGCTGCCAACCCTCCAGGATTGGTCCGGAGCAGGGAATCCCAAGCTGGTTTCCTCCAGATGTTGCTGAACTACAACTTCCAGCATTCCCAGCCATAATAAATTGTAGCTGGGGATGCTGGGAGTTGTAGTTCAGCAATATCTGGTGGAAACCAGGTTGGGAACCACTGGTCTGGGGTCTCGAGGAATCAGCATCACTCTCCACGTGGCTACTAAAGGCAAGCCTGACTGTAGTGGCTGGACACTGGGGGTAATATTCAACAAAATAGAGGGTGGGGGATCTCTAGAAATAGCTCCAGTCAGAATTGGGAGTCATAGGTGAACTATATCTCGGTAGCTTACTTACTTAATTACCTACTTTATTTACTTACACACGCAGTTCATTCAACAGTGGTAGGAAAAGGCTAATGCTGGATTTGTCTCCCAAAAGTACACCAATATTATGTTCAAAATAAAGGCTTGAATGTGTGTGCCTGATTGCCTTTAACTCCCACCTGCAAAAACAAGCCTGTGTATGCAAATAGGTAAATAACAGACTTGGATCTAGCTATGCTAAAAGGTGGCCTAAGTGAAGGAAGAATGAGCAGACTCTTGGTGCAGAAGGGTGAATCTCAAATTGGCTCAGTGCTTGAAATCTTATACAGAATTATACCAAGAATGATTTGAAGCTCAGCCATCTTGGTCATTAATCATGTCGATAGCACTTTCAAGTGTGACTGACAACTCTCATCTCCTTTCTCTTCACATTAGCTATGGGAAAGATGTCACCATCACTCCCATTTTACGGATGAAGAACCAAGCCTGAGAGTTACTGACCTGCCCAAGGCTGTTCCATTTCAGCAAATCCGAGGCTGATCCAGAATGTTAACCCAGCTTTCAAGCTGCAAGCCACTCTGGCTTCCATACACTCATCTTGCATAGAAGTAAAGGTAAAGTAAAGTGTGCCATCAAGTCAATTTCGACTCCTTGTGACCACAGAGCCCTGTGGTTTTCTTTTGGTAGAATACAGGAGGGGTTTACCATTGCCTCCTCCAGTGCAGTATGAGATGATGCCTTTCAGCATCTTCTTATATCATTGCTGCCTGATATAGGTGTTCCCCATAGTCTGGGAAACATAGCAGCAGGGATTCGAACCAGCATCCTTCTGCTTGTTAGTCAAGCATTTCCCCGCTGTGCCACTTAAGATGACTACTGCATAGAGGTACTGTAGGTTATTCAGTTTCTTTGAGTAACTGCCATAGCTCCACTGAAAGTATAATGTGCAGAGACAGAGAGCTTTTTCAGGGGCAATGCTGCAATGTTTAGTCATTTCACATAACAACTCCACAGGGTGAGGGTCAGCCAGGTTCAGCAACAAAGTCCCATTTCCATTAGTTTGAAGCCTACTCTGACAAGAGCAGAAGCGGATTCAGGAGGTAAGCAAACTATTCTAAACAAAACAATATAAAGCCTTTCCCCTTCAAACTAACTAACAGGAGGAGAGGAGATTCTGAGGGGCTGGTTTCTGTTTAAGGGAGAAGTCCTAGTCTGTGTGTGTCTGTGTTTGTTTCTTGCCAGGGCTAGCATTTGCCAGGGCTTGCATTGAGGGCTCTGTGACATTTAGTTGTTGTTTCTCCCTGCCTGGAAGGGGACAGAGGGAGGAGTCAACTAGGGCTGTATTGAGTTACACCTGGTGCGAGGGCCAACATTCCTGTGTCACAGTTTGAAGAAGCCTATTCTCTATATAAGAGGTGAAGGCCTGAGAACTTAGCCAACTGGGCTAGCAAACAGCGCATTGGAGTTTTGAGTAGGGAAGTGTGTTTGACCAGGGAAGTGTGTGTGGGAGCCTGAGATGAGTCCCCTTGATCACAAGGAGCCCAGTGGGAAGAGAAGGTAAGTACAACTCCCACCTTCATATTCTTGAGTAAGGAAGTTTGAAGCTGACCAATACAGCTCAGATCTAACTTTCTAATAAACTATCTCTAAATACTGTAAACAGCCAACAAAACCATTTATGAAAATAGAAAGCCTGCAGGGGAGGGGACACTTCCCAGTGTAATGCAGAATGTCGCATGTATGACTATTTGCTCCATGCACAGAGGACATGGGTGTGTGCTACGTTCAAGGAGCTCCTGGCTCTCAGGGAACAAGTATGTTTCCTTGAGAGCAAGGTGGTGGATCTGGAGAAGCTCAGAAAGGCATGAAGATGAGACCTTCAGGGACAAGGTAGCGGCATCCCCCTCCAAGGCTGATAGCTCCTCTGTTGTCAGGGAGAATAAAGGTCTCAGGGAAGGAGGACATCACTCTGATGATGATGAGCCCGTATCCTCTTGAAGAGGGGATACTCCTCCAGGGGGTGGGGTGGGGACCTCCTTGTAGTGAGTGACTCAGTCATTAGAGGTGTAGAGAGATGGGTTTGTGACCCGCGTGTTGACTGCACGGTGACTTGCCTGCCTGGTGTGAAGGTTGTGGACATCACACAGCATCTAGATAGACTTTTGGGCAGCACTGGGGAGGAGATAGCTGTCGTGGAGCATGTCAGCACTAAGGATGTGGGTAAAATTCCTCATCAAAGACTCTTGAGAAAACTTAGTAGTCATGGGAAAAGGTGACAAGTACATGTGTGGATTGGAAACTGGTGGAAGGACAAGAAACAAAGGATAGGTATAAATTGAGAGTTTTCACAATGGAGGGAAGTAAGAAGTGGGGTCCCCCAGTACTCTGACTGGTGCTGTACTTGGACCCAATCTTGGGGTTGTGGTGGACAGCTCGTTGAAATGTTTTCTCAATTCGTGGCAGCTGTGAAAAAGGCCAGTTCCATGGTATGGATCATTAGGGAGGGGACTAAAAATAAAACTGCTAATATTATAATGCCCTTATACAAAACTATGGCGTAGCCACACTTTGAGTACTACATACAATTTTGGTTAGCACATCTAAAGAAGGATATTGTAGAACGGAAAATGGTGCAGAACAGGGCAACCAAGATGATCAGGGGCCTAGAGAACCTTCCTTAGGAGGCAGGGCTACAACACCAGGGGCTTTTTAGTTTAGGAGAAAGATGACTGTGGGTAGACATGATAGAGGTTATAAAATCATGCATGGTGTGGAGAAAGTGGATAGAGAGAAATTTTTCTCCCTCTCATATAACATTAGAACCAGGGGCCATCCCATGAAATTAACTGCCAGGAAATTTAGGACCAACAAATGGAAGTACTTTTTCACACAACACATAATCAACTTGTGGAATTCTCTGCCACAAGATGTGGTGACAGCCAGCAATCTGGATGGCTTAAGGCGGGGTTTGGATAAATTCATGGAGGAGAGGTCTATCAATGGCTACTAGTCTGAGTGCTATAGACCACCTCCAGCCTCAGAGGCAGGATGCCTCTGAATACCAGTTGCAGGGGAGTAACAGCAGGAGAGAGGGCATGCCCTCAACTCCTGCCTGTGGCTTTCAGCGGCATCTGGTGGGCCACTGTGTGAAACAGGATGCTGCACTATATGGACCTTGGGCCTGATCCAGCAGGGCTCTTCTTATGTTTTTATCTAAGAGCTCACCCAACCAGGATGAACTCCCAATACTGATGAGAAGCAGTGGCGCAAAATAGCGAAGACATTCACAATTTATGTTTCCCCAAAATCCGCTCAACGAAGAAGTGTCCCTCAGAGACTCCTGCGTCATTGCAACTAAAGTTGCCAACATATTTTCTGGTGCTTTTCCAGTGCTGTTAAAAAGAGCCTAACACATAGAAATAAAGCCAGTCAAGCTCTTCTTGTTATTTTATCTCTATGCCAGGAAAAGGCTCACTTTCCCTCTTTTGGCATATCAAGCTGCTGTTAAAGGTCTGGGAGAAGACACACGGTGGCTCATATACCACATGGCATCCCGCAGCCATTTTGCACACCACTGAGGCTGCTGCATCTTCCAAAATCACTTGCACAAAAGCTGAAATTGGAGTTGTGTGATAGTACAGTCATTGGAAATAATGGTTGTCTGGTTGCGGCACAACTCTCTTGCAAAAAAAAAAAATTCCATGTTTGCACACATGCACTCTAGAGCAACTTGCATATGGAAGATGCAGCAGTGTACATAGTGCACAAAACTCCCACAAAATGCTGCACAGCATGTGATCTGCTAAGTTTACTGCTGGTGGACACAGAGACCAATGGCATACTTGCAGAATGAGCAAACTTGCACCAACATAAGAAGTTCGCATAGTTGTACAAAAGAGAGAGATTTGTGCAAGAGCACTGTAGCACCACAGCAATAGTTTCCATTAACGCAAATGCTGCAAACGTGCTTCTGGTGGTAGAAAACTAGGATCCAGACTTAACACAAATAGCTAGCACAACAGTTCTGTGCAAGCCCCACGTGCACTATTGCTCTGGACACAAACCACGGTAAACTGCCGTGTGGGTCTTTGAGGTTGAAAGGCAGGGTATGATACCTTTTAAGCAAACCACCTGCAGAAGCCTGGCCTATTAACTGTAATTCTATTTATTTCATACTGTTCTATGTTTTATCCTTTTGATTATTTTGTTGTTAATTTATACAGTTTTTATTATTTTATCTGTTTTATTGTGTTGCTATTGTTATAAGCTGCCCTGAGCAGTACTGCACTGGAGGGGCAGGGCATAAATATTTTAAAGAAATAATATTTGTGGGCACATCTTAAGACTCCAAGCATATGTCCTTTTGCAGAGAATCCTGCTCTGAAGAATAAGCCTGTTTCCATCCTTTCTGAAGGCAGGCAACACATCTCGTTCTATGGGAATTTGCAGTCTTAATGGTCTTATACAATTAATCCATAACATGGCAAAGGCAGCATGGAAACAGACGTTGCTTAGTTTTAAATCAGCATTAATATATTTGTGCTGTTTTTGGCAGAGCATGGCTTCCACAAACATTTGGCTGCCAAGATTATATCTATTAAAATTAATGATCTGTCACTAGACATGCCTATGTTCTAATGAAGCACTTAGTCAAGTAAGAGTGAAGTCAGGTGTGAGAATCTGCCTTTGCCTCATCCATGATAAAAGCCTTTCTCCCTCTTCCCCCACCTCACGCAAATTCAATTAAGTGGGAGCGAAAATTTAATTACTGCTGTGCACCAATTTTGCATTTCTGATCAAATAAAAGAGCTTTTGTGAGGTTTATAGTCTCCTGCTGTACAGGAAAGAGTGATAAGTGTTAGATAAGCCAAGCCAGGAATTAGAATGCAATTATAATTATATTTTTGTTGTGTCTGAGAAAGAGGGTTTGTGTGAAATTTCTTGCTTGCTTGCTTTTTATTCATTACATAAAGGGAGGGGGGGGAATTACCCACCAAATGAGCCAGCTGTTGAACACAAGTCTAAAGAAGGAGCTCAAGAATCCTTAATAATCTTTCAGAATCCTATCTCATTCACAGCAAAGCCTTTATTAGGTTTGTAAATTAAACAGGAAAAATAGATAGAAAGGGGGAGCAGGCTATATAGTTTTGTACTAATTACTTTTGCAGAACTATGAAGTACATTTGTCTCTTAAACCAGCAAGGCAAAAGAACTCACATTATGTATTAAGAACACAAAGAGGCAGCACAGGTGGCAAATGGTTCTGTTTGACCCCAAAACATGCACAGGCATCCAAGTTAGCTTATGCTGAACCATGTTCTTCCCACCTTTTTCATTGCTAGAAACCTAGCACACAGGGGATAAAGGTATTCTGTTTCTCGCTCTGTGTGATCTGCGTGCTAATATTTTGGGAGGGGAAAATATATAGAAAATCAGCTTCTGTTTCCTGTCATGATGATGAAGAACCATATTCTGAGCTCGCAAGCATAGTGCAGGGAACAGAATGCAGAAGCACCCTTCACAATGAGATAATTATACAGCGGTAAGGGCTGCCAACATTTTGTTATGACAGGGCTCTAATGACTGCATGAAAAGACAAACATTCAAAAGTTGAACTACTTACTGGCATGCAGATGGAGTGACAGAAAAGTTCACCTTTCCTGGTGAAAGTTTGAAGCCTACTCTGGGAAGAGGAGGAGCAGATCTGAGAAGGTAGTAAGCTTTTCTAAAACAAAACATTTTTACTTCATACAGGAGGAGGGGTTTTTTGAGGGGCTCATATCTCTTTAGGGGAGAAGTCCCAGTCCCGGTGTGTGTGTCTGGGTCTGGGCTTGGGTTTTTTTGCCAGGGTTTGCTTTTGCCAAGGCTTGTTTTGGTGGCTGTGTGGCTTTTAGTTTTATTCTCTTTTGCCTGGAGAATGAAAAGGGGAGGAGCCAGCTAGGGCTGAGGTGAATCACACCTGGTGGGAGGGGCCACATTATAGCTGATCCTGTTTCTCTCGGTTTGAAGCCTACTCTCTACAAAAGAGGAGGAGGCCAGGGAAATTAGTGAATAGAACTTTGTGAACAGGAATTAGCAAACAGGTATCATAGAAGTTTTGCTTGGAGTTCAGCGGAGAGCTTGAAAGGAGCCCATCTTGATCACAAGGAGCTCAGTGGGAAGAGAAGGTAAGTACTACTACCTTTTTTAATATTCTGGCGGGGGTGGTGGTAGATTTAACCTATTGAATAGCTGGCAACTTCAGCTAAGACCTAACTTTCAAATAAACAATCCCCAAATACTCTAAACAGCTAACAAAACCAGTCATTAATGTAGAAAGCCAGTGGGGGAAGGGGCGCTTCCCAGTGTATTGTAGAGAGTGCTCCATGCATGACTGTCTGCTTAATGGACAGAAGTTGTAGGTATGTACTTGGTGGAAGGAGCTCATGGCTCTCAAGGAACAGCTTTGGTCCCTCGAAGCCAAACTGGCTGATCTGAAGAAGCTCAGAGAGTCAGAGAGGGAACAGGGATAAGACCTTCAGGGCTGTGATAGAAGCATTCCACTCCCAGGCTCATGGTTCCTCTGCTGTCATGGAGAATGAAGGTCTCAGAAGAAGTACATCATTCCAAGGAAAAGGGAAACATTCCATTAGAAGGGATTCCTTCAGTGGATGATGAGCCTATAGCCTCTCGCATAGGGGATACTCCTGGGGGGGGGGGTGTGGCTCCTAGTAATGGGTGATTCAATAATTAGGGTTATAGTGAGATAGATCTGTGACACATGAGTAAACCACACAGTGAGTTGCTTGCCTGGTATGAAGGTTGCAGACATCATGCAAGCAGGTTTCTAGATAGCCTGTTAGGCAGTTCTGGGGAGGAGTCAGATGCTGCGGTGCATGTCAGGAGCAATGATGTTTGGAAATGTCGTTGAAGGGATCGGGAAGCCAAATTTAGGCTGCTGGTAGCATACTGAAGTCCAGAACCCCAAAGGTCACATTTTCAGAAATGCTACCTTTTCCACGCACACGGTGAAGTGAGACAGGCAGATCACTGAGGGGTCTCAATGAGTGGCACTGAGGTGGTGCTGGAAGGAGATTGGTGGAGCTGGAAAGAGGGGTTTAGATTTGCACTGGGATACATTTTGGGACAAGATGATCCTGTACTGAAGAGACAGGCTGCACTTGAACTAAGATGGAACCAGACTTCTGGTGCTTAAAATAAAAAAGGTTGCAGAAAAGCATTTAAAATGACACTTGGGGGATTGCTGAAAGGAGCTGGGCAGTATCCAGTTCAGCAAATGCCATACCTTAAGGTGTGAGGGCGTAAATGATAAATCAGAAGAGGACAGAGTAGAACCAGGTAAAGAGCAGAGAGAGGGATGTGCTAGTTGGTCAAAGAGAGCAAATGGGCATAAGAAAGACAGCACACACCAGGTAAGAGATTCAGCATATAGGTGCTTATATGCCAATACCAGAAGCCTCCAAGCCAGATGGACGAGCTGGAGTGCTTGGTTGCTAATGAAAATATAGATATCGTGGGGGAAACGGAAACATGGTAGTACAGTGAAAACCAGTGGGACACTGGTTATGCCTGGATATAAACTCTACAGAAAGTGGGGGGTGAGGGGACTGAGGGTAGAGTAAAACTGCAAGTTAAAGAAGGGATATAATCTAACAAGCTAGAAAACCTAGGAGGACCAAAGTCCTTCACAGAATCACTGTGGGAGGCAATACAAGGCCAGAAAGGAAATATGCTACTGGGCACATGCTATCACCCTCCTGATCAAAACACTGACAGTGACTGGGAGTTGCAGAAGGAAATCAGGGAAGTGTCAAAGAGAGACAGAGCTGTGATAATGGGTGACTTTAATCACTCACACATAGACTGGGTAAATTCACATTCAGGTAATAACAAAGAGGCCAATTCCTAGATAAACTGAACAGTTGTGCCCTAGGACAGTTGGTCATGGAACTAACCAGAAAGACGGTGACCTTGAACTTAATCCTGAATGGTGCACAGGGCCTGGAATGAGATAGCAGTGTCATGGAACCTTTAGGGAACATTGACCATAGTGTGATCAAATCCAGCATATATGTGAGGAGAAAACGCCAAGGAAGTCTAACACAGGTACTTTGAAATTCAGAAGAGGAAACTTCTCTAAAATGAGGAGTTTGGTGAAAAGAAAACTGAAAGGGGAAATCAGGAGGGTCACTTCACTCCAGAAGGCATGAGGTTTATTTAAAACCACAATAATAGAAGCCCAGTAGTTTACCAAAAAGGAGGAAAGTTACCACCAATTCCAAGAGGATGCCAGCAAGGCTAACAGGTAAAGGAAGCTATGAAGGGGGAAAAGAATTCCTTCAGAAATGAGAAGGCCTGCCCAAATGAAGAGAACAGAAAAGATCACTAACTCTAGCAAAAGGGGGAAAAAGGCAAGGAGACAATAAGGGAGGTGAAAAGAGAGTTTGAGGAACAAACAATAAAATAATTAAGGGGAATAACAAAAACATCTTTCAATACATCAGAAGCAGGAAATTTGCCAGCGAGGCAGTTGAACCATTAGATGATTAAGGAGTAAAAGGGATTATTAAGGAGGATATGGAGATTGCAGAGAAGCTAAATGAGTTCTTTGCATCTGTCTTCACAGCAAAGAAGACTGGGCACATACCTGTGGCTGAACTGAGCTTCTCAGGGGCAAAGGCTAAAGAACTGAGTCAGATGGAGGTGATGAGAGATGATGTTCTAAACTTTCTGAAAAAATTAACAAATCACCAGGGCCAGATGACATGCACTCGAGACTCCGTAAAGAATTCAAATGTGAAATTGCTGACCTTTTAAAAAATATGTAACGTATCCCTACAATCAGGCTCTTTCCAGGAAATAGAGAGTATCTATAGATGGACAGCTTTAAATGGAGGGGTGAAAGAAGTAGAGCCCCCCTGTACTGTACTGGGACTGTTGTGTTTTAATTTATTCACAAATGATCTCGAAGTTGGGATAAGCAGCGAGGTGGCCAAATTTGCAGATGACACCAAACTATTTAGGGTTGAAATTCAAAATCGATTGTGAGGACCTCTGAAATGTTCATTCCATACTGGAGGAGTGGGCAGCAAAATGGCAAATGCAGTTCAGTGTTAGCAACTGTAAAGTGATGCAAACACACACACACACACACACACACACACACAGGAAAAAAACCCAACTTCACATATGTGCTGATGGGATCTGAGCTCTCAGTGACTGACCAGGAGAGGGATTTTGGGGTCATGGTAGACAGCTTGCTAGAACTGTCCATTCAATGTGTGGGAGCTGTGTAAAAGGCCAGTTCCATGCTAGGAATCATTAGGAAGGGATTAAGAATAAAACTGCTAATATCATAATGCCCTTATACAAAACTATGGTGGTGCCACATTTGGAGTACTGCTTACAGCCAGAGAGCCAGCGTGGTGTAGCAGTTAGAGTGCTGGACTAGGACCGGGGAGACCCGAGTTCAAATCCCCATTCAGCCATGAAACTAGCTGGGTGACTCTGGGCCAGTCACTTCTCTCTCAGCCTAACCTACTTCACAGGGTTGTTGTGAAAGAGAAACTCAAGTATGTAGTACACCACTCTGGGCTCCTTGGAGGAAGAGCGGGATATAAATATAATAATAATAATAATAATAATAATAATACAGTTCTGGTCACCACATCTCAAAAATCAGAAATCAGCTTTTATTTCGATCAATGACCAGAACAAAATAAGAGAGAGAGAGACATCATAAAATGGCAATACGTAGCTTGCATGCAATGTAACAAAACTTGGCCACAGAATTAGTACTCATACTATCAAATTTAGACAGTAATAAATCAAGATAAAAGTCATCTGAACGGCCAGGAAAAGACTTCAACAATGGTGAAATAAAATCTAAACGGGCATCCCTGTAGAGGTCACAGTAAAGAATAAAATGTGCAGTAGACTCAATAGCACCTGAGCCACAAGGGCAGAGGCGCAAAACGTAAGGAGTCCCCATGAACCTTCCCTTAAGAACAGATGTTGGAAGAACATTAAGACGTGCAAGGGTCAAGGCATGCCTAAATTTAGGAAATGTAATGCTACTTAGGTAATCAGCAGGCTTAAGATTGTAGAGCTGGTTACCTATATACAAACCTCTAGGTATTTTGGCGGCTTCAACCTGTAGATCAGTATCAATTATTCGCTGTTTAATAACCTTCATAGCTGTGGTAAAGCCCATCCTAGCAAGTTCTTCAAGTGGGATCCCATAAAGTTGAGATTTTATTTTGAGCGACCGTTTCCATCTCGAATCAAAGGAGTCGGTCATAGTGAGAGGGACTAATCCCACTTGTGAGAACTTCAATTTTAACCAGAATAGGAAAATACATTTCCAATAAACCAATTCCAAAGTATAGAGGCCTGCCTCCCGTCTAATAGCGGCATTTGAGACACTATTTGGGACCTGGAAAAAGGATCTAAGAAATTTTGTCTGTATGGCCTCCAGAGGTGAAAAATTGCAGAAATGGCCCAATTGTGCACCATACATAAGCTGTGGATGTACTTTAGCTGCAAAGAGTTTAATGGCAGCAGGTATATATGCAGCGCCCTTCGTGAAATAAAAAGATCTAATTGAGTTGGCCGAATGCTGGGCTTTCTGTATGGCATAGTTCAGGTGGGCCTGGCGGCCTCCCAAAGCATGGAAGACTATGCCAAGGTATTTAAATATTTTAACTTGTTCAATTAATTGGCCATTTATTTTCCATGCATGGGGCTTGGGGCGTTTGGCAAATACCAGTACTTTAGTTTTCTGGTAGTTTACCTTAATGGCCTCCTCTGCACAAAAAGAGCTGAGTGATGCAAGCGCCCGCCTTAGGCCGACTGGAGTCAGTGACAGGAGAACCATGTCATCGGCATACAGCAAAATTGATATATGTTTATGAGCCAGTTTGGGCGGATGAATAGAAGGAGCATTCATATGGGTTACTATGGAGTTAATATAGATGTTAAACAAGAGAGGGGCTAAAATACACCCTTGTCTGACTCCTCTATGTGTGGGGATTTCAGCAGATAAGTGACCCCCGTACACTACAACGAACTCTTAGGGACGTATTTTCATGTAGCTTATAAATTAATAATAGGAGACGCTTATCTATGGATAAATCCCTCAACTTAGCCCAAAGGCGGCCCCTAGAGATGGAATCAAAAGCAGATTTTAAGTCAATGAATGCCGCATAGAGGGCAGAGCCAGGTTTGCAAGTATATTTCTCAGCCAGGTGTTGGAGTATAAAAGCCTGCTCAATTGTCGATCGGCCTTCGCGAAATCCGGCTTGTTCAGGAGCCAGGATGTTATAGGCATCAATCCAGTCAGCCAGTTTTGTCAGGAGATGTTTCGCATATAATTTAGAAATAATGCTCAAAAGGCTAATTGAGCGGTAATTTGCGGGATCTTGTCTACTCCCTTTTTTATAAATAGGGATAATTAAAGCAACCCCCCAATCCTGAGGAATTTTGGCAGTATTATCGATAAATGAGAATAATGAAGCAAGAACAGGGGCCCACCATTCTAAGTTAGAGCGTATAATCTCAATAATGATGTGGTAGATCCCGGGAGCTTTACCGGGTTTAGTTTGTTTGACAAGGGCCTTAATTTCTGAGCATGTAACCGGGTTCCAATGGGAAAGGTCAGGAGTATTTAATTCTAACTTCGCTTCCGTGGAATCAGTTTGACTGTAGAGTTTATGGAAATGACGCTCCCATAACTCCGCGGGGACAATAAAGGTCGGCGAGGAGGGAGCTCTCACGTGAGAAGAAGAAATCAGTCGCCAGAACCTTGTTTGATTCCTTGATTTAGCCGCATCAATTAGTTCAGACCATTTTTCTTTAGTAGATTGAAATTTCTTAAATTTCATCAATTTCTTGTATTGATGCCTCCGATTAAGTAAGTCCTGCGAGCTGAATACAGAGGCACCTTCAGCATGGGATTTAAAGGCCTGAATGAGGGCCCTCTTGGCAGCACAACACTCGGAATTGAACCATGAGCGGGAGGGGGTTCTATGGCGCTGACTAGCTGGTGGACAGGAGTTGGTGAGCATGGGTGAAAGAAGACTAATTAGACTATCATAAAGATCTAAGATAGCTGAAGAGGAAATCTGTGGTCCTCTCCAAATTAGGGCATCTCGTAGAGAGATGGCATCCTGAGAATTTAGGAACAAATTAACTTGATTAAGCAGGAAAGGAGACCATCTCACTCTCTGGAGTATAGGTCCATCATTCCTGCAAAGGTCTTGTCTGCAGTCTAACCTAGCAAGGCCTTTCCAACCAATATTCAGAAGCAGGGGGAAATGATCGCTCTCTGGTCGATTAACAACTTGAAAATTCCTAACAGCTGAGGCCAAACCACGAGAAATAGCCACATAGTCAATTAAAGAAGGTCTAGCACCGGCCCAGTGTGTAAACTCTGTGGGAAAATCAGTGGGAACCGCTCCATTAAGACAGTGCAAATCCAACTTATTAAATGACTGAAGTAAATTTAAACCAGAAGCATTAGCTCTAGAGTCTTTAGAGCGTCTAACGAGTAAAGGGAATGGAGGTTCCACAGTTGGAGGGTAACAATGAAATTTGGCATAAAGAGCACCATCATCCAGGCCAATGTGAGCATTGAAGTCTCCCGCCAGTACATAATGTAAATTATGCTATGAAATCTGGATATCAGAAAGGAATGCTTCTAAATTTAGCCAGATCCCCCTAACAAGAGTGTGTGAACCTAAAGGTGGGATATAGATATTTATCAGCACTAAATTAAAAACCCCAGAAGTGAGTAGAACAGCACATCTGAAAAATGACATTATAGAACTGGACAAGTTGCTGAAGATGGCACCTCCTTTATTACAGGCACCTTCCTTACAAGGCTACAACACCTGGAGCTTTTTAGTTTAGAACAGATGACTGAGTGGAAACATGATAGAGGTCTTAAAAAATCATGCATGGCATGAACAGAAAGGAGAGAGAGAGAGAAATTTCTCCCTTTCTTACAACACAAGAACCAGAGGTCGTCCCATGATAGCCAAGAAATTTAGGACCGACAAAAGGAAGTACTGGTTCACACAACGCATAATTAACCTATAAAATTCTCTGCCACAAGTTGTGGTTACAGCCACCTGCCTGGATGGTGTTAAGAGGGGCTTTGATAAATTCATGGAGGACAAGTCTATCAATGGCTACTAGTCTGGTCATGGTGGCTATAGTCTGCCTCCAGCCTAAGAGGAAAGATGCCTCTAAATATCAGTTGCAGGGGAGTAACAGCAGCAGAAAGGGCATGCCTTCATCTCTTGCCTGTGGGCTTCCCAGAGGCCTCTGGTGGGCCACTGTGTGAAACAGGATGCTGGACTAGATAGGCTTTGGGCCTAATCCAGCAGGGATGTTCTTAGGTTCTTATGCTCACCTGCTGAAATTGTGTTTCAATTTAAGTGTGGGGGAGGGGCAACCTAACGACAGACTACGCCCTAGTATGGGGAGAACCATAAACAGAAGCCATTCACTGCCATCATTTTTCGAGAAGAGCCTCTGCTTTTAAAAAATATGGCTGCTGATAATTTATATAATAAGCATATTGTACATTCATCCTTCTAATGCATTCTACATCAGGTGGAAATGCTGAATAATAGATCCAGATGAGGTAGGACTAGCTTTTGTGTTCCAAGTTGTCTTCTGAAGCATTTGCTACCATCATCTGAAATAAAAATTTAAAAAATCTTGATATTGTGCAGTTGCAGCTGGCTGACAAGCTTAATATAACTGAGACTACATACTGAACACACTCCTATTTCTATATGGAATATTGGCACACATGCTTTCTGCCAGAGGTGGTTGTTACTTTTTGCCTGCCCGCAAAATCCCTTTCTGACTCCATTCGTCATTATAAATGACATCTGCTATAAAAGATGAGTCATAGCTATCTGTCTGTCATTAGGCAAGCCATCTCATAAACAGCCCATCAGTGAGTGCCATTTACAAGCATGTCACAGAAAATCAACAGTTTATCATCAGAATGTCTTAGTTTGCTGTTAAGTCCTCTTCTGGATCATCCTGGTGTTGTTGTTTTTTAGGTTTTTTTTAAGTGTACATAAAAATAAGTTATGCTGGCTATTAAGGCTCTGGGGCTTGAGAGACAGGTCATATCACAGCAAAGCAGCAAATTGACCTCTTGGTCCCCAATGAATAAGCATCATTCCCCCCACATCCTTCCTTTACACCTTAGCCTTTAAAGAGCTGTTGTGTGGCTAAATTGGACCCTGCAGCCCTGACATCTCTTTTTACTTGATTATTTATCTTCCTTGTCCATACCATTTCACATTGTTTCCAAGTGCAAGTCCATTTCCTGCTGTAGTAACTTGCTTGGCAAATGGCTGGTGCAGAATCTCCTCACTCCAGTCCAATGCTTCTTGTTGGGGGGCGGGAGTGAAAAAAAACCATCAGCCTGTCTGTGTTTGCCCTCTCATTCAGGGGAGAGGAGGAATGCAACACAGAGATGTAGCATCAAAAAGAAAGGGGTCCAGGAAAAAACAAGAAGAAGATAGCTGTGCCCATTAAAAGAGAAGAGGAAAACTCATCCCCTCTGTACTTTTGATTCCAAAGCCCACAAGTGAACCCAAAATTATCTCTGGTGTTTGGGTTCCGTTTTCACATCAAAAAAGTGATCTTGAGCCACTCTCTGAAATTGAAGGGATAAAAAAGACTAGCTCTGTGAGGCTTCCTGTGCAACACTCTATGAACAGTGTTTTTTTAACAAGATCATAGACCAAAACTACAGAAACCCTTTCCCCCCTTTTTCTATTATTTCCATGCCTATTTGAATTATCTTGTAGTTTTATCCTGCTGTCAGGGAACTCAACACAGCTTGCATGGGTCCCCAGGTGGTCACCCATTCAGGCACCAGACTCGACAGGCTGAGCTTCAGCAAGGTGGCTATCATGTTCTCCCAAACCATGGCTGAGATACCAGGGATTTAAAAAAAAAATTAAATGGCTATGTCAAATATGCAAAATTTGGACTAGCAAAATCAAGACTTACACAAATAGAGCTCATCTCCAGAAAATAGTTTTATAATTGACCACAATAAAATTCTACAGGATTTTGGGATGGGGGCGGGAGAGCCCTGGTTTTAACCCTTAAGGGTTTCATCTTTCTCTGATGGATGTACCATACTGGAAAACTAATTTGATTCAGTCAGGCAGACACTATTAGATCAGCTGTCAGAAGCTGACAACTGAAGCTTTCAGAATTTCGTCCATCATTTTAAAATGAAAAGTACTTTTCAATACTTTTTTTAAAACTGCAAATGTTTCATTTAAAAGTACATTTATCTTTAAAACGGCACCACATCCCATTAAGATGAATATATTACTTTGTGACAGATCCACAGCTAATGAGATGAAAAGAACTTATTAATAAATCAAATGTTTAAAAATTCTAATATTTTACAGCCTATTTAGAGAAGTGGAAAGGAGTATGGAAGATTAATGCCACATTGATTCTGAATTAGGCATTACAAGCATGGCACGCTTACTGCTGAAATCCTGACATGGAGCTGTACTATTCAGAAGAAGCAACCATGTGGACCAGCTAGACCACATGATGATGCATTATGGCTGTGTATAAGGGGAAGTGTGGTCGTATTGACTTAACATGCAGCTTGGTCAATCCACATGGCTGCCATTCAGGAGCACTGAGTAGCATCCACAGGGATGCTCCTATAAGGCCTTTTTGCAGTGGTGGTGCTATTGCTTACACAACCAATAGTGGAAGAAGAACCTTCTCAGAGACATATACCAGCTTGTGCAAGCTATTACACAATGTGTTGTGCAACAATAAACTAGTGCACTATGTGGCCCTGCTGGTAGCACTACATTTTTTGCTAGTCCATGGACTAGTCTGGAGCAACAGCCTAATGTTATGCACATGTTATGTTATCCTTGTGCTAGCACAACAGAATTTTCACTACCGCAGGATTAATGAGCTGGATACAAGCAAAGCTACTGTATTTTCCATTCACTGCAATAGCCAAGCATTCTTCAAAGGCAGCCTCATGCAAAGTGCATTGCTGCAATCCAGTCTAAATGTGATGGCAATATAAATGAGCTGTCATATCATTATGGGACTGCTCTTAAGAAGCTGTGTGTGTTTGTTTGTGTGTGTGTCTTTCACCCTGTGCTGCACTCTTGGGTTTGCAGGCAATCTAAAGGCAATCTGTGCAAATTTAGGCACCACACTCCTTTACATTTGAAAACTTGATAGTGAAGACAATTTGCTCACTGGAAAGGAATTCCATATCTTTCACTATGTGTGCATTATGTGTATATGTGCGTATGAGTGTGCTCAGCTTGCCTTTTGCACTCAAGGATCTTTAGAAAAAGGCCTTAGTGTCCACCATCAGTTCAGTATTTTCTATGGAAGCTTGACCAAACATCTCCCCTATGTGTTACAGATAAATTACTTGTCCTCTATGTACCCAAGCCAGTACATGGCTATATTTAAATAGAGAAGCATACCCCATACAGAAAACTGAGACCATGTCTATGGAACAATCCCAACACTAAGCATTATTGGTTTCTCAAATAACAAGTTCTGTGGCAGTGAATGGTATATTTTTAGTAGACTTCTGAATAGGAAAGAGGGTGCATGTAGTACCAATGGAGGAGAATGAATTCTGTGCAATTATCAGAGCACAGTAAGGTAGGATTTCCCCACAAGAGGCTGACACACAATGGCATACAAGTTCAAGGATGCTTTGTCTTTCTCAAGCTGAGGGATGTGGATCCAAGATGCCTCTAGCCATATCTTTCTTCTAAGAGGTTTTCCCTCTTGTCATTGTGCATAAATCTTGTTTGGTCTTTGGGCCATGGTCTGCTACACCTAAAATCAAAAGCTTTTCTCACTAGCAAGCTTCTTTGACCATACAGCAGATAAATCCTCAGAGACAAGCTAAAATCTGATAGCCTCCAGAAAGATTTTTCCCATCATGTTGAAATGGTCTTTGAAAGTTTTTTTTTAAAAAAGGTCTTGTGTAATTTTTTTCTTTTGGCCTTTGACTAATGTGCACTGTTACAATGTGCCTCAGCAAAGTGTGTGTGAGTGTGTTTACTCTGTGTGTGTGTGTGTGTGTGTGTGTGTGCGAGCACTACAACTTTAGATATATAGGATTCAATCTTCAAAGTTGAGAGATCATATTACATTGTAATTGCTTGGTGCACAGTGCTTAATATGATCTATTCTCTCGTGGGATTGAGTCACATGAAATTGAATGCAGTAGGACATATGGTTTTCCGCAAGATAAACTGTAGCTGTTGTGAGATGTGATTCTGAAAAGTCATTATGGCGTATCATCAGCTCATTGCCTACAAGAGAAAGCAGACAAAAAAAAAAGTTGCTCGAAAGGGATGGCCTGTGATAGCTGATGAGCAGGAATGGTAATGTAGAAAACCCACCACAGATCTTGCTCTCTACTCCCAAGGTGTGTGGTACAAGCTGTGCTTTATTTTATTTATTTATTTAAAATATTTATCCCCTGCCCTTCCAAAACACTACTGCTTGGGGCAGCTACCAACATTAAAAAAAATAGGTACAATATAACATAATTAAAAAATAATTTAAAAGCATATTTAAAAGTTACAAATTGTAAAAGTTACAAATTAAAAGTTATAAATAAAAAGCTAAAACCAAAAAAACTAAGAAACCTACCAGATATAAGCAGTGGATAAAACATTAAAAAGCCTCTCTAAAAAGATGTGTCTTTAATTGTTCTTAAAAAAAAAAAAAAACACTGAGGGAGGGAGCATAGCAAAGTTCTTCTGGGAGCGTGTTCCAAAGTTGAGAGGCTACAACCAAAAAGGCCCTGTCTCTAGGTCTCTGCTAACCAGATCTTGCTTGCTCATATGCTTATATGATCGGTGCTCGCTCGTATTTGAGAGAATTGGGATCTTCACATGTTCAAAATTGCTCTCATTATTTTTCTTAGCTCACATGGCTGAGTCTTGGAACACAAAGCAGTTTGCTTGTAATTATTTATCTATGTATTTATTCATTTGTTATTATGTTTGTTTGTTTATTATCAGAGGGCTGTGCTGAATATCAGCCTGTTGATGTTGTTTTTGTTGTTGTTGTTAGTGGACAACTAGGGATCTGCACAGAACTGGTTTTCCTAGTTCAGCTGAAATCCAGACCGGATTTGAGCCACCCCGGCTGGATCTGGCTCAATTGAGCTCAGGGGCAGCAGCTTGTAAATGATGAGCCCCTGGTGGCGCAGTGGTAACACTGCCGCCCTGTAACCAGAAGGTTACAAGTTCGATCCTGACCAGGGGCTCAAGGTTGACTCAGCCTTCCATCCTTCCGAGGTCGGTAAAATGAGTACCCAGAATGTTGGGGGCAATATGCTAAAATCATTGTAAACCGCTTAGAGAGCTCCGGCTATAGAGCGGTATATAAAAGTAAGTGCTATTGCTATTGCTATTGCTATTGCTATAAGCATAAGTAGATTCATTTAACGTTATACTGATCTACTTTATTTAGAAGTACATGATGATAGAAAAGACCTATAACTAGCTGCTAGTTACATGGTGGTCAGAAAGAGAGCTATAGAAACATTTCTGGTCAGAGAGAGACCTATAGAAGCATTCTGAGAAGAATTAGAAGGAATTCACTATCAGGAAGTTCCTGCGTACATTCTTTCAGTTGAGGTGTCATAGAGGCAAACAGGAAAGAGAAGGAGACCCTAACTATCTATCTCTACTCCCAATGGCCCTAGTGGTCATTAGGGTTATTGCATCCAGACCCAAGGAGACATGGACACATTGTGCATTTGGTGAAATTGGCCACTTTATTAGGGGTAATAATTCAAATAGTGCCTGTGAGGCACAGCAGCTGGGATCGGTGCTCCATCAAGCAACCAGTGCGGTCCCTAGCGGGTCAGCCAATCCTATGGCCACCCTGACCTAAAAGCCTGTGGTGCTAGCACCTTGGCTCCAGGAGGCCCACCGTTCCCAGACGGGGGCGCCCTTCTTCACCGACCTAAGGTCAGGTCTCTGTAATTAACGCCACCCGTCCGACGCTGTCCAGCCATACGGAAGGATGTCATTTGCAGAGAGGTAGGAGCCAAGCAGCAGCCCTGATCTGCCAAGCCTCAAGGTATCCGCCCCTCCTCCTTAAAGCCAAAAGCTTACCTAAGGTGCTGCACCGCTTTCTTGCTGTTCACAGCTGCACTGTGCCTGCCATGGTGGGCGTCAGCCTAGCTTGATGCCTTGCACGCCCCACAAACCCTCCAATACCGTGGCCAATCCCAGCTGCAGATCATCCACAAAAAGCCTCATGCCCATGAGTGACAGATGAACCCCGTTGCCTCTGTATAGAAGTGGCAGTGAAAACTTGATATCCTCATGCGGGATGCATCCGCCGCCCTCAGAGGCCAATAAATGTGTGATTGCCATGTTTACCCCCCCGTCTGGCCCTATCCACCTTGTTCTGCTTAACGGCTCCCCTCCATAGTCTCCGCTGGGTGATATCAGACCAAATTATGATCAGACCGGGGCACCAGGTTAACACGACCGCCAGGTCTTGTATTATCTGCTGAGAGAGTGAAACACCAGACTGGCTAACTAGGTCATTCCCTCCAAAGTGTAGTAGCAGGATATCCGGTGCCGGATTTTCCTCCAGGAATTCACGCAGCATTGGCAACAGCTGGGCTCTCCGCATGCCCCGCCATCCATGCCAATCTACCATGACCCAACGCCACAGGGCTGACTGTACCCAACTGTGGCGTCGCACAGATGCCTTAGGAAGGGCTTGCCAGGAGCCACTACCCTGCAGGCGAAGTTAAGGAGGCCCACCAATGACTGTAACTGGCGTAATGAGACCTTCCTGGCCCCACTGCAGACCTTCAGGAGTTCCCTCAAGGCATTAAGTTTGCTGGCAGGGAGGCGTGAGAGCTGACCTACAGTGTCTAACTCTATGCCCAAGAAAGTTAGCTTTGTGGCCGGCCCTTCGGTCTTGTCCTTTGCTGGGGCATGCCCAGCTCGTTGCAGAGGGCCCTGAAAGTGTGCAGCAAGAGTGAGCATTGGTTAGATCCTGCCCTTCCTCCAAAAATAAAATCATTTAGAAAATGAGCAGAGGAGCTGAGCCGGGCCCTGCGGCACAGCGCCCACTCTCTCTGTGCTAGTGAGAGACAGACTGAACCGCTGCAGGCGCGCTGCCGGCTCGCTCCTCCAGGCCCCACCCAGGAGGCTCGTCAGGACCAATGGGAGTTGGCTCCCAGTGCCACGTGCTCCTCCCAGGTGGGGTCTGGGGGCAAATGAGCCGCGCCGCCTAGAAAGGCGGCGATCGGCTGGCTTGGTGCAAAAAGGTCGATGGCATCTGGAGCTGGATCTCCAACATTCAGCGCGTGTGCAGACACCATTTGCATCACCACGCAAATTGTGTGGTGACACAATTGGTCTCTACACATGTGTGGAAGTCACTGTAATGGCCTCTGCACATGCACAGAGGCCCAAATTGTTCTGCAGCCTGCCTGGCCTGTCATTTGGGAGGCCAGCAGGGGAGTTGGGGAGCCCTCAGCCCTGCCGTTCCCGCCACTGCCACTGATCCCATCCCTGCCACTGCCACCTCCGCCTTCCCCACCACCGCTTTATTTCTAAAGGTAATACTACCTTTTCTCCCCCACCCCCAATCCTTCCTGGATACCCTTTTACAAGTATACCCAACGAGCCGCTCGAGCTGGCTCACAAGCCAGCTCTTTGAGCTGGGCCCAGCTCACCTCAAGCTTGGACCAGCTTCACTTTTTATGGGGTTGGTCCTGCTCGAGTGTGAGCCTTTAAGCCGAGCCAGCTCAAACTCAAGCCCAGTTCGATTTGAGTTGGCCCGCTCACCCCTACTGACAGCCAGCACAGCTCACTGGCCATGGAAGGAGTGTTGCAGTTCCACAAGCATCCCTGTGCTGAAGACTTCTTGACACAGTGAACTGAGCACAGAGGAGTTGGCGGTGGGGGTGGGATTTTCACCTCTCTCCTCTTTCTCCCAAGGTTCTGTCAACTGGTATAAATAGCTTCCTAAGAGCTACATGGCAATATATGCATCTAACTCTGAGGTGTGTGCACTAGTGTTGTATACTATGCACCATTGATAATGCAAGCTTGTAGCCTTGACAAGTGGGCCTGTTGATTGAATGTCACAATCTTGTACACGGTTTGAACTGTGTGGTTATCATGGCACCATTTATAGGAGGTTTAATAAAAGAAAGAAAGCTGAAACACTGGCTAGAGACAAAATCTCCCTCCCCCTGGGTTAATATTGCTCCACACACAGGCAATATATAAAACGCCAAGCTCTAGTACTCCTGCCAAATCTTTTATTCATTGCTTTTTTTACCCTTGGGAGAGATAGAGCAACTCTTTTGCTTATTAAACCTTTCCTTTAACATTTTTTTTTTTTTGCTGGTATGCACACACTGATGTGTCCTCTTATTTGGGAAGGAGCTGCACACAACATGCCCTTTGCTTTCTACTCCCTTCTCTTTCTTTCTGCAGTTTAAAGAGAAATACACAAACTTCACAAGACATTCCAGACTGCAGGGCTTTTATTTGCAGAAGTGTTCTAATGGTTTTACAGCAGCATTATGTTCTTTCCTCATGCAGTTTAACCACACATCACTCCTACTGATGGTTTCACCAGTTTAGTTTTAAGTTATTGCTTCCAATGCAGAGAACAGTCTCAAGTTTCTATTGACAGAGCTCTGTTACAATGCTGTCGTGAGTCTATACACTGCATTGATGATAGGATCTACCTCAAGATCTGGAAGTCTTGGTGTCATTTGCCAACTCATCCATGAATTCTTCAGGTAACCCAGGGCCAGCCAGTGTCTTTCAGTCTCACCTCCCTGATTATATTATGACACTAGTTATGCCTTCAGAGTAGGACTGAGACAAGGATTGTAAAGCAGATGCTTCAACAGAGGCCACACAGCCCTGGAAAGAGAGCTCATGCGGAGGAGTGAGGGGCAGAAACATTGCTTTTTCTGTATCTTATTTAAGCTTAAGCCAGCATATATGTGA
This sequence comes from Hemicordylus capensis, assembly GCF_027244095.1. Lineage (NCBI taxonomy): Eukaryota > Metazoa > Chordata > Lepidosauria > Squamata > Cordylidae > Hemicordylus > Hemicordylus capensis. The sequence goes on along the minus strand of NC_069658.1, from coordinate 290,438,221 downwards.
ACTGCCTGTACTTTCACCTGCTCATCCTCAGAATGAATTGGCAGATTTGGGGGTGGGAGGGAATGGGGAAGTATCACCATCCCAGTTATATTTTTTTGCCAAATAACTAGTATAGAACTTTGGTTTTAAATAGCAATAAAATTTGATGGGTTGAGTTTTGCAATTACATAGCCTCCTCCTCATTCATTCCAGAGCTCAGGCAAAACAAGAGCCCTGTTCCAGAGCCATTTTCTGAACCCAACTCCCACATTCACAGAATTCATGAAGGGGGAAATGGGAACACCCTACCACTGATGCCCACATGGCATGATGCCAGGTTACTCATCCTGCCAGATGCTCACATTCTGGTAGTGATTATCTCTGCAGAAATCAAGCCATTCATTGCCAGCAAATTTTGACTCATGTTTAGAAGTATATAGGATTATAAGGGCAATGGGTGTGGTGGGGAACATGGTAGTCACTTCCATTCCCACCCTTCAAGCAGAGATCTTCCATACATCAGTTCCCATTCCCCACCCCCCAAAATAAGGATACACCATCTGGAATTCAAAATGTGTGAGAGGAAGCAAGGCTCTCAAGCTCAGACTCAGCAGCAGTCTCCCAGCCTAAAAACCCTTGCCTGGTTAGCATGAAGGTCTGTCTCTTCCAGAATTCTGTCTTTGATTGTGGCAGTCTAGGAAAAAACTTCTGGGAATTAGGAACATAGGAAGCTGCCATATACTGAGTCAGACCATTGGTCTATCTAGCTCAGTATTGTCTTCACAGACTGGCAGCTGCTTCTCCAAGGTTGCAGGCAGGAATCTCTCTCAGCCCTAACTTGGAGGAGCCAGGGAGAGAACTTGGAACCTTCTGCTCTTCCCAGAGTGGCTCCATCCCCTGAGAGGAATATCTTGCAGTGCTCACACATCAAGTCTCCCATTCAAATGCAACCAGGGCAGACCCTGCTTAGCTAAGGGGACAAGTCATGCTTGCTACCACAAGACCAGCTCTCCTCCTAATTATATAAGCGAGGTGTGTTAATGATAGCCAATTCCAGTTGCTGCTACCCCTGGAATTGCTGGTGAGTTGATCTTGTGAATGCTCCACAGCCGTGGCTTGGAAGGAGTGGAACCCTCTTCAGACCATTCACTAGAAAGATACAAGGCTACGAGCCTGTAATATGACTGGTCTGCAGCAGTCCTGTCTAGGATTGGCTGTGGGCCACTGTGCGAAACAGGATGCTGGACTAGACGGGCCTTGGGCCTGATCCAGCAGGGCTGTTCTTATGTTCTTATGTTCAGTGTGTGTTTAAAGGGAAGATCCCCTAAAGCAATTTGTTCTGCTGGCACCTCCCTCACTAAGACTGAGATTCCCCCCCCCCCCCGCTTTTCCTGAATCTCTGTTATCATCCATTCTCCCCATCAGCATTTATTCCTGTTTCTCATAGTCTCAGCCTTCTCCATCAGCTCCCCTGATGAACCTTCATTGCAATATAACTTTCTAAACCAGATCCCCTAATCCTTCTGTCTCTTACTTGATCCAGAAGAATGAAAAGATTTTGGATGAAGCTGATAGTGTCTTGACTAGTCTTGACAGGGTGCCACCAGCAATGTGGAGCACACCACACCAGAACGTCTGCAGAGAAAATTTCTGGATGATAAATTGTTTGGACCATAAACCTAGAACTCTCTTATACTGCACACAAGAAAGCATAAGCACTAGAAAGCATCCTTCTTGCTAAGTTATGCATTAGATCCCATATGGATCAAAAGCCGTTAGAGACATGTTGATTAAGTACCAGCAGTTGCTTCAATAAATAGATTTTATTAGTTGAATGGTAGCCGTGATTCCTTTTTAGGTCTTTTACTGAGGTTATAAACTATATTTGGTGATTTATAACAGTAATTACATTTTAAGTAAATAGCTGCCATAGATATGTAGAAAAATTGCTCATCCTTTACAGTTTAACTATTAATTTTGTCTTAATGATGCTTGCTTTAAGTGCACATTATTCAGATGTTTTTCCTTCCTCCAAGGTAGAACAAGCATAGCATTTATTTATATTTATTTCCCTTTGACCAGGGATAGCCAGATAATTCCAATAAGTAAGAAACTGTATTCAATTTAATTTTATCTGCAATTTACAGAGCATAGGAGAATCAGCAAGCCAAGAATGCAAATCAACAAACTTTTTTTCTCAAGAGTGTGTTTGGAATTCATATTCTGCTCCTGCAACACTGATCTGACTTATTACAAAGACTTATTAGACATCAACCTTCTTTAACTCTTTAAACACAACTCAGTGGCTCCTTCACCAAAATGGCCGCTTCTTGGAGGCCACTTGAAAACCACAACCACTAGAAGCAGCCACTCCATATGGCAAGTCATTTGTGTGCACTGATTCATCACATTGGACAACTTCTCTCATGTGGTTTGTCTCCATGTGGATGCAAATTTCTGTCACTAGTTTGTGTCAGTCCGGCCACCAATCCACTGCACACAACTATCACATGGAGAAGCTGTCATGAACAGAATTTAAGACAGCACTCATGCAACTCATTGTATATAAAACAAGACTGCTATATGTTCCTTGAAATGTGATTGACTTGACTGTTAACTGTATCCTAAATTACAAACCTGCGTTTTGTTCTAATGCTCATCAGAATAGGACAGCAACACATATCCATCTTCTTCCAGAAAGAAGGCCAAAGTGATCTTTCCCATATTTAAAAATGTTACTCAGGGGCATAGGAAGATTGACAATGAGACAAGAAGTGAAGTTGAGCCATGGATGGGACAAGAAGTGAAGTTGAGCCCCCGAACCCCCTGCCAAAGTTCATGCCAAAGGCTTTGCTGCAGAACAATTATATGACTTGGAGGCTTTACAGGGAGTGCTTCTACCCTGAATCTCCTTCAGAAGAGAGTGTGTTCATTCACACACCAGCCAAACTTACCCCAAAGTCCCTTCAAGATCCCTGGAAGCACTCCACACACAAATCGGGCTTTGTCTTTTGTATTCTAGCTTATCTTGATGTATTTCCATTTTTTAAAAAATGCTGGTTTTAAGCGACTTTTTCTGAAAATGCCAGAGCAAATAGGGTGAGGCACTGATGTAGAATCATTAGCATGATAAGAGGGATACTCTCTCTAGAAATGCAGATATAGCTCTTTAGTAATCTCCCCCCCCCCAACCCGCATTGGCTAGAAGGAAAACACTGAGGCATTCAATGTGAACTTGCAAAAACAGAACTTGAGAGCAGAGGGGAGGAGCTGCTTCTCTCAATGCCATGAGTGTAATTTGAAGCAACTTCACTCAACACTTACCCCACAGCATGAAGCCATGTGCGAATAACTCCTTTGTGAAAAACAAAACATTATTGGCATGCCCTTTCTCTCACCATTATGCAAGGAATATCACATACTCCTTAAAGGAGCCAGCAACTTGTCACTTAGGAGGGGAGAGTGAAGAGTTGGATGTTTCCTGGCCAGCACCCACCCACCCCCACCCATGGACTAAGGGACCTTGGCTGCCTTCAGACATAAGGCAAACCAGAGGCAAATGTGCCAGAGGTTCAAGATTGTGGTCATCCAAAAGTGTGAACCTGTGGCTTCAACACTGAACCATGGGTCGCTTTTCAATCCCAAATCTTCAGTTTGCTTTGAGTTTCACCACCAAAACCTCAGGTTTGAAGGCAGCATTGTGTCGTCTGGATCCTGCCGCCATGTCTGCAAGCTGCACAAACCAGAGTTAAGGGTAGGAAGCTCCTCCCTGTCTCCTGCTCAGTTGGATGCTGTGGCTTTCCTTCATGCAAAGGAGGAAACCAATGCAGCCAGTTCCTCCCCCTTTGCAGTCTCCCAGACCGCAGATCATGATCATCTGGGATCCTGCCAGGGGAATGGAGGCAAACTGTGGGTCTGTTGGACCCACAGTTTGCCATGATGTCTGGAGGCAGCCCTTCTGTCCCCCCACTTTGTTCAATTATAGCAACACCCCTGGTGCTGCTTCCTTAATCTATCTGCAACACTACTCCTTCTAGGGGGATAACCTAGACTGAGGTGATCTAAACTAAAGCACTTAATTAATTTAAAAAAAAAAAAACACCTAACCCAAAAGCACAACAGAGCAAAGTTTTTCTTCTGTGCTAAAAAGAGTTTTCAAAATTCCTTTCTTTTTCTTGTGCAGAAAAGTACTTAGCTTTACTCGGAGTTTTACACAACCCTCCTCCTGCATGCACATTTGTACACACACACACACACACACACACACCCCTCCTTCCAACCCATTCCAGAAATAGTTCAGGGAGCTCAGATTGGTTTGACAGTCATCCTCCAGGTATAACATATACTGCGGACAAAAGTCGTGAGAACTACATTTCCCAGTGTTTCTGATGTCCCCAGCTGGCACTCCTACATATGCTCAGATCAGTCCGTTTAGACCCTAAGAACACCTTACTACAGCACTTGACATAGACTTTAGTAGCTGCCAGTATATCCTGGTAAATTAGAGAAAGAAGAGAGCACAGTAGGAATGAGAGTTCAGTTGAGGCACTGTAGTAAGTTCGGGCCATAATAGATCCAACTGGATTCAAGCTCAGACTCTGAAGGGGACAGGGTCTGATCCTAATAGGATCTGGGGAACAGCTGTCAGGAATTCAGTTCCCAGTACATACATAGCCTACACACACACACACACACACACACACACACACACACAGGATGCTGCCGCATCGCTACTGAGCTGTTCAGTTTTCCCTAGTATTTGCAATGCCCCTGACTGAGTGTTGCCAGATCTGGGGAGTCTGACAGTAATACAGGGAATCATCAGTTGTTTCTATCTTATCTGTTGATGATCTGGAGTTCATGACTGAATGTAGACTCTTTCTTAAAATGCTTACTAGAGGCTAGATGTGAGCTGCTTCAGAAGGGTGGACAATAGGACTGGTTCAGCCAAGAATCAGAGATAAGGGGTTAGGCCACGAAGAAACGAGCCTTATGGAGCAAGGCAGCAGCTTCACCAGCACTTGATGAACCTCCATCTTATTTTCTACATTCCAGCCCTGCCTCTGATTATGGACATTAGTGCTGAGTAATAGCAAGTGATGGAATTTTGTAAAGCATTGGAGGAATCTAAAAGTTCAAAGTGGTTCTCAAAAGTTATGATGGCTTTATTTCCTTAACGTAAAATGATTCATAAAATAAAATTGTAATATAACCTGGGATTGAAGCTAAATCAATAACAGAGTAATATTTCAGTTCTGTCAGCACATATTATGCAAACAGAGAAAAATCCAAAATGTATACTACGTTACGATTTTAATACATCAGTGTACAAAATGGAGAAATATCAAAGCAGGTTATGGGGCATTATAAATATTATTGTTTTTTATCATTTCCAGTACTAAGGTAGTAAAATATTTATAGCTAATCTCAGTGGCAATTATCCCTTTGGAACTTTCTGCTCTGCCTCAGTTAAAATGATACTTGCTGAGTAAGAGAAACAATACTATTCTAACTGCTGTACTGTAGGGATGTGCGAACCAGTTCGGCCAGTCCAAGTTTGAGCCAGACGCCCCCCCCCCCCAAAAAAAAAGTGTGGTGCCGGTCTGAGAACCAGCAGGATCTGTCCCAGTTCTAAAAGAACCAGTCCGAGCCAGTTCATGGGATGTTCTTGTAAAGGGGAATCCAGCGAGAATTCCCCTTTACAAGTAAAGGGCACTCCCTATACTAAGGTGGCGGGAAAGAGAAAGGGTACTTAGTACCTTCTCTTTGCAGGTGTCAGAGATGGTGGGGCCTTCTCCAACCCCCCTGCCAGCCTCCTGAAGAACAGCACAGGCTGGCTGCGGTTCAGCCCGGGCCTCTGCGCACACATGGAGGCCGTTTTCATGACCTCCATGCATGCATGGAGGTCATGAAAATGGCTTCTGTGTCTATGCAGAGGCAGACACTAGGCCACAGACAGCCTGGGCTGTTCTTCAGGAGGCCCACAGGGGGCTTGGAGGAGCCACATTTGTGTGGTCATGCAAATGGCCTCTGTTCATGTGCAGAGGGCATGAAAACGGCCTATTCACCTGCGGGAGGCCTGAACCAGGCCACAGAAAACCAAGGCTGTTCTTCAAGGGGCCAGTGGGGCGTAGCCACCATTCGGCAACTTGGTTCAAAGAACCCATGCTGCCGCTCCTCAGGAGCCGCGACATGCATCACCTCCCACCTCCACCTCCCCTCCCCCCTGTGTCTGACATCAGATGTGGGGGATGCTGGTCTAGCTCCCTAGTGGGGCCGTGGGGCCCCGTTCAGGAGTTAAATGGCCGGTGCTGCATTGGCAGCTGCATTCCCTGCCTTAAAGGCAGGGAGAACCGCTTCTGGTCACACTGCAAATGCAGCGCTGGCCCCGATCTAGCTCCCAGACGCTGAAAACGCTGTGCAGCCCCATTTGGGAGTTGGATGGCCAGCACTGTGTTTGCAGTGTGGCCAGAAGTGGCTCTCCCTTCCTTTAAGGCAGGGAAGAGCTGCGCCTGGCTGCGCTGCAAAAGCAGTGCTGGCCTGGATCTAACTCCTAAATGGGGCCACGCAGCCCTGTTCGGGAGCCAGACCCCTCCCTCCACATCTGACATAGGGGCGGGGCAAGCAGGGCTGCCGCAGTGGCAGGACATGGGCCGCCCCTGGTCTGGCTCTGCTAGTGGGAGGCTGGCAGGGAGTTTGGAGGAGCCACATTTGTGTGGTGATACAAATGGCTTCTGTGCATGCCACAGCCTGAACTAAATCGCAGCTGACCCAGGTTGTTCTTCAGGAGGCTGGTGAAACATTTGGAGGAGACCCCACCACTGCCTCTGCCACCAGTGTCTCCACTGCTACCATTCCTGCTGCCTGCAAAGAGAAGTTACTAAGTGCCCTTTTTCTCCCTGCCCCCGCCTTAGTATAGGGAATATCCCTTTGCTTGTAAAGGGGAATCCACGCCAGATTTCCCTTTACACGTATATTCCCCAAACTGGCCCACGAACCAGCCCCCAAACCTATTTGGACTCAGTTTGGCCAGACACAGAACCAGACCTGGCCGGATTCTAATTTGAATTAAACTGGCCAAACTGGGTTCGTGCACATCCCTACTGTAGTGATATTGAAATACGTATCCATCTCACCTGTAATCATAGCCACGGCAAGAACATGTGCACCCCGATATCACTAAAGGAGTGAAGGCTTGCACTCCTCCTCCTTTCCATCACATCTCTCTGGCCTGTTGCCTGCCCTGCACTGGACAGCATAAGGTACCAGGTGCACGGCTGTCCTTAGGGCATGGCAAGCAGGGCGACCATCCCAGACCCCGCTCTTTTAGCCCCCATTAGAATTAACTGGGAGGGGGGCCCACACTGGCTGATTTGCTCCAGGACCCACACCCCGCCAGGGCTCCCGAAGGACAGCCCTGACAGGTGTGCCAGAGGCTAAATTCACAGGGAGCTCAGGCTTAGTGTATGCTGTCTCCTGCAGTTCTGGAGTTTCTAGCTCAGCCCAGGGGCTCCACCCTGGCTGGCAAGCCCAGGATCCAGCCTGTAGGGGCTGGGACTGTGTCTGGGGTGGCTCTTCCAGCCTGTCTGCTCCCCACTCCTCAGGCTCATATTTGGGCTTTTGCTCAAGTCCACTGTCATGGCAGCCCTTTGCTTATATAGGGGACAGTGCATTTGGGAATATTATTGGGCTAACCCAGCTTCCTTGTCCTGGTGAACACCTCTCTACATAAGGTCCTGTGTGCTATTTCTTGCTCCAAGGTTTTATCATACTCCACACTAGAGTGTGACAGAAGAACCTTGAGAAGCAACCAGTACAATAGGAGAGAGTGACCAGTCCCTGTTGCTTCCAGAAGTATTGAGTTCTTCACACCATTGTGATATACTCTGAAGTGTGGGATGATGCGTTTAATGAATATCAGAAATTGTAACCATGGGAATTGTGTACATCTTTGTCCAGTCTGTCAACTGGAAAGCAGGGAGAGGACTATAACTTCACAAAAGTAGTGAGGCCCCTAATGTTGTCTGAGCCTCAAGGAGCTTGCTACTAAATAATGAATAGCGTTACTTTTCATCAACAGACTCACCAAGTCTGCAACTTGGCTCTCCACAGGCAAAATTGCTTTTCCACTGCACTGGTCACTTGTTGATGTCTCTACAGCCATTATACTCTTTCATATAAATGTGTTTATTTTACAGCCTCATCCTACTTAACCCATAGCCTGTAACGTCTCCCTCTGGGTTATTACCATCACTCCAGAAAAATGCATTATGGATACATAATACTTCTTATGACTGTTTTTATGCAAGGCACTCCCAGCCTTCCGCCCAACTTCCCTACCCCCAAATGCTTTACTTTTAAAATTGGTGTTTATTATGGGTTTTCTGGCTGATTACTGTGAATGGGCAGATCAATATGGTTCTGCCCTAAAGCAGAGTGTCAAATTTGCCAAAAGAATGTTTATGTCCTTTATGGCACAGGATGGTCATTTGATGTCTCTAAATGATTGCCAATTATTAGAAAATGGTTTCTTGACATATGAAGTTGCTTATACTGATCAGACCATTAGTCTTTCTTGCTTAGTACTGTCTAAACTGGGAGGGGCTATTCAGGGTCTGTCCCGGACCTGCTAACTGGTAATTTCAACTGATAATGCTAGGGACTGAAGCAAGTATTTTGTCACTGAGCTATGGCCTCTTCCCTCCAGAGTTTCATATATTTTTGCAATGAGAAAGCCATCAGAGTTTGTGGGTGGTGATGCATCACACCCTTTCCAGTTAAAGGGAGGGGTGTGTGTGTGTGTGAGGGAGAGAGAGAGAGAGAGAGAGCGCAGAAATCAATAGTTTATAAATTTATTTATTGCTACAATTCTATACTGACTTTCATTTTTAAAAACCCAAGGCAGTTCACAAGGTATGTTAAAAAATAACTATAAAATATTTAAAAACAAAAAAGCCCACAACCAATAAAATATGCCACACAAAAGCAGCAGCAGCAAAACAATGAAAGAAAGAAAGAAAATTGAAAAACACCCTTTAAAAAACAAATGTCTGAATAAACAGCCAGGTCTTTACCTGCTTCTTAAAAGCAGTGAGGGAAACTGAAGGGACCATATTCCAAAGTCTGGGTGCAATGACTGAGAAGGTCCTGTCCTGTGTGCACGACAATCAAACCTTCCTTGGGACATAGAGCAGAGCTGTCTCTGATTACCTTGTCAGATGAGCAGAAACATTCAGGAGTAGGCGGAACTTCAAATATTCAAGGGTAATAATAACAACAACAACAACAACAGCCTATATTCTGCGACAATATCTATAACAACAGCAACAACATTGACAATAAAATTCAGCCATCCCAGGTCCTTGGGAAGGACTCGATGTCTGGATAAAACAAACCAGCCAATAACACCTGTCTGACTGTGTAAACAAGAAATAATAATAATAATAATAATTAATTAGCAAAAGTCAAAAAATCCACAACAAACAGCAAGTGCCGCCTTTGTAAAGAAGCAGATGAAACAGTGGACCACCTAATCAGCTGTTGTAAAAAGATGGCAGAGACTGACTACAAACAAAGGCATGACAAGATAGCAGGGATGATACACTGGAACATCTGCAAAAAATACAAGCTACCTGTAGCCAAAAATTGGTGGGACCATAAAACTGAAAAAGTTGAAGAAATTGAAGATGTAAAAATATTATGGGACTTCCGACTACAAACAAACATCTGCCACACAATACACCAGATATAACTGTAGTCGAGAAGAAAGAAAAACAAGTCAAAATAATCAACATAGCAATACCAGGGGATAGCAGAATAGAAGAAAAAGAAATAGAAAAAATCACAAAATACAAAGATCTATAAATTGAAATTGAAAGGCTGTGGCAGAAAAAGACCAAAATAATCCCAGTGGTAATTGGCACCCTGGGTGCAGTTCCAAAAGACCTTGAAGAGCACCTCAACACCATAGGGGCCACAGAAATCCCCATCAGCCAATTACAAAAAGCAGCTTTGCTGGGAACAGCCTATATTCTGCGACGATATCTATAACAATTGACAATAAAATTCAGCCATCCCAGGTCCTTGGGAAGGACTCAATGTCTGGATAAAACAAACCAGTCAATAACACCTGTCTGACTGTGTAAACAAGAAATAATAATTTTAAAAAACCCCAGAGCTTGCTCTTTGATTTTGACCCAGAAACAGATTGGCAGCCAATGCAGCTCTGGACAAAATAGGCATTAGGGTCCCAACAGGCAGCCCTGGACAAAACCTTCTGCATTTTGCACCCGCTGAAGTTTCCAAATATTCTTCAAGAACAGTCCCACATGGAGTGCATTGTAGTAATCCAGCTGTAATTAGATATGACTGAGGCATGGGCAACTCTTTCCAGACCTGCCTTCTTGAGAAGCAGAACCATTTGCACAGTAACAGAAGCTGGGCAAAGGCACCCCTGGCCACCACATCCACCCAGGCATCCAAAAGCAGATCCAGATCCAGCAATACCCGCAAACGGCACACCTGCTCTTTCAAGGGGAGTGCAACCCTATCCAGAGCCAATTAAATCTCCTCATCCTGATTGGCTCTCCTGCTGACCAAGAGCACCTCTGTCTTGTCTGGACTAGTCTCAGTTTACCAGCCTGCATCCAGTCCATCACTGTTTCCAGGCCTGCACTCCACTCCAGTTCAGGACTTCCACTGCCTCTCTAGGATCAGAGGACAAAGAGAGAGATAGCTGAGAGTCATTTGTATATTGATGACATGTCAGTCCAAATCTCTAGACAACCTCTCCCAGCAGTTTGATATAGGTGTTAAACAGCATGGGGGACAAAACCAAACCCTGTGAGACCCCACAGGCCAGTGGTAAAGGGGTTGAGCAGTCATCCCCCAGCACCATCTTTATTTATTTACTTATTTATTTATCATATTTTTATACCACCTGATATGTATATCTCTAGGTGGTGTACCATGGTCAATGGTATTGAAAGCCGCAGAGAGATCCAAAAGGAACAGCACTGTCGATAGCCAATTGTAGATCATCCATCTGGCCAACCAAGGCAGTCTCAGCCCCATAGCCCACACGAAAGCTAGTTTGAAATGGGTCTAGATCAGGGATTCTCAACGTTGGGTCCTCAGATGTTACTGGACTTCAACTCCCATAATCCCCAACTAAAGGCCACTAGAGCTGGGGATTATGGGAGTTGAAGTCCAACAACAGCTGGAGACCCAACGCTGAGAATCTCTGGTCTAGATAACCTGCATCATCCAAAACTGCCTGGAGCTGAGAGACCACTACCCACTCAATCACCTTGCCCAACCATGGAAGATTAGAAACAGGTCTGTAATTAGCTAACTCTCAGGGATTTAATGCAGGTTTCTTCAAAGGTGGTCTAATAATAGCCTCCTTAAGACTAGGAGGAATCCTGCCTTCCCTTAGAGAAGCAATAGCAGACCCTCTCTGATAATATGATTATCAGATGAGATAAGCCAAATTGGGCATGGGTCAAGAGAACAGGTTGTAGGAGACACAGTCCAAAGCAGTTTGTCCACTGCCTCAAGAGTCACAAACGGAAAGTGATCCAATCTAATCCATTCTTTGCCAGAAAGCTGGGCCCTTGCCTGGCGTGCAAGTCCAATTAACACATCAAGAGAGTGGAGGTCCAAACCAAAAACCAGTTTATTCTGCAGAATAACAAAGGTGGCACTTTGGGAATAATTTCACAAAGCAAAAGCACACGCCTCCTTCCTCAGAGGAGGTTTTTATCCATTCTTTAAATGATTACAGCATTTTACACATGACAAGCTGCCCCCGCCTCCTTTCTCCCTCCCAACCATTACTTAATGCTCCCTAAATATTTGTGTTAATATCAGCAAGTTCAAAAGAGCACATTAATGCAATCATATCTAACTGGCAAGGGGTCATGTAGCGATGCCTAACTTTCTACTTCCCTTTTCCCCAGACACTGCATCAATCCGCATGTCAGTTATAGCTATTCTTGTAACATCCTTTAAGCAATTCTGATCATAAAGCCCTTAGCTGTCAACTTTTAAACTGCAAAGAACTAAGTAGGGGGCGAGAGGCTTGTTTACACACAAAATGGAGTTAGTCTGGCCTCCTCATATCACTACAGTTGGGCTACAGCCTCTCCCAAAGGTTTGCTAAATCATTGGGCCCCTTGTAATGAAGTCCATAGTGTTCAGTTATGTCAAGCCATTTCAGTTATAGCATCCTTAGTATGATTACAGACAAGGTCATTCATTCATTCACCTGTACAGAATATGGTGAAAATTATTTATTTATTTATTTGAAATATTTCTATACTGCCCAAAACTTATGTCTCTGTGGGGTTTACAATTAAAATCATTTAAAACATTAAATCAATTAACAATTAAAATCATTTTAAAACACATAGGCTATTAAAGGATAAGCAGTAAGTTCACACCCGTCTTTTGTTTTCTGTTAGAGTTACCGAATAAGCAGGCAAAGTTGTGAGTCATCAATTTCTGCTTTCCTCTCTTCCCCTTCTTCTTCATGTGCTGATCAGATACCTGATTAGATTTAGGGAGTGTTTCGCATATAAGAGTGTGGGTTTTTAAACATGGATCACTGGAGTTCAAGTCTGTACGTCAAAACGTTTGTTCTTTACTTGCAGGTTTTATATTTTTCCTTTTAATCTATGGAATTTTTTTAAAAGGTCTGGAGGGAAGTATTTGTTTGTTTGTTGCATTTTTATACCACCTTTCTGCCTTGACAAAGGCAGCCAAAGCAGTTTACATTATTAAAGGACAAAGAAATTACATAAGCTTCAAAGCATTGCTGTCTCAGTCTGTGGGTCTTTTCAGGCGCTGAGGACAAGAGCTCTCTGACCGGGGCGCTTCCTTTCTTGCCTTCCTTTCAGAGCACACAGGTCTTTCAGGACCCTGGGAAGGTGAGGGAGGGGTTGCCCAACAGTCCTCATTGTAGGGATGTGCAGAACGTTTCGGGTACAAAACTATTTGTACCCGAAATGAGTCATTCGGGTGATTTGTTAACAAAACAAATCACCTCTTTGCAACTTCCAAAAATTTCGGCCACAAAATAAATCGTCCCTGTTTCGGCTCCCAAAGTGTTGTTGTTTTGGAGCTCCACTTTGTGGTGTTCTCTGAGTCAGCATCCATTTTGTCTGTGATGTCGATTTGAATTTCCTGCCTTCAGAGCAGTGAAGGAAAGCATGGGCTGATGGCCTGATGATTCCCTCCTTGTTCCCGATTGCCTCCTTTGGTTCTTGCCACTTCTGACTGACCCCACATTGGCCAGGGGAAGGGTCGAAGGAGGGGCAAGGGTGGGAGGGAGGGAGTTCAAGGAGAGATTCATTCATGCATCCAGTGCCATTCATTCAGATTTAAAGAGGCAGCAGCCTGCCAGCCCCCATTCTGCCTTGTTCAGCCTCATAATAGGAGAGAGAGAGAGAGAGAACTTTGCTCTGCTTTGCTTGCCACCATGCTATTGCCACTATGCCTGCCTTGCCAGCCAGAGCCCAGCCTGCCCACCCAGCCTGCCCGCCTGCCCCTGCTGGCTAGTGGCTAGTGTGGCTACCAGCCTGGGAATGGATTTTAAAAATTATCTCTGCTGCATTGCTTTTTTCTTTTCGTTTTTTTAATCCGGAGAAGAATTCTTTTTTCACCCCCTTGAGAGAATCACTGCCTGCTTGTGCCTGCTGTGTGTGCCAGTAACCACCATCCCTAGCCCCTATGACCACTGGCCACCTGGCCAGCCACCCCCTTTCCCCCAGATTTTCCAGGCTTTTGCCTCAGCCCCTCCCCTCAAATCTGAAGACTGAAGAAGGAGAAGAAGTCAAGAAGAAGACTGAAGAAGAAAGAATAGACTCAGAGACCAGACCACAAAAGTGGACAACTGGATGAAGCCCTAGACTGAGTGAGACCGAGAGATGCAGGTTTGGAGTGGTATATAAATATGTTAAGTACTTTAAGTACTTAAATATGTTAAGTACTTTAGTAGGCACCTGAGCCTGCCAGTCATGAAGTTGCCTGCCATTATGGTTACAGCCTTTGCCTCTTCAAATGGAGGCTGCAAGTGCGGCAGACCTGCCTGGGGGGTTGGGTGATTGATGGGGCTTTTTCAGAGGCTGCATGTGAGTATAGCCTCCTAATTATGATGTCACTCTGAATGAGGCTAGAGAAACACACAGATTGAGGCTTGAATGGAGACGCTGAGGCAGCAGCTCGCTTCAGCTGGAGCACCTTGGGAGCAGTGTTCCCTCTAACAGGGATTCCCAGATGTAGTTGACTACAATTTATTATTATTATTGTTGTTGTTGTTGTTGTTATTAATTTACATTTATATCCCGCTCTTCCTCCAAGGAGCCCAGAGCAGTGTACGACATACTTAAGTTTCTCCTCACAACAACCCTGTGAAGTAGGTTAGGCTGAGAGAGAAGTGACTGGCCCAGAGTCACCCAGCAAGTCTCATGGCTGGATGGGGATTTGAACTCGGGTCTCCCCGGTCCTAGTCCCGCACTCTAACCAGTACACCACACTGGCTCGCTACACCACCAACTCCCACAACCCCCAAGCAAAGGTTATTGGATGCTGGGAGTGGTACATCTGGGAGTCACTGTTAGAATCACTGCTTGGTTTTTCTCTGGGAACTTATGTAATCCATCGCTGGCTCGCAACCCTATCTAATGCTTACTTTTATATTTGTAAATAAGCCCAATATTACCAAGTTACCATTAACCAGGGGTGGCCCTTCCACAAAGCAGGGTGTGGTGGGTGTGGATACAGGGAATGGCACAGGAGGTGCCACAGGACGCAGCACCCCACCATGCTCAACGGTCATCCGTTGTTGCCCTACTGGTGCATGCTGTCCATTTTCCCTTCACTTTGCTGGGGTGCAGCTCTCCCCCACCCCAACTTGAGTTTGCAACTACTGCCTGGCTGGCTAGCAAATCTGAGTGTGTTTGCATGGCACCGTTGCTGCTTCAGCATCCTGGCCTGAGAATGCTGAGCAGCCTCCTGCAGGTGGAGGGGATCATAGTCAGTCAGTCAGTCATGTTTATTTCCAGTCATAGTCCAAAATTTAAAGCATACATAATAATACACAGATGATATAATAGTAATATATGCAGAGATCCAATATTATCTCATCCTAATCAGCAGTTTCCAGTTTACATAATCTGGTTGACCATCTGTTGTCTAGCATTCTTAGCTGCCTCACAAAACTTAGCAACTTTAATTGTTACTTCCTCCTTCTGATCTGAGAGCAGATAGTTGACGTTGAATACATCTGTGTGTCCTGGAAAGTCAGCCAGTAATGAGGAAATATAACGAGATCGAAAATCCCTATAGAAGAGGCAGCAGAGTAAAATATGAAAGATAGACTCCTGTTCTCCAGAGCTGCAAGGGCATAGCCTCTGCTCTTTTGGTATCCCTCTAAATTTACCTTCTAGTTCAGCTGAAGGTAGCACATTAAATCTGGCCAGTGTGAACATCCTGTGGTACTTAGTAATCGTAATCTTGTCCAAGTAATTCGCAGGAGGAGGGGATCATATATTGTCTTCACCTCAGGCAGTTTTGGAGCACTCCTGCCTTCAGGACCTCCAGAGGAAGCCAGAATCTTGAGAAACACTGCATCCCTGGAACTCCCCACCACTTGGGAATGTGGGGACCATGCATAACAATATATAATGAATATGGCAATATAATGAGGCTCTGCTGGGAGAGTGGGCTTAGCCCGCTCTTCCCACAGACGAACAGGAAGCTCACCCTGGGCAGCTGGATTGGCCGCCCACACAGTTAACAGCTCTGTCATGGAGCCGGTAAGGGCAGTGGGGTTCAGGGGCTGCCCGGTCCCTGAAAGTCCCAGAATGCTCCACATGAGTGTGCAGGGCATTCTGGGGAGACCTGGGAGGCTGGGAGGCTTGCTATCTGTCCTGGTTTATGCTCCACACAGCGAATGCTAAAATACTCTTCAGATTTGTGCCAGTGTGGGTGCAGCCACAGAGTTATTGCTTGTAACCAAGAAATGTGTAATGTAATGCACCCTTGGTTTTGCAAACTGTGCCTGGGAGTAATAGGCATTGCATCCATTATTACTGAATAGAGCGCTTCTAGTTTAAGAGAGTTGCATGGAGTGTACTGAGATAATATTAGGTGACAGAGGCTGGCGACTGTGATTCAAAGACCGTGGCAAAATCACAAGAGGGGACAGAGAGAAAATTGGCCTTAGTAACCATATGTTAGTGTGACTTCAGGGGATACCCTGGTGCTGTGAACTCTACAACAGCCTGGGATAACAATCTCAGAAAATTAGAATATTACATGGAACCAAGAAGACAAGGATTGAAGAAAAGAACAATATCGGACCTCTGAAAAGTATAAGCATGCATATGTATTCAGTACTTGGTTTGGGCCCCTTTTGCAGCAATTACTGCCTCAATGCGGCGTGGCATGGATGCTATCAGCCTGTGGCACTGATGAGGTATTATGGAAGACCAGGATGCTTCATTAGCGGCCTTCAGCAATTCTGCATTGTTTGGTCTCATGTCTCTCATCCTTCTCTTGGCAATGCCCCATAGATTCTCTATGGGGTCAGGTCAGGCTAGTTTGCTGGCCAGTCAAGCACAGTATACTGTATACTTTTCAGAGGTCCGATATTGTTCTTTTCTTCAATCCTTGTCTTCTTGGTTCCATGTAATATTCTAATTTTCTGAGATTGTGGATTTGGGGTTTTCATGAGCTGTACGCCATGATCATCACAATTATAACAAATTAAGGCTTGACTTATCTCGCTTTGCATGTAATGCGTCTGTCTCATAGATCAGTTTCACCTTTTAATTTGCATTACTGAAATTAATGGACTTTTGCACGATATTCTAATTTTCCGAGTTTCACCTGTACATTTGCAGACTCCTTGTCTGTTTCAATGTCTCTCTCTCTCTTGGTCCATTTCCATTAAGGCTGAACCTTAAGAGACTTTGGCTGGGAGCCTCTGTTCCTCTAAATACAAACAGGTTTCAAACTGATACTTACTTCCAACATGGTAGGTTCATTATAAGGTAAAGGTAAAGTGTGCCGTCAAGTTGATTTCAGCTCCTGGCACCCACAAAGCCCAGTGGTTGTCTTTGGTAGAATACAGGAGGGGTTTATCATTGCCTCCTCCCATGCAGTGTAAGATGATGCCTTTCAACATCTTCCTATATCGCTGCTGCCCGGTATAGTACCAGTGGAGATTTGAACTGGCAACCCTCTGCTTGTTAGTCAAGCATTTCCCCACAGTGCCACTTAAGGTGGTTGGGTTAATTATACCACCACCACAATTCTCACACTACATGGTATACAGTAACCAATGCACAGCTGAGCTGTGGAGGGTAAACTGCTGCACTCACTTATTCAATCTCTGCTAGAAGAATTTGACTTCTCTAATCTTGGAACCCTAGGATGCAATTTATTCAGCCCTGAAGACTTGAGATCTCAGGGGAGGACATCTGGGGTTCACTGCTATAGTAACATCCTTCACTTCAGGGACAAGGTGGCAGCTTGACTTGAGTCTGCTCATCTAGCAGCTCAATCCAAAACGTCCACAGTATAAGGGTGACATATGTACACAGAGGTCCAAGTTGGGATGATTGAGCTATTAGTGAGTAGAAGCATCTCTGGCTGCATTCAGGTGTGGTTGGTAGAAGAGGAGGAGTAGGTGTGGAGGAATTGGTGGTGGTAAACATGCAGAGGAGGAGGAGCCATCAAAAACATAAGGACCAGACATTTTAGACTATAGTTTAGAATTGGCACAGCCTTCTATTCCTTTGTGGTTTATTTCTAAAATATCAGTATCACACTTCATAATATTGACTGTCAAGTAAAGGTGCAATAATGGCAAATTCCAAAGTACCCCTTATGTTAAAAATCCTCATCTGGCAACCAAGCTCCTTGGTTGGCAGCTTAAATGTGGCAAATAAATACAACAGCCCTTGTTACAGTGATCCCTTGATTTAGAACAGGTGAGCATGAGCTAGGAAATAATGGAGTGAAATATAGATGAATGATGATGTAACAAACAAATGCACTAATGTTTGCCTTGAAACAATCCTGTCCCCATGATGCATGTTCATCATGCTACTGCCCTCCAGTGGTAGTCAAAAGTTGATTTTATAGAAGGGATTCAACTGAAGCAATCCAGATTTAGCTTGAGGCTATTTAGAGACATCAGTGTATGGTTGTGACTCACATGCTCTAGGTGGGAGTATGCAAAAAGAACTGGAAAAGATAATGATGGATGGGAAATAGGGGTTGGTTTGATGGGACGAGGTATAAGATGAGAAATGTTCCAGTGCAAGGAGAGGGGGCAAGGGTAGACAAGCTGATCACATGAAGGCAGTTGGTTAGGAACATAGGGACACTGAGAGCTGCTTTATACGGAGTGAGACCAAATGTCCATCTAACTTAATATTTTCTACACCGACTGGCAGCAGCTCTCCACAGATTCCAGCAGGACTCCCTCTCAGCCCTGCCTAGAAATACCAGGGATTGAACCTGGGACCTTCTGCATGATTATGGGGGGGGGGGGGCAATAGGCATCAATTTACACTTGCTGACATTGAACCGCATTTGCCATCTTTTCCCCCACTCCCCCAGTTTAGAGAGATCCTTTTGGAGCTCCTTGCAATCTGTTTTGGATTTCACTACCCAAAAGAGTTTGGTATCATCTGCAAATTTGGCGACCTTGCTGCTTACCCCAACTTCTAGATCATTTATGAATAAATTAAAAAGCACCAGTCCCCGTACAGATCCCTGGAGGACACCACTCCTTATACCCCTCATAAGAACATAAGAACAGCCCTGCTGGATCAGGCCCAAGGCCCATCTAGTCCAGCATCCCGTTTCGCACAGTGGCCCACCAGATTCTTCTGGAAGCCACAGGCAGGAGCTGAGGGCATGCCCTCTCTCCTGCTGTTACTCCCCCACATACTCCCCCTCCATTTAGAGCTGTCCATTTATACCTACACTCTGTTTCCTGTACTTCAACCAGTTACCAGTCCACACATGAACATGCCCCCTTATCCCATAACTGCTAAATTTCCTCAAGTCCTTGATGAGGAACTTTGTCGAAAGCTTTTTGGAAGTCCAAGAATGTCAACTGGATCACCTTAATCTTCATGACACTCTCAAAGAACTCCAAATGGTTGGTGAGGCAAGATTTACCTTTGCAGAAGCCATGCTGGTTCTCCTTCAGCAGGGCCTGTAAATCTATATGCTTAACAATTTTATTCTTGATAATGCTTTCCAACAATTAGCCTGGAACAGATGTTTAGCTAACAGGCCTGTAATTTCCCAGATTCCCCCTGGATTCCTTGTTGAAAATTGGTGTTACATTAGCTACTGTCAGTCTGCTGGTAAAGAGCCTGATAGTAGTGATAAGTTACATATTTTTGGAAGGAGGATGGTGTCTGGCTACACGTTGGATCAGGAGCCTAGAGCACTTTTCTTATGAGGCAAGGCTACAACACCTGGGGCTTTTTATTATAGAAAAAGATGACTGAGAGGAGATATGATAGAGGTCTATAAAATCATGCATGGAGTGGAGAAAGTGGATAGCGAGAAATTCTTCTCCCTCTCACATAACACTAGAACCAGGGGTCATCCCATGAAATTGATTGTTGGGATTGTTGGGTGGGGCTGGCTATGGGTTGGAGAATGCCTTGGTTGGCCTGATGAATGATCTCCAAATGGGAATTGAGAGAGGAAGTGTGACTCTGTTGGTCCTTTTGGACCTCTCAGCGGCTTTCAATACTATTGACCATAGTATCCTTCTGGAGTGTCTGAGGGGGTTGGGGGTGAGAGGCACTGTTCTGCAGTGGTTCCGCTCCTACTTCTCGGGCAGGTTCCAGATGGTGTCCCTTGCAGACTGTTGTTCTTAAAAATCTGAATTTTTGTATGGTGTCCCTCAGGGCTCCGTATTGCCTCCGATGTTCTTTAACATCTACATGAAAACACAGGGAGAGATCATCAGGAGATTTGGTGCAGGATACTATCAGTGTGCTGATGACACCCAAATCTATTTCTCCATGTCAGCATCATCGGGAGAGGGCATAACCTCCCTAAATGCCTGTCTGGAGGCAGTAATGGGCTGGATGAGGGATAACAAACAGACTGAGTCCAGATAAGACGGAGGTACTCATTGTGTGGGGTCGGAACTTGAGAGATGATTTTGATCTGCCTGTTCTGGATGGGGTCACACTTCCCCAGAAGGAACAGGTATGCAGTATAGGGGTGCTTCTGGATCCGAGTCTCTCCTTGGTGTCCCAGGTTGAGGCAGTGGCCAGAGGTCCCTTCTATCAGCTTTGGCTGATATGCCAGCTGCGCCCAGTTCTTGAGATAGATGACCTCAAAACAGTGGTACATCTGCTGGTATCCTCCAGACTGGATTACTGCAATGCACTCTATGTGGGGCTGCCCTTGTACATAGTCCAGAAACTACAGTTGGTCCAGAATGCAGCAGCCAGGCTAGTATCTGGGTCATCTAGGAGAGACCATATTACCCCCGTATTGAAAGAGTTACACTGGCTGCCGATATGTTTCCGGGCAAAATACAAGGTGTTGGTCATAACCTATAAAGCCCTAAACAGCTTGGGCCCTGGGTATTTAAGAGAACATTTTCTTCATCATGAACCCCACCGCCCATTGAGATCATCAGGAGAGGTCCGTCTGCATTTGCCACCGACTCATCTGGTGGCTTCTCAGGGATGGGCCTTCTCTGTTGCTGCCCCGAGGCTTTGGAATCCACTCCCTAGTGAAATAAGAGCCTCCCCATCTCTGACAACTTTTAAAAAGTCTTTAAAGACGCATCTGTTCACCCAGGCTTTTAACTGATATTGTTTTGATTGTTTTAATGTTGTTTTTAGAATATGTTTTAAAATTTTAAATTGTGTTTTAATTTCTTGCTTTTAATTTTTGTTTTTAATTAATGTTTTACCTTTTTAATCTTGTTGTAAACCGCCCAGAGATGTGAGTTTTGGGCAGTATAAAAATATGCTAGCTAAGTAAGTAAGTAAGTAAGTAAGTAAGTAAATCTATGACCAGCAAACGGAAGTATTTTTTCACACAACGCATAATCAACTTATGGAATTCTCTGCCACCAGATGTGGTGACAGCTAACAACCTGGATGGCTTTAAGAGGGGTTTGGATAACTTCATGGAGGAGAGGTCTATCAATAGCTACTAGTCGGAGGGCTATAGGCCAGCTCCAGCCTCAAAGGCTGGAAGCTTCTGCGTACCAGTTGCAGGGTAGTAAGAGCAGGAGAGAGGGCATGCTCTCAACTCCTGCCTGTGGCTTCCAGAGGCATCCGGTAGGCCACTGTGTGGAACAGGATGCTGGACTAGATGGGCCTTGGGCCACCCTCAAAGGTAAG
This sequence comes from Hemicordylus capensis, assembly GCF_027244095.1. NCBI lineage: Eukaryota > Metazoa > Chordata > Lepidosauria > Squamata > Cordylidae > Hemicordylus > Hemicordylus capensis. Next base: position 290,416,835 of record NC_069658.1, on the reverse strand, counting down.
GGTGGCTGGTGTGGCTGGAGAGTCGGCAATTTCACATTTGAGTTCTTTAGGGTCTCGGTTGGATGTAATCTGGCCCTGGCAATTTGTTAATATTTCAGAAAGTTTAGAATGTCATCTCTCATCACCTCCAGCTGACTCAGTTCTTTAGCCTTTGACCTTGAGAAGCTCAGTCCAGCCACAGGCTCAGTCTTCTTTGCTGTGAAGACAGATGCAAAGAACTCATTTAGCTTCTCTGCGATATCCATATCCTCCTTAATAATCCCTTTTACTCCTTTATCATCTAATGTTGTTCCAACTGCTTCCCTGGCACATTTCTGGCTTCTGATGTCTTCAAATAAGTTTTTGTTATCCAAACTTATGCTTTTAGCTAAATGTTCCTCAAACTCTCTTTTCACCTCCTTTATTGTCACGTTGCATTTCTTTTGCCAGAGTTTGTGTTCCTTTCTGTTCTCTTCATTTGGGCAAGGCTTCTAGTTTCTGAAGGGATTCTTCTTCCCCTTTATATATCCTTGGGAAATAATCATGGACTATATTATATTGTTTCGGATATCAGTGTATCCCAAAATGAATCCTGAAAAGGTAAGCCCCTCTCATTTTCTGTTTAGCTGATGCACGGCGACATAAGCTGGCCTACTAACTGTTAATAATACTGTTACTAAGACTGGCTATATGTCCTCTATTGTATGTATTTTCCTCTACTAGAGTTGTTCCCCCCCCCCAATAATTGAAGAGATGCTGAGCACTCAGACTGGACAAGGGCCAAGAAGAGATTCACATTCAGATCTCCAGCATTCATCTGCATGAATGAAGCAAAGCAGTAGAACAGATGGAAATTTAAGCTTAGGGCTTTTGAAGGAGCCCTAAAATGTTTGAGGTCTTGTTATTGCCTAAAGGTTTCAGAGTCAGAAAATAAAGTGAACCAAAACTAGCTACCTCAGGCCTTCTTGTATTCTTAATTTCAGCTACTCATGCCTCAGTGATCCATGCAATGCAAATCTTAGTGTTGTATTTATACATTTGATGTTTCTACATTCTTTTTTGCTACCTCTAACCACTTACAATGTTTATTACCTATCTTGATGAACCTGTGTTGATCCAAGACATCTTATAAAATATAGTCCTGTTCTTTCTTTGAAAGGAGTTGTGATAAATACACAGTGCAAGTAACATAGCTGAAACAAGTTCTGCAGACAGTAAGTGTTAGATAAAGACAAGCCCAATTTCTTTTTAAAAAATTAACTGATAATATGTAGCAAAAGAAATTTAAATGTCTTGAATGTTAATGGTTTCAAAAACTACCTTTCAGACCATAAACTCAGAAAAAATCAGAAAGCCAGATCCACTTAGTCCTGGAAGCAGAAAGAAGAAGCAGAAGGAGGATGAAGGAACAGCATAAGCAGATAAAATATTTTCAGTGTGCATCCCAAAATCACAAAATGGTTTATGATTTGTGTTAAGCCAAGAACTCTCAATCATTTATACTTTACATTCTTGCATTTCACTTAGGAAGCTATGCTTATTTTAACTTTTAAGATTATAAAGAAATTACTGAAAATGTGCCCAAATGGATGAAGCCAGGGGCGTATCTAGGGTAGGATAGGCAGGGCACGTGCCCCGGGCGCCACTTGAAGGGGGGCACCATTTTTAATTTTTTTTAAAAAAAATTAGAAATTGCCACTGAAAACAAAATGGCCACTGTGCATGCTCAAATGGCCTCTGTGAGGCCCTAAAAATATATATATATATTAAAATGGCCACTGCACATGCTCAAATGGTCCCTGCAAAGCCCTAGAGGCCAGCGAGGGGAGGGGGAACCTTTGCAGACCCACCCCACAGCCTTTAGGAAACCACCAAATGGGATACAGGTATTTTTAAAAATTTAATATAACATAAGTCACTGTACACATATTCAGTTTAGCACCATGTACAGAGAATCAGGGCTTGTGAATAATGAGCTGAAGCTTATGAGCTAGGATTGTATTCATTTGCTCTTACTTTGCTTCTTGTGATAAGCGAGTTAAATGTGATGCCTTAATAATATGGCTATTTAATGGAGAGTTTGTCTTTGAATCACTGTGAAATCCTTAGTATTAAGGCCCACTGGGAGTTTCTTGCTCTCTTTCTCTCATTTTAACTGTCTTTCTGAAATACTAGACTATATTCCAAGCAGTGACACTGTTTATTCTGCATATCCTTTAATTATTTTCAGAGTATCTGGGAAAAGTCAAATTCTCCATTTATTTTTAAAACTTATGTAATAGTGATGCTACAATGCATAGTAGAGAATTAGACATTAGTTTTCCAAGTACACCTCCACATAGTATTTGGGTATTTCATGAGCCCCAGCATACTGAAATGTGTAGTTTTCCAGCATTTTTTGGTCTGGCTACATCCACTGCTAAATAGTTTTTGAAATATTAAAAGATTAACGAGTTTGACTTGTATTTTTGAGCTGATATTATGGTAAAGTTATCTGAAAGAATGGTGTCAGATGTTTGGACAAGGAGCGTAATTTCAGTGTTTGCCCTAGGCGCTATTTCCCCTAGATACGCCTCTGGATGAAGCAACATATGATTGATCTTGTGTTGGGGCTGGGGTGGATGGGATGCATGCCTACATTTATCAAGAAGAAGATACTTTCAGTTGCCATTAAAAATACTGGCTGACATCCTGACTAAATTACTCAATGGAAGTCCCATTGAAATTAAGTAGTCCTTTAGAGTAACTCCTGAGTAGTACTACTGAATAACTTCTGAGCAGTTCCACCTCAAGTCACTGAACAACTTGATTCAGTTATGCAACACTGAAAAATGACTCTGAAATCAGACCTCAGATCTCAAGAACTATGAATAATGTCATCACTGATACCTGGACCCACAACTATGCCAAAAAAATCTGTAGATTGCATCACCATGATGTCAAAATGACTGTGAAAAGACCTTTAGTTTTACATATTTAATTAAGTTACCTAAAATGTAGGTTTAAAAAAAATCAGTCACACAGTTAATTAGTCTATCAATCAGTCAATAGTCAATCAATCAAACAATTAATAATATGGGCGAGAGAGGCTTTATGAGAGAAATGTGTCTATAAAACCTATTGTGACTAGTTTCTATAACAACATATTTGAAGTAGCAATGTGGAAACTAAAGTATCATCAGGTTGCCCTATAATGCATAGCTGAGAGATTGCTGATCTTAGTGGTAAAACAGTCCTTTGTATTCATAAGATACTAGATGCTAACTGGGCAAAGAGGCACCTTTTAAAAGTGTTGATTCTCTTTATTTAGCAGGGGGAAAGCACATAGCCCTGTCCATTCACAGCACAGCATCCTTCCAGTAGCTGTTGCTGGTGTCTATCTTATGTATCTTTTTTAGATTGGGAGCCCTTTGGGACAGGGAGCCATCTTATTGATGTATTTATTATTTCTTTATGTAAACCACTTTGGAAACGTTTGTTGAAAAGCAGTATATAAATATGTGTTGGTGTGGTAGGTGGTGGTGGTGGTAGTAGTTATTCATTCATTCATTCATTCATTCATTTGATTTCTATACTGTCCTTCCAAAAATGGCTCAGGATGGTTTACATTAAAAACACTAAAATCATTTAATTGTTAAAATAAATTAAAAAAAAACATGAAACCATTATTAAAACAATTAAAACAGTTTTTAAAACCCTGGAAAACCCTGGTTGTTGTTGTTAGGGGAGTGCACAAAACCGCCTGGCCCGGTTTGGTTCGAGTTTAAACTGGACCCAGACTGGACCAGTTTGGTTTTGCCCCCACATCGAACACACCCCCTTTGGTTCAGTTCAGGGGGGTTCATCGAACATTTTTTTCTTTTAAAGTTACCTTCTCTGAGGTGTGTGGGGGGGGGTCCACGGAGGTTTCCCCTCCCCCTGCCAGCCTTCCTTTATGCGAAAATCACCCAGTTCGGGCAGTCTTCAGTCTTCAGTTTCTGGGCCTATTCCCCAGCACAGTGGCCATTTTGGAGGCTGCTGTGCATGCGCAGTGGGATCCTGCATGGCCTGCATGATGACTCAGCCATGCAGGGTTCCACTGCATATGCATGGCTTCTTCCAAAATGGCCACTGTGCAAGGGAATAGGCACAGAAAGGTCCGAAGACCGCCTGAACTGGGTGGTTTTTGCCCAAAGGAAGGCTATCAGGGAGAGGGAGAACCTCTGCGGACCCCACCCTCACCTTGGAGAAGCCCCCCAGAGGGTATAAGTTTTAAAAAAGGTTTTAAAAGTTTTTTAAAAATTAAAAAAAGCTTGATGAACCCCTGAACTGGGGAGGGCCGTGTTCGGTATGGAGTCGAGCCATACCAGGGGGTGGTTTGGCTCAACCCCAAGCCTTCAAACCAAACCAGTTCAATATTGAACCAGTTTGGATTTGAACCTGTTTCACACCCCTAGTAGTAGTTGCAGTGGTGGTGGTGGCGGCGGCATCTCCATTTAAAAGATCTCAGGAAGCAGGACTATAAAAGACCTGTGCCTGAGATCTTGGAGAGCTGTTGCCAGTGAGAGAAATCAGTATTAAGCTAGAGAGTATTGTTTAAGGCTGCTCTTTATAAGGCTGCTGCCTAGACTGATAGGTACATGTTCTGCATCACTGCTGCTCTATGGTTTGTTGAATCCACATGGCCCCAGTAACATCTAAGTAATGGATTCATAAAATCATTGAATCATAGATGTTAGTTAGATTCATGCTGGATGGGCAAATCATGTGGCAAGGTGAAGGTCACGATTCCATATGGTCTTCGTATGGGATCTGTGCATCTCATGACTCTGTTATACAAACATTTCTAGAGCAGCATGGGATGTAACCACAGGAAAGTGGCAACACACCGCACAGACATTTGAATTAGAATCCTCAAGTGAAAAAGACTCATCCAAATGTGGTGTAGTGGTTAGAGTGCTGGACTAGGACTGGGGACACCTGAGTTCAAATCCCCATTCAGCCCTGGAACTCACTGGGTGACTCTGGACCTTTCACTGAACTCTCAGCCTACCCTAATTCACAGGGTGGTTGTGAGGATAAAAATAACCATCTACACTGCTCTAGGATCCTTGGAGGGAAAGTGGGATACAGGGGCAGAGCCACTATAGTGCAAATGAGTTCAAAACCCAAACTGGTGTGCTCAGGGGCCATGACTTGCACCCTAGCCATGCCCCCTGTGACTACGGGGCATGGCTGGGGGGGGGGCCCACTGGCGGCGGGCTGAACTGGGGCTGCCGCTGGCCACCCTACACCACTGGTGGGATATAAATGTAATAAATAAATAAATCTGTGGTAACAGACCATATCAGTGTTCATGGCCATAAGCCTATAGGGCAGTTAATATGCCAAAGCTTATTTGTAAAATTAAGACAAACTCCTTGTGAAGCAAGGAGAGATGTAGGACAGATTGCCAGACAGAAAATATTGTTGACAGAAATATCAATAATGAATTGTAACTTCTGTCTGCAGTCATAAATTCTACCCTACCGTTCTCACTGTTATAGCCCCATAGATGGGCTTTGCAGGTGTATAAATGCAGTCAATTAGCATGTATCACGTGAGGTTTAATTTAAGTTTACTAAAATAAAATAACCCAAAATGAGTCATATGTCATAATACAATTTAAGAGGAATACAGCCTATGTATCACCTCTCCTGTTCTCCTCAGATTCATTGCCTCTACATAAATTAAATTGTTCGCTACATATATTCAGGTCGGAGATCCATTTAGAATGCCATATTTTAGAGAAAGCAATTACATCTGGTCATTGATATATTGCCCTAAGATTCCAATGCCTCCTTTTTTGTAAGCAATGTCAAAACCTAGATGTCAATATGACAAATATTCCACCTTGATAACTGTCTCAAGGCCTTCTCCACAACCCCATTGTACTGGGCACTGCTGGAGAGCACCATGCTGATTGTCCACCAGCCTAATCCCACAGTAGCTGCAAATTCTAACCATGCCTGGGATGGGAAGTCTCTGGGAAGAGCAGATGTAACAATTCATAGGTTGGAGTTGCAGGCCCCAATATCCTGTTTCCTGGCTGTGTGTGAGCTGTTGCAGCTCATCCAACTAGTCATGAAATCCCTCAGCCATGAACAGGGAAACTTGTCTGGGGCTTGCTGGCACTTGGCTGCTGGCCCTTGCAGGGAGGAGATTTGGTGGTGTTGGTTTTAGATCGCCTTGGGAAGTTGTTCTCAGGTTCAGTTGCTCCTTTACAAAATGAGATTGGCTGCATCATAGAGGAGTTGTTACAAGAACGAATGAAATTGGGAGAAGATTCCCCATCTTGGCTCTTACGCAGCCATTTGGAGCTTCTTTGTTCTCATGCATCTGAGAATACAACTATACAGGAAAAGGTCTTATGTGATCTTATACTTGCTTCATTATTTCGTGGGTATACTCTGTAGCGATTTCCAGACCCATAGCCGGGGGTGGTCAAAGTGTGACATCCCCCCGCCACAAAATGTTTCTTTCCCCACCCCCACCAGCTGCAGTTCCTACAGGGCAAGTTCTCTGTGCCTCCCGATTTCTCTTTTTTTCAGTCGGGAGGAGAGCAGATGCAGAGAAGGGAAAAGAGTTAAACCAGCCTTGTCTTCTCCCAGCTGCAGCCGCAACAACTATTGCTGATTGGTCCTCCTCATCTTGAGCTCCTCTCCGGCATGGCAACTTAATGCAGTTGTTTGAATGGAGGAGCTGGAAGCTAGTTGTCTGTTGGGCTCAAGTAAAAAGGAAAGTCAAACAAACAAACAATCCTTATCTGTTTGTTTTGTGTGTGTGATTTCCCCCCCACCCAGAGGCCAATTTCCATATTTATGGGGTGAGTGAGTGTGTGTGTGTGAGACAGACAGACAGACAGACATTCTATCCCCAACTGAAAGCCTTCCTTTATGTGTCTGTTCCCCCCACCCCACCCCAGCCCTTGTTTGTGCCTGAGATATGTTTAACTTTCAAAAAATGACTTTAAATGATTGGGTTCTTCCTTCTAAGTGCTGACCCATGTGATCTTCCCCTCAGAACTTGCAATGAGTCATTTTCCTCTCTGTGGAAAGGAAAGAGCAAGAAGTAAGAGAGAGAGGGTGGAGAAGGGTTTATTGGTTGGTCTGTGGTAGTGGTTGAAAATATATTCAATTGTTTTTCAGCCAAACAAGTTCTCAAAATTGTATATATAGCAAAGCATTTTAGAAACTGTTCCTTGCTCTCACAGTACTTGAGAGTTGGGGAAGAGTGTAGTTAGCCTAGCAACCTAGATTGCTTGCTAATTTTAAACTGGTTTGCTTGGATATCCCTTCACCTCTGCCTTGCCTTTCTTATACATACACCTCACTTTTAAACAAAAAAGTCCCCAAAGCAGTAAGTGATTTTCACCAAAAGCTGGTTATTTCTTTGAATGCAACAGCTTCAAAAAGTGCCATGGAAATTAAAGCTGAGTATATCTGCGTATCATAACATGTGCATATGTGGGGGGAGGGGGAAGCCACTGTTGGTGTAAGCTGATTACCAGATGTAGGGTAGGCAACTGCAATCTAATAGGCACTTCTTAAAAGATGTAGCCACCTAATGGCGCGGCGGGGAAGTAACTTGCCTAGGGAACAAGAAGTTGCTGGTTCGAATCCCCTCTGGTATATTTCCCAGACTATGGGAAGCACCTATATCATGCGGCAGCAGCAGCATAGGCAGAAAGGCATCATCTCTTAATACGCAGGAGATGGCAATGGTAAACCCCGCCTGTATTCTACCAAAGAAAACCACATGGCTCTGTGGTTCCCAGAAGTCGACAACGACTCGACAGTACAACAACTTCTTAAAGGATACAAATGGGAACACATGGAAAAACCTCAAGGCATGGCTGTGTTGCATCCTGTCAGGGTGGTATATGGGGCCCCACAATAGAATGCCACACACACGTGACCATAGACCAGTCTCTATCTGCCCTTGCAGCTTAAATTATCCAGTTGGGATGACATAGAGCTCCAGCTAATCTGCTCTTGACACAGAATGTGCTGAGATGAGGCATAGAGGCTTCACTGGGTATCTACAGTTGGGTTTCCCCGGCCGTGTGTAGATGCTATGTGTGTACAGTTTGCACATGAGTAAGAACTATCCAGACATTTGAGTGTGTACATATACTCAGGGGACTTGCCAACACACTCACACCCTTTGTGTTTTCATTAGTGCCCCAATCTATATCAGGAGTGCACAACTCAAATGCCCCAGTGGGGCATGAAGTGGTGTTTGGGGGCCAAGGTCAATTTTCAGCACATTATTACCTTAAAATTAATTATTACTAATATCAATGGAAGCAATTCTTAGTTACTGGTGGATCTTTCCCCCTCATCAAGAGACCCACAATTTTAACTAAAGAGAGTGGGCCAGAAAATAGGCCCTGCCCCTGCTCAGTCACTGGGGCACCTGGAGTGCATGCCAGCCCCAAACAAATGTCAAGACCTCTTCTCTCCCTAAATTGCTGTTGCTTTCAGGTTGCAATCCTAGGCATGCTTACATAGGAGTAAGCCTCGGTGGATGGGTGGGTGGGGACACTGTGGGAATATTTCTGAGTAAATGTGCATGGGATGGTGCTGTAAGGCAGTTTTTGAGAGGACAGAGGATGGCCTGATTGGTGAAGAGGGAACTGTCTCAAAGAGTGGCCCTATGCCTTTCTGGGGTACAGTTGCTGTAGGATATTCCTATCTGTGGACCAGCAAAAAGCCCCCACAGGCTGGATATGGTCCCCAGGCCTTATTCTGTGCAGGCCTGATATATATGTATGTGCAAGTTGATTGACTGCAGTGGTATTTCACATTTGCCATTGCAGGGGCATAGCAAGGTTGGAGTGGATCCAGAGACAAGCTTTTAAAATGGCTCCCCCCTCACTGAAGCTCAGCTCATGAAGTAAAGAAATCTTAAATGGGGCTGAATAGTGGTAACAAAAAGCATAGTGTGTGTGTGTGTGTGTGTATACACACACACACACACACACACACACACACACATACACACACACACACCTATGTGCCACAATAGAACATCATCCTAAATTATTTTTAAAAGGTTGTGGACGATGCAAATCACTTAATGGAACTAGAGAAAGACATGCTGTTCTGGTAGCTCCAGGTCTTAACACTTACATCAATTTTGGAGGATGAATACAACTGAAGGAAGCCTGGGAGGGTGCACAGCTGGGGGAGTCAGTCATGTGACTTGCCTCGGGGGGGGGAGGCAACAACTGTCTCCTCTTGCCCTGTTATAGTTATGCCCCTGTGCTGTTGAATCCCAAACATGTGTTTGCTATCTGATTATTGTGAATTGGGTCTGAAAGGGTCATCTGATAAGCAATTTGACAAATGAATGGTATGTCTCTTTATGGGTATGGAGCTTTCCTGAATGGACAAATGGGCAAACCTGGACAAGTGGGGCATCTGAGATGAGGGTTGGTCAGATTTTGTGTGAGAAACAGCAATATTTTCAATTAGAAAAAAGAATGGGCAGGAAGAAGAGAGGTAGCTGTGGGCTGACTGAAGCAGAAGCAGCTTGGAGAGCATGGATGGTCTCTTTTCAGTGTGCAGCCAGACGCAAAAAAATTGTTCAGTTCCAAGAGAACATTTGTGCAAATCAAATCTTGCAAGTCATGCAGAAGTTGCATCATGTAAGATTATGTAAAAAATGACTGATAAAAATGAGAAAAGGAACGTGAGTAACCATGCTGCTCTTGAACTCAGACCTTGATCAAGCATATCCATTTCTCTTCCCCTTGCCAAAGATGCTCCCCATAGGCTCCACTACTATCCCTTATGGAGATTTATGGCCAATGAAAACAACACAATAGTGCTGTCAAATTCTTACTTCGGAGGATTTCCACCCACTCTTTGTAGGTTTTTAAGTGTCATGGAATGTGACTCTAGGCAAGTATGTGTGTCTGTGCAAAAACAAGGAAAATGCACAGCTGTGTGCTGAAGCAGTCCACACTGTGCAAACACATTATACATGCATATCATTGTACAATTCCAAATTTTCCTTTTAAAAAGCACTGGTGCGTGGTCCAATATGGGGAAATTCTGATAAAATGTTCAGATATTTCTTCTTGGAAGGAACCCTAATGTCCTCTCTGAATGGCAACTTCTTATTGAAATGGTTCCTCTTTGGAGGGACCATGACATTCTCTTCAAGTTCTTTGGAGAAATGTTGGTTCTGACTGCCTTGTGGGAGTGCTTCTGTGCCTCCTCATATGCTTGTTCTGCTCATATATTGCTTCTCTTCTGGGATTCTTTAGGGCTTCTGTAGCATTGCACTTGGCAATTAGCTGGAAGTGGAATGAAAACTGGAATGCCTCACTGCACTTGATATAGGGTGTACTAGCACCTAACATAAAACTTGAGGTTGCTGAACCCATGATTAATTTCTCTAACCATGAATCACATTGCATACGTTCATCGAGCCCAGCAACCTCCATTTTAAGGGCAGGGGAGCCTTGCCCTTCTCTTGCTCCACTGAGGCCACATCCCAGCAAGCTCCATAGCACTCGTGTCACCAGACTGTGGTGACACAAAGTGTCAGAATGTCTGCAGGGCTGCAGCCATTGGTCACGATCTTCAAGGGGGTATGCTGAGCGTGATCATGCCTTTTCAAAATGGGTCCTCCCATCCTCGGCAGGGAAAGGGCATTTAAATCCCTTTTAATGCCATGCAAGCCCTTCATCTGACAGCAATTGCACCACCACCCTCTCACAAAAGTACAATTGCTGGCAGTGAGGGGAAGCTGAGGGGCCCTATTTTCCCCATTCCAGGAACTGAATATGATGACTTTCTAGGGAGGGCAAAAGATCCTGGGTTCTGGTCCGCTGTGACCAAGGATGCTCTTGCAATGGCTCAGCCCAGCAAAGCAGTTCATGGAGAAAAAAACACACTCCTACTCCTGTGAGGGCCAGTCAACTGGAGAGAACTCCAGGCTGGAAGACCTTGTGTCTTCCATTGGACTGCACGCTCAGTAGTTCAGCCCTCCAAAAAAGGGGAACCCACTTGTGTGGGGCCCCCATTCTCTGGTTAATGGTAGAACTTATGCACAGTGCCCCCCACTCCAGGGAAGCCTTTGACACACCCAAAGGAGAATTTGATGCTCCATGTGTACAGGCGTTGCAGGGTGGGCAGACTGGGGAAAAGCAACAAGAACTAAAGCAAAAAAATATAACTGAGCACATGAACCAAACAACCACCAGGGTTCGACTTCCAGCTCTAAAAACAGTTGCCAAAAAACAACTTGCTCAGGCATTAAAAGATGTCAATGCTGCACTTGCAGAAATAACAACCAAGAATTTGCAAGAAACAAACCAACTAATGTACAGTGCAGCAACAATAACAACACAAGAGCTCGGATATAGGATCAGTGGACCTGTAAAAAAAGAAAGCAGAACATCACCTAAATGCAAGATTAGATTAGAAAATAAAATCTCCAGGCTCAGATCAGATGCTAGTAAATTGAAAGATATGAAAGACAAGAAGCTGAAGAATGAAAACACCAAACAGTATCTGATCCAAAAATACCACCTAGATTCAAGGAAAATTATAGAACTCCTGGAAATAATAAAGCAGCAAATAAGAGCAGTGTCAAAGAAGATTAGCAGATACGAAGCCAGAATTATACAACACAGGCAGAATCTCCAATTCCAGTCGAATCAGAGACATTTCAACCAAAGCATAGAAGGAGAAACTGCAAGAAACTTCGAAACACCAAATAAAGAAGAAACAGTGCAATTCTGGGGGAAATTATGGGACAATCCAATAGATTAGAATAAAAAAGCAGGCTGGATGAAAGAGGTCAAAAAATGTAACCAACAAATGCAAGATCTAATAATAACACCAGAATTAATAAGTGAAAGAGCAAAGAAAATTAAAAATTGGACTGCGCCAGGCGACGATCAACTGCATGGCTTTTGGCTTAAATAAACACCTAACAAGCCTTCATAAACAACGATCAAAACAGTTCAATCACATTTTGCAAGGAGGTGATATTGAACAATGGCTAACAACTGGGAAAACTCATCTCATCATGAAAGACCCAGCAAAAGGTGCAGTTCCAAGTAATTATAGACTGATAACCTGCCTGCCAACCATGTTCAAATTATTAACTGGAATAATAGCAGGTGAAGTGGTGCAACACTTATTAACTAACAAACAGCTTCCAGTTTAACAGAAAGGAAATTGCCCGAACACCAGAGGCACAAAAGACCAGCTGCTGATTGACAACATGGTTTTAGAAAATTGCAAGAGAAGAAAAACAAATCTAAGTGTTGCATGGATTGACTACAAGAAAGCCTTCAATTCATTGCCTCACACATGGATACTAAAATGTTTAGAAACTACTGGTGTCAGCAAAAACATTCAGATATTTATTTAAAAAGCAATGAGCATGTGGAGTACACAGTTAACAATCAATGGCGAGACACTTGGACAGGTTAGCATTAGAAGAGGCGTATTCCAAGGGGACTCACTATCCCCTCTGTTGTTTGTAATTGCCATGACCCCACTTTCACAAATACTCAACAAAACAGGCCTCGGATACCAAACATCTAAAACATCATGTAAAATCAACCATCTGCTGTACATGGACAATCTGAAGTTGTATGGAAAGTCCCAGTCAGAAATTGAATCACTGCTAAACACTGTCTATATATTCAGTAGCGATATAGCAATGGAGTTTGGACTAGACAAGCGTGCTGCATTAATAATGAACAGAGGAAAAATAACAAAAACAGAACTACCCAATGGAAGCAACATCAAGAACCTGGAAGAGAAAGAACCTTACAAATACTTGGGCATTCTCCAGGCTGATAACCTCGCACACACTGAAGTTAAAAGAAAAATTGGAAGTCAATACATCAGGAGAGTTAGAAAAATCCTCAAGTCCAAACTCAATGGCAGGAACACCATACAAGCCATAAACACCTGGGCTATACCTGTTATCAGATACACTGCAGGAACAATAGACTGGACCCAGGCAAAGCTAGAGATGCTAGATCGTAAGACCAGGAAAATCATGAGCATCAATCATGCTCTGCACCCCCGCAGTGATGTAGATAGGCTATACCTCCCTCACGGCTCAGGTGGAAGAGGAATGCGGGCAAGTCCATCAAACAGTAGAGGAGGAGAGAAGAGGCCCTGAAGAATATATAAGGGACCGTGAAGAAGATGCACTTCAAATGGTCAATAACGCGAAACTATTCAACACCAATGAAACAAAGCAGGCCTACAAGAAAGAACAAGTCAAGAACCGAGCAGAAAAATGTAAAAATAAGCCCCTGCATGGTCAATATTTGCACAATATAAGTGGAAAATCAGACATCACCAAGACCTGGTAATGGCTTAAGAATGGCAACTTGAAGAAAGAAACAGAGGGTTTAATGTTGGCTGCGCAAGAGCAGGCACTAACAACAAATGCAATAAGAGCAAAAGTAGAAAAACCAACCACAAACAGCAAGTGCCACCTTTGTAAAGAAGCAGATGAAACAGTGGACCACCTAATCAGCTGTTGTAGAAAGATTGCACAGACTGACTACAAACAAAGGCATGACAAGATAGCAGGGATGATACACTGGAACATCTGCAAAAAATACAAGCTACCTGTAGCCAAAAATTGGTGGGACCATACAATTGAAAAAGTTGAAGAAAATGAAGATGTAAAAATTTTATGGGACTTCCGACTACAAACAGACAAACATCTGCCACACAATACACCAGATATAACTGTAGTCGAGAAGAAAGAAAAACAAGTCAAAATAATCAACATAGCAGAATAGAAGAAAAAGAAATAGAAAAAAATCACCAAATACAAAGATCTACAAATTGAAATTGAAAGGCTGTGGCAGAAAAAGACCAAAATAATCCCAGTGGTAATTGGCGCCCTGGGTGCAGTTCCAAAAGACCTTGAAGAGCACCTCAGCACCATAGGGGCCACAGAAATCACCATCAGCCATTTACAAAAAGCAGCTTTACTGGGAACAGCCCTATATTTTGCGACGATATCTATAATAACCAACAGTACTGATGATAAAATTCTGGCATCCCAGGTCCTTGGGAAGGACTCGATGTCTGGATAAAACAAACCAGTCAATAACACCTGTCTGACTGTGTAAACAAGAGAATAACAATAACAATAACAATAATAATAATAATAAATTCAATTTCTATACCACCCTTCCAAAAATGGCTCAGGGCAGTGTACACAGAGAAATTTTTTTTTTTAAAGATGGATCCCTGTCCCCAAAGGGCTCACAATCTAAAAAGAAACATGAGATAGACACCAGCAACAGTCACGAGAGGTGAACATACATCTTTATCATTTCATTTCTGGATAGCAAAGCACATATTGCGTGTCTTGCCATTCCATCCCCTGTCTTTCCCAATTGCCTGGAGGAGAGTGTTGGAGATGAACTTCCAGTGCATCGACCTTTTGCACCAACTATCCTAATGACCACCAGGGGCATTGGGAGTAGACATAGTGAGTAAGGGTCTCCCTAGCTGTTCTACCTCTCTCCACTCTGTGACCCCTGATCTGACTCTTCTGCACTTCCTGTGCTGAGTCACAATCCTTCCTTTCCTCCTAGGGAACAGATGGAAACATCTCTCTTACCTATTCATTATGTAGTTCTTTAGATTAGTTTTAGGTTTTTCCTATCCAAGTGTACTTAACCAACAAACACTTGGTGTTTAGTTCTAGAAGGATCTCAATGTGTTTTCTCTAAATAGCTGCAACAACTAAACCATCCTCTGCTACCTACTCTGTAACTGGAGTGTGTGCCCATTCCTTAGTGCTCTGCTGTTTTACCTTAGTGGGGTGAAATTAACAACCTTTAACAGAGGGAACAAGGGACATAGTGGGAAGAGGGCATGCCCCCATGGGACTTTCCTGCTTGACAGGCTTACAAGCTTGGGATGGGACATGGTGGTGCCTCTGCTGCCGGGCAACTGCTTTATTAGATTGGAGACATTTATTTATTTATTTATTTATTGTTCAATTTATATACTGTTTTTCATTAAAATGATTGCCAAGCAGATAACAATATAATGAAAACAATGCATAACTAAAATACAAAAGTACAGATGATATAAATATAAAAATATCTCTCTTAAAAAAATTAATAACCCTTTAAAAACAATAATACATAAAACACAAAGCAGCAGCAGCAGTAAAACAATACTTCCATTTAAAAGCCTGGGTGAAGAGCCACATCTTTACATTTTCCCTAAAAACTGTCAAGGGGACTGTGGGGCAGATGTCAGTTGGGAGAGCATTCCAAAGCCTTGGGGCAATGACTGAGAAGGCCCTGTCCTGCCTGCTTGACAAATGAGCCTCTCTCACTGTCAGCACACAGAGCAGAGCCCCCTCCAATGATCTTGCAAAGCGGGCAGAAACCCTTGGGAGCAGGCAGTCCTTCAGATATCCAGTTCCCAAACCATTAAGGGCTTTTAAAGTCAAAAACAGCACCTTGAATTGGACCCGGAAACAAATTGGTAGCCAGTGCAGTTCTTTCAGAATGGGTGTAATATTATCCCAACGAGCAGTTCTGGATAGAATCCTAGCTGCCACATTTTGCACTAGCTGCAGTTTCTGAATATTCTTCAAGGGTAACCCCACATAGAGCATGTTACAGTAATCCAGTCATAACGTGACTAAGGCATGGGTAACAAGTACTCGGAGAGGTGGCCATTAAGAAGCTCCATAAGCATGAAGTGGGTACAATCCTGGGAACATCTGGGCCACACACTCTATGATTACGTTTCCCGAAATATCATGAAACTGCACTTATGGGACATCCACATTCAGATGCAATGCTGCCACTGCAAAACCTCAGACTGGGGCAACGAAACTGACTACAAGCCAAAAGTTCAAATTGGAGTGTGGTGAGGGAAACTGCAGGTTGCTTTTGCTGCGAAACTGTGGTTTAACACATTTGGGTGTACACACCTCTGCCCCATTTAACTGCAGTTTTGTGTTATATTTGAATGTGGCCATAGAGTCATAGTCCCCATTAAAGTCCCACAAACTCATCCCCATGTTCAAAATCCTAGTGTGTGCAAGAAGAAGATGACCAATTCAAAAACTAGTACCAAGTAGAAACCTCCATACTGCTTTGCTGGTATGCTTCTGATGCAGTTGTGTGTGTTTTAATTATAACAAAAATGCCACAAATCAGGTCTGAAAAAAGATAGGAGGACAATTTTAAAAAACCAACAACCCAAGAATGCAATGGCTTAAGAGCAATGTTGTCTGGTTTCCCCACAAAAATGAATGAGTGAGCAGGTTCATGAGTGAATGAGTGATGTGCACTGAGTGAATGATGTGCAGGGAGTAATGCAGTGCTGAAGAAAACAGCTAGTGTGGAAGCAAAACATATATCTCTAACCCTCTCACATTCAAAGTTAATTAAATCCTTAATTTAATTAGTGCTGTCCCTGGGACTTCTCTCTACATGAGGAAAAGGGGGTGCATAAAAATGTAAAGCCAGGACAATTGACCACATATGCATTATGCATTCTCAAACTTGAATCCCCAGATGCTGTTGGACTACAACTCCCATCATCCACATTCCCCATGGGGAAGATGGGAGTTGTAGTCCAACAACATCTGGGGACCCAAGTTGGAGAATCCCTGCATTAGTAAAACAACATGGTTTGTCAGAGGGAGGGAACTCCATTATGCTATATTACTTCGTTTCCAGTGATTATATGCACAGCTGATTACTTGTACACTGAATTAGCTTGAATGTTGTGTCAAATCCTGGAAATGGTAGAGTACAAACACTACCCCTGTGGTTATAGATGCCACAAACTACCCCTGCAGTAGAACATGGGACACAATTTTTATTTATCCTTTAAAAAATACTGATATATTGACGTTTCAGCAGTGCTGTCAAATATAATGCAGCAATTTACTGCAGCAGAAGAAAATCTCTCCTTCCTTCCCTGAAAATTTATATTTAATGAAGTTACTGAAAAGCCATTTATCATGCAATTCATAGGATTAAAAATATCAAAATGGAGATGAAGAAATGAAAATCTGGCAGAGAAAAACAGAAACAGTTTAAAAGGCTGAAATCTGTAACCAATTAAATGTATGCAAGTAAATGTATACTGAATTCAATTATAGTATAGTGGGGGTTTTTTAAAGTAATAATGCAGAAGTAAAACTGAATATATGGAGCTGTCATGTAAAGGCCACTTTCACACATAAAAGGAAATTGCAGGTCCAATGGACCTGCAGTTTCCCTCCCATTCCCCCTGCTGTGCTCCCAGATGATAGGGATGTGCAAGCCGGCTCAAGGTTGAGCCGACTCGCACTCAAACTGGTTCAGCTCGAAGGCTTGCCTTCGAGCCAGACTGGGCCTGGGATCAGGTTCCTGCTGGCCTAGGCTGGTTTGGTTTTTTAAAACATTAAAAAAAATTGTGGACTTACTGCCACTGAGGAGGGTGCTGCCGTGTGTGTGTCTGCTGACGTTCCCCCTCCCCCTGCAGGCCTTCTCTGGTCTCCAACAGTGAGTTTCGGGCCATTTTCAGCACATTCCGGGCATCTGTGCACTGGCAGTGGCCATTTTGTAGGCCGCCAGGCATGCAGCTGAAAATGACCCAAAATAGGCCATTGGAGGAGGCCATCAGGGGGAAGGGGAACCTCAGCAGACCTCTCCACAGTCATGGCAGTTCCTCCAAAGCCTTGCAATGGACTGGGCTTGGCTCTAGTGTGAACAGAACCAGACTGGACCCAGTTCAGTTCAAGTCTGGTTCTACTCGAACAGGGTTTTCCAGTTTTGTGCACATCCCTACCAGATGATGCCAATCTGGGAGCCTGAAAGTGGGAATGAGCTGGCTGTGTGGGCTTCCTCCACTTCATGAAGGACAGCTGTTGCAGCCAATCAAAGACAGAGGGAGGGAGGAGCTTCCAACCCTCCCGTTACAGCTACAGGTAACCTTTGGACAACATGCCACCATTTTCAGTCTGGAGGTTTCAGCAGCTAAACTGAAGAGGAACCAAGGGTGTCAATTCAAGTTTGTGGCTGGAAACCTTGGGTTGCTTTTCTAATGGAACTGAGGTTTCCTGCATTCAGACAACCACAACCCCAAACCTCGGGCATGGTTGCCTCTAGTTTGGCATGCTGTCTGAAGGCAGCCAAAAAGCCATACCAGCTGTCCAGGTAAAACAGTTTTCTGAAGAAAAATGCCACAGATGTGCACCATTTGCCATTATCATCACCACCACCAATATTTATATACTGCATTTCAACAAAAAGTTCTCAAAGCTGTTTACAAAGCAAAATAAAACAGAAGGTGATTCCTTTTCTCAAAGGGCTCACAATAGAAAAGAACAGCAGCAGCAAACCACAAGGAAGACAGCAGCAAAGCCACTGAAGAGAAGCTATGATGGGATGAACAGGGTCAATTGCTCTCCCCTGCTACATATAAAAGCCACCACTTTAAAAGGTGCCTCTTTGCCTATTTAAAAGGGCATTAAAGTGGCCCCACTCCATAGAATAACATGGGTACCACAGGTCTACACATTGACTGTTGCTCCCATTCTGACTATAGGAGCTGAGGCTACAACATGGGTGTCAAAATGGGATAAGCAAAAATTCATAGCGTGAATTTTATAATGTGCCCAAGAATATGTGTCTCTTGTGATTATTACAACTATGAATATGTGTCTCTTGTGATTGTTACTAATTTAACTGCATGGCTATACTGAAGCCATGTTAAAATTGAAAATGCCAATTTAAAACGTAGCAAAAGGTTTCTGAGTCAGACAGCTAAATTGGTTTGCCTGTGGATAGCTCTCTCTAGGATTTGCACAAACCAAGGTTTGAGCACTGGCTTGGCACCTCAGTTAGGGGAGCGGCCAGTGGGAGCTTTAAAAAAATAGCAGAGCAGGTCCTTACCTGCTCTCCGCCACCCCATGCACTTCCTGCTGGGGCGGCACTCATCCCAAGTACCTGCACGCAGCACCAGCACACACATGGCATCCACACATGCACAGGAGCCGTTTGTGTGGTCAGCATGGTGGAAGCTGCATGGGGTGGAGGAGAGCAGGTAAGCACCTGCCCTCCTCTTCTTTAAAGTTCCTGCTTGCCACTCCCCCACTGTGGCATCGAACCAGTTCGGACCTTGTGCTCGACGCCGAACCTGTGCTCCAACTTCGGTTTATGCACATCCTGTTTTTTTATATTGTTCTCCTCTTTCTGAAAGCTTCTGCTCACCGCTCCCCTCCCTGTGGTGGCGAACTAATGCTCAAACCTTGGTTCACACACATCCTTATTCCCTTTGTTCTCTGATTCCTTGTCCTAGCAGCTTTTCCAAGATATGTTCCAAGATTCAAAGAAAGGTTCCCCCATCTTCCCAATTTAGATGTGATAGGTTCTCCTTATGACAGACTGGGAGTTCCAGCTATCTAAATATTATTTCAACTACTGGAGGTGTGGTGAGTCCATACTCCTGCGGAAAGCCACAAGCACAAACAAGGCTCTATCATTGGCTCTTCTGAACCCTGCTTCCACCCTTCATCCTCCCTAGAACAAGGCCAGATCCCTGGGAAGAGTAACTGTCACAGTGTGGAGATAGACTGATACAGGCATTTCACTTCAGAGGAGTTTGAATAGTGAGAAAAACAAGGAAGAGGGTTTTTGCTACAGAGGATTTATTGTTTTAGTAGTAGTAGTCACTGAAGCTCATAAGAACACATATTTCATTCTGCTACTGTAATTAAACAAGAATAGGAGGTCAATGTTCTCAACACATTAAAAGCCTCCCTACCTTTTCTCATAATCAGATATTTCCATATACCGTGTTTCCCCAAAAATAAGACAGTGTCTTATATTAATTTTAGCCAAAAAAAAAATGCACTAGGGCAATTAGCGGTACATCAGAAATTACTTCTAGGTCTTACTTTCGGGGAAACAGGGTATGTATGACTTGTGCTGCACCCTGTAGAAACACAGTTTGGATGTGGCTTCTGAAGGTGTAAGGTTCCAGACAGCCTCACAATTATGCCCACTGTGGGAGTGCTATTCCACCATAGGGATGTGCACAAACCAGTTCGGAGGCCATGTTGGAGGCCTCTGAACCGGTTCGGAACCGGACCGGTCCGGCGGTCCAGCACTGAGGGGGGGGTCTACCTTTAAGGGCGGGGGGGTAGTACTTACCCCTCCCGCCGCTCTTCCCCCTCCGGCGCTGCATTTAGGAACGAAGTTTCGGGGGTGGCAGCGTTCCTCCCTGCCGCCCCTGCCCCTGTCGTTGCCCGGAAGTCTCGGAAATATGAGCATGCATGCGCGCAGTGCAACGCGCACGCACCTGTTGCTGCCGTGCGCGCACGCCGCATACGTGCGTGTGATGTATGCGGCGCACATGTGCACGGCGGCAACAGGCATGCGCGCGCCGTGCCGCACGCATGTGTGCTCGTATTTCTGAGAATTCCGGGCAATGACGGGGGCAGGGGCGGCAGGGAGGAACGCTGCCACCCCTGAAACTTCATTCCTAAATGCAGCACAGGAGGGGGAAGAGCAGCGGGAGGGGTAAGTACTATCCCCCCACCCTTAAATGTAGACCCCCCTCAGTGCCAGACCGCGCTGCAGCAGTTCCATGCACACCACTATTCCTCCATCCAGCAATCTGTTCTTTTCACAGACTACACCAAGGAACTGCTGCTTCCAGCTCTCCAAGGGAGTCACAGAACTCCTTCTTCTCCTACTGGACTGGCCCCTCATCACTGGCCAGCTCTGGTTTATATAACCCTTGGCAGGTGGGGCAAGTCTCATGAGAACTCAAGCCAAGATCTCACATGAGTTGCCCCTGATCCTGTGATGACTCTTCAAGCTACAGCACGCTGCTATCCTGTGGGGGCCAGGCAGATGCTTTCTGGCCAGGGCAAGCAGCCACCTCCAGGGCTGCATGGCCAGGAAGGACCGACACTGGCCAGGCTGGGAGGGTAGGTTCCAGAGTGCCGGCCCGATCTCTTGTGGCAGCCCACAGCCCGTTGGGGGATCCCCAACAGAAGGCCTGTGAGAAGAACTAAAACTGGTGCAGGTTGCTTGTGAATTTCATTAAGTCTACCCCCCGTTTTTTCCTCAGGATGCAAATACTGGCTTAGGGGACAATACATTAAATATCTCACACTTTTAAAGGTCTTTGTTTAAAACCCAACTGACAAGTCAGTAAGGCTATTCACATAACTGGGCAGGTGCAGGGGGAAGGCAGGATCCAATTCACCTTGCCCCCCAATGAGCAAGGAAACGCTGCTGGGAGCACAGCTCACACTCCCATACAATCTGCACTGCTCCATGCCGTGTGGGCGTTCACCATGATGTGTCCTCCCGATATCCCACAATGCACTGCATTTGGGGGATACCCCCATGAGACAGGTGCTCTAGGCACCCTCTTTGTGTATGATTGGGTTGCACTCAGCCCAAGCATACAAATGACCCTGTACCTTAGATAAAGGGATAAATAATCTTCAGCGCCCTCTTTAGATACATTGCATGGGTCCACACAAATATTTTGTTATGTAGAAATCCTCTCCATGTTGGACAATCCTGCTATGTGAAGCAGACTTGAATCCCATCATGTACTGGAGCTATTTGTATGCTTCTATAAATGTGTGTCTGTCACCATGACGGGGGGGGGGGGAACCTGATTATAGAAGCATCCTTCATACTCGTATTTAAAAGGATAAAAATATACACAGAGCATTTGGCACTTTTATAAAAGATTTATGATGAATGGGGGAAAACATTGGCAGGTTGGGAGAGCACATAATGACACTTTGAAATTTCACAGGTGTTGGGAAGCTGTAAAGGAAAGGTGGGAGCAGATGGATCTTCGCACCCGCTTTTCAGGGTGCATTTTAAACCTGGTTAACTGACCTTCAGTTATCTGAAGTATGGCTTTCACCAACCTTTGACCTTCTGAATGATCTTTCCTGCGTTCCCCATTTGGGAATACAGGCAGCTGTCGCCATCCATGCAGAGGGGAGACAGAGCCAAGAGACAGCAGGTTTCTGTGTGTTGCCAGCTCTAAGGCGATGTCCTGGTTTGCACATTCTAATTCCCTGCATGGGATAAGTGATAGATGATGACCCAGTCCTCAATGACTGCACTTCATCATGCAGAGGACCAACCACACACTTTCTCTCCTTAACAAAAGATAAGAAATAATATGAGGGGCCTTCAGGTGAGTGGGAACTGAGGTGGACTACCAGTTCGTATATTATGATGTTGCTGTGGTGATGAAACTGTGGTGATGAAGCTGCACAGAGGAGTTAGGGGGTATTAACTAGGGCTATGTTAACCGCTCTTTCTGTACTTCCTGATAATATTGCAGAGGACTTCTGCACACATTCTTTTCAAAAATTAAACCATTTTGGCCACAGTCCATCACAGAGCTAAGTGCTCTTGAGTCTTTCAAAACCAATGTGGTTAAGTGCACTTAATTCTGTGTTGGCTGTAGGGTTGCCAATAATCTAAAAATATTGGGGGGAGTGAATTTTTCCCCAGCATTTTTCACAATTTCAGTGCATTAAAACCTCCAAAACTGCTTGCAAGAGTCACCTGGAGATTGATGCTGATTCCAGAGGCTGGGCTGGGAGGAAGGCAACCCTAGATGGATGTATTGTAGCTCATACAGATAAATGCTGCTAGCTGTATAGATTTACGTGGAACACTGAGCACATGATTAATATGTTCAGCTCCAAAGGCCTAATTGCAAATATATTGAGAGCTGAGGGCCAGTACAGGAGGACATTGAGTGTGTCCTGAAGTGTGCACTTTAATTCACTGGAGCTATGGGAGGGCCCAGCTGGCCTGGGAAATGCTGACTGTGAACTGGGTGTGCACCTTAGTATACCGGAGAATACACAGATGTCCAACTGGGCTTTGCTTAACTACTAAATGAAAAAAAAATCTTATTTGAGGTAAAATAATAAGCCATACCTGTATTCTGTTTATATAGAGAACAATAATGAGGTCATTATCACACAATCAAAAACTAGAGCTCTTCTCATGATCAGTGAGAAGAATTCCTTCGAGGTCTGAGTGGAGAGTGGGTTTCACTCACTCTCCCTGCAGATGATCACTTACCCTTCCCTGGGGGGGGTGGATCACCCAGCAGCTCCGGCGGTCGGATGCAGGGAAGCACTGCCACATGTTGCCCTGCCACAAATCGCCCTGCTCTCCAGAGCCCCAAAAATGTACCGCACAAGTGTGCGGTACGTTACTAGGATCCCCTCCCCACCATGACCGAGTGTGCCCAGTGAGGCCGATCCTGAGGCGAGCGCTCTCTTAACCCCATTTTTCTGATCATCTGCCAGCCCCAAGAGCTTGCAGCCAGGGCTGGGAGAGTGTGGGGCTCCCGGATGACATTGGGGGAATCCCCATAATACACTGCATACTTGTGTGGTACATTGTGGGAGTTCTGGGGCCGAGTTGATGTCTCCTGGCACCCCGACCCTCCATACTGCCAGAGAAGGTAGTTGCACATCTGGGCGTACAATCTCCACACCCAGACCAACAGAGGGATCGTGTGGGGGAAGTAAGCTTTTTTGAGGCTTCCTCCCCTGCCCCTCCAAGCCCTTTTTCACAGATTGTGAGAAAGGCTCTATATAATGGGCAGCATCCTGACTAATGCTTCTGCGAGTAGTTCTGCCCATGCAAGGGTGGAGGGGCCATTTGCACTGATCCCTCTTCCCTCTGTAGCACCCTGTGCTTCTCGAAAATATATCCTTGAAAATTGAAGGACCCTTACCACCCCACCCACTTTGGTGTCCCTTGGAGCTACCCATGGGGAACAGGTTTGTTTGTTTTTCAGTTTCCCCATTGTTCTCTATGACTGAAACACTCAAACACTTTTGAGTTTTGTTCCATCAAACCAAGTCGACTGCTGTTTCAATGAAATGTTCCAGCTGTCTGCATTTTCTTTCGAGCTCGAAACAAAATGCAAAATACATTTCACACACATCCCTAATTTCTACTGACAGCATAAATGCAATAAAGCAGGGCAAAGGAATTTGTTTCTGGTACCTTTTGACACCTGTGTTCTCGACTTTTGTGCTACACACACACACCCCACTGCACCTGTAAGGACAGATGGTAGATAGGAGCCATACCCAACATATCCAGATAAGAACACATTTACTAGACAGATCCCTTTGTATCTGGCTTTTAACAAGCCTTTTGTGTCACACTCTAAAATAAATAGTTTCTAGCAGTGGCGTCACTAGCATTAGACAAGGGGAGACAGTTGTCTGGGGGCCCCCACTGCCTCAAGGGCCCCCCAGAGGCATGTCACATGACTCCCCACCTGCCCATTTTGCACCCTTATTGAGTCTCTTGGAGATCGGCACTTCAGCAGTAGCAGCGAGTCAAGAAAGGGCTCACTTTTCTCCCAGCCCTATTGGTTCTCCTGGCATCTTGTGCTCCTCTTCCACTTGGAATTTGTATGGAACTGCATAGCCCAGGAAGCTGGCTGTTGGCTTGTTGGTCTCCCTCAAAGAACAAAAGTAAGAAGACATTTTGTAAAAAAATCAACCCTTTGCTGTTTGGTTGGTTGGTTGGTTGGTTTGTGTGTGATTTGTCTCTCTTGGTCAAGCTACCATGATGCTCACACTCTCCCCCCACTCCCATGAACTGTGTGTATATTGTACATGTGAGAGAAGCCCCATCCTCTCTCTCTCTGTGTGTGTGTGTGTGTGTGTGTGTGTGTGTGTGTGTGTGTGTGTGTAACATTTGTATATATAAACATTTTCAGTGTGTATATATAAGTGTATATATATAAACATTTTCAAAGTATGCCAAAACTATTCAAGTGCAAATTTGTAAGAAAAACCCTCCCCATCCCAACAGTATACCTTCTTGTGAGAAAATTAGTTAGTGCAAAAGTATTAAAAGCTTTGAAATGAAGTGGGGGTGGAATGCTCTGAAAATGGATGTTTTTGATTTTGTTCCTTTTTATTCCTGAAGTTACACTGCTTATGTGAGCCCTTTGGGGACAGGAAGCCATCTTATTTATTTATTATTTCTCTGTATAAACCTCCCTGAGCCATTTTTGGAAGGGCAGTATAGAAAGCGAATTAATAATAATTATTATTTCTTGTTTACACAGTCAGACAGGTGTTATTGACTGGTTTGTTTTATCCAGACATCGAGTCCTTCCCAAGGACCTGGGATGCCAGAATTTTATCATCAATACTGTTGGTTATTATAGATATCGTCGGAAAATATAGGCTGTTCCCAGTAAAGCTGCTTTTTGTAAATGGCTGATGGTGATTTCTGTGGCCCCTATGGTATTGAGGTGCACTTCAAGGTCTTTTGGAACTGCACCCAGGGCGCCAATTACCACTGGGGTTATTTTGGTCTTTTTCTGCCACAGCCTTTCAAGTTCAATTTGTAGATCTTTGTATTTTGTGGTTTTTTCTATTTCTTTTTCTTCTATTCTTCTATCCCCTGGTATTGCTATGTCGATTATTTTGACTTGTTTTTCTTTCTTCTCGACTACAGTTATATCTGGTGTATTGTGTGGCAGATGTTTGTTTGTAGTCGGAAGTCCCATAATATTTTTACATCTTCATTTTCTTCAACTTTTTCAATGTTATTGTCCCACCAATTATTATTATTATTATTATTATTATTATTATTATTATTATTATTGCTCTAATCTGGTCTCTGTGTGTGTTGCTTTCTCCCCCCCCCCCCCGCCCTTATTCAAAATATTTATATGCTGCTTTTTTTGCAACAGAGTTCTCACAATGGCTTAAATAGCAAAATATGAGAAAATGGTTCTCTTAACATGTTTCCCCTTTTAAACGTTACTATATTATTTTATTTTGCTTTGTGCTTGTAGCATGCTCCCCCACCAAAAGTCTCTTTTTGTACTGTGTACACTTGCTTCAAAATAAGGCTTTGCAAATCATTTCACAAGAAAATCATTTTTAAATTGCACATGAAATGATTGGTTGCCTTTAAATTCTGCAAAATTGGGGTAACTCCATATATGACATTCTGCTGTCCTATTTGAAATGGACAATCAAAATGGTGGCTTTTCTTTCTGTAGTGTATAGACGTACTATACATTGTATATATACTGTAGTATATCGACATACACTATAGTTCATATGATTTTTTTTTTTGCATATGATTTTCTTGCTTAAATGAAATGTACTAAATAAAAGATCAAATTCAATTACATGCTGCTGTGATTGGTGTAAAAATGCTATTTGAATGTGCTTCTGAGTACATGCTCAGGATTGGAGTGGCCCAGTGAGAGTGTCTCAGCTAAAGTCCCACAGTGAGTTTCATGACTGAATGGGGAAAGCAAGTCCCGCAATCCTAGTCTTGACACTCTAATCACTACACCACACTGGTTCTCAGCTGTGTGTGTAGGATACAGCAAAAATCTGATGGAGAAAAAGGAGATTCATTTTTTGCTGTGAAGCAAGCTGGTGGGGAGGAGAGTGTTGAATACCTTTAAGAGAGCATGAAAGGGTTTCATTCTCAAAATGCGGGGAGGCTGTGGGCCCAAGCCCTAGATCTTTTAAGTATCTAGCAACACCTTTGTAAGGGAGAGAGGAAGAGTCATAGGATTTTCCATGCAAAAGTTGGTTTTAGGAGGTATGTTCCGAATTTCTTCTAAAAATAAAAAAATCAATCTTTCCCTGAGTGTATTTTAGTGTAAAAAGTAGTGAATTCGATTAATTTAAGAACGGGGGGGGGGGGGGAGGAAGAAAAGGAATGAGAGAAAGAGCAGAGAGGAGGAGGAAGATAAGGTTAGCGGTTGTTGATTTTTACCCACAATAGGTAAAACAGCAGAGCACTAAGGAATGAGCACACACTCCAGTTACAGAGTAGGTAGCAGAGGATGGTTTGGATATTGCAGCTATTTAGAGAAACGACATGGAGATCCTTGTATGACTAAACACTAAATATTTATTGGTTAAATACACTTAGATAGGAAAGACCTATATCTAATCTAAAGGACTACATAATAAATAGGTAAGGAGAGAGAGAGAGATGTTTCCATTTGCTCTCTAGGAGGAAAGGAAGGATTGTGACTCAGCACAGGAAGTGCTGCAGAGTCAGTTCAGAGGTCATAGAGTAGGGACAGATAGGGAGACCCTGACTGACTGTCTCTACTCCCAATGCCCCTAGTGGTCATTAGGGCAGTTGGTGCAAAAGGTCGATGCACTGGAAGTTCATCTCCAACAGATAGGTGGTGTGAGGTGGGCGCAAGGCTATGTGTGGCTCACCAGAGGTGCATCAGAATCTAATCTGGCCCACCACCAAATTTTAGTTTGACACCCCCTGGCATAGTGCATTTGCAAGAGAGAGAAAATCCAAGCCCCAAATATTTATATTGGGGGGGAGCAATCTTTTATGGGGGGAGTTCTTGTTGCACTCCCTGTAATTTCCTGCTGGATCCGCCCCTGTGAACTAGATTCAATGTGAACTAGATATTCACCATATTCATAATGGGGATGTGAGTGTGAGTGCACTATATATTATGAAGTGTGTTTGTGTGTGTATATCGGTGAGGGGCCCATTTTAAAATCTTGTCTCTGGGCCCATTCCAACCTTGCTATGCCCCTGGTTTCTAGCTGTGTTGGTGGACGCTCCAGTTGTTTTATACCTTGAACATATCTCAGTACCTTCTGAAATTTGCAGAGGTTCTAGGGTGAACACTCAGGGATTTCTCAGCAGGCAAGCTGAGTAAAAAGTGCTCCCTAAAGACAAAAATCTTCAAAACATGGATCTATATTAATGGGAGTAAGTTGTATATTCTCCTCCGTTCCTTATGTAGACAGAGTGTATGAGTCAACCAGAGCCTAAATGCAGAGACAGATTCTTCCGACTGAGCTGCAGAGAGTTCTTACACTGAGCTCTAGTGGTCTTCATCTCCATCCCTCGTGGCCACACACTGATGGATGCACAGAGCTTCTCCCAAAATGGAGCACCTGTTCATTTCCCCTAGGCAAAGCAACTACTTCATCCAGAGCATTTTAAAGTATACAAAAAACTGTACATGTTCTCAGACTGTGTGGACAATCCACAAGGGGAATACCTGCTATAGAGACTTAAGCGGAGGTTATATTGCACCAAAATCCCAGGCTCAGACTGGAACCAATTAAAATGTTTTCCAAAAGTCTGCAGTTGTTAATCAATACCTATGATGCCAAAATGGAAATCCCTTTACAACACTGGATCAGCAAAGAAGGCCAGTCTCTCATAGTTGCTCAGGAGCCCTGATCTAGCGAAGAGAAAGTTTTTGTTTCTTTTTTTTCTCATGGCAATGCCCCATTTACCCTCTTTAGACACCCAATTCTAATATTTTCCCACTTTTAAAAAGGACCTGGCACTATTAAAATAAAATAATCACAGCCAGCCATCTCCAAATGACAGTTTTAAAAAGTCATGTCTTATTCGGGCACCTGAAGAAGTACAATGTCTCGACAGGTCCATCCAACAGGTCTCCAGCACAGGGGCATTCTACAATGTTGGTACCGCCATTGAAAAGGCTGCGCTCCTGGTAGATGGGCCACTATACCTCTGACAGCAAGGTATATATGTTCATGGTGAGATTCAAGTTCTGTCTGTGGTGTTCTGTCCATGATTATCCATTCACACATGCAAGTCATTGCTTGATGGTGCAGTTATCAAATGAAGAATATGCATGTGGGAAATATCAGCCCCCAAAGTAATGTTCTTCTTTGGCCTGCTCCCTCCTTACCCAGCACAACAAAACACACAACACCCTTATGACAAGGACTTAAGCAGTCCCAAAGAAGTCTATCACACTTACAAGACTGAAGAAACCAGTATTCTTATCACAAGGCTCCAACTAAGTTTGAACCTCTGCTGTGCTTAGACAAATTCACAGAAGACAGGTCTATCAGTGGCTACTAGTCCAGTGGCTATAGGCCACCTCCAGCCTCAGAGGCAAGATATCTCCGAAAGCCAGTTGCAGGAGAGCAACAGCAAGTGTGAGGGCATGCCCTCATATCTTGCCTGTGGACTTCTTGGGGGTATCTGGTGGGCCACTGTGTGAAACAGGAAGCTGGACTAGATGGGCCTTGGGCCTGATCTAGCAGGGCTGTTCTTATGTTCTTTCATAGGATGTGCCTATATTGCCTATATTGCTCCCTGTATTGTGTTACTGACTCCCCAAACCTTTATTAGGATTTTTAATCAAGATTTTAATCATCTACCTAGAGACTTCAGTAGTGGGTGGTATACAAATATGTTAAACAAACAAACAAACAAACAGATCCACCATTTCTGTATACATTATCTGTTGAGCCCGTGATAATAAATGCAACACATATGTGCCAGTAACCTGATAATCCACCCCACACCATTTCAGTGACCTAAATCTGCCTCCTGACCCTCTATTCCTTATGCAATCTAATGATTAATGCTGAGACCATGCTGTGTTAATACAAATTTATTATAAGCAGAAATGTACTGTGCACTTTACAATACCCTGAAATATTCTGACTTTCATTCCACTTTCCTGTATACAAGTTAACTCCTGTCAGGATCTCAAGGGATGACATAAAGCGTTCTGCTGTCATATGGAAATATGAGGTGTCTGCATATGCCTTTAATATATGCTGAGCCCAAGTTCTGAAAATCTTTCTCGTTCTTTTAAAGACAGCCAAATACAAAATCAATGCAATTTTCCTCTGAAGAGAGAGTTGCATTTTTATTTTTTGCCTAGCAGCACCAAGTTATTAGAGGCTTGGCTATTTTTATAATCCTAATAACTGCATATCTTTCTTATATTCATGAAATATTTCTATCCAATAGACGTAAGGATGAGGGTTAAAACCTGTGTCTAGTAACAAAAATTATGGTAACCATGCCCCCCTGGAAATCTGCACATGGTTTATAAACAGACTCTAATCCACTTGGGTCAGTACTAGGAAAATGGTATGTATACAATCAAGGGCGTAGACCGAAGAGAGGTGGCCATGTTTCCATATGGGTGGCTTCTCCACTCACAGGGGTGCCCCCCCCCATGCGGTGCACTTATGAGCATGTGTGTGCACTCCCACTCACCTGGCTTCCCTCATCCTCCTTCCATCAGCCAGGACCCAGGATGGGTGCAGGGTAAGCAGCTAAAGAAGGCAACTAGCAGCGTGGAAATTTGCATGGTCATCCAAATTGCCTCCATGCATGCTCAGAGGTAACACAAATGGCCTCCTCTCATCTGTGGAGGCCAGAACCACATTGCCAGGCTGATGGGGGGAGCACCGGAGTTTTGAGGCATGGCCAGCTGCTGCCACTGGATTCAGTAAGCACCTTCTTTTAAAGGAGTCCGCTCACCACCACCACCCCAGCCACCCTTAGAAGCCTGGATTCCCCTTTGTTTGTAAAGCGGAATTCTGACCGGAATCTCCTTTACAAGCATAGCCCCTTGGACCATTGGACCAGGTTGAACCGGTCCACAATGGACTGGGCTCAGTCTGGTTCGATCATGGACTGAACCGCCTCTCCTGGAGGCTGGTTCAGTTTATGGTTGAACAGGCTCAGTTCATTGTGGACCAGTTTGATGTTGAGCGTTTTGTACACCCACCTAGTGCCCTCAGTTATAGCTTTTTATTAATCATTTTTAATTTGATACTTTCACAATAATTGTAATTTTAAATGTGGTTTTTAGCCTGGTCAAGTGGCGCAGAGGGAAATGCTTGACTAACAAGCAGAAGGTTGCCGGTTTGAATCTCCACTGCTACTATATCAGGCAGCAGCTCTATAGGAAGATGCTGATGCTGAAAGGCATCATCTCATACTGCACGGAAGGAGGCAATCGTAAACCCCTCCTGCATTCTACCAAAGAAAACCACAGGGCTCTGTGGGTGCCAGGAGTTGAAATTGACTTGACAGCACACTTTACCTTACTTGTAACTTGTTTAACTTTATTAATCTTTTATTTTACATTGTATCAATTTCATTTATGTAGTGAGTTGCCCCAAGCAGTGGTGTACTGGAAGGGTGGGGTATAAATAAATTAGATAGATAGATAGATAGATAGATAGATAGATAGATAGATAGATAGATAGATAGCACTCTGAGTGCATCTTGTTTCGGCCATATGAAGCAATGGGGAATTCAAAACACCTTATTTTCCCCCATGGGTAGCTCCTAGGGATACCAAAGTGGGTTGTGTGGTAGGGCATGATGGGTGCTACATATCATTGAACCCACAAAATCGACACGCAGGTGATTTTAACCAAATTGTTAACCTTTTAACCATAGGATCCTATGAGGTTGGGGGGGGGAGGTTTTTTTTAAAAAAATTGCCCACTTGCCCATTTTGTTTGTGGGTTAGGTGGTATGTAGCACCCATCATGACCTACCACCCAAACCACTTTGGTTTCCCTAGGAGCTACCCATGAGTAATAATGGGTGTTTCGAGTTTCTCCATTGTTCCCTATGGCCGGAACACTTCAATCACTCAAATTGTTTCAAGGTTGATTCATTAAAACAGCTGGCATGGCTGCTGTTTTGATGAATCGATTTGAGGATTTTGTGATTCATTTAAAGCTTGAAATGAATCGCAAAATCCATTTGTATACATCTCTAGTGTGATTGGATAGTTCCAGCAGGCATGTTGAAACTCCAACAGAATTCCATAATGACAGGAGAGTGTGAAATCTCCCTGTTGTAGGGATGTGAAAACTGTTTTTAGCTTGAACTGGATTCAAACTGAACTGGCCCAGTTTGACTGGGTCAAGTTTGAACCAGACCAGCTCTCCAAAGAAGTAGGGCTGGTCTGAGCTTGAGATGAACTGGGCCCAGTTAGGATCAAACTGGTTTGACCCAGTTTCACCAGTTCTAGTGCTTGCAAAGGGGAATCCGGTAAGGATACCCCTTTACAGCACCAGGTAAACCCTACAGAGTTTTAAAAGGGCAGGTAGTGGGTGAAAGGTTATATCACATGCTGCTCTACACTGTGGTGGCGGCAGGGTGGTGGCAGCTCACCTAGGCCCCACTGATGCTTCTCCCCATCAGCTAGGGCCAGCGGGGGGCTGGTTTAGGCCTTCGTGCAAGCACAGAGGCCATTAGAGTGGTCCATGTGGAATCCATTGTGGGGTCAATTTGCATCACCATGCATGTTTCATGAAAGCATGATTGGTCTGGGCAATCATCTGAATATACGTTTGGAGAAGGGTGCATCATGCATTCTAGCATATACTTGCTTAATTTTGATAACGGGAGAGAGAGAGAGAGAGAGCGAGAGAGAGAGAGAGAGAGAGAGAGAGAGCGAGAGAGAGAGAGAGAGAGAGAAAGAGAAACAGGATAACCTTGAGCTTATCAAAATGAAGAAGAGGGCTTGCATTCCTTTTCCTTTTGTCTCTTTTCAGCTCTAACTGGGTCTGTCCCGCATCTCTCTGCCTATACTCTAATGCAGTCAGAGAGGGGCATTTTGTCTGGCTTCTTGCAGTTCTTTGCAAATAACCCAGAAAGCACTTTTAAGGAAAACACTTTGCCAGAATGACCTTTTGTCTCGAATTCAGCCAGTGTTTCCCTTCCAAACATACTAAGCACAGGGAAAATGGTTGGAAGACAAGGGGGATATTCTCACAATTAACAAAAATCGAGCTAGGAGAGCTTAGCCCGATTTTTGTTAATCGTAAGAACCACTGGGCTCACAAGCGAGCCTGGTGGGTCTTGAGTGGCTAATCCACTCAAGTAGCCTGCCCCTTAGCCCAAGCGCTCAGCAAACCCGGGCTATCTGCTCGTGTGTAGCCACAGCGCGGCTCCACACCATGGCTACTCGCAAGTAGACCCCCAACCAGGAGGCGAAATGCCGCCTCCCAGCTCCGGGGGTCTCCCCAGTATGCCCTGCACGCTCGAGCAGGGCATACTGGGGCTTGCGTGGCCGCGCGGCCCCTGCTCCCCCCAGCCCCCACCTGCTCCATCACGGAGCCAGCAACCGTGTGGGTGGCTGATCCGGCTGCCCATGGCTCCCTGTTCGGTTGTCTGCGGGGAGAGCAGGCATAGCTCGCTCTCCCCGCAGTTTTGCAGAAAGCGTCGTGAGACCCGCCTCAAGGTGTGAGAGGTACATTGAAGCACCCCAAAATGGCATATTGAGCATGGCTAGCAACATGTATGAGCACTGAACATAATTTGTGAACAGGGCTATTGTGAAAGTAAAATCCAAATGAAAAGGCAGCTCTTTATTTAGCTGTCTTCCTCCCTTTTCTCACATCAGAGAGATACTTGTACAGTAAATATAAACCTCAGAAAGACAGCTCCTGATCAGTGGCATAAAGTGTGTCATAAAGTCATTTCTTACTCCTGCGCCCACAGAACTCTGTGGTTTTCATTGGTAGAAGGGGTTTACTATTGCCTCCTCCCACACAGTATGAGATTATGCCTTTCAGCATCTCCCTGTATCACTGCTGCCTAATATAGTAGCAAGAGAGATTCAGCTGGCAACCTTCTGCTTCTTAGTCAAGCATTTCCCCTCTGCACCACTTATTGGATGTAAAACACACATCTAAACTGTTTTGCTTAGACTTTGCCACACCTCCACTCTTTAACATATGTAAATATTTACAATGTATTTCAAATATACAGGATATACAGATATACAACATCAGGAGAGGAGAGTGGTCTTGTGGTAGCAAGCATGACTTGTCCCCTTAGCTAAGCAGGCTCTGCCCTGGTTGCATATGAATGGGAAACTTGATGTGTGAGCACTGTAAGATATTCTCCTTAGGGTATGCAGTGGCTCTGGGAAGAGCAGAAGGTCCCAAGTTCCCTCCCTGACATCTTCAAGATAGGGCTGAGAGAGATTCCTGCCTACAACCTGGGAGAAGCCACTGCCAGTCTGTGTAGACAGTACTGAGCTAGATGGACCAATGGTCTGACTCAGTATATGGCAGCTTCCTATGTTCCTATAAAAATGTGTGGGAGGCCAGTTCTGTTTGGGACTAACCATCTCCCTGTGCCATTTCCCTGTTGAAAAATATCCTGCAAAGATGCTCCCAAAGCTGCTATTTGTAGCAGCTTAGTGGAGGATTTGGGGTGGGAAAACAGTGCAGAGGATAAGAGCTCCCTGGATCATTTCCACCCCACCCCCACCCCCACATGGCTGCATTTGTTAAAGAAAAAGAGAAGCAGCCAGCTCTCTTACTTAATAATGCAATAAATGTCATGTGTACTTTGGCCCTGAGTCTCACAACAGCTCTGCCCATGATAGGCCATTCTTTTTCAACCCTCGGTTATAACTTTGCTGCACATTGCCTGTAGTGGTGTGATATGTCCCCCAATAGCTTAAATCACAGTCTGGTGTGCCTAGTTTATGAACTAGAGAAAAATTGTTTCTCTCCTAGATTAAGTGACACAGGTTTTTTCCTCCAGTGTTGCTGGAAGTTAATGGCCATTTCCATCAGGAAATGCTCCTACACACATCGCTCTGAAATAGTTGCACTCCTGGACAATTCCCATTCATTTCAATGAGGCTTGAAATGGACATGTTTCCAGTGGATTACACCATTCAGTATGCCAATAAAAACACTGCTTCTCGCATGAACTCTGATCTCAGCGATCTATCACCCATGAATATAATCTTGAAAAGGATTTTGTAGCTAGTACTCTAACCTATATTTAGGAGAGTGGGGGCATCCATTTTTATGCCATTACACAAGCTCTTTTGATGCCACTCTAAGCTAGTGGCTTTTGTTTTTATTTTTTGGCTGCCTCGGTTGCAACTTTCTCATGAGGGAGGAAAAAACCCAAAAGTTAAGAGGAAATGACATAACATTCAGAGACAATTGCAGGCATACTGTAATTACAGCTTTTTGGAAGCATTCATATAAATGTTTGCCACTTCCAAAACACATTTGTCAGAAACTGGTACAAAACCTGTCACACTTTTCATACACAAATGGAATGTTTCTAACCAATACAAAGGAGACCACATCCTACACTGGTTTTTGCTGTGCCTGCTAGATGCTGACACTATTTCCCCCACCCCGCCTCATTTACTGAAGTATGCATGGCTTTTCGGTGGTGGTGGTGGTGGTGGTAGTGTTGCTATTAGTGTTGTTATTATTGTTACTATTTATTGGAAGGAAGGGGAGCACCAGCAAATCTAACTTAATTTCATGTTTATCTTTATGAGTGGCAGATTTATAACTATGCCAAATGTTACCCCCAAAAGACATGAATCATAACCAAACAAGTTGCAAAATAATATTTTGAGGCTCCTCCCCATGTTCTATTCCCACCATTGTGGAGTCAATAAAAACATAATGCTTGAATATAAGGATATATATAAGGAATATAAGGCTGCCATAAGGAAAGAGGAGGGAATTTCAGCAGGCACAGCTTTTCTTTCCTCTGCATGGCAATCTGCACCTGCTGGAATTTCATCTTTTGTGCATCTCTGAAAGGTACAGAAGACCTGACCACTTTGCCATGTGGCAGCTCCAAAGATAACTTCATAGCAAGTTACACAATTTACAGAAAAGAAGTAGTCCAGAATCCATAGTCTGGTGTTCTTCATCTATATATTTATTTCTCTAAGACGTACTGGTGGCTAATCCCATGTGTGGCTGCTCTCGTGAGAGTTTGCGATCAAGCTGCCGATTAGCAACGGCAACGGCGGTGGAGGGAGAAGTGGTGGCCTGGCAAAAGGCTGCTCACGGGGGGGTGAGAGAAGCAGTGGCCCAGTGAGCCACCAGCTGCCAAGAAACCGGGGGTGGTGGTGGAGGGAGAGAGAGAACTGGCAGCCCGGTGAATGGCTGGCAGGGAGAAGCAGCAACCCAGTGAACAGCCGGCCACCAAGAGGAGGCGAGAAAAGCAACGATCCAGTGAGCCGCCAACCACTGAGAAGTGGGGGGAGGCGGAGAGAAGCAGTAACCCAGCGAATGGCTGGCTGGAGGTAGGGAGAAGCAGCAGCCCGGTGAATGGCCACCAGCGGGGGATAAGTGGGGGGGCAGAGAGAAGCGGCAGCCACTTCTCCCCCTGCCTTGCAGCCAGCTGCCAGGGGAGGATGGATTGGGCTAATGGTGGGGGGGACACAGACTGGAGCTGAAGGGTGGGAGACAGGGAGAACTAGGGGTGCAGATGCTCTGTGCCAGGTCAGCTAGTTTGTAAGATTCTTTGTAAATGTACTGGAACTCTGTTGGAATTCTCAGCATACTCACCAAACTGCAGGTCCCATGATTCTTTGTGGAAAGTCCTATCAGTTAAACTGGCAGTTAAACTTTTCATTGTTATGTGGATGTGCCTGAACCCATCTATTTCCGGATTGCCTCTCTTCACTGAAAGCTGGGTTGCAGCCTGCGCGATAATACTTTATGTCTCTTTCCCTCCAGAATGTTCAGTTATTAATCAGGAAGTTAGCATCACACATAGTTCTGCATATATCTGTTTCTTCCTTTTGGAAAAAAATACTCTTTATTTGCTTAGCTCTTGGCATTAGTGAAGTATATTGACAGGAAAAAATGACTTTTGTAATTTTAGCTTTTATTATTTGGAGACTTCCAGGAAATCCTCAGTAATAAAACACATTTTACAGTGGTTTATGACATAGCAATTGCTTCACTGCAGCAATTAAATAAACAAAGTGTACAAAGTTCCCATATAACAAAGTTCCTCATTCCCAGTTTTTATTATCCTCTGTTTTGTCGGTAGGAGGACTAGTGCAGCTGTATGGGTAAAGGGCAGTATGCCTATGCTGGAGACAGGACACACTGTTTGACTGGTGTCCTGTTCATGGATTTCAAAGGCATCTATCTAGTTATTATGGAAACCAAAGGTTGATCAGGAGGATATTGATTCAACCAAGCAGAAATCTCCATAAGTTCTTTGACACAACCAAATTCAGTGATTCCTCCTCTGCTCTCTCAATATACCAAAAATATGTTGACACATATATTTTAACTGACCCTGCTAACTGGACAAAGTGGCACATCTCAAAATCATCTCAAAATGATGATTTTTCAAAATCATCTCAAAATGATGATTTTTCTCTTCTATTTAGCAGGCTGAGAGCAACTGGCCCTATTCAACCCCAGCACATCCCTCCAATGGCTATTGCTGATGTGTCTACCTTATGTTTCTTTTTAGATTGTGAGCTCTTTGGGGATAGCAAACCATACTATTCTTTTTCAAAGTAACGTGATTTGAGAACCTTTTTGTTGAAAAGTGATAAATAATAATAACACCTATTATTATATTATTTTTATAATTTTATAAGAATAATTTTTATATTATTATTAAAAATAATAATTTTTGTTGAGACGTGGTAAATAAATAAATAAATAAATAAATAAATAAATAACAATTCCCAAGTGAGGAACTACCTTGGCGTGGTTGTGGGGCTTGCATGCTCTGAGGAAGGTGAGAGCTATGCCAGAAGTTCAACCATGCTGGACAGGTCTCATCAGAGGAGCCAGACAAAGAGTGCCTCTCCCATAAACAATATGGTGAGATGTAACTTTAATAAATCTATACCAGATTGGTCATTGCCCGGGGCAACAAGGACTGCACCAGGTGCTATAGTCCCTGGACATCTGGTGGCAACTGGGCTACAGGACTCAGGATCTTCAGTTGAGCAACCAGGGCTGGAGACTGCAGGGTTACTGGAAGAAATGTCGCTTAACCGGAAAAAAATATACAAAAAATGCCAACAAGTAAATAATGATTTGCTATTACAAGTCTAGTCCAACTTTTCTAGAATGTACCAAATTTGTACCAATGTACCAAATTTGGAAAGAGAAGCATCCAGATACAGAAATAACAGCACAAAGGCTAGCAGACCAGAGAAGATTCATAATAAGAAATAAAGTATTCACAGAAGTTAAGCTGGAAGAACTACAAAGAGCAACACAGGCTCAAGATATGGAAGAAGACTTACCACCAATTGAAGAAGTTGCTCAGGCACAGGTGGAGGAGGTGTTGGCAATAGAGGATGCCACTGTTGCTGAACTGTTTCCAATTCAAAACCAGGCAACGTCCCTTTTGCCTTCATCTCAAAAACCTGAATGTCGTTTAAGAGAAAAGCAACAAGAACTAAAGCAAAAAAATATAACTGAGCATATGAACCAAACAACCACCAGGGTTCGACTTCCAGCTCTAAAAACAGTTGCCAAAAAACAACTGGCTCAGGCATTAAAAGATGTCAATGCTGCACTTGCAGAAATAACAACCAATAATTTGCAAGAAACAAACCAATTATTGTACAGTGCAGCAACAATGACAACATAAGAGCTTGTATATAGGATCAGTGGACCTGTTAAAAAAGAAAGTAGTACATCACCTAAATGGAAGATTAGGCTAGAAAATAAAATCGCCAGGCTTTGATCAGATGCTAGTAAATTGAAAGATATGAAAGACAAGAAGCTGAAGAATGAAAACACCAAACAGTATCTGATCCAAAAATACCACCTAGATTCAAGGAAAATTAGAGAAGTCCTGGAAATAATAAAGCAGCAAATAACAGCAGTGTCAAAGAAGATTAGCAGATACGAAGCCAGAATTACACAACACAGGCAGAATCTCCAATTCCAGTCGAATCGGAAACGTTTCTACCAAAGCATAGAAGGAGAAACTGCAAGAAATGTAGAAACACCAAATAAAGAAGAAACAGTGCAATTATGGGAAGAATTATGGGACAATCCAATAGATTATAATAAAAAAGCAGGCTGGTTAAAAGAGGTCGAAAAATGTAACCAACAATTGCAAGATCTTATAATAACACTAGAATTAATAAGTGAAAGAGCAAAGAAAATTAAAAATTGGACTGCACCAGGCGACGATCAACTGCATGGCTTTTGGCTTAAACACCTAACAAGCCTTCATAAACAACTATCAAAACAGTTCAATCACATTTTGCAAGGAGGTGATATTGAACAATGGTTAACAACTGGGAAAACCAATCTCATAATGAAAGACCCCGCAAAAGGTGCAGTTCCAAGTAATTATAGACCGATAACCTGCCTGCCAACCATGTTCAAATTATTAACTGGAATAATAGCAAATGAAGTAATGCAACACTTATTAACTAATAAGCAGCTTCCAGTTGAACAGAAAAGAAATTGCCTGAACACCAGAGGCACAAAAGACCAGCTGCTGATTGACAAAATGATTTTAGAAAATTGCAAAAGAAGAAAAACAAATCTAAGTGTTGCATGGATTGACTACAAGAAGGCCTTTGACTAATTGCCTCATACATGGATACTAAAATGTTTAGAAACAATTGGTGTCAGAAAAAACCATACAGAAATTTATTTAAAAAGCAATGAGCATGTGGAGTACACAGTTAACAATCAATGGCAAGACACTTGGACAGGTTAGCATTAGAAGAGGCATTTTCCAAGGGGACTCACTATCCCCTCTGTTGTTTGTAATCGCTATGACTCCACTTTCACAAATACTAAACAAAATTGGCCTCGGATACCAAACATCTAAAATATCAAGTAAAATAAACCATCTGCTGTACATGAACGATCTGAAGTTGTATGGAAAGTCCCAATCAGAAATTGAATCACTGCTAAAAACTGTCCGTATATTCAGTAGCGATATAGCAATGGAGTTTGGAATAGACAAGTGTGGTGCATTAATGATGAAGAGAGGAAAAATAACAAAAACAGGAGGAATAGAACTGCCCAATGGAAGCAACATCAAGGACCTGGAAGAGAAAGAACGTTACAAATACTTGGGCATTCTCCAGGCTGATAACATTGCACACACTGAAGTTAAAAGAAAAATAGGAAGTGAATACATCAGGAGAGTTGTATTAGAGTTGGAAAAATCCTAAAGTCCAAACTCAATGGTGGGAACACCATACAAACCATAAACACCTGGGCTATACCTATTGTCAGATACAGTGCCGGAATAATAGACTGGACCCAGGCAGAGCTAGTGACTCTAGATCGTGAGACCAGGAAAATAATGACCATCAATCATGCTCTGCACCCCCGCAGTGATGTCGATAGGCTATACCTCCATTGCAGCTCAGGTGGAAGAGGAATGCTGCAAGTCCATCAAACAGTAGAGGAGGAAAAAAGAGGCCTTGAAGAATATATAAAGGACAGTGAAGAAGATGTACTTCAAATGGTCAATAACAAGAAACTATTCAACACCAATAAAACAAAGCAGGCCTACAAGAAAGAACAAGTCAAGAACCGAGCAGGAAAAGGGCAAAATAAGCCATTGCATGGTCAATATTTGCACAATATAACCGAAAAATCAAACATCACCAAGACCTGGCAATGGCTTAAGAATGGCAACTTGAAGAAAGAAACAGAGGGTTTAATCCTGGCTGCACAAGAACAGGCACTAAGAATAAATGCAATAAGAGCTGAAGTAGAAAAACCAACCACAAACAGCAAGTGCCGCCTTTGTCAAGAAGCAGATGAAACAGTGGACCACCTAATCAGCTGCTGTAAAAAGATCACACAGACTGACTACAAACAAAGGCATGACAAGGTAGCAGGGATGATACACTGGAACATCTGCAAAAAATACAAGCTACCTGTAGCCAAACATTGGTGGGACCATAAAATTGAAAAAGTGGTAGGAAATGAAGATGCAAAAATATTATGGGACTTCCGACTACATACAGACAAACATCTGCCACACAATACACCAGATATAACTGTAGTCAAGAAGAAAGAAAAACAAGTCAAAATAATTGACATAGCAATACCAGGGGATAACAGAATAGAAGAAAAAGAAATAGAAAAAAATCACAAAATACAAAGATCTACAAATTGAAATTGAAAGGCTGTGGCAGAAGAAGACCCAAATAATCCCATTAGTAACTGGCGCCCGAGGTTCAATTCTAAAACAACTTGAAGAACACCTCAACACCATAGGGGCCACAGAAATCACCATCAGCCAATTACAAAAAACAACTTTACTGGGAACAGCTTATATTTTGCGATGATATCTATAATAAATAATAACAATGATATTGATAATAAAATTCAGCTATCCCAGGTCCTTGGGAAGGACTCAATGTCTGAATAAAACAAACCAGTCAATAACACCTGTCTGTGTAAACAAGAAATTATTATTATTATTATTATTATTATTATTGTAATTTATTCCAATCATGTATCCCCAATAATTAGCTTCCTCATAATTTCCCTCCAA
The DNA here is from genome assembly GCF_027244095.1 of Hemicordylus capensis. Taxonomy (NCBI): domain Eukaryota; kingdom Metazoa; phylum Chordata; class Lepidosauria; order Squamata; family Cordylidae; genus Hemicordylus; species Hemicordylus capensis. The sequence continues at coordinate 290,375,701 of NC_069658.1, read as the reverse complement.
AATTCATTCTTCCAAGAGAAATTAATTAACTGTTTCAAACATTAATTCTCCCCATATTGAATAAATAAATTTTTTCTATTTTCAACCAGGTAGAACAATTCAAAAATTCATTATCCCCAGATTTATCTTAAATTATTTTTCTCTGCTCCCTCCAAACTTTGTTTCCAGGGGGAGGGGGAGAAAAAAAACACTTTTCCCCATTCCTCCAAATCACTAAAAATCCCAATTTTAATTCTTGTACGTCTTCCGTTCAGCTAGATTCTGTTATGCCTATCTCTCCACTTTCAGCCTAAAGAGATAGGTCTTTGCATATAAAAGCATAGGTGCTCTCTCAAAAAGGAAATATGACAATTTACATTCATCCCTATTTGAGGAGCTATCATTTTTGTATGTTTTTGCTAATGAGGTGCAATGAAGCAGCCACTTCTGGCTGTGGACTAATGGAGTGTGCAGTAGGGATGCCCAACTAATGGAGTGTACAGTAGGGATGCCCAACACTCCTTCAACACTAACCATCTGCCTCATTGCTGTCCAACAGCAGTGGAAGCCTCCCCTGCCCTGTAGTGGTAGTGTCTATCCCCACTCCAGCTGCTGCAGTGTGCTGCCCCTCTTCCTCCTCCTACTGCCTGTCCTTTGAAAAGGCAGGAGGTAGGATGACCCAGGAGGAAGAGAAAGAAGGGAAGTGGCTACTACCACCACGGAAGAGCAACCACCACTGCCTGCAGGTGTGTACAACCCAAGCCACACCCCCTGTGTCTGATGTCAGATGGAAGCGGATGGGGCCAGTGTTGAGGAAGGGGCCCATCAATCCCAGCTTGAACTTTCCTTCCCCATTCAGTAGTTCATGGAATCGTTGAATGGGAACTCCTTTCTCTGCCTTTTTGGGGAGGCAGGGAAAGGAGCACCATGTCAGCAATTTCACGAACTGCTGAATGGGGAAGGGAAGTTCTGCTGGGGCTGATGGGCCCCATCCTCAACACTGGACCCGCCCGCTTCCATCTGACCATGCATCCATAGTTGCTTACTTCCTTTTGAGTCACTCCTGTGCTGTTTTCTGCAAGGACTGCAAACTTGCAAAGACCAAAGCAACAGTCTTGCAATCAAAAGAAAAAGACAAAGAAATACACAATCATAGCCAGAAAGACAACCATAGATAAAGAAAGTTGCTTGATAAAGAGACTAGGCATGAAAATAACCTGTCCTTAGCAGTGAAGTATGGGTAACGGATGTTGCTTTTGTTTCCATTGTTAACTTTCATGGACCCAAACCTTTAGCAAAAAAACATTAAAAACAAACTTTTCAGCTCATCCTCCTTTGAACTCAAGAAAGCAGATCCACTTCATAAATGAAGTCTTTCTCTCTAGGTTATTACTATTTGCATTTGAATAAAAAGCCATTCAAAATCAAATAAACGCTTCAAGGTCGAAAGTCTTTTAATAGGAACTAAAGCCTACAAGGGGAATTTAAGCAATTACTCTAAACCAAAGCCGCCCTCAGTTCAAACATACCACCACGTCTAAATTATTAACAATAAAATCCCATGTTCTGTAACAATAGCAAATATAGCAATTTTAAAACATAATATTTATGTAGGTCCAGGTTTACTGATTGAAAATTATTAATATTTTTACAGACCAAAACAGATACTATTTTTAAAAGTCAGAAGTTAGAAGGTTTATTCATAGAGTAAAGACGAAGACAGAATCCTAATCTCTGAAAAAAATTATTACCACACTAAGATTTTGAGAATTATATATTAATATTATAGCTGGAGTTGAACTCCTCAACTTGAGGCCGCATATGAAAATCACTTCAAAAGGCTAGCAGATGTTTTCTGTATAGTAATATACCACAAAACAAAGAATATAAGTGGTAAAAGTGTTTGAAAAACCAGAGATAAGTTCCCTAACTTTTTTTTTAAGTGGATTGTAGAATCGCTTGGAATTGTTCAAAAATACAATAGTATTTAAGTGGTGATGGGCTTAAGTAGTTAAACTGCTTTTCATGTCATTGCATGATCATAAGAACAGCCCTGCTGTATCAGGCCCAAGGCTTGTCTAGTCCAGCATCCTCCATCCTGTATCACACAGTGGCCCACCAGATGCCTCTGGGAAGGCCATAGGCAAGTGCTGTGAGCATGGCCTCTCATCTGCTGTTGTTCCTATTCAACTGGTATTTAGAAGCATCTTGCCTCTTAGGCTGGAGGTGGTGTATGGCCCTCCAACTAGTAGCCATTGATAGGCTTGTCCTCCATTCAGGCTGGTGGTTGTCACATCCTGTGGCAGAGAATTCCACAAGTTGATTATGCATTGTGTGAAAAAATAATTCCTTTTGTCAGGCCTAAATTTTTTGGCAATTGGTTTCATGAGATGACCACTGGTTCTAGAGTTGTGAAAGAGGGAGAAGCCCTCAGTCATCTTTTTTCTAAGCTAAAAAAGCCCAGGTGTTGTAGCCTGGCTTCATAAGGAAAGTGGTCTAGGTCCCTGATCATCTTGGTTGCCCTCTTCTTCACCTTCTCCTATAATGTTCTATAATGCTCCTTTTGAGGTTTGGTGACCAGAACTGTACACAATATTCCAAATGTGGCCACACCATAGATTTGTATAAGGGCATTATGATCTTAGCAGTTTTATTCTCAGTCCCCTTCATAACGATTCCAAGCATGGAATTTGGTCTTTTTCACAGCTGCCACACATTGAGTTGACACTTTCAATGAGCCGTCCACTATGATCACAAGATCTCTCACCTGGTCAGTCACCGATAGCTCAGGCCCCATCAGCATACATGTAGAGTTGAACTTTTTTGCCCCAATATGTATTATTTTACACTTGCTAACATTGACTGCATCTGCCATTTTATTGCCCACTCCCCCAGTTTGGAGAGATCCTTCTGGAGTTCCTCGCGATCCTTTGTGGATTTCAGGACCCTAAATGAGTTGATTGGTTGGTGGTGCTATGCGCATATTTACTTCCAAACAGTTCTCTTTAGACTTCTTTATTTGCACAACAAATAAAATCATCCACCAGATGTTACCTGTTAAAAAGCAATACAGTTTCAGTGTTAAAAAAAAATCCCACCATCCAATTGCTAAATACAGTTGCTAAATCCAGACTATCTGAACAATTCTTAAATTCATTCCCATGAGATAAGAAATAGGTGGGGTAGAAAGAGCTGTGTTTAACTGCTTCAGAGAGAGAGAGAGAGAGAGAGAGAGAGAGAGAGAGAGAGAGAGTGCCGACACGTCAGTGTTGACTCTTAGTGACCACATATATAGATTCTCTCCAGGATGATCTGTCTTCAACTTGGCCTTTAAGGTCTCTCAATGGTGCATTCATTGCTGTCATAATCAAATCCATCCGCCTTGCTGCTGGTCATCCTCTTCTCTCTCCTTCAACTTTCCCCAACATTATGGACTTCTCAAGGGAGCTGGGTTTTCACATCAAGTGTCTGAAGTATTCTACATTGTTGTTTTTAGTTTGGATTGTATTTGTTGTTGTCATTTATGTACTGCTGTCCAAAAAAACATTCCCAGTGGAATTTATTTCTTACATCACAAAAGAAATAAGAAAATGGTTCCCTGTTCCAAAGAGGTTCACAATCTAATTTTCTTGGGGGTGGGTGGGGTGGGGAGACACCAGCAGTGGCCACGGAAGTGATGTGATGCTAACTGAATAGGGACAGTTGCTCTCCCCCTCCGGAATATAAAAGATCCACCATTATTTTTGTTGTTGGGTTTAACAGTTTTTGTAGCTCATTTCAGTTACCTTCAGCGCAAGGAAATATAGACAGAAGCACAAAATATAAACAGAAGAACAAAATATAAAATATTCAGAATTACATAAATAAATCAGACATGGAAGCCATTCCAAGCATTGTTGCCCCATGTCAGCACACTGACTACAAACAAGCCCAGCAAAACTGGGTGACCACTGCTTTAATGGAAGGATCTGATTGAAATAAATACATTCATCTGAAGCTGACTACAGAAGACCTTCAAAGTTGGTTAAAATCGGCTGTATAGTTGGTGCCAGATACCAACTAAATAGCATCTGCTCATGTATTCCAAGAGAAGCCGTATTTGAATTGGTCTAAGAAGTTAAGCAAAAAACGTTAAGAATAGGGATCTGTGAAACGTTTCGGATACAAAACGTTTTGTACCCAAAACAGCCTGTTTCACGTGTTTTGTAGACAAAACAAAACACCCATTTTCCAGATCCAAAAGTTTTGTATACAAAACAAAACGTCCCTGTTTCGGCTACAAAACATTTTGTTGTTTCGGACCTCCATTTTGTGGTGATCTTTGAGTCAGTCTCCATTTTGTGTTTGACATCTCTTTGAATTTCCCACCCTTCCAGCCTTCTGATCAGTGACCTAAATCATGGGCTGACCTGCTGACAATTCCCTCCTTGTTCCCCATTGGCTCTTTTGCTTCTTCCCACTCTTTACTGACCCCACATTGGCCAGGGGAAGGGTTGCTAACCCATGGGGTGCTGGGTTCTGTTGTTTCTGTGGTGTTCTGAGTGTAGATTCTCTTGTAGCATATGTGAGTGAATTCTTGTTTTTCACTGAAAATCTCATATACTACCAGAGAATCTACAACGAACACCTCAGAAACACAAAACCCAGTACCCCAAGGGCTTGTGGGTATGGAGGTGGTTGGCACCCTATGTGCACTACACAACCCCTCGCTCTGGGCAACCCCAGTGCCCCGCAAGTGGAATTATGGTGCTGCTGAAACCTCCATTATTCCCTATGGGAGAAATCTTTAAAGACACATAAACTTCAGCAATTCACAAAAGATCAGCCCTTTGCCCAATGGAGAGGAGAACTGGTCTTGTGGTTGAGCATGACTTGTCTCCATAGCTAATCAGGATCTGCCCTGGTTGCATATGAATGGGAGACTTGATGTGTGAGCACTGCAAGCTATTCCCCTCAGGGGATGAAGCTTTAGCCAAACAGCAACATCTTCACACTAATCTCTTAAAGAAGAAAAAGCTTTCTCATACAAGTTATCTGTGGAATGAGCTGAGTTTAGTCATTATGGTTTCATATGGACACCAGGAAGTTTGAACAATAGCAGATACTCAAATTATTCCTGTTGTATGGATACAGCACTTCCATACTTTTTTGGGAGGTGGGGATTTGGGTAATGTTCAAATCTTTGAAGGGCCCAGTTGCTAGATGATATGCTGTACATGAATGGCCTCCTGTGGCACTGGAAGAAAGAAAGAGGATTATTGGATCGTTAGCCAGTACTAAGGCAACTGGAGAAGACATACTTCCTCCAGAATTGTTTAGACATAATTTGGACTGATAAGCCCCAGTTCTAGCTACCTTGTTCGTAACAGCAAAACCAGCATACCGCCACTGGGTTGAAAAACAATGGCAAACATTCCATGCAGGAACTCAGCCCATCAATTTGGAATAGAACAAAAATGTCCATCAGTGGCAGCCAGTCATGGTGGAGCAGGGGAGGCAGAAAATGAGCTGCAGGTGTGGCTCATTCACACTCCCTGTCTCCTTCTTGCCACAGCCAGCTGCCTCCCTCCCTCCCTCTCACCTGAACTCACCACAGCTTTAATTCCAGGCATGTGGACTGCACATTCACCTGGCTGGGGAACCAGGTGAATGTTCAGCCTGCCTGCCTGGGGATAAAGGTGCCGCAGGGCAAAGCAAGAGGGAGGGAGGGAGCAAGGTGGGGCAAGAAGTGGGTTGGGGAGTGCAAACATTTTCCACCACCCCGCTCAACCCCTACTGGCCACCACTGGTATCCCTAAGGTTTAAAATGCATTTTTTTCTCCATAGCCTAAAACAGTTTCTGAACATTAGTATGACATACACCACCTTGTTAACATATCAGGTAAATAAGAGCAGACTAGCTACCAGAAAGCAAACAACACTAGCTTACAAATGCACTGTGCAAATTGCCATGAAAAGTAAAAGCATCCAAACTGACCTTCACATTGTGGTTGGTCATTTTTGGTCTTTGTATCTCTATTTTATCAGAATTAGCTTTCCCTTCCCTGGCTCGTACTCATAATGCTTTTCCAAGTTAGTGCTTTTTTGGCATTCAACTCACCATAATTACCTGATTCACCAAGAGACCAACAATTTCACTGGCTAAGACAGAAGCAATTTCACACTAATGAGTCCCAAAAAGCAGGAGAGAAAATGCCCACGTGTCCCTATGATTGCCATATCAGTCATTGGCAGCACAATTTTAGAGTCCCCTGGCAAGCATCTATTAGTATTGCTGTGACATTTGGCTGCTGTGCCCGTCTTACAAAATAGATGCAAAGCTTTCTTTCCCCTATACAATCTATCCCATGCCCTGCATGTGCTACATTATGAAAAACCAGTGTGTGACAAAACACTTCTGAGAAATTCCTACTGCAATGCCAAAATATCATTCTTTTATGTTAACAGCAGCCATAGCTACATGTGCATATGAAACTGCCTTGTATTTGGACCTGGGGACTTCTAGATGCAATGCATGCATACCTGCCAACATGTCTCTATTTTCCCATTCAGCTGAATGGGAAAATAGGGATATGTTGGCAGGTATGTGCATGTGCTAACGCATTCCACAGTACTCACTTTCCAGTATACGCAAGGCAGCAAGGAGAGGTATTCCTGTGACAGTGCCTAGGGGGGATTCCCTTGTCAGATGGGCATCTAAGCGCCCATCTCTGTGTCTCATCCGGCTCCACATTTGCTCCCTTAACCTCAGCTACAAGCCAGGCTTGGGAGCAGGGTTAGGCTGGGCAGGAACGCCAAAATCCGCACAGATCCCAGCACTCCACACAAGCAGCCTAGCCTAGAACCAGATAGATCTTATCAAGAAGGAAAGAGTAAGATGGAACCAGAGGGATCCAATCAAGAAAGGGAGACTGAAATAGAGTAAGAAGTGAGATGCTCAAGCAGAAATAATAAAGGGATCCCATCTAAAAGGATTGTCACTGGCAGCCAGAGAAAGTGGGGTGGGGGATGTCAGAGCCTACAGATTGGCACAGAATCGAAGGCATGCCAGATTCAGAGACAGATAAATTGTTGCAATCAGGAAGAGAAAAGATTGCATTATACCTTAGAACAAAACGTGGGACTTGGAATTCAAGAATGAGACAATGAGAAGGGGAATGCTGGGAATTTGCCATAGACATTTAGGCTATTCTCATGACCAGCAAGAATTGGGCTAGGAGAGCCTAGCCCGATTTTTGCTGGTTGTGTAAACCACTGGGCTCGCAGGCTAGCCCGCTGGTTTACAAGCAGGTAACCCACTTGAGAAGCCCTCTCCTTAGCCCAGGTTAGCAGAGCAAATGGGGTTTCCGGATTGTGTGTTGCTGCAGCGCGGCTCCATGCCACGGCAACTCACAAGGAGACCCCCAACTGGGAGGCTAAAAAGCAGCCTCCCGGCTCAGGAGTCTTTCCAGCATGCTCTGCACACTTGCTCAGAGCATGCTGGAACTTTCGGGGGCCGTGCAGTCCCCGAACTCCCAAGTCCCTGCTGGCTCCATAATGGAGCCGGCAGTCATGTGGGTGGCTGATCCGGCTGCCCAGGGCAGACTGGATGATCGTCTGCAGGGAGAGCAGGCTAAGCCCGCTCTCCCCACTAACCCCGATATAGCAGGTCTCACCAATTGTGAGACTTGCCTCACTGTCTCAGTTCTTTGTATAGGGCATGCTTCTCTATATCAAGGTCTCTACGTACTGGCTTGTGGGTAGAGTCCTGTCTTTGTTTGTTTTGGTCCATTCCTTACCTGCTGCCTTGAATTCAAACTGAGAAGTTCTTCAACTGTTAGTTTATTGTGGTTTTTTTTTCTTAACCTATTCCTTAGTTAGTAATAAATATCAAATTCTTGTTTCTCAGTTAAAGTTGCTTCCTGTTCAATTACTTATAGAGGATAAGCAATTTCTCTGCAACAATTCCACAAAATATTCACTTACGAAATCTGGGTAGTGTCAGTGAGATTCAAATTTGAGTCTGCACCAGACATCCAGAATCAGTGCTGCCCCATGCAGGGCTCTGACATCGTCAGTATTCTACAGTACAGCTATAATGAATAAATGTTTGCTTTGGCTAACCTGTTGAACTAAGATTTATTAGACTACAAATAAATATTGGATTTATTGGAGTACAAATTGGGATAGACTGGATTTTGGGGGGGTGTAGATTTATTGGACTCTAGATGATGATGATGATGATGATGATGATGATGATGATGATGATGATATTTTAACTAAACACTACCAATCTACAGTACTATACAGTACAAGAACAATAATAATTTAACTAAACACTGCTTATCTACAGTAAAGAGTTAACAAAATAGAGAGGAGAGCTGGTCTTGTGGTAACAAGCATGACTTGTCCCCTTAGCTAAACACAGTCTGCCCTGGTTGCATCTGAATGGGAGACTAGAAGTGTGATCACTGTAAGATATTCCCCTCAGGGATGGAGCCACTCTGGGAAGAGCATCAGAAGGTTCCAAGTTCCCTCCCTGGCTTCTCCAAGATAGGGCTAAGAGAGATTCCTGCCTGCATCCTTGGAGAAGCCTCTGCCAGTCTGTGAAGACAATACTGAGCTAGATAGACCAATGGTCTGACTCAGTATATGGCAGCTTCCTATGTTCCTAAAATCAAAAGAACCTAGCGTACCCTGAGAAATTAAGATCTTCTGTTATCTACTCACTCGCTACTGCTTATAGGAAGGGTTTTTTCCTGTATCATCCATGATACAGTAACATCAATCAGCTAGCTATCTGCAAAAAGAAAACAATAGGCCATAGCACTCAAACAATACCTTTCTCAAGGTCTCTTAGAGCTGTTTGGTAGTCTTGGAACATTTGTGCTTAACAGAGTTATCCTGTGAGTCATTCTTCAAGAGATGCCTTCCAATAGTACCATAGTGGCACACTAAAAGACTATTCACACACACACACACACACGTGCAAAACCAGGCTAAGGAAGCCCAGCTCAGTTTTGCACACGTGTCTACTGCCTGATCCCAGTGGCACTACAACGGCAAGCCCGCCTATGAAGTCTCCCTTTAAAACGAGGTTAAGGGAGTGAGCACTCATTTTTATGACTGTCTGTCAGCCGTGGTTGCAAGCAGCCACAACTAGCAGACTCAGGGAGGGGAGGGGGTCCCTATAATGCACTGTGCACTCACGTGGTGCATTAATGGAGCTCCGGGGGGCAGGGAGACACAGAGCAGCACCCCTACACCCTGACCCTCTGAGCTGCCAGTAGCAGCCAGTGATCGTCTGGGCAGGCGATCCACCCACACAGGGAAGGTGGAATGATCGTCTGCAGGGAGGTAAGCTCTTTAGGGCTTCCACCCCACAAACCCTGTAGCCCTTCCTCACTGCTTGTGCGAAAGGGCTCTATGTGTCTTTGCTTGCTAAGCTGGGGCAACCTCAGTAAGAAGAGGAGCCAGGTCACTAACACCTCTCACATGATCGCAGTCTTGTATCATGACCAGAGTGCCATGGGAAGGACAAAAGTGCAGCATCTCCTAAGCCACTAAAGCAACATCAGAAGGAACCTAAAAAATCGCATGTGTTGCTGTGAAATGAAGCTTTGGTTCTTTATTTGTTTTTATATTTTTCATTATTTTTCTGGAATTATCCACTAGGAAATCCACAAAGGATTTCCCCAAAGAATCTTATCATTAGAAGACTACACATCTTGCATGCAGAAGGCCCCAGGTTTGATCCCTGGCATCCCCACCATTGAAATCCTGGAGAACCGTGGCCAGTCGGTATAGACAACAATGAATTAGATCAGGCATCCCCAAACTGCGGCTCTCCAGACATTGCTGAACTACAACTTCCAGCATACCCAGCCACAAAAAATTGTGTCTAGGGATGCTCGGAGTTGTAGTTCAGCAACATCTGGAGGGCCGCAGTTTGGAGATGCCTGAATTAGATGGACCAATAGTCTGACTTTGTATAAGGGATGTTCATATTTCAGAAAATGGTTGGGAAAGAAATTCTTCTTAGGAAGCAATTGTTGGTGTCTGAATAAGAAGCACCATGTTTCAGGCCACATGAAGTAGGATGATTAGCTCAGTAAATAACAGTTATATGGATTTAAATAACGTGCTAGCATTATATATCTGCACATATCCATATCTACATTCAGTTGTGGCTCTGCAAAGTCAGATTTTTTGAAAGCCTTTTATTAATGCCACTCATTAACGGGGGGGGGGATAATTACTATTTGGCAGCATTTCAATGAATAAATCATAACTAATAACCATGGGAAAGTAATCTGCTTGGGGCTATAGGTACAATGTTTTTGAAACAAAGAATAACAGACCTTGAAAGGTATGTAAGAAAAAAATGCTTCAGATGCTCCTTGGCTTTTTGGGACAGGAAGAATGTTCTATTTCTGAATATTTTATTAAAAAGCTGCATGAATTACAAGTTGAGTCACTTCTTTAGGCTACTTTTTATAAAATATAAATGATCACAAAATTAGAACTTTTCTAACTCAGATTTATAACAACATACAGTCTGAGGGCTCATCAGCTTCCAGTACATTCACTTTTATATTGCCTGCAAATGCTTATTAGAATTTTTAAAATTCCAGTTTTATTCACAAATCAAAATCTGTTTCTAGTTCTTGCGATTTTGGAGTTATGCAAAAAATGGAATGAACTGTGAATGCTGAAAAGTCAAGGGAAAGGAATCTCAAATATATTAGGCTTGAGCCCGAAACGTTTCGGAGGCCATTATAAAGGCCTTCGAAACGCTTCGGCTCGGGGGGGAGGGGTCTTTCGGCGCCGGTGGGGGTGGTACTTTAAGGGTGGGAGAGGGTGTACTCACCCCTCCTGCCGGATTTTTCCCACCTGCGCTCCGTTATTTGTAAGCCCCTCAGGGCAGCAGAGTTCCTCCCTGCTGCCCCGTTTTCCTCATCGGCCGGAAGTGGCCAGAAGTAGCGACCATGTCTGAGCCCGTTGCGTGCGCGAGCCCTCATCTGCCATGCACGTGCACGATGGGCGACTGTGCAGTCGCTACTTCCAGCCACTTCCGGCTGATGAGAGAAACAGGGCGGCAGGGGAAAACGCTGCTGCCTTGAGGGGCTTACAAATAATGGAGCGCCAGTTGGGGGGAATGTGGCAGGAGGGGTGAGTACACCCGCCCCCACCCTTAAAGTACCACCCCCGCTGGCACCGAATACATTTCAGGCACATCCCTAAAATATACTACCTTAAAATATTCTGATTTCTAGGTTTGTGTCAAGGTTTTTGAAAGGTGCCCAAAGCATTGGTTATTCACATTTGATTGCACTTATTGCTAAGAATAAAAAGCTATGTGAAGTTTTCAGTGGATATTTAGCTTAAATGGTATTTGATCCAAATATTACTGTGATTACTACTATTATTATTTATATCCTGCTTCTCAACAAAATCCGCTGTCCTATGGACAAATATTTGGATGACTAAATATTTAGATCTGAATATCTGAAATACCAATGCAGGAGCAGGAGAGGCGATCCAAATACTGAACAGTATATGCACCAAATAGGGACATCGGAAGCTGCCTTATCCCAAGCCAGACTATTGGTCCATCTAGCTCAGTATTGTCTACACTGACTGGCAGAAACTTCTGCAAGGCTTGAGGCAGGAATCTTTCATAGTCCTACCTGGGACTGAACTTGGGGTCTTTTGCAGGTAAAGCAGATGCTCCTCCACTGAGCTACAGCCCCATACCAAATCCAAATGCTGCATTGAGTAGTTGTCTATTCATATAGGCCTAGCAAAATCATTTGGCATATAGCATAGCCTTCCACTGCCAGAAAGAGGGCTGAGGAGTGCTGCAGATGTGCAAGAAGGTTCCAGAATCCCTGCACTGAAGGCTTCTTTGCACAGCACTCCAGACATGGAAAAGGAGGGGAAAGTGATTTTTTAATCTCTCCTCTACTCCAAAGCCCTTTACACAAGTATAAATCTGTTCCTGGGGGCTGTGCAATCCCCAGGAACAGATTTATACTAATGTAAAGGGCTTATGGAGGGAAGGGAGACACAAAAATCACTCCCCCTCCCCCACCTTGTCCAGAGCATAGACAATTCAGGAAAAGCCCAGCCTATCTTGCCAAAACTAATTTGTGGCCATAGTCTGTGAAAGAAGCAATACGATGCTCTTTACAGATTCATAAATATCATTCACGCTGGCATTCTCTTTATAGCCATTGCAACAGCTATTATTTTACCAGTAACCCCACCCAAATGGTTCTTGCTAATTTTTTATGTGTTTGTTTTGGAGAGCAGATGATAGTTGAGAGAGTTTGGCTTGGATTCTAAGTGTACCCACATTTATAGTTAACTAAATTATTTTCCACAGCTTCTCATCTCATCTCCATAGGAGATGATTCCAAACTAAGTAACGTAATTATCGGGGCGGGGAGGTGTGTGTGTGTGAAATATTGAGACATTGGGAGTGAACAGAGAGTCATATAAAAATACTGCACAATACAACTGCATTTCTGTCGGGAATCCAAGGAGAGCAAGTCAAGTAAGATGAACACAGCAAGCCAGTGAATAGCCGGAACAGTTGTCCTTATACAAAATTCAGATGCTATTCCCTCATGCCAGTACCAAACAAATTGCACCATCTGGTCAACAAGATAAAAGTCTTCTAACAAGAACCTTGCTGATTAGAAATTCCCAGCTATAAAAGAAATACTCGTGCAAGCAGGCTGTAACTTTGTCTTCTATCAAGAAGAATTGGATGCATGCAACCTGAAGTAGAAGTGACCACCTCTGGCATCCCAAGTCAACCCCAAACTGTGATGCAGAGGGAAATCTTTTTGTAGATTAATCAACCTAGGGCAAAACAACAAGGAACTAATCTTGAACCATGCCTCCACTTGCAGTTCAGCCAAAATGACAGTGAGAATCTATCCGAATTTCTCCAAAATACATGCTGTAAGACAGAAGCCATCTCAGTTACCCAATGGCACTCACCATCAACATTTTTATTCTGGAGATATGCTTGAGAGTAACACAACAGTTGATCAGACACCATCATTGTTTATAACTGAATTGTAAATTAAAAAAAAAAGTGCAGAATTTTGTTTTTTATTATTGGGATTATTGGAAAAGGATACCAACACAACATTGAAAATGCATAATCTGTAAACTCTTATTTTAATTCTTATTTTAAATTTCAAACAAGATCTCATATTTGTTCCTTAATATACACTCACATCACCTTCATGAGAACAATCCTACAGATACTGGGCTAACAAATGGGATTTTTCCGTAACAAAGGGATCATTTGAAAGAGAGGTTCTTACATATTCTAATACGTGAAGTATGGCTTCCTGATCATCAGACACCTCCCCACTGAGCTCAGACATCTTATCGAAAGAGTTTTGTTGGCCTAGTAAAAAATTACCCAAATCATGTGGTACTTTGTCTTGACACATGGTCAAATGGCCACCATGTGATTGCTTGAACATATCTGGCCTTAGAACGGAACCAGAAAATGGTAGATTAAAATGGACTAAAAAGCTAAGGAAGGTTTGCTTCAAGATCAGGAGTTAGATGTGCCAGTGTACCCTCAAAACAATGGATAAAAATGGAGAATAACAATGTTTTCTATTATTACTATTCCACCAGCTTTTAAGAAATGTGGAGAAACCATCTGAGGAAATTTCCTCCTCAAGAGTAACCTTGAAATTCTCTTTGAATTTAAGTTTCTCCTGGGAAAGTGTCCTGAAATAATCTTCAAATTTCTTCAGACAAGTTCCCCCTAGTTTTAGCTACCACTGTCATAAATGATATAATTAGATGAATTAGCAGTTCAGAGGTAGAAGCCATGATATAGGCAGGTTTTGACACCACAACAACTGAGTGTCCTGATTCACACAATCATCAACAGCAGGGTAGAATCTGGGCTACCTCATATTTGCATGATAGTGGGAACTCACAGAAATCCCTGCAGCCCAGGTTGCTCAATCAGGGTGACCCAGCTTTCCTAACCCGCTCTTAACCAAGGTAGGAGGAGAGGAAAGTGCTCCTACCTTGAGTCTCTGGTCATGTAAATGCACTCATCTATTCTACCCAGCCACCAGGACTTAGCAGGCACTCTCTCACATTGCAATGATAGAGAGTTGTGGCTACAGTCGTTGTCATCCATAGATGTGGCACTCTACAAAGCACACTCTGTGATCCTAAAGCTGGAGCAGCTTCAGCAGGGCTGGGTCCACTTCCTGCTTCTTTGTGGCCTATCAAAGGGCAGCAAGCTATACAATCTGCTGGCAGTGCAAAGAATGCTGGGAAGGCATGCAATAGCAATAGCAATAGCAATAGCAATAGCACTTACATTTATATACCGCTCTATAGCCGGAGCTCTCTAAGCGGTTTACAATGATTTAGCATATTGCCCCCAACATTCTGGGTACTCATTTTACCGACCTCGGAAGGATGGAAGGCTGAGTCAACCTTGAGCCCCTGGTCAGGATCGAACTTGTAACCTTCTGGTTACAGGGCGGCAGTTTTTACCACTGCACCACCAGGGGCTCTGGAATGGAATGCCTTGGAGAACATTCAGGGCCCAATTTCAACAATGGACACTGTGCCTGGTTTAGTTATTTGTTTTCTGTGAAGGTGAAATAGTCCAGATCATAGGCAAGAGTAGAAGCCCCAACATCCCCTAAAATTATAACTCAACTATAAGATACTACTGTTTCATAATACAATTTTGTATATTTTATTTACCAAAATGGCAAATAAATTATCTAAGTAATTCGCTAGAAAAGGCAGCCACAAGAGATGACAAGACGTGTTCCTTTCTTCTCCTTCTTCCACCCCAAAATCCCAATCCTAGCACATATTCATTTAGCTCATGGGGGGGGGGGGAGACTAACATTGTTTATTGGCATCAAAAATCTTAAACCAGAAATTCATTATTTAGTTAGACAAGTTAATCTGGAAATTATTTACCTTTTAAATAAGGATCTTATGTGTCATATTTGGATTCAGAGAAAACATATGATTTTAATTATTGCTTTATATGAAGCTTTAATTCCCTAGATTACACTGTAAAAACAAAACATCTACTGGAGAGATTTTCCATTTTTAAAAACCCTCAGAGAAAAATTAATATTCATACACAGCTGTCCATTTAAGTCTAAGCAAGCAATTATCATAGTTTAGCTAATTCCCACTGAGTGGTCTGATTCTTGTACATTTTTAATGCATCTTGACACAGAAAAAGAAAACATAGCACAAGTATAATAAGAATTTAAGTACAGAACAAATCAGTTGTTCTGTCTTTTAAAAAAATGTCCCATCAAAAAACTTTCATCTGGCGCAGTAGCAGCATGTTCCAGGCTTACAACTATAATATAACCACACTAACTTGCTCTCATGACACACACCCCAGACTTCCATGTGTTCTGCACTTGTCTGCACTCAGAGGGCAGTGTCAAACAGAGAGAGAATCACAAATTTCATCCAATGTTAAAATCTGGGGAGGGAGCCCAGTGGCAAAATGATGGTGGTACCTGCACATCTGGGATGGAGTCTAGTGATAAAATATAATCGTGTTAGTCACCTTAGGACTACTGCATGATAAGGTGAAATATACATTTCTATACCAAATAAATAAGGCAAATCTCAAATAAACCACACTTTAACTAATGTGTACAGCTATTATATGTGCTTATAAGTCTCGTGCCACCAATCCACGCACCCATACATGAAATAAGACCAACACAGATCAACCCAACACAGTCCTGATTCCAACTGTGCCACAAGCACAAAGCAAGAATTGAAAGTGCGTTGCTCAAGCAGGTGAGCTGTATAGCAATGTTAACAGTGAATGTAGGTCTCATGAGTATCTGTGCTGAGCTTATATTCTCTCCCCCCGCTCACCTTCCTCTCCCCACACTCTCTCCTGAACTCTTGCTGCTCTGCTTCCACAACCTGGGGCCCTGGCTTGCTACTACCTTCTACTAGTGGATTTCTCCAAATCTAGTAAAACTTCTTACTAAGGTGTCATCAAAACTGCCAACATCGGCAGCAGCATGAGTGCTCTGCATGGCCATCCCAAGTGAGGAGAGCAAGCCAGTTCCTCTCTTCCTGCAGGACATAGGAAGTAGAGGAGAGGGCCACCACATGTCTCTGGGCTGTTTCGACAGCTGCCCTGGAGCATGCAATCAGCCCATCGAATCTCCTGGAGGCAGCAAAGAACCTTGCAGCCTCCTCACAGGCAGTTGCTGCCACCATGGGCCCCAAATGCCACAGTACCTGCAGCAAGCACCTCCTTTGCTGGGCTCTGTGTCTTGCTTGCTCCTCCATGGTGCTCAAGAACATCTCCATCAAGCTCTGGACAACCATTCTGGGTGCTGTGCCACCATGGCAGAACTATTCCTCCCTTGCTGGCAGGGAGGTCAGGTGATTGTGCACGCCCATGTGAGAGCTTAATGATTGCAAACTGCTTGCTTGGGGCATCCAGGAGTAGGGGTGTGCACCGGACCGCGGACCTGCGGCTCGGCACTGGGGTGGGGGGGTCCATTAAGGGCGGGGGGGGCTTTACTCACCCCTCCCGCGCTTTGCTGCTTCAGCGCCATAATTAGTTTAAAAAATGCGCCACAGAATCCCTCGCCGCTCCGGGGCTCCTTCTTGACTTCAAAATCGGGCGGCAGGATACTTCCCTGCCGCCCCCAAAGCCCCCTCAAGCCATTTGAGCTCTTTAAATCTCACCCCGGACCGAGTGCTAAAGCGATGGGGAGCCTTCTGCTGGTGCAGGGAGCCTTCTGCTGGTGCGCACTTCGCAGAAGGCAGGGAAGGGGGCGGGCGGATGGACGGACATCTCCCCGCCGCCCGCCCGAGCGCTTTAGCACTCGGTCCGGGGCGAGATTTAAAGAGCTCAAATGGCTTGAGGGGGCTTTGGGGGCGGCAGGGAAGTATCCTGCCGCCCGATTTTGAAGTCAAGAAGGAGCCCCGGAGCGGCGAGGGATTCTGCGGCGCATTTTTAAAACTAATTATGGCGCCGAAGCAGCAAAGCGCGGGAGGGGTGAGTAAAGCCCCCCCCGCCCTTAATGGACCCCCCCACCCGAACCCTCCCGAACCAAAACCACCCCTTGTCCGGACCGGTTCAGAGGCCAGTAGAATGGCCTCCGAACCGATCCGTGCACACTACTATCCAGGAGGTTGGTGGTGGGTTGGTGTGCCCACCCACCTAACTCATACTGCCAAGAGAACAAAGGGGTGGTGTTCCAAGGAGGGAGAGGACTTCCAAACTTTGTGCCCTGCCCAGGGGATGGTTTTGGCCAGCTGTTTGAGGCACCAGCACACGCTCCTGATTCATGCCCACAAAGTATGTAGGCATGGCCCGTTTATGGCCCTCTTCCTACACACCCTCCTTGGTTCTTTTACAGCTCGGAGCCTTTATGTCTGGATGTGTGTGTGGGGGGGCTCTCTCCCGTATGACCTAAGTTCCCAACCCATGGATTCCTTCCTTGGCAGGGGGGGTCTGTGCAACCTGGGCAGGTAACAAGAGGAAGCCTGCCTGCCTTTTCTATTCCCCCCACCAACTCTCTTTAGGACATTGTGGTATGCCCATGCTTCTTCTGTGGAACCTCCAAGGGGGCCCTTCCAGAACTTAGATGCTGCCATGCTCATGCAGCCCCTCGGAGTATCCGCACCACCACCACCCCTCCAGCATGGACAAGAACTCCCTTGTCCTTTGCCTGCTGGCGATGGATGCATGCGCTGAAAGAAAGAAGTGTTGAAAGCAAATAAAAGCTTTATTCCTAGAAACAGACAAACAACCTCATTGCTAACGTCTAAGAGGAAAACAACAAACTTGGTAGATTTTGAACAAGTGGCTGTGAGCATTGGGCAAGAAGATGTGTGCTGGCTTGACAGCTTGTGGTTTGGGGGTTTACAGACTTGCGTGAGGCCTTCTAAACACAAGGCAAAGCAAGGTGGGGTGTAACTATGCCCACTAGGTGGCAGCCACCCGCTCAGGAGCACATAGACCAAGTGCTAGGGGTGGGCCTACATGATGGTGGAGGATTGGATGGAGGTTTCCTCCAACTCCCCCGTGCTCTGCTCTTGGACAGCAGGAGCTTGTCTCCTCTTCCATCTCCTCCTGTCTCCCCAGTCTTTCCCTTCACCTCACCCAAGCATGAGTGTGACTTTGCTGTGCCCCCTTGAATGGTGGCCTTATTTTTGAGAGGCGAGGAGCATGGCCAATTATATCTGAGTGCATATCTAAGGGCAGCGCATATCTGAATGCCTGGACCCCCTTAGCTACAAGGCTCCTGGTCCAAAGTCTGTGGGACTGCACCAGAGGACCCTTCCCCTGCTTGCCTGGAACCCTGGGGTGCCAGGTGCGGGGGGGGGGGCTTGTGTTGGGGCCATGGGCTCCATATGCACAGGGTTGCTGGCTTGCTGCCTGGACATGCACACTGGACTGACTCCCAGTGGTCCTGAATGTGGACCCATAGGGGGAGGTTTTAAGGGCATATTTGCACAGATGGTAAATGCCCACTCCATGGCACCCATCACTTCCCTCACAGTGCAGTCTGACACCTCTTCATAGGCCTGCACCATCTGAGCTGTGGCCTCTTCAAAGAGGTACCTGTCTTCCTCACGAACCTCCCCTTCTCTCAGGTCCATTTCATGCAGCAGATCACAGGTGGCCTGCTCTCAGCATTTATTAGCACAGACCTAATAACGCAGCATCTCAGCATGCATTATTAGGTCCTTGGTGAGCTGGAGGTGGTTCACACGCCTCATGTTGTGTAGTTGGGCCACGTGCTCTGCATTGGTCATTGGCCTGCTTGGAGTGGGTTCTGGCTGGTCCATGGGCATGGCAGGTCTTTCAGGTTCTTCCTGCACATGTTGTGGCTGGGCAGAATCCTCTCTCACCAGTGATGCTGCAGGGAGGTGGATTGAGAGGGAGAACAGCATTATGGTGTAGCTTGAAGAAATGCTTTGGTATTACCTGCCCCGATGTGCGGGTGTGTCAGAGATCTGCTGCCCCTCCTATCCCATGGGATGGGCCTCATGGCCACGAGACTCCTCCTTTCCCACATGGACTGCAGGTACACAAGATGTTAGGATGGAAGTAGTTGTGCCAGTGTCTGGCCATGGTTTTATTTATTTATTTATTTATTTATTTATTTATTTATTTATTTATTTATTTGATTTCTATACCGCCCTTCCAAAATGGCTCAGGGCGGTTTACAATTAAAACAAACCACTAAAACAATAAAAAGCTAAAACAAATTAAAAACAATATAACAATGATCAACAATTTAAAAACATTTTAAAACAGCAATTAAACAATTCCAGTACTTAAAATCCCCCAAATCGGGTTAGAATTTAAAAACCCTGGAAAGCCAGGCCAAACAAATACGTTTTAAGGGCTCTCCTGAAGGCTAATAAAGAATTCAAATTATGGATTTCCGCAGGGAGCGCATTCCACAGCCAGGTATCTTAGGGTCTCACCCCATTGGGCAGGAAGCTGGGAGAGGTGAGAGCATGTGGCACCCCTTGTGATCAAATGTTGCTTGGCAATGGCATCCTAGCCCCCCCCCCACTAGACTCCATTCAGCTTTTGCACCTGCTTTCCCCCACAGCCATCCATTCCATATTGTAACATGCTTTGGTGGAGGGCAGAAAATGCACCTCACACATGCACCCCCTGCCCCACTCCGGACATGTGCCATATACCCACACAACCCCCAGAACCACAGGACTTTCACTTTCACTTACTACTGTCTACAGGAACCATAGTTCCCCACCCCAACCCCCCCAACCCCAAACACCAACTACCACATCCACCCCGCTACCACCCATTGCAGTACCAATGCCACCGGTTGATGGTGTGGCAGCAGAAGAGGGCTGGGACCACATGGCTGTTTGGAGCCATGGCAGCGAACATTACTACAAACCCTAGGTTCAAATTGGAGTTTGACGAGGCAAACCTTGTCAAACTCTATTATTAACTATTATTAGTTAAATACATAAATAATAAACCGCAAGTAGCTTTAGCTTCAAAACCACATTTACACACTTTTGGATATAATGGAGTTCCAACCTTTGCCCCGTTTAACTCCAGTTTTGTGTTACGTCCAAATGCAGCCAAAAACCAAAGACATTTTTTTGTGCACACTGAATTGAAAATGTGGCTCTGAGAAATAATACTTTAAAAGTTAAATTTAGGTGGCTAAGAATGCTCAGAATTTCTTGCCGAGTAACACCATTTTAACTTCTAGACTGAAACTCAAATATACAATGGAAAGATTTAAATAATTTTTACTGAAGCATGGCAAATTCTCCAAATAACCAGAAACCTATTTGTCTGAAATATAATTGCTTCCAGTCTGAAAGCTTCTTGATTATACAAATGGAAGTATGCATACCTAGATAAGGGTTGACAAAGTACAATCGCTGTGTGATAGTTTAAAGGGTGGGGGGGACTTCATTTGATAACACCTTTGAGAATACTACTTCTAGAACTCAATGGATGTCACCTAATTAAAGGGTCCCTATGAAACTTTTTGACAAGAGGTTCCTAGGCCTCTTTGACAGGAGATTCCCAGGCCCAACACAGCATATCCTCTTCCGTAGGACCGTTTGGGAGAGAGGGTTGCCAAGTTTCATTGTAAATTTTGTTACAGCACTCATTCAAAGATGATGGACAAAAAAGGTAGATGATGTACAAAAGATGATGGAAAAAAGCTTTATATGTAATTATGGTTGGTGTTTTTTTTTAAAAAAAAATGTGAGTTTTACCAGGATAGATTTCCTTTTAGAAAAAAATCATAATCATTGTGATTTTGAGTTTTGAGAATTTGGTACACATTACTGCATTTCTCCACATGATTGCACCCTTAGGTCCACTGCTATGTGAAAAAGAGGTAGTGTGAATCAAGTGAGATATGCTGTGAGCTAGCAGCCATCTCTGTGTCCACAGTTTGTTGGGAAAAGTGAAACCATACTTTTTTTTTTTAAAATGCTTCTTTTCCACAAAAATACTTGTGCCCAGCGTGGTTCATAAAACACAAATGCGATCAGCCACAAATCATTCAGGAAAGATAAAAACCTATCAATTCAACATTTCAGTTATAACCAATATGGCAAATATGTCATAATCTCAGTAAAACAATATAAGCAAAAATTTAAAAATAATCAAGGATACTAATTATATATATAAAATGCAAAACAATATAATCAACAATACATCAAATACAAATACAAATCTCATCATGGCAAGCACACATACAAACAGCAGCTAAACAATAAATTGTTGTTGCCCGGCAACCTGGATGAGTCCCTGCTTAGAGCAGAGATATGCAAATTGCTTTGAAAATGATCCAGTTCAAAGTCAAACTGTTTCGGTTCAAAGGCTCGGGGTCAAGCCGAACAACACCCAGTTCAGCTTGACCCCGGGCCAAAAAACACACACCCTGGCCCATTCAGGGGATTTGCAGACATAAAAACTTTTAGAATTTTTTAAAAAAAACTTTCTCTGAGGTTCTCTGAGGTGGTGGGGGGTCCAGCCTCCCTCCCTTCCAAAACTGGCCTGTTCTAGCCTTTCCCCCGGCATGGTGACCATTTTGGAAGCTGTCGCGCCTGCGCAATGGGGCTCTGCATGGCCTGGGTCATCTCCCCCACCACGTTTGGGAGATTTTTAGAAAAAAAAATTTCCTATATTTTAAAGAAAAGTAATAATAAATAAATATATTTGTGAATCCGCCCCAGACTGGATGGGGGGGTGGGGTCAAGGGGGTGCCAGACCAAACTGGCCCAGTCTGGTTCGGGTCTGATTTGGGCTCAAACCAAACCAGACCAGCCAGTTCTGGGCACACCCCTAGTTCAGAGTCCCTGCTGAAGCACATACCATCTCCCTTCTGTTTGGTTCATACAACAGAATGTGGTTGTGTACATGGATACAGGACTTACAGGACTTATGGAAGAAAGTCAGTGGGAAGGTCAGTGGTGAGCCAGCAGTTGCCTCTCTACTCAAGTGGGCTTCACAGTGTGAGGATTCCTTCTCAGAAGTGGGTCTTATATTCGGTCTACTCTCCCTGCTAGTTGTACAGGGATACCTTTGTTTCATGTTGCGATCATGAGCTAACTGTGTAGAGTCTTGCTACAGTGAGGCAGTGGGCGTGGCTCTAGGGGGAGCTGTACACCTGTTGCACTGGAGAGTGCACTCCTGTGCTTTTTAAAAAATCAAACATTCTTGCTTGTGGATGGCACCATGGGTAACCACCAGAGCAATGCTGGGACTACAATTCTAGCACAGGCAACTTTCCCAGCCCCTTCTTCTTGATGCAGCCTTCTGAGCACCCCAAAAAACCATTCCTGAGGTTAAGCGATGTCATAGTATGTGGCCTGGGGGGCTATAGGGGGAAAGGAGATCCCTGGAAATCATGCAGAGACACCTTCCAGCCAAACCTTGTCTTTTCATTGGCCATGTTCCACAAGGCTTTGCACTGAAATTGGCCCCCACTCCCTCGCTCATCCCTGCAAGGTTAAAGAGCATGTCAGCACAGGGGTGGGGCTTGCAGACACATTCTTGTAGACACTATACTCAGATACAACATCCACCAGTAGAATGATGCCTGAACAGGGCTCTAGGGATTATATAGCTGGACAGGAAAGGGCATATTATTTGGGTGGGCTAATCCAAAGGAACTGCAGCTCAAATTATGACGACATGGCATATTTTCTCCCTCTTTTTCTTTTCTTTCTTCCATTCTTATTGTTCTTAAAGTAAAGTGTGCCATCAAGTCAGTGTCGACTCCTGGCGAACACAGAGCCCTGTGGTTGTCTTTTGGTAGAATACAGGAGGGATTTACCATTGCTTCCTCCCACGCAGTATGAGCTGATGCCTTTCAGCACCTTCCTATATCACTGCTGCCTGATATTGGTGTTTCCCATAGTCTGGGAAACATACCAGCGGGGATTTGTTTATTGTCCTTATGATGCTTTAAAAAACAACAACAACAACCCACAAGCAATGTAGCATTTGGTAAGGGACACCTAATTGTCAGGGCAGACTATTTTCCAAGAACCCCAGAGGTTATCAACATAACACTAAGATCTATACTGTATATTTCAGCAAGGTTTTCACTCAAGCACAGATAAAAGTGAGCTTGTTTCAGAGACTGCAAGAATTTTTCTAAAATCTCTTGGCACATATCAAGGCAGTGCTGATTTTAAATGCTGGGCACCATCCAGCCACTTTTAAGCACTTTTTATCCAATGGATTTAAGTTCCAGTTAAGCATTCACCTACATCTTTCTCCTACATTATGTCATTGTGTCATTTTGAGGTCTGCACATTTCTCTCAGGCTGAGGTGTGTCTAAAACATGAGAAACAGCCCTGAATGGCTGCCAATAAAGCAATGGACAAATGTTTAAGCAATTTAGCCTCATGGAATTCTATGAGCAAATCCAATTTCAATGATCATACATAAGTAGCTTGTGGTTCATAGCACCTGTGATTCAGCAGGGACATGAAATACCTTGCATCCTGAATAAAAACTGTTTGAAAACATAACGATGCATTGTGTAAGGAAATCTGACATTTTGGAAGGTGCATTTTAAAAAAAATCCTAATAGTTTTCAACATAATGAGCTCCGAACAGTCATTTTAACAGTGCATGGTCTTTTGAAGATGCCAAGAGACAGGAGGATTCATCCTCTCTGTAAGACCTGAATCCCAAAACATAAGCCACTATTTCTCCTATTATGCTGTTCTAAGCTTCCCAAAGGAAAAACTGGATGAGTGTTAGACAGACAGAAAGTTAGGGCTCTGGTCCCATATGTCATCTGCAATAAATCTCCTAGTACAAATGGCCCTCATTATCCATGGTCCTGGCACCCACAGTTTCACATTTCCATGGTCGGGCAATGGAGACTGGACCTCATTATTTGCTGATACAAAAATAGTGGAAATTCACCTATTTGCATTTCGCAGGTACAAGACACATCCAATCTGTCTGAAGGGCCTATATCCAGGTTCACTTTTAAAATGAACACAGGCACAATCATACACACAAACACATGTCCGAGTGTACAGATATCTGTACACTTGTACAGCATAATGTCTGAATCGGACTTGTCTGTAGGCTCCTTCAGAAGGCTCACCACAGCTGTGAGCAGCAGGGAGAAGGGAGAGGAAGTCCCACCCGGCCGCATCTGTTAAGAGGTCTGCATGGACACATGTTGGTTCTCATGCTCTGTGACTTTGCTTAAAGTGGAGGAAATTAGGCTTGAAGCTGGAAAGAAAGAGAAAGAAGGAAACAGTTTTTCATAGCTATCTGCTTCTAGCTAGACTCCTTCTTCCTAGCTGTGGGCTCAAGCATGAGGAGAGCAATGAAGTGCTCCTGAGCAGTCCGTGGGGAGAGTGGGTGTGCAAGAGAATGATGCCATTGTTGAGGCCAAAGGTTACAGGCAAAAACATACCCTGAGAAGCTTCGATGGAGGAGACTGATAAAGGGCCTTCTTGAGGAATTCTTAGGATCGTGGAAGTCTTGCTCCAAATAAGGCATGAATATTAAGTATGGATTGGATTATGTCAGGTGGGAGAGGCTCTCCTGTATGCTCCTTAGACAGAGATGTTCACAAAAGGAAATTGCTGAGGGTGAGCACTTGAATAGAGAGGGGAGAGGGGCACAACATGCAGTCTGGTATTACTCATTTGATTCTGATAACAGCAGTGAGGAAAACAGGAGGCTAGCTTTATTTTGCCTTGAAACTTCTTTTGGTCATTAATGGGAGGAAGAGAAGTTGCATTCCGCTCCTTTTGCCTTTACTAGAATTAGGGTCTGCTCTGCATCTCTCTCTGCCTATTCTCAGATGTAAGTAGAGAGGGGCATTTCCTTTAGTCCATTGCAGTCATTTGCAAATAGCCTGAAAGGCACCATAGGGAAATGCCTTGCCAGAATGACCTTTTACCTGGAATGCAGCCACTGTTTCTCTTCCAAGGAGGCTAAGGAAAGAAAATGGCAAAGTTTGAGGGGTATACTGAAGCACTCCAAATGGAGTAGTGAGCATGACTAATAACACATCCCTGCTTCCTGTGCCCCGTTGCTTACTGGTCCAATGGGTCTTGTCTGAAGTGGGAAAGACCCTCTCCATGATGGTGGAGGGCATATGATTGCGAGGGTGGATTGATGCACCCTCACAATCACGAGTGCACCCGCCACAATGGAGAGGGATTTCCCCTCTTCAGACGAATCTCGGACCCATGAGTGACAGGGCAGTGATAAGTGATGCAGTGGGGGTGGGACTCCTCCCCCCTTCTCTCTGCCCCTCACAGGTATAGTGCCTGTTTGCATCTCCCTCAAAAACTGCCCATCTGTCCACATCTGCTCCCCTTGTTCTTTAACACACATGCTGGATGGGGTTCCATTCCCCCAGAAGGAACAGGTTTGCAGTTTGGGAGTGCTCTTGGATCGAGGCCTCACTCTGGTATCCCAGATGGAGGCTACGGCCTGGAGTGCTTTCTATCTGCTTAGGCTGATCCGACAGCTGTGTCCATTCCTTGAAGAGAACGATCTCAAAACATCAGCTGGTAACCTTCAGGCATCAGCTGGTAACCTCCAGGCTTGACTACTGCAATGCGCTCTATGTGGGGCTGCCTTTGTACACAGTTTGGAAACTTCAGTTAGTTAAAAATGTGGCAGCCAGACTGGTCTCTGGGGTAACCCAGAGATATGATATGATATGATATGATATGATATGATATGATATGATAATGACTCAAACAGTTGCATGGGCTGCCAATATGTTTTCAGGCAAAGTACAAAGTGCTCATTATCACCTTTAAAGCCCTAAACAGCTTAGGTCCGGGTTACTTTAGAAAGCGCCTTCTTCTGTATGATCCCCTTTGCATGCTGAGGTCATCCAGAGAGTTCCATCTCCAGTTACCACCAGCATACATCTGGTGGCGACTCGGAACAGGGCCTTCTCGGGAGCTGCTCCTAGATTAGAGGTGTGCATGAATCAATTTTTTGTTTGTTTAAATTTGTACCCAAATCAAATCAGCTCCGATTTATTTTGGGTCTGAATCTGCTCCCCCGAATCACCCCAGATTCGATTTGTACCTGATTTTTTTCCAAATCTGAATCCGAATTGATTTGGATCAAAAAGGGGGTCAAAAGAGTGGGGTGGGTGATAGTGGCCAATGGGTGGAAGCTACCACCCACATTTCAAAGAAATTGGGCAAAGAGGTGATATTTAAAGAATTTAAAGTTGGGGCGTCTTTAAGTTTTTTCTCATAGGGAATAGTGGGGATTTCAGCAACCTTATAGCTCCATGTGGGAGGCACCAGAGTGGCCCAGAGCAGGTTGTGGTGGGTGGTAGTGGATGGTAGTGCCCAATGAATGCAAGAAAGTTACCACCCAAATTTCAAAGGAATTGGGCAAAGGAGTGATTTTTAAAGAATTTTTGAAGATGGCATGTCTTTGGGGCAGATTCAGGGCAGAAAAGGAGTTTCAGGGGCAGGAGAGTGGGTCAGGTGGTAGTGCCCCAATGCAACTCCATTGCCCACTACATGCTTCTATAGGGCAGGCCCTAGCGTTTTCGGTACCCCAGGTAAAGTATGACTTTGGTGCAACCCACATTCTGTCAAAATTATATTCTGTAGCATAAAGAATATAATTTTAACTGAATGGTGGGGCCAGCTGGTGCTGGCTGGGGCAGGGGTGGTGGTGAGAAAGCAGATTTCCCCTTTAGAAATCTATAAGATTTCCTGCTGCTGCCACCCTGTGCTGCTGCCCAGCTACACACAGACTCTACTCCCCTAGCACACTCCACCCCCTCAGCTCAGCTGGCCAGTGTGCTTGTGTGGCAGCCATTTGAGGGACCAGGCCAGTAAAAGACATTGCCAGGCTGACCTGCAAATGGCTGCTGTGCATGTGCATGGAACAGCTGAGTGGCAGGAGTGGACTTTCCTCAGAGTGGGGCTGCAGGGCAGGGCAGCGGAAGTGGGACATCTAATGAATTTTTAAAGGCATAATCTGCTTCCTCATTGCCCCCACACCCAAGCCACTACTGTGAGCTGCAGTGGCCATTCACTGTGTTGGGGAGAGGGCAGTGGAAGCAACCACACCTGTGACCCCCCCCCCCAAGATTTCATGCCCAAGGCCAGGGATTCTCAATGTTGGGTCCAGCATTCCCTCTAACAGGGATTCCCAGATGTTGTTGACTACAACTCCCAGCATCGCCAGTTGCAATGGCCTTTGGCTGGAAATTATGGGAGTTGTAGTCAACAACATCTGGGAATCCCTGTTAAAGGGAACACTGGTAGGGTCCCCAGATATTATTGGACTTCAGTTCCGATAATCCCCAACCCCAGTGGCCTTTGGTTGGGGATTATGGGAGTTGACATCCAATAATATCTGGGGACCCAACGTTGAGAATCCCTGCCCTAGGCAACTGCTGGCCCTGTGCTTCTAGCTTTCACTCAGGATGCACCATACAATCTATTGTCTACAACTGGCCCCTCCAATTATTTATGTCTTCTTTTATTATTTATGTATTTATTCAAAATATTTCTACCCCACCGCTTCAGTACACTACTGCTCAGGGTGGCTCATATTAATAAAATAGATACAATAAAAGATTAATAAAGTTAAACAAGCCAAAACCATATTTAAATTACAATTTTTTTTAAAAAAAGTTTCAAATTAAGTTATTAATAAAAAGCTAAAAACTGAGAACTATAAAACTAATGAACCTACCAGATATAAGCAGCAGATAACACATTTAAAAGCCTCTTTTAAAAGATGTACTTTAAATTGGTTTGGGGGGTTTTAACACTGAGGGAGGGAGGATGGCATGCTCTTTGGGGAGGGCTTTCCGAAGCTGAGGGGTTCAACTGCATGTGTTCCAGCTCATTGGACAGGGATTCACATCTAAAGGATTTACAACAGGATGTACAATAATCACTCAGCAATGTGAAAAAATGGAATGACAAAGCTAAACTGGTACCCAAGAAGTGTATGCTGCAGGACAGACCCAGGAAAGAACATGAGAACATTTCACTGGCTGTCACCTAAACCTCCCAGCTAAAACCACTCCAATAGATAAATCAATTACCTATGTCCATCCTGGACAATGACACTTTTCCTGCACTCAGTAATCCTGAAATCAATTATTGTAGTACACATATGTTACAGACTGATGGATCCATCACAGTTGATAATGATGATTCATCACCTTTAAAATCACGCCTTTCCATTGAAAAATCCACAAGGCAGCTAACGGTCACTAACATTCAATATAAAAATTAAAGCAGCAACAATAACCCAAAGAGCATGTCAAAAATATAAACTGCAACAGCAAAAACATAACAAAATGAGGTGACAGAAACCCCAAAGCATGATGGTAGGGCTGGCCCTTGGTCTATTTGGGACTTTGGCATATGGGCACTGTGGGCCCATGGATGGTAGTTCTACCTTGGTGAGTGAGGAACTCTGACAGTAGTAGCTCAGACTCCCACTCTTCCCATCAGGAAACAGGGGTGGGGGGTGTATGTGGCAGCACCAGCTATTCTTGCTCCTCTCAGAGGGGAAGAGGAGGAGCTGTTACCACTGCCAATCCACCTGTAAAGGGGAATCAATGAATCTTCTTCTGTGGCAATGGCAGCTCCAGATCCTCCCCATCCCCACTGATCAATGGTGGAAACCTTTCCAGCAGCACTGGAAACTCCTTCTCCTCTCACCATCATACTCACCCCCAGAGCATTTTCTGATGGGAGGGGCTGTAAAGAGAAGCTTCTCCCCCAGCAGCAGCGGCAGCTCCTCCTCCTTTCATCCTTCCCACCAGCAAATGAGCTTCCGCCCAGAGGAATGCATCATCACAGGATCCACTGGGAGGAAGCTCATTTGCAGATGGGGAGTGCAATTAGAACTGCAGGAGCTTTGGGGCTGAGAGAATTGCAGCATCACTGCCACCACATAAAAGTGTGCACGGGGGCTTCAGGGGTTGGTCAGGTGGGCCCAGAGATGGGCAAGAGTCCTCCCTGACAGAACCATTGCCTTGGTCAACTGCCTGAAAGACAGCAGTACACATTCCTAGGCAGGGAGTTCCACAACTTCCACAGCATGGCACAGAAGGCCCTACCTTGCATAGCCGCCACCCCAGCCACACAGAGAGGATACATGAACCAGAGATTGTCTACAGAAATAAATGCTATAACAGTGGACATATTTTTTTCTCTCCCCTGTAATCAGAAGGCGGGTGTACCCAGCCTGACTACCTGAAACCCTTTAAGTGAAGATGGCAGGATTTGAATCTGAAACCAGCTGCTTGTAAAGCATGTGTTCTGCCACAGATCTATGGGCTATGGTGGCCCGTGAACACGCTGCTGGGGGGCAGCAGGAGGCACCTTTAAGGGTAAATGAATTCTGTGCTTACCTCTGCAGCTGCCACTCCTGAACGCTGTTCAGAGAAGTGGTGTGTCGCCCAGCAGCCCCTGCGGCAGGGAATCAGCGCCACCGCTCACTTTGCTTACACGGAGCCGAGCCCCCAACAGCAGCCAGGTGAGTGGCAGCGGCAATTCCCCGCCACAGGGGCTGCTGGGCCGCTTCTCTGAACAGCGTTCAGGTGCAGTGACTGCGGAGGTAAGCAAAAAATTCATTTGCCCTTAAAGGTGCCTCCCACCGCCTCCCCACCAGCAGCACATTCATGGGCTGCCACTGGAACATAGGAACATAGGAAGCTGCCATATACTGTCAGACCATTGGTCTATCTAGCTCAGTATTGTCTTCACAGACTGGCAGCGGCTTCTCCAAGGTTGCAGGCAGGAATCTCTCTCAGCCCTATCTTGGAGAAGCCAGGGAGGGAATTTGAAACCTTCTGCTCTTCCCAGAGCGGCTTCATCCCCTGAGGGGAATATCTTGCAGTGCTCACACATCAAGTCTCCCATTCAGATGCAACCAGGGCAGACCCTGCTTAGCTATGGGGACAAGTCATGCTTGCTACCACAAGACCAGCTCTCCTCCCTGCCTATGGGGTCTCTCCAGTAGATGTTTGCTTGTTTCAGTGGGTCACATTTGGCCCTCACTATCAGGTGACATTCATCTGGAAAACACATTTTGCCCAACTACATATATGACCAAATTTATTCTGGCTGACTCAAGGAAGATGCTAACTGGGCTCCAGGTTTTGCGGGGGAAAGGTTCTTAAATCATCTCTAAAATACAATATAGATGGATGTGCAAGTGTGTGAGCCTATTGCATATTTGTAAACACTTCTCTAATAAGCTCTCTGCAACATGCAGCAAAAACAAACAAAAAGAAGAAGCATTTTAATGCAGCTTTGAGTCTGATTTAAAAATGCTAATTTGCTTTAGTTTTATTCATCTCCCCAAACCTAATATGCATGCCTTAATTATTCAGAGAGTTGAATAGCTATAAAATTGTGGGCAAATCATTCAGTGGTTATTATGAGTTACTTTTTATGACTGCCTCAGTAACAACAAACTTCAACTGATAACAACAATATTAGCATCCTAGCTTACTCGTTATGATTTTAGTGACTTCTGAACAGCTAGCATAAGAAGAAATAAGTTGTGGAATTTCCTCATGCCTTCAGTTTCAATGAAGTGATACTCCTATTACAAAGTCCAATAGGCACTTGTTGTTTTGAGATATGCACATGGATAAATTCCAGAACTAATTTAATATATCTCAACACTACAGTCCAAAGATTCCAAAAATAACTGAATAGAATCAACTAGAGGCCCGCCAAGCTGGCTGGGTGTTCCTAATCAGTATGCAATTCCTCACCTTGGCCTAAAGTTGATAAACCTCCAGGACTGGCATTGGCATCGCCCTTCACCAGTGACAATTCCATCACTGACTTGATTGGCATCAGTCTCCAGATAACTATTCAAAGCATTCCTGGAGATTCTATTAGGTAAAATATTGGAAAACACATTGGGGGTGGGGTGGGGTGGGGGGAGGAACTTTCAGAATAATTCCCATTAGAGTTGGCAATTCTATCCTGGCCTTGTGCACCTCTCCTCCAATCTATTTGCTCTCCTTCATTCTCTTTTTTCTTCTGAATTCTATGTATAGCAAAGGGGATACAGTTACGCTGCTCTGCTACATATGTCATTAATTCCCTCACCTTGGGAATGTCTCAGCAGGGAAATGCTTGACTATCAAGCAAGAGGTTGCAGGTTTGAATCCCTGCTGGTACACCTATATCAGGCAGCAGCAATGTAGAAAGATGCAGAAAGGCATCATCTCACACTGCGCAAGAGATGCAATGGTAAACCGCACAGGGCTCTGTGGTTATCAGGAGTCGAAATCAACTCAACGGCACACTTTACTTTACTTGGGAACAGCATCACAGGTTTGTTAATAATACAAAGGGGGGCTTTTTCTGGCTACACTTGCCTACTAATACTATGCCACACACTGGACCTCAAGAAGACTTTTGAACAAAGAGCTGCTCTGAAAAGAGCAAGACAAAGCCCTTGTACACAATGAGCTTTTGGGGGTGGGGTGCAGTGGAGAGTCCTGCTTTTCCAGCGCTCACTCCCGATTACAATGCAAGTGCTTACATGTGTACAGTTGGTTGCATGCATGTAAGATCTACACACACATTGTACTGATTGTGTGGAGGTCAGGAACAGAGAGTCCTACTCTCCCTCACTGCACATTCAATGGAACGCCTGAAAAGTGGTTTGTTGACTAGAGAGGTAGGGGGCAGGGGCAACTCTAGGACAGTATTTGGGAGGAACTAATAGTATCTCTTTGCTGAGCTGATGGGACTGGGGATGGGGGCCTGAGCTGACAGGACAGAAGAATGCCCTTTTAAGACAATTTGGGATACACAGTCCCAAATTTGGTACTGGAGATAAGGCTTCAGATCTTCTTTGGAGGCCGTCCTCTGGGTGGCCCTGCCAAAAATGGTGAGGTGGGTGACTACCAGGAAGAGGGCCTTTTCAGCATAAATAGCCTCCCCGCAGAGGTGTATCTAGGGAAAATAGTGCCTAGGGCAAGCATTGAAATTGCGCCCCCTGTCCAAACATCTGACACCCATCTTTCAGATTACTTTACCATAACATCTGTGGAAAAATACAAGTCTGAAGGTCACATACAAGTCACATATCTGAATATGTGTACAGTGACTTATATTATTATTTTTTAAAAAAAAAAATACCTGTAGCCCCTTCAGGGGGCTTCCTAAAGGCTGTGGGGGGTCTGCAAAGGTTTTCCCTCCCCCCTGCTGGCCTCTAGGGACTCACAGGGACCATTTAAGCATGTGTGGTGGCCATTTTTAAAAAAAAAAATTTAAAGGCAGCTGAAAACAAAATGGCCACCATGCATGCTCACATGGCCTCTGTGAGGTCTGGTATGGCCTAGGGCCTCACAGAGGCCATTTGAGCATGCACAGTGGCCATTTTTTCCCCCAGCAGTGTTAAAATTTTTTTTTAGAAATTTTAAGAAATGGCTCCCCCTTCAAGTGGCGCCTGGGGCACGTGCCCTGCCTGCCCCACCCTAGATACGCCCCTGCCTCCCGTTTATGAAATACCCTCCCCAGTGAGGTTTGCCTGGCTTCATCACTTTGTTCTTTTAGATGCCAGGTATAAACCTTTTTGTTCACCCAGGCCTTTTAAATCCTGATTTTCAGATTTGATCTGAATTATAACTAATCTTAAAATGAGATTTTAAGCTGCTTTGAATTGTATTTTGTGTTTTCTTTTCACCTTTTTTGTCTGTTATGATTTAAAGAGTTATGTGTTTTTATTGTGTTTTAATCCTCTGTTGTGAGCCACTCAGAGAACAATTTGTTATGGGGCAGCTAACAAATAAAGTATTATTACTATTGTTGTTGCTGTTGTTTTTGTTGTTGACTGATGAATAGCTAAATCCAAATCAAATAGCTAGACCTCCAAATCTCTCCCAACCAAATCAGCAATGTCTGAATAAATTCAGAGACATTTGATGAGATTCGGCCATTCAGAGGCGTTTTCCCTGCAGTTTTTCAGTGGCAACCATCCTAACCTGTTAAAACTGACAAAAGGGAGGGAATGAAGTAATCATATATGAATATGTTGAGGAGGAGAAAGCACACTTTGAAATTGACGTTTCAACCTAGCCAATGACTTTGCTTAGCCTCTCTGTTCCATTCCAATCACAATGCTTTGGAGGAGGGCTATAGAAAGAAAATATTAAGTTCTGCTTGCTCAGCTAACGTGTGTTCTGTGAATTGCTGTGTCTCTGAATAGAGTTGGTAAGTATTAGAAGGTATGGTGGGGGGAGAGGTCTGTGTTTACTGTGAGCCTAGCTTGGTGTTAGTCTTAGCAGAAAACCACTGCACCTCTTTTATTTGAAATGTGTCAGGCATAAGACCCTCAGAAGGATCTACCAATTTCCCTGTTATTATGATCCCACTAAAAAAAAGTTGAAAAATAAGGTGTGATGAAATGAAGTTAGGGAATATACTTAAAGAGTTATCTGGTCATGAAAAGCTTTAAACTCTTTCTAAATGTAGCCAGCAGAGTTCAGCCCTGCAATTGTGGCCGGGAGACCCCCTGCTGAGATGAATGACAGTTTACAAAAAAGACATTGGGAGATTGGGGAGAGTACAGTTGGAACCTGAAAGACCCAAAGGTCATTCACACGACCAGCCCGACCTGAGCTAGAACTTCCCTACATGGGTAGGACTGGCTGTGAGAAATGCCAGGATCATGGGCAAACGCGGTGTTTCTCTGCAAGTCAGTCCAGGTTTTGTACCCAGGGTAAAGGTGAGGTCATAGGGTGTGTGCGAACCCTCCAACCTTACCACCCAGTCATGTGGGCGAGAGGGCTGTCAGCAGCCAGCTCAACCATAGAGGTGGGAAGAAGGAGCATCCTGGCAGCAAGCATTTCCCCAATGCACTGTGCTGCTAGCACAGTGCATTGTAGGATTCCTAGTGGCCAGGCTCTGCTTCCCTATCTCCAGATCATCACAAATGCGTAGCTCAGCAAAGCCCAAAGGCAGCCCTGCTCATGTGGAGGAAGGTGGGTATGATCCTTTGCAAAGGGTTTTTCTTTTTAACAAAACCTACACCTATTTATTTGACATTAATCATGTTTCATGACCACTTAAGGAGCTACCAGCCTTGTTGGTTTCATCCCATTTTGCAAATACGATATTTGCCAATATAGGAAGCCAATACAAGCATTTTAGTGATTCTCTCCCTTATATCCTATGGACAAATATTTGGACATATTGAAGATTCAGATCCAAATCACCAGATCAGTAGATCTGAAGCAGCATATAATAATCTCTGAATCAAATGGTACACATTCTGAATATTGATTCTGAATACCAAATCTAACACTCGCCTATTCACACAGGCCTATTGGAGATCATACTGAATCCCACTACTAGAAGAATCCTACTAGTGATGGGTCCGAGGTAGTATGCACTAGAATCAAGTATGGTTCTAAACCAATGCCATATAAAGAGAGCAAGCCTTACCACAGATGTGCAATTAACTTTTGGCACTGTGGTGCACTGACATCATTGTACCATAACAGGACTGAATGTTCCTACAGAGTACAGCAAGGCCTGCTGTGCAGCAGAGATCTCGATAGCTGCTGCCACCTGAGACACCCTGGATACTAGGATGTTTGATGGCAGAACTGAGAGTTCTGAAATTCAGAATGGATTACATAAGGACATGCGTTATTAATCAGATGGGATGAAAAATCCAAGTCTTTCTGGATAAGAATTGTGTGGTTCTGTCCTCTAGCTACTGCCATAGTGCTAAGGCTCAAAAGTCTTGGCATATGCTTTTACTTGCTTCTTGCAAAGAGGTTAAAATCTATGCAAATTTGTTTTTACATGAATTTTTTTAGATAAGCATGAAGCTACCTAACTATTATGTTATAGAGGGGGAAATATACTTGTATGGTTCATTCCAAACCATTAGGAGCCAACAGGAAAGGACATTTATAATCTACACAGATGACAACACAAAGTATATCCATGTGTTTCTTTCAAGAATAAAAGTGACAGTCAATGCATTCATTGCGCAGGCAGATTATTGAGAATACACTAAAAGCAGCAGTCTGGAAAATAGATCTTCAAAGGATTTCATTTTAGGATACAAGTGATGTGTATGTATGGAGAAGGGCTCTTGGGCAGACCTCCTTTGGGGATTATAAAATAGCTCTTGTGAGTTCCCTGCTATTATATATTGTAATCATGTTATTACCTGGACAATGAACAAAAGTACTTTGCAATTCCAATGAAGCACATGTTTCTAAAATTGACTGTAAGTTGGATTTCTATCTGATTGAGCTTGTTGAGCTCTCTCCAATGTGTGTGGCTTGAAACCAAGGCTGGGTCTACCATACAGACAGACCAAGCAGCTGCCTGAGGCAGCACAATGGAAGGGCTACACAATGGCCACATTCGCACATAACACCAAACTGGACTTGAATGGGGCAGAGGTTGGAATTTGTGTACATCCAAATGTGTGAAACAGAGGTTTTGTGGCAAAAGCGACCTGCAGTTTCCCTCACCAAACTCCAATTTGAACATTTGGTTTATAGTGAGTTTCTCTGCTCCATCCTGAGGATTGAAGGTGGCAGCATTATGTCCCAATGCTGATGCCACCATAACCAGGTTTCTGTGCTGTTTCTGGAACCAAAATCATAGAGAGAGCCCCCCAGGAATGTGCCATGCTTCTCACTGGCCGCCTCTCCAAGCACTTGCCCCTCCCCGTCTCCATGCTCCCCAAGCCATTGCCTAGCAACAGGGATGCCACCTTGTCCTATCCCAAGCTTCTACGCCTGTCAAAGGGAAAATTCACATTGGGGGATGCCCACTTTCCACTGTGTCTCTTCTTGCCCCACCCCTGGCAACCAGGAGAGAAAATGATAAAGAAGTATGTTAATAAGCACATGCAGTCACTGTGGCACCATAAACCAGGCAACCCAATAAGACTGTGGAAAGATACCATATAAAAAGGCAGCAATGCCCATGGTCGGCTATAAAAGGCAGCCCTCCCAGGAATTCTTGAATGGCTCTGCTCTAATTTTTGCACAATAAAGTTGGGGAAGGGGAGCCCAGCCCATTTAAATGCCCTTGGGGTAAAAGCATGCAGTCTCTTGTGTTACTCATGAGAAGAACCATCCAGCAGGAGCAGTATTGCCTCCAGTCACAAAAGATATTCCTCCTCTGTGATGAGGACAGAAGCTGCTCCGGAGTGCACCACTGTCTCATAAGAGTGAAAGGCCACAGAGAGACCCATGCATTACTAATGAGAAGAAATGTCCTAGGGTACACAGGGATGGGACTGAATTGTTAATAATATGTGATGATGCCACTTCTCCCAAGGTTTGCTCTCTCATGAAAGTGAAAGGCCATGGAGACACCCATGTGGGCGTGATTGCAGAAGCCTTGTTTGCTCAACACAAGCAAGCCACAGGAAGGGCTTTCCCCAGCAACACCTTTCCCTATCTGGGCGATAGCCATAAGGAAGTAGTCCCTCTGCCAGTCCATTCATCCATTGGCACATATCCATGTTTGTTTTTGCCCAATATTGTGACCCTATTTTCCTGGGATCACTGAAAATCGGAGGTCTCCTCTCCTGTGGTTCTCCATGGTGGCTGATCTTCATACTCTGTACATACCCTGCGGACGTTCTGACCAGTGTTCCCTCTAATTTTTATCATCAGTGAGCAGAAAGAGTTTTGTTCTGGGTGGCAGTATCAAGGCAATGTGCGCACATAACACTCTCTCTCTCTCTCTCTCTCTCTCTCTCTCTCTCTCTCTCTCTCTCACACACACACACACACACACACACACACACACACACACACACACTGGAAGAATTAATGCCAAAAAAATCTTCCCCCTCCCCCACATTCTGATGATCTCTGCAGGGGAGGGGCTGCCAAGGAAGCCACCACCACCACCGCCTCCCATTCTCCTCCCTCCATCATCCTCTGGCTCCATCAACTGATCTCAATGCAAGTCTCACAAGATCTGTAGCCAGAACTGGAGGAAGAGGAGGCCCAGCTGGAGGGAGAGGGGAAAGGAGGCAATGGTGGCCCAGCCAAGAAGAGGGGGAAATGGGGCAGTGTAAAGCCCTGTTTGATTAGAGTGATTGATTTCAAAAATTGTTTCTGTCTTCAATTCTTCGAACTGGTCTTCTAACCATTTATTTATGCTACATCTTTGTTCAAGTCAACAAGGCTGAACTGCAGTCGGTAACCTGCCTTTGGTTTTGAAAAAAGCAAAAGGAGAGGTACAGAATAATGTACCAGTTAAGAACATAAGTATATAAGAGCCTTGCTGGATCAGGCCCAAAGCCTATCTTGTCCGGCATCCTCTTTCTCACACTGGCTCAGCAGATGCTTCTGGAAGCCACAAGCAGAAAATGAAAGCTCTCCTGCCATTACTCCCCTGCAATCAGAAATGGAATAAATCTTCATCATCATCAATATTCCACTTCACAAGTATACCCGAGGCAGTCCTCAAGCCGGTTTGGCCCAGCTCAAAGGTTGAACTGAGTCAGACTCAGTTTAACTGCACCTGGAACCCGACTGGCTGGGTTGGTTCAATTCTGGTCCAGATTTGAACTGGCCATACCAGTTTTGTGCACATCCCTAACACCTTTCCACTGCTCAGTTTCAGAGCCTGTTCAAGGCTGCTTTGGTTTTAAACAAAAGAAGGAAGAAAGGAAAAGAATTTCACATAACATGTAGCATTCAGGTTTGGTTTGCTGTTTGTTCTGGGTATAATTCTTTCAGTAGAGCTTCAGGCAAAAACCTAATGATTTTCTTCATACAATAACCGATGATTAATGCTTCGTTAGGATTCTGCAGCAGAATTGTGCTAGACCGAGCAACACTAATTGGATGCCTGGTTAAGGGCTAGTTAGAAAAGCTGAGAAATTACAGACTTCTCCACATTTTCTTAGGTTTCCCAAGTAGGAATGATACATACTGACTGCCCAAACAACCCTAGCTGCTCAGAACTTGATTGTGTTCTTGTCAAGGGTTTGAAACATTTTAAATTGGATTTCGAGAAGAGTTGCTATAAAAGCATGGTGTGTCTAAGGTTCACTACATGGAAGCCTGCCTTTGGGGCACTTGATTTTTGAGATGATGATCAGTCTAGAAAGATGTTCAGTACTGCTGTTTGTCATTTTATTACATGCAAGCACAGAAAACAATACGAGGAAGTTGAAGGGCTAGGCTGAGATCCCAGAGAACTCCATAGATGGAGAAATGTGAGAGATAGTTTTGTTTTGTTTTGTTTTTAACGATTTGTGTCTTGTAGCTCATTAATGGTGTTTGGCTGTTTGATTGGATGTACACTGCCATGTGTATGTAGCATTTTATTTGGATTCGTTTTAATCAACAGGGGGGAAAGTCCCTTGAAAATCCCTTGGAGGTGCCTTGTTGCCATGTTCCTGAGTGCCTTAGGCAGCAGCAGACTTAAGACACAGCTGCTGTCTCTCAAACCTAGCAATAGATTAAAGGGGGTGTGGGCATCTCCTCTACTCTGCTCTTTAATAACAAATAAAAATAACACATATCTGTTTTTGAATCCTCAACCTTTCCAGTGGCACTGCCAGGGGGAAACAGCTTGAAATATTTTCATACAAACTGGGCTTCCCCATCCCAATATGCTGCTGTTATAAGTGCTGCTCCTGCGAGGGGGAGAGGACTTTTCCTTGGACAGCAATCCACCTCTGCATCCCAGAAACGATAGGTCGTTCTGATAAGGCATTTCCCCATGGCGCTCCCAGGTTTTTGCAAGCCTTTTGCAATGGACTAAAGGAAAATGCACCTCCGATTGCACCTGAGCATATACAGAGAGAGTTGGGGCAGAACAAATTAAAGGATAAGAGACAAAAGCAAAGGAATACTAGCTCTCTTCCTCCCCTGTGATAAGAAGTCCCAAGGATAAGGTGGACCTCTCACCCGATTTCTCCTGTCAGAAAGAAAAAAGTTGAGCAGAAATCTGCTCAACTTTGGCCCTTCTGCAGATGTTGGCCTACAACTCCCATAATCCCTGGCTATTGGCCACTATGGTTGGGGATTATGGGAGTTGTAGTCCAAAAACAGCTGGGGTTCTTAAATTGAACAGGCCTGCTTTAACAAGATTAGGTGAGTAATGCCAGAAAGCACAATCTCCCATTTCTATTCAGGTTGCTGCCTTCAACAGTCTTTTGTGAAAGGGCTCTTTTGTTTATGGAGCACACAGGAGAAACACCCAGGACACATAACTTAATTGATACCCAATATCCATGCCTTATATGGAGCCAGGGGTGTATCTGGGGTAGGGCAGGCAGGGCACGTGCCCCAGTCGCCACTTGAAGGGGGGCGCAATTTTTAAAGTTTTAAAAAATGGCCACCGAAAACAAAATGGCCACCGCGCATGCACAAAGGGCCTCTGTGAGGTCCTAGTCCATGCCAGGCATTGCAGAAGCCATTTGAGCATGCACGGTGGCCTTTTTTTTCGCAGGAGGCATTAAAACAAATTTTTTTTAAGTCCACCGCACATGCTCAAATGGTCCCTGCGAGGCCCTAGAGGCCAGCGGGGGGAGGGGGAACCTTTGAAGACACCCCCCCCATGGCCTTTAGGAAGCCCTCCGAAGGGACTACAGGCATAAATAAATACATACATACATTTAATATAATATGTCACTGTACACATATTTAGTTTGGCACTATGTACAGAGAATCAGGGCTTGTGAATACTGAGCTGAAGCTTATGAGCTAGGATTGTATTCATTTGCTCTTGCTTTGTGTCTTGTGATAAGCGAGTTATTATGATGTCTTAATAATATGGCTATTAATGGTGAGTTTGTCTTTGAATCAGTGTGAAATCCTTAGTATTAAGGCCCACTTGGAGTTTCTTGCTCTCTTTCTCTCATTTTAACTGTCTTTCTGAAATACTAGAATACGTTCCAAGCAGTGACACAGTTTACTCTGCATATCCTTTAATTATTTTCAGAGTATCTGGGAAAAGTCAAATTCTCCATTTATTTTTAAAACTTATATAGTAGTGATGCTACAATGCATAGTAGAGAATTAGACAGGCACTTCTGTTTAGTTTTCCAAGTACACCTTCACATAGTATTTGGGTATTTCATGAGCCCCATCGTGCTGAAATTTGTAGTTTTCCAGCATTTTTTGGTCTGGCTACATCCACTGCTAAATAGTTTTTGAAATATTAAAAGATTAACGAGCTTGACTTGTATTTTTCAGGTGATATTATGGTAAAGTTATCTGAAAGATGGGTGTCAGATGTTTGGACAGGGGGGCACAATTTCATTGCTTGCCCTAGGTGCCATTTTCCCTCTGTATGGAGCAAGCATTCCAAAATGCTACAGTGTTTCAGATTATGCAGAAACTCTTCAGTCATGCCTCAGTTTTGCCTATAAAACCCTCCTCAAAGCAGGCATCACTCTCTTGCATTCTGCTATCGATCTTCTTCACCCTGCACTGCACATATGCATGCTGTGCCTGTGCACCCCATAGCTCGCCACATGCTTGAGCCAACCAGAGAGAAGGACTCCAGCTAGATCAGTTAGATATGAAAAATGGCTTTATTCTTTCTCTTTCTTTCTTTCACCCTCAAATCTCTTTCCTCCTTCCCAGCACTATGACATGGCGAATACGCTTCAGGAAGCTACCTGAGCCATCTCCGGAGAGACTGCCAAACCCCAATACAGGAAGACCATTGTTACCATCTTTTCACTTTCTGTACCCCTATTACACCTCAATAAAGTAACTCCTGCTTTTCAAGGCATGTGTCTACTCTCTTTTGTCCTTTCTAACGCATCCATGCTGGAACCAACTTTCCCAGATATTTGAAGGTTAATATTGCTGTGGGCTGGTCTGCACCCATTTGAAGCTAATTTCCCCCACTTTGAACAAAGCACATTCAGGGAGGGTGATAGTTGCCACCTTTCCATGCAGACCTGCCAAAATAACCCTGGGGATGTGGGCAGGGGGGAAGTCAGAGTGAATGGTTACATGAGAGTACCTTCACTGGAAAAGGACTACTCCCAAAAGAAACATGTGGTAGGAAGCTTCAGTCATTTCGGTATAAATACAAATATGGAACCTGGCCAGGATTTTTTTTTAAAATTGCTTTAATTATTCTTCTATTTAGCCTAGAAGGTGAAACAAAAATACTGAACCAGAAGACAAAATAAAAATAGTTTAAGAAAAAGAAAAAGGGAAAATGATTATACAGGTCTGAAACCCTAGCAGAAATGTGTATTGATGTATTTTTACACTTCTACATTGCAATGTTCAGTTCAACCAGAGGCTCCATGGCCTACAAAAATAAAAATTCATACAAATACTATTTTTTAAAAAATCGAAAATATTAAACCCTCTATGTAAACAGTATGTAAAATGTCAAAAGAAGCTAGCGA
This sequence comes from Hemicordylus capensis, assembly GCF_027244095.1. Taxonomy (NCBI): domain Eukaryota; kingdom Metazoa; phylum Chordata; class Lepidosauria; order Squamata; family Cordylidae; genus Hemicordylus; species Hemicordylus capensis. Next base: position 290,334,299 of record NC_069658.1, on the reverse strand, counting down.
TTTAAAAGAAGAACTAGTAAGCTTTTAAAACAGAAGATATAAAATTATGTAACTTAACAATATAATCATGCTGCCTCAGGTACCCACTTCCCTGAGTGGTAGGACGTCCAAGGGGCTTACAGCATGCTTTGGATTCTGGTTTCCACTGGAAGGAGAGTCACTGCAGACTTATAGTGTCTTTGTAATATTTGGTTTATCTACACAAATATACAGACAGAGTATTGGATGAAGCTGAGGACTAGCAGATGATTCTTAAAAGCCAGCAAGACATCAGAGTGCCCAAACATTGCACTCGGTTGTCTGCTTGACTCATGTTTCTTCTTCTTGACTCATTTTTTTAAAAATTCTCTCTCAGTCTCCCTCTGCCAGAAACTGCCTGCAATTTATTTCACTGACCCAAACATACCTTCGCCGGGGGTGGGGGTGGGGGCGAGGGGTGGTGAAGTAATCTTCCATCTTCCATTGAGCCTCTGCTGTGAGGCTGGAGAAACGTAACATGAATTTCCCAATGGTGGTGGTTACCTCTGAAGATGATAGGATCTGAGCCATTATGAAGTGGTGAACTTAAATATATCATTGTGCCCACTGTTTTGTAACAATATGCTAAATCCTGTTTTGGTCTTCACTCCATATTTCAAAATATAGAAAATCTTGCCTTCTGTTTTCAGACAAGACCAGCTCTAAGCATCTCTAGATGTAGTCAACAACGATGATGCCTTGTTATTTGACTTGAGTACTGGGCAAAGATTAACATGGGAGTTTTCCTCACGGCAATGTATTGCTTCTTCAGTACGGTCTTCACAACTAAGCATTTGTATTGTAAACAACGGTTCCTGGCTCCCCACCCCACACCAATTATGGTGCCGTCGCTGCTGGTGTTGCTGCCACTCCTCCAGCCCAACGCCAGATCCTTGCTGCCATCGCTGCCATTCTTCCCACCGATTGCCCCAGCCCTGCTTGAAGCTGCTTGTTGCCAGTCCTGCTGTTGCTGCCCCTCGCTGCCGACATTGCTGCTGCTCCTCCCACCCACCTCCGGTTGTAGCGTCTTGCCACCATTGCCACTGTTGTTGCAGCTCCTCCCGCCTGCCACCCCACTGCCAGTTGTTGCCTCTTGCCACCATTGCTGCCGTTTCCATTGCTCCTCCTCCTCGCTGCCCCACCACTCCTTATGGAGCCTTGCCGCCATTTTTGCCTGTGCTGCTGCTCTCCTGGCCACCACCCTGCTGCCATTGCTGCCATTGCTACTGCTCCTCTCACCCATTGCCCTGCAGCTTGCAGCAGCTTGCTGCCAAAAAATGAAGTGTAAAAAGAACGGAGTGAGGTCCAATGTTCATTGATTGAACATGGCCCCCCACTGACCTTGCTACGTTCCTCGAGCTGTGAATATCCTTCACTTGAGTTCCAAAACATTCAGTTTTTCATTCACTCACTTACTATTCTATGCAAAGAGGAGTGTATAGTTAACTTGTGTACATGTGCACACACTTTGCAGTTGCTTGGAAGAGAGAAGTGGGAAGAGAAAGAGAACAAAACATGCCTTTGGAAATAATTGTGGGCCTGGAGCTCTGTGTAGGTGGATCCTCCCATATCATTCACAAAAAAATGGGCAGAACTTTCAATAGTAAAATGTTCGCTAGGTGAAATCCAACCCACACTCATGTACCTCAAGCCACTTCCACACCCCACTTCATTTAGTAATGCATAGGTTATGGGAGGAGAAATGGGTGGCAATTCAAGAAAGGGTTGATGAGAGAACAGGAAGGGAGGGAAATGTGAACTGTATTTCTTGACAGAAACCTCAAGTGTGCATGGAGCAAGAGCAAAAAACCACAGCAAGATAGGTAGTCTATGTTCATGGCCCATCATGACTCCGGTTAGCGTTTAAGACACTCTCTTCTGCAGGAACCTCCACAGTGAGGACAACTTCTTGCTCTGACCACGATCAAAGAAAGAGTCCAGTACAATAGTGATTTCACACAGAAGATATCTCCCCTGCCACTCAATTCAAATGCACCCTGAGCACTGTCTATATGATCGTTGATAACTCAAATTCTATGAGATAATACAAGCCTAATAATGCAAAGGAACACACTGGGGGTTGATGAAGACAGGAAGGGATTGCTCTGTGATCAATGCAGAAAACGTACACAATGAGTCTTTTAAGAAATGTATTTGGATTGCACGAGGCTAGAGGCTGTCAACTAAAAGCATTTGCAGTTGATTTCAGTAGGTATTTCCACATTAAATTTGGACAGGAAGAGTAAGAATATTGAGATTATTGATGCATTTCATGATGGGATTCATTCTGTGTGCAATCTCAGGAACAGATCAATTCAAATATATATATATATATATAATGATAGTGTGTGTGTTCACACACACACACACACACACACACACACTTTTCATGTCGAGAGTCATACTATGATTCGCAAATCATGAAGTATTTGTGCATGTTTGCTGTTATTTCTCTCTCTCTAGGCATTGCTCAAATGAGTAATACTCTAATAAGACTATTCAAAGAACATGAGCAACAATATGAAAAGTTTTCAGTTTGGAGCAATTTATTCAATCCTAATCACATATAGAATTATTCCAATGCCTACTATTAGTCAGTATCAAGCCCCCAGCCAGACAAGGCTCTTAAATAAGTTCAGATTTGGTAAGCAATTCAACTGAGGCTCTGAATATTATTATACAAGGGATGATTGTGTACTCAATGGGATGGGATGACTGCAAAAAGCCATGGCTGAAATCCGGCTTTAATGGGCTCACCTTTCTTCTCAGTGTAATGAGATAGTCCATGCCCAGGTGATGAATCACTATAGTGTGACTTTTAACCTTCATTATTCTTCTGATGATGCTCCCCCATGACAATGTCCAAGAGCTGCTTCATACTTTACATGGCAATCCAGGGAACACCAGAATTCTCTTGCTGCTGTAAACTCATAAAGATTAACATCTCCAACACACATACTTTTTCTTACTACTACTATTTATATACCGCTTTTCAACAAAGTTTCCAAAGCGGTTTACATAGAAAATAAAGAATGAATAACTAAGATGATTCCCTGTCCCCCAAGGGCTCACAATCTAAAAAGGACATATAAAAGTAAACATCAACAACAGCTACTGGAAGGATGCTCTGCTGGGGCTGGATAGGGCCAGTTGCTCTCCCCCTGCTAAATATAAGAGAATTGCCATTTTGAAAGGTGCCTCTTTGCTCAGTTAGGAGGGATACATGCCAGGAAGCTACAGCCAACTTCCTGTTGTCTGTAGCCCCACTGCATGTCCACTGCATACCCCACTGCATACCCCACTGCATGTCCATCATGGGTCCTCAAGAATTCCAGGACATGCATTTCCCTTTAAATGTATTTCCACAGTGCAGCAGGTAGGATGAATAACGCACACAGAAGCAGGCTTCTGCAAATGTGTCCGCAGGTAAATGAGGAACTATGTACACAGCTGTTTGCTTTACATATGGACCCAGAAGCTGGCTTGAAGTCGCAAGGAATGGAACTACTACTACAAATGCTACACATATTTACTTACTTAACACATTTTTATAGTGCCTCGTACGCAAGTCCCTGCATGGTTTACAATCTATTCATACATCGCTTTTCAACATAAGTTCTCAAAAGGGTTTACACAGAAAATAAATAATAGATAAGATGGTTCCCTATCCCCAAAGGACTCACAGCCTAAAAAGAAACATAACGTACAGGTGAAACTCGGAAAATTAGAATATCGTGCAAAAGTCCATTAATTTCAGTAATGCAAATTAAAAGGTGAAACTGATCTATGAGACAGACGCATTACATGCAAAGCGAGATAAGTCAAGCCTTAATTTGTTATAATTGTGATGATCATGGCATACAGCTCATCAAAACCCCAAATCCACAATCTCAGAAAATTAGAATATTACATGGAACCAAGAAGACAAGGATTGAAGAATAGAACAATATCGGACCTCTGAAAAGTATAAGCATGCATATGTATTCAGTACTTGGTTTGGGCCCCTTTTGCAGCAATTACTGCCTCAATGCGGCGTGGCATGGATGCTATCAGCCTGTGGCACTGATGAGGTGTTATGGAAGACCAGGATGCTTCATTAGCGGCCTTCAGCAATTCTGCATTGTTTGGTCTCATGTCTCTCATCCTTCTCTTGGCAATGCCCCATAGATTCTCTATGGGGTCAGGTCAGGCGAGTTTGCTGGCCAATCAAGCACAGTACACTGTATACTTTTTGGAGGTCCGATATTGTTCTATTCTTCAATCCTTGTCTTCTTGGTTCCATGTAATATTCTAATTTTCTGGGATTGTGGATTTGGGGTTTTCATGAGCTGTACGCCATGATCATCACAATTATAACAAATTAAGGCTTGACTTATCTCGCTTTGCATGTAATGCGTCTGTCTCATAGATCAGTTTCACCTTTTAATTTGCATTACTGAAATTAATGGACTTTTGCACGATATTCTAATTTTCCGAGTTTCACCTGTAGATACCTACAGCGACTGGAGCAGTGCTCTGCTGGAGTTTGATAAGGACAGTAGTTCTCCCCTGCTAAATATAAGAGAATCACCACTTTAAAAGGTGCCTGTTTATATTGTAACGCCCTTATACAAAACTATGGTGTGGCCACACCTGGAGTGCTGTGTATAATTCTGGTCACCACATCTAAAAAATGACATTGTAGAACTGGAAAAGGTGCAGAAGAGGGCAACCAAGATGATCAGGGGCCTAGAGCACTTCTTCTGAGGCAAGGCTACAACACCTGGGGCTATTTAGTTTAGAAAAAAGACAACTGCAAGGATACATGATAGAGGTCTATGAAATCAATAAAATAATGCATGGTGTGGAGAAAGTGGATAGAGAGAAAATCTTCTCCCTCTCCCATAACACTAGAACCAGGAGTCATCCCATGTAATTGATTGCCAGGTAATTTAGGACCAGCAAACAGAAGTACTTTTAAACACAATGCATAATCCACTTGTGGAATTCTCTGCCACAAGATGTGGTGACAGCCAACAACCTAGTTGGCTTAAAGAGGGGTTTGGATAACTTCATGGAGGAGAGGCCTATCATCAGCTACTTGTTGGAGTGCTATAGGTCACCTCCAGCCTCAAAGGCAGGATGCCTCAGAGTACCAGTTGCAGGGGAGTAATGGCAGAAGAGAGGACATGCCCTCAACTCCTGCCTGTGGCTTCCAGCAGCATCTGGTGGGCCACTGTACGAAACAGGATGCTGGACTAGATGGACCTTGGGCCTGATCCAGCAGGGCTGTTCTTATGTTGTTACGTTCTCCTTGCTCTGTTACCAGGGAATCTAAACCACTGTGGTGCAAATCTCATGAAGCAGAATTCCATTCTCTCTCTCTCTCTCTCTCTCTCTCTCTCTCTCTCACACACACACACACACACACACACACACACACACGACAGCATCACTGAAGCTGTCATGACCACAAAAGCTATCTAAGACCACTGAAATAATGGACAGGGTCTCCATGACATAGGGAAATGGCTGCAGAAATCAATACCAAGAGACCATAACATGCAGAGGTTGTACTATATCCTAAGTCCAGACTAATGCTACAATTGCACAATCATGTTGCTCTAGTGCAGGGTTTCTCTTATTTTTTCTTTTTCTTTTTTGCAAATTCAATTTTTATTGATTTTAACAATAGCAATATTATCATTCATTAAAAATACACACATAAAAAGGTGGACTTCCTGCTCACATTTCTTCGTGAATCAACAACTATAAAATTTACCCTTGCTATGATAATAATTCAAAACATAAGTTCAAACCCTTACAAACATAATTAATCTAACCAACCTGCGATTTCAAACCCTGCTGTCAAGTCCATAGTAGGTAAGTAATTCTTTAGCTACAACAAAAATGGTTTCCAATCTTCTTTAAAACATTCCAAGTTTTGATCTCTTAATAGTGCTGTAAGTTTTGCCATCTCCGCATATTCCAGAATTTTTAACAGCCAGTCTTCTTTTGAAGGCAGTTCACTAGACTTCCATTTCTGTGCATATATAATTCTAGCCGCCGTGGAGGCATACATAAAAAATGTTAAATTGGTTGTAGAAATTGCACCTTGTGTTATTCCTAGCAGGAAGGATTCTGGCTTCTTAGGAAATGTCATTTTAAATATTTTCTTTAATTCATTATATATCATATCCCAATAGGCTTTAGCCTTCCCACAGGTCCACCACATATGAAAAAATGTGCCTTCAAAATGTCCACACTAACATTTGTTTGAAACATTTTTATACATTAATGCCAATTTTTTTGGTGTCAGATACCATCTATACATCATTTTATAATAATTTTCTTTGATAGCATAACATGCAGTAAATTTTAAATCATTTTTCCATAACTTTTCCCAGGCTGCCATTTCTATATTACGCCCCGCATCTTGAGCCCATTTTATCATAGTCGTTTTAACCACTTCGTCTCTTGTTTCCTCCAAAAGCAACAGTTTATACATTTTAGAAACTAATTTTTCATCATTTTGAAATAATTCCTTCTCAAAATTTGAAGTCTGGTCCTCAAATCCGACTTTAAGGTCCTTCTTATACATCTCATTTAACTGATGGTACTGAAACCAATCTCTAACCAAATCTTGTATTTCAGTTAAGCTTTTTAACTTACAATCCTTTTCCTGAAAATGTAACAAATCCCTATAGGTACCCCAGCATATTTGCATATTTACTTCTTTACGTGATAAGGCTTCAATCGGAGATACCCATAACGGAGTTTTAGGTTCAAACCAATTTTTGTATTTTAACCACACCCTCATTAAACTCCTTCTCACATAGTGGTTCAAAAAATCTTTATGTATTTTACTTTTTTCATACCACAAATACGCATGCCAACCAAACCTTCTGTCAAATCCTTCTAAATCAAGAATTCTAGGATTTCTTAGTGTTATCTATTCTTTTAACCATGTCAAACAAACAGCATCAAAATACAACCTTAAGTCTGGCAAGTTAAGACCACCTCTTTCCTTTGCATCTGTTAGATTCTTAAAATTAATTCTTGGTCTTTTCCCCTGCCAAACAAACTTAGTTATGTCCTTCTGCCATTGCTTAAAACAGGTGTAAAGTGTTACATCCCCAGATGTAATTGGACTTCAACTCCCATAATTCCCAACCAAAGGCCACTGGGGCTGGGGATTATGGGAGTTGAAGTCCAATAACATCTGGGGACCCACACGTTGAGAAACCCTGTTCTAGTGCAAGGATGTTGCATTAACCAGATGCACTAAGTCAAGAACTTGCTTAGGCAATAAGGTAACATGCCTTCTGCTGTGAAACCACTTCCTTAAGGAACTTTTGTGCAAGAGCACAACTTTGAACAACCCAGCAATTTAGTGCAGCTGTGCTACTTCCTCATATTAGTACAGCTTTGTTCATTGTGTAGGCACAGCATTAGTCTGGATGTTGGCCATTATGTTCTTTTATTTCCTAATATAATGTAGTCAAATTGTGAGACAATTGTATTTTGGGATTAGGTATGCACAGTTCCAGCTGCTATATGTGTGTATGGAGCTGGATTGGGGATTAGAGGTGGCCCTCATTATCCACAGTTTCAATAACCGTGATTTTGCATCTCCATTGATGGGTCTTAGCAATAATGACTTCTGATGACATTTCTGGCTATCATTTTACCATGCATAGCCATTTTGTGGTGTATGTTTTTTAAAAAAAAAATTCCCCCATTACTTTTCACACAAAAATCAGAGGAACTGGGAGTTTTGGTAAGCATTGCTGGAGAGCTTGAGACCTAGAGAGCAAAACACAGTACTTTATTTTTCTTATTTCACACACCCCCTCCCATTCTTTTTTAGCCCTTTTTGTGTGTGCAGGAGCCTAATCCCTGGATTGCCATAGGAGTAAGGTTTCATTACCTGCAGTTTCCATAGTCACACCTATAGGCGAGAATGGAACCCCCGTGAATAATGAGGCCACCTGTATATTATGTGTAGTGCAGAAAATAACAGTGCAGCACTGGTGTATCTGAGCTGCTGTGCAAAGTGTGAAGTTGTTCTGGCATATATTACATTGCTGGAACCTGTCAAGAGCTGGAGTTCAATTCTGTAGTAAATCCCAGATCTCATCTCACTAGAGTAAGTAGGCTATTTACAGAGCCATTTAAGCTAAGATCTCAACTGATCATTTCCAAAACATCCAAAGAATTTTTAAAAATGAAAATTTCCCAGATGGAATTTCCTGGAAATTGCACAAATGGCATCATTATGTACAACATATCCACCAGCTGTGGCCTGGCTTCCATGCTAAAGTTATGCAGACTGTGTTAATCTTTCATAAATAAAAATAGACAAAGTATTTCCAGCCTGTGGCTTTATGATGGTTCCAGTGCAGCCCTACAAGTTACCCATCCTTGGCCATACCAGACAGCAGCAGATGTCTACACCTTCTCAAATGCTGAAGCATTTTAACTCAATTAAAAAAAAAACATGATGCAAGTCCAAATCTATGCTCAAAACTTGGATAACATATTCATTGACTGCAGCAGTTATTTTGTACCAAAATTGGCAGGAATCAAACTTCAGATCAAGATAGGACCATTATTGTTGTTGTTTAAGTGAATGTTCAGCTTTGGCCAGTATCCCTTGCTAATAACTTGTGATTTCATTTGATAGATTCAAAGTGCACAAGAACATGGCTACAATTGCCTCAGAGCTGGCTGTGAGCTGTGCAGAATTATTCCAAGGGAAATTAAAATGAATTACAGCCTTTGCTGCCAAGAAACAGGGCACATGTTTCTTTTGCTTGCTGCAGAAAGTGAACTCTTACCTTTAAAGCCTCCTCTCAGTGTTCTGAAATAGAGTGGAGTTGGATATGGATGTGAGGGAACCAGGTTCCAATCCCAGATCAGCCGTGATTGTCACCAGGCATTCTTGGCAAGTCAGGTGTCATTCACAGATGTTGCTTCCATAGAAAACCCTGAACCTATTCACATGACACAAGCTGCCAGACAGCTCGTATCATCTGGAGCTTCAGCAGCCTTCTGGTCCTGGCTGCTCCTAACCTGGGTAGCCCAGCTCCTCTCCCTAGATCTTTACCGAAGTAGAACTAACTTGTGCATGATCACCCTGGGAGCTGGGTTCCCAAATAGGGGTGTATGTTTCGTTTCAGATACAAAACATTTTGTGCCCAAAACAGGCCATTTTGACTGTTTTGTAGCCGAAACAAAACACCCAATGCTCAAAACAGAAAATTTTGTAGCCGAAACAAAATGTCCCTGTTTCGGGTACAAAACATTTTGTTGTTTTTGCTGTTTTGGAATTCAGTTTTCAGTTGCAAAAAGTCTTTCTCCTTCACTCTCCATTTTGAGTTTTGACTTCTATTTGAATTTCTGGCCCTTCCAGCCTGCGGATTGGCCAGCAAAAGCATGGGCTGATCTGCTGGCAATTGCCTCCTTATTCCTTTTAAGGAAATTTAAGGGTAAAATTTACCCTCATTGGCCAGTGGGGCAGTGTGCACACTGTGTGGGGCAGTGTGCATTTCATTGTTGTTGTTTCACACTGTTGTGTGTAGATCAATTGCATTTCTGGGGGGGGGGGATGTGGATGTGCATGACCTTTGGAAATCTGCCTGGTTCTTTGCAAAGCTCTGCTGTTGTTGATGTGTGATGTTGACGTTATTTGGGGTGGATTCACGGCAGAAAGGGGGCTTTGGGGGCAGAAGAGTGGGTCAGGTGGTAGTGCCCCAATGGGTGCCTGCTGCCACCCAGATTCCAAAGGAATAGGGCAAAGGGCTGATTTCTTAGGAATTGTTGAAATTTACACTTCTTTAAGGTCCCCCCCCCCGGAATAATGGAGGTTTTAGCAGACCCATAACTCCACCTGGGGGACATTGGGGTGGCTGGGAGCCAGTGGTGGTGTAATGTACATAGGGTGCCAACCACCCCCATGGGTTGCTGGGTTCTGTAGTTTCTGAGGTGTTCTGAGTGTAGATTCTCTGGTAGCATATGAGATTTTCAATGACAAATCATGAATCCACTCTCATATGCTACCAGAGACTCTACACTCAAAACATCTCAGAAACAACAGAACCCAGTACCCCATGGGTTAGCAACCCATGTGGGTGGTTGGCACCCTATGTGCTCTACACCACCACTCGCTCTGGGCCACCCCAGTGCCCCCCAAGTGCAGTTATGGGGCTGCTGAAACCTCCATCATTCCCTATGGGGAAGAACTTTAGACACGTAAACTCCATTAAAAAATCAGCCCTCTGCCTAATTCCTTTGAAATAATTCTGGCAGCTTCCTTGCCCCCACTGGGCACCACCACCCACCCTACTCTGCTCTGGGCCACTTCTTTCCTCCTGATGTGAAGCTATACTTTTGCTGAAACCTCCATTATTCCCTATGGGGAAAATCGTAAACTTCAAAAATTCACCAAAAATCAGCCCTTTGCTCAACTCCTCTGAAATTTGGGTGGTAGCTTCCACCCATTGGATACTAACACCCCACCCACTAGTTTTGCCCCAGGGCCATTTTTTAAAATCCAAAATGTTTTGTATTCAGATTTTGCAATTTTGAACAAAGAACAAAATTGAGGTGTTTTGGATTGGCTGATTTTGAACAAAGAACAAAATGGGGGTGTTTCAAATTTGGGCCAAAAACAAAACAGAGAAACACAAAATGCACAACCCTACTCCCAAACAGCCCACCACCATTTTAGGTAGTGAGCTAGAGGGGAAGGAGCAGCCATGCAGAGCAGAGTGGCTGCCATACCAAGGGCATGCTAGTGCACTGCATTCTGGGTCCATGGAGGATCCAGTGTGAGTTTTCCCCCACCCACTGGTGCTCTTCCAGTTGCCGCTCCTCACTGTCCGCATCAATAACTTCACAGGATTGTGAGAATAACATTGTATTCAGATATATTGGAAACTGACTTTACCTCATAATAGGGTGAGAAGGAAATCTAAATAATTAAGAGTAGTCTTGTTTTTTGCTGCATTGTATTATTTTGAATGCTAAATTATGGAAATATATGTTTAATAAATTGTTAGTCACAAAAAAGAGTAGCATAAAAAATATTCGACCAAGTCAGTTCTCACCCAGTCTTTCTAGATGTTATGATGTCCAAACAAAGATCTGTTTCAAGTTGGGGACATGTTGTATTAAAATAATTATCATGCTATTAATTACCAGTTCATTTTCTGTTGAAATTGCTAGGCATGGGAAAGGTTAAAGATAAGCACTAAGAGAGAAAACGTGAATTTCTCTTCACAGTTTAATAGTATGACATTGATTTCTGGATTGAAAATTGTTATCTGGAGGTTGGCACATTTCTGTTTTTAAAATGCCCCTTTTGCTAACATTTCCAGTGCATTTTGCCATTAATATTTTAACCTTAGTGATTAGCGTCTGGCATGAGTTTTCATTGTCCAAGATTGTAGCTCCATCTACTGACTCTGGAAGAAAGGATGCTAATGAGAATTGGAGCAGTTAAAGTGAAAAAAAAGTAAATGCCCATCTGTATCCAGTGGCACAACTCATGCAAAATTTGGCTTAAAGAGACAGCTCCATGTTTCTGTCCCAGCTTTAAAAAAAATGTTCATTACCTTTTACAAGAAAACAAAACTCTTCTCTGCAAATAATTGTTTGAAGAAATTGAGGGGGAGAAAGAGAAGGAGCACTTTTAGCACATTTCCCTGGGAACTCACGCTTCCAAAATAATTTTCTTTCCTCTTGGGCATTAATGAAACAGATTAGATCTGTTTCTAATCTTCCATGGTTAGGCAAGGTGATTGAGCAAGTGGTCACCTCTGAGGTCCAGGAAGTTTTGGATGACACAGATTATCTAAACCCATTCCAAACTGGCTTTCAGCTGGACTGCCTTGGTTGGCCTGATGGATGGTCTCCAATTGGCTATCGACAGAGAGAGTGTGACTCTGCTGATCCTTTTGGATCTCTCAGCAGCTTTCAGAACCATCGTCTCTGGTATCCTTCAGGACCGGCTGAGGGAGGTGGGATCGGGTGGCCCTGTTTAACAGTGGTTCTGTTCCAACCTCTCTGATAGATGCCAGATAGTGTCACTTGGAGATTATTATTCTGCATAGCATGAGCTAAAGTGTGGAGTTCCACAAGGCTCCATACTGTCTCCAATGCTTTTTAACATTTTGCTATGAAACATACATATAGGAGCTGGAGAGTAAGTGTGTGTGTTGCCATAGTAACCAGGCACGGAATGTTCAAGGGGAGGGATTTAAATAAGGACAGTTGGTTAGGAGAAGACATTTGGAGTGAGTGGGAGTTGGAGGTAGTTGGAGCTGATTGTTAGGAGTGAGAGGTTGGACAGAGCATAGCAGAGAGATTGTTCAGGGGTTTGTGTGAGACTTGATTGGTGAATGTGTGGACTCTGTGGAACCAGCAGTATAATGGGGCAGTACTCTAAAAGTGGGGAGTGTTATGCTTGGGAAAGAAACCTTGAATGTGAAAGGTGCCCAGAAGTGAAACCCCCTGGTGACAGGCAGAAAAATCTGAGTTGATTCACTAAGTCTGCAAACCAAGTTTTTATTTACCTCTGTCCCAATTATATCACCTCCCTACATGTTACATTTTATCAAGAAAGAAAAACCACTCATAGTTAAACAGCTGACGTGCTTAGCAACTTTGTAGACAAGCTTTTGTGCTCTGTCTTACAGGGATCTTTATTCCAATCAGTTGTAAACAATAAACTTATTCTTGTTTTTGTTCTGCACCTTAAGTTTTGTTTCATTTGTACATTGAACATATACGCCTATACTGCACTCACAAGGCTACATAACCAAGATGTTGAGTATTGAGAGCAGGGTAATAAGTAATCATATGGAGGCAGTGAAAGAAAGTAAAAAACTGAATAAATGTCCAGAACCTGGTGACTAAGTTGTTATAAAACAATATAAAAACAAATCACCTCCCTAGACCTGAGAGGGGTGTCAGGGTGGGTTCCTTACACATCTACATTAAACTGCTGGGAGAGATCATCAGGAGGTTTGGTCTGGGTTGTTATCAATATGCTGATGACACCCAGATCTATATCTCCATACCAATTTCATCAGCATATGGCATGGCAACCCTAAATGCCTGCCCTGAGGTGATAATGGGCTGAATGAGAGATAACAAGCTTAAGTAGAATCCAAATAAGATGGAAGTATTGTCTGTAGGGGGCTGGGACCCAAGAGATTTTATTTATTTATTTATTTATTTGATTGATTGATTGATTGATTGATTGATTGATTGATTGATATACTGCCCTTCCAAAATGGCTCAGGGCGGTTTGAGATGGTTGAGATCTGTCTGTTCTAGATGGGGTTACACTCTCCCTGAAAGATCAGATCTGTAGTCTGGGAATGCTCCTGGATTCTAAACTCTCTCCTGTTTTTCAGGTTGAGGCAGTGGCCAGGAGTGCTTTTTATCAGCATCTGATGATACATCAGATACGCCCATTTCTGGAGACAAATGACCTTAAAACAGTGGTATATTTGCGGGTAACCTCTAGGCTTGACTACTGTAATGCACTTGAAATGGGGCTGCCTTTGTAGGTCGTTCAAAAACTATCATTGGTACTGAATGCGGCAACCAGATTGGTCTCTAGGTCAACCCAAAAGGACTATACAACACCAATTTGGAAAGAATTGCACTGGCTACCGATATGTTTCATGAACACTGTCACCTATTAAGATCATCTGGAGAGGTTCAGTTACGGTTGCCACTGGCTTGTTTGGTGGCAATTCAGGACCGGGCCTTCTCTGTGGCTGCTCCGGGGCTCTGGAATACATTCCATGCTGAAGTAAGAGCATCTCCTCCTCAGTTTGCTTTTAGGAAAACCCTCAAGACATTCCTATTTTCCCAGGCTTTTAACTGAAATTTAAATTTTAATGTTTTTACTCACATATATTGTTCTTATCTGTTTTATAAATGTTAACTGTTTTATATTGTTTTTATATCTGTTATGTTTTAACCTGTACACCACCTGGAGATGTTTATATCACACTGTATAGAAATATGATAGATGGATAGATAGACAGAATAATGTTCAAGGGTGAAATTTTCTTTATGAAAGTAATACTTTGGTGTTGCCCAAAGTATTGAATAAAAAACCCACTCAAACCCATAGCATAGGGAACTTCAACAAGTGCTAAGAAAGACATTGAGCATAATATAGGAGACAACAGTCCAACTAACTGGGCAAAGAGGCACCTCTCAAAGTGGTGGTCCTCATATTTAGCAGGCCGGGAAGCAACTGTCCCTATTTAATTCTCCAACAGCTAGTGTCTTACTTATTTCTCTTTTTAGATGTTCAACCCCTTTGGGACAAGGGAACCATCTTTTCATTTCATTTTATTTGCTGTATAAACTACTGTGAACTTTTTGTTGAAAAGCAGTATATGAATATCAATATTGTTTTTGTTATTCTAATAATAATATATTTATTTATTTATTTATCACATCTTTATACCACCTTTATCATATCTTATACCAAGATATGATAAAGATAGTTATACCACCAGATGTACATCTCTAGGCGGTGTACAAATCCCAACATTAAAACAACAGGTTAGAATACATAAAACACAATAAAAACAATATAAAACTAATTATTAAAATTATTAAAATTCTAATTAAAAGCTTTTGAGAACAGGAAAGTCTTGAGGGTCTTTCTGAAAACAAACAGAGAAGGAGATGCTCTTATTTCAGCAGGAAACATATTCCAAAGCCCTGGGGCAACCACAGAGAAAGCACAGGGGCAACCACAGACGAGCTGGTGGCAACTGCAATTGGACCTCTCCAGATCGTAAAAGGTGGGAGGGTTCATGACAAAGGAGGCGCTCCCTTAAATAACCTGGTCCCAAGCCATTAAAGGCTTTATAGGTAATAACCAGCACTTTGTATTTCACCCAGAAATGTATTGGCAGCCAGTGCAGTTCTTTTAAAACCAGTGTTATATGGTCCCTCCGTGTTGTCCCAGATACCAATCTGGCTGCCGCATTCTGTACCAATTGCAGTTTCCTGACTACTTACAAAAGCAGCCCCACATAGAGCACATTACAGTGGTCAGGTCTGGAGGTTACCAGCATTTGTACCACTGTTTTAAGTCATTCTCATTTAGAAATGGATGTAGCTGACGTATCACCTGAAGCTGATAAAAAGTGCTCCTGACCACCACCTCAACCTGAGAAACCAGGGAGAGCTTGGGGTCCAGGAGCACTCCCAAGCTATGTACCTTATCTTTCAGGAGGAGTGTAACCCCATCCAGAACAGGCAGATCTAAACCATCTCTCGGGTCCCAACCCCTGACAGTCAGTACTTCTGTCTTATTTGGATTCAACTTCAGTTTGTTATCCCTCATCTAGCCCATTATGACCTCCAAGCAGGTGGAATTGTCAGGGGGATTTAAGGGCAAATTAACTTCCTTGTGTGTGGAGCCAATGGTCCTGAGGGCTTTCCTGCACATTATGTAAAAGTGTTTCTCCTGCATTTTACACTTTAACTTGAAGTTCCCCAAGCTGCAGTCTAGTACTAGAAAACATGTTTTAGCATTCTGTGTAATGGATGGAAATGATAGCCTTGCTATGGGATAAAGGGCCATCTTGCTGGAACTATACAACCATCTTGCTGGAACTAAGCAGGTCAAGCTATGGTTAGTGCCTGGATGAGTGACAATGTTAAAATCACTGCCTTGAGTATCATAGTGGTAGAAAGTTGGAATATACATGTAATAAAAACTGTAAGTATGGAGGGATACGTTACATGTAAGAGACAATGGTTTGGCAACCAGCACCCAACATTTTTAAGAGGACTAAGTGGAGCACTCCAGCTCCAACTTTACACAGTACACATCTAGTAGAAAATAATAATAAAAAGAAAGGTAAAACTTTGTGAAAGAGCAAGGAAGGCACTGAAGGGGAAGGTGCTCTTCAGCATTGTAAGCTACTGTTGGGTGGATTCTTCAGAGTTCTTGGCTGCATAGAAGGGCAGCACAGAGCCAAAAAAAATTGCAAAGCCTCAAATTGATTCTCAAAAATGGAATGTATTATTTATTCTATATAATAAACCCAGTGTACTTCAGCAGTTAGGGCTTGTTCTCGCAACCCGCACAATAATAGTTTATTTTTCATTTTTTATTTAATATATTTCTATACTGCCCCAAACTTGCATCTCTGGGCAGTTTACAATTAAAATCAATTATCATCCCTGCTGAAATAAGAGCTTCTCCTTCTCTATTAGTTTTTAGGAGGACCCCAAAGACATACCTATTTTCCCAGGCCTTTAACTGAGATCAGGGTCTAACTACGCAGGCACGGCGGACTCCAAAATGGCCATGATGTAGGGGAATAGGCCCAGAAAGGGCCGAAGATGCCTGAACTGGATTATTTTTTAAAGCAAGGAAACCTCCGCCAACCCCCCCCCAGCCATCTTGAAGAAGCCCCTGGGGGGAGTAATTTTTTAAAAAAAACTCCCCCCCCCACAAAAAGGCTCAACAAACCCCCAAACTCGGGTGGGTTGGTGTTCGGTCTGGGGTCGAGCTGAACCAGGGGCGGTTTGACCTTCAAACTGAGCCGGTTTGATGTCAAACTGGTTCAGAATCAAGTCTGTTTGCACATCCATATTCAGTGATCCTTTTGTGGACCACCAAACTGGTTTGAAAGTCCGGCGGTTTGGCAGCAGGGGGGGTTACCTTTAAGCAGCTGGGGGGGTGCTCTTACCCCTCCCACCGCATTTCCCCCACCAGTGCTGTCTGCAAAATCGCTGGTGCAGGGTGGCAGCGTATCTCCTTGCCACACACATACACATCTTACTTTACAGCTGCCTACAACTCAGCTCTGATAGTAGGGAAAGAATCAAGTTTTCCTAAGTAAAGATCGTAGCACAACCACTGCTATGAAAAAAGCCCCACAACAGAAGCATAATTTTGAAGAAAAGGTGAAATAAATGGCTACAGCTAGGTGTTTATTGCATGAAAGGTGGATGACATGTGCTAATTAAATGATCCTGACAGATTTCTTCCCTCACCCCTCTCTATAGCACAGTGGCCATACAACAGTGGAATGCAGATGTGAAAGTATATGCAAAACTAGTTTGCTCCTCTTGGAACAAATTATATCCTTATAATACAGAGAACAGAATGAGATGTACCAAGCATCTGTTGGATACGGCATTGCCAAATTAACCTGTCATAGTCACAACTCCAATAATCTGGTGGTCAGGACCATAATTAGAAGGCATACAAATCGCTTCACAAAGTGGACCTGCATTTTGTCTGTGATAATAAAGTATGGGAACATTTGGCCAAGTCCAGTTGTATGAGGTGCTATGGCAGAAACTGTTAGATGCCAAGAAAGACAGGAAAAATGGCTTGTCACGTAAATAATTTGGAACAAGGCAGACTATGTGTGGTGAATGTGGCAAGCAAAAACAGCTCTTGCCTACAGCCATGAACATTGGAAAAGATTGTTTGGTTCCCTCATGCTCTGCAGTTTGAAGCAGCTTTTTGCTTTGACCTAAATAAGAGAAGCTATTCAAGTGAATAAAAATCCTGTTCCTATAACCAAATTCTTTTTTGAATCCACCAAAACTGCAAGAATAAAAGACTTCTTTTTGGCACAGTCCCCTGATTAACACAAATGCTAATCTGTGCCATTATACATTTCCAGGCATAAAAGAAATGCACACTAACTTTACCTGTTTTTTCTACCAGTCCTCCTTTTGCCCTATTCTTGCCTTTGAGTGATGCCTTGTTACATTTTTCTTAGTGTCATTTGCTATAGCTGTTGAGAGCTAACAACTCAGGATACCCTGCCTTCCCTTGAGGGCAATCTCTTGAGCAAGGAATGGATCAGGGGCATGACTATAAGTGAACAAGGGGCAGGAAAAATGTCCCAAGCACCTTAGGTGTCAACTGAGTGACAGCTTGTTCTTCAGTCTACCCTACCTTATCGCTGAAGAACAAGGGAGATGAGGGGGGCAGGGGCCCCTATTCACTTTTTGTCCCAGGACCCACTCCATCTTTGCGACATCACTGCAATTGATATACGTTAGCCTGTTCAGGAGATAGACATAGTGGGGATACTGTTATTACATACAGTGGGGCTATTCACATGTGCAGGCAAAACCAGGCTATGGAAGTTCCAGGGGGCTCCTTGCTGCCGGAAGGAGCTGGCAATCGTCTGGACGAGTGATCTGCTTGCTCAGCAAGGGAGAGAGGATTGTCTGCTGGGGAGGTAAGAGTTTTGAGGCTTCCTTCCCTCACCCCTTTCGAGCCCTTTCTCCAATTGTGAGAAAGGGCTCAGTATCTCTGAGAGTACACTTGGAAGCCCTTCCCTGACATGCTCTGGAAACTCTCCCTCCCATTCACTAAAGCAGGGGGTCCCAACCTTGGCTCTGCAGATATAGTTGAACTACAACTCCGGTCAGCCATTGTGACTAGGAATGGTGGTAGTTGTAGTCCAATAACATTTGAGGAACCAAAGTTAGGAACTGCTGCACTAAGAAACCATGTAGTGTACAACCTACTATTTCACACACTGCTACTGCTGAGGTATATATCATGAACTGTCGATAGCATATTTTGCTAGTATATCTTTACCAAATGAATACTTACTGACCCTTTCATCTTTTAAATCAGTGGAGACTAGGCTATTTCAGCCTCAGTGAATACAGCACTCAGAGTAGCGTGGCTCAGGCAGTGATCCTTGTTATGAGAACACATATGATGAAGATATTCCTATTTTCAACTGTGAAATGTTGGAATATATAAAAAAAGTGTGAGTGTAAGTGAGGGCTGGTTCTCACAAAAACAGAAAGTCTGGGAAGGCCTAGAAGCACCCAGGCACAGTGCAATGATGACGGCCATGGGCATTTCCTGATTAGTAGTTTATATCATTAAAAACCTCACACTTACCTTAGTGGCAACAGTCTACATAAGAACATAACAAGAGCCCTGCTGGATCAGGCCCAAAGCCTATGTAATCAAGCATCCTGTTTCACATGGTGGCCCACCAGATGCCTCTGAGAAACCCACAGTCAAGAAGTGAGGGCATGTTCTCTCTCCTGCTCTTGCTCCCCTGAAACTGGTATTAGGAGGCATCTTGCCTCTGAGACTGGAGGTGGCCTATAGCCACTTGACTAGTAGACATTGATAGACCTGTCCTCCATAAATGTGTCTAAGCCTCATTTAAAGCCATCCAAGCTACTACATCCCATGGCAGATAATTCCTCAGATTAATTATGCACTGTGTGAAAAAGTACTTCCTTTTGTCAGTCCTAAATTTCCTGACCTTCAGTTTCATGAGATGGCACCTGGTTCGAGTGTTGTGAGAGAGGGAGAAAAATTTCTTTCTGTTCACTCTCTCTACTCCATGCATAATTTTATATACCTCAATTATGTCTCCCCATACTCACCTCTTTTCCAAAGAACCCCAGATGCTGTAGCCTTGTCTCATAAGGAAGCTGCTCCAGGCCCTGATCATCTTGGTTGCCCTCTTCTGCACCTTTTCCAGTTCTACAATATCTTTCTTAAGATACAGTGACCAGAACTGTATGCAATATTCCAAGGGTGGCCGCACCATAGATTTGTATAAGGGCATTATAATACTATTCTTATTTTCAACCCCCTTCCTAATGATCCCTAGCATGAAATTTGCCTTTTTCACAGCTGCCATGCACTGAGTCGACACTTTCAATGAGCTGTCGACCATGACCCCAAGATCTCTCTCCTGGTCAGTCACTGACAGCTCAGATCCTATCAGTCTATATGTGAAGTCGGGGGGTTTTGCCCCAATATATGCATCACTTTACGCTTGCTTACATTGAACCACATTTGTCATTTTGTCACCCACTCACCCAGTTTGGAGAGATCCTTTTGGTGCTGCTCACAATCTTTTTGGATTTCACTACCCTAAATAGTTAGGGTCATCTGCAAGTGGGTCTGTTGCCACTAAAGTAAGGGTGAGGTTTTGATAATCCAAACTGCACACTGGGAAGGGCCTATTAGAGGTGCGCATAGAATGGATCCCATGGAACACGGATAGCCAGAACTTTCTGAGTTTGTTCTGTTGGAACAGCCAACTTCTCCAGAACAAACTCGAAACATTCCAAGTGTTCTGGCCATAGGGAACAAAGGAGAATTTGAATCCCCATTGTTCCCCATGGGTGACTCCTAGGGACACCAAAGTAAGTTGGGTCGTGGTCATGATGAGTGCTACCTACCACCCAACCCAGAAAAGAAATGGGCAAGTGGGTGATTTTTTTTAAAAAAAATAACCTTTCCCCAAGTGGTGTCAGGTGCTGCTGTGTGCAGCATCCCTGACATGACCTCCCTGAACAGCCAGTACAGGGAGGACACGACCCGCTTGCTGATGGTGGTGCATGAGGGGATCTTATAGTCAGGGGCAAGCAGTAGGAGCAGCCAGCAGAAGCTAGCATTCTCCACCACCTGGAATAGTTGGTCGTCCAAAGCTATCATCTCCCCAATTGCCTGGGAAATGAGATGAAGCTCTGGGCAACAAGACCGCTTGCTCGACTTTACCCACTGCACAGGCAACTTTCCCTACTTGGGAGCAGTAGAAGATGTCTTGCTGCAGTTGAGGGCACACTAGGCCCACCGCTGCCAGTATGAGAAGGGGGAGGCAGATGATGCCATTGCAGGTGCATCAGCATCCCCAACATCCCAAAAATGCCCTGATATCTGTCCCCCTGCTGACCTGTGCCTTGTAGTGGGTGAAGACAGCATGGGTTTGGTAACCATGGCAGATCTCAAAGTGGCCCCACACCATGCTGCCACGATCAGAGGTGGTACGCCTCTGTTTTGGTGGTGGTGGTCCTGGGACTGCTGGTTCCTTCTAGGGACCACCACCGCTACCACCCTCAGTCCAGGACTGAAAAGGTACAGGAACTTCAATGACTTCCTCCTGCTCCACCTCAGTCTCAGAACAGGGGCGGCTGCATTGCGGGACCAGGTTCCTCTGGATAGGTAGACCTGTGCAACATCAGAGCAGTGGAAATGATTTGGAGAGTAGGCCCTTCTCGCTGTCACCCACCATGACCAGCAGCATCACCCCACCTGCTGCCTAGCAATCTGTTCCTGGATCTGCCTCACACCCTCCTGGACATCTTGTGGGTTTTTAAATTGAAGCTTTAACACTGATGTGGGATGAGGAGGGGGAGAGAAGAAGTGCCCTTAAGGCAGGTAATTTAAAAGGGGGTGCGGGGTCGGGATGGTCTATTTACACTGTGTGTGCTACACACAGTGCTATATAGCATTGTAGTGCACACAAAGAAGCTAGAAAAAATAATTGCCCCTAAATAAAGAAGGTTGATTTGGGGGAGGGCTTTTTTTGGAGGGGAGCCACTGCAAGCAACAATAGGGCAAGTCTAAGGAAAGGGAAGGCAAAAGGCAGGGGATTACTGTGGCCTCTCTAACCTAAACTCACCCCTCCTGTCCTATAGTCCTCCTAGCACCTAATCCCTCCCTTCCCCAAACAAGGCCTTATTTAAAGAACACTAAGTTCTATAACCTGACCGGGGTGGGGCTCATCTTCTGGCATCTTCTTCAGCTGGGGTCTTCCCTCATTCAGCTAGAATGCTGAATACAGTCTGTCAGGTGTTGCCCCTGGAGGCACTATTGGGCTGAACAGACTCAACAGCTGGGAGTAGGACAGGTGAGTGCCAGCAGGTAGGCACCCACCCAACAAAAATAAATAAATAAATAAATAAATAAATAAATAAATAAATAAATAATCAATCCAAAAAAGGGAAACAAAGAGAGCCTGGCAGGCTGGCCACCAGGCAGAAGACACCACACCAGCCTACAAAAACAAATCCACCAGGTAGGCACACAGCAGTAGCAAAGGTGCAGCATGTGGCTGAAGAAGAAGAAAAATCTGCAAAGCACCCCAGTTATTAAAACCACTGGGGGCTGGCTAGTACAAGCAGGAAGGGGAAAAATGCAAAGAAAATAAAATTCAAAAACCAGCACTCAGTTAAATTCACCGGGGCTGCTGGTACATTTTTTTTAAAAAAATAGAAATTTTAAAAGGAGTTGGGTTGGCAAGGAAAGGGGGGGAAACAGATAACTGTTGCAGTCTCTCTCTGATCCTCCCCTCCTCAGGCACAAAATGGATCTCTGCCTCCAAGCAGCCCCTAAATAGATTTTGGAAATCCTGCTATGGGCTATGGGCTCCCAGCTCCCTCCTGACTCCTCCCAGCCAATGAGGGCACAGTTGCCCATGACAACACTTGATTTGTATGATAACAAGCCAACCAAGAAACAAGGAGATCACAAGCCAATCAGAAGCCATGCCAGAAAACCAATTAGCAAGGGCAAAACACAGAGACAAAATGGTGGCCAGAACACTTGAGATGTTCTAATTAGAATTGGCTTGTTCTGTTCCAAGCTCAGAACAGCCCATTTATTCAAGGGTTGTGCTGTTCCAAGCTCAGAACTCTTGAAATGGCCTGTTCCAAGCTCAGAACATTCTCACTCGGAACGTTCTGCACATCCCTAGGGCCTATCCACATTCCCTGCCACTCACTAGAATATATAAACAGCTCTGCTGGATCAGGCCAAAGGCCTATCTGGTCAAGCATCCTGTTTCACACAGTGGCCCATCAGATGCCTCTGAGAAGCCCACAGGCTCTCTCTTCCCCACGCTCTGCCTTTTCAAAAGACAATATCAGCAGCAGGAGGAACAGCCTTAATGGTAGTTGCCACCAGAAAAAGAGAAACTGGGAAGGAGAGGTCAGGGAATAGTAAAATGGGTATGTAGTACGCTTTGCACACTGCTGGGCTTGGGGAGGGACAATTGGTGTGTGGTGTGCTCTATGCACAGTGGGATGGGGTGGCAGTTCACTGTGCTGCCTCAGGTACCTGCTAAGGGGGCCCATGTGGCAAATTTGTACCAGGCCCAGAGAAAATATGCTTGGGACAGGCTCAGCCCTGCAATTCTGGCCAATTTTTAGCTGCAGAGTCTGCCCAGCTTTTGCACAGTACAAGACTTGGGCACTCAGGGAATTGTAAGGGCTGAGTGGTGTAGGCTCCAGGGAAAAGACAAGAGGCAGAAGGAGACAAAAGAGACTTGGCAGAGCTTATGTCTCTGGGCGGTTTACAACAAGATAAAAACAAAAGTAAAACAGTTAAAAACAAAAACAAGAAACTTAAAACACAACAAATTTAAAAATTTTAAAACAATATTCTAAAACAACCTTAAAATCAATCAAAACAGTATCAGTTAAAAGCCTGGGTGAACATATGCATCTTTGGAGATTTGCAGTGAGACAGCCCTTAGCCTTGGCATGGCAACTAGGCACCAGACTAGGAAACCAGCCAGAAAGCTTCAGGGCAGAAGGAAAGCCTCTGGTGAGCCAGCTAAACTGCCCTTAGCCGGACTGCAAGAGAAAGAGGCAAAGGGGCAGACTCAAGGTCAAACTAGAAATGGTATTAAACATGTCGCCTTAGAGTTGGGTGCTTGCTTTTACAGTAAAGGTCCCTCACATGGGGCCCAAATGCAGACTGGGAATATTTATTTTAAAAATTATTTATTATTTTATTTAAAATATTTCTATACCGCCCAAAACTGGAGTCTCTAAATATGGTGCTAGGAAGTGTTTGACCCTTTACTTCGACACTGTTCCCCTGCCTGAACACTTTCTAAGTTGAATATCCCTTGCGGGGGGAGGAATTTAGGATGGGGAAATGGAGCTGACATACAGCTGAAACAGCTGCTTCTTTCATGTGGCATGCCCAAGCATTTGACCCCCAGGGAAGAAAGATTGCTAGAAAAGAGAGAGCACTGAGCAAGTGCTGCAAGGCCCATCTGACAAAGAGAGCATGCCAGACAAACTTCTGTTCCTGGACTTCCCTGCTAACTCAGCAAAGAGGCAAAAGTGGTGATTCTCTTTATTTAGCAGGGGGAGAGCAACTGGCCCTATCCATCCCCTGCACAGCATCCCTCCAGTGGCTGTTGCTGGCATCTGCCTTATGTTTCTTTTTTAGACTGTGAGCCCTTTGGGGACAGGGAGCCTTTAAATTTTATATCCGTGTTAACCACTTTGGGAACTTTTGTTGAAAAGCGGTATAGAAATATTCATCATATTCCCATACCTACATATTTGAACTGAGAGTAGTCCTGTGTCCTGGCATCCAAAGAGAGAAGATGGGAGAATGACACAAGCAAGACTTCCCACAGAGTGTGCCAGGGTGTTCCGATTTTCATTTATGAAATGTTGGAGAGTATGGAAGGGATCACAAGTGTATTATATTTATCTGAATCTCTTCAGGAGATGTCGTTTCCATATCATGTTATGAAGACAAAACAGCTGGCTGTCACCTCAGGATAAGAACTGACAAATTAGGGATTTTTTTTCTAATGTGATTTGGGGCTATGGAAGCATCTGAATCACGTTTCAGAGCAGGGCGAGTCCGACTTTTCAAAAGGACCTGGTGAGATAAATAGTTGGAGGAAAGTATTCAGCTTCTGGCATCTCATTATCGGAAAGATGCAGACAAGCTGCAAGGAGGGCCAAGGAGAGCAGATAAGATGATTAAGTGACTGCTGGGACTGGAATGGACTAACCAGATGCAGCTTGAAGCACAGTCCTACACATATTTACTCAAAAGTGAGTCCCACTGTGTTCAGTGGGGCTTACTCCCAGGTAAGAATGCAGAGGATTGCAGCCTTAGTAATGTGATGGTTAGATAAGAGCAGGGCAATCCTCTGCAGACACATGAAGAGCATGAACATGGGGGAGAGAGGGGGAAAGATATCATGCAAAAGAGACACAATCAGAAGTTATAAAATGAAGTTCCCTCCAGCTCTGCCATGGCCACACACCCCATCCCCGCCCCCAGGGAATTCAGATCCCTTCTTTAAAGTGTATTTGTGATTTGCTGCTTTTGCACTGAATCACGTCTAAAGGAAGAAGACTTCAATTCTAGGCACATACTGTATTCTGCAGAACCAGAACCACGTAACACAGACTTGAATAAACATACATTAGCGTCTTTCTGGTAGAACTAAATATAAATAAAACTTACCCAATCAAATTATCTTTTAATGGGTGGCTGGATTGAGAAATGGGTAGTATGTCTAGGGGTAGCTACTATAGAACTTGTGGTGGGGGGCTTGGGTTTCTATAGAGGTGAAGGTAAAGTGTTCCATCAGGTCGATTTTGACTCCTGGCACCCACAGAGCCCTGTGGTTTTCTTTTGGTAGAACACAGGAGGGGTTTACCATTGCCTCCTCTCACACAGTCTGAGATGATGCCTTTCAGCATCTTCCTAAATCGCTGCTGCCCAATATAAGTGTTTCCTATAGTCTGGGAAACATAACAGTGGGGATTCGAACCGGCAACCTCCTGCTTGTTAGTCAAGCATTTCTCCACTGTGCCACTTAAGGTGACAGGTAGCTACTATGCACCCCTATATACAGTATATAGGGGTGCAGCTACTATAGAATTGAAGGACAGTCGCACAAGGGCCAACCATTAGGAACGGGCTGCCACTGCTCCCCTACCCTGGGTATGACGCTGCTGGTGTCCATTTCACCCAGGAAGCATGGAAGCATGGGGGGGAGGGGGGGAGACAGAGAGAGAGCGCCCGGCATTCACAGAAACACATTGAGTGTGCAGATATCTGTACAATTGTACAGCATAATGTCCAAATCGGGCTCATGTAATAAAGTGTATGTGTGAAGGAGTCAGCAGAAAACTAACACTACCACCAGAACTTTCATATTATTCAATGTCACATGAAACATAAAAGTTATCAAACACACAGGCCTTTGCACATAATGGCAAACCGCAGGTCCAACAGACCCACAGTTTGCCTCCCTCCCCCACCCCCAACACTCTCCCAGACTATCAAAATCACAGTCTGGGAGCTGTCAACGGGAGCGAGACTGGCTGTGCAAGCTTCCTCTGACCATCAGCCTGCACCAGCCAATAGCGCCACAGTCCATAGGGGCGGGGGGGGGGTTCCTCCCTTAACTCTGGTTGGAAGTTCATTCTGAATCTGGACAACATGGTGGTGGAAATGGACCCTTGGTTGGGTGAGTGAAACTCACTTCAGACTGAGGGTTCATTCCACAGTTTGGGGCCAATATGGGAACCGCAGTTCCAATAATTTGGATGGCACAGGGGTTGATCCAGAGGTGAGTTTGCCTTTGGTTTGGCATTATGTGCAAAGGTGGACATAGTTTACACATTCAGGTGCCAGTTTAGTGTAGAGTAATCAAGTTATAATCAAGGCATGTGTGAATCAGTCCTGAAATGAGTTCTTGGACAAAGGAAATTCAGCAAGTGTTGTTC
Organism: Hemicordylus capensis; assembly: GCF_027244095.1. Classification (NCBI taxonomy): domain Eukaryota; kingdom Metazoa; phylum Chordata; class Lepidosauria; order Squamata; family Cordylidae; genus Hemicordylus; species Hemicordylus capensis. Next base: position 290,307,959 of record NC_069658.1, on the reverse strand, counting down.
TCAAGTAAAAATCCAGCGTTTCAAGCAACAAAGTAGGAAACAAGTGGCTGATAATATTCATGACAAAATACCAGTCATGTTATTCTGTTTTGTGGGTTTAAATCAAATTTAGTGAGTGAGTAGTAGAGTGGAACCATAAACCTATTCAAAGTTAGTTGCTTGCAACACCCCCCAGTGCTGACAGAATAATGATCCACAGTAGGAGGCTCAACATTAGAAAAGCTGCTGGTATTTTGTAAAACAGCAGCCAAAGTCAGAAGGGCATTAAATCATGCCAGAATGCAATGAAAAACAAAGGTAGATTTGTAAAGTATAATTTTTTTAAAGTAACTTCCTGACTCTAAATGAGTAGACAGTGGTAATCTTCTTCATGGGAAAGTTCCCAACGATGAATTTCCTTGTCAAAATGATCTAATATTTGGTGCCCACTATTACTGCCATTTTTCATTTTATAATTCAACACAGAACTATGCCTGTAAACAATAACAGGAAGCTTTATAGTCATATTTCACTGCTTTCTTTTTCTTACTTGCTTTGCGTTTTTCTCTCTCTCTCTCTCTCCATTTATATGAGTACAGTATAAAATAGTGGTCCCAGCTGGTGTGTCAGAAGCTACAAATGGATTGAAGAGGGGGTGAGGCATTCCAAGAAAATATTATGCAGGAAACCACCAGGCTTCCAGCAATGGGAGCAAAGCTGGATAAGTTTCATAAAGAGGCAATAATATCTGGGATATTACAAAGGGTATAGTGGCAACCTTCACTATGCCATTCAGAATTAGAGAACAGCCCACTTACCCTTCTACGATTTCTTTTGAGATTAGAGCCATTGCTGTGAACAACTAGACAAAGTAATGGGACGCAAGGCATTAAATTAAAAGATCAGGAATATAACATTCTGCTTTATGTTGATGACTCATGCTAACAAAGCCACATTTATCCATACTTCAGTTGATAACAGAATCTGGAGCGCTTTCCAGATACACTGTTAGCTGAAGCAAATCAGAATAATTAGATCTGGATTCAAATACTCAAGAAAGTAATGGACTGATTTGGATGATACATCCAACCGACCCCAACCATCACACAATTAGGGACATGAATGCACACATCACACTTCCCCTCCCAGCGTGCCATTATAGATTTCATATTCATGTGATGAGTCAGTTTGTCTGAACCAGCTCTTCACACATGATTTAAATATTACATTAAAGAAGTACTTAAATTGTGTGTGAGGAGATGGTTTGCTTGAACTGCTCTGCCACACACAATTATGAAAACTGGAGCAGCACACAGGGAGGGGAAGCAGGACGTGAACATTCATGTCCAAATCACCTAGGACGTATCATCTGAACTGGCCAAATTACACAAATTTGACCTTTCAATTGGCTAAATATAAAATTAAGATCTGAAAGAGTATTTAATGAAATGTATTAGATGGTCAAAATAAATTGCCCTCAAAAGAAGATTGGCTGATAAAAATTTTGGAATATGCGGAGATGGCAAAACTTACATTACTGATAAGAGACCAAAATTAGGAATGCTTTAAAGAAGATTGGAAACCATTCTTATTATACTTAAAGAACTATTTTCCTAATATTGATTTCTCAACAGGGTATGAAATTTAGTAATACTAGCAGGTTGGGTAGATTAAAATCGAGTTTGTAAGGTTTAAGATATATGTTTTGAATTATTATTATAGCAAGGGTTAATTCTATAGTTGGTGACTCACGAGGAGGTGTGAGCGGGAAGTCAATATTTGTTTAATGTGATGTGAATGTTAAGATATTGTTAAAATCAATAAAAATTTAAATTAAAAAAAAGACAGTCAAAATAAATTTATACCTCAACCCGATTCAGACATTATGCTGTACAAGTGTACAGATGTCTGTACACACGTACATGTGTTTGTGTGAATGACTGTACCTGTGTTCATTTTAAAAGTGAATCTAGATACAGGCCTTTCAAATGCATGGTACAGATAGGAAGTGTATTTCTGTACATGCATTGAACATAACATGTGACCAGTGCCAGATTTAGGCACAAGCTAATTAAGCTACAGCTTAGGGTCTCACATTATAAGGTGCCTTTGAATTAAAAAAAATAAGACTAAATTTCATGTTTTGCATAACTACTTGAAGAATAAAGGGGGAATCAAAAAAAGCATTTAGGATAATGAAATCCAAAAAGATTATGAGCAGCTCCAAAAGGATCTCTCCAAACTGGGTGAGTGGGTGACAAAATGACAAATGTGGTTCAATGTAAACAAGTGTAAAGTGATGCATATATTGGGGCAAAAAACCCCAACTTCACATATAGACTGATAGGATCTGAGCTGTCAGTGACTGACCAGGAGAGAGATCTTGGGGTCGTGGTCAACAGCTCATTGAAAGTGTCAACTCAGTGCATGGCAGCTGTGAAAAAGGCAAATTCCATGCTAGAGATCATTAGGAAGGGGATTGAAAATAAGAATGCTAGTATTATAATGCCCTTATGGTGCGGCCACATTTGGAGCACCGTGTGCAGATCTTGTCATGAAGAAGGACATTGTAGAACTGGGAAAGGTGCAGAAGAGGGCAACCAAGATGATCAGAGGCCTGGAGCAGCTTCCTTATAAGTCAAGGCTATAGCATCTGGGGCTTTTAGTTTGGAAAACAGAAGACTATGGGAAGCAGGGGGACATGAGTGTGGTAAATAAAATTATGCATGGAGTAGAGAGAGTGGACAGAGAGAAAATTTTCTCCATCTCTCATAACACTAGAACCAGGGGTCATCCCATGAAACTGAAGGCCAGGAAATTTAGGACTGACAAAAGGAAGTACTTTTTTCACACAGCGGCACATAATTAATTCCCAGGAAATTCCCTGCCATGGGATGTGGTGATGGCCACTAGCTTGGATGGTTTTAAAAGGTGCTTGGACAAATTTATGTAGGACAGTTCTATCAATGGCTACTAGTCTGGCGGCAATAGGCCACCTCCAGCCTCAGAGACAAGATGCCACTAAATACCAGTTGCAGAAGAGCAAGAACAAGAGAGATGGAATGCCCTCACTTCTTACCTGCGGGCTTTGCAGAGGCGTCTGGTGGGCCATTCTTTGAAGGAGGTTGCTGGACTGCATAGGCCTTCGGCCTAATCCAGCAAGGTGTTCTTATGAAATGTGCACCTGCAGGGATGTTGGAATCTTGGTTCACAATAGTAAGGAACATAAGACCAGCCCTGATGGATCAGGCCTATGTAGTCCAACATCCTGTTTCATACAGTGACCCACCAGATGCCCAAGAAGCTAACAAGCAAGAGGTGAGGGCATGCCGTTTCTCTTGCTGTTGCTCCCCTTCATCCAACATGCTGGCCAGGAACAACAGACTTAGCCAGTATGTTGCATGAATAAAATGCATACTTTGGAACATTTCCCATTTCCAGAATTCTCTTTAATCTGCAGAACCAATGTGGTATAGTGATTACAGTGTTGAGCTACAAGAGGGGAGCCCCAGGTTCAAATTCCCTCTCAGCCACAGAGTTTACTAAGTGACCTTGGACCTCTCATTATTTTTAAACCTACCTCCCACACAGTATTTTTGCGAAGATGTGAGGAGAGAGGTGGAATCATAAGTTCTACTATGGCCTCCATGGAGGAAGGGTGAGACACATTTTTTTTAAAAGGTTATGTGGCAGATGCTCAGATATTTCTTGCAGACAAGTCAATGTAAAAGGGGCAAATCTGAAATTCACTGCCTCGGGGTGTATGTGAATGGCTTTCCCAGCACTTTGGAGTCAAGTTGTAGATCAGGCCACTATGATAGCCTTTAGTCCTGACATTCTAAACATACCTATCAACTACTGTTACAGTATATGCTGCATTACACATATTATATTTAATTGTGATGGTGGCAGGGGATAGAAAATAAGTATTTTTCTTTACTTAGGATTGCAACCAAAGAATAGCTGGGGCTAAAGATCTTAGAGAACAAGAAAATATAATCAAATTTCACTTGAGTTGAGCAAACGAGTGGGTTTTGCTAATTGAAGCAAATGTCATGAAGCAACAAAATGCCAAGAACCACCACAAAATGTGCTCTGAAGTGCTTTCATAAATAATATGGAATGACACTTGCCAAATGAATGAAGTGCACTAGCAAACTTTCCATGATATACTTTGCACAGTAATTTGATCGTTTTGGTCCACTCACTAATGCATTCTGCTATTCGCTATTTTCTGGACCAAGAGGAAAGCTTATGCAGTTGAATTAGTTAACTAGGAAGAACAGACTAGCCAAATACTCATCTGCTAAATTCCAGAGAGTAGTAATATTATACTTTTATTCTACACAAAGTAATAGAATATAACCAGAAGAACACAAGCAAGAACGTGTAAATAAAAGCATCCCAATGACAGATGGTTATATCAGTATTGTCATGGACTCAGAGCTACCATGGCAGAAACATCCACCTATCCTTCCTTGAGGCTGGCCTTTTAGCAATAGCAATAGCACTTACATTTATATACCGCTCTATAGCCAGAGCTCTCTAGGCGGTTTACAATGATTTTAGCATATTGCCCCCAACATTCTGGGTACTCATTTTACCGACCTCGGAAGGATGGAAGGCTGAGTCAACCTTGAGCCCCTTGGTCAGGATTGAACTTGTAACTTTCTGGTTACAGGGCGGCAGTTTTACCACTGCGCCACCAGGGGCTCCTTTTAGCACTGGCACCTCATAGGGAAAAGCAACTGCAGCTAACACTCTAACATATATTTAACCATCAATAGTTAGGGAATGCCTGGAAACAACTGAACTGATGGCACCTAAAATTAAAGTCAGGTATCCCTTTCTATCTTAGCACAGGAGCTTTCCAGACTCTCATACAAAATAGGACAGCAATTATAAGTCAGTGATGCATGTTTCTGAGTGTGTCTGGTTGAAGTTGAACAGCAGTAGAGACACAGTTCAGGGCAAATAGGCCATTTATTGCCCCCACTGGGCCATATTGGGTAAGGAAAGGATATTTAGAAGTGCCACACTCAACCAGAAAGGTCTTACCTGGAAGACCTTTGAATATAAAGATACGGAAAGGGTTGAACCTCTAGAGAGAAAGGATAAACATGGTTGCCTGTTGGATGTGAGAAATACAAGAGTATAATATGGAATATTCTATCACTCTGGTATAATCTTTTCGTCTTTTGTCACAGATAGAAGGCAGAAGCTAAGAAATCAGACCATTACTTCCACGCTATTTCCCCCTATTCCATGTGATTGTCAGAATTGTCACTATTGCTTGCTGAATGATTACAGAAACGAGTAGGGCGTGGTCTCATAGGTAACCCAAAAGATAAAGGGCCGATTTGGATGATACTTCCCCACCGCTCAAACTGACCCATGCAATTCTATGAAGGGGGATATGCCCAGAGCACACCCATCCTGGTTTCATTCTCAGGTGGCCCAACCTCCTCCTGGCATGTTGCTTGATTACTAGCAGAGGTTCACCTAGGTAATTCTGGAGCCTGGACCTAAAGGTCTTTGTAGCCCGCCCCCCCCCCCCCCCGCAAATTAAGCATCATGCTCAGCTGGGTGACCACACCACCTGGGACAGACTAAAGAGGATTTGGGGGCCACCAGGGCCTCTGGATGCCCTGGACTTTGGCCCAGCAGTCCAAGGGTAAGAGCACCTCTTATCATGGGGCAGGGGCATTCTGTAGGGGAGAATTTGAATCAACCTCGTATTCAGCAGAGAAATCCATTTTGTTGATAGCAGAGCTCAGAGAGAAGATCAGGAGACAATTGCTTAATGGCTAAAACCAGCAACGATTTATTTTTAAGAAATAAATAAATTTATTTTAACCAAACAATGAATATTTATATACTGCTTTTCAACAAAAGTTCCCAAATCAGTTTACACAGAGAAAACAATAATAAAGTAATAAGATGGATCCCTGTCCCCAAAGGGCTAACAGCCTACAAAGAAACACAAGACAGATATCAGCAACAGCCACTGGAGGGATGCTGTGCTGGGGTGGGATAAGGCCAGTTGCTCACCCCCTGATAAATAGAAGACAATCACCACTTTAAAAAAGGTGCCTCTTTGCTCAGTTAACAGGGGACAAGAAGTTTGTAAGAAGTTACAAACTTAGATAGAAAGCCTGCACCCTGTGCTAGATACCTCTTGGAGGAAGGAAGAAGGAGGAGGAGCAGAGAGAGCACAGAGAAAAGAATATCCTAAAAGTATCAGTCTACCAGTCAGGACAGACTTAGAGTAGAGATTGACAGAGTGCAGAGAGAAACAATGGGGAAGACCTACACTTAACTCCTATATCTCTAGTGGTCAGTAGGAGTTGCATGAGTCAATGTCTAAGAAGTCACATCTCCATCACATTCATCCAAACAGCTGCCCTACATGACTTCAGTATGAACTGCCGGATTCCATGTAATAAAAGAATGCATGAGGAGGATGTCGGAGCATCAGGGGAAAGGACCAGGACAAGTACTAGGGATGTACGAGGCGGCTGTGAAATTGGTTTGGTTCAAATCTGGACTGGATTTGAACCAACCTGGCCAGGTTCAGGCTTGGGCTCAACCAGACCGATTCTAGTCTGGTCTGGTCCAGTTCGGTCATCGAACTGGGCCAAACCAGTTTGCAAGCTGACTCAAGGTATATACTTGTAAAGGGGAATCCGGCGAGGATTTCTCATTTAGAAGAAAAGAGAATTCGCTTGTAATGTGGGTAAGAGGGTGGGAGAAAGGCCACATTTTACCTTTAATTTTCAGTTGTTGAGGTTGGCGGGAGCAGCAGCAGCAAAGGCTCCTTCAACACCCCCACCCTGGCCTCCTAAATGACAGCCTGGGCCAGCTCCGACCTGGTTCGGGCCTCTGTGCACGAGTGGAGGCCATTGCAGTGTCCTCCATGCATGCTCAGAGGTGAGTCTAATGGCTTCCACATGTGCACATAGGCACAAAGCAGAATGCAGACTGCTGCAGCAAGCCAGGGCTGTCATTTGGGAGGCCAGCAGGGGGGGTTGGAGGAGCCCCCGCTGCTGCCACCGATGTTGCCACTGCAGTCACCTCCAGCAACTGAAAATTAAAAGGGAAAATATTATTGTTAATAGTTTTTCTCTCTCTCTCTCTCTCTCTCTCTCTCTCTCTCTCTCTCTCTCACACACACACACACACACACACACTGCTAGGGTATTCCCTATACTTGTAAAGGGGAAGTTTTGCTGGACAAAATTTAAAATATTTGTAAGTTACAGATTAAAATACATGGCAGTGAAAACAATAGAATAAAATTGTTATTAAAACAAGTTTTTAAAATTATTAAAATTAATTCTAATTAAAAGCCTGTGAAAACAGGAGAGTCCTGAGGTTCTTCCTGAAAACAAACAGAGAAAGAGATGCTCTTATTTCAGTAAAGAGCATATTCCCAAACCCTGGAGCAGCCACAGAGAAAGCCCAGTCATGGGTTGCAACCAAATGAGCCAGTGGCATCCGTAAGCGGACCTCCCTCAGGCGGTCTAGAAGGATACCATGTTCAATGGTATCGAAAGCCACAGAGAGATCCAAAAGGATCAGCAGAGTCACATTGCCTCTGCTGATAGCCAGTTGGAGATCATTTATCAGGCCAACCAAGGCATTCTCAACCCCAATCCACACAAAAGTCAGTTTGAAATGGGTCTAGATAATCCCCTAAATATATATTTGTAAATATGTATGTATGTACATATGTATGTACATATGTATGTACATATGTAAATATGTACTCCCCTAAATGTGTACTAAATATGTGCAAGATATTCCCCTCAGGGGATGAAGCCGCTCTGGGAAGAGCAGAAGGTTTCAAGTTCCCTCCCTGGTTTCTCCAAGATAGGGCTGAGAGAGATTCCTGCCTGCAACCTTGGAGAAGCCGCTGCCAGTCTGTGAAGACAATACTGAGCTAGATAGACCAATGGTCTGACTCAGTATATGGCAGTTTCCTATGTTCCTATGTACTTACAAGTACGAGCTGTGGCTGTGGCAGCAGTGGCCGCAGGGGGAAGGGGGCAATGGTGGCTCCCCCAAACCCTGCCAGCCTCCCCCTGAATAGCCTGAGGTTCAGGCCTTCTCTGGCCCAGTTCAGGGGGCATTTTACTGACCTCCATGCATTTAAAGAGGCCATTTGAGTGACCATGCAAACTGCGTGGTCGTGCAAATGGTCCCTGCGCATGTACGGAGGTCCATAAAATGGCCATCATGTGTGCACAGAGGCGAAAACTGGGCCACCAGGGGCCTGGGCTAGTTAGAGGCCGGTGAGGGTGGTGGGAGCCCTTCTGCTGCCCCCTGCTATGATCAGTGACATGGCAACCAGCACAGCAGGGAGCCGGAGCAAGAAGTTGTCCAGCATCCCTCAATGCACTGTGCCAGGAGTGTGGTGCATTGAGTGATCCTCCCTCATCGAGGAGCTCTTGCCGCCCAGCTCAGTGTATGCCCAAGAATACACACAACCCCGGCGCTGAGGCTAAGAGCGTGCTTGTACCCTTAACCCTGGCTGAATGTTGGGGTAAGAATAGAGTTAGGCATTGTGGGAATTCTGGGTCTGGGAGCGATCCCGGCACTCCAGCCGAGCAGCTGAACCCAAGCGGGGCTGCCAGCCTAGGTTGTGCTGCTCCTGAGAATAGCCTCTATGTTTTTTGAGTGTCATGCCTGCACATACACCAGATTTGAGGTACCAATTGGCAATGTACCCAATCATCTCACAAAGGGCTTTTAAAAAAAAACAAAACTCCAGCAGCCATTTGAGATAGGGAAACATGATTACCTTCATTTTTAGCCTACTTTTCAGTAGGCTTATGAAATCACCCGGCATTCAGTGTGTCTGTGTGTGTGTGTGTATCACTCCCATCAACTTTGCAATGCCGGGACCAATATGAACCAAATCAGGTACAGTTGTAGGGACACAAGTGGGCTAACTTGTGAACGGCCTAACCAATTTGAACCAAATTTGCTACAGCTGTAGGAACAAATGGTGAATCCTCAATGGCATAGTTTGTGATTTACCCCAATCAAAGATGGTGGACGTTTGAGGTACAAGTGGACTAACTTGTGGACTGCCTAACCAATTTGAACCAAATTAGGTACATTTGTAGTGAGTGGCACACAGGGACACCTCAATGGTAGGGGTGTGCACGGAAACGTCTGTTACCCGGCCGCGGCGGCAATGAGGAAGGCCGGCGGGGGGAGAGGGAACCTGCGCAGACACTACCAACACACACACACCCCCGCGGCTACAGCAAGCCCCCCAAAGGCGCTACAGGTACTTGCTTAAATTTTTTTTAAAAAAAAGTTCTCAGACCTGCCAGACCAGACCCAGTGGTCCGGTTCTGGTCCGACAGAACCGGGTTGGTGGTGGTTCGGTTTGACCACGAACCCACAAACTGGACTGCCGGACCGGTTCCACATATCCCTACTCAATGGCATAGTTTGTGATGATGTCATCCACCCTGATTCAAGATGGTGCACGTGTAAACCTTTGAGGCGCAAGTGGGCAAACTTGTGAACTGCCTAACCAATTTGAACCAAATTTGCTTCAGCTGTAGGGACACAGGGATGCCAAAATGGTGGAGTTTGTGATGATGTCATTCACCCCGATTCAAGATGGCAGACACAAACCTTTGAGGCACAAGTCCTCTAACTTGTGGACTGTCTAACCAATTTGAACCAAATGAGGTACAGTTGTAGTGAGTGAAACACAGGGATACCTCAATGGTGTAGTTTGTAATGATGTCATCTACCCCAATCCAAGATGGTGGACGCATGAACATTTGAGGCACAAGAGATCTAACTTGTGGACCTCGATTTGAACCAAATTTAGTCCAGTTGTAGAGAAAGTGAAAGGAAAGTAGGCAGATTAGTTCTTACTAGAACAACTTGTTTAGGAATCTTCAGATTTGTCTATGTGGTCAGTTGACCTGAGATAACAACACACATCGCTTCCTCCTGTAATCCCAAGTAAAATAGTAATCCTGTATTTAGGAGTTGTTTAAAATCCTTCCTGAAGAAATATTTTAGTAAACCAATAAGAAAAATCAGCTGCTTTCATTCCTAATAGACATTCCCTCTCTAATCAGCAAGATGAATCACTATGCGCTCTAATTATGTTATTTGACTTCTTGAACTGATGGCTAGAGTTACATGTAATCAGCTCTCCTTTTCACCTACCCAAAGCACAACAGCTTATTCATATGGAATCATTTTTTTAAATGCAAAGAAGAGCTAGTTAATGAGAAACATACTATTCTTTTTTTTTAAAAAAGTAGTTTAAGAGTAATTTTTGCATAATAATACAAGTTAATCTTTTGTGTCTGTAATCAGAAAGACCAGAGACATTTGACATTGTGCCATGAAACTGATACATGGTTTGTGTATAAATATCTTTCTCCTCTAGATATAATCACTAATTTTTGCCTCCTTTAAACTGAGATGTGAACATTAAGCCCACATTAAACTACTTAAGGAATCAATGGAATACAATAGGTCAGCTGAGGTTAAACTGCTTATGGCTGTAGATTGTTCATTCTCAGTGATTGCAAACCTAGATATTGAACCAGATAGGAAGAAGGTAAATCACCTGTTAATCCATTTATTCAGGTGGAATGACACCATTTGACTTCCAGGGCTGGCTTCTGTGCATTTTATACACAAAATCTAAACCCAAATCCCTTTATGGCTTGTGATCTCAGGGAAGTCACACAGATTTTAAGGAAATCACCATTATTTGGGGGATATTTGATAAGGGGCTACTAACCCCAAATAATGGATAACACAGAATATTAATTTAAGATTGCATTCCTTAATGAATTGAAATAACTTGAGTTCCATGTTTTAATCTAACTTTTTTCTCATATAGTATCTAGATTCTTTTATTTTCATATATTTATTATTATTTATATTATTATTTATAATAATGTTAAATAGTATTATTTATATTATTATTTTATATATTTATTATTATTTATGTATATAGTAGATGAATTTTGATGGGGTTTGTTATACAGAGAGAGAGAGAGAGAGAGAGAGTGCAAAAAAAAGCCAAGTTGCCCCATTAATTAGATAAGATCCACCTTTCAAAATGGTGGCTCTTATATTAGCTGGGTGAAAGCAGCTATTCTTATTCAGCTGACCATAGCATCCTTCCAGTGTGGTGTGTGGGAGAAACAGAGAATGACAGATAGAAAATTAATTAATTATGGACCAGGAGATGATTATGGACCACGGAGTTGGTTTGTGTTTTGTATTTAGAAGAATTTTGTCTAACTCCGTGGGAGAGATCTATGAATGTTGATATAATCTACACTCCTTTTGGAGGAGCGAAGAAACATTTTTGAAGGACGCTTTGAAGATTCTGCAGGAAGTTTATCACATTTGGAACTAATACAATTTCACTTCTGAGGAAGCTTGTTTGAGAAACAAGGACTTATCACGAAACCTTGTTAAGTGATTTATGTAAAGTGATTTATATAGATTCAGTGTTTACTACAATAAGTGATTTAAGTGATTTATGCATAACAGGTGATTTATATTAATGAAGTGTTTTAAGAAGTTTCTATCATTTGTACATTTGTTCTATTGGGTGGTAACTCTTTTCTTTGCATTTTCATCAGCACCACTCTCCCCTTATATATTTTTCACTTGTAAGCCACCAGGCTCGCCTGCGAGCCCAGTGGTTCACATGAGCAGCAAAAAGTGGTTCACATGAGCAGCTAGGAGAGCCAAGCCCGATTTTTGCTGCTCGTGAGAATAGCCCCGAAGAGTTACAGTCAATATGCCTGACCTCGACTCTGTATGGCTGGTGATGATTTCAAGTTTGTAGTTCATCCTTCTCTGTCTAGAAGGAAAACAGACTTTGCTACAAAGTGGTAAAATCAATACATGCTGAGGAGAGCTTGAAGATCCTGGGTAGTTCAGACACAAGTTCAGGGACTCACGCTGACCCCCTTCAGGGAGACCTCAAACTCAATGGAAGTTGCAGGAAGGAAAAATAGGATCAAGTCATCAAGAAAGCTGCCTTTCCACTGTGCCAGCTAAGAGCCACCAGTCCTCCAGCAGAAACAGATTCAAGGAAGTGAACCCCAGAACCAGAATCTTGGCCTGATCTGTACCCACCCTAGAGAAGGGAAGCTGAATCAGTGTTGACATCCTTATCAGTCAAGGATATTCTCATTCTTTTATTTATGGTTGTTCTCAGTCCTTTGCAAATCATGTTTTCCCCTCTAGCATTAGAAAGGCCAGATCATTGTGATTGCACTTCCATGCTCAGAAGCAAATCATGGTCACAATGGGGGTTGTATAGTGAACAGCGGGGATTCAGATTGGCTGGCTTTAACAGGGCTCATTGAGGACTAGAACCCTACTATTATTTATTTATTTAAAATAGTTATACCCCACCCCTCTAGTACACTACTGCTTGGGGCGGCTCACAACATTTATAAAATAGTTACAATGTAAAATCAGACTAATAAAATTAAGCAAATTAAGATAAACAAGTTAAAAATCCAAACTAAAACTACAATCAGAATTACAGATTTTAAAATTTCAAATTAAAAGTTATTTTAAAAAACTAAAAACTAAGAACTGTAAAAACTAAGGAACCTACTAGATACAAGCAACAGATGAAACATTAAAAAGCCTCTTTTTTTCTAAGATGTGTTTTTAGTTGTTTTTTAAAAACACTGAGGGAGGGAGCATGATGAAGTTCTACAGGGAGGGTGTTCCACAACTAGGGTTGTGCGATGGATGGCCATTATTTTTAATTGCCATCCATCACACAACAGCATTTGTGAAATTTAATGCATTTGTGCAAGAGCCCTCTCGAGCAACTGTGTTGCAGTTTTACAAGCATGCGGCTGTTCCCGCAGTGTGCACCCTGTCCATGAGACGCTGCACAATATGTCAGCCAGCATGTTTTCCCATTTCACTTCAATTGTCCCACAGCAGCAGGTGCTGATTTACACTAGGGAATCTTCTTTCCAAACACTGCTGCCCTATACTGTGTTTCTGAAGCACATCCCAAAACACAGCTGATATGGTCCCATCTCTGTAGAGAAGACCACAAGACAACAAGATCTTTGAAGCAGGCAGGAGCCCTACTCAGACATTATAAAAAAACAGGGATGCTGCTGTACTTGTGTACCGCATCCCTGAGAGTGCACTCTGAAACCCCACCTGTGGGCTGACATGAATACACACGACACACATGCATGTGTGTGATCAGGAATACACATAGATAGCAGCAGGTGGAGCTTCTGAGCTTGTCCACATAGGAACCAAGCTTTAGAATGGACTCTCAGGTCTACTGTACATCAGCTTTTTCTAATACCTGAACAGGGATCCATCCACAATATAGGAAAGTTTCTGCAACCACCAATATGGTTGCAGAATCTGCACACATGTCCCAGTAGTATAGGATTATACTAGAGGGAAGTGACTCCTACACTTCTAGGGGTGTGTGTGGGTATGTGTAAGTAATATGATGGGGGCAGCAGCACGTGCTTTTCAGTGCTAGTTAATGCAAGAAATCAGAGAGAAATCTACATTATAAAGTGATATAACAGGCCACTTTGAGACATTACGGGAACCTGAGGTGAACTTGCCAGCTCCCAGACTCAAGATTGTGATCATCTGGGAGAATGCGGGGTGGAGGCAAACATTTTGTCATTTCTGTCCAAAGGGGGCAATGACTTAATAGAGAGCAAGGAAAACACAATTAAGACATGCATTGTAGCAAACATTTATGTTTTTTACAGCTGGTGAATGAAAAACTTGGGGGCAATGGGGGTAACTTCAACAAGGTACATAATTAGAAGGAAGAAAAACTTTGGGTAATTGATATTAATTAAGTGAATAAGCAAAAAGCAGACCACATTATATAATCATGCAGCCAAGTCCATTGTAACCACTTACCTTATGACACAATACTTTTAAATTCCACTGTGCTACATGTAATTAAATTCATTAACCACAGCAGATTGCTAAATGCTGCCAGTGAAGGATAATGTTTTATTAACTATTGCTATTTATAGGCCCTTCCTGCTATGAAAGCATTAGAATGGAGATGCTGAATTAATTCACCTTTGAATTGCTTGTATTGAAAGTCTCTCTCCCTCTCTCCTTTCCTCCCCTGCTATATTACTTACTTTATCTTCATCACCGACAGTTCTAGAGAAACCAAAGTGGCTTTCCTAGGCAGCCCCACCATACCCCACTTGTTAAATTTTACTAGCAAGATTCTAGTCATAGATAAAAGGCCATTTAGAATAGAACTGGAACAAAAATTCATATATATTTCAGAACTCATAAAATTCAAATTTCCCAACATTTCAAATTTCCCTTTAAATTTTAATCAAATTTGAGGATAAGCATTGCTATTTTAATATTTAATCTAAGGCAACAAAATGTCAAGTACCTGTGCTGATTAAGACTGCATTTTAAAACCTCAATTCTAAGCCTCTCTTCTTCTAATCTTGCTATCCATATTCATAGTGTTGCCTGTTCTAATGTTGCCACGTGCGTTAACAACCTTCCTGTGTGTATCTTTATAAATTGGGTGGCCCTAAGGTCACTTGGATGAGATTGCACTATATTTATAAGGTTCTGCCAAAATGAAATTTCATTTCAAATAAATGTAGATGAATAGGAGCAGATGTAGACAAACTAAGGCAAAACAGCACTGAAGACAGAGCAATTGGTTGGAAGGCAATGCCACGCTCATTCACAGGAGATGTTATCAGTAGAGTAGTGTGGGAAATCACCTTTAGAATGCAGGCTGTCATACAGAGCAAGGATGCAATTGCAGCAGGGAAGTAGCCATTTTTGACATCCTCCCATTCCCCAGGAAGCCCTTTGTGCCACATGAAAGTAATATGTTCCTGAGGACAGCACAGCAGAGGGCTTCCTGGGGAAGAGGAGGGCATTGAAAATTGTTGCTTCCTCACTGCACTGTTTTGTAAACCACCTTGGGATGTCTTATGAAAGGTGATATAAAAATTGAAATAAACAAACAAATAAGTAAATAATCCTAGATTAGGAACCTATATGAACATAGGAACCTCACTTCTACTGAGTTCAACCATTGGCCCATCTAGCTTACTGTTGTCTCCATTGACTGGCAGCAGCTCTTGGAGATTTCAAAGACGGGTCTTGCCCAGACCTGTTTGGAGATGCCAGGGATTCGACCTGGGGCCTTCTTTACAGTGCCTTCCCAAAATATGATGCAATCACTCCTGATGCAAGGATGCAGCAGAATGATTTGGACTCAGCTTGGACACAGGCTGCCTCTTTCTGTTCTGTGCTTTCCAGGTGCTCTTCTGATGATGGGCAATTCTTACCCTTTTACACTCTAAAAGTAAGCCATTTGGGATATAATCTGATGGGGAAACTTGAATTTTCAGCTATCGGACGCATGGGAAGTATTGCTCTGGAAGCATTAACTGGCATAACAGTGACCAGCGGAGCCTGCTCTTACGTTAGCCTTCTCCCAAACAAAAGTGCACCTTCATAACTTGGCATGCAAAGTAACTACAACTGACATATGATTTATTGATTACATTCCAACACATGACAGGTCTTCAGCAAAAATAAACCGGCCCTTAAGCTGACGGCCTTTTCTGCCATCACTCTCGCAAGCAGCAATAAAACTTCCAAGAATGCTCTGCTTTTAGTAAATAAGTGGCATTTAGAAAAGATTCCATTTAAAACAAGAAGAGAGGCTCAAATCTGCAAAGAGCAATCGTTTCTTTCAGGCAGCCTGAATGCAATCAACAGCATTCCCATTTTCGACAGGGAAAGAGCGTTCTTTCAAGAATTCTCCATTTGTATAATGAACTGTCTGCTCCTGAATTGCTTCCCTGTGGACACATGATTAAAGATGTCAACCTTTAAAACTGTTACCTTGCTGGGCTCATCACTCGCAATGAAATTCCCTAACTGCAGCTGATCACCTCAAATTGCAATGGTTACGAGTCAGAATAGGGTGGAAATGTATTGGTAAACTGTCATGTTTCTGTCCAAATAGAGCCAATCTTGGGGCAGATGTCACTGAACTGACCCCAGACTGCCCACAGTGACTTCTTTTCAAGTTAATGTTCTTTAAAGCAACAGCCATGGAAGTGAGCTGGCAGCTGAGTGGCATGGGAGTGACTCCAGCAAGATTTTGAAGCTGGGCACACGAGCCACATGGTTTACATGAGCAGCAAGCTGGGTAGGGTTGCTCATGTGCACCATCAGGATTGAAGCCGATCCCAGCGTGGACTCCACCACAAGCCCAAGTTTTTTTACCCAGACTTTTACCTGGGTTAAAAGGCATGAGCATGCCCTCTACCCTTATGCACACAGCCCAAGCATAGACAGAGTTAGGCACCCAATGCTGCTCCCATGGTGCATTTAGGGATTCCTGGACACTGGAACTCATTTTCCTGACCTCCAGTGATCCACACTGCTAAGAGATGCACAGATCATCTGGGTGCACCAAAGAGGAGCCCAGTGATCATGGTGGGGGCAGGGAGATCAGTACATACCTGCCTCCCCTACCCACCCTGCCTGCCCTCTCATGGTCGTGTGCATGACCTCTTTGTACAGGTGAATCTGGTTTCTCCTTTTGACATAAACATGTTTATTTACTGAAAACCTACTCACAACCTATTGTGAGCAACTGAGCAGCATATGACTAGGAGTTGATCTACAAGTCATAAGAGGCATGGGACTGCCCATGAGTACAAAGCCAGTTTAAATGCAACAACTGTGTGTACAAAGTGAGACAAAAGCATGTGTGAGGTCATGCTTAGGAAGAACAACATGTTCGAAGGAAAGAGGGGCTAATATGACTGTCCCCTATTGTTAGCTCACCTGCTCCATAATATGGAGTACAACATACTTCATGCCATGATGTCATTAAGATATGACATCATTATGTGTTTCCCTGTCCTCACACACACACTACATCTTTAGCTGCTGCAAAGACATGAAAATTCTCAGTGTAATGGCCCTGTGAGATAAAATACACCACACTACATTGTGAAATGGGAGGGGAAGCTCAATGCAGGGTGCAGAGTGTTATCAGTATGCTGATGACATCCAAATCTATTTCTCCTTATCATCATCATCACCACCATCACCACTCCTCCCTAAATGCCTGGCTACCGGCAATAATGAGCTAGATGAGGGATAACAAATTGAATCTGAATCCAAGCAAGATGGATGTGCTCATTGTGGGGGATTGGAACTTGAGGGATGAGTTAGATCTCCCTCTGCTGAATGGGGTTACATTCCCCCAGAAGGAACAGGTATGCAGCTTGGGAGTGCTCTTGGATCAAGGCCTCACCCCGGTATCTCAAGTGGTGGCTATGGCCAGAAGCGCTTTCCATCAGCTTCAGCTGATTCGACAGCTGCATCCATTCCTTGAAGAGAATGATCTCAAAACAGTGGTATAGCAGCTGGTAAGCTCCAGGCTCGACTATTGCAATGTGCTCTATGTGGGGCTGTCTATACACATAGCTGGGAAATTTCAGTTAGTTCAAAATGCAGCAGCCAGACTGGTCTTTGGGGTAACCCGGAGAGACCATATTATGCCTGCCTTAAAACAGTTGCACTGGCTGCCGATAGGTTTCAGGGCAAAATACAAAGTGTTGGTTATTACCTTTAATAATAAATGGCTTGGGTGGGCTACCATAGAAAGCGCCTTTGTCTGCATGATCCTCATCACTCATTGAGGTCATTTGGAGAGGTCCGTCTCCAGTTACCACCGGTACGTCTGCTGTATGCTGATGACACCCAAATCTACTTCTCCTTTTCATCTTCAGGAAATGGTGCTCATTCTCTAAATGCCTGCCTACAGGCAATAATGGGCTGGATGAGGGGATAACAAATTGAAGCTGAATCCAAGCAAGATGGAGGTGCTCATTGTGGGGGCTCAGAATCTGAGGGGTGAGTTAGATCCTCCTGTGCTGGATGAGGTTGTGCTCTCCCAGAAGGAGCAGTTGTACAGCTTGGGAGTGCTCCTGGACCCAGGCCTCACCCTGGTATCTCAGGTGGAGGCCACAGCCAGGAGTGCTTTCTATCAGCTTTGACTGATTCAACAGCTGCACCCATTCCTTGAAGAGGATGACCTCAAAACAGTGGTGCATCCGCTGGTAACCTCCCGGCTCAACTACTGCAATGTGCTCTACATGGGGCTGCCTTTGTACGTAGTCCAGAAATTTCAGTGAGTTCAGAATGCAGCAGCCAGATTGGTCTCTGGGGCAACCCAGAGAGACCATATTATGCCTGCCTTAAAACAATTGCACTGGCTGCCAATAGGTTTCAGGGCAAAATACAAAGTGTTGGTTATTACGTTTAAGGCCCTGAATGCTTAAACGCTACCATAGAGAGCTACCATAGAGAGCGCCTTTGTCTGCATGATCCCCATCACTCATTGAGGTCATCTGGAGAGGTCCAACTCTAGCTATCACCGGTATGTCTAGTGGCGACTCATAACAGGACCTTCTCTGTAGCCGCTCCTGGCCTATGGAATGCACTCCTGGCAGATATCCGCATTTTGGGCTCACTGTTGGCCTTTAAGAGTGCCCTAAAGACTTGCTTGTTTTGCCTGGCCTTCCAAGGTTTTTAAATTGATTTTTAAGTATTTTAATTGGTTTTAAATGGTTTTGAATTGTTTTTTAAAAAAATATTATTGTTTTAAGCAGTGTGTTTTAAATGGTGTTTGTTTTTATGTCTTTTTAAATTTGTTGTGCACTGCTCAGAGCCTTTGGATGGGGCAGTCTATATATAAATGAATGAATGAATGGCTGCCATTTTCAGCACTATGTTTCTTGTAAGGTAGGCATCTGCCTTAAGGACCATGAAGTGTTGTAGGTCAATGGTAGAGTACATGCTTTGCAGGCAAAAAGTCCTGGGTTCAATCCCTGACATCTCCGGGTACAATGGGAAAAGAATACAACTGGAAACCATGGAGAGCTGCTGCCAGTTAGTATAGATAGAGAATTGGACCATTCTGAGTTGGAATTGGACTAACTCAGTGGCCAGTATCCTGATTAATGCCCTGCTTGCATAGGAAACAAAGTTGTGCTAAGGCAGTAGTGCCTTAGTAGTGTGCCAGTGCACTAGCTACATTAAATCACATAGATTGTCAGAATTGTGCTCTTGAGCAAAAGTTCCCTGAAGAACATATGCACCTTTTTGCACCAGTGCAAACATGTCTGTGCCAGTGCAATACTAGTCTGGAATACAAGCTCTAGACTGAGAGCAACAGCTTTGCACTAGCACGACATCCTTCCACAAGCACAGCATTAGTCAGGATGTTGGCCAGTGTAAGACAGCATACCACTGAAATCTAAAGTATGAAGTGTTGGTTATTACCTTTAAGGCCCTGAACAGCTTGGGTAAGGGCTACCTTAGAGAGTGCCTTTGTCTGCATGATCCGCACCGCATGTTGAGGTCATCTGGAGAGGTCCGTCTCCAGTTACCACCAGTACGTCTAGTGGCGACTCCGAACCGCACCTTCTCTGGAGCCTCTCCCGGCCTATGGAATGCACTCCCAGCAGATATCCGCATTCACGGCTTCCAGAGAAATAAATTCCATAGTGGTTTCTGTGATTGCAACTGCTACAAGAAGTGCTGTTGCGATCAAATAAATTGCTCTGCTGTGTATTGTTGATACACATGTCATCTTTCTCCAATTTGTCATGTACTCAGGAATAATCAAACCTGATGCCATGGGTCACTGAGAACGTTGAAATGGGCGGAGGGACCTTGGGCAAGGCCCCCGCAGTGGGGACTTCTAAACAGAACCTTTTGTCATGTTTATCTGCCTTTCTTGGATGCAACATAAGAATGGTGACATGGTTGTGGCAATGAGCCTTTTGTCAGTCTTGGAGAAATGGCCGATGTCACTGGATGTTGCCATCAACTGGATGTTGATTAGGGCAGACGTCTGAAGGATTTGCTGGTCCATATGGTGCAGGGATGATGAACTCCCCCTGGAGCTAGCCAGGGAAGATCAGGCCCAGGCAGAGCAGCTCAGGTGCCCCAATACCAGAGAGGCTAGTGGTGTGAAGGGCATGCATGGACTAGAAGCATGGGACCAATACTATTATTATATACCAATGGGAAGAGTGCTCTGTGTCTGGCAACGTCCCTTGAGCTACCCATCAGTCCAGAAAAACAGAGCAAGATCAAGGCCCACCCAGTCTAGCTCATTCATCACCTCCTTTGAAAGGCCTACCTGGAAGTGATCTATTAAAACCACTTTGGGAACTTTTGTTGAAAAGCGGTATATAAATTTTCATCATATTCATAAACACAGCATTGTTTTAGGTCAGATTTTGGGCCTAGAAACAGAATTAAATCATGCAGCAAATGTCACTTTCAAAATGCATTTGCTTGTCCTTGAGAGATCATTCCAGGAGGTGCATCTTTTTTTGGTTCTGCAAAAACAAGCCTGACCCTTTCTACTGAACACAGTCCATTTATTTCATAGTTTAAACTATTAATATGATCAGAAAGGATATTGGCAGGTTGACCTGCAGGTCTGCACAAGACATGAGAGATAATTGTTTCTTTAATTGTGGTGCCTGAATTAAATTACTTTTGCACTCTATGTATTAGATAATGTGTAAAATTGAGGTCCTGGCCATTAAAGTTCCTTCAACACTTATTGTAGGAGAAATGTAACCACTATATTCTGAGCATTGGTAATTACATTCCACCAATCTAAACCTCGTTGGCACAGCAATTAGGCATCACATTCAGCTTTCTTGTTTAGCCTCAACCTTTTTAAAAAAAAAACACCTGTTTCTGAATTGTAAAATACCTGCAGCCCCTAATCTGTATATATTTCCCTCAGGGATGAAGATACTAATTCTTTACAAGTGCAGGTGACTTGATTAGTTCTGCTTTTCATAATTCTTTCCAGCAAGAAACCTCACCAAGGAAAGTTTGTCTTTAGTTGGCAATGACTTGCCACACTAGCAACAAATGGAATTGTTCCCCCAGCTTTCGCCGCCTCCTCTCTTGTACAAATGCCTACCTTTCTGAATGCTAACCATGGTATAGTTTTATATTCCATTTGCAAGGGCAACATTAACCATGGTTAGCTTTAATCCAGGATTTGATAACTGATTTGTCACTCCTAGTTATTTGTATCCATGATTAACATTTGTCTTGGTATGGACATAATATTACACTATAGTTTAAACTGAAAAGGCCAGGGAGGAGAATTCATAGAGGAGAGAGGCAAGGGGTCATCTTATTTATGTATTTATTATTTTTCTTTGTAAACCACTTTGGAAACTTTTGTTGCAAAGCAGTATATAAATATTATTATTTGTTTTTGTTGTTGTTGATGATGATGATGTGTGAAGCTATGGGGTGCTCTCAGTCTCGTAACTCTGTTTAAACAGGGTTTTGCAGCTTATATAGAGGGGTGATTCAGATGATCACCCCCTCACATGAGTAAAGGATGTGATGAGATTGCATTGGCATGTCCTGTAATTACATAGGATCAGGTGTGTTCACAGTGCAGCCCTGACGTTATTGTGTGTAGGGCCATGTCCATCTGAACCAGCCCTTCTCCTTGCTAGGAGGTAAAACTTGGTTCTCACTTGCTACAGGAGGCCAGAAGTGGAGAGCCCTATTCAGACATTACACTCTATGTGCATATAGGTGTCTTTCACAATCAGAATCAGATTTTTATTACAGTGATTGACCAGCACATACAGATGTCTGGTCAATCACTGTAATGTTTTAGTGTGGGTGACCATGCATGCATTCATTTTAAAAGTAAACCTGAGTATAGACCTCCTAAGCTACAGAGAGGAAGTGCACAACTGTACATGCATTGAACAGAACATACATATGCATACTGTACACCTTTATATCCAGTAAACATTACACATGAGCAGGGCCAGAGTGGGAACAAAATCACAATTCTCAATGTCATAGGTACATCACACAAAGCTATTGCATAGCACAGAAGTGGTTTGGCATCTGTGGGGGTCAGAGCTGGGAACTATTTGCCCATGTGACAACCTAAGACATTTTTGCCGCTACAGCACAGCTACTTCTTTGCAACTCTATGTGAGCATTGCTAATTTCACTATTTAATGGGCACCTAATATTTTATGTGGAAGGATGTTCAAATGGAAATAGTGAAACTTACCTTCCAAATAAAAGGGCCTAGGATCAGAATGCCAAGTACTGTTTCTTTGAACCTCAAACACTTAGGAATAAAACTACAGGCTTTAGACAAATGGATATAGTTAAGCCCGACATATAGGTGGGCCCAGCAGGAGCAGCTTGCTTCCTTCATGTGGTGGCGGTGGCAGTGAGAAGTTAGCTAACTTTACTCCGTTAGCAGCTACCCCTGCTGAGTAAAAAGGCACCTTTTTAAGTGGTGGATTTCTTCTATTTATCATGAGGAGAGCAACCGGCCCTTTCCAACCCCAGCACAGCATTCCTTCAATGGCTGATGCTGGTGTTACCTTGCATTTCTTCTTAGATTGTGAGCCCTTTGGGGGCAGGGGGGCATCTTATTTTTTCTTTTTTCTTTTAAGGCCTCACAGTGAAAGCTGTCGAAAAGCCGTATGTAAATGTTGGTATTCACAGAGAACAGCAAGGGAGTGGGAGACCGTGCATGCACCACTGCGCCAGCATGCAGAGAGGCTGGCTTGGCAACAAGCCGGCTGGCCTGCCTGGGAAGAGCAGCTTGGGTGACCCCGGGGGAGGAAGACAGAGGACTGTGTGTGTGGTAACCCTAACCAGAAGCATTTCCAGACAGCAGGCTTTACCACAGTTTTACTGTGAGGCTTTACTGAGAGTTCAAATTTGCCCCAAAAATCCTGAAGCAAAAAGTTGCTTTCTTTACCCCAGACATAGATCTGCGCTCTAGGGCTATGTTCTAACATGCAATGAAAAATCCAAATCATGTCCTGCAGTGCTCCCCGATAGATCACAGGGACTTGGGGGTAAATCTGGCTGATATGCCAATGCACACCTCCATTCCGGAGGAGAAGCGCGTTTAAAGCCCCATCTAGGAATGCTCCAGGAGATGAATTTGTGGTTAAGAAGAAGGGGCCTTGAGAACTCGGCACATAGACAGAAGATATACATCTCAAGTGGTCATCAGCTTCACAGTGGTGAGTTGTATTTATTCTCAAATTATCCTTTTTCCCCTCCAAAATATGCATATATATTACCAAAACACATATACAAATTTTATGCAAAGTGGAGACTTTTTTGGTGAAAGATTTCTTGTATTTCCACTTTTGAGGTGACGGATACCGACCTTTTTCATCATCTGGACCTGCCAACCCTAGGGGCCATCCCATGAAACTGATTGCCAAGTAATTTAGGACCAACAAAAGGAAGTACCTTTTCAAACAGCGCATAATTAGTCTATGGAACTCTCTGCCACGGGAACATTGATGGCCACTAGCTTGGATGGCTTTAAAATGGGATTAGACAAATTCATAGAGGACAGGTCTATCAATTGCTACTAGTCTTGATGGTTATAAGCTGCCTCCAGGCTCAGAGGCAGGATGCCTTTAAATACCAGTTGCAGAGGAGCAGCAGCAGAAAAGAGGGCATACCTTCTTCATCTCCTGCTTGTGAGTTTCCCGAAGGCATCTGATTGGTCACTGGGTGAAACAGGATGGTGGGCTAGCTAAGGCTTGGGCCTAATCTATCAGGGCTGTCCTCATGTTGTTGTTGTTGTTTATTTGATTTCAATACCGCCCTTCCAAAAATGGCTCAGGGCAGTTTACACAGAGAAATAATAAATAAATAAGATGGCTCCCTGTCCCCAAAGGGCTCACCATCTAAACAAGAAACCTAAGATAGAGACCAGCAACAGTCACTGGAGGTACTGTCCTGGAGGTGGATAGGGCCATTACTCTCTGCCTGCTAAATAAAGGGGATCACCACTTTAAAAGGTGCTTCTTTGCTAGGTTAGTAGGTATCTCCTTTGATCTCAACAGCATAGACACCTGAGCTGCTACCCCACATCAGAACCCAGAGAGCTTCAGGGAAATCCATCCCCAGCACAGCATCCTTCCAATGGCTGTTACTGATGTATATCTTATGTTCCTTTTTTAGACTCTGAGCCCTTTGGGGACATGCAACCATTTTATTTGTTTATATGCATGTAAACCACTTGGGAACTTCTGCTGAAAAGCAGTATATAAATATCTGCCGTATTTGTATTTATAAATAGGAAGAACATAGGGAGCTGCCTTATTCCAGGTGAGACCACTGGTCTATCTAGTTTGTCCACATTGACTGGCAGCAGCTCTCCAAGGCTTCAGGCAGAGTCTTCCCCAGCCTTAGCTAGAGATGCCAGGGAGTGGACCTGGGACCTTCTGCATGCAAGCAGATGCTTTGCCACTGAGTTATGGCGCCGTCCCACAATGGGAATCTCTTACAGCAAGAAGGGCTTACATGCCCATCCAAATGCAAACCTGATTAGCAAAGGGAACAATTCATGCTCACTACCACAAGGCCAGCTCTCCTCTTTGCATTCTGCAGGGTGCTTGTAACTCTTTCCTGTCTCAAACGCTGAAAATTGCTCTTTCATTAATACCATGTATCAGCCAATCGCAAGATAGAAAAAGCATTGAAAGCATTGATGCTTTTGAACTTTGGTGCTGGAGAAGGCTTTTGCGGATACCATGGACATCCAGGAAAACAAACAAATGGATCCTAGAACAAATCGATCCAGACTTTTCACTTGAGGCACAAATGACCAGTACTACCGTGTTTCCCCGAAAATAAGACAGTGTCTTATATTAATTTTAGCCCCAAAAAATGCACTAGGGCAATTAGTGGTACATCAGAAATTATTGCTAGGTCTTACTTTCGGGGTATGTCTTATTTTGGGGGAAACAGGGTATCTGGTCAAACTATCAAACTATCATACTTCGGACACATTATGCAAAGACCCAGCTCCCTTGAGAAGTCTATAATGCTGGGGAAAGTTGATGGAAAGAGATGAAGAGGATGACCAGTAGACTTGATTACAACAGCAATGAATGCACCTCTGAGAGACCTTAAAGGGCGAGTTGAAGACAGAACATCCTGGAGAGAATCTATGTGGTCTCTAAGAGTTGACATCGACTTGACAGCACTCAATCAATCAATCAATCAATCAGCCAGTCCCTTAGCTGGGGGGGTGGGGGCTGGGGGCAGAGCAGTCACCTCTTCTAAGCTCTGGGGGCTTTCCATTTTGCAGACATTCCAGAGTGATCTATTGAGAGAAAACCAATGGCCAGTACTGGCCATTCTGGCTATTAACCCAAATCTCCTTACCAGCCAACATTCATAACACCACATGTAGATAAACATAAAACCATCGGATCAGGATAGCTCTTTGGAAATGTGTAATCTTAACATATCATCCTTTCTCCAAAAAGCTCCAGCAAGTAGAGCAAGTGTTCTTTCATGTTTGTAATAGCAGGTGGAGAAAGTCCCATCACCAAATAGCTAGTAAGGCTGCAACACACTTACTTGCGAGTGAGTAAGAAAGGAAGGAAATCATGGGGATTATTTCTGAGTAAACGTGGATAGGGTTACACTTCTACATGGATAGGATGACTTTGGACCTTTATCTCAGTGACAAAGCTAAATGCATACAGCTACAATGAACAGGCTAGGCATATTGTCAGGAAAAACTGGTTTTTCTTTTCTGAGAGAAGATGCTTCAGCCTGCTGGCAACCACCAAGCTGAAGCAGATCTCTATGCCAGTTTCATCTTCTGGCTGTGGGCATCAAGAGCGGGCATCATGCTGAACATGAAAATTAACCTGTGGATCCAACACCAAAGGCAACAGATGCCCAGACATCTTTGAAGAAAGGGTTCATGTGGCACTATTCCAAACATACTGTGAGAAAGAAAGGAGAGAGATAGCCCAATACAGTTTTAAGACAATCTTTGTGAAACAGGCCAAAGAGCAGCTGCTGTGCAGACCTCTGCAACAACAACAACAACAAATAAAAATATTTATATACTGCTTTTCAACAAAAGTTTCTGAAGTGGTTTAACGCAGAGAAATAATAAATAAATAAAATGGATCCCTGTCCCCAAAGGGCTCACAATCTTAAAAGAAACACAAGATAGACACCAGCAACAGTCACTGGAGGTACTGTGCTGGGGGTGAATAGGGCCAGTTACTCTCCCCCTGCTAAATAAAGAGAATCACCACGCTTAAAAGGTGCCTCTTTGCCTCTTGGTGGGTCTGTCACCACCAAGAAAGCCACATATATGAATCCATGCAAAATCAATGCAAGGATTTAAAGGAACCAAGTATGATGTTCTGATTATATAGTTTCTCACTTCCATGAGCTATAGCTTCCCAAAAGGTAATGTTAAAAGATTTAGTTTCCTTTGGGCGAGAGAGCACTGAAGATTTCAGTGAGCCTTTGTAATATTTGTTTTATTCATAAAGTGTGTATTTTATTTTATTTCCTTCTTTACATAAATTGCTTGGAGAACTTTTTTGTTGAAGAGCAGAATATTCATTCATTCATTCATTCATTCATTCAATTTATATACTGCCCTTCCAAAATGGCTAAGGGTAGTTTACAACAAGGTAAAAACAATTAAAACAAGTTAACAGTTAAAATCAAACTATAAAAACAGAATAAAACCAATTAAACAATTCAAACAGCTAAAAAACCCTGGAGAACCAGGGCAGAAATTTAAAACAATTTAAAACAGTTTTTCAATCATTTAAAAACCCTGGAAGGCCAGGTCAAACAGATAGGTTTTAAGGGCTCTCCTGAAGGACAGTAAATGATCTCAAATTATGGATTTCTGCAGGGAGAGCATTCCACAGCCCAGGAGCAGCTACAGAGAAGGCCCGCCTCTGAGTCGCCACCAGACGAACCAGTGGTAACTGGAGAGACGGACCTCCTCAGATGACCTTAATGTGTGGTGCGGATCATGTAGAAAAAGGCACTCCCTAAGATAACTCGGACCTAAGCTGTTAAGGCCTTAAAGGTAATAACCAGCACTTTGTATTTTGCCCGGAAACATATCGGCAGCCAGTGCAACTGTTTCAAAACAGGCATAATATGGTCTCTCCGGGTTGCCCCAGAGACCAATCTGGCTGCTGCATTCTGAACTCACTGAACTACGTACAAAGGCAGCCCCACGTAGAGCGCATTGCAGTAGTCAAGCTGGGAGGTTATCAGCTGATGCACCAATGTTTTGAGGACATCCTCTTCAAGGAATGGGCGCAGC
This sequence comes from Hemicordylus capensis, assembly GCF_027244095.1. Taxonomy (NCBI): domain Eukaryota; kingdom Metazoa; phylum Chordata; class Lepidosauria; order Squamata; family Cordylidae; genus Hemicordylus; species Hemicordylus capensis. The sequence continues at coordinate 290,280,712 of NC_069658.1, read as the reverse complement.
TGTCGAATCAGTCAAAGCTGATAGAAAGCACTCCTGGCTGTGGCCTCCACCTGAGATACCAGGGTGAGGCCTGGGTCCAGGAGTACTCCCAAGCTGCACACCTGCTCCTTCTGGGGGAGCGCAACCCCATCCAGCACAGGAAGATTTAACTCACCCGTCAGGTTCTGAGCCTGCACAATGAGCACCTCCATCTTGCTTGGATTCAGCTTCAATTTGTTGTCTCTCATCCAGCCCATTATTGCCTGTAGGCAGGCATTTAGAGAATGAGCACCATTTCCTGAAGATGATAAGGAGAAGTAGATTTGGCTGTCATCAGCATACTGATAGCACCCAGCACCAAATCTCCTGATGACCTCACCCAGCGGTTTAATGTAGATATTAAAAAGCATTGGTGATAGAATGAAGCCCTGGGGGACTCCATATAACAGCTCCCATTTTGAGGAGTAACTGTCACTAAGCTCCACCCTCTGGAATCTACCCAAGAGATAGGAGTGGTGGAGCCACTGCAAAGCAGCACCCCCTATCCCCAACTCCCCCAGGCGATCCAGAAGGATACCATGGTCGATGGTATTTACAGTAAATATACTACTTTCTAGAAAGCAACTTGAGTAGCCATTCCACTCACCTATTACTGTACCCTAATTCAAGCTATCTTCATCTAAGAACTCAGCCAAGGTCAGCCCCAATATGAGCTATGCGGTTATACCAGCCCTACTCATCACCCTGCATGCTGTCCACCTCATCACCAGGACTGTGCAAATCAGTTCGTTTCGAACCCTGGTTTGACTTGAACCAGGGCAGTTCAAGTTATCTGGGTTCGAACTGAACCAGCCCTCTTTTGGGGACTGCCAGTCCAAGTTTGAACCAGACCCTAACTGGTTCAGGCTGGTTTGGGGGTCTGCTCATAAAGGGGATTCCAGTGAGGATTCCCCTTTATGAGGAAAAGGCCTAGGGAGCTTACTAGAAGTAGAGGGTGCAGGAGGGGAGACAGAGCTATTTACTTGAATGGTTGGAGGCAGCATTGGGGTGGCATTGGTGGCAGTGGTGGCTCCCACCTATCCATCGGCCTCCTCCAGAGTAGCCCACATCAGCTGTGGCCCAGTTCAGGCCTTTACTTGCCCAGTTTGGGCCTCTGCACCTCTGGCCCATGCTACTCTGGAGGGGGTCAGTGAGGGTGGGGGGATCTGCTGCCACCAATGCTGCCACCAACCATTCAAGTAAGTAGCCCTGACTCCTCTCCTAGACCCTCTAGTTCTAGGAAGCCCCCTGCCCCTTTACTCATAGAGGGGAATACTCACCAGATTCCCCTTTATGAGTAGACCCCCAAACCAGTCTAAAAACTGGACTGAGTCTGGTTCAACCAGAACTGGACCAGGCCGGTTTGAATCTGGTTTGGATTTGAACCGAACTGGCCTGGCCAGTTCTGTGCACATCCCTACTCACCACCCTCCCCCACTCCCTTGCTTTTGAGCAGGTATCTCTTCAGTTCCATGCCTCCTTTTCTACTCTGTCCTCCTTTCAATATGGCTTGCAACACTAAGGAGGAAGGATAATCAAAGCATCTTCCCATGCTAGCAGGGTGGGCATTCAGAGAAAGAGCAGAGGTGGCAAAGAGGGGAATGGTGAGACTGTAGCAGGGCAACATTTGGTGTCCTTCCTCAGATTCCCAAAGATCTTGGGCTACCATTTATCCCAACACACACACACACACACACACACACACACACACCACACAAAAATCTTTTCAAAACTGCCTTCTTTCACCCTCCAAAAGCAGGAAAGAGATTATCCAGCTCTCAGAAATACATTTTCTCTCATCAACTCCCACTAATGAAAGATGTCAATCATTTCTGACCATTAGTAAGCAGACAGCTGAACAAATGATAGCCAGTCACCATCATCCATAACAATACTTAGAGGCAGACTAAACACTGAGTTCTTCTATATGCAATAGTCCTCTGAGTCCTGTTGAGACTGGAATCAGAGGCAAATGCTACCCTATTTGGAAGGCTAGGAAAAGAAGAACATTTGAACAAGTAGCTGGGACATGCAAATGGAAAATAGATAAAGCAATTGGCGTCAAAGCAGAAAAGGAAATGTAGAAGAATGCCAAGTCTGCCAATTGACATTTATGGAGTGGGGGGTGGGGGAGACACAGAGAAAGCCTTGTGGGTGGGTGGGAACGGGAAGCATCTTATTTACTTAATACTTTTGTTTCACTTGAGGCTTCTGGCAGGTAAAAACCATTTTAAAATACAAGGATCAAGATATATTACAAGGAAATATGGAAAAATGCAACTAAGGGTGAGTTTTCATGCCAGCCTCATAAAGGTGAGCATCTTATGAATGTATGGATTCTATACACATTGGGATGTAGGAGCAAGCCTTAAGCTCATATGTATACATCGTTGGAGACAGCTGGGAAAGAAAGAGACAGACTCCAATAAGTGTGATTGAACTTGCCATAGTGTTATTAAAGTAACATGGGTTGGGTAGTAGGGCATGATGGGTGCTACCATCAACCACCCAAACCACAAAAGAAATGGGCAAGCAAGTGATTTTTTTACTCTCTTTGTTTTTTTTACATTTTGGGGAAACACAGTCCAAAAATGCCCCCCAAAACCAGAATCCACTACCAGCCACAGTTCCTGCACTGCAGTTACACCACTGGCACAAGTTGCTCTCTCTCACACAATTATGACTCCTTGCGTTACTTCCTAGCATTGCAACAGCTGTCACAGCAGCACCCTTACTTAGCAAAAAGCAGAGCCATAAGTTCCTACAGAGCAACTTCAGCCACATTTTTGGACTGAGTACACCTTACAATGCAGACTGCAGGGCACAGCAGAGCAGAGGAATATTGGCCAGACATGTAGCAATATCCAAGAAATATTACACAGAGTGCTGCCGCTGTCCATTTCTTGCCACAAAACTATCTCACAAACCAAACCACAAGTCAAGGAAGAAAGGAAGGCAGACAAGCACAAAAGTTCTGCCATGGTCAATCTGAGATCCAGCAAAACCAGACAGTTAGTTATAGCAGCAATTTCATACTCAGTACTGAGAAAAGAAAACCACAAAATCAAACCTTCCTCCTTGAAAGGCACAGTATAACGGCTCTCCCTACTTGCCTCCCCATTCCTTTGAATACATTCTGAATTTGAAATGCCCTCCAAAAATGTACCCACAGCCAATAGGGGCATATTTGCCCATGACAACACTTGATTTGGATGATGACAAGCCAACCAAGAAGCAAGGAAATTGCAAACCAGTCAGATGCCAATGCAAGAAAACCAAATCAGCAAGGGGAAAACAGGCCTCCAAAATGGCACTCAAAACGTTCCAATCAAATTGGAGTCATTCTCTTTTGAGCTCAAAACAGGCCCTTTATTTTAAAGTTGCTTTGTTTTGAGCTCAAAATGGCCGTTTCAAGCTCAAAATGTTTCACACATCCTGAAGCCAGAGATGTAGATCTATGTTTACAACATTAATCTTTATTTTAATAGAACATGCATGCACACACACACTAATTGCTTCCTGTTTCACGCTTGTACTGAATTGCTTATTAGCCACCACCTATTCCCATGTGGGAGGCTCTTCCTTCCTTTATTTTTTTATTTTTGTGGGAACTAAGTACTATTTCAAAATGTTAAAGTGGGGGGGAGATAGGAACATCCCCATCCATACAATGGGCACAGGAACTATTTAAGGATAATGCAGTAAATAAAATGGCAGCCTTCGAGAGGAGACTTCACAGAGAATTGCTGTGGCCAACATGGATGGGCTGTGAAAAATATATAAAAGAAATGAAAGCGTATGTAAAGATACATGGGGTTACTTAAAAAAAATATACTCTCTCTCTCTCTATCTATATACACATGCACACACTAACTGACCCCGCACAGAGCATCTGTGCAGCACTTTGGGGATGGCTGTTTCCCCCTCCCCCTTCCTCCTGCCCCAGTCTCTCCTCTCTTCCCCTTTCCTCCGGCCCCACACTCTCCAGCCCTCCTCCCCTCTCATTCCTCCCCCCACCACAGAGCCACGGCGGGCGGCCAAGAAGGGCCCTGCCGCCACTTTTTTCTCCCTCCCGTCTGCCTGCCGCAGTTTCTCTCCCCCCCCTCCGCCCTCCCACCGCCACCGCTTTTCTCTCCCCACCTCCACCCACCCGCCACCACTTTTCTCTTGCCTGCCTGCCGCCACCTTTCTCTCCCCCCCGCCTACTGCCCACCGCTGCTTTTCTCTCCCCGTCGCCGCTTTTCTCTCTCCCCCTCCTCCACCCACCGGCCAGCTGGCCGGCCACCACCGGCACTTTCTTCCCTCTCTCCTCCTCACTCCGCCAGAACTCTCACAGCTTGTCACGAGAGTTCCGCCGCCAAATCCTGGCCATGCACCAGCTAAGAGAATTAAATATATATATACACACACACATACACACACACATTTCCTAATTAAACACTTTCCTAATTAAAAGTTTCACAATTCACATATTACACCTTAAAAAGGTGTAAGGAGGAGAAGGTTTGAGGGTCTGACTGTCGTTTCCCCCCTCCCCCCCTTGGACTCTACATCTGGCCCCTTGGGTTTATTTTCCATCTTGCCCGGATGAGGAGCTGCCTGCCAGCCTGCTGCCTTCATAAAAGCCTTGACACTTAACACCTGTGTCAGCAGCCAGCAGTCCTTTGTGGCAGAAAGGGCTGCTGGGAAGTTTAGAGGCTCATAAATTGCTAAAGACAAGCCAGTGGCATGGCCAGCGGCCTGCCTGTAGGTGGCCGCCAAAGCCAGCTGCCAAAGGGGGCCGGCCTTCGGGGGCGGGCCTTCGGGGGTGGGACTGAGGGTTGGGGGATGGTTGTATCGTGGGTGGGTGGATTTTTGGGTCAAAGGGCTGTTTTTATTGCCCTGCATTGTGCCAGGCCTAGTTGATGAGATGTGTTTGGGCTCTCCTGAGGGGGATGATGCAGGGGGTGTGTCTGGCAGCCTTGGGGCAGCTATTGCTGTAGTGGTGGGGAATAGAAGAATTGGCGCTGGCAGAACAGCTGGCCATTACAGGGGAAGAGAAATTAGTAAATTAGTAACTATCTCTACTTCCAACTGTTCTGACAATTCTCAGGCCTTGGGGAGTAGCACCAACTACCCACAGAGCCTGGCCTTGCTCCTTTGTAATGCCAGGTCAGTTCAGAATAAGACCGAAATTGTCCATCATTTGATCATGGATGAGGGAGCTGACCTGGCATGTATAACTGAGACCTGGTTGGGGCAGGCGAGTGGCTCAGCTTCTTCCTCCAGGTTACTCTGTTGTGGATCAGGTTAGGGGAAGTGGGCGGGGGTGTGTGTGTGTGGAGTGGCTGTGATCCATAAAAATACTATCTCCCTTACCAGGGCCCTTGTGAGACAGTTGACTTATTTTGAGTGTGTATTTCTGAGACTGGGAACTAGGGATAGATTGGGGATCCTGTTGGTGTACTGTTCACCCCGCTGCCCAACTGACTTCCTAATTGAGGGGACAGAGCTTGTTGTGGAGTTGGTGTTGGAGTCTCCCTGGCTCTTGGTGCTGGGGGACTTCAATATCCACTTTGGGACTGGCTTGTCTGGTGCGGCTCAGGAGTTCATAGTAGCCATGACAACTATGGGCCTATTCCAATTAGTTTCTGAACCAACTCATGTTGCTGGCCACGCACTGGATTTGGTCTTCTGTTCGGATCAGAGGGGTGTTCCATGGGTGGGGGATCTGGTGGTTACCCCATTGTCATGGACGGACCACTACCTGGTTAAGGTTGGTATCACGGTCACAACCCACCCCTGCAGGGGTGATGGACCTATTAGGATGGTCTGCCCAAAAAGGCTGCTGGACCCAGTAGGTTTCGAAAAGGCCTTGCAGGGTTTCGATGTTGGTGCGGCCAGTGATTCTGTCGATGCCCTGGTGGGAACCTGGAATAGAGAACTCACCAGGCCAGTAGATATGATTGCTCCTAAGCATCCCTCCAGGCCTGCTTCTAAGACAGCCCCCTGGTACACCGAGGAGTTGCAGGGGATGAAGTGGCTTGGTAGGCGACTGGAACGCAAGTGGAGGAGAACTCAGCTTGAATCTGACAGGATGCAGCATAGAACCCATTTGAAGACTTATGCGATGGCAGTGTGTGCAGCAAAAAAGGGTTTTTGGTCAGTGTGCATTGTGTCTGCGGGTTCACGTACATCAGAGTTATCCCAGGTGATGAGGAATATAATTTCTGCTCCTTCTGCCCCAAATCAGCTCCCAGAGATCCTCTGCTGTGACACCTTTAGCGGGTTCTTTGCGGATAAAATCTCCTGTATTCGGGCTGACTTGGAACCCACTATTTCTGCAGAGTCTGTGAGGGAGGTATCCAGCAATCCTTCTTGCAGTGTTAGGTTGGATCAGTTTCAATCTGTGACTCCTGATGAAGTGGACAAGCTGCTTGGAGCGGTACGGCCTCTCCGGATCCTTGCCCAACCTGGCTGCTTCGATCTAGCAGAGAGATTGTTGGAGATGGCCTAGTTAATATCATAAATGCATCGCTGAGGGAGGGTAGGGTGCCTCCCTGTTTGAAGGAGGCAATAGTTAGACCTCTTCTTAAGAAGCCTTCCCTGGATCCCTCAACGATGAATAGTTATAGGCCAATTTCCAGTCTCCCCTGGTTGGGCAAGGTAATCAAGAGGGTGGTGACTAACCAGCTCCAGGCAGTTTTGAAGGAAACTGATTATCTAGACCAGGCCTGCTCAATTTTGGTCCCCCAGATGTTTTTGGACTGCAACTCCCATAAACCCCACCACAGTGGCCAACAGCCAGAGATTATGGGAGTTGTAGGCCAACATCTGCAGGAGGGCTGAAGTTGAGCAGGCCTGATCTAGACCCATTTCAAACTGGCTTTAGAATGGGCTATGGGGTTGAGACAGCCTTGGTCGGCCTGATGGATGACCTTTACCGGGGAATTGACAGAGTGAGCGTGATTTTGTTGGTCCTCTTGGATCTCTCAGTGGCGTTCAATACCATCGACCATGGTATCCATCTGGGTCACCTGAGGGAGTTTGGTATAGGGGGCACTGCTTTGAAGTGGTCCCATTCCTATCTCTCAGGTAGATCCCAGATGGTGGAGCTTGGTGATAGTCACTCCTCAAAAAAGGAGCTGTTATATGGAGTCCCTCAGGGCTCCATTCTGTAACCAATGCATTTCAATATCTACATGTAACCGCTGGGTAAGGTCATCAGGAGATTTGGTGCTGGGTGTTATCAGTATGCTGATGACACCCAAATCTACCTCTCCCTTCATTCTTCAGGAAATGGCACTCATTCTCTAAGTGCCTGCCTACAGGCAGTAATGGGCTGGATGAGGGATAACAAATTGAAGCTGAATCCAAGCAAGACGGAGGTGCTCATTGTGCGGGCTCAGAATCTGAGGGGTAAGTTAGATCTTCCTGTGCTGGATAGGGTTACACTCCCCCAGAAGAAGCAGGTGCGCAGCTTGAGAGTACTCCTGGACCCAGGCCTCGCCCTGGTTTCTCAGGTGGAGGCCATGGCCAGGAGTGCTTTCTATCAGCTTTGGCTGATTCAACAGCTGCGCCCATTCCTTGAAGAGGATGACCTCAAAACAGTGGTGCACCAGCTGGCAACCTCCTGGCTTGACTATTGCAATGCGCTCTATGGGGGGCTGCCTTTGTACGTAGTTCAGAAACTTCAATTAGTTCAGAATGTGGCAGCCAGATTGGTCTCTGGGGTAACCCGGAGAGACCATATTACGCCTATTTTGAAACAGTTGCACTGGCTGCTGATATGTTTCCAGGCAAAATACAAAGTGCTGGTGATTACCTTTAAATCCCTGAATGGCTTAGGTCCGAGTTACCTCAGAGAGCGCCTTCTTCTATGTGATCCCCACCGCACGTTGAGGTCATCTGAGGAGGTTTGTCTCCAGTTACCATCACCTCGTCTGGTGGCAACTCAGAGGCAGGCCTTCTCTATAGCTGCTCCGGGGCTGTGGAATGCACTCCCTGCGGAAATCCGTAATTTGAATTCTCTTTTAGCCTTTAGGAGAGCCTTTATAATGTATTTGTTTGGCCTGGCTTTCCTGGGCTTTTAAATTGGTTTTAATATTTTAACCTGGTTTCGGGGGTTTTGATTACTGTAATTGTTTAATTCTTGTTTTAAAATGTTTTTAAATTGTTAATTGTTGTTATATTGTTCTTTAATTTTTGTTTTAGCTCTTTATTGTTTTAGTGGTTTGTTTTTAATTAATAATAATAATCTTTATTACGGTCGTCGACCAGCACAAGTTGTAAAACAGTAATACTATACAGTAAATGCAATATAAAGAAAGTGTTGCAGTATTACGGAGATTAAAATTGATGTAGCATTAAGACTGAGGAGGAGGGAATCTAAAAATACAAAATTTTAAAACATGATCTAAAACACAAACAGAATAGATAAAATGCATGTAAGCTAAAAAGGACTCAGCCAAACACTTTGTTTCAGTCAAAAAGCAGTATAAAATCAGAACAAATTTAAAAGAGGGGATAATCAGCATTCTATGGGGTTGTTTTTAATTGTAAACCGCCCTGAGCCATTTTGGAAGGGCGGTATACAAATCAAATCAAATCAAATCAATAAATAAATAGTAAAGTTTAAATGTAATGTACACATTTATAGACACTTGTGTCATACAGGTACATTTTGGAGCTGTGTGTGCTCCAATTTTTGGTTGTGTGTGTGGAGATGACAAAGAGGCAGGACCTCATTTTGAGCTGAAACAGAATCGAACTTTTATTTTCTCTTTCCAAACCTCTCCCCACACAGTGCCACCTAGTGGCACTGAACTATATGCAACCATTACCACATCACCCTTTCTAAGAAGGTGGGATAACATCCCCAAACTACTTTCCCCCCATTTAAATAATACAAAATAAAGTAAAGTCCTGTAACGCCAGGGTAGACAATCTGAAACCTCAGCTTCCTGTCATGGATTATTTTGACCTATTGACCATAAGTACCCTGTGGACTTCCATATGTTACACTTGCTGCATTCACGCGTAATGTGAAACCACAGTTAAGTGGAGCAAAGGTTGGAATTTGTGAACATCCAAATGCAGGTTGCGGTAAAGGCAACCTGCAGTTTCCCTCACCAAACTCCAATTTGAAACTTCTGTTTTTAGTTAGTTTTGCCACCCGAACCTGAGGCTTTGCAGTGCCAGCATTACGTCCAAACACGGACACCACCGTAACTGTGGTTTTGTGCTGTTTCTGGAACCATAATCATAGAGAGGACGGCCCAGACCTGCCCAGGATCGCGCCCACTCCATGCCTGTGGTGCTCCTCGCTGTCCACCTTTCTGAGTACTTGTTCCGCCCCATCCCCAATCTAATAAATCAGTTGCCTGGCAACAGGGACGTCAGCACGTCCCATCCCAAGCTTCTACACCTGTCAAATGGGAAAGTGACATGTGGACATTCGTTCTTCCCACTCTGCCCCTTGTTCCTCCCTTCTGGCAGTCAGGAAAGAAAGGGGATGAGATAGCAAGACAGGCATTATTTATTATTAATTATTTTTTGTTTACACAGTCAGACAGGTGTTATTGACTGGTTTGTTTTATCCAGACATCGAGTCCTTCCCAAGGACATTTATTATTATTATTATTATTATTATTATTTATTACATTTTTATACCACCCAAAACTTATGTCTCTGGTCGGTTTACAACAGAATAAAAACAAAGTAAAACATTTGTTAAGACAAAAATGGGGGGGGGACACATACATTACGACAATTTAAATTTTTTTTAAATAATATTTTAAAACAGCATTAAAACCATTAAAACCACATTAATTAAAAGCCTGGGTGAAGAAATTTGTCTTTAAAGACTTTTAAAAAGCTGTCAGAGATGGGGAGGCTCTTATTTCACTAGGGACTGCATTCCAAAGCCTCGGGGCAGCAGCGGAGAAGGCCCATCCCTGAGTGGCCACCAGACGAGCCAGTGGCAGCTGCAGACTGACCTCTCCAGTAGATCTCAGTGGGCGGTGGGGTTCATGACGAAGAATGCGTTCTCTTAAATACCCAGGGCCCAAACTGTTTAGGGCTTTATAGGTTATAACCAGCACCTTTTGCCCGGAAACATATCGGCAGCCAGTGTAGCTCCTTCAATACAGGAGTTATATGATCTCTCCGAGATGACCCAGAGACCAGCCTGGCTGCCGCATTTTGGACCAGCTGTAGTTTCCGGACTATGTACAAGGGCAGTCCCACATAGAGTGCATTACAGTAATCTAGTCTGGAGGTTACCAGCAGATGTACCGCTGTTTTGAGGTCATTCACCTCAAGAAATGGACGCAGCTGGCATATCAGCCGAAGCTGATAGAAGGCACTTCTGGCCACCGCATCAACCTGAGATACCAGGGAGAGGCTCAGATCGAGAAGCACCCCTAGACTGCGTACCTGTTCCTTCTGGGGAAGTGTGACCCCATCCAGAACAGGCAGATCTTGGAGATTGCCATGAAGGAGCAGTCAAAGTGGGCCCTAAGCCAGCCAGTCTGCCCATTTGAACATGTCCATCTTTATTTTCAACCGGAATGGCGACTCCACTCTCCTGGGGCGCAGACAAACAGGGCATCCCTCTCCCACGATTCCCGGGGGTGGCAGCAGATCTGCATATGGAGCACTGCTGGTCCAAACCTGGGAAATCTGAATTTCCTTCAAATACAGTGGGGTAAGAATTGGTTTTCTATTTCCCTTTTTACTACATTAAATTGTTTTATCTGGGCATCTGCGAGTCCCCTAAAAAGGATTATGTTCTCTGCAACTCGGCCCATAGTATACAAAAGGATATACACTTGATTCTCCTCAGGTTGTTTATCCAGGCCAGAGGCTTGGGCAAACCTCTGAAATCTATTTATCCAAAGAGGCCAGGCTTCAAGATGCTTAAAATCAAATTCTGCAGGGGGGTTTACTTGGAAGCAAAGTGGGGTGGCCATGGCTGCAGCTCAGAGTAGCAGAAGCTGGATTGTACTCACCCTTGAAAGTCCTTGTAGGCCAAACATTTTCAGCTGTAGGCTTCTGTTCTCAGGTGGTTGGAGCTGAACTATGCAGAAACAGAAGCAGTAGCTGGTTGTCCTACAGGGTTAGTAGATTTGATTCTGTGCCTCTGTTTCCTTAATGAAGTTTGCAGTGCCTTGAAGATGGTACAGCTATTCCCCACTCTGACACCATGCGGAGATAACAAAGAGCTTGGACATCATGTTGAGCCGAAACAGAAAACTAATTTTTATTTTCCCTTTCCCCACACCTACCTAGTGGCCCTGAACTATATACAACTGTTACCACAGTGTGGGTGCATACAAGTAGGTAGGAGGAGGGAGACGTGATTGTGTGGAATCAAGCAAAAGCCAGCAGCTTTTCCTCCTACCTTGATTCCACACAATCACTTCTCCCTCCTCCTACCTAGTCATATGCACTCACACACAACCAAAAATTGGGAGCGCACAGAGCTCCCAAACCTGGGTAGGACACTTGTCCTACCCAGTTTTTGATTGTGTGAATGACCTCACTGTATCATGTGAGCAAAAGCCTTTATTTCTAAGGGATTTCTAGCCTGCCTTTCCAATTCCAAAGGAGTGTTCAATGTGGTATTATCAATAATCAACAAGAAAACCATAAAACAATAAAAATATAAACCCAATAGAAAAAACAGCAAACAAAACAATTAAAATAACAGAAAGCTAATAAGAAGTTCTGGTTCAAGGAGCAGACAAACCAAAAGCTTGCTTAAAGAACTGTTTTAAGTGAGAAACAAAAGAAGAAGAGAGGGGACTAAACATGTCTTCTGGGGCAGGAAGTTCCACATTCTGGGTGTCACAACTAGAAAGGCCCTTGTGTGTGAACCAAGGGCATTTCCAGACATTGATATATCACATCTTTTTAAAAGTTTGTAATTAATGACAGACCTTTGTACAGGCTCTTAGGTTTGATTCCAAAGACTGTGATTTTTCTCTCTGTGGTTTTCAGTGCTTCAACCAGAAGGTGGAGCTTTAGCTTTGTCTTCTTAAGCTATTTGATTTTTTTAAAAAGCTGAATTACTAACATAATTGTTTAACATCGTAACTGACCCATTCCAATATTATATCATACACTAGTGTCCTGCTTCAGTCATGAATCGGCACAGAGTGTGAGGTGGGTAGTTTAGGGCAGGACATGGTGGAACCAGTAGCGGGTGCCACTGGAGGAGCAGAAAGAGGCATCTTTAAGGGTAAATTAATAGGTGCTTACCTCCACTCTCACCATACCTGAATGCTGCTTGGAACAGCAGCGCACCACCCAGCACCCCCTGGATCACCTCCACCACTCACCTGGCCACCAGTGGCAGCTTGGCTCCGCAGAGGCCAGGTGAGTGGCAGAGACAATCCCCCATCACAGACGGTGCTTGACAGTGCACTGCTGCTCTAAGCAGCATCCAGGTGGAGTGAGAGCAGAGGTAAGCACCAATTAATTTACCTTTAAAGGTGGCTCTTGCCACCCCACCTCTCGGTGGCACCTGCACCAGCTGCCACTGGGTGGAATACAACAGAGCAGGGAAGGTCTGGTCCAGTACAGTTGAACAGGGAAGGTCAGGTCCGATAAAGTCAGGTTGAGATCAATGCTGTGGTCAAGTAGTATGGCAATCAGGAATTGGCTAAGCCTCAAGCATCTACTCAAGAGAACTGGATGTTGCTTCAGCAACAGTTGACTCAAACTGAGGCCTTAAATAGTTCTGAGCCAAGACTCTTTTCCTGTCCTCCGGCAGCTGCTGAGGCTTAAAGGAGCATGGACCTAATCTGCAGGGGTGCTTTTCCACTGCAGAGGGCTGAGGCTCAAGGGAGTCCTTGGACTCGGAGGACAAAGGCAAAGGTGCATACTCCAGACATCGCTGAGGCAGAAGTTCCAAGGGATCTGAGGCCCACTCTGCTGCCTTATCCTCAGACTCTGAGGACAAGAGCAACAGTGGCTCCTCAAAAGGTCCCACCATGCTGCCTTATAGCACCATGCTGCAAATAGCATCATATCCAAAAACTGGATAAGCTGAGAAAATTCCAAAGAATTTTGGCAGCAAAGAACAACGAGAGATGGATGTCAGATAATTAAGGGGTTTGTATCATAATGATCAGGATAAAGATTAGGTCAGTTATATAGGGGGAAATGTAGTCTGTCTGTAGCTAAATGTGTAACATGAGTAAAAGAAGCTAAGTCCAAAGAGTAAACAAGATTTTGAGTTGTAAACAGGAAAGCAATTCTCTGTAAATCAGATGGAGATGTCAGACTTCCCTTCAAGGACTGCCAGCGATAGTACATAACAGATACCTTTTTAAAAGGATATAATTGCTTTGAATGAATTAAGTGGAGAGCTTGTGAGATTATATTAAAGCAACGTAACGCATTCTAAACTATGTAGCAGTTATTGTACTAGGAGACAGAAATGTGTGGACCAGCCCAAAATCAAGCCGATTCGCACTCAAGCCGGCTCAGTTTGAAGGCTCGCACTTGAGCCCAACCAGGGGCTTGGTCCAGCAGTGAGTCAAGCCAAGCCCCCCTCCCATGAGCCAGCTTGAAGCCAGGGAATCTGGCAAGGATTCCCCCTTTACAAGTAAAGGCCTGCGATGTGTGTGTGGCGGGGAGGGGATTCCATTTATATCTTGAAAAAACCACCACTGTGTGGTGGGATGGGGGCGGCAGCTGCTGCAATGGCTGTGAGGAGGGCAGCAGGGGCTCCGTCCACCACCCGCTTGCCTCCCAAATGACTCCCCGCCCTCCATTCCAAATGACAGCACAGGCCGGTCTCCGACCCAAAGTTTTGGGCATCTCCTCACACTCATGAGCATGTGCAGAGGCCCAAAATGGGCCACAGACCAGCCCGCATTGCCATTTGGGAGGTGGAAGGAGACAAACAAAAACACTTTGTTGTTTTCAAATAATTATATAAAAATATGGAATACAGTAAAAATTGATTTGCAAAGATGGACTAGAATGAACTTATCTTCAATGGGAAGAATTTCAGTTGTGAAGATGAATGTTTTACCTAAAATGCTGTTTCTTTTTCAAACTATTCCTATAATTAATACGTTAACCTGTTTCAAGCAATGGCAAAAGGATATAACTAAATTTGTTTGGCAAGGAAAAAGACCGAGAATTAAATTTAAAAATTTAACAGATGCTAAAGAAAGAGGTGGTCTTACCCTGCCTGATTTAAGGTTGTATTTCGATGCTGTCTGCTTGACACGGTTAAAGGAATGGATAACATTAAGAAATCCCAGAATACTTGATCTGGAAGGATTTGATAGAAGGCTTGGCTGGCATTCATATCTGTGGTATGATAAAAGCAAAGTGCATAAAGACTTTCTTAATCACTATGTAAGGAGTCTAATGGGAGTGTGGGTAAAATATAAAAAATGGCTGGAATGTAAAACTCCATTATGGGTATCCCCGATTGAAGCTTTGGCATGTAAAGAGACAAATATGCAATCTGAATGGGGTACCTATAGGGATTTGTTATGTTTTCAAGAGAAGGGCTGTAAATTAAAAAACCGAAACGAAGTACAAAATCTGGTTAGTAACTGGTTTCAGTACCATCAGCTAAATGAAATTTATAAGAAGGATCTTAAAGTTGGATTTGAGGATCAAATGTCGAGATTCGAGAAGGTGTGAAAATGATGAAAAATTAGTCTCTAAGGTGTATATAAGTTGTTGCTTTTGGAGGAGACAAGAGATGAAGTGGTTAAAACGACTATGGTAAAATGGGCTCAAGATGTGGGTCATAATATAGACATGGCTGCTTGGGAAAAATTATGGAAAACTGATTTAAAGTTCACTGCATGTTATACTTTAAAAGAAAACTATTATAAGATGATGTATAGGTGGTATTTGACACTGAAAAAATTGCATTAATGTACAAAAAGGTTTCAAACAAATGTTGGAAATGTGGACAATCTGAAAGAACTTTTTTTCATATGTGGTGATCATGCGGGAAGGCAAAAGCCTTTTGGGATATGATATATAATGAGCTGAGGAAAAATTTTTAAATGACATTTCTTAAGAGGCCAGAATCCTTCCTGCTGGGAATAACTCAAGGAGAGTTCTCCAGAAGAAATTTAACATTTTTTAATGTACAGGTGAAACTCGGAAAATTAGAATATCGTGCAAAAGTCCATTAATTTCAGTAATGCAAATTAAAAGGTGAAACTGATATATGAGACAGACGCATTACATGCAAAGCGAGATAAGTCAAGCCTTAATTTGTTATAATTGTGATGATCATGGTGTACAGCTCATGAAAACCCCAAATCCACAATCTCAGAAAATTAGAATGTTACATGGAACCAAGAAGACAAGGATTGAAGAATAGAACAATATCGGACCTCTGAAAAGTATAAGCATGCATATGTATTCAGTACTTGGTTTGGGCCCCTTTTGCAGCAATTACTGCCTCAATGCGGCGTGGCATGGATGCTATCAGCCTGTGGCACTGATGAGGTATTATGGAAGACCAGGATGCTTCATTAGCGGCCTTCAGCAATTCTGCATTGTTTGGTCTCATGTCTCTCATCCTTCTCTTGGCAATGCCCCATAGATTCTCTATGGGGTCAGGTCAGGTGAGTTTGCTGGCCAATCAAGCACAGTACACTGTATACTTTTCAGAGGTCCGATATTGTTCTATTCTTCAATCCTTGTCTTCTTGGTTCCATGTAATATTCTAATTTTCTGAGATTGTGGATTTGGGGTTTTCATGAGCTATACGCCATGATCATCACAATTATAACAAATTAAGGCTTGACTTATCTCGCTTTGCAAGGAATGCGTCTGTCTCATATATCAGTTTCACCTTTTAATTTGCATTACTGAAATTAATGGACTTTTGCACGATATTCTAATTTTCCGAGTTTCACCTGTATGCAACCACGGTGGCTAGAATAGTATATGTGCAGAAATGGAAAGACAATAAAATGCCCTCAAAAGAAGACTGGTTGATAAAAAATTTGGAATATGTTGAGATGGCAAAACTCACAGCACTTATAAGGGAAAATATGGAATGTTTCAAAGAAGATGGGAAGCATTTTTACTTTACTTAAAGAACTATTTTTCTAATGTGGACCTTTCAGCAGGGTTTGAAATATAGTAATAACAGCAGGCTGGGTTGGGCAAAATCAAGTAGCAATATGGAGTATGTATGTTTTGAATTATAATAGCAATGATCTGTATGTATAGTTAGCGTGAACCGTGTAGACAGGTAAGCGGGAAGTCAATATTTACTTAATCAAATAAATGAATGTAGTTGGATTGTAAAGTTATTATAAAAACCAACACAATTTTAAAATGCAAAAAAACCCCAAAAACCCACCCACTTGCCCATTTCTTTTGTGGTTGGGTGGTAGCATCCATCATGCCCTACCACCCACTTTGGTGTCCCTAGGAGTTACCCATGGGGAACAATGGGATGTTTCAAGTTTCCCCATTGCCAAAAAACGTGAAAGGTTTCAAGTTTGTCTCATCGGCACAGCCAACTCAGTCACTGTTTCGACAAAATGTTTTGAGCATTTTCCATTTAGTTTCAAGGTTGAAATGAAATGCAGAATCAGTTTCATGCTCATCCCTATTCTGGGCCATGTGGTGCAGGAGACAGTTACTGTACAGGGACCTAAAGCATTCTTGGACAATGTTCATAGGACAACCGATAGGTACACTGGCCAGTAATGACTGTAACACTGGGGGTCACTTTGGATAATGTATTGGATAAACTAAATGATGCTTCATTTCCACAAAGCAAAGCCCTAACTTTAAAATATTTGCAAATATAATGGCCTTTCTTAAATTGCAACTCTGGGATGACAGTGTCTGCTCTCTTTCCTAATCAAATTTGATTTGCAAAATGGGTTTTTTACAGTGAAGTTATTTGTATAACATTGCAGAGTCCATAATAATGCATTAAGGATGTCAAACAACTAAGCGAGTCAAACTGTTTACATTGGGAGAGGTTTTTGAACACCATGCAAGTCCGGCCAAATCTGCCAAGACATCAGTTCCATCACTGATCTCCTTATTATATTTCTACATAATTTCCATAGAAACTGGAAATGTTCTCTAAACCAACAGAGGCTTCCATACTTCTAGCAATTATCTTAAGGTCTGATTTGCATTTTAAATGTCACCTGTATAAATTAAAGCTGTTTACCGCTAACACTGTCATTTTATGATTCATCTGGCAAGAGGCAGCCACAGCAAATGTCTATTGCAGAATGCCCTTCTGCATCCATTACATTGCTATATTAATATGGTATTGTTTTCCATGTACAGTTTTTATCGAACACCCTTGGACTGGTTTCAAGCAGGGATTCTCAAACTCAGGAGGGGGGACCAGCATCCCTAGAGGGGTTCAAATTACATAGAGTCTTAATTCTGCATACTGTAGATAGTAACCCAACATCCTTCCTTGCCATAACGCTACCTGAACACAGAGGTTATATCTAGTCTAATCCCTCATCTTCCATCTCTAGTACACACACTCACACAAGATTTAGAAATTCTTCCCAAGGAGGACAGCCCTGCTGTAATACAAATGGGTACTGTCAGAATTTATTAAAACTATTTGAGACTATGTGCAAGCACCCGTCACCCTTGCTACTACTGCAGACCTGGAAGCAGTTCTTATGTAGCCACTGTATGACATAAGTTACACAGTTCTTATGCTGGTTCACTGTAGAGAGCCAGCGGTTGCACTAGCAGTGTAGCTTTATTTTTTACATGACCCACTTCATGGCAAGGGTGGGGGGAAATATGGCAACACTGCTAGCACAACTGCCAGTTCCCTACAATGTGCCACTGCTTCCAGGTTCACAGCAGAGTAGCTGAGAGTCCAATGGCGACGGTAGGCTTGCACATCATGCCAGGATGCATTTATATAGTGTCAGTTTTACAGACAGTACTTTACAGAGTGTCTTAATGAAAAAGACAGATCCCTGACCCGAGGCACCTACAGTCTAAATTTAGTGGGAGAGGCAATGCAAATTTAGCGGGAGAGACAATGCAAGAACATAAGAACATCAGCCCACCTAGTCCAGCATCCTGTTTCACACATTGGCCCACCAGATGCTGCTGGAAGCCTTCAGGAAGGAGTTGAGGGCATGCCCTCTCTCCTGCTGTTATCCCCCTGCAACTGGTACTCAGAGGCATCCTGCCTTTGAGGCTGGAGGTGGCCTATAGCACTTTGACTAGTAGCCATTGATAGACCTCTCCTCCATGAAATTATCCAAACCCCAATTAAAGCCATACAGGTTGTTGGCTGTCACCACACCTTGTGGCAGAGAATAGGAACATAGGAAGCTGCTATATATCGAGTCAAACCCATTGGTCTATCTAGCCCAGTATTGTTCTCACAGAGTGGCAGTAGCTTCTCCAAGGTTGCAGGCAAGAATCTCTCTCAGCCCTATCTTGGAGATGCCAGGGAAGGAACTTGAAACCTTCTGCTCTTCCCAGACAATTCCTCAAGTTGATTATGCGTTGTGTGAAACAGTACTTCCATCCATTGGTCCTATGGATGGAAGTTCATGGCAATCAATTTCATGGGATGACCCCTGGTTCTAGTGTTATGTGATAGGGAGAGAAATTTCTCTATGCCATACATGATTTTATAGACCTCTATCATGTCTCCCCACAGTCGTCTTTTTTCTAAACTAAAAAGCCCCAAGTATTGTAGCCTTGCCTCATAAGGAAAGTGCTCTAGCCCCTGATAATCTTGGTTGCCCTCTTCTGCACCTTTTCCAGTTCTACAATGTCCTTTTTTAGATGTGGTGACCAGAATTGTACACAGTACTCCAAGCGTGGTCGCACCATAGTTTTGTATAAGGGCATTATAATGTTAGCCGTTTTATTTTCAATCCCCTTCCTAATGATCCCTAGCATGGAATTGGTTTCTTTCACAGCTGCCACACATTGAGTCAACATTTTCAACGAGATGTCCACCACAACCCTATGATCCCTCATCTGGTCAGTCACCAACAGCTCAAATCCCATCAGCGTATACGTGAAGTTGGGGGGTTTTGTTCTAATGTGCATCACTTGACACTTGCCAACACTGAACCACATTTGCCACTTTGTCACCCACTCACCTAGTTTGGAGAGGTCCTTTTGGAGCTCCTCAAAATCCATTTTGGATTTCTCTACCCGAAACAGTTTGGTAACATCCGCAAATTTGGCCACCTCACTGCTTACCCCTGCTTCTAGCTCATTTATGAATAAATTGAAAAGCACTGGTCAGAGTACAGATCCCTGGGGGATCCAACTTCTTACTTCCCTCCATTGTGAAAACTCTCCATTTATACCTACTCTCTGTTTCCTGTCCTTCAGCCAGTTAGCAATCCACACATGTACTTGTCCCCTTATCCCATGACTGCCAAGTTTCCTCAAGAGTCTTTGATAAGGAACATTGTCGAAAGCTTTTGGAAGTCCAGGTAGACTATGTCAACTGGATCACCTTGATCCACACACGTTGACACTCTTAAAGAACTCCAAAAGGTTTGTGAGGCAAGATTTCCCTTTGCAGAAGCCATGCTGGTTCTCCACTAGCAAGGCCTGTTCTTGTATGTGCTTTACAATGTTATGCTTGAGGATGCTTTCCATCAGTTTGTCTGGAACAGACATTAAGCTAACCGGCCTGTAATTTCTCGGATCGCCCTTGGATCCCTTTTTGAAAATCAGTGTTACATTGTCTACTTTCCAGTCCTCTGGTACAGAGCCCGATTTCAGGGATAAGTTATATATTTTAGCAAGGAGGTCGGCAATTTCACATTTTAGTTCTTTAAGGACTCTTGGATGGATGCCGTCTGGCGCTGGCAATTTGCTAGTCTTCAATTTTTCCAGACAGTTTAAAACATCATCTCTTGTCACTTCTATCTGACTCAGTTCTTTAGCCTCCATCCCAGAAAAGCCTGGTTCAGGAACAGGTATATGTTCAGTATCCTCTGCTGTGAAGACAAATGCAAAGAACTCATTCAGCTTCTCTGCAACCTCCATATCCTCCTTAATAATCCCTTTCACTCCCCCATCGTTTAACAGTCCAACTGCCTCTGTGGCAGGTTTCCTGCTTCTGATATATTTAAAGAAGTTTTTGTTATTCCCCTTGATGCTTTTAGATAAATGTTCCTCAAGCTCTCTTTTTGCCACCCTTATTGTCACCTCGCATTTCTTTTGCCAGAGTTTGTGTTCCTTTCTGTTCTCTTCATTTGGGCAGGCCTTCCAATTTCAGAAGTAAGTCTTCTTCCCTTTTATGGCTTCCTTGACTTTACCTGTTAGCCATGCTGGCATTCTCCTGGACTTAGTGATAACTTTCCTCTTTTTTGCTATACATACTAACTGAGCTTCTAGTATTGTGGTTTTGAATAAACTCCATGCATTCTGGAGTGAAGTGACTCTCCTGATTTTCCCTTTCAGCTTTCTTTTCACCATACTCCTGATTTTGGAGAAGTTTCCTCTTCTGAAATTCAAAGTGTCTGTGTTGGACTTCCTTGCTGATTCTCTCCCCACATGTATGCTGAATTTGATCACACTATGGTCACTGTTCCCTAAAGCGTCGATGACACTGACATCACGCACCAAGTCCTGGGTGCCACTCAGGATTAAGTACAAGGTCGCCTTGTCTCTGGTTGGTTCTAAGACCATTTGTTCTAGGGCACAGTCATTCAGCAACTGTGTTATTACCTGATTGTGAAATGACCCAGTCTATGTGTGGGTAATTGAAGTCACCCATTATTACAGCCCTGCCTCTCCTTTACGCCTCCCTGATTTCCTTTTGCAACTCCCAGTCACTGTCAGAGTTTTGATCCAGTAGGCAATAGCACTTCCCCAGCAGCACATTTCCTTTCAGGCCTTGTATTGTCACCCACAGGGTTTCTGTGGAGGACTCCGGTCCTCCTAGTTTTTCTATGCTTGTTAGATTCTATCCCTTCCTTAACATACAGTGCTACTCCACCTCCAAGGTGCCCCTCCCTGTCCTTTCTATAGAGTTCATATCCAGGGATAACAGTGTCCCACCGGTTCTCACTATTCTGTTATACCCACTATATCTATTTCTTCCTTAGCAACCAAGCACTCCAGCTCACTCATCTTAGCTCGGAGGCTTCTGGCATTGCCAGATAAGCACCTATATGCTGAATCTCTTACCAGGTGTATGCTGTCTTTTTTTCCCTCTTTGACCAGCTAGCACAGCCTTCTGTCTGATGATGATGATGATGATGATTGATGATGATTAATTCAATTTCTATACCGCCCTTCCAAAAATGGCTCAGGGCAGTTTACACAGAGAAATAATAAATAAATAGGATGGTTCTTTATGTGGTTCTGCTCTGTCCCCTTCTGTTTTATCTGAATCTTTTACACCCTTCGGGATGACATTTGCTGAACCAGATACTGTCCAGCTCCTGTCGGCTATTCCCCAGGCGTCATTTTAAAAGCTGCTCTGCAACCTTTTAAATTTTAAGCGCCAGCAGTCTGGTTCCATCTTGGTTCAAGTGCAGCCCTTCCCTTTTGTACAGGCTTTGCATGCCCCAAAATGTATCCTAGTGCCTAACAAATCTAAACCCCTCCTCCCGGCACCGGCATCTCATCTACGCATTGAAATCCCCCAGCTCTGCCTGTCTCACTTTGCCTGCATGTAGAACAGGTAGCATTTCTGAGAATGCTACCTTGGGGGTCCTGGACTTCAATACACTACCTATCAGCTTAAAATTGACTTTCAGGACCTCCCAACTACATTTTCCCACATTGTTGGTGCCAATGTGCACCACGAGAACTGTCTCCTCCCCAGGCACTGCCTAACAGTCTATCTAGACATTGCATGATGTCCACAACCTTCGCTCCAGAGACAAAGAGAGAGAAATTAAGGAAGGAAAGGGAGCAACAAAGGTAGCAAGGATGAATGTGAGCAAATGTAAAGCCCTGTTTATACAACATATCCATATGCACTGAATGAGTAAGTGGGGATTTGGTATCACACTTGATAACCCCATTCCCAATGCACACATTTATCATAACTTGTGTATGTGCACACAGACTCTCTTTAGAAGTGAGAGCAAGCACTCATGTTGGAGACAGGCCCAGAGGGCTCCATGTGATCTATGTCAGGGCAGAATAGCTTTGGCCATCCTGCAGCTATTGGACTACAAGTCCCATCATTCCTGACTATTGACCAGTGTGCCTGGGGTGATGGGAGTTGTGGTCCATCAACAGCTGGAGGGCCAAAGAGCAGCCCTGATCTATGTGGATATGTTGTCTGACTAGGACTAAATTTGGGCTACATTTTCTAATTCAAAGGGAAGCAAACGAACACCTTTGGATTTCACAAGGAGTTGCTGGCTCTCTTCCTACTCACTCCCTTCTTGAACATGCAAATAAAATAATTGTTGATATGATTAGAGGCTGCATATCCCAGGCTGTTTGTACAGCAGGGTACGTTCATGTTCTTCAGCCACATCTGTGGTGCCTGCACCTGCACTTTACACATGACTATGAAACTTCCAGCCCTCAGACATACAGCTATATTCACAGGGCCCCTGTTCAGGCATCCAGTGAACACACCTCAGTCCGATACTACATGCATTCTCTGAATACACTCTGAGTGACTGAATAGGGTTCTAAGCTAACACAGGAAAAAAGGGAAAATCCACTTTGCTGTGCCTACCCAAAGGCATTGTACTGAAGGAAAGGATCTCTGTGGGCTTTATGTGGCTGACAAAACGAGGCAATAGGCAAAAGGACAAGGCTTCAGAAAACAGTGTAACTTTGGATAGACAAGTTACCTGTTTGTTTTTCAAATCCACCTGCAAAACTGAAGAAGTTGTCAATGGTTAATGTTAACAAAGTAAGAACAAACACATTATTTAAAATGTCTAAGCACTAGCGTCAGATTTTTAGACACCTGAAAATCTTTTATTCCTAAACATAACCGCCTCAGAACATACATTCCTTTCATCTTTCTTCATATAGAAAATAAGAAAGTGTATGAAAGCAGAAGGCAGTTTCTTTATTTCTCATGAGGTTGCTAACTAGTGCCCTTCAGCAAAATTAGTCAAGGAGAATGATTGCTTTGCAAGAAATGTGGTGCAATCATTATTTTGCCTAACTTCTCTCCTTGGCTTTAGGATCAATTCAGGTGAACTAATTTCTTCTCCTTAATGATTAATGTTTCATATTAATATAGCCATAAGGAGGGCAAGGCAGAGAAGCCTGTGTTTTCATTCCCTAGCATAATTACATCCCGTTTGAAGAGGGGTTTTTTAATCATTCGGGTGGCAGGAGGGGTTATCCCCCAATACACAAGCTTTTTAGGCCTGTCAAGAAAGGGCAAGATTCAAATTTTCATGCTCTTTCTAATCAGTGGCATTTATAGTACAAACTGCTGTTGATTCTTCCATAAGTGTCACTGATTCCCAAAGAGTCTATTCAGAAGAGCCACTAAGGGGAGTCATTACATACAAGTGATGCTCCTTCCAAAATTTCTTGGGGCTCTTTCCAGAATTACTTTAAATGGCGCAAAGAGATGTCACCGTGTGGTTCCTTGCCATGTTCAATAATGCTGGGAATCTGCAGTCACATGGAGCAATCTACAGTGCAATTTCTTCGTAAGCTAGCATTGCTCCAGTTCCCAGGAAGGACGATTCTTATATGGGAGGTCCCATGGGGGGCCTCAGACTTCAGACAGTGCCAAATGATGTGCTGTGGGTTGCCATAGTGATTGTCCCCATACTGTAGAAAACTCCTTCAGATGAGATTCTCATGACATCCTCACTCTCAGTCTCCTGGAGGAGATTGAAAACTGTTCTTTTTATCCAGGCTTTTGGCCAGTGAGTAGCCCTCTGTGTTCCTTTTAGTTGACTGTAGCTTTATCTTTCTTTCTTTCTTTTTTAGTATGTTTTAAATGAAAATTTTAATCTTGTGGTTTTTAATGTGTTGTTCTCCACCCAGAATGAAGGGAGATATAGAAACAAATGAATGAATGAATACTAAGGGGCTGTTCTCACGATCAGCAAAAATCGGGCTAGGAGAGCCTAGCCTGATTTTTGCTGATCGTGTAAACCACCAGGCTTGCAGGCGAGCCTGGTGGCTTACAAGCAGCTAGCCCGCTTTTGTAGCCCTCCCGTTAGCCCGGGTTTGCGGAGCGAGTGCTCTGCAAACCCGGGCTTCCCAATTGTGAGTAGCCACGGCGCGGTTCCGCACCATGGCTACTGACGAGGAGACCCCCGGAGGGGAGGGGAAAAGCTACCTCCCAGCTCCAGGGATCTCACCAGCATGGCCTGCGTGCTCGCGCAGGGCATGCTGGAGCTTCCGGGGGCCAATCTGCCCCCGCTCCCCCCAGCTCCCGCTGGCTCCGTCACAGAGCCGGCAATCGTGTGAGCAGCCAATCAGGCCACCCAGGGCTCCCTCCCTGCTCATGCCCCTGCTTAGCCCGCTCTCCCCACGCACTCACAAAATCCGTGTCTCACTGATCGTGAGACCCGGCTCTAAGGCTATTCACATGAGCAGCCCAACCAGGGCTAGGACAGCCCAGCCTGGGTTGGGCTGCTCGTTTAGAGTGCCAGAATTGCTCCTGATACCAGCACTTCTGCCCCTACTAGCTCAACGTTTTAACCCAGCATTTAGCTGAGGTTAACTGAACCTGCGGTTCATAAGAACAAAAGAACATAGGAAAAGCCCTGCTGGATCAGACCCAAGGCCCATCTAATCCAGCATCCTGTTTCACACAGTGGCCCACCAGATGCCTCTAGGAAGCCCAAAGGCAAGAGGTGAGGGCATACCCTCTCTCCTGCTGTTTCACACCTGCAACTTGTATTCAGAGGCATCTTGCCTCTGAGGCTGGAGGTGGCCTATAGCCACCAGACTATTCGCCATTGATAGACCTGACCTCCATGAATATGTCTAAACCCCTCTTAAACCCATCCAGGCTGTAAGCTTTCATCACCACATCGTGTGGCAGAAAATTGCATAGGTGAATTATGTGTTGTGTGAAAATTTACTTCTTTTTGTTGGTCCTAAACTTCTTGGCAATCAGCTTCATGGGATGACCCCTGGTTCTAGTGTTATGTGAGATGGAGAGAAAAAATCTGTCTATCAACTTTCTCCACACTATGCATGATTTTATAGATCTCTATCATGTCTTCCCTAGGTCGTCTTTTTCTAAACTAAACAGCCCCAGGTGTTGTAGCCTTACCTCGTAATGAAGGTGCTCTAGGCCCCTGATCATCTTGGTTGCCCTCTTCTGCACCATTTCCAGTTCTACAATGTCCTTCTTAAGATATGGTGACCAGCACAAGACCATGAGGCTATTCTCATGACCGCTGGAAAGTGGGCTAAGGGAACTCGCGTGGGGCATGCTGGGACTTCAAGGGGCTGGGCGGCTCCCGAACCCCGCCGCCCTAACCGGCTCGGTGACAGAGACAGTAATTGTGTGGGCGGCCGATCTGGCCACCCAGGGAGGGTGGAATGCTTGTTTGCGGGGAGAGCGGGCCAAGCCAACTCTCCCCACCAAACTCTCCTCAATTCTCCACATCGCTCATGCGGAGAGTCTCCAAATGTGACTACATCATAGTTTTCTATGAGGATATTAAATTTTAGTAGTTTTATTTTCAAACCCCTTCCTAATCATTCAAGCACAGAATTGGCCTTTTTCACAGATGCCACACATTGTGTCAACACTGTCAACAAAATGTCCACCACAACCCCAAGATTCCTCTTCTGTTCAGTCACATACAGCTCAGACCGCATGAGCGTTTATGTGAAGTTGGGGTTTTTTTGCCCCAATATGCATCACTTTATGCCTGCTAACACAGAACTGCATTTGCCATTTTGTTGCCCACTTGCCCAGTTTGGAGAGATCCTTTTGGAGCTCCTCACAATCTTTTGGATCTCACTACCCTAAATAGTACGGTGTCACCTGCAAATCTGGCCACCTCCCTGCTTAAGCCAATTTTTAGATCATCTGTGAAAAAATTAAAAAGTACCAGTCCAAGTACAGATCCCTGGGTTACCCCACTTCTTACTTCCCTCTATTGTGAAAATTCTCCATTTACAGCTACCCTCTGTTTCCTGTCCTTCAACCAGTTGCTCCAGACTTGGTAGAACCTTTCCTCCTTTTTGCTATGCATTTTAACTGGGCTTCTATTATTGTGGTTTTAAATAAACTCTATTCATTCTGGGGCACTTTCCTGATTTTCCCTTTCAGTTTTCTTTTCACCAAACTCATTTTAGAGAAGTTTCCTCTTCTGAAATTCAAAGTGTCTGTGTTAGACTGCCTTGGCAATTCTCTCCTCATGTGTATGCTGAATTCAGTCACACTATGGTCAAAGTTCCCTAAAGGTTCCATGACACTGCCATCTTGCAGCAGGTCCTGGGCACCACTCAGGATTAAATCCAAGGTTACCTTCTCTCTGGTTGGTTCCATGACTAACTGTTCTAGAGCATGGTCATTCAGCATATCTAGCAATTTGGCATATTTGTCATTACTTGTATGTGAATTTACCCAGTCTGTGTGTGGGTAATTGACATCACTCTTTATTACCACTCTGTCTCTCTTTGATGCCTCCCTGATTTCCTTCTGCAACTCCCAGTCATGGTTGGTGTTTAGAGAGGAGAGCTGGTCTTGTGGTAGTAAGTATGACTTGTCCCCTTAGCTCAGCAGGGTCTTCCCTGATTGCATCTGAATGGGAGACTTGATGTGTGAGCTCTGTAAGATATTTCCCTCAGGGATGAAGCCGCTCTGGGAAGAGCAGAAGGTTTCAAGTTCCCTCCCTGGCTTCTCCAAGATAGGGCTGAGAGAGATTCCTTCCCATCAACCTTGGAGAAGCCACTGCCAGTCTGTGAAGACAATACTGAGCTAGATAGACCAATGCTCTGATTCAGTATATGGCAGCTTCCTGTTGATCCAGAGGGCAATAGCATGTCCCTAGTTCCAGACTTCCTTTCAGGCTTTGTAGTGTCACCCACAGAGATTCTGTGAAGCATTCCAGTCCACCTAGGTTTTCTAGCTTGTTAGATTCTATCCCTTCTTTAATATACAGTGGTACTTCATCCCCAGTTCACCCCTCTCTGTCCTTTCTATAGAGTTTATATCTAGAAATAACTGTGTCCCACTGGTTCTCACTGTTCCACCATGTTTCTGTTATGCTCACTAAATAACTAACACTCAGCCGTTCATTTAACCTCAGCAGGTGATCATGAGAACCATCGCCACTGGGTTAAATGACCCCCCCCCACCTGCCACCATTCTGGCAGCGACCTGGAGGGGAGGAGTAGCTGTGCCAATGACGTCAACTGCTCTAAGGAGAGCAGCCACCATGCTTATGGCAAGGGGCATTCTGGGATGGGGAAAGGGGCTCTCTTCTATTCTCGGATGCCAGGGGGGAACAGCAGGACAGGCCACTCCCAGCTCTGGCCTTCACCAAGTTGCTGCTTGTGTAAGGTGTGCTGAATGGCTGAGGGACAGACACCTGCTGCTCATCTGCCAAAGGCAAGAAGGCACCTGCCTTCCCTGCAGCCCTTCCAAGCAGTAACTGCAGGTCATGTGAACAACCTCACTGAGTGGCTGTCCTGAGTGTCAGAAGGAGCCCTTGCTAATGTCAGAAGTTTGAATTAGTGTATGAGGAATCTGCGCTGCATCTCTTTCATCTACCAACACCAGCTTGAACCATGCTTGCTTAGAAATGCTTGAACTCCTTTCATATGACTTTAGTTTCCAATGGTACAAAACGGTATAGGAAAGAGCATTTAGGCACGTAAGAAGAGCCCTGCTGGATCAGATCAAAGGTTTATCTAGACCAGCATCCTGTTTCTCCAAGTAGCCATTCAGAAGTTTCTGGATGCCCACACTCAGGATATGAAGCAACAGCACTCCTGCTGCTGCTCCTCAGCAAATGGTATTCAGTGGGAAATTGCCTTTGGATCTGGAGGCTCTATAGAGCCTTCATGACTAATAGGCATTCTTAGACCACACTGTAAAGGCTCTCACATCACAAGAGGTAGTGCCTTCAGACTCTTCCATCAATTAATGCTAATTCCCAGTATTATTGTTTGTATTCATGTACCACCTTAGTAATCACAGCCAGCTACTTAATTCTTTTTGAATAAGCCAGCCTACTGAATACAGCAAAGAGAATTAAGTAAATTGGAAACAGCATGAGATTGGATGGTGCTTTGTACCGGTTTTGTTGATAGCCACTGTTTGACCTCATTTAGAGCTAATATGGAAAAATAAGAACCTGAACAGTCAGACACAATCAGAGGGTTGTTTGGTACCTTTTCTGCAGGGGGTCTTGCCGGGCCATCAAGGCTGTGAACTCTGCTGCTGCTGTTGCCTGATGAGGATACTCAGAACAACTTCAGCTTGCAACATCATTTTGTCATTTTAGCCTCAGTATGATTGCCAAGCCAACCGAGCACTTTTCAGTACAGATTTAAATTACCATTTAAGTTACAAAGGAATTTGATAGTTCTCAAAGGACAACTAAGAAGTCTCTGATTGTCTGAGTCTCTCTTCTCAGCAGTATCTCCTAGCAGAATGCACAGAGTGTAGCAGCCAGAAGGTCCTACAGTTCTGCAGGTCAGTCCCTTGACTGCTTAAATAATGTTTAAGTTGGCACTTAAAAGATATCAAATAGAATTATTGATAGGATCAGCAGTGACCTATCTACATTAGGAGAGGAACTGGATGATACATTAAGTGGGGAGAAGGATTTATTCTTATCCTGTCAGAGGGCAAGTCAGACACACTGCTTCTATGGGTGCTTCTGGAAAATGTAGTTTTTCCTGAGACTGCAGTATTAAACATAGCTTCAGAAAATATTACATTTCCCAGAAGCACATGCACTATTCCCAAAGTAAAGAGAAAAAAGTCATTGTGAATCAGAGGCGTATCTAGGGAAAATAGCGCCTAGGGCAAGCACAGAAATTGTGCCCCTATCCAAACAGGGATGATAGGACTTGTAGTCAACAATATCTGGAAATCCCTGTTAAAAGGAACACTGTACCATCTAGACATGGTTGTTGACCAAAACCTGAAAACATGAGCCATCTCTGTTAAAGACTTAGAACAACAGTCAGGAGTTATGTGAGGATTTCAAGTGTCATTTTCTCTGTCTCATCTCATGCTTTTTTTAAAAAACATGACTTTGTCCTAGAGGATCAGCTGCCCAAATAGCCACTAGCAAAATAGGGGAAGAAGAAGGTAGCGGGGCGGAGGGAGTCTATAAATCAGTGAATGATTCCTGCCAGCCTTTGTCTTGTAATGGGGTACATGTGCATTCACCATTCTAGTGCTTACTTTGACACCAGGAGGGAGGAGGATACATTAGTTTTCCACACTAGACAGAGGAATTTGCAACAGGAGCAGACAGCCAAGTTCTGCCAGGGCCAAAACCAGCCCCTGCCAGACTAAGAAATCATTGTAATTTGCCCCTTCCTGTCACAAGCAGTGTGTTGTTCTTTTATTATTGACTCTAACTCTCAGATATCCCAGTCATAGATGGAAAATTCAGGGTCAATTTACAAGAGACACATTTTCTACATGGAAGTTTCTTCTGTGCAGGTGTTGTGCAGAAACCGATGTGTAGTGACCGCCAGGGGCATAGCAAGGTTGGAATGGGCCAAGACGAGATTTTAAAATGGGTCCCCAGCCCCTCAAAGTCCAGGGCCTCAACACATCCCAGGCCCCCAAGGATTTAAGTCTGATATTTCAAAATAAGTATGGTGCCTGGAAATACATTTCACTGAATACACATACGCACACTTCAAAATATATAGTGATATACATTGAGTACTATATTTTTGTGCTACTTTTATTGCCTAGAACACACTATAAACACTAATTATTAAAATGGCCCCCTTGCTGCAGATTAGCAAAGGAGACTTTCAACCATGCAGGGTGAGCCTATGTTTGTTTTCTCAGAATTCTGAACAAATTCAGTAAAGTTTGATTCCGGGAGGTTTTTCACACGAGGCTTTTAAAGCCCTTTAACACACATCTCCTCTGGAATCGAGGTGCTGCATTCACATGTTGGCCAGATTTACCCTGAAGTCCCTGCAAGTTATTGGGGAGCAGTTCACACACAAGAAAAATAAAATAAAAGCACAACACATGCTTCACAGTTCTCACTCAGACCTTCTGGGTTGCAAAACAACTTGAACATGAATGAATGAATGAATGAATGAATATAATATTGTTCCAGTTTTTGTAATTTTCTGCCATGAAACAAGCCACTTATAGGCCTTTTTAGTCAGTTTTTGTTTTTAAAGCCAGCAAATTTTCCAATCTGTTTTAAATTAAATATTCAGAGGCTTCAGTCTCCCCTCCCACACACACCTCATATCAAAGCCCTATGGCAAACAGATCCCTATATATGGGGGGGCGGGTAACCACAAAAATAAATTCCCATTCTACCTGACAAAAGCTGTGCTGGATGGTCTGGTCAGAGGGTCTTCTGCTACAGAGAATTCTGCCTGCCTGCCTGCCGGCCTCCATGCTTGCTTGGGGCCTGCCGAGTTCAGGCTTCAGGGAGGCCTGCACAGAGGCCTCTCTGTAAACCCTGCCCACCCACCGATCAGCTGAGAGACAGGGAGAGAAGAGTTCTGCAGTTTTCAGGCTGATCCTAGGCCGGAGGGCAAGGCAAGCAGGACCGCAAGTGGCTGAGGGAACCTGGGGCTGGGAAGGTGGGCAATGAGGTGGGGGTGGGGGCAGGCACTGTCATGGTGCCCCCCCTCAGTGGCGCCTTGGGCACGTGCCCTGGCTTCTCTCCCCAATTAAGCCCGTGTTGTGAATACAAACTGCAGAAGAAAGTGCTTGATCCTTCACTGTCATGCACAAAGATACAGGAGGGTGGCCTATCTCCTGCCCGGACCTGTAAGTATTTTTAGGAGTGCAATAGGGGCTTAAGCAAAGCATTGGAAGACTGAAAGATTTGACCTGAAATCTAGTGGCATCCCCTCCAAAGTCCAGTGAAGTGAGGAACCTTCTGAAATGCTGAGGTTGTCTCCAAATCAAAGTGGGACTGCTTCATGCAGCCCTACTTACAACATAAAACTGTAAATAAAAAGAATGCCAGAAAATGCAAAAACACAAGCTAAGCTGTACCTAAGGGTCTATATGGAGGAAATAGACAGAACACATGTGTCCATTTTTTCTGACTCGAGATGCTGTATTAATAATCATAAAGTAAATGAATAGCAGTAACAATAGTCTTGCAAGTTATATCTGCACATGCATATGTCAAAGATATTACATCTCAGTAAACTGAACAAAAATCATTGTTAAAGATGAATACAAATTCAATTCACAGATATTCATATATTTGAAAAAACAGCATAAGTATGTGGAAGTCTGAGGAAGAACTAATTTCGAAATGGGCTCAAGAATCCCAGGCTAGCCTATAAGGACTTTTTTCACCACTGCAAGACTTTATTCTTAACACAGAAAAAGAAAAAAGTTTTTGTTCAATTTACTCAGATGCAATATTTTTTACATATGTATGTGCAGATACAACTTGCAAGACAATTGTTATTGTTACTCATTCAAGGACTTTTTTAACCATTGCAAGACTTTATTCTTAATACAGAAAAGAAAATACTTTTTTCACATACTTATGCTGTTTTTCCAAATATATGAATGTCTGTGAATTGAATTTGTATTCATCTTTAACAATGATTTTTGTTCAATTTACTTAGATGTAATATCTTTGACATATGTATGTGCAGATATAACTTGCAAGACAATTGTTACTGCTATTCATTTACTTTATGATTATTAATACAGCATCTCGAGTCACAGAAAAAATGGACACAAGTGTTCTGTCTATTTCCTCCATATAGACCCTTGGGTACAGCATAGCTTGTGTTTTTGCATTTTCTGGCATTCTTTTTGAGGCCCCTCTGTCCCACTATTGTGCACGGTTCCTTTTTTGGTTTTTCCCCGTTGATTTAGCATACATCCCACTTGTTTTCAGCTCTTTGACCTTGGAAAGCAATGCCAACCACCCACAGAACCTCGTTTTGCTCCTTTGTAATGCCAGGTCAGTCCAGAATAAACCTGAAATCATCCATGATCTGATTCTGGATGAAGGGGCCAATCTGGTATGTATTACAGAGACTTGGCTCTGGGAGGCAGGTAGCCCAGTGTGGTCCCAGCTTCTCCTCCAGGGTACTCTGTTGAGGAACAGGGGAGGGGACATGGGCGGGGAGGTGGAGTGGTTGTGGTCTACAAGAACAATATCTCCCTTGCTAGGAACCTTGTTGAAGTGTCTGAACATATTGAATGTATGTACCTAAGAGTTTGGAAACCAGGGATAGACTGGGACTTCTGCTGGTGTACCGATCGCCCCGCTGCCCAAAGTAGTCCCTAACTGATCTGACGGACTTGGTCTCAGGCTTGGTGTCTGGGGTTGCTTCTGGATCCAAGTCTTTCCCTGGTATGCCAGGTTGAGGCAGTGGCCAGAGGTGCTTTTTATCAGCTTTGGGTGATATGCCAGCTGTGTCCGTTTCTTGAGATGAACAGCCTCAAAACAGTGGTACATATGCTGGTAACCTCTAGGCTGGATTATTGCAATGCACCTTATGTGAGCCTGCCTTTGTACAAAGTCCAGAAACTACAGTTGGTCCAGAATGCAGCAGCCAAGTTGGTCTCTGGGTCATCTAGAAGAGACCATGTTACTCCCATGTTGAAAAAACTACACTGGCTGATACGTTTCCAGGTAAAATACAAGATGCTGGCTATTACCTATAAAGCCCTAAACAGCTTAGGCCCTGGTTTTTCACCATTTCCCCCCCATCATTCCATCTTCTTCATCATGAGACCCACCGACTATTAAAATCATCTGGAGAGGTTCATCTGCAGTTGCCGCCAACTCATTTGGCAGCTACTCGGGACAGGCCTTCTCCATTGCTGCTCCTGGACTTTGAAATGCGCTTCCTGTTGAAATAAGAGCCTCCCCATCTCTGGCAACTTTTTAAAAAGCACTGAAGACACATTTATTCACCCAAGCTTTTAATTAGATTTATAGTTTTAAATTTTTAATGTTGGTTTTAAATTATTTTAATGTTAATTATTTAAATGATTTTAATTTTTAAATTGATTTAGTTTTGATTTTAATTGTTTTGTTTTTATTTTGATGTAAACTGCCCTGAGCCATTTTTGGAAGTTTGGAATATAAATTAAATAAATAAAATAAAAATAAGAAAAGTCACTTTCAAACCAAACAGAGGGTCAAGAATGGCACATCCAGGAAAGTCAGGAAAAGTATCTCTCTAGGACAGCGGTATTGAGAAGAAGGTCAAGAATGTCACCTCAAGGGCAGTGTGGTCATAGGTCTTCATTGTGATGTAATGCATACAAAATTCAATCAACAGAATTTGAGGCTGTTCTCCCATGCAGCCTAACCCAGGTTAGGGAAACCTAGTCTGGGTTAGGATACACGTGAGAACTGCCAGGATCGAGTCTGATCCCAGCAGGGCAGCACCACCTAGCCCAGCTTTTAGCCAGGATTACAGGCATTAGTGAGCCCTTGTTCCAGCTCCAGGATTGTGTGTTCGCTTGGGCTGCATTCAGCCTGAGCAGACACAGAGACAGGTGCCTAGAGTGCCTGTCCCCTGGGGGAATCCCCCAATCCATTGTGTCCATCAAACAGTGCACTGTGGGATATCCAGAAGCTGCAACATGTGATCCCAGCCTCCAGGCAGCACAGATCATCTGGGAGTGCGGTCTGTGCTCCCAGCAACATTTGGTCACTCATCTGGCGGGGGAAGGTGGATTGGCCCAGCCTCTCCCCCCCCCCATCTACCTGCATGGTCGTGTGAATAGCCCCTTTATCTTTTATAAATTGTTTCTTACTTTAACGGTAAAGTGTGCCTTCGAGTTGGTGTCAACTCCTGGTGACCGCAGAGCCCTGTGGTTGTCTTTGGTAGAATACAAGAGGGGTTTGCCATTGCCTCCTCCCATCCCGCGCAGTATGAGATGATGCCTTTCAGCATCTTCCTATATCACTGCTGCCCAATATACATACCAGCAGGGATTCGAACCGGCAACCTCTGGCTTGCTAATCAAGTCATTTCCCCGCTGCGCCATTAGGTGGCTAGCATACATTTTCGTAGCAATATTATTGCTTGTATATTTCTGTTTCTATTTATATGCCTCTCTTTTGTTTCTAGAGTATAGGATCAGTTTGGCCCAGAGTACTTTTGGTATGGAGTGTGCTTATTAGAGCTTATTATGATGATCATTAGTGACCTCAGATACCTTTCCAGTCTAGATGTACTATTCTACTACAAACAATAACCATTCTAAACTATCATATTTTTACATTAAAATTGAGTAAGTATTAAAGACATCTGGGTTTTTAAACCATGATTTGATTGGGGTCTTGTTAACCCCAATAACTCATGACTAAAGTACTTTCAAATCTACAGAATTATATAGTCACAATATACATCCACTTAGGGTTTTTTTTCCCCCTTCAGTGTAGTAAAAACATAGTAATGGCAGGAAGAAATGTTATGGCCAGAAGATATTATTAAGGTATGAGTAAAATCAGACCTTAAGTATCTTTAGCTTGAAACTGTCACTTAGAAGGAAATATTCTATTTGTCAGTAACCAAACCCTCCAGGTAGATTAACTCCCCATCTGTAAGACTTGGAATGTTGCTTTAGGACTAAGGCACTCAACTCAGTTCAGAGTCTAAGCATTCAGCAGCAGATTTATTATTACCAGAAGCAAAACATGCAGAATAACTGTGGAAAGAAAGTACTGTTGAAAATGGTCAGTGTTCTGTTATTTTTTTCAAAAATACATGTCAAGTAGCAATAAATCATCAGCCCACTTATTTAGGAAACTTAAAAGAATGCCAAATCAGCAGATATTATCAATGAGCAGAAACTGGTTGGGAGCTAGAAGTATCTCAGGAACTGAAACGAATTAGAACCGTTTGGCAGTTGTGTAGCTTGCAGAACTCACTGACTCGGCCAGCTTCTTATAGAACATTTAAAATCAGAGCTCTTGGATATCACCCATAGTGTGCCCCAGTTAATCTGTGAGTGAGATTTGCAAATCTCTTCACGCATTACATCAAAGTAGTATAATCACTTCTAGAAAGCAGCAAGCTTTTCTACTTTTGAACAATCTAAGCCAGCCACAAGTGTTTAGGGTGTTCCTAGATAAAAGCCTCCCCAAACACATATACCTTCTTTATGCCTCCAAAATACCTCCAATATCCATAATATATTTAGAAGGAAAGGGAGGGAAAGAACATGCAGAACAAGTCCAGTTCAATTCAGTTTAGTTTATTACGATCAAAGATCAGCATACAGATCAAATCCAGATACAAGAATTCCAAAATTGAACATCAATACCAGTGCATGCATACACATAATATATACTATTAAGAACTATTACATAAAATGTAAAATGGAATAAAATAACAAAATAAAAACAAAATGAATTAGCCTGTATTAACCATCTCCGACACACAGTATGCGGGTCTCACAGTAAGCTGTAAACAAGTCCAAGCATATGCAGAAAGTGAAAGGTCTGATTCCACATTAATATATTAAACTCCCTCCCCAAGGTACCCACAAATTTAACACTACCTTTCCTTGCTATTAGAGCAAACATAGACACTTTATATGTGTCACCCCCAAATAATGACTAGTTATCAAAAACAAACAGCTTCAGATCTGACCAGAACATATGTATTCCCAGAAGATCTACCAACCATTTATCTCCGACTCCACTAGGACATGTCATAAGATATCGCTCTAACTCCTTGATATTTTGCAGGTATTTTGGACATAACTGTTGTTCCCATAGCACATTATTATAGCGACCTTCAACAGCAGCTAACATCAGGTGAAATTAAGGGCCAGGTCTTCTCTATGGCTGCCCCAGGGCTTTGTAATGCACTGCCGCCTATAAAAATAAGAGTATCTCCATCTTCAATTGCTTTTTCAAAGACCCTCAAGTCACACCTATTTTCTCAGGCTTTTGATTAAAACTAACTTGAAAGTGTTTAATTGTTCTTCTCTATGAAATTGTTTTGGTCTTTGAGTTGTTTTTCATTGTTTTTATTCTGCGAACAGTTTTAATTGTTTTTATTTTATATTGTAATTTGGATCATGTATCCCCCCTAGAAAGATAAGGAGACATATATGGTGGTATATAAATATGATAGATAAATAGTTTCCTTGCTTTATTCACAGCTTTTGCCATACACATACATACACATAAATTCATCATGGAGAAGGGAGGAAGGCAGGATGAAAAATCACTATATTTAAAATTATATTTGGTCAGATTTAATCTGATGAAGTTTTCATGGTCTTTTCTGAGGGGGAGTGGAATACCTTGCCGCCCAGTAAAAAAATACTCTGGTTTTTGAGATATGCTTTGAATGATAAAGGAGTGACAATTTATGTATGTTTCTGTCCTAGGATGAGTGTGAGTTGGCTTTAAGTTCATGTTAGTGTTGACTATGTTTGAATGTTCAGAATTGTTGATAACTTGGCAAAACTGAATGCATTAGTGTACAGAAGAGTGCCCTTTGAGCCATTACTGCTACGTATTAGGAAAGTTTCACAGTTCAGTATGCAAAATTATATTTGATCACACCAATCAAGTGATTCCTATGCCCAGTTCAGATGTAGTGCGGAACTGTGGGTCCAATGGTTCTGCGCGCACACCCCGCCCAGCACTCTCCCATCCACATTTGGATGACAGGGAGAGCTGCCCTTCTGCAGTCAGCAAGATGGCAGAGAAGTGGGAATTCATGGTCTGACTGTAAAGTGAATTTTCTGCCCCCCAAATAAGTCAAGAAGTCCCTTGCTGCCCAGAAACATGCTAGAGCTTCTTTTTCAATGACAGAATGCATCTTCTCTGAAGCAGCAAGCACTCTGGAGGCAAAGGCAACTGTAACTTCCCTGTTCCCTTTTTCTAGGTCATGACAGCATCCAAACCATATTCAGAAGCATCAGTGGTTACAATAGTGTGCCTGTTGGTGTCAAAAGAAGTGAGAGCAGGGCTTTCAGCAATGGCCGATTTGATAGTATGAAAACTAGCCTTGCAGAAAGCATCCCAGTTAAATGCTACATTCTTTTTTCAAAGAAAATGCAATGGAGCAATTTTGGAGGCAAATTGTCTAACAGATTTAGAGTAATACTCCGTGTCCTCAAAATGATCAAATAGCATCCTTGTTGTGTGGCTCTGGTGCTTCCCAAATAGCTTTCACCAAGTATGCTTTGGGATGCACACCACTCTGAGATATTGTGTATCTCAAGTACATCACCAAGCGTGGGCACTTCTCTGCAAAGATATTAAGTTGAAAACCACTCAGAGATATAAGTTTTGGGCAGTATAAAAATATGTCAAATAAATAAATAAATAAATAAATAAATAAATAAATAAATGTTGTTGGCATTTCCTTAAGTCTGGATTGATTTGTTTTATGATACATTTGTTTGTTTGTTTTCCTGGCTGTCCATAGTATCCTCAAAAGTCTTCTCCAGCAATAAAGTTCAAAAGCATCAATGCTTTTCCTATCTTGCTTCTTCAAAGTCCAGCTTTCCAATCCATAGAGTGTCATGGGAAAAACCACTGTCTGACGATTCTAATCTTTGTATGTATAGACACGTCACGGCATCTAAATATCCTTTCCAAGGCCTTCATTGCAACCCTACCAAGTGCTGATCTGCAGCGTATTTCTTGACTGATGGATCCTTTACTGTTGGTGGTCGATCCTAAAAGGCAGAAGCTATCCACCACTTCATTGTCTTCATTATCAATTCTGAGGCTGGTTGCTGTACCTGTTGTCATTAGTTTAGTCTTCTTTACATTCAGTCATAGTCCCATTTTTTCACTGTGCTCCTTGACTTTCATTACTAGAGCTTGCAGATCATCTGCATTCTCAGCTATCAGAGTGGCGTCATCAGTGTAGCACAGGTTATTGATGTTTCTTCCTCCAACTTTAAAACCATGCTCATCTTCTTACAGTACAGCTTCTCTCAGTGTATGTCCAGCTGAAAAACTGAATAAAGAAGGAGAAA
This sequence comes from Hemicordylus capensis, assembly GCF_027244095.1. NCBI lineage: Eukaryota > Metazoa > Chordata > Lepidosauria > Squamata > Cordylidae > Hemicordylus > Hemicordylus capensis. The sequence goes on along the minus strand of NC_069658.1, from coordinate 290,242,638 downwards.
GTGTACAGCCTTGTCTAACTCCTTTGCCGATTTGTAACCAGTGTGTTTTACCATGTTCCGTTTGGACTGTGGCTTCCTGTCCTGTGTGTAGGTTTCTCATGAGAACAATAAGAGGTTCTGGAACCCCCATTTTTTAAAAAAGATATTCCACAACTTGATATGGTCAACACAATCAAAGGCTTTTCTGTAGTCAACAAAGCACATATTGACTTTTTGGTATTCTTTGGCTTTCTCAATTATCCAGCATGCATCAACAATAATGTCTCTTGTTCCTCAGCCTTTTCTGAAACCAGCTTGAACATCCAGTATTTCTCTTTCCATGTAGGGCTCTAATCTGTGTTGGATGATCTTGAGCATTATTTTGCTAGCATGTGAAATTAAGGATATTGTGCGATGGTTTGCATAATCTGTTAAGTCTCCTTTCTTTGATATGAGTGTATAGACTGGCCTCTTCCAATCATTTGGCCACTGCGTTGTTCTCCAGATTTGCTGCCATAGTTTGGTTAAAGCCTTGACTGATTCTTCTTCTGTTGCCTGCCATATTTCTGTAGCTATTCCATCAATTCCTGTAGCCTTCCGACTTGGTGATGACCAGAGTGCTGATCTAACTTCATCTTCCCATACTAGAGGTTCTTGCAAGTAGGGAATATCTTTCATCGTATCTTGGATGTTGACGTCCCTGCTGTACAGATTTTCAGTATACTCCTTCTATCTCTGTTTGATCTGCTCTGAATCAGTTATTATCTGGCCTTTGGCATCCCTTAACATACCAATTCAAGGTTGGAACCTCCTTCTGAGTTCAGAGATCTTTTGGAAAAACTTGCCTTGTTTTTCCATGTCTATTTCCATGCTCAGGGTCTTTACAGATGTCATTGTAGTACTGCTCCTTGTCTCTTCTAACAGCTTTCTGAAATGCCCTGTTAAGTCCCGAGGTCTTCCTTCCTTCCTGAGGTCTTTATCTATCTTGACTTTGGCTTCTTTCCTTCTTGGCAATTCCCACCATTTGCTCTGACATCCATTTTGCTTTCTTCTGTTCCTAGGTCTTTGGCAGTTTCTTTTCACATTTGTCCTTAACAACTTCTTTGATTTCATTCCACAGTTCCTCTGGTTCCCTATCAATGAGGTTCAGAACTTCAAAGTGGTTCCTGATGTTCTCCTTGAAAATGGTGGGTACATTCTCAAGATCATATCGTGGAAGTTGGATAGCTTTGTTTTTCCACTTTAGCTTGACTTGGAACTTACACATGAGCAGTTTGTGATCTGTTCCACAATTGGTTCCCAACCACGTCTTTGCTGTCATAACTGAGCTCTTCCACCCCCTTGCACCAATAATGTAATCAGTTTGATTTTTGTGTACTCCATCTGGTGATGCCCATGTATATAGGCACTGCTTTGGTTGTTTGAAGAATGTGTTAGCAATGAAGAGATCATTGGCTTAGCAAAAACTAATAAGTCATTCTCCTGCTTCATTTCTGTTTCCTAGGCCATACAGTCTATGTTTTCCTCCTTACCATTTCCAACTTTGGCATTCCAGTCTCCAACCACCAGTAGCATATCTTGCTTGCATGTTCTGTCAATTTCAGACTGAACTTGAGCATAAAACACATCAACTTCCTCTTCTTCTGCATCAGTTCTTGGGGCATAGACTTCAAAAACTGTCATGTTAAAAGGTTGTCCATGAAATCCAATTGATATTAGTCGGTCACTGACCACGCGGGACAGGGCCTTCTCGGTTGCTGCCCCAAGACTCTGGAGTGCTCTCCTGGTGGCAATTCATTCCTCAGTTTCCATCACAGTTTTTAGAAAGCTTGTTAAATCTTGGCTTTTTACCCAGGCTTTTATATGATTGTCTGTGCTGCTGCTTCTTTGTATTTTGTACAGTTTTTATGCTTGTATTTTAAATCTTTTTATTCAGATTTGTTTTATATTTTAGCTTAATATTTTAATAGTGTCATTTTTATAGTCTTGTTTTTAATTTTTGTGTAAAGCACTTCAGGATTGTTTTAATGAAAGGCAATATACAAATTTAGCAATAAATAAATAAAATAAAGTGTATGGCAGTGCCAGGAGTATTGGCAAAAAAAATCAAGAAAACAACAATCATATCAGCATATGGATGCTCCATCATCTGTAATAGGGGTTCCGTGCTATGTGGGTCTAAGACTATCCACAGATCTTTCCGATATTTCCAGCCCAATATTGACACTCCTTTTTGTGACACATACACTTTCCCTTCTACAGTACATCCATTGTATTTCGGAACAGCAGTGAAGTATTCATTTATGGAAATAAAATAAACTCTATATCCCATGGGTGGATGTCTGAAGGCTGCAGGTGCAGATCTGATGTAGTAAGGACTTTCTTGTAAAGCAGATGGGAAATGATTGTGTACAAAGAACCAGAATTAGCCCTCATCTACACATCATAGCCATTAAATTTTACTTCACAATGTGGAGATGCAGGCTCTGATTCTGTCACACGCAAAACGCTGTTAGGACATAGCAATAGCAATAGCAATAGCTCTTACATTTATATACCGCTTTATAGCCGGAGCTCTCTAAGCGGTTTACAATGATTTAGCATATTGCCCCCAACATTCTGGGTACTCATTTTACTGACCTCGGAAGGATGGAAGGCTGAGTCAACCTTGAGCCCCTGGTCAGGACTGAACTTGTAACCTTCTGGTTACAGGGTGGCAGTTTTACCACTGCACCACCAGGGGTTCATGCGTCTCATCATATACCGCATCAGCAATGGTGTGGACAGCAGACTTGCAAACCTTAGCAAAGCGTCCCATTTCCTTGCACCTGTTGCAAGTGACCCTCCATGAGAGACAGTGAGCAAAATCGGCTTTCTGCGCAGAGTGTCCACATCAGTAGCATTGATAGCAATCCCATTCTTGTGCTGCAACCTTCTGGAGTAGTGCAACATGAGAAGATTGGGATAGGAAGGATTTAGATGCAACACCCTGGATTTCAGGAAGTTGGTTTTGGAGTACCAAAGAGAATGATTTGGCACAGTGAAGAGAACTTCCCACCCTCCTACCCATCTCTATGACTTCATCCAATGTACTTTTCCACTTGAGTAGCAGTTTTTCATGCAGTTTGCAGCAGTTTTCATAACAATCTGATCCCTGACCATTTCATCAGTAAAGTTGGCAAACTCACACTTAGGGCATACATATTGATCAATAGATTCACCAGTCAGTTGGGATATAGAATAGAACATGTAATGTTCAAAGTAGGGAAGAAATGATCATGAACATGAAGAGCAACTTCATAAGGTATGCCCTTCTAAGTCAGTAGGAAATGGAAAATGAGTTTATAGTCTCTGGCCTTCGGGGCCCAGGCAGTGCAGCAATATAGCCTTCTGCTTTGCTGGAATAATGTAAGGGATCCTTATAGTGAGGAGGTAATTGCAGAAATAGGACCTCCATTGTTTCCAGGGAAGAGTAGGTCCTCCTGGGGTGGACAAGAAAAAAGGTGGTGATGGGATATGAGCCATGCTGCAATGGGCATCAAGTGAACAACAGAGTCCAGGACTGATAAAGAAAAAAGTTACCTTCAGGGGTTGTGTAGGTCAGGAAGTGGGAGAAACCAGCAACAACAATTGAATACAGTAGTTCAGGGATGTAGGCCAAATAATGCAATGAAATGAAGACGCAGGAACCTTCACAAGCTCAGACACGTAGCTGGTTCAAAATTTCATTGCCAAATGTTTTTTAATTGCTTCCCTCAAACACAAAGCAATCGTATGTATGTTTAACTAAGCTTTATTCAAAAACAACTAGGGCTGTATACAAACCAAAAATTGTGGCTCAGTTTGAATTCAGAAAGAATTCAAACAGATCCACTGGTCCCAAAACTGGTTTGGTTGAACTAACCAGCTGGTCCAGTCCATTTGACCAAATCATTTCAGTGATTCAAGGGGCTATACTTATAAAGGGGAATCCGGCAAGGATCCCCCTTTACAAGCAAATGGGTGGGGGAATCCTTGAAAAGTGTTCCAAAGGGCAGCAGGGAGGGAGTGGTGAGAGAAGTAGATTTAGGTTCTTACTGGCCCAGCGGCAGCTACCAGTGCTACCCCGATGCAGCCCCAAGTGTGCAGCTTGTCCTCTCCAGCAACCCGCCCACAAAGCGGCAGCACAGTGCATTGAGGGATGCCGGAGGACTTCCTCCTCCTGGCTCCCTGCTCTGCTGCTTGCTGTGGCACGGCTCTTGTGCCACATGAGCAGCAAAGCCTTCAAACTTATTTGGATTGTGTGCGGGGAGGCAGCCCTCCCCTGCACCAGTGTTTTCGGTCATTCAGCACAGAATAAAGAACACAGCTGTACACAAACAGACAATGATGTGACTTTATTACTGGGCGGGGGGCAGGGGAGAAAGGCCAAGGGACAATCGCTTAAGGCAGAAAATACACATTAATGGGTTTTATTTATATTCTAAGCCATTAGAAGTGATCTGGGTAGAGTCAATTATATCTTTGCTTCCTGTGGGAAACCTGTGTGCAATTAATTTGCATAATGCATTACTGTTCTAGTTAAACCTTAATGACAATGACTGTTTTTATACACAGGCCACAATACCAGGCTCATGCTAAACATTTATAGAAAAATGAGGTGTGGTGTTTTAATATATTGGATACAACTCACTTAAGAAACAGGCCACAGAAAGTCCTCCCTGTTTTTATGCTTTTCCAGATCCTATCATGAAGCAGATCCCTGCAGCTGTAATATTGGCTGAAAAGATCTCTGAAGAGCAGTGCTGGAGAAAATGAGGTCCTCCTTCTTGTGTACCAAGTGATGTGCCCGTGGTGGTATTCTCTCCCCTGAAGTGACCAGGGCACATTAGCTCTTGTAGTTAAGGGATCTACACCAGCACACTGCAGCCCCAATATACCTGTAAAATACTGATGATATGAGTTGAAGTAGGGCCTTCAAAACTGAGAAAAGGGAGGGGCTTAAACCCTCTTTTCCAGCAGGTCTTCTCTGATGTTTTGTAAATGGCTTCTGTTGTTTGACAACAATTGCTTTTGTGTGTGTGTCTGTGTGTGTGCGCGCACGCGCACGCACTTGTTTGATAGTTTAGTTGTTCTGATGTGGGCTTTTGAACTTTTATTATGGCTTTTTAAATGTATAATTATGAACTGCCTTGAATTCTTTTTAGAAATAAGGTGGGTTATAAAGTTTATAAATGATTAAAATCTCACCAACACAGAACCTGAGAAGATTCCTACCTAATTATGGTATACGAGTAGAAAAAAGATGAAGAGCAGAAAAGGTAGGGACAGTGCCCCACACGTTCCACAGCATCACGTGTGTGGTTCCGAGATGCCCCATGTGGCTGCAAGCTCCTGTCATGCCATGCCTTCCTCCGAGGACTCAGATGAAGAGTGGGAGGCAGTGAATTTACCTGAGGGCCTGCTCAGTGATTGGAGGGAGGAGGCGCTCGGGATAGGCCAGGAGAAGGGCTTGGTGCAGGAGGAGCCAGCAGAGCAGAGTGATGAATCCCAGGAGGAACTCTCATTACCAGTGTTATCTCCCAGGGCACACAGGCATGAGAAGCAGCATGACCAGGTCAGGGAGTTGAGACACAGCAGCCACTTGCAGCATGCACACAAATGATGAAGGGCGGCTGACTGGGCAGAGCGCTGATTGATTCCAGCTGGCAATCTGCTATAAATTCTGCAGCTTCACTCTGGATGGGCTGCTGGAGACAACCCGTCAACAGCCTCGACACCTCTTTTTGTGATGGCATTGGCATACGCCTTGGCACCTCGGATTCTGAACCCTTGGGATGTGACACTGGATGGAGCCTATTGCCAGCTTGGAAGAAGTGTAGAACCAGAGACATCTCGATGCCTGCTACCACATCATAAATTACAGCCGGCTCATTGAGTGTGGCGGGTTGACGACAGCTCCTAAGGAACCGCCAGCATCTTGTGCAGTAGCATACCTACACTTCTTAGATTGGAAATAATGTAAATAGCGCCCCCAAAGTAGGCGCATGCTACTGTAAATATTTGAGCTCTTGCAGAAGACTTGTGGTCTTGTGCAAGTGACTCTTGTGCAAGTGACTCTTAGTGACTCTTGCAGTCACTAAGGAGCTTGCAGCAGCGCAGATAGCTCAGAACCACCCGCATTCACTACAGAACATGTGGCCCAGTCCTTATTCCTCCACTGGCCTTCATTTATCTTCATCTCTCCCTTTAGTCCATAGGCCTTATTTTCAACTCATGTTGATTACTAGTTTAACCTGTTCAGGGGTAGATTTGAGGTTGTAAAATTGTAAGTGTACACCTAAGCACTTTTAATTGAAAATATATCAGTTTAATTCATGTTTCTTATATCATCTTAGTTAACTCAATGTTATAATCATACTTTTTGAAATAGATTTGTTCAGGTAACTATCAATTTTTTACTGTAACAACAGCACCCTCTAGAGGGAGTTGATTAAAGCAAAATGTTTGCATTGTTTCTTTAAAAATGAACAGTCAGTTACATAGCAAATTTGCAAACATAAACATTATTTGCTCATCTACACATACAAGTAAATGTAAAAGCATAGTGCAGTAACGTTGAGATTTGATTTGCAGACAAACTTCTTAAATCTCAAAACCAAATTTAGAATTCTGGATTTTGTGGGGCTGAAAGCATATCATACTTATGGGGTATTGATCTACACATTTTAATTTTTTTTTAATTGCTTGCTTGCTGTATATCACACCTTATCCACTCAGCATCAAGATGGCTAACAAATAGTTACAAGATGTTCTGGTAAGAACTAATCTGCCTACTTTCCTTTCACTATCCCTACAACTGGACTAAATTTGGTTCAAATCAGTTAGGCAGTTCACAAGTTAGCCCACTTGTGCCTCAAACATTCTTGCATCCACTATCTTGAATTGGAGTGGATGACATCAAAAACTATGCTGTTTGGGTGTCCCTGTGTGTCACTCACGACAACTGTACCAAATTTGGTTCAGATTGCTTAGACAGTCCACAAGTTAGCTCACTTGTGCCTCAAACATTTATGCATTGGCCATCTTGAATCAGGGTAGATGACATCATCACAAACTACACTGCTAAGGTGTCCCTACAACTGTACCAACTTGGTTCATATTGGTCCAGTCACTGCAAAAAAAACCCACAGACACACACGGATGGACACATACACAGAGAACGCCAGGTGATCTCATAAGCTTACTTTCCTTAAACAAAGTAGGCCAAAAATAAAACACATCAGTAATTAAAAATGCAACAGAAACAAAACAAAACAGTAAAAATCCAGAGCCAAAACCCACAAGAAATCATAGGAACATAGGAAGCTGATGTATACCCATCCATGTACTTCAGTATTGTCTACACTGACTGGCAGCAGCTCTCCAGAGTTTCAGGAAGGAGTCTTTCCCAGGCCTACCTGGAGATGCTGCCAGGGACTGATGCAGGGACCTTCTGCATGCAAAGCAGATTCTTTACCAATGAGCTCGTACAGCCCCATCTCCATCACTCCCGCATAGGAAACTGACTTATACCGAGTCAGAACATTGGTCCATCTAGCTCAGTATTGTCTACACAGACTGGCAGTCTGTGGCACAAACCACAGGAAATTAGAATTAGAACTGTGCAATAGTTTCAGTGGGACTTAGTCATGACTAATTTAATTCGGATGCTACCCATTAGGTCTTCCCAGATGTCTGTAAACACGAGAACTTCCTTTTCAGTCATTATGCACCTGGGTACACTCTACGGGGGGGATGCAAATACACTGGTTCGCCCTGCCCCATCTCATCCCCAATGCGTCCCTTAGCCATGCTCCCCACCCCAGAATCTCTAGGTTCAGCATCTATCTGAGAAGGGCAAAACTCTGGCAAAAGCAGCATTCTAAATCACAGAGAGAAAATATTCCTGGGTTTAGTGCTGCCTTCCTCAGGTCCTCTACAAGCATTCATATTTGAGTATGGTGTGTACTCAGCATACACTTAGTACCAGCTCATCTTGCCCCCAGCTCATCTTGCACACCAGCACTGACATACTTCATAGCAATACCACCCCGCCTCCTGCCCCTGCATTCTCCTTGTCTTCAATGTTTGCCTATGTAGATGAGCAGAACAGGAGGCAGCAGGGCTATGAAGCCTAGTGGTACTAGGCGGCAGGGCGATCCCATTCCTCCTGTTCCTGGGTGCAGTATACTCAGAGTACAAATACCTGAAGAGGGCTTCGGACAAACCCTGAGCCCAGGGAGGCTAGGGGGCATGGCTAAGGAGTGCATCAGCATCTAGGGGGACTAGCCAGCACACTCCTCTTCCAGTTGTCCCTGGGTAAGCTGTACATAACCATAGCCCTCTTCAGACACTATAAATTGTGTGAGTGCTGCTCGGGTGAGGGGAGAAACAAGGATGAAGTACCCCCACACAAACACACACCAGCTGTGACTCACCCCCACACCCAATGACACTGTTTGAATGGGGCAACACCATAAGCATGATGGCTGGTGATCCTGTGAGCTGCGACCTTGATGGATCATGCTTACAGTGCCACCCTATTTAGACAAACATGGGGGGTGAGTGACAGTGAGGGGGCAGGACTTCCTTCCTGCTTTACCCCCAAAAGCAGCGGTAACACTTAGAATTTATAACCACTGAAGAGGGTTCTTGTGTACTGCACTACAGCATTGCCTTCTGATGCAGAAAAGAAGTGACAGGAAACTGCATCATAAGATCAACTAATAATCCAGCAAAGCAATAATTCTCTAATGCTGTTGCAAAGACTTTCTTCGATGACCAATATTTTGCAGGTTGTGTCTGCCACTTGTTGTCTTTCATTTTTCTGCAGAGGATGATACACACAGTGACCCTTAAGATTTTGCTGCTGAAGTGTTTTAAGTTCAATCATTTCACTACTACTAATACAACACCTTAACATCACAGTTTTTAAAAATATAGCCCATCAACATGCCAGTTACCCAAAAGTGTTAATTATCTTCCTTCTCAACACATTTGAAATTATGCATGTTTTTAAATTACTCTTTATAGAAAGAAACAGGATTTTCTGTCTTTGTTATTTTAAAAAAACTATTTTTGAATCAAGAAGCCAGGCTATTTCTGCTTGGCTTGAGAGCTTTTGCTATTCACTCCACCCACCATGTTGATCTGGCTCCACCCTAATGCGCCAAGCTCAGCCAGGCAGGCTCTTCCCCCAACCATCCAACAGGTGCCATCTTCTGTCTGCAGGAGACATGGCTTTGGTTCCTCCCATATCCATTCAGAGTTGCCTTCAGGTAAATATTACAATATTGATCAATGGGAGAAAGAGGTAATCGCAGAAGCTTTGGGGGGAAAGCAGTGCACACTTCAGGATCTCTAAAAGGCGTTAAAGGTATTCACAAAAGGAGCAGGGGGGTGGTGCACAAGACTTACCTTTCTCCAGACTATCTCCATGCCTTCCCCGCCACGTGGCTCAGCTGAGCACATGAGCAGCTGTCCTGGGAATCCCACGGCTTTCTGGAGGTCAGGACAATCCATCCCAGCCTCCGGGAATCCCACAAGGCACCACACGATGAGCATGGTGCATTGGGGCAGTAACCCTTGAGACAGCCGGTCTAGGCGACCATCTCTGTGACTGCTCAGGCTGCAACCAAGCTCACGCCCTTAACTCTGGCTAACAGCCGGGCTTGGTGGCATGGCAGTGCCAGGATCCATGTGGATCCTGGCCCTGCCACGGGCTTGGCTGCTCATAAGAACAGCCTTACTGACTCTCCCAAGTGTTTGGTGAGTAGATATTGGGAACAAGTACGAATTAGGTTTACCTCTTCTGAAACAAGAACAATATCAGTTAAAAGACAAACATCCTCATCTCAGGGCTTGGGTGGGTGGGGATCTTTAATCTAATAAGAAGTTTTATGATTTTTTTTTAAAAAAATCCAACCTCCAAATTAAAACAAAAGGCCTAGTTCAGCCTCCAGTATTGATTAAAAGCCCACAAGCTTTATCACCATGTAATTGCTTCATGACCTGTTTTTCAACAGCACAATCACGAAGTTTTTCTGAATAAGAAATTTTAATTTCAAGGTACCTCTAATTTATTGTGCCTGTTACTGTTCTATTACAAAGGGCTAGGCAGTAGCTCTGCAGGCGTGACATTTTGCTACTCTGCTTCAGTCCAATTTACTCCTTAATCTCCATGTACAGAGCCTTTATTTTCTTGAATCTGTGGTGTTCCCTCATGTCTGCCTTGGAGCCTTGCTCTCAGCCCTCCTCCTTCACGAAGCCACTTTTCAAAGATTCTAATTAAAGAGGACAAGGGAGAAGCACTACTCACAGGCAGTACTCTGGGCCAGTCATGTATCTCTCAGCCTAACCTACCTCACAGGGTTGTTGGGAGGATAAAAATAAGCATGTACTCTGAGCTCCTCAGAGGAAAAGCGGGTTATAAATGTAATGAAATGAAATGAAATAAGCCAGGGTGGGTGGGAGGCAAGCAGTGAGAACTGCAGCAAGCTCCAGAATGCTCTTGCCAAGGAAGCTAGACTGGCACCAACTCTGAGGTCCTTTGGCACCAGACAAAGGCCCTTTTATATTCCAAGCCTTTAAAAGACTAGCTGATGATGACTTGCTATGGTTGCTGTTTTTCTTGTTGTCAACTGTTATTGTTGTTTTAACTTTTTGCATGTTAGCCACCCTGAGAGCATTTGTGCTGAAGGATGGGATGAGGACAGCAAGATTAAGAAATTTAAACATTACAGTCCTCTTTGTACACTACAATGGGTTTGTAAAAGTTTTTTTTTTAAGTTATTAGCAAGAATACTCACTCTAGCATTGCAAAGGGAATCACCCGTCCATGCAGACATATCACCGGCTTCTGGTACTAATCAGGATTGTCCCCACTTCTTCTGTTGTGAGTTCCGGCCCCTGGTGGGCCTCTTCACACATCACAGCCCAGTGTGGAAGCCATTGAAAACCACATCTGTTTGGAGCCTATACACTCTGTGTGCCAAGCTGATAGTGTGAAAAATCACAATGCAAGCATCACCGGCCACAAAAAGATGTGGCACAGAAGTTCCTCACGAGGCTTATACGTGTGGAAAGCGTTTCAAACCATTCATTATTTTACTGCTCTGACATTAAAACCACATTCCAGCAGGTGACATTCTAAGTTTGAAAAACCAGTACATTTTAGAATCAGTCTAACAAAGATTTCCCCACCATCTTTTTGATTTGAGGAGTGAGTTACCACTGATCTGAGCTGCCATTGCCCATGGAGCAAGTTAGTTTCTACTGATGATTTGACACAAAAGTTGCAAGACAGCAATGGATGCTAACATCATAGTGGCTGCATTTGCATGTAACACAGAACCGCAATTGAAGGGGCCAGCAGTTCCGCAGACATTATGTCCAGATGTGGGCAACCTGGGTTGCACGCAGTGATGAAACTGAAGGTTCAGATTTGGGACTCCAATTTGATCCCTTGGGTTGTAGTGAGTTTCGTCACCGCAACCCAAGCTTTCAGGCAGCATGCCTGAAATCATTACCCCAGGCTGCTTCCTCTTGAACAAGAGTTGAAAAAGGAAACTCCTCCCTCAACTCCAGGGTGATTGGTTCTGCAGGCTGTCCTTCAGCAAAGAAGGAAGCCCACACAGCCAGTTCCCCTGCCTCTCTGCAGTCTCACTGACTGCAGAGAGACTACTTTTGAGTATGTCCAAATTCAGATGAGAGAGCAGGGGGAGGGGGCACAGAACCACGAGGCCATTGGACCCGCGACTCTGCGTTACATGTGAACACGGCCAATAAATTCCTAATCCTAATGGTTACTTTCCCCCATAAGGCTCCAACTCAAAATCTAACAAAAACAATGGGAAAAGATGCCTAGTGTGTTAGAGTTAATGGGCTTCTATGGAGTCTTGTGGATTTATACATAACACCAGTGGCACTGTGCCACTAAGGCATAATTAACTGAATGCTTAGAAAAATGACCTGTTGATCCTGAAAGCTGCTGCAATTAATTATGCAACAGAAACACAATTGCAAAAGCATTTTGCATTTTGCATATGGCAGGCAGCGAGTTTCTGTCACCTGCGTTTGCTCCTCTGTCTACCTGTCAGAAGTCTTTACATATGTTTAATTTAGTAATTGTAAAAACTCATGGAATTGCAGCAAGCTTAGCTCAGGGAACCTTTCAACATGTACTGCACTTTTTAATGGGGGACACAGAAGAGCTCAACTTGTATTTCTGGTATTGTACATTTTCTCTTGAGAAAAGATAGCCCAAGCAATCTCAGAGGCCACTTAAACAGAGATGGATCTATACAATTATGTTGTGTAAAACAAACAAATGTTCTACTGTACACTCCACTCTGATTGGATTCTGGCAACTCTGGAATATATGTAGGAACATAGAAGGGTAAACCTGCATCTTCTTTTGCACAATTACTTGGAATTCAAGTGCCACTGAATTCAGCAGGACTGGGTAAAAGATCCACAGGGTTGGGCTGCTATTTTCTTATGCTGCTAATGGGAAGCTCTGCTCTCATTTGTATTCAAATTTACATATAGATCTAACTCTTTGTCAGAGGCAGAGTACAAATCATTACATTTCTCCGAGTTGTATTTCAAGGATAGAAAGGTTCTCAGTGATATTTTGAATCACCACCACAGTACTGACCTTGAGGCAAGAACAGAAGAAACAGCAGCTCCCAGTTAGAACAAAATTGACTCTACTGATCCTGCCAGGAAAAAGATTAATAGTTGTGCATATATGTAGATGTGTGTATGTACACATACATATATATGTTAAATTAAAAATATACATATATGGCTTGATCTAGTGACCTGCTATAGGCCCTGCACCTTCTGCTTTAATGCCAGGACTCTGATAGTGTCAGATTAAGAAATGCTTTATTTTAGATGTTTTTGTCTTCGGGTTGGTAATCTGATACAAAATAAAATTCAGATGCAAAAGTCGTAAGTGCATTTTTTTCCAGCATTTTTCCTTTTAATACACACAGCCAATAACCAGGAAAGGATCGGACGGCCACTCGTATAATTTGAAGGGGAAAGCACAGAAAAATGCATGCATGCTCAGAGCTCACATAAGCTCTGATAGAATTTATGGGTCATGTGTCCCTTTGGTACCCCTAATCCAGACAAGCCATGCTTCTCCCCAGCTCAGCACAGGTGAACTTGACGAGGTCATCTAAGGGGGCTCTGCTCCAGGTGCTGACAATGAGGGAGGCTCGGTTGTCATGCATGAGGGACAGGGCCTTCTCTGTTGCTGCCCCCAGACTCTGGAATGTTCTCCCGGTGGTTATTTGCTCCTTGGTCTCCATCACAGTTTTTAGAAAGCATGTTAAATCTTGGTTTTTTACCCAGGCTTTTATATGATTGTCTCTACTGCTGCTTCTTTGTATTTTGTACTGTTTTTATGCTTGTGTTTTAAATTTTTAATCAGATTTGCTTTATATTTTTAGCTTAATATTCTATTTGTGTCATTTTTACAATCTTGTTTTTAAATTCTGTGTAAACTACCTTGGGATTGTTTTAATGAAAGGCGGTATATAAATTTAACAATAAATAAAAACAAAAACTTCCATTTGCACTCCTTGGAGAGTCAGCTCTCAACCTCAGTTGGGGACAAGGAGGTGCTAGAGCACTGCCTCCCCAGAACCCTTTAGAGTGGGCTAAATTAATTTGCAAATGCTGTCATCTCTGGAAATTTAAAAAACCCAACTGACTCAACTCAGTTCCTCATGCCAGCCTGCTTCCCGTCGGTCAGCTTGGCTTCTTTTCTCTTTCTCTTGGGCTTCGTATGTTCTCTCTCCTAGTTCACTCGTGGCATCCTGTCCTGCACCTCCATCTCTTTTCGCCTCCGCTGCAGGCCCCGCCCCCATGCTTTACCACCTTCAGTCTGGCTTATGGGAGCACCTGTCACAGCAGCTTCCCTGCATTCATTGCTGGTACTTCACAGCCTAGGCCTGGTTAAGGGGCTTTTCTCAGGCTACAAACTCACCCACTATGTCTGGGCAATCTTCCTTATATTGCACCAGAGCCCAAAACATGTTGCAGAGTGTCTTCTGTCCATATGGAGTACAGAGTAAACACCAGTGGAAGGTTTTCAAGAGAACTTTACTTGGGAGACAAAGGCACTAAGCAATGAGTACTGAACGTGTCGATTCATACAGAAAGAACAGGAAGGAGAATAGAAATTCCTAGCCAGAGGCACGCCTAGATATTTTTGGCACCTGGATCTGAGGCTTCGGAGGTGCCCCCACCTATATATATTTTAAAATATGCTGCTACCCAGCCCCCTACCTCTATTTCCCCTTTGCTGCCACTCACCCCTCACGTCCCGGTGGTGGCCGTGGCTGTGGCGGTCCTCCCCGACCTGCAGACCAGCCTCCTCGGGCCAGCAGACCGGCCTCTTCTGTCTGCACCCGTGCACAGTAGGAGTTATGGAGTATCACATCCTGGGATGTCATGGGATGCAACACTCCATAACCCCTGCTGTGCACGCGCGCAGAAAGAGGAGGCTGGTCTGCAGGCCAGGGAGGCCTGCCTGTGCCCACCGCAGCCACCACCGCCAGGGGGTGAGTGGCAAGCGGTGACGAAGGGGAAATAGTGGTGGGGGCCGGGCGGCAGGGTGGCAGGGTTCTGGGGAGGCCCCCAAAGCATTTGGAGGCCCCCCAGGAGGCAGGAGGCCACAGACCCCTGCCCCGTGGTCTGTGCCTAAATGCACCACTGCTTCAAGCTAGTCCAACCAATACAGAGGAGACTATAGTGCCCCCTCTGGCTTTATAGTAGATTGCATGCAAACTATACAGCAAGCTAAGCTGCAGCAGTTGCTTATCCCAACAAAACAGTCCCACATGAAGCAGGTCTGAGAACAGATATCACAGGACTGAACAGTAAGCACATTGGCCTTCCCTTCGTTGTAATCTGGAGCCTATGGCTGGCAGAAGCATGGGACGATCACAGAGCTGACGCTGGGCATTTTTGCATCTGAAACAAGAAGCTGAAATGGGGCATCACTCGCTGCTCTAGGGGGGGTTCATTTCTTGAATGATACAGGGAGGAAGAGAGGCTGCAGCTCAGGAAAATCTGCCACCTGAAACAGACTGTGGAATGCTTCATGGTAAGGTCAGCATTGCAATAACAACAGCAGCAATTTTATTTATTGGTCACCTCATAACAAGAAGACACCTCATAACCATTGTTCTCTGGGCAGCTGCCGGAGAAAACTCCAGCCTAAACCAGTTTTCTGAGGATGAGATTCAAACATGCCCCATCCCCTCCCTCCAAGGATGGCTACACTACATGGCTGGGTAGAGCCCCAGGATAACATGGCTCTCCTTTATTAGCTAAAGTTCAAAACTCTGGGCTGCCCCTGATCGATACAGAAAGGATGCCGGGCATTTGTGGAAGACATGCAAACAAAATGGAAAGAGATTGTTCAGGCTCCCAGAGCATTGTTCTTTGCTGTGATGAACAGCTGAATGGAGATCGATCGCTGCCAACGACCCTGCATGAAAGCTTTGTGTTAAGTGGTGTGGCAGGATAGAAGAAGCAGGGAGGGAGGACTGCAGAGAGCAGCATAAAGACTGCACTCTTGAATCCTTCGTGGGACATCCTTCGTGGGACCATGTTCCAGAATGGTCAGCATACAAGAGCCATTATCAGTGGACACAAACGTTTCCCCACAAGATGCATTTTTGAATGAATGTCGTGCACTGGATCGATCATTCCTTCCTTTAGAAAGAAACCTTTAGAATCAATTTTCTCTGGACCACTAACAGGAATATAAACATAGAGAGTTACTTGTATCTCCTCAAGCTAACATGCTATGAATTCCAAAATGCTTGCAGAGCTAGTTGAGAGCAGCCGCAACTCATATATGGGTGTATTTGTGTGTAGTAGTAGTAGTAGTAGAGCAGTAGCTGCATAGTGCCATCTATGTGTACTTTACAACTTACAAGAGAACAGGTCCCTGTGCCAAGGAGCTTACAATCCTCAGGGAAATTTGGTACAGGAAAGCAATATAGGAAATGGAGGTAGGAATGTTAGTACCCTGCTAACTTGGCAAAGAGGCACCTTTTACCGTGGTGATTCTCTTTATTTAGCAGGGGGAGAGTAACTGGCCCTGTCCACCTCCAGCACAGTACTTCCAGTGACTGTTGCTGGTGTGTATCTTATGTTTCTTTTAGATTGTGAGCCCTTTGGGGACAGGGATCCAGCTTATTAATTTATTATTTCTCTATGTAAACTGCCCTGAGCCATTTTTGGAAGGGCGGCATAGAAATCAAATTATTTATTATTATTTCTTGTTTACACAGTCAGACAGGTGTTATTGACTGGTTTGTTTTATCCAGACATCGAGTCCTTCCCAAGGACCTGGGATGCCAGAATTTTATCATCAATACTGTTGGTTATTATAGATATCGTCGCAAAATATAGGCTGTTCCCAGTAAAGCTGCTTTTTTTTAATTGGCTGATGGTGATTTCTGTGGCCCCTATGGTGTTGAGGTGCTCTTCAAAGTCTTTTGGGACTGCACCCAGGGCGCCAATGACCACTGGGATTATTTTGGTCTTTGCCTTTCAATTTCAATTTGTAGATCTTTGTATTTGGTTATTTTTTCTATTTCTTTTTCTTCTATTCTGCTATATTATTAATTATTATTATTATTATTATTATTACTATAATAAAACAGGGGAAGAATATTCAGTTATATAAAATAATAATGATAATACTGGAAGGCAATCCAAAGGGTTTAGACAAAGTAGTGAGAAGCCAGCACTGCTAGAGAAGTAGGAACAACCAGGTCAGTTTATTACTAGTGTATCCCCTGATAAAAACATTATCAACAGTGGTTTACATCCAAGATACCTACAGATGAAATGAGCATATACCATATCGCCTGTAAACACCTTAATCATTGCAAAAACTTCTATAAAATTTGTTACAATGCTAGGTATATTCTGTCATCAAAATCACATTACATTTAAATAAGTCTCATCCTGTCTATAACACCTTAATAATGTGTAAGAGTAAGTATACCTCTCTGTATATTAAACAAAGCATTCTGTTTGCCACATACATTCTGCCTGTAATGCACTGCAAAACTGACAACATTTTTATAGAAATTAAGCACAGTTTCTAAACACTTAAGGTTACTTGGTAACTTATACATAATTTATGCCAATATTAGGAAATGAGTACAGTGCATCTGAAAAAAATGGAAATGAAAGGAAACCCCAGACAGAAGGTTAAAGGAGGAGTGGTGGGGAAGCTGTGAGTGGAGAAAAAGTGGTACAAACAGAGGAGCAATTTCAGTGACCCCTTTGTCAGAACCCCCTAAGTCTCCATACTCTACTGTAACTCAGAGTCAAACTAGATAAAATGGTTAGTGTGTCATTAGGGCTTCACTATTGTGTTCAACAAAAAAAGCAGAAATTTGAGGACTAATCAGGATTGGGACCATGGTGTATGAGGAAGGGTATTTTACCATTCCCTTTGCTCTTCAGTCTCAATGAAAACAACCCTTGAAGATGCTATAAGCCATGAGACCATGAAGAGAGGGCCTTTCCAGGGGCGTAACTATAATAGGGCAAGGGGAGACAGTTGTCTGGGGGCCCACTGCCTTGGGGGGGCCCTTCAGAGGCAAGTCACATGACTGACTCCCCCAGCCGCACACCCGCCTGGGCTTCCTTCAGTTGTATTCATCCTCCGAAACTGATGTGAGTGTTAAGACCTGGAACTACCAGAACAGCATATCTTTCTCTAGTACCATTAAATGACTTGCATCATCCACAATTTACAAAACCTTTAAAAAAATAATTTAGGATGATGTTCTATATCTATATCTATATCTATATCTAACTATGCTTTTTGTTACCACTAATCAGCCTCATTTAAGATTTCTTTACTTCATGAGCGGAGCTTCAGTGAGGGGGGGGGCCGTTTTAAAATCTTGTCTCTGGGCCCACTCCAACCTTGCTATGCCCCTGGGCCTTTCACTTGGCTTGGTGATCTTCAGAGCACTTTGCCTAGGACTGACCCTGTAGTCAGGATGCCAGCGACCATTGTTACTAGACAATCTGTGTCTCGGGGGTAACACAGAAAGCACCCCTCTGTGTGCATAGGACTGTGCAACTCCATTTTGGATGTCTCACTTCATGGGATCATGAACTTTTCACCTGCCTGTAGTTGGCAAGACGAACTTAGGGATGTGCAAACTGATTCGGGTACAATTGATTCAGGTACAGATTCGGGTGATTTGGAGACAAAACAAATCACCCCTGTGGTCAATTGGCTAGGTTCGGATCCAAATCGAATCACGCCTGATTTGATTTGAATCTATTTGAGATTCGGATCCCACCTATTAATTTCCCCAGATTCCCAGCTTTCATTTAAAAAATAACGCTAAGCTCTAGCCTTTGTAAGAAGCAGAGTTATGGAGCAAAATGTGTGGTCACTATTTTTCAAGTGTTTGGATTCTTTGATGTATAATAACTTTTCCTCATAATGAATCCCTATGAGGATTCATTGCACACCTGGAGATCAATGTTAGGGTTAGGATATGGTGATGTCGAATCTCCACTATTTCCTATGGTGGAAATGTTCAAAATCAGTAAACACTAAAATAATTCATTAAATATCAACCAAGTGTCCCACTGCATTGAAATCTGGATGGTAGGTAGCACCCATGGGGACCTACCTACCAGAATACTGTGGTGCCCCTAGGACCTTGTTAAGTGATCCAAATCAATCCAAATCTGAATTGAAATAAAGCAAATACAAATTGAATCTGGGGTGACTTGGGGGGGTAGATTTTTACACAAAACAAATCAGGGGTGATTTGTTTGGGGTACAAATCGAATCAAAAAAATCAATTTGTGCACATCCCAATTTACTCAACATGAGAAAAGAATTGGGCAATGTACCCCAAAGGTCAGAGTAGCAAAGACTGGATGGAACAACCCCACCCCTTTCTTCCAAAGCTCAAAGAGAAGGCTCTGAGCCAAGCAAACAGACCTGAATGTAAAGGATGAATCAGTCAAAGAAGGCATCCTCCCATCCACCAAAGATAACATTCATAAGAACATAAGAAAAGCCTTGCTGGACCAGGCCCAAGGCCTATCTAGTCCAGCATCCTGTTTCACACTGTGGCCCACCAGATGCCTCTGGGAAGCCCACAGGCAAGAGGTGGGGGCATGCCCTCTCTCCTACTGCTACTCCCCTGCAACTGGTATTGAGAGGCATCGTGCCTCTCAGGCTGGAGATGGCCCACAGCCACCAGACTAGTAGCCATTGATGAATTAGCTCCATGAATTTATCTAAACCCCTCTTAAAGCCTGTCAGGATGCCATGTTACCGGGTTGCCTGTGTGGCCCTGTGGAGTCTGGAATTCAGGGGGCGGCAGGGATGAGAAAGGTCCAGGCTGGTCAGATCCCAGTGGGGTTGAGAGGGCAAGGCAGGGAGAGCTGCAGGAAACAGCTCCAGGGAGACAGCTAGGATGAGTGGGGCAGGAAGCAAGGTTGGGGGGGGTGCAAGTAGGCTTTAAACACTGGGGCATTTAAAGACAAAGCAGCCAATGAGGTGGAGGAGCTGCTTCTGAGTATGAGAGCCAGGAGTTCTTCAGAAGAGATAACTGGCTGAATGCAGCAAGCCAGGAGGTGGTCACAGGTGACCAGCTAACCTCCTCCCTTGGCTGTTCATGAGGCTGACCTTTAATGTGCCTACCCAGTCATTCTGGGGTGTAAGAAAGGCCAGGAGCCCTACTCGTCTCCTGGAAGTCTGACAGAGCCATCCAGGCTGTTGGCTGTCACCACATCCTGTGGCAGAGAATTCCATAGGCTGATTATACGTTATATGAAAAAGTACTACCTTTTGTCGGTCCTAAATTTCTTGGCAATCAGCTTCATGAGATGACCCCTTGTTCTAGTGTTATGCGAGAGGGAGAAAAAAATCTATCAACCTTCTCCACACCATGCATTTTATAGACCTCTATCATGTCACACTTCTGTAGGCTCTAAACTAAAAAGCCCCAGGTGTTGTAGTCTTTTCTCATAAGGAAGGTGCTCAAGGCCTCTGATCATCTTGGTGGCCCTCTTCTGCGCCTTTTCCAGTTCTACAATGTCTTTTTTAAGATATGGAGACCAGAACTGTACGCAGTACTCCAAATGTGGCCGCGCCATAGATTTGTAGAAGGGCATTATAATATTAGCAGTTTTATTTTCAAACCCTTTCCTAATGATTTCAAGCATGGAATGGCTTTTTTCACAGCTGCCGCACATTGAGTCGACATTTTCAACGAGCTATCCACCACAACCCCAAGATCCCTTTCCTGGTCAGACCCCATCAGCGTATATGTGAAGTTGGGGTTTTTGGCCTCAATGTGCATCACTTTACACTTGTTAAAATCGAACCATTTTGCCACTTTGTCGCCCAGTCCACCAATTTGGAGAGATCCTTTTGGACCTCCTCACAATCTGTTTTGGATTTCACAACCCCAAATAGTTTGGTGTCATCTGCAAATTTGGCCACCTGCCTGCTTACCCCAACTTCTAGATCATTTTATAACAAGTTAAAGAGCTCTAGTCCCAGTACCAATCACTGAGAGAGCCCACTTCTTACTTCCCTCCATTGTGAAAACTCTCCATTTATACCTACCCTCTGTTTGCTGTCCTTCAACCAGTCAACAATCCACACATGCAACTACCATGACTGCTATGTTTTCTCAAGAGTCTTTGAAGAGGAACTTTGTTGAAAGCTTTATGGAAGCCCAGGTATATTACTAAAGGTGAACTGGATCACCTTTATCCACAGACCTGTTGACAGTCTCAAAGAACTCCAAGAGGTTAGTGAGGCAAGATTTACCTTTTCAGAAGCCATGCTTGTTCTCTTTCACCAAGGCCTGTTCTTCTATATGCTTAATAATTTTATTCTTGATAATGCTTTCCATCAATTTGTTATTTCTCTTTGTAAACTGCCTTGAACCATTTTCGGAAGGGTGGTATATAAATCGAATGAATGAATGAATGAATGAATTTGACTGCAACATAATTTAAGCTAACAAGCCTATAATTTCCCAGAACCCTTTTTAAAATCAGTATTACATTGGCTACTTTCCAGTCCTCCGGTACAGAGCCTGATTGTATATATTTTTGCAAGGAGGTGAGTAATCTCATGTTTGAATTATTTAACCACTCTTGTGTGGGTGCCATCTAGCCCTGGCAATTTGTTAATTTTTAATTTTTTCAGACAGTTTAGAACGTCATCTCTCATCACCTCTTTATGACTCAGTTCTTTATCCTCTGTCCCTGAAAAGTTTGTTTTAGGCACAGATATATGCTCAGTATCCTCTGACATGAAGACAGATGCAAAGAACCTGTTTCTCTGAAAGCTCCGTGCCCTCAATAATCTCTTTCACTCCCTCATCATAGGAAGCTGCTATATACTGAGTCAGACCATTGGTCTATCTATCTCATTATTGTCTTCACAGACTGGCAGCGGCTTCTCCAAGGTTACAGGCAGGAACCTCTCTCAGCCCTATCTTGGAGAAGCCAGGAAGAGAACTTGAAACCTTTTGCTCTTCCCAGAGCGGCTCCATCCCCTGAGTCAGGTTTCAGGCCTCAGAATAGCACAGAGACAGCATTGTTCGCTCTGGTAGATGACCTTCTTCGGGACCTTGATGAGGGTAGTGTCCCTCTCTTGGTCCTTCTAGATCTCTCAGCGGCTTTTGACACTATTGATCATGCTATCCTCCTTGACCACCTGCGTGGGTTGGGTATCGGGGGCACTGTCTTACGCCGTTCTTACCTTAGCGGGCGTGTCCAGTCGGTATGCATTGAGGACAGATGCTCTGACCCATGGTCACTCCTTTATGGCGTTCCCCAGGGTTCAGTTCTTGCTTCTGTCCTCTTTAAAATCTATATGGAGCCGCTGGGTCAGGTCATTTCCCAGTTTGGGGTGAGATTTCACCAATACGCTGATGATACTGCCATCTCAGACCATTCTGGAGATGCTGTTTCTGTGCTTACTCGATGCCTGGAAGCTGTTAAGGTCTGGATGAATCAAAATAAGCTCAGACTGAATCCCACCAAGACTGAACTACTCTTACTCAGCCCTCGTACCGGCCAACAGCTGGATGTGAACCTTGTTTTAGATGGGGTGGTGCTGCCCCCAAAAGAGCCTGTATGTGACTTGGGGGTGCTTTTGGATTCGCACCTCCTGCTTGAACAGCAGGTGGAGGCTGCAGCCAGAAGTGCCTTTGCCCAGCTCCATTTGATCCATCAATTATGCCCTTACCTTGATCGACAAGCATTAATGACAGTGACCCATGCCTTGCAGGGTTTGACACCTGTTTACCTACAGACCCACCTCTCCCATCCAGTTACATCCCATCCGGTCAGATCTCGTCAGATGGCCCTTTTGTCAGTCCCCAATTTCCGAGAGGTCCGGGGAGCTAGAACCCGTGAAAGGGCTTTCTCGGTTGCCGCCCCACTTCTCTGGAATTCCCTTCCCCTGCAGATTAATTTAGCTCCTTCTTTGTCAACTTTAAAATCTTTATTGAAGACTTTTCTTTTTTGCCAGACTTTTACCCTGTAGTTTATCTATTCCCACACCCCACACCCCGCTGTTAGTTACTTTAGTTTTATTTAGAATGTAATTTTAATGCTGTCTTGTTTTGCATGTTTTTGAACACTGCCCACAGTCTTCGGAGTGGGCGGTATATCAAATGTTTCAAATAAATAAATAAATATCTCACAGTGCTCACACTTCTAGTCATTCATATGCAACCAGGGTGGGCCCTGCTTAGCTAAGGGGGCAAGTCATGCTTGCTACCACAAGACCAGCTCTCCTCTCCTCTAATGGTCATCTAATGGCCATCATCATCTAATGGTCCAACTGCCTCCTTGGCAGGTTTCATGCTTCCGATGTGTTTAAAGATGTTTTTGATATTCCCCTTGATGCTTTTTATAAATGTTCCTCAAACTCTCTTTTCACCTCCCTTATTGTCACCTTGCATTTCTTTTGCCAGAGTTTGTGTTCCTTTCTGTTCTCTTCATTTGGGCAGGCCTTCCAATTTCTGAAGGAAATTCCCTGTCATAACTTCCCCTTTATAACTTCCTTGACTTTCCTTATTAGCCATGCTGGCATCCTCCCAGTTTTGGTATATGTTCTAACTGGGCTTCTATTATTGTGGTTTTGCATTCTGGAGCAAAGTGAATCTCCTTAGTTCCCTTTTCAGTTTTCTTTTCACTAAACTCCTCATTTTAGAGAAGGTTCCTCTTCTGAAATGCAAAGTGTCTGTTAAACTTCCTGGTGATTCTTTCCTTGCATGTATGCTGAATTTGATCACACTATGGTCACTGTTCCATAAAGGTTCCCCCACACTGACATCTTGTACCAGGTTCTCTACAGAAGAGGGCAACCAAGATGATCAAGGGCCTGGAGCACCTTCCTTATGAGGCAAGGATACAGAATCTGGGGCTCTTTAGTTTGGAAAAAGAGGTCGCATGATAGATGTGTATAAAATTATGCATCAAGTAGAGAGAGTGGACAGAGGGAAATTTTTCTCCCTCTCTTACAACAAACAACAAATATTTATATACCGCTTTTCAACAAAAGTTTCCAAAGCGGTTTACATAGAGAAATAATAAACAAACAAACAAACAAACAAACACTAGAACCCAGGCATAGTTAATCTATGGAATTTTCTGCCACAAGATGTGGTGATAGCCACCAGCCTGGATGGCTTTAAAAGGGGCTCAGGCAAATTCATGGAGGATAGGTCTATCAATTGCTTCTAGTCTGGTGTCTATGGGCTACCTCCAGCCTCAGAGGCATAATGCCTCTGAATACCACTACTCATAGCAGCAAGGTCTTTATATATCTTAAATTTTTATTTATTTATTTATTTATTTATTTATTTATTTATACATTTTTATACCGCCTTTCATTAAAAGAAAACCCCAAGGCGGTTTACAAAAATTAAAAACATACAGTAAAAAGCAGTAAAAACATCAAGCTAAAAACAGGCATAAAAACAAGACAACAGATAAAAACACACAAGAACAGCAGTAAAAGACAATTATGTAAAAGCCTGGGTAAAAAGCCAAGTCTTTAAAAGCTTTCTAAAACGTGTGATGGAGTCTGAGGAATGAATGGCCACCGGGAGAGCATTCCAGAGTCTGGGGGCAGCAACAGAGAAGGCCCTGTCCCGAGTGCACGACAGCCGGGCCTCCCTCATTGTCGGCACCCGGAGCAGGGCCCCCCCAGATGTCCTAGTCAAGCGGGCAGCAACCCTTGGGAGCAGGCGGTCCCTCAAATACCCCGGGCCCAAACCGTTAAGGGCTTTAAAGGTCAAAACCAGCACCTTGAATTGGACCCGGAAACGAACTGGCAGCCAGTGCAGCTCTTTCAAAATGGGGGTGATATGTTCCCAACGGGCAGCTCCAGATAACACCCTCGCTGCCGCGTTTTGCACTAGCTGTAGTTTCCAGATATTCTTAAAGGGCAGCCCCACGTAGAGCGCGTTACAGTAATCCAGCCACGACGTGACTAAGGCGTGGGTAACCGTGGCCAGATCTGCCTTCTCGAGAAAGGGACGCAACTGGCGCAACAGCCGAAGCCGTGCAAAGGCACCCCTGGCCACCGCCTCCACCTGAGCCTCCAAAAGCAGAGCCGGGTCCAGTAGTACCCCCAAGCTGCGTACTTGCTCCTTCAAGGGGAGTGCAACCCCATCCAGAACCGGTAAAATCTCCTCATCCCGATCGGCTCTCCTACTGACCAACAGTACCTCCATCTTATCCGGATTCAATTTCAGTCTGTTAGCCCACATCCAACCCATCACGGCCTCCAGCCCCCGATTCAGGACATCCACCGCCTCCCTAGGATCAGATGACAAGGAGAGATGGAGCTGAGTGTCATCCGCATATTGCTGACAACTCAGTCCAAATCCCTGGATGACCTCTCCCAGTGGCTTCATGTAGATGTTAAACAGCATGGGGGACAAGACCGAACCCTGCGGGACCCCACAGGCCAATGGCCACGGGGCCAAGCAGTAGTCCCCCAGCACCACTTTCTGGACCCTCCCCTCAAGAAAGGACTGGAACCACTGCAACGCAGTGCCTCCGATCCCCATACTCGAGAGGCGGCCCAGAAGGATACCATGGTCGATGGTATCGAACGCCGCCGAGAGGTCCAGCAGAACCAACAGGGATGCACTCCCCCTGTCTAGTTCCCGGCATAGGTCATCCACTAGAGTGACCAAGGCAGTCTCAGTCCCATACCAGGGGTGGAAGCCAGATTGAAAAGAGTCCAGATAATCCATATCATCCAAGACCCTCTGCAGCTGGGATGCCACCACACGCTCCATCACCTTGCCCAAGAAGGGAAGGTTAGACACAGGTCTATAATTGTCCAGGTTGGAGGGATCAAGGGAGGGCTTTTTTAATAGAGGTCTTACCACCGCCTCCTTAAGGCACGATGGCATCCCGCCCTCCCTTAACGAAGCATTAACGATCACCTCCAGCCATCTGCCTGTCCCCTCCCTGGCAGCTTTTATTAGCCATGAAGGGCAAGGGTCAAGAGCGCATGAAGTTGCCCGCACACTGCCCAGGATCTTGTCCACATCCTCAGGCTGCACCAACTGAAAAGAATCCAAAACAACGGGACCAGATGGTACCAGAGGCACGTCTGCCGGAACTGCCAAAACTCTGGAGTCCAGGTCAGCACGGATGCAAGCAACTTTATCTGCAAAGCGACAGGCAAACCGATCACAAAGAGCCGTAGATGACTCCTCCCCCATTGTCCGGGGGGATGTGTGGAGCAATGTTTTCACCACACGAAACAGCTCTGTTTGCCTGCACTGAGCAGACGCAATGGAGGCGGAGAAAAAATGTTTCTTCGCCGCCCCCACCGCCACGGCGTAGTCCCTAAAATGGGCTCTAGCCCGTATTCGATCGGATTCGTGACGACTCTTCCTCCAGCGTCGCTCCAGCCGTCGTCCGAGTTGCTTCATCGCCCTAAGCTCCGAGGAAAACCAAGGAGCAGAACGGGCTCCACCAAGCCAGAGAGGGCGCTTGGGAGCAACCGTGTCAACAGCCTGGGCCATCTCTCCATTCCAGAGATCAACCAAGGCCTCAACAGGGTCACCAGCTCTAGACACTGGAAACTCCCCGAGGGCCATCTGAAATCCAAGCGGATCCATAAGCCTCCGGGGGCGGACCATCTTAATCGGCCCACCACCCCTGCAGAGGGCAGACGGAGCAGTCAAACTAAACCCCACCAGGTGATGATCTGTCCATGACAAGGGAGTGATCTCAAATTCCCCCACCTCCAGATCATTTATTTCCCGGTCGGCAAAAACCAGATCCAGAGTGTGTCCCGCCACGTGGGTAGGGCCCGATACCAATTGAGACAGGCCCATGGTTGCCATGGAGGCCATGAACTCTTGAGCCGCACCCACTAGGGGGGCCTCGGCGTGGACATTGAAATCCCCCAAAACAATAAGCCTGGGGGAACCCAAAGCCACCTCTGAGACCACCCCCGCTAGCTCAGGTAGGAGACTGAAGTGCAGCGGGGTGGTCGGTACACCAACAGAATCCTCAGCCTATCTCGGAGGCCCACCCTCAAGGACAAACACTCGAAATTCTGAGATTGCCTAACCGGGCACCTGGAAACGGGGAGGGTCTCTCGAAAGATGACTGCAACGCCTCCTCCCCGGCCCTCGAGGCGGGGCTGCTGCATGATCTGGAAACCTGGAGGACAAAGCTGAGAGAGACCAACCCCGCCCAGCGCATCCAACCAGGTCTCCGTCATGCATACCAGGTCAGCACGCTCATCCACAATCAGATCGTGGATGAGAGATGTTTTTGCGTTAACTGACCTGGCATTCAGCAGCAGCACCCTAATCCTTGAAGGAGTGTTCTCAGAGCTCCCTAGGGTCAGTGGGTTGGGAGAGGGGCCGGAAAAAGGAGCAGGCCTCAATTGCCTGGACCGATTTCCCCTGTAACGGCCCGCCCAACTCCCACCGCCATACCTCCCTCTGCCCGCTACCCGTGATTTTGCCACCCCCACTCCAGACCCACTTTTTTGCTCTCCCAGGCACATCTCCCCAGACTAACCCACCACAGCTTCTTGGCTTAATTTAAAAACCAGGACCAGGCTTATACGATCTCTGCTGATATCTTAATTGAAGGAAGACAGATCTTCAAGACAGACGAAAAAGGTCTTCAGGCCCCAGGCAGCTCGCCCCGCGGCTGAGAGCCACAAGGACAAGAGCCCTTGGGCCAGCCTGCCCTTTATATTAGCAGAAGCCCCAGCTCAGCAACAGCCCAGGAGATGGTACACGCCTGGAAGAGAAGTGGAGCAGAGGCAACAAACAGTCAGTGCCCCACTCAAGCTGTTCCCTGTTTCCTTCTTCTCCCAAGCCCCTGGGCCAGCCTGCCCTTTATATTAGCAGAAGCTTTGTTAGGTAAATAGCTTTGCTAATGCAGTGATCTCATAACATAAGAAAGGAATGGATGACCAGAGGCATAATCTGACTTAGCTTTACCTTGGACAATTTTCAGTTCATTTCTAAGTTTGTAGGTTATTAGGTGGATCCATATTTGGTGCGCATGGTGTTAGGGCTGTGGGTCAACCATTGCTTTGTTAGGTAAATTATTGCTTAATTGCCCAGGATGGGTGGTTGATGTTCTCTCAATGGGAATCACCAGGATATCATTGGGAATCCCTCTATGTATTCAAATGAGATACAGTACCCATCAGAGGTTAGGGAAGGTTGTAGTCCTCTCCTTCTCCCCCCCCCCCGGCCGCCACCCCATTAAGGAATGGAGCCAGGTGTGTGTTTAAGCAGCTGTTTGCAGTTTAGGAAAGAGAGGGAGGATGTGCATTAACTGGATTATGGAGGCACCCTGAGGGTAGAAAGCTTTACACTCTGGGGATCTGATACAAATTAGCAGATCGGCTGCTTTGCAGGAGTGCCTCTTGGTCTTCTCCTCATGCTCTACTTGCACATTTGTAAATAAAGCAACTTTTACAAAAATGCCTCAATCTCCAGTAATCTTTCATTCAAACAAAAGCAATCCCCCACCCATGGAATGCACTCTTGGAGGAAGTGGGAAACATGCAACAGTGCTTTAACATCCCACATCACAGGTGTCTGGATGACATCTAAGCTCCCTGCACACCCATTGACTTGTTTCAGAAATGAAAATGCAGGGACAACACCCACTTGTACAAAACCTTGGACCAACATCACAAGGAAACTGAGACCAACATCACAAGGGACCAACCTCACAAGGCAACCATATCTTAGTTGGCAGTATTGAACCAGGGTGTGCAGTTCCACAAATGTTCGACCTGAGGCTAGTGTGATGGAACACACATCAAAATAAGACCTCAACATAAGCACAATAACCAGGTGGTTTTGCTATGAAATTGTTGCGAGTGAACCAGGAAAGTCTGCAGGGAGGTATTTTCCCATTCAAGCCATTGCACTAAAGTCTCATTCAATGAAGTGAGAACAAAGATGGATCTAAACAGAGCAAATAATTAAATTCCACATTTTTAAAGTATGAAAAATCCACTGTGGATTTTAAAATATATATGCTATTATTTAATAAAATCTGGTGGTGGGGCAAGGCAGCTCTTTCTGTTAGTAATAACACTGTACATTTCCACTGCTGAATATTTGCTATGAAGAATCCTTTAAAAATCCACAGTCTGTGAAAGGAAACAGAAAATAATTAAACAAATTAATCAGAAAACAAAAGAATGGAGTTATCATCTCCCTAAGCAAGCAGATGCAAATTACCTCCTGACAGAACAAAATTCAATAATATGCAGTTGCTTCTAGATCTACAAAATGGCCCAAGAGACAAAGGAGATGTATGATTATGGATGAGAAACAATAGCTACAATGTGTACATTGTAGAAACCTCTGAGAAAACTGGGGTCTGTCTTCTGAGTACATTAATAACTGCTTCATTTGGTAGCATGGTTATTACCCATTCAGGGCTGTTACCCTTACAATCTTCCCTCCAAATGTAGTTGTGTGGTTATAACTTACAGCTGAATATGTCCCAAAATATTGTATCTTAAAAAGTTACATCAGGGACAGCAAAACTAATTCCATTCATATCATATATTTCAAGTATTTGGCATCAAAGGAGCCTTAGCGCCCAGTTCGCATGTAACGGGCCTTTGTGCTCGGTTCACATACTGGCCACATTTGCATGAGGGTCAACATGATAGCACCCTTCACATTATTAAAGGGCTGTCTCACATACCTTCAGGTATCTGAAGACAGAAGATGAAAAATACTTATTCTGCTTCAGGCAAAGACTTGTTATCTGCTGCAAGGCTAGATCTAATGGGCTGAAGTTACAGGGGGATAGATTTTGACTGAGCATTGGGATAATTCTCGTAATGGTAAGAGCCGTTAAACAATAGAACCAATTGCCTGGGAGTGGGGGGTGGGTGGGCATGGGCTTTCTCTTGCTGCCTAGACAGAGGCTGTCTACCTTCTGGTAGTAGACAAGCTATCTGTGGGGATGCTCTAGCTCTGGGTTCCCTGCTCAAGCAGGGGATTGAACTAGTCAGTTAACAAGACCCTCTCCAACTCTATGATTTTATTGTTATATGATTGTAGCCTGAAAGCTCTGAAGTGCCCTGTCATGGGATATTCATTTATCCCTTTCTTCAGTGCCCCACCCACAGGGTTGAGATACATGCTGCAGCAGCAGCATGCAATCACACCCAGGAGGAAAGTGCGTGTGTGTGTGTGTGTGTGTGTGTGTGTGTGTGTGTGTGTGTGTGTGAGGGAGAGAGCGCATGGATATGAGAATTTGGCATGGGTACACAGGTACAGTGTGTACTTTCATTCAGCATTTATTAAGAAAAATACTGCAGCCTTCCATTCTTGAAGGCAGTAGTCTATAACTATGAGAAGCACACACATTCATCCTGAGACCAAGTGAAATATAATACAAGAAGATTGTTGATCTGGATGCATTCTAATTCTTTAACACCAATACAAAACTGCCTGCATCCCAATGATTATATTGTTATGTTTCTTTTGTTATGCAGGAAGAGTCAAACCTAATTAGATATCATTAGAGCTCTTAGTTCCCATAACACAATACAAAAACAAGAGCCTCATTAGTGGTGGGAGGAACCATACAAAGAAAATGAAAGAAATTTAATAATGCAAAATTTTAAAAAGCACACTAGCAGGGGAAACATCTTAATGTTTCATGAATAGATCCATGGGCTTCATTAACCTGAACACTATAGTTTTTGAACTTTTTTGGTACGGTGGTTTTATTATCTCATTAATTAAAACATTACCAACAAGATGCATTCATTTAATGAGACTCTGCTCTTGGTTAAACGGCAGTACTAATTAACCCCATAATTGAGACATTTCTCACTCAATGGGCAAAAAGAGAGAGAGAGAGAGAAACCGCACACAGCTACCTTGATATTACTAAGTCAAGGTTTACAAAGGAGGGGAAATAGCAATAGCAATAGCACTTACATTTATATACCGTTCTAAAGCTGGAAGCTCTCTAAGCAGTTTACAATGATTTAGCATATTGCCCCCCAACATTCTGGGTACTCATTTTACCGACCTTGGAAGGATGGAAGGCTGAGTCAACCTTGAGCCCTTGGTCAGGATCAAACTTGCAACCTTCTGGTTACAGGGCGGCAGTTTTACCACTGCGCCACCAGGGGCTCATCACCAGGGGCTCAAAGACAAAAGTCAATGAGTTGCAATAATTCTTGAAGTTATTATTTATTTATTTATTTATTTAGCACATTTTTATACTGCCCTAACCCAAGGTCTCAGGGCGGTTCACAACAAACAAATACTAAAAACAATTTAAAACAAATAATAACAATCAAAAGTTTAAAAATTAAAAAGTTAAAAAGCTAAAAAGCTAAAAGTTAAAAAGTTAAAAAGCTTGGGTAAAAAGATAAGTCTTTAGACCCCTTTTAAAAGCCACTAGAGATGGGGAGACTCTTATTCCCACGGGAAGTGCGTTCCAAAGTCTCGGGGCGACAACAGAGAAGGCCCGTCCCTGGGTGGACACCAAATGACATGAAGGTAGCCACAGACGAGCCTCCCCTGATGAACGTAGTGGACGATGGGGATCATGCAGAAGAAGACACTCTCTTAAGTACTGTGGGCCTAAGCTGTTTAGGGCTTTATAGGTTATAACCAGCATTTTGTATTTTGCCCGGAAACCTATCGGCAGCCAGTGCAACTCCTGTAATATAGGAGTAATATGGTATCTTCGAGATCACCCGGAGACCAACCTGGCTGCCGCATTTTGTACTAATTGTAGTTTCCGGACTACGTACAAAGGCAGCCCCACATAGAGTGCATTGCAGTAATCAAGTCTGGAGGTTACCAGCAAGTTTGCTACTGTTTTGAGATCATGAACTTCAAGAAATGGATGCAGTTGGCGTATCAACCGAAGCTGATAGAAAGTGCTTCTGGCCACTGCCTCAACCTGGGAAACCAGGGAGAGGTGTGGATCCAGTAGCACTCCCAGACTGCATACCTGTTCCTTCTGAGGAAGCGTGACCCCATCTAGAACAGGTAGATCAATATCGCTTCCTGAGTGACGACCGCGCACAATAAGTACCTCCGTCTTGTCTGGATTCAGTCTCAGTTTGTTATCCCTCATCAATCCCATTACTGCTTCCAAGCAGGCATTCATGACCCTGGTGGTGGGAGCCAGCCCCTTTCAAAGCCAACCTTTGGAAGTAGCACAGAGGAGGGTAGGATGGAAGGTTGCCTCTTCTCTTCTCATGTCTTAAGCTCTTCAAGGAGATTGAGCATCAATGCTCCTTGTAAAGGGGTCCAATTGGTCCCAAAGAGCTGCTTCAATGGTGGCAACAGGGGACATCTTGCTGCCCTACTGGTGCTCCAGTAATCCACTGCCAGAGGCAAATGCCTCACCTTGCCTCATGAAAAGGCCACCAAGGCTACACACAGTATGGTTCTTCTTGGCCACCAATGAACAGTATCCAAGGGAAAGAGGTACGGTATAGAAGATCCAATGTCCTTACTGCAAGCAAAACTATGCTGTATATCTGCATAGAGGACCCAGATAAGGCCTCTTATCTGCATAGAGGACACAGATAAGTGTGAACAGACTACCTCAATGGCTGACACAGGCTGAGATAAGGCAAATATGGCAGGGGTTGGTTCTCATAAACCAGGTCCAGGACCCTACTCATTTGCCTCTAAGCAATACCAGTCCAGACCATTTTCATCTTTCCCAGCCCTGGCTACCACTCAAGTGGTGAAGAATCAAGGATAGTAGCATTCTGGGACAGGCTGGAACTTTCAGGGAGAGACCAGAGTGGCAATATACAACTCCAGATAAGCAATCATGACTTGCATCCACCAGTGTTCTCTCTAAATTTTTTTCATCTGCGTGTGGAATGAGTTTTGTTCTGGGCAGCAGCATCAAGACAGTGTGTGTACACATGCATTCAGAATGAGACTTTCCTGATTAACCCCGAGCAAGATCTAAAATTAACTGAGCGGACCTTAAAAATGTGTGAGTGTGCACACACACACAGGCCTTAGAGGGAACACTGCTCACCACTTCTACAACCATTGTTATTGAATAGCTATAACACTATGCTAGATGCTATAATGTGCAAGAAGCAATACAATCCCTACCAGCCGTCTATGTCTGAATTAGACAGTCAGGCCTCATTCACACATAACACAAAACCAGAGATGAAGGGGCCTCCAGTTTCAATTTGTGTAGATCCAAATGTGGACAATTACAGTGAAGACAAAAAATGGACCCACGGTTTCTCTCCCCAGACTCCAATTTGTACTTTCAGTTTGTAGTGAGGTTCGCCCTCCTTGACCTCCAGTTTAGCAGTGCCAGCGTTACATCTGAACGCAGCACAACAGTCTGCCTGTTCTGAACCGGAGTTTCCTCCCTCGCTCCAGTTGCTATTGGCTGCTGGAGCTGTCCTTTAGTCAAGAAGGAAGCCCTGGCAGCCTGTTCCCTCTCCGCTCTGCAGTCTTGCTGACTGCAGATAGAGAGCTCACCATAACATCTGAATTCAGACAGGAGAGCAGGGAGCGGAACCATGAGTCCATTGGGCCCACGGTTCTGCATTATGTGGGAATGCGGCCACTAGGTGGGAAGGGAAGAGGTCAGGAACTGACAAAGTGCAGTAGTAGTAAACTTACTGTCTTGACCAAAGGTCATAACCGCCTTGGGATTGCTTTAATGAAAGGCGGTATATAAATTTAACAACAAACAAATATTACAAAGAGACATTTTATTTGTGTATTGCATTTTAATTCTTCCATTCTTCAGGTTGGTGTGCACGGTCTAAGTGATGCCCATTTCTCCTATTGGTAGGTTAGGCTGATAGTGACTGATCTAAGGTCACTCAGTAAGATTTGTGGCTAATTTGGACCCAGGTATCCTAATCTGGCATTCTAACCACTGTACCACACTGGCTACAAAATGTAGTAGGAACATGTTAATGCAAGCTGCAGGTTGGTGAAGCAATTGCACAGCTTTCACTCTATGCCCCACTCTACACAGATTCTTTCAATTCACATTCTCAGCAACTTCATTTTGGCATGTGAATTGCTCTAAAACGTATTCCAAAATAATAAGAAATTGCTGAATGCTTTGCCCACACAAAGAGAAATCCTCTGAAGCCTCTAAGGACAGAGTGAGATAAAACCACTAAGGACAGAGCCTCTAAGGACAGAGTGGAATAAAAGAAGGAAAGAGAGAGAGAAGTAATTTCATCATTAAAAGGTTTTCCAGAAACAGTAGAATTTTTTTGATTCAAGGAAGTTAATAATCAAAGTTCCAAAGAATTGCAACAAGGGAGGGAAAATCCCTTTTCTTCTGAAATGAAACTAATTCAGGGTTTTCATGCATCCAAATGTGAATTAATTCCAAATCATGCATCCAATACATTAATTCATTTAAATATATAGAAATGAACTGATTGTCCACTGACCAACTTTAAAGATCAGCTGACAGAAAAACAGCCAAGCTAGTTTAAAATCAGCTGTTGCCAAACCACAACCCAGTCATAGTGATGTTTTTCATTATCTATGTGATCCATACAAAGCATAAAAATCAGTATAATATTTTCCAGGAACTAGGACTAAAGCAGTTACATAAAACATGATTTAACCTATAAAGATATCTGGCAGAGACCCAAAGCAAAAAAAAAAAAAAAAATTGTAATAGATTTTAAAATCCTTGGGGCTTTCTATTAATAGGAAAACATTTGCTGTATGAGCGCAATGGGAAGTCTGTTAAAGATCTGCCTTAACCCCTTTTTGCCTCAGTTCAATCCATCCAACAAACAGATGAGTACCTGTACTTGCACTAGTTTTGCTAACAGTTAGGAATCCATAATAAATGTGCTTTCAGTTAGAAAAAGTGCCAGTATCAAATTACAGTGCAGGGCAGCCATGAAATTGCAGCTGTATTTTTTTTTTATTTTTTAAGGACAATTGTATGTCAATGGACAAGGCCTATCTGTTTTGTCTGGGGGTTTTTTGCCACCAGTATTGGATTTCTAAATTGCTTCCGTGGTTGAAGAAGTTCTGATACCATTTATATTGTGTCACTAACAAAGCACACACAGGTGGAGCAAGCTTCCAGAAATCTAATAATCATGTGTCAACAGAAGAGAAAAGCTGCAGTTTTCTCTTTATGAATAAAACATTTTTAATATCATTTTCATTTTTCAAGTCTGAAAGCCAACATCTCAAAACCTCCATTTGATCATACTATCCCTGTTTGGCTTTTGCATACTTGTCGGGGTCACAGGCTAGGTGACAAGACCAACAAACTTCTGAAGATCAGAGTCTTTTGTTGCAATGCCCAGGCTGCTAACTGGGGATGTGGAAATCACGCACTCACACAGAGGGCACAATCTAACAGAAACATCTCCTGTGCAATCTCATTGAAATGAATAGAGGTTCCACAAGAACATTACAAGCAGTGCTTTGGAATAAAAGAAGGAAAGAGAGAGAGAAGTAATTTCATCATTAAAAGATTTTCCAGAAACAGTAGAATTTTTTTGATTCAAGGAAGTTAATAATCAAAGTTCCAAAGAATTGCAACAAGGGAGGGAAAATCCCTTTTCTTCTGAAATGAAACTAATTCAGGGTTTTCATGCATCCAAATGTGAATTACTCAAGGTTACCTTCTGGGCTTTCTTACTGAGGTATCTAGTATTCTTCTGACAAATCCAGTAATGCCATTAAGGATCAGTTATAACAGCCATAATAAAACTGCCCCTTCAGTTTTAAAAAAATGACAGCAACACTCATTGTTCACTCACTGTCACCCATGAGAACCTTGGAAAGAACGCAGGAAAATGACAGCCATGCTCAGAAATGCAATCATAACTGTGGCTTTCTTGCTTTTTAAACAGATAAAATACTATGCAAACTTAATGCCTCCTTACATAAATCATGGATTACATTTTATTACATTACCATTATTTTGTCCGCCATAAGTATCAGATAACAAAACAGAATGGACAGCCTGTGTATTATTTTGAACTGCTTCATATTCTATCCCAATACATCTATCTTTCAATTTATCTATATTTGTATCTAGATAGGTATTGTAAAACATCTGCAACATTATGAAATACAGTGCCACAACTCCAGGGTCTCCGTTTTGCCTTCAGGAGACTATTATTTTATTATTATTTTATTATTATTTTAATGGGATGCAAAACCATGGGGCTCTCAGGGAGACCTGTACAGCAGGGTTTCTTAACCTTGGGCCCCCAGATGTTTTTGGACTACAACTCCCATCATCCTCAGCCACGAAGGCCATGTCTGGGTATTCTTTAAAATACATGTGTGTGCGCACGCATGTGAGTGCACATGTGCATGTGTGTTTGTGTGTGCGTAGCACACTGTATCACACCACGCTACAAGCTCTCTCAATATCTTTTCAGAATCATATGCAAAAACACTCCTGTTGGTTTAAAATCCTATGAAGACATATATGGTAGTTACACTGATTCTCAAAAGTAGTCATATAGGATTCTACAGATTAAACACATATTCTTGTGTAATACCAAGAAACAGGCTGGAAAAGAGTGAGGAATATGCAGCACAGTCGGTGTTCTACAATGGAAAAAACCTGTATCCTTGTCTGTCCCTTTCTCTCTAGCCAAGCTCATCTTCTGTAAATAAGAAGCTCAAAAGTGTTCCCTACCTCTGTGCCTCTCTGTTTGCAACTCCTCCTACCCATTGGGTAGGTTGCTGTGGTGTCTCAGAATGTCTATTGACATTCTAGTGCTCAGAAACCAATTAACATTAGTCAAGTATCAGAACCCTAACTACGAGCTTCATTCAGGCAATGAAATTTTCACTGGGAGAAACCTTAGGGTAGGAAGACCTAAGTAAGCAAGGAGGAGGTTATTCACTATGAACATACAGCTGCATTAGTATAAACACCGCTGATGGAGATGCACACCAGGGCAGATCTGCTCACCATTATTTCCAGTGGGCATCCCGTTGCACAACTGGGTTTGCACAAAGTTATGACAGAGAGGAGCTTCCCGGATGCACAACTCTATCAATGATGTCTACACTGACACAGTGGCACAGGTGGGGTTCCTACTACCTGTGTTGCATTGTGCAGCATGTGAGCAACGGTTCTCAAAGCAAGTTACTGTGAGACTACAACATTTCCATAATTTTACATGGGCCAGCTACATGTGATGTTAAATGGCCCTGACTTGCTTTAATTGTCTTTGGGAAACAGCAGGCAAGGTAGGGCCCCTTGAAAATTGGGACAACTGGGGATTTCAGTCACACAGTTGAAGATTCCTATCCCCAGTTGGGCATAAGACAGTCCATGCAGCTGGAGGGAGTGAGCACAGAGGGAGACACAGGCAGCCTGGGCAGAGCAGGAAGGGTGAAAAAGCAACTCATCCGTGGCATGTTTTCCACCCCCAACACCAGCTCACAGGGGTGTAACGATAGGGGGGGCAGGGGGGCACGTGCCCC
Organism: Hemicordylus capensis; assembly: GCF_027244095.1. Lineage (NCBI taxonomy): Eukaryota > Metazoa > Chordata > Lepidosauria > Squamata > Cordylidae > Hemicordylus > Hemicordylus capensis. Next base: position 290,205,583 of record NC_069658.1, on the reverse strand, counting down.
GGGCGCCACCCCGGTGGGTCACGTGGGGGGCACCAAAAAGTGGCCCCCCCACCCGCCCCTGGATCGCCTGCTGAGTGGCGGTGGGCGTGCAGCGATGTGGCGGTGGTGAGCGGCGGTTGGTGAGCGCAGTTGGGAAGCGACGCCGGGCCAGAAGGCAGGCTCGGCGTCGCTCTGCTTGAACTCCTTGGCGGGCGATCCGCCGCCGCTCGGGCCGCGCTACAGCCCATCGCTGCCAGCCAGCCACCGCCGCACTCGGCGGGCGACCCACCGCCGCCCACACCACCGCCACATCGCCGCCGCTGCACTGCACACCCGCCGCCGCCCACACCACTGCCACATCGCTGCCACCACGCTGCACGCCCGCGGCACTCAGAGGGCAACCCGCCGCCACCGCCACCCACACCACCGCCATGTCGCCGCCGCCATGCCGCATGCCCGCAGCACTCAGTGGGCGACTTGGCGGGCAACCCACCGCCGCCGAATCGCTGCCACCGCGATCTGCTGCCTGGGGGGCGCCGCCGCACCCTCACAGGTATGTGGGGGCCGCCGGGGGGGCGGGGGCGCCATTTCAGGGCCAGCCAGAGCTTGCCCTGGGCGCCGTTTCCCCCCGATACGCCACTGCCAGCTCATCTGCAACAGCTGCCTCTGCTCTTTCCTAAGGAAAAGTAAAGTACATCCAGCTCAGTGCTGCATTTAACATCACATTAGTTTTGCCCTCCGCATGTGGAATTTCATGCAGAATTTGGCACCTGATATAGATAGAGGCTGTCAACTCATACAAGATTCTGAAAGGCCCTGCAGTGCTTCCTTTGAAAGGAAGCTTGATAGTGTTACAGTCACAGAAACTATTGTTCTCTGTGCCACAGCAAAGCCTGAAGCAGAAAGCTAGAAAAGGTGTGCCAAATTACTTCACTACATTTCTCGGGTGTTGCCTATACACAGTTTTCCACAAAATTACTTGGAACATAAGAAACTGTAGGATATGCATGAAACAGATTTTGCATTCTTTTTCAGGCTTGAAACGGAATGCAAAGTGGCTGAAACAATCTGTCAGAACAATTGGTCTGACTAGTTTCGACGGAAGAAACTCAAAACATTTTGATTGTTTCAGACATAGGGAACAAGGGGGAAACTTGAAACACCCCATTGTTCCTCATGGGTAGTGCCTAGGGACACCAAGGCGGGTTGTGTGGTAGGGCATGATGGGCGATACCTACCAACCAACCCATATTCCTGTGCCAGAAGCTCCAAGAATTAGAAGTGTGTATGATGGAAGACCTCCTAAAAGACTTCAAGTCTTTGATACCAAATTTTAATCAATTCCATTTTGTTTGTTATAAAGGGGAGGAGCGTGTTGTATTCTCTCTAGCAGTCCTTTATGTTTTATTGATCAGAAGTTTGTCCCAGTGGGGATCTTGTAGAGAGCATGGTAGGAGTGGTGGAGTTAGAAAGAAAAGGGAGAGGAAAGAGGAGAAAATTGAGTTGTTCCTAGAATAAGGTCTTAGTTAAACAAACATAAGATTACTTTGTATTTATGAGGGAAGCAGCTATGAAACAAACTTTAAGTTTGGTTACATATTTACAGAAACTGCCACTCAAGCTGTGTTGCTGTTGGCAGTTCTCTCAGTGATTCTCTGACAAGGGCAAGCATTACCATGCACTAACCAATCCTTGGTGGGTTAATTTTTTGGTGGAGGGCTGTCTGTTGGACTGTAACTTAGCACACACCAGTGGCATATGATCCTTTTCTTCAGGGCAAATCTTATATGGTTTGAAGATTAAACTGAACTCTCTTCTCTCTGTGTTCTGAACCTATCTTTCCGCTATAATAGTTGATTTAGGTTCCACCAGATGCCTTTTCCTCCATTGACCTCAACAATTCATAAAATATACAAAAGCATTTGTATTTTTGCCTGAAGGGGTCATGATAAAATTTGTTTACATTTTTTTCTTCAAATTTCCAAAGTACATTATGCTGAAAAGGTTACTCAGGTGAGGGACATCCTGTGCTGAGCTCCAGTTGCTAAGGAGGAGGATGATTTAATAAGTACTTACAGTTCTGCTATGCTCAAGTGCAGATTTGGTGTGGTTTGGTCTCCGGTTACAAGATTAATAGAGAAAAAACACAGATTTTGACCTGGAACCTAATGGAGGAGGAAATGGAATGTTTCTCCAATGTTTTAGGAGTACAAATAAAGAAGACACCAATAAAATATCTGGGGATAAATGTTACTAAGAATAATAAAGATCTGTTTAAAAACAATTATATGCAAATTTGGAAATCTATTGCGGCTGATCTGCATAGATGGAAAAAGCTGACCCTTTCTTGGCTTGGGTGGATCTCTGTGATAAAAATAAACATACTGCATAGGATGAATTTTCTTTTTCAAATGATTCCTATACAGATTGAAGATAAGATATTGAATAAATGGCAGAGTCAGCCCAATTCATGTATCTGGAATTATAAAAAACCCAGGATACGATTTAAGATTATGCAAGATGTAAAGGAAAGAGGTGGGCTAGGTGTTCCCAGTTTGAAACTCTACTATCATACCAGCTGTTTGACTTGGATCTCAGATTAGATTATATCCCCCTACAGTGGTCTCACTGGAATGGAAAGTTCTGGTCTTTCTAGAGGATTGCATAACTACTTGTGGATTTCAAGCTCAAGAAAAAATCCAGAGATACAACATCATGCCATTAGGCAAAGTATTTTATATGTCTGGAATAAATATCAAAAAACAATAAGCCCAGGGCTATCACCTTTTACTTCAATTTTGAATGCTTATTTCTATGAAGAGGAATCCTCATACAAGTATAAATTTTGGAAAGAGAATTTATATACTTTGCATAGTTTAACCCAATGCCTAGTCCAAAGTAAATCTTTTGAACAATCATCTCATTATTCATCTTGGTTTCAACATGCCCAGATCAGTTCGATAGTACGGAAGGAGTTGCAGGCACAGGGTGGAAAGCTCAGAGAACTAACTGATTATGAGGATCTCATTACTCGAAATATGGATCATCTGTTAGGCAGAATATACAAATTGTTATTGAGATACGAGCTCAGAGAACTAACTGATTATGAGGATCTCATTACTCGAAATATGGATCATCTGTTAGGCAGAATATACAAATTGTTATTGAGATACGATACAGAGACCAAACAGATTAAAGAATGCATGATAAAATGGATGCAGAATTTTAATAGGTCGATTGATATTTCTGATTCGGAATATCAGTGGAAGAAGAACATCAAATTTACCCTAAGCAATAATTTGAGAGAAAACTGGTATAAGATGTTTTTTAGATGGTACATAATTCCCTTGACAATTAACAAAATAGATTACTCTTTTTCGAAGAATTTTTGGAAATGTAACCAACATCCTGGTTCATTTTATCATATGTGGTGGAGCTGTAACAAAGCGCAGTTGTTCTGGAAGCAAATTCATAAGAAAATCAAACAAATCTTAGAGATTAAATTTTCTTTTCTTCCAGAAATATTTCTTCTAAGTATGACAAAACCTTATATTTCCTCTAAACTTAATGAGTTATCTCTATATATGATTACCACAGCTAGGATTATATTTGCCACAAATTGGCGGGTACCTGAGATTCCCTCTTTAAATTATTGGTTTTTGAAACTATGGGATTATGCATCAATCTCGAAAGTCTCAGCTTACAAGAAGTGTCTGTCTTCTGGGTCATTTATGTCTGTTTGGGAGCCTTTTATAAATTACAATATTCAACAAGGTCTTCACCTGTTCCCAGTGTCGGGATTTGATTTATGATCCTTTTTGTACATAAGGTAAACACCGTGGAAAAGGGTGTATAGCTGTCCAGTGTTTGATACTCTTTATTTTTCTTATAAGTGTATTGTTTGAATATATGTATATTTATATTATCTTTGAAAGTTCTTTTTAATACAAATATTCAGAACTTTTTTTTATTTTTTATCTTTTCCTCTTGTTAATTTGGCATTTTTAATAGAAATGGTTTTTTCACATTCTTATCTGTATTTATGAAACGTAAGGTTGCTTCTTTATTCAGATACCAGTGTTCAGTGTGGTGAAAAGTGAGGGAAGAGGTTGCCGTTCTTTTTTTTTTTCCCCTCTCAATTTGTATTGCTTGATATTTCTGAATACTTTTGTTGTATCTTTCCTTTATCTACTTCTTAATTTGAAAAATTAGAATTCTATTTTTAAAAAAAATCAAGTGCAGGTTTTGGAGCATAAGTTTAACAAAGTGCATGTAAGAATTTCCAGGATTGGGCCCAATCCCAGCGGGGCAGTGCCACCTAGCTCCGGTTTTAACCCAGCCCTTAGCCGGGATTTAAAGCTCAAGCAAGCCCTTAACCCAGGCTCCAGGATCAATTCAGTACAAAGAATCCAAATAGGCAGTTCTCTGCCAAAATGAACATACTCTAAGGCAGTGTTCTTCATAGCAGAGGCCAGTGGTGGCCCCCATGAATCTTAAGTGAGGCTCCTTTGACTAATTATTTTATGGGCCTGTGTGAAGCTTCAGCCCAAGTTGAATGCTCTTCACAGTCCCCCTGGGAGAATGTGAAGATGACCATTCTTACCATGCAGTACAACACACTGAAGTCATTCGCAGGACTGGGCAGGTGGGGTGGCAGGTGGGGGGGGTGGAAGTCTGGTTGGGCTCACTTTCCCCCCAGATGAGTGCAGGTCTGTTGTTGGGAGTGTGTCTTGGCCTCCATATATCTTACAATGTTCTGTGGGACATGTGCGATGCATTGGAGGATTCCCCCAGAAGACAGGTGCTCTAGGTGCCCATTTCTGTGTCTTCTGGGACAGAACATAGGCCCAGCGAACACACTATCCCAGAGCCTGGGTTACGGGCTCACTTGCGCCCTTAACCCCAGCTAAGAGCTGGGTTTAAAACTAGAGCTAAGTGCTGCTGTCCCATTGAGACTGGGCCCAATCCCAGCCGTTCTCATAGGCAGCCTAACCCAGGCTGGGCTTCCCTAGCCTGGGATAGGGTGTGCGTGAGAATAGCCTCATTACTTTGTTAAACATATGCTCCTAAACCTGCACTTTCTGTTTTAGTCCTTGCTGAGGTGATGCAAGAACATGGAGAAATTTGTAGGAGATAATCAGGAGGCAAGAGAGTTGCTTAAACCTTTCCACACTCATCTCTTCTCCCTTTTAAATGCCCCCAAAGCATTGTCTTATCAGTCAGACCTATTTTTAGTCTCAGAGCTCAGCTATGGGGGACATAGTTTTTTTAAATGCCCAAAAGGGGATATACAGTGGGATTGACTTAGAATGCCTGGACAGGGCTAATGTGGCTCTCACTTTAGCCACAAGTGTTCCTCGTGTTCCTGAGCACATGTGGACACACACACATACACACACACACCCCAAAGCAAGGATGTTTAAAGTTTACTCACTATATAAATTATAGTGAGTAAAAAAATAAAGGTTAATCATGACTAAGCACCATTTAAATCATGGAGGCAAGCCTGTTCTGACTAACTTTATCCTCAGTGCTCCCCAGTACCTCAAAATATGAAATGCCGAATTAGTCAAGAAATAAGTAGATGCACGATTACATGACGAAATATCCTGAATCCATCTTAAAATGTCAATAGTGATTTCATTAGACATGTCATGTCAGATTAACCCTGGAGTAAAATGACAGATTCTGTCTTAATAAAAAACAGTGCCTTCTCAGTCATTGCCCCCAGACTTTGGAATGCTCTCCTGGTGGGCCTCCGATCCCCAGTCTCCATCACAGTTTTTAGAAATCAAGTAAAATCTTGGTTTTTTTCCCAGGCTTTTAAATGAGTATTTTGTTTGTTGCTGCAAACAACCTTTAATTAGATTTGTATTTTTATATTCCATTTTAATTCTTATTGTGTAGTTTTTATGGTTTTATATTTTTAAATGTTTTGTAAACTGCCTGGAGATTATTTTAATGAAAGATGGTATAAAAATTTTAAAAGGAAGGAAGGAAGGAAGGAAGGAAGGAAGGAAGGAAGGTCAAAGCTACAATGTTTAAAATGAACTGACCAGGATTTATATTTACCAAAGACAACTGCTCTTGAGAAATCACCTTTGGAGGGTTAGAGGCCTCACACTGCAAATTAGTATATTAAATATTTGAATTTCAGTTCACTGGCTTCACATTTCAGAGTTTCATAACTGATTCAATACAGTTCTATGGTTTTCACCTTCATGCCAGCTGCATCTTATTTAATTGATTTTGTTTCTTGTCCTGTAGGTGGCATTGGTGTTTCTGCCACAAATCCTCTGAAGGACACCTGGTCTTTTGAAACCATATATGTCAGTATCAGGTTGGTTAAAAATGTCATATATAGCTAGGTTTCCTCTCAGTATGCTGCTCTGAAACAACTACTGTTTTGCAGTTGAAGCCGCATCAAAAAATTTCCTCTCATGTAGGCCTTTTTTCAATGTGCAACAAACAGGAAATGAGCAGTTCCAGGGGTGGGAATGTGCAGTTCAAAATATCATTTGTGCAGTTCAAGAATTCAGATCATACACATGTATTATGCTAGCTGATGTAAAAAGTTACTAACAATGTGAGAAGCCAAGGGAGTAGGCCAGGCTCCTCTAGAACCCCAGACCCTGCATGCCCATCTATCTTCCCCCTGCAAATAGGTTTGCCACTGTTCCTTATTTCAAGAAAGAGTTCTTTTTTAGGATTAAAATGTGGTGTTCCTTTTCAAATTAGAAGGAAGACAGTTTGTCATCCGCCCCTCACCCCCACTCTTTTTGGTGGCCTTGAGGCTAATAAAGTACTGTTAATGTTCCGACACATGTAATGTGTCATTTTATTACGTTCTTACAATGTGTTTCTTATGTTGGAGCTCTTCGGGTGGCAAAGACCTTCTTTGCAGATTCCACTGCTATTCTCCACAGAGTGGTCACCACTGTCACAAAGTTGAAGGAAATCATCCTAGAATATGGGGACCCCTTTCCTAACAAGTCATATGACATTGTCAATGTTATAATAAAGGTGGCAATGCCAGGAAATATCCGATATGACACGCTTAACATAACAGGGAACTTATTGGGGCAAATCTACATGAAGCTTTTAAGTCTGAAAGTATCATTACAGCACAGAGGCCTAGTCTCCAATGGGGGGGGGGAGCCTCTTGAAGTTAAAAAGATCCCACCAAATACAACAAAATGCTCAAGAATAAAAAATATTGAGCTTTGAGAAGTGAGAAATCTTCTATCTAGATGAGAAGGGACATGGCCTTCTCGGTTATTGCTCCCAGGCTGTGGAACCCGCTTGCGGATGAGATCCACATGGCTCTCTTTCTCCCAACCTTTATTTGTTTGTTTGTTTGCTTGCTTGCTTATTTATTTAACATATTTTTATACCTCCCCAAACTCACATCTCTGAGTGGTTTACAACAAAGCAAACAAACAGAAAAAGTTAAAACATTGGTTAAAATACATGACAACAAAAACTAAAACACCAGTTAAAACAAAGTAAATGATACAGCAACAGTTAAAACACTACAACAATTCAAACCTTAAAACATTTTTTAAAATGTTAAAACTATTAAAACAATATTTAGTTAAAAGCCTGGGTGAATAGATGCATCTTTAAAGACTTGTAAAAAGTTGTCAGAGATGGGGAGGCTCTTATTTCAGCAGGGAGCATGTTCCAAAGCTTTGGGGCAGCAGCGGAGAAGGCCCATCCCCAAGTAGCCACCAGATGAGCTGGTGGCAACTGCAGGTGGACCTCTCCTTATGATTATTTTTTAAAATTATTATTATTATTATTATTATTACATTTATATCCCGCTCTTCCTCCAAGGAGCCCAGAGCGGTGTACTACATACTTGAGTTTCTCCTCACAACAACCCTGTGAAGTAGGTTAGGCTGAGAGAGAAGTGACTGGCCCAGAGTCACCCAGCTAGTATCATGGCTGAATGGGGATTTGAACTCGAGTCTCCCCGGTCATAGTCCAGCACTCTAACCACCACACCACGCTGGCTCTCAATGGGGTTCTCAATGGCTCTCAATGATCTCAATGGGAGGTGGGGTTCATGACAAAGAAGACATTCTCTTAAATACCCAGGGCCCAAGCCATTTAGGGCTTTATAGGTTACTAGTTAATTTTGGCCCGTTGAACAACGGGCCCTAGTAACGGCTCTCCTGTCCCCCGCTGCCATTCCCCCTCCCTCCCTCATTAAGGGCCAAATCGGCCCAGCCACTTGCCCCCGCAGCTTCCGCCGCCGACCAACCGCCCGCCCACCCAGCTGCCGATACCTCCTTACTGCCGGCACACATCCTCCGCTTGATCCGCTGCTCAATTAACAGAAGGAGAGAGGTGCTCGCATGCAGAGCTCCACTCTCTTTAAAGTCTCTTCCCGAACTGGCGGTTTGGGCGGCAAGGACGCAAACCGCCAGTTCGGGAAGAGACTTTAAAGAGAGTGGAGCTCTGCATGCGAGCACCTCTCTCCTTCTGTTAATTGAGCAGCGGATCAAGCGGAGGACGTGTGCCGGCAGTAAGGAGGTATCGGCAGCTGGGTGGGCGGGCGGTTGGTCGGCGGCGGAAGCTGCGGGGGCAAGTGGCTGGGCCGATTTGGCCCTTAATGGGGGGGGTCAGCTGGGAGGGAGGGTCGGCGGCGTCGGCTGCGGGTGCCTTTTAAAAAATATTTAAGTGGCCTCCGCCCCCGGCCTCCGTCTCTTTTGGCCGAGGCAGCGGCTCTGCCGCTGCCTCGCCCAGTTTACCCCGGCGCCGGTTTTCCGGCTTCTTTGGGGCGGCCACTTCTGGCCGCCCAAGATGGCTGCCGGGTACCGGCGAGCGTGTCTCCCTTGCCCTGTTCTGCGCCTGCGCAAAGCGCAGGCGCAGAACAGGGAAGGGAGGCACGGACACACGCTTGGTGTCCGTCCACGGACGGACACCAAGCGTTTTATTAGAGAGGATAACCAGCACCTTGTATTTTGCCTGGAAACTTATTGGCAGCCAGTGTAGATCTTTCAAAACAGAAGTAATATGGTCTCTCCTAGATGATCCAGAGACCAACCTGGCTTTCCTTTAGGAGGGAAGTGAAGATGTCCCCTTTTTTCCAGGCTTTTGGCCAATGTCCCTGCCCCTGCTCTTTTTAAATTTTTAGCTACGGTTTAATCTGTTATGCTTTTATTGTTTTATTGTTTTGTTTTGTTTTTATGTGTATTTTATTGAATTTTTTTTCTTCTATCCTGTTATTAACCACCATGGGGTCTTAGGACAAAGGGTGGTATATAAATATAAATAATAAATATGTCATCGTAATGAGAAGTCGATCAATACTGAGGCATTTAGGAAGTAGCTGCATGTCAGGCATATTTCTGAGGGCACAGCTAAGTTGTGCTCCCACATGTTCTTTTTGTCCTGACTCTCACAGACCTACAATCAACAGAGCAGCTCACCCAGGATAGCTTGGCAGACACACCCAACGCTCTCAGAGATTTCCTATTATCCAGGGGCATAGCTCTAATCAAAGAAGGGGGAGAATGTCCCTGGGCCCCTGAGGGAAGGGAGCCCACTGATGGGGTAACAGCTTGCTCTTTGCTCTCTGAAGAAGAGATAGTGGGGTTGGTGCCCATCTTCACTTTTTGTCCCAGGGCCCACTCCAACCTTGCTATGCCCCTCCAACCTGCTATTATCGTAACAGGCTCTTCTGTATGCCTCTCAAAACAAGAGAAGGACTCTCTGCCTTCAAGAAGAAGAACATTTAGCTGTCTCCCCCAATTGACTGCTTGTCTGACTAGCCCAGTTGCTACCAGAAGTAAGAAGAGACATGTTAAATAATAAATGAACAAAATTCTCCACATTCTTAAGGTACTTTTTTCTTTGGTGGACAGAGTATGTGATAGTAGGATTCCTATTATATGGTTAAGTTGGCTCCTTGGTTGTTCCAGGATCTAATGTAGCCTGTGAACTAAGAGAGGCTTCAGCTGAGGCTTGCAGCCTCCTACTGGGTTTTTTCACCTCACCCTCTTGTTCTTGGTTTTGTTTTTTGTTTTTGTGTTTTTTTACAGCCATTATTCAAATAACATTTTGCTGGAGTTCATGATGCCTCTTGTGTGAAGCTTGAATATAACACTGTTCTGCACTGATGCCACAAAATTCCCACTTCTGATTATTTTATTCTACTATGTCAGCTTCTAAATGCCATGGAATGTGACACTGAAAAACAAAGCATGTACACAGACATGGAAAATGCACAGTACATGCAAATTACAATCACATAACAACAGGGGCAGCTGGTGGTCCTGTTAATGGAACAATACCATTAACATTTCCTGGGACTGGGGGGCCTAGGCAGGGCAGGTGATGGGTGGAGCCACAGGTAGTAAGAGGTGGAGTCAATTGTGGGCAGTTGTGGAGGTGGAGCCAGGACGAGGAGGGTGCCTTAGCGATAACTAGCAAAGTGTAGATGTGTAGCAAATGAGTGGGATCAAACTACAAACATGCACACAAGCACACATATCTCAAATGTTCATCAGCAGAGATACAGAGAAATATGGAAAGCATCAGTTTCTTTATAGTGCTTAACAGGACTACAGTAGTGTGTAGATCTATAACTAACACAGCAGGATCAAAACAAAAGCAAGCACACACAGGAAAAGAATTGTGCAAGCCACAAGTAAAGCACAGACCAGCTACAAAAGGCTGCTTCTGTGGAGAGTTAATGCATCCTGAAGTCACCAGGGCAGGTCTGTCTGCCTGATTATTTCACAAATTAATACTAATAATAATAAATAAGAAAGAATTCTGAGCCAGAGTGGTATAGTGGTTAGTGTGCTGGACTAGACTGGGAAAATCCAAGTTCAAATCCCCATTCAGCCATGAAACTCAATAGGTGACTCTGGGACAGTCACTTATTCTGCAGCATTACCTTCCTGATAGGGCTGATGGGAAGATAAATGTAACCATGTGCACCACTCTGGGATTCTTGGAGGAAGCACAGGCTAGACATGTAAAAGTAAATACATCTATATAAGCCACAGGTAAATTAGAGACCAGCTACAAAAGTGGAGAACAAATGCATCCTGAAGTTACAAGAGCAGTTCTGCCTTCCTATTTAAAAAATGCATACAAAAATAATAGAAAAATCACAAGTTTTTCCATGATACTTGCTGCAGCTATGAACCATCTGCTCCTGTAACTTAAACAACACCATGGGAAGTAAAGATGCACGGGGACACCTTCTCCCTATGCCATGCCTGCTGAACAGCTGGGTGCCACTCACTGACCGCCTTGGGGGCCCACCGCTTAGCCTGGGTATTCATCCTAGCAAGCAACAAATATTTTTCTTAGAGATCACTTCCTTAATCCTTGCCCAATGAACCATAACTAGGGATGTGCACAAAACTGGAAAACCCAGTTCAGTTTGAGTCGATCCAGACTTGAGCCAAACAGGATCTGGTACAGTTGCGTGAACACTCGAACAGGGCCTGATTCAGCTCGAATTTGAGCCCAGTTTGGAGTGTTCAAGGACATACTGGTAAAGGGGAATCCAGTAACAATTCCCCTTTACCAGTACAGGGGAAGGGGGTACCAGGGGATTTAAGTAAAAAAAGTTAGAGTCAGAGGAAATTAAAATTTTACCTCAAATTTGCCGGCAGTGGTGGTTGTGGCAGTCCTGGGGGTGGTCTTGGGTGGCAGTGGGGGCTCCGCCCCAACCCCTTAGTGGGCAGGCCCACTTTGGGGCTGTGCATATGCACAGAGATGAACATTTTTTTAACCTCCACGCACACGCAGAAGCCTGAACCAGATCCCAAATGAGCCTGAAACAGACCTGTCCACTCCAGAGGGGGTGGGATGAGCCCCTGCTGCCACCTCTGACCACCCCTGTGACTACTGCGGCAGAAAATTTGAGGTGAAATTTTACTTTCTTCCTATACCAGTATACTCTGAGCCAGTTCGAGCCAAACTGGACCTAGTTCGGCTCAAATTCAGGTCAAACGAGGCCCAGTTTGGCTTGACCCAAACACCGTCAAACCAGATTGTACATCCCTAGCCATAACCGCCAGTGGACATATTGTTACAGATACTGGCCACAATCCAGAGAAAAACCTTTTTAGCTCTCTGCATAGCAAACTGTTTTTCAAATAATTGAATATAATTTTTTAATTATATTCCTTCTGACAGAATCCATTCCTTCTCTACACCCACCCACATGGAAAACCACTTCTACAATTATTTGAAAAACAGTTTGGACTCATAAATCCATGCATATGCCCTAAAATAATTTTCTGGCTTCTTATGGCAGTTAGTCATAATATCATAAACTGGTCTAATTGGTCCAATTTTACAGTTTGCTATTTCTTCCATGGTTTTATGTCACATGTCATTTGGGGAATGGGCCATAATGCTTTGCATGCAGATCAGATCAGAGAGCAAGGGAGAGAAAGCAGAGATTGCATTCCTCGCCTCCAAAGAAACACAAAGAAGCCAGTAAAAGACCAGCCCTTTCCAATAGCTGCTCTCTAACCCAAATTAGAGATTGGATTATTCTGCGATGCGAAAAGAAAAATACTTCCTCACCCTCTGGGCACTCTGATTGGCTGTCTGAGGAGTCAGTCAGCCTAAGCTCTGTCTGATTGGTTTATAGAGCAGTCCTTGGACAGCCCATGCTGCAACCCTGTGCAGAATGTGAGTCCCTGAAAACTGAATTTTAATATTGAGCATTACTTCACGTGACCTAGAGCTGAGCAGAACTGCCTGTGATTTCATTTAATAAAGTTTTTCATTATTTTATCTCCATGATAAGAAAACTACAACTGTTGAATTTCTGCCTAGCATAGAGTGATGTGTTAAAGGCACAGAATACCTGCTAGAAAAAGAATAGCAATACAAATCTAGGAGTGAGTCCAGCTAAACCTTGTAGTCTATTGTTTCTGATTTAGGCAACTACTGTACATGACCTGGGAAACACACTCATACATACATATACACATCTTTGATTCAAAATGTCATTTTCTGTCACAATACTGTTGCTTCATAATAACAATTCACAAAAAGGTTTTCCTGAACACAGCTTTGAACTCAGATGTGTCAGTCATCCCCCCACATTTCACCCACCCATCCGGTGGGAATAAATGAACTGGCAGCAGTGGCTTACAAAGAGCAAGAAGTAGCTATTACTGGGCAAAGAGATGTTTGTTGTGTTCTGTTTGGTCAAACATTTCTCTCTTATTTTGCAGGCCTGCTCTTCAGCCTTGAAAGCGGGCAGACCATTGGGCTCCTGTACAGTCTAAATAATTTTTAACAACTTCATTTTGGAATTAGTTATAATCCAGTCTTTAAAATGCTGGCTGGCGTTCTGTGCAGGCTATGAAAACAGAAGTAGCCCTGAGGTACAGTTGCCAGCTAAAGACTTTTATAGAGGACATGCAACTATAGAGGACCAAACAACCTTTTTGCATTAGGAGGACAAGAGAGAATATTCTGCAGGACCAAACAACTTTTTTTGCATATGTTGTGGTGTCTGAAGTTCTGGGAAGCACCTGGGACATTTTCAGCCGCGGATGGAGCCAAGCAACGGCCTAGATGCTGCCTCCGTCACACACACCCCAGCCCCACCCCCTGCATCCGACATCATCTGCAGGGAGCATTTAGCCATGCCCCTGTGTCTGACGTCAGACACAGGGGCATGGTTTCACTTCCAAATGGGGCTGCGTGGCCCTGTTTGGGAGCTCAGTTGGCCAGCGCTGTGGCCAACTTTTAAAGGCAGGGAGAGCTGCTCTGGCCATGCTATGAATACAGTGCTGGCTGATCTAACTAGCAAATGGGGCCACACAGTATTTTAAAAAAGCGGGGGGGGGGCAAACACCTGGCTGAAAACAAATGTCTTCAATAAGGTTTTGAAGGCTGAAAGGGAGGAGGCAGACCAAATCGGGGGTGGGGGGAGAATTCCAAAGTGAAGGGGTGGCAACAGAGAAAGCCCTTCCATGGGCCCTAGTACTATGGACCTCTCTGAGACCAGGGACCAAAAGAAGGGGCACCTGAGAAGATATCACAGGATGGGCCAAGATAGGCCGGGAGAGGCGGTCCTGAACAGGTGGTAAGCCGTGAAGGGTTTTAAATGTAAGAACCAGTGCTTTGAATTGGACCAGGAAACAAATAGGTAACCAGTGCAGCGACCGCAAGAGAGATGTCACACTATCATATTTTTACCCGTGTATAGTTTTTCTGTTTGTATTTTATAGATTTTAAATTAGATTTGTTTTATATTTCTAGCTTAATATTTTTATTGTCATTTTATTGTATGTTTTTAATCCTTGGGATTGTTTTTAATGAAAGGCGGCATATAAATTCAACGATAGATAGATAGATAGATAGATAGATAGATAGATAGATAGATAGATAGATAGATAGATAGATAATCTCCTAGCACCCATAAGCAAGCGGGCCACCGCATTCTGGACCAACTGAAGCTTCTGGGTCATCTCCAAAGGCAACCCCAGGTAGAGCTCATTACAGTAATCCAAGTGAGAGATGATGAAGGCATGAGTTACCTTTGGCAGGGCCTGCTGGTCAAGATAGGGCTGGCAGAATGTAAAGCAAAGCAAATACATTGTCAAAAATGTAGAGCAAAGAGCTGCACGGATTTCTCTGAGGTATGGGGAGGTGGACATGGGGACAGGAGCCAAAAACCACCCGGCTCCTCTGCTGCTTACAAAGCCAAGGGTAGGCACGTCAACGACACCTCTTTGTCCACTCATTAGAGGAGCTCTAGCAAGTGGTCCGCCTAGTGAGAGGAAACTGGTCTTCCCTGGCATGTCAGCCAAAAAAGTGCCACTGCTGTGCCTGCCATTACCTTTGTGAGCAGCAGAGGAGTCAAGTAATTGTTGCCTTCTGTCTCCATCAGCTAGGGACTTTGTATGTGCCTTCAGCTTACTTAAGTTTATAATTTTCTATACATTTGGTGCTTTCAGTACTGAAAGCCAAGGTCACTAATGTTCTAATTGTCTTAATAATTGATTTGCAAATGTACATATATCACTGGATGACTGCCATCAAGTAATAGACATACATGTGTGAATGAGTCATTACAGATCCAACACCTCAGGTAGAATTTTTATTTTACCCAGTGCCATCTCAAATAAATTTTTTAAATAGAGTCAGTGGATATATCTAGCTGCAAGTTGTCAAGTGATATACATGCATGCTGTGAACCAGCCCATAGTAAGCCTTTCCCCAATAGCCTGGAGCCTCAATAGCACTGGCTTCTATCAGTAAGATAGAAAGATAGCAAGAAATTAAGGTCCTTAGTTAAATAACTAAAATTGATTGATATGTTTAAATCCAGAGGGCTATAGTAATGGAAAACTGAACATCATTAATTTTTCATAAACATCCTTCTATTGCAATATTTAATTCTCAATATTAATAGTTCATGAAAATTGCCATTCCAGGAATCAATTTTCTTCAGTGAGTGGCAGTAGTGGGCTACTATTTGACATTATGTATTTGGGGCAAAGAACTGAAATAGTTTGTGTTTTATGGCATGCAAAATAAGAACATAAGAAGAGCTGAATTGGATCAAAAGTCCATCTAGTACATCTTGCGCTGTTCAAATGAACAGTGGCAACTTTATGTGATAACATTGGGGCCACGGTGAGAATGCACCCCACGCCCCAAACATTACTAAAAGACATGTTGATGTGATCCTATCATATCCTTTAATTGTGTATAAGGGGTGTTTATTGATAGTGCTTCTACTTGCGCAACAAAACCCTGATTAAACCCTGTTATTGCTATGGCCCTGACATTATTATGTGTAGCTGAACTGGCCCCTTGTTTTCCACCAGATGATTATGGGAAACTCATGAGCAGGGCATGAAGGCAACAGCCCTACAAGGCTCTGCAGATCTTTTTGTTTGGGGGAGGAAATCTTGTGCATAGATTGGTTTGGCAGCTCTTTACAATAACTAACTAGCTCAGCAGATAAATCAGACTTCAGCCAGTTCTGTGCAATCTTAGCTGAGGGTTGCACAGTCCTCAGGGACATATTCCTGGAAATAGAAACACCATGATCTGGGAGGAGGAGAGAGCAGCAAAAATATTGCCCTCCTCCCACCTGCTGCTGCTGGGGCTGCAAGGAAAGTCTGGCACACAGTTAAGCTCCAATCCATTTGCATTTCCACACGGTAGCATTGCCAGATTGCAGGGGTGGGGGGGATCAACCTCCATCACCAAAGAAAGTGGAAACAGAGGATGCATTTAACAAAAAAATAAGTCCCCACTTTGCATAAAGTGTGCATATGTTTATTGGTATTATATATGCATATTGTGATTTTAAAAATTGGATAATTTGACAATAAATACAGCTCACCATTGTGAAGTTGATGACCTGTATGTATGCTCAGTCTGCTGTCTAGGTCAGGCGCGGGCCGTGAATGCGCCTCCGGGGTGGGGCGGTGGGCGGCTTCTTTAAGTATAAACGGAGCAGGTGATCCGTGCCACCCAGCAGCCCCCGCGTCGGGGAATCGCCTCCGCCACTCACCTGGCTCCCACGGGGGCGATCCCCAGCCAGCGGCCAGGTGAGTGGCGGACATGATTCCCCACCACGGGGGCTGCTGGGCAGCTTGGAGCACCGGCTCCATTTACATTTAAAGAAGCTGCCCGCCACCCCTCCGGAGGCGCGTTCATGAAAATGACCACCAAACCAGTTTGTGCATATCCCTAGATAGAATACTGAGTTTAGATTAAAGAGGATCCCAGTTTCTGCTTACCATGAAGTTCAGTGGGAGTAATTCCCTCTCCCAGGTTTGCATCAGTAACATGATCCCCCCCACCCCCGCTTTGTCTTTAGATGTGTGTTGGAGACAAACATATTTCCTTATCTTACGGAGGCCTAATTAGTAGGTAAATGTTGGGAAACCCTCATTGTCAAAATGATGTCTTAGCATGTTAGTCATACTGCATAAATTGAAATATTTCCCCACACTTTCTCCATGAGTCATCTTGCTACAGTTCTTTTCTGCATAATCAGTATAATAAGTAAACCTAAGGCTGCAGCCCTAAACACGCTTGCCTGAAGAATTCCCACTAAATTCAGGCCAAATTAGACAGTGGTGACATCAGGGGGAAAATGAGGGGGGCATAGAAGGGGCAAAGTGCATTAATGGGTGGGTGAGCATTGTCCCACATATTAGATTTCTGAAACATAAATGGGGGTGGGCAGGCAGACCACTTGAGGGAGGATTTGTCACCCTTGCCCCCCTCTGTTGCCACTCTTGAAATTAGATGTGGCATTATTTAAGTGCTTCACCATCGAATTAGGAATGTACATTTACTTGAAAGTAGCAGCTACACAGGTGCAATTGAGATTGTGGTGTGAATGTAGGAAGTGTTTGATTTTTCACTTCCACACTTGCTTAAAGGTAAAGGTAAAGTGTGCTGTCAAGTTGATTTCGACTCTTGGCGACCACAGAGCCCTGTAGTTTACTTTTGGAAGAATACAGGAGGGATTTACCATTGCCTCTTCCCATGCAGTATGAGATGATGCCTTTCAACATCTTCCTATATCGCTGCTGCCCGATATAATACCAGCAGGGATTAGAACCAGCAACCTTCTGCTTGTTAGTCAAGCATTTCCCCACTGTGCCACTTAAGGTGACCCACACTGTTTAGCCACTGAAAATTCCTCCCTGAATCAACTATTTAAATTTGAAATTGTCATTTGCCACAATGGCACTTGCAGCATTAAATATTATTATTCTTCATTCGATTTCAATACCACCCTTCCAAAAATGGCTCAGGGCAGTTTACATAGGAAAATAATAAATAAATAAGATGGCTCCCTGTCCCCAAAGGGCTCACAATCTAAGAAGAAACATAAGATAGATACCAGCAACGGTCACTGAGGTACTGTGCTGGGGGTGGATAGGTCATAACAAATAGCTGTTATGGGAGGTGGTTTTTGGTGAGAACACAATGTAGGAGTGTCATAGGCCTGATCCCAAATTGCAGCAGCATATAGCTACTACTTGTGAGTAAATTCAAGCCCATAATTAGTTGATGCATTTTACATCTCTTATCTATCTATCTACCTACCTACCTATCACATTTTTATACCGCCCAAAAGGTGGGTTCTCTGGGCGGTTTACAAGACAATAAGATCTTCTGGCTTGCCTGTCCGTAATACTTCCTGCCAAATAAACATGCATAGGATTGGGCTGCCTGTGGATTCCAGCATGGGGACCTATTAAGAGCAGCTGCCTCAAAGAACAGGTTTTCAGAGTCCCTTTCCCCGCAGAAAGACCTGCAAGGAGTTATGAGGAAAGTGGCACTTATTTTGAAACAGAGAGCCACAATTTGGTCTGGGTGTGCATGTGTGCTGTCACTTGTGTGTATTTGAAAAAATCATGGTGGGTTTTTTTTAAAGGTATATCTTATTTAATTGCCTTTCACAATATCACATAAGCTCTAGACATATTGTTAAACATACATTGAATCTGCATACAGCTTACAAATATAGAGACCTGTATGCATGTACAGTTATATACATGTTCAATGTACAGGTGGCCCTCATTATTCGCAGGGGTTCCGTTCACACCTATAGGCACAAATACAGAAGCCATGAATGATGAAACCTTATCCCTATGGAAATCTAGGGGTTAGATTCCTACCCGCACACACCACTAAAAATTGGCGGGAGCATAAATAAGAAAAATAAACTACTCTTCCTTGCTCTCCAGATCCCTAGCAGTGCCCCTCCCAAACCCTCAATTCCTCCAGTTTTAGCAAAAAAATCCTGGCGGGGTGGGCTAAAAGAGCCACAAAATGGCTCCGCACTGCCTCCAGACCTGAAATGACTTTTGAAGTCATTTCCAGTGGCCATGAAACACTGACAGATGAAAACTGCCAATTTTTGCACCCATGGATATGGAAATCAGGTCTCTAGTACCTCACCATGGATACACGAAACCGTGGTTGCTGGAACCTCAGATAACAAAGGCCACCTGTACATAGAATAGTACAGTATTCTTCCTATCTATATCTGCAAATTGAACCTGTACCCAGATTCACTTTTAAAATGAGCACATGTACATGTTATATACACAAAAATCTCTACAGCATGTGTAAAGACACCTGCACCATGTTCAAACAGGGCTATAGTCACAGCAAAATCTGGTGTCTTGATCTGAGCATTAAGCAATTCAGACTTCAAGCAATGACAGAGTGTTGTATCCCAACAAAGAGAGGTTCTTTTCTGGGTCAGTTGCCAAACACTTCACCAGCCGAGAAGGATGTAAAGGCTTTATTTGCTCTATAGTAGCAGAGGTGCTGCTTGGCTCGCGCTCAAAGCAGGACAAAGACCCAATACAGAGAGCAATACATTTATACTCTAAATTATTCTTCAGAAAACAACTGCATAGAAGAGGCAGATAGTTGTCGTCACCCGTGGCCAAGGTTCCTGCCGTTAGGGAATAGGTTACAAGATATGTGTGCAAGCAGTCGGCCAGTCTGTTCCAGCCTTATCTTACTTGCGGTTACTCTGACTTTTGCTAACAAGGGAAAACTACCAGCAGGGGTGAACAGTAGTGAAAACTACTGACAGGACTTTTCTGCAAAGCAGATCCTTGAGACTAGTTAAACAAAATGGCATAGCTTATGTCAAGCTGTGCACTTCTATATCTAATTTGCCATACAGCACTTACATCTCTACCAACAAGCAGCAGGATCAGTCAATCCTCTGTAGCAGTAATTGTTCCTGTAGTGTTTCTGACTGTACATTCAGTCAACAAACATATGATACAGAATATAAGTCAAACTATGACTCCCAGAGATATTTGGCATGGGAAACTTCAATTAATAAGGCTTTGAGGCCTACTTAAGTTCTGACGAGCAGCCCTTCCTTGCTGCTGCAATGCAGATTTTGAAGAAAGAGAGAAGGGAGCACAGGGTCCTCACAAGGGGGTGAAAGTAGGAAAGCCCCATCAGGGAAAGGGGTGGGGCTTCCTTCCTTGATTCTTCATCACTGGGATCATTCTGGGCATTCAGAAAGCACTTGGAAAAAGCAAACCCAATCCAAATAGAGATGTTCTTACCCATCTCTACAGATAATAATGAGCTACCTGACTAAACAGGGATGCATTTGAATCACTCACATTCAAACCTGATACTCTACCCATTCCATACCAAACTCCTTTAAATTTGTTTCTTTTAACACTGAAAGTAATGTAGAACCTAAAAGAGGTCCCAAAATATCTGGCTAATCAAAAGTTAAAGATAATTGGGAGTGCTGCTATAATGGTTTAAAGACCCATGGCAAATTCCAATGATCAGAAACATCAAGTATCTGAGGTTACTGAACTCTCTGCTTAAGACAAGATTTGTGCATCATTATTCTGAAGAATCTACTCCCTGTTCCAGAAGGAGATCAAGCCAGATACCCATTGAATTTCAAATATAATGGCCTGAAGGACACCACAATATGGTGGGTTGCCTGTCATCTTTTTAAATAAAAATTCTTCTTTTTTCACCTTTCAAATATATAATTTAATGAGAGGCTATGCCCTTCTTCAGGATAACATTTACCTGCCTTGATCAGCTTTGAGCATCCTCATCCTAAAATGTTCTAGAAAGCATGTTAGTTGGTTCCTAGTATAACTGGATGAAAAGTATAACTGGATGAAAAAATAGACCTAGATATCTTGTTACAGTATATTGTGTGGATCCAAAGAATAGTGGCTGGCATCCAGACTAACAAAGCACGGGCACTTCTGAAAAGTTCATCTAATTCAGCTACACTACTGACTCTGTGGTGGGGGCAAATTCCAACAACCTCCCCTTCTCCAGGATGTTGGGATTTAGGTGTATATACGTTGTCTTTGTCCTTGCCCCGATGTATATTATGTATATGTGTGTATAGGCTTGAGGTAGAGTTTAGAATGTTCATGTCAGTCTTCTGCAGACTGATTGGTCAGTTTGTATTTCTTACTGGACGCTCTGAGACCACTTTCAGACTTATTTTTCTGTTAGGATTATCTTTCACTCAGAGTAGTACTGTTTATAATTTGGTAATAATTACATAATAAACCTAAGTAACGTTGTTCAACAAACTTAACAAGTCTCAGTTTCAACTCTGAAATACAGGGTTATAGGCCCAGAGTGCTGGGACTAATAACATAGGCAACAAGAAGTTTATGAACAAGAAATTGCTACCTACAGGTCTACACAGATGCATCCAGCTGAAGAGATTCTGAGTGATACAAACTATAGAAGTTGGTCTTTTAAAGTAAAGATGTGGCTAAATACTCTTGGACTGTCTTTTGTACTAGAAGAGCAGAGATCATCAGAGAGTGAAAAGAGCAGCAGGCATGGAAGCTATTCTCACGATCAGTGGAAAGCGGGCTAAGGGTGCTTAGCCTGCTTCCCACCGATCGTGAGACTCACCGGGCTTGTAGCCAAGCCCAGTTTAGTCAGAGCGGGTAACCCGCTTAATTGCCCCTGCCTTAAGCCCAGGTTAGCAGAGTGAGTGCTCTGCTAACATGAGCTTTCTGATTGTGAGTTGCTGCGGTGCAGCTCTGTGCTGTGGCAACTCACGAGTAGACCCCCAACCGAAAAAGCAGCCTCCTGGCTCGTGAGTCTCTCCAGCATGCCCTGCATGCTCGTGGCCCCTGATCCCCCCAGCCCCCACCAGCTCTGTAACGGAGCCAGCAGTCGTGTGGGCGACTGGTTCGGCCGCCCGTAGCAGACTTGACTGCTTGTCTGCAAACCCCATCCAGGCTCTTCTCACTGATCATGAGAAGAGCCTCATGGTGTGCTGCAAACATGCAGGCCATGGAGCATATCTCCTTAACTGTAAGTGATAAATCGATATATCATATAGAAGAAAGAAAATGCAAGTTAAATGTGGGAGAGATTAAAGGAGCTTTTTCAACAACAAAAAACTATCGCCAGTCAAGTCTCTTTCATGCTAGAGTTGTGCAACAAAAGATTCAAATAAGGAGAAAATTACAGGAGCGCATAGGCTCTTTCTTGGGAGAGTTGAAAGAATTAGAAGAGCAAGAGATAAGATTACTTGAACCAGCCAAAATCGGGCTCTTGCTAAATACTTTGCCTAAGCATTTCAAAAGTATTATTAACTTCCTGCAAATAAAGGAGAATGTGATTTGAAGCTTTGTTCAAGAACATTTGTTGGCGTTTGATCTGGGAGAACAGACAGAAAGGGAAGATGCAGTCCAAGATTATACTCATAAACTTACTAATGGCAGGCAATGTTTTGTGTGTGGAAGTACTCGATATTTAAAGAGTACATGTACTAACAGAGAACAGAAAAACACTATGAAGGATAAATATCAGAAAGGTGGTTTTTTGTTTTTTTAAAATAAACAGACTTCTGCATGTAAAAATGAAAGTAAAAGAAAGTTGTGAATACTGCAAGATAAAGTATTTGCAGAATTAATACAAACCAGAGTAAACACAAAATATCTGTAAACAGTGGAACAACTTCACATTTCTTTAACAATCTTCAGGATTCCTCAGACATTGATATAACCTATAAAGTTAAAATATTCTTGGTAAATAGTAAGTCAATTTCTGCAGAAGGAAAAGGCACAATTCTTCTAAAATGTAATGTTGGAGTAGGTGAAATAAATGAAGTAAGCATTCCAGAGGCCTATTATGTGCCATGTTTGCAAAATAGTTTACTGAGTGCGGAAACAACTACAAAAAGGGGCTGCAGATTTATTTTTAGAGGAAATTAGGGGTATGCACAAAACTGGTTTTACTGGTTCAGTTTGAATCTGAACCAGATTTGAACTGGACCAGCACTGTCCCCAACCCTAGACAGAGCCCTGGCTTGGTTCACATTAGAACGGGTTCGGGCCTGGTTCGAAGCCACTTCAGCGTGCTAAATATGTTCAAAAATTAGTACTCACAGTAGCAGCAATGGCTCCCTCAACCCACACTGGCCTTCCCATGCGTCCCAAGGGCTGGTCCAGGGCCAGTCTGGTTCAGTCCTTCTGCCTGTTTTGGCCTGTTTCTGGCCGCTGTGCATGCATGGAGGCCATTTGTTTGACTTCCGTGCATGTGCGCAGGCCATTTGTGTGATCTGGGTCACACAAATGGCCCGTGTGCATGTTCAGAGGTCAAACAAATGCTCTCCATGCATGCGCAGAGGCCCAAAATGGGCAGAAGGTAGCCTGGCCCATCCCTCTGGACTCGTGGAGAGGCCAGAGGTGTTGGGGGGAACTGCTGCACTATGGCCACTGTGAGTACTAATTTTTGAACAAATTTAGCACACAGTAGGGGCTTCAAAACGGGTATGTACCAGCTTGGCCAGCTCAGCCTAGAACCGAACCAGTTCTGGTTCAGTTCTAGGGTGAGCCTTCAAATTGAGCTGGTTAGATTTTGAAATAACTATAACTTGAGCCAGTTTGCACATCCCTAGAAGAAATCATTGTTTTGTGTTTAAAGGAAAGTTATTACTTAGAGCTATGTTAAAAGCTAATGAAATCTTTGAAGCTGATTGTAGAAGAGAGTTGGCAAATGTAGCAAATGACTGTGTACACAAGGATGACCCATTCTACCTTATGGCATTGTAGGATGGGTCATCAAAGTAAAGATAGCATCTTCAAGCTGGAAAAGGAGCAGCTGGTGAGAGATATAAAAATAAAGCCATGTAAGTTTGAAGACAGGTGCATTGAGTGTGTTAAAGTGAATACACACTCTTCCACCATGGAAATGGAGTCTAGTGAGGTCTTGGACTTAATCTATAGTGGTGTTTGTGGTCCCTTCCAAGTTAAAACCCCAGAAATTCATATTTTCTTACTTTTATTGATGACATCTCTCTCTCTCTCTCTCTCTCTCTCTCTCCACACACACACATTCAGCATATATAAGTATATATATTATATATATTCATTTGCTGAAGGAGAAAAGTGAAGTATTGATGACTCAGAGAGTATGTGAGCAGAGTCACTAACAGATTTGGAAGAAAGCTAAGTCTTTGCATACTGACAATGCTGGTGAATATTGCAGAAATGACAAAGAACAGGGAATTAAGCATGAAAGAATCATTCCTTATACTCCGGAATAAAATGGAGTCTCTGAGAGGAAAAATAGGACATTACTTGAAATATGCAGAAGCATGCAGAAGGACTGTAAAATAAATATGGGGCGGGGGAATTATTAAGACAGCAATTTATCTACAAAACAGATTACCTACTAAAACCAAAGATCTAACTCCTTTTGAACTGTGGAATGGAGTAAAACCCAGTTTAAAGCACATCAAAGTGTTCAGAAGTAAGTATACGCATACATCCCCAATGAGCAGAGGGGAAATTGGACTGCAGCACTTTTTTGTGGGATATGAATCAGGCAGTAAAAAAATATAGAATACTTGACCCTGCCACAGATACTATCATGTTGCGCAGTGTTGCTTGTTTTGATGAGAAACCAGAATCTAATGTCAGCACAATGTCTCATTGTGACTTAGTTTTTCCAACAGGCGAAGAAGCTAAACAGAAACTATGGTGTCAAAACAAAGAAGTAAAAAATCAATCTTGATGTTGCAGAGAGATCTGATCAAGAAGGGGTGATTGAACCACAATTATAGGTGAGATGTTCAAATAGGATTAATAAAGGGATTCCACCTAAAATATTCTGTTTTGAGGCAAAAGAGGAGAAAATACCTGAATCTATAGATTGGCATAAAATAAAAGAAATACTCAATTCAGAAATACATAAGTGGATACAGGCTGCTAAGGAAGAGATTGGTTCACTTCATAAAAAGTGAACCAATAAAAATAAGTGAACTTCATTAAAATAAGACATGGACACTTGTAAAGTTACCAGAAAACAGAAAGACTATAGGATGCAAATGGATGCTTAATATTTCACCATTAAGTATGATGGAAAAGGAGACATTCAGCCAGGTTGGTTGCTAAGGGGTATGCACAGAAATATGGTGAGGCTATGAAGTTACTTGTGTGCCAGTAGTTAAATACACATTGATTAGACTGTTACTTGCAATTGCTACATTTAAGGGAGTGTATGTGCATCATTTAGATTTAAAGACTGCATTTTTATATGGTGATATCAAAGAGGATAAATATGTGCAGCAACATCCAGGTTTTGATGAGTTAGGTAAAGAAACTCTTGTGTGTAAATTACAGAAAATGTATATATGGACTTAAACAAGCAGCCAGAGCTTGGAATGGTAAATTAAGTCCATTGCTTTTGGAAGAAGGATTTAGATAGGGAAAAGCTGACCTTTGTCTGTACAGTAGAAATAAAGATGGAAGATGGACATACATTATTATATATGTAGATGATCTGATTGTTTGACATCAGGATAAGAAAGGATTATGATGAGATAGTGAAAATTTAAATAAAGTAGAACTTAAAGATTTAGGTGAAATATCTTATCTCGGGATACAAATAAAAAGGTGAGATGATGGAAGTTTTACACTCAATCAGAGGCAAAAAATCATAGACAACTGAGCATTTTGGTTTAACAGAGTCAAATAACATGAGTACTCCAATGGAAGTGGGTTTCTTAAAAGGAGAAGGAATTCGTTGAGTCTCTGGAAAGCAATGAAAACTACAGAATGAAAATTGGAAAGTTACTGTTAACAAGTGTATTGCTTCCTGATGCAACAGCTGGAATATTGTGTAGGGAAATGAATTCACCAGCAAAGGACTGGGTTGCACTTAAAAGAATTGCACAGTATTTAAAGGGAACAGCAGTTTTGGAATTAGTATTGCCAACATGTGAGGAAACCAGGTTAATTGGATACATGGATGCCAACTGGGCTGAAGATAGAGATGACAGAAAGTCAACTAGTGGCAAAGTGTGTGTGTGTGTGTGTGTGTGTGTGTGTGTGTGTGTGTACACACACATACATATTTGTGGTGGTGTGGCAATCTCATGGTTATAAGCAAGAAACAATCTATTGTAGCTTTATCTTCAACTGAAGCTGAGTATATATCTGTGGCACAAACTTGTCAAGAGGTTATTTGGTTGCATAAACTTCTAAAAGATTTTGGAATAGTTGCATTGAAGTCTACTATAATGTATGAAGAATCAAATTGTCTTATTATGTCACAAAGTGAGAAGGTTACATAGAGAAGTAACCATACTGATGTGAAATATCACTGTGTAAGAGAATTACAGGAGAAAAGTTGATATAAAATACTGTGCTTCAGAAGAATGGTTGAAGACACACTGACAAAACCATTAAACAGAACAATTTCAAAATTTGAGGATGGCAATTGGGCTTATAAATTAAGGAACAAGACAAAGAGAAGGGAATTGTTGAGACTTATGAGTATATACATTGTATTTGTTCTTGCCACTAATGTATTGTCTGTATATTTGTGTATAGGCTTGCAATAGAGTTTAAAATGCTGCTGTCAATCAGCTTTGTAGACTGAATTGTCAGTTAGTATTTCTTACTAGATGCTTGAGACTTATTTTTCTATTAGGATGATCTTTCACTCAAAGTAGGACTGTGTTTATAATTTAATAAGTCTCAGTTTCCGCTCTGTTACACTCAGCTACACAGGAAGTACCTAAACATATGTCTAAGGGCTGCAAAGGCCTTAGGGACATATTGACACAGAGAGTTTTCATGGAGAAAGGAGGTCACTGAAATTCCTTCCCTCCCTCTCCCCCCTCTCTCTCACACTCACACACACACTCGCACCCATGCAATGTTAATCTGAAACTCTTCAGAAGCACTGATGCTACATCAGTAGTTCTCCCGTTGCACTGATGCTTTGTTAATCAGGATGTCAGCCACAGAATGGAAGAAAAATAACTGTTAGCATTGTTCCACAGATGCTTATGAAAGAGTTTCAAGTCCATGCAGCACTGTAGTGGAAATGTTTGACAGGATTTTTCATACTCCTGCTTGTGCAAAAGGTTGTGCAAGATCTTGCATGACTGGAAGAGCATGACTGGTTTTGATTTCATTTTTCCTGCTCATTGCCCCAGCACTAAGTGTAACATCCCTTCCATGAGCTGAATATGTTTTTACCATGTAAAAAGGTGCCTTGGGATAATAAGAACAGCCCTGCTGGATCAGGCCCAAGGCCCATCTAGTCCAGCATCCTGTTTCACACAGTGGCCCACCAGATGCCACTGGAAGCTGACAGGCAGGAGTTGGAAGGTTAATCTGTGAAGAGCAGACACAGCTGAGAAGGTGGGCAAGCTGTTCTAAACATTTAGCCTTTCCCCCTTAAAACAAACTAACAGAAAGAGGGGAGATTTCATGGGCTGTTTCTCTTTAAGGGGTAGGTCTTAGGCTCTCTCTGTGTGTATGTGTGTGTGTGATTTGCTAGGGTTAGAATTTCCCAGGGCTAGGATTTGCTAGGGCTACCAAACTCCAGTGTTTTACTTTGTTGTCCCTGCCTGGAGGGGGTGGAGTCAGCTAGGGCTGGGAGAGGCCCCACATTCCTTTGACTCACATCCTATGTCTCAGTTGGAAAGCGACTCTACATAAGAGTTGAAGGCCCAAGAGCATAGCGAATAGAGCATAGCGAACAGGACATAGGAGTTTTGCAGGAGTTTAGCGGGAAGTGTGCAGGTGAGCCTGGAACAAACCCCTGTGATCACAAGGAGCCTGGTGGAGAAGAGGACATAAGTACAAACCCCTCCCTCATATCCCTCATATTCTTGGGAAAGGCTGTTTGGACAGATAAATAGCTGACCATTACAGCTGAGACCTATCCTTCTAATAAACTATCTAATAAACAGATAATAAACTACTTCTAATAAACTATCTCTAAATACTGTAAAAAGCCAACCAAAAACAGTATGAGGATAGAAAGTCAGCCTCAGGGATGTGACTGAGGCATCGCACTCCAGGGCTGGCAGCAACTCTGCTGTCAGGGAGAATGAAGGTCTTGGGCAAGGAGGACATCAGTCTGAGGAAGAGGGAAATGCTCCTTTAGAAGGGACCCCTTCCGTGGTTGATGAGCCCATATCCACTCGCACAGGGGATACTCCGCTGGGTGATGGGGGCCTCCTTGTAGTGGGTGATTCGATCATTAGAGGTATAGAGAGATGGGTTTGTGACCTACGTGTTGACCGAACGGTGAATTGCCTGCCTGGTGCGAAGGTTGTGGACCATGGTTCCATCAAATTCAGCATACATGCAGGGAGGAATCACCAAGGACGTCTAACACAGACATTTTGAATTTCAGAAGAGGAAACTTCTCCAAAATGAGGATTATGGTTAAAAGAAAGCTGAAAGGGAAAATCAGGAGAGTAGCATTGCTCCAGAGTGCATGGAGTTTACTCAAAACCACAATACTAGAAGCCCAGTTAGATTGCATACCCAAAAGGAGGAAAGGTACCACTAAGTCCAGGAGGATGCCAGCATGGCTAATGGGTAACGTCAAGGAAGCCATAAAAGGAAAGAAGAGTTCCTTCCGAAATTGGAAGGCCTGTCCAAATGAAGAGAACAGAAAGGAACACAAACTCTGGCAAAAGAAATGCAAGGTGACAATAAGGGAGGCAAAAAGAGAGTTTGAGGAACATTTAGCCAAAAGTATCAAGGGGAATAACAAAAACTTCTTTAAATACATCAGAAGCAGGAAACCTGCCAGGAAGGCAGTTGGACTATTAGACAATGAGGGAGTGAAAGGGATTATTAAGGAGGATATGAAGGTTGCAGAGAAGCTGAATGAGTTCTTTGTGTCTGTCTTCATGGCAGAGGATACTGAGTATATACCTGTTCCTGAACCAGGCTCTTCAGGGATGGTGGCTAGAGAGCTGAGTCAGATAAAAGTGACAAAAGATGATGTTCTAAACTGCCTGAAAAAACTGAAAGCTAACAAAGCACCAGGGCCGGATGGCATCCATCCAAGAGTCCTCAAGGTACAAAATGTGAAATTGCCAACCTCCTTGCTAAAATATATAACTTATCCCTGAAATCGGGCTTTGTACCAGAGGACTGGAGAGTAGCACATGTAACACCGATTTCCAAATACCGATCCAGGGGCAATCCAGGAAATTACAGGCCGGTTAGCCAAACATCCGTTCCAGGCAAATTGATGGAAAGCATCCTCAAGGATAAAATTGTAAAGCACCTAAAAGAACAGGCCCTGCTGGGAGTGAGCCAGCATGGCTTCCGCAAAGGTAAATCTTGCCTCACCAACCTTTTGGAGTTCTTTGAGAGTGTCAACGAGTGTGTGGCTCAAGGTGATCCAGTTGACATAGTATACCTGGACTTCCAAAAAACAATGGACAAAGTTCCTCATCAAAGACTCCTGAGGAAACTCAGCAGTCATGGGATAAGGGGACAAGTACATGTGTGGATTGCTAACTGGTTGAAAGACAGGAAACAGAGGGTTTCACCATGGAGGGAAGTAAGAAGTGGGGTCCCCCAGGGATCTGTACTAGGACCAGTGTCTATTAATTTATTCATAAATGATCTAGAAGCAGGGGTAAGCAGCAAGGTGGCCAAATTTGCAGATGATACCAAACTCTTTCAGGTAGTGAAATCCAAAAAGGATTGTGAGGAGCTCCAAAAGGATCTCTCCAAACTGGGAGAGTGGGTGACGAAATGGAAAATGCAGTTCAATGTTGGCAAGTGTAAAGTGATGCATATTGCGCCAAAGAACCACAACTTCAAGTATAAGCTGATGGGATCTGAGCTGTCGGTGACTGACCAGGATTGGGATCTTGGGGTCGTGGTGCACAGCGTGTCGAAAGTGTTGACTCAATGTACAGCAGCTGTGAAAAAGGCCAATTACATGCTAGGGATCATTAGGAAGGGGATTAAAAATAAAATGGCTAATATTATAATGCCCTTATACAAAACTATGGTGCGACCGCACTTGGAGTACTGCGTACAGTTCTGGTCACCACATCTTAAAAAGGACATTGTTGAACTGGAGAAGGTACAGAAGAGGGCAACCAAGATGATCAGAGGCCTAGAACACCTTTCTTATGAGGCAAGACTACAACACCTGGGGCTTTTTAGTTTAGAAAAAAGATGACTTTGGGGAGACATGATATAGGTCTATAAAATCATGCATGGTGTGGAGAAAGTGGAGAGAGAGAAAGTCTTTTCCCTCTCACACAACACTAGAACCAGGGGTCACTCCATGAAATTGATTGCCAGGAGGTCTAGGACCAACAAACGGAAGTACTTTTTCACACAATGCGTGATCCACTTGTGGAACCCTCTGCCACAGGATGTGATGATAGCCAGCAACCTGGATGGCTTTAAGAGGGGTTTGGATAACTTCATGGAGGACAGATCTATCATTGGCTACCAGTCGGAGGGCTGTAGACCACCTCCAGCCTCAAAGGCAGGATGCTTCTGAGTACCAGTTGCAGGGGAGTAGTGGCAGGAGAGGGGGGATGCCACAGGGGACGCCCTGTGGCTTCTGGAGGCATCTGGTGGGCCACTGTGCAAAATAAGATGCTGGACTAGATGGGCCTTGGGCCTGATCCAGCAGAGCTGTTCTTATGTTCTTATGTTGAGGGCATGTCCTCTCTCCTGCTGTTACTCCCCTGCAACTGGTACTCAGAGGCATCCTTCTTCTGAGGCTGGAGGTGGCCTTTAGTCCTCCAACTAGTAGCCGATGATAGACCTCTCCTCCATGAAGTTATCCAAACCCCTCTTAAGGTTATACAGGTTGTTGACTGTCACCACATCTTGTGGCGGAGAATTCCACATGTTGATTATGCTGTGTCTGGAAACGTGCGTATGTCTGTTGGTCCTAAATTTCCTGGCAATCAATTTCATGTGATCCAACCTATTCTCCTGTATCACCCAGTTGCTTCAGAATTAACTTAAACTTTTCAACAGCATATCACATGGTGTACATAAATTGAAACAAAAAGTGATTTTAATTAACTGTCAGCATACTCCAATTTCATTTGTGTAAGACAACCCTCTTCCTTACAGTGTTATTTCACCTTGCCTTCACATCTGTGCTCATCAACTTTTGCTGAGAACTTAATATCCATTCTTCCCTTCGAGCCCCCTTGCGGTGTCTCAAGAGATGTTACACCATCAGTATTCAGGATCAATCCTGGCATGAAAGATGTTGTGTCAGTTATTTCTAGCAAGGTTCCTTCCTTCATAGCTTTAAGCAGTTACTTGGGATGGTTCTAAAAGCGTAACAAAAGTTATTTCCTTTTTCTGTGTTAAAATCCATCTAGCCTGATTTAGGCTAACCTGGACATTTAAAGAAAAAACAGTGACACCTGTTATGAGTGGCAATAAAACTGTCTGGATGATGATCAATCTTGTTTCAGGCAAGGATAAAACTCCTTGAACTGAAGCATAACAATCAATCAGATTGACAGGAATATTACACACGTTATCTCTTGAAGTAGTATGCTTCCTAGCAAAGATTCCTAATTTGTCTTTCCTTTCCTGCCTGTCAGGCACCAGATCTGCCATTCATGCCGTTACTAGCCATAAGCAAAGTGCAGCTAAGCATGTCTCCATCTTCAAAGCAGGACTGTATTTTTCAGCAGTCAGATCCCATCATTATCATCATGAAATGGCATCTATTTTTCAGCCACACACACACACTTCTCATTTGAACTTGACCTTTGGAGTGGGTCACTGAATAATTAATTTTTGGGGAGTGGGGGGACACCTCAGGTCTTCTAGTCCTACCCTCTGCTCAGTGCAGGGTCAGAAGCTACTACTTACCAACTCTCACAGCCTGGTATTCAACACAAACTCATCTAGAATAACTGTATCATCTCCAGTTCTGTCATCATCTCCAGTAGCCAACATATGTATTATTTTAATAAGTTCTACCTGCTTTATTGTTCCAGATTAAAGACCCTAGAATAATCTTCCATTGCATGCATTAACGGTAAAGTGTGCCGTCGATTCGGTGTCGATTCCTGGTGACCACAGAGCCCTGTGGTGGTGTGGGGTTTTTTGTAGAATACAGGAGGGATTTGCCATTGCCATCTCCCACACTGTATGAGATGATGCCTTTTATCACCTTCCTATATTGTTGCTGCCCAATATAGGTGTTTCCCATAGTATGGGAAACATACCAGGGGGGATTTGAACCGGCAACCAGACTTCAGATCAGCTGTTTGTGCCAAACAATGGTAACTGTCTTAAAATTGTGGAGGTGATGGGAGAGCTTGATTCAGTACTTCAGGAGCATCTAAGAAGCATTCCCATCCAAGAAAGCCACACTCACTATCTGGGGAAAACAATGAGAGGCAGCATAGTATAGCGGTTAGACTAGGACTGGGGATACCCGAGCTCAAATCACCATTCAGTCATAGATGGACTGTCACCGGGTGACTCTGGGCCAATCATTTATCTCTCAGTCTAACCTACCTCACAGGATAGTTTTGAGGATAACCAGAACCATGTATACTGCTCTGGGCCCCTTGGAGAAAGAGCAGGATATAAATGTAATAACTAAAACACATCATCCAGTTCTTGGTGACACAAATCAAACAGAAGATTTGGGTGCTCTCAAGATCTGCAAAATATTGCTTTGTCATTCTGTACACTGAACATCAGTCAGACTTAACAAAATGATTTCCATGTTGCATTTTGTAACCGCACCAGAATCTAATGTAAATGTGCTTGCTACAGTGAATGTCAGAGATCTTTTCCTGGATTTCATTGACATAAATGATACTGCAGGAGCTGGGATGAAAAATGTGCTTCTTCAAAAGAGGAAGAAATGGGAATTGAAGAGGCAGGTCTAGGATAATGGAACCAACTTGGAAGGGAAGAACAGGGGCATACAGATATGAGTGAGTGAGCTAAATCCCTGCACTGTATTTGTCCCTTGCATTTCCCTTGCATTCATTGGAATGGTGCCACAATTGCAGTTATGGAGGATGATGCTTTGACAGGAGCTACTTAAAACAAAACAAAAGCAGAAGGAAAGGGAAAATATGTAACTTCACCTTTCTCTGTGGTTTGGTGATGAGGCATTATGTACTGTTTGCAAAGAAACATAGCAAAAGACACCAAGGAGTTGATGCTGATGGTTCTGGAGCAATACAACAACTGCAGCCATAGTTACCGGGATCTGAAAATGTTCTGAAACGTTCACAGAAGTTGGCGGAGGAACTTCATATTGATGCTGCTTTCCTGTCTGTACAATAATGTTGGTCTCACCGTAGAAAACACATGTTGATAATGAGAGGATCCCATCATAGACCTCAAACAACAGGTCAAATAGGAATCATTTTACCAAGTTATAGGCTGTGCAATCCAATTTCTTGCAGCTCAGAGAACACAGTTGTATTTTGGGGGCGTTCTACCATATTTTAAAACTCAAGAAAACTGCACCTGCAAGCAGTGTGAGGAACTAGATATAAGGTGAGCACGTGGCATATTGTGGGACACTAATGCATCTGACATATTATGAACAGGAAGCACGCTCCAGTTATAAACCTGCAAACTCAATCCCAATGGATGTCCTGAAGAATGTCTGTGCAAACAACATGATTTCCCTCTTTCCAAAGGCCTTTATTTCTCTGCACAGACTCTTGACCCTTCTTGTAACAGGTGCCAGTGGATAGCTTTCTCGAAGCTGAAACAAAAACATACCTGCATTTCACAACACAGAACATGCCAGAGCCATGTGCTTTGAGGACACAGTTTGTACTTTTGTGACTTGTAAATCACGAAGCAGCAATTTGATTATTTGAAAAAAGGATGGGAGAGTCAGCCCGCTGTATGCAGCCAGAAAAGTTGAGTTTGTTATTTGGAAGTGTCAGAGTTAGAAGACTTTGAAACCCCCCAAACAGCTGCTCTCACATCACCTTCCCCTTGGAGAGTGTGTACTTCACCTAATTTGCATCCAGGACAGGCTGGCCCCTTTGGTAAGCCTGCAGCATCCTGAACCACTTTTCCCTCCCTTGTGTGTGTGCACTTCCTAACTTATACACTCATAGGAACATAGGAAACTGCCATATATTGAGTCAGACCATTGGTCGATCTAGCTCAGTATTGTCTTCACAGACTGACAGCGGCTTCTCCAGGAGGGAAGACGCAACCAAGAGGTTCACGTGGATGAGACAGTAAATCTCTTCTGGAACAGTTTGTATGGTTATGTGCAAAAAGACAAGAGTATCTCTTCTAAACAGCAATGGGTCAAATTGTGGAAATGGACATCGGACGTAACCCCCCGATTACCTGATGTGCCTTGAAATACCCCACCCCCGAGTTACAGTACTACCTGCATATACTTCATAACCTTGTGGGTTTCCAAATCCTTGTGTGTAAATCTTTGTAGATATATCATGTACAAACAACCACTTTGTATATAATTGTGCTTTGGCAACATACTGTATGCTTTGGTAGTTTGTTGGTTCAATAAAAAAAATCTTGTCCTATCTTGGAGAAGCCAGGGAGGGAACTTGAAACCTTCTGCTCTTCCCAGAGTGGCTTCATCCCCTGAGGGGAATATCTTGCAGTGCTCACACATCAAGTCTCCTATTCAGATGCAACCAGGGCAGACCCTGGTTAGCTATGGGGACAAGTCGTGCTTGCTACCACAAGACCAGCTCTCCTCCATCACGAGCATGGGCTCTTTACCATACACTTGCAAGTAGTTCATATGCATCTCACTTCAAAATTACTTTTGAAATACACCCTCAGAAAAAGACAAGAGAAATGCATTGACAGCAATGCTGTTTTTAGACATTCACAGCATCCTGGGTGTCTTCCAGATTACGAGCTTTGTGCTGGTAGAAAGTGTTGCAAGGTGCACCGGAATGGTACGACGTTTCCAAACCGTGAGTAAAGGGTTGTTCAATGCTTCGTGGTAGGCTGGTGGCTGTTCATATTGCTGTCCACTGCAACATGGTTTCCAGGTGGGGGGTGTCCATTGTCTCCTTGAATCACATTATCTGCCCCTCCTCCTGCTCCATTTTGGGCCAATGGGGTCATGGAGGGCAGGGGGGTGACATGACAACCTTAAAAAAAATATTTCTGGGCTACCTTGTGCAAAGCCGTCAGGAGGGGAAAGTGCCATTCCAAAACAAAGATGTAATTGCAGCATTGCACCTTTGCACAAGCGCGCCAGCAAAACAAACACACACAACAGCAGAGAGGGTGGTGGCGGGGGAGTCAAGGCAGCTGTCCCCCTTGCTTTACCCCCGCAAAGCGGTGAGCAAAGCAAGCCCATGCAGAGCCCCTTGGAGCCCCCTTGCAAAAAGCCTCCATCGCCTTCATTTGCAGCCAGCACATAAGAGCCTCCACCTGACCCTCTCCATGAGCCCTGAGGCAGCAGGCAGGGCAAGAAGGGGTGGCTGCACGCTGCTCCCCCTTTGCACAATGAAAAATAAGAAAAATCAGGAAAAACATGAAATAAAAGATTTTTTAAAGAGATAATAAAATCGAAGCGGGAAGGGACAATATGGACAGATCACTCTCCCCCTCGCTGAATGAATGCCACTTACACAGCAGAAACATTGTTGCAACCCTCCTATAAGGGAAAAATACTGCTACTTGCCTGCAATGCAGATGCAACGTTGTACTGCTTGCAGCGCAGCAATAAAACCTCAAATAGGGCATCAGAAATATGGACGGCACCTTACTGCCAGTGAGGTCAGAACGCAGGCAGTACGGAAGCACAAACAGCAGACATGTTGTGAAACTGTTGCAGCGTGTAATCTGGAAAATGGACTGGAGAGCTTAAAACATACATTCTGTGCATCTGATGGTTGTTCTTTTACATAATGGCTCCGTTCACAAGAGCCATTATTTACTAACTTTTAAAAAAGTTCTACCCCATCATTCTACAAGAGACCCAAGGCAACCTACCAAAAAACACAATACAAATGTAATACAAACAAGAGCAATCAAACAATTACACGCATAACTTAACCACATAGACACACCAAGATGGGATCCAGAGTGGTCCCATGAGTATATGCTGGGAGTGTTACACACCACTGCAAACTAAGCTGCCACCCAGACTGGAGAGATTAAAAGGTGCCTGTTATGACTTTCTAGACCAGCAGTAGGCAACCTTGGTTCTCCAGCTGTTATTGAACAACTGATGGGAGTTGTTGTTCAGGATGCTGTAGAATGATGGGAGTTGTAGTTCAACAACAGTTGGACAACCAAGCTTGCCCACTCCTGGTCTAGAAACTAGAAGGCAGCCTTGGGGCGGTGGGAGAGACACAATTCATCATTTGGCTCTTGGGTAGCATCAACGAGGATGGCCCTTTCATGAGGCAAGATGAGGTGGTTGCCTCAGGCAGCAGATTGTTGTGGCGAGAAACACCTCATCACTGACATTACAGCAGCTCTTTGGGACCAACTAGGGATGTGCACAGAACCACGGAGGTGTGGTCCGGCACTGGGGGGCATGTAACTTTAAGGGGGGGTAGTACTTTTCCCCCCCCGCCACTCTTCCTCCTCTGGCACTGGTGCGTTTTAAAATCTTCCTGCCGCGCACGCGCCTTGATGTATGCAGCACGCGCATGCCAGCGGCAAAGACAAGCGTGCGCGCCACGCAGGGTGCATGCACGCCGCTAGCTTTACTCCTTTGAAGGCTTTGGATGACAACGATGGGGACAGGGGCGGCAGGGAGGAGCTCCAGGAAGATTTTAAAACGCACCAGCGCCGGAGGGAGAAGAGCGGCGGGGGGGGTAAGTACTACCAACCCCCCCTTAAAGTTACATCCCCCTGCCCTCCCGAACCTCCGAACCGGTCCGGCGGTCTTTTACATTGTGCCCGGACTGAACCCTGCACACTCCTAGGACCAACTTAATCCTAGCAAGTTTTTCAGGGAGAGCATCTCTCCTGATACTGCTTGCCCAGGTGCTTTTTATTGGCTTCAGCTGATATGCCAGCTGCGTCCGTTTCTTGAGATGAACGACCTCAAAACAGTGATACATATACTGCTGACCTCTAGGCTGGATTACTGCAATGTGCTCTATGTGGGGCTGCCTTTGTACGTAGTCCAGAAACTATTGTTGGTCCAGAATGCAGCAGCCAGGTTGGTCTCTGGGTCATCTAGGAGAGACCCTATTACTCCTGTGTTGAAAGAACTACACTGGCTGCCAGTACGTTTCTGGGCAAAATACGAGGTGCTGGTTATTACCCATAAAGCCCTAAACACCTTAGGCCCTGGGTATTTAAGAGAATGTCTTCTTCGCCATGAGCCCCAACTGCCTGTTAAAATCACCTGGAGAGTTTCGTCTGCAGTTGCCACCAACTCGTCTGGCAGCTACTGCAGAACAGGCCTTCTCCGTTGCTGCCCCTGGACTTTGGAATCCTCTCCCTGTTGAAATAAGAGACTCCCCATCTCTGGCAACTTTTTAAAAGGCACTGGAGACACATTTATTCACCCAGGCTTTTAATTAGATTTATAGTTCTAAAAAAATTAATACTGGGTTTTAAAAGTTTTTAGTGTTTTAAATGATTTTAATTGATAACTGATTTGATGTTTTAATGATTTTAATTGTAAACTACCCAGAGACACAAGTTTTGGGTGGTATAGAAATATTTTAAACAAATAAAATAAAATAAAGTTGCATTTGAAATTCTATGCAATGAACAACTCTCACATGGTTCACAAAGGAGGCACATTTTAAAAGCAATGCATGCTGAGTGCAGCTCTAGGCAATTCATCTCTGGTTGTATACTACAAAGCCATTTTGTAGAAGTGTGTGGTGCTAGCCCAGCGGTCTGCCTGGAATTAACTGAATTGTGCTTCAAGAGGCTCAGACAGTTTTTTGTAGACTTATGAAGACTCACATGTGTTCTGAGTCACATGTTTTTTGAGGACCCCCTATGCTCGAAGGTTTGTTTTTCCCCCATCAAAGATAGACTTAAAATCCCACTTACAATGTAAACCACTAAGAGACTGTGTGGTGGTGAAATCACTTGTGAATGGCTGAGGGGCTGTGATGTCAGTGACATGGAATGATCATCAATAGTGACTGCTGAGGGAATGAAACTGCCAACAATGGAATGTTCGCAAGCAATTTTCTTTGAGCCAATGGAAAGGTCATTTTGCCTGGGACCCCTTACTGCATGAACTGTGTAGGCAGCACTTAGAAATAATGAGAACTAGTGGGAAGCAGTTCCTGGTGATAAGGAAACCACATATGGCAGCATAGCTGAAGAGACTAAGTGATCGTGTTAAGAAACAGGAATCTAAGAGTGGAATAAGCAGAGGTGATAGAAGAGAAAGAGGAAAGGGAATTTAGCAAAACAGGCTGATAAATGAAGAGGCTGGCAAAGGACAGAGGCCACACAGTGGCTGGCTTGGGGTCCCTTTTTTCAAGTACACATTCTATATATATGCAAAACAGTTTTGAAGATTAACCCAAACTTGTCCAAGTAAATTCTGGTTTCATGCATGTGTTTCAGAATGTAGTTTCACATTTGTTCTGCCCCAACCATGTTCAGAGAGATTATTATTATTATTTCTTGTTTACACAGACAGGTGTTATTGACTGGTTTGTTTTATCCAGACATCGAGTCCCTCCCAAGGACCTGGGATGCCAGAATTTTACTGTCAGTTGTTATAGATATTGTCGCAGAATATAGGCTGTTCCCAGTAAAGCTGCTTTTTGTAATTGGCTGATGGTGATTTCTGTGGCCCCTATGGTGTGGAGGTGCTCTTCAAGGTCTTTTGGAACTGCACCCAGGGCACCAATGACCACTGGGATTATTTGGGTCTTTTTCTGCCACAGCCTTTCAATTTCAATTTGTAGATCTTTGTATTTGGTGATTTTTTCTAGTTCTTTTTCTTCTATTCTGCTATCCCCTGGTATTGCTATGTCGATTATTTTCACTTGTTTTTC
Source organism: Hemicordylus capensis (assembly GCF_027244095.1). Taxonomy (NCBI): domain Eukaryota; kingdom Metazoa; phylum Chordata; class Lepidosauria; order Squamata; family Cordylidae; genus Hemicordylus; species Hemicordylus capensis. The sequence goes on along the minus strand of NC_069658.1, from coordinate 290,166,840 downwards.
TTTCTTCTCGACTACAGTTATATCTGGTGTATTGTGTGGCAGATGTTTGTCTGTTTGTAGTCGGAAATCCCATAATATTTTTACATCTTCATTTTCGACCACTTTTTCAATTTGATGGTCCCACCAATGTTTGGCTACAGGTAGCTTGTATTTTTTGCAGATGTTCCAGTGTATCATCCCTGCTACCTTGTCATGCCTTTGTTTGTAGTCAGTCTGTGTGATCTTTTTACAACAGCTGATTAGGTGGCCCACTGTTTCATCTGCTTCTTTACAAAGGCGGCACTTGCTGTTTGTGGTTGATTTTTCGACTTTTGCTCTTATTGCATTTGTTCTTAGTGCCTGTTCTTGTGCAGCCAGTATTAAACCCTCTGTTTCTTTCTTCAAGTTGTCATTCTTAAGCCATTGCCAGGTCTTGGTGATGTCTGATTTTCCACTTATATTGTGCAAATATTGACCATGTAGTGGCTTATTTCTCCATTTTTATGCTCGGTTCTTGACTTGTTTTTTCTTGTAGGCCTGCTTTGTTTCATTGGTGTTGAATAGTTTTGCATTATTGACCATTTGAAGTGCATCTTCTTCACTGTCCTTTATATTATTATTATTATTATTATTATTATTATTATTATTATTATTATTAATTTACATTTATATCCTGCTCTTCCTTCAAGGAGCCCAGAGCAGTGTACTCCATACTTGAGTTTCTCCTCACAACAACCCTGTGAAGTAGGTTAGGCTGAGAGAGAAGTGACTGGCCCAGAGTCACCCAGCTAGTATCATAGCTGAATGGGGATTTGAACTCAGGTCTCCCCGGTCCTAGTCCAGCACTCTAACCACTATACCACGCTGTGCCAAAGAGGCCAGAACAGCTGGATGGCCCTTCATTCCAGACAGTTTAGGCCAAAGAACGTCTACTTCTGAATAGGTCCCCTGCACTCTCCCCCAGTCTAAGATCTGGGGCTATGAGAATCACATAGAGCTTCCTAAAACGGCAACCCTGCACAAAATCTGCTGCCGCCACCAATGCAGACTGATTTTTCACTTCAGGGTATTTTCACCTATTTAGCTCTGGGCTGCTTTCACAACTGAAATGATAGCAGGAACATCCATAGGAACTGCGTAAGAAACCAGACCCATATCACCACCTCTTGGCATGGCAACATTTATTTATTTATAAATTTATAATCCACTTTTCTCCACAGATGTCATCATGCCCAGTAGCTGCCAAACACATCAGATCCATATGCTATAGCCCATTCTTAGACAAGGCCAAGTGCCTTCTCCAGGTCTAGGGACATTCAGTCCTGGATAATGTCTGTGAGGATGCTCAGTTGTTCTGTATGCTCTCCTGTTTCTTTGCTCATGAGTTACCTTTTCAGGAGAGGAGAGCTGGTCTTGTGGTAGCAACATGACTTGTCCCCTTAGCTATGCAGGGTCTGCCCTGGTTGCATATGAATGGAAGACTAGAAGTGTGAGCACTGTAAATCATTCCCCTTAAGCAGGCCTGCTCAACTTCGGCCCTCCTGCAGATGTTGGCCTACAACTCCCATAATCCCTGGCTATTGGCCCCTGTGGCTGGGGCTTATGAGAGTTGTAGTCCAAAAACAGCTGGGGGGGCCTAAGTTGAGCAGGCCTGCCCTTAAGGGATGGAGCCGTTCTGGGAAGAGCATCTAGGCTCCAAGTTCCCTCCCTGGCTTCTCCAAGATAGGGCTGAGAGAGATTCCTGCCTGCAACCTTGGAGAAGCTGCTGCCAGTGTGAAAACAATACTGAGCTAGATAGACCAATGGTCTGACACAGTATATGGCAGCTTCCTATGTTCCTAACCTACTTCACAGGGTTGTTGTGAGGAGAAAACTTAAGTATGTAGTACACCACTTTGGGCTCCTTGGAGGAAGAGCAGGATATAAATGTAATAAATAAGTAAATAAATAAATAATAACCTTATTCAGACAGCTCTTAAGAAAATAATTTTCCCTGGTGTGTCCTTCCCCCTGCTAAGATCCTTGGTGAAATCAAAGACTCCATAAATCAGCAGCTTCCTTCCTACAGTGATAAGATCAAGAACCTCTTCAGGGAGTTCTGCCTTGCAAAGAGACTCCCATCAAGACACAGCTTATAGACTCAGAGGCTAACAAATTCCAACATGTTTTCAAAATTTAAATATTATTACACTTAGAGGCCACTTTTCTTCCATCATGGAATTCATGGCAATGATCCTAGGCAGCCTCTAAACCAGCTGCACTTCAGCAAGATGACTATCATGTGCCCTCAGAGCATGCCTGCATCCAAGAATTGCTCTAGTCCATTTTCTAAAATCCAAAATTATTCAAAAACCCTTCAACATCCCATCTCCAGTGGACATATGTGGGGTGGAGGACAAGGATATGGGATTGCAGAAGCAGGCCCTACTCCAAACCACGTACATTCATTTGACAGTCAGAATTCTCTCTCTGCATAATGAGGAACATGACTTTTTCAGCATATGGAGCTCTATGCACATAAGCACGTGAAATCATGCTGCTGCTGCTGCTCCTCCTCCTCCATGCATTCACTGAATACTGATTATCACCTGCAAATAGCTAGTGCATTTTCCAGGACACCCCACATACCCCAGAAAAAAAATTAATGCAAGTGAGTACAAATAACTCACTTGGGCACAGTTATCAGATAGTTTAATGATTTTATGGTCATTTCCCCCCAAAGAAGCCTTGGAAATGTCATTTGATGAGGATGCCAAGATCTATACCTTGGCACCTCAGCAGAGCTACAGTTTCCAGGATTTCAATTTTAAATTTGGGGAGTAGATAAAATAGATATGCCCTAATTATGCTCTCTAAAAATCTTTCACCAGTTTCACAACTCTAGCCACAGCAAACATCATCCTAGTTATAGGGATACTCAGCTGCAGGATAGATGGTAGTCATGGTCTGTTTTCATAAGAACATAAGAACAGTCCTGCTGGATCAGGCCCAAGGCCTATCTAGTCCAGCATCCTATTTCACACAGTGGACGACCAGATGCCGCTGGAAGACACAGGCAGCAGTTGAGGGCGTACCCTCTCTCCTGATGATACTCCCCTGCAACTGGTACTCAGGCATCCTGCCTTGGAGGCTGGAGGTGGCCTATAGCCCTCCAGCTAGTAGCAGATGATAGACCTCTCCTCCATGAAGTTATCCAAACCTCTCTTAAAGCCATCCAGGTTGTTGACTGTCACCACATCTTGTGGCAGAGAATTCCACAAGTTGATTATGCGTTGTGTGAAAAAGTACTTCCATTTGTTGGTCCTAGATTTCCTGGCAATCAATTTCGTGGGATGACCCCTGGTTCTAGTGTTATGGGAGAGGGAGAATTTCTCTCTATCCACTTTCTCCACACCATGCATGATTTTATAGACCTGTATGTCTCCTCACAGTCTTTTTTTCTAAACTAAAAAGCCCCAGGTGTTGAAGCTTTGCTTCATAAGAAAGGTGCTCTAGGCCCCTGGTCATTTGTTTGCCCTCTTCTGCACCTTTTCCAGTTCTACAATGTCCTTTTTAAGATGTGGTGACCAGAATTGTACGCTGTACTCCAGGTGTGGCCACACCATATTTTTGTATAAGGGCATTATAATATTAGCAGTTTTATTTTCAATCCCCTTCCTAATGATCCCTAGCATAGAATTGACCTTTCTCACAGCTGCTGCACATTGAGTTAACACTTCCAACAAGCTGTCCACCATGACCTCAAGATCCCTCTCCTGGTCAGTCACCGGCAACTCAGATCCCATCAGCATATACTTGAAGTTGGGGGGGGGGGGGTGTTCTTCGTCACAATGTGCATCACTTTACACTTGCCAACACTGAACTGCATTTGCCATTTTGTTGCCCACTCACCCAGTTTGGAGAAATCCTTTTGGAGCTCTTCACAATCCATTTTGGATTTCACTACCCAGAAGAGTTTGGTATCATCTGCAAATTTGGCCACCTTGCTGCTTACCCCTACTTCTAGATCATGTATGAATAAATTAAAAAGCACCGGTCCCAGTACAGATCCCTGGGGGACCACACTTCTTACTTTCCTCCATTGTGAAAACTCTCCATTTATACATACCCTCTGTTTCCTGTCTTTCAACCAGTTAGCAATCCACACATGTACTTGTCCCCTTATCCCATGACTGCTAAGTTTCCTCAGGAGTCTTTGATGAGGAACTTTGTCAAAGGTTTTTTGGAAGTCCAGGTATACTATGTCAACTGGATCACCTTGATCCACACACTTGTTGGCACTCTCAAAGAAGTCCAAAAGGTTCGTGAGGCAAGATTTCCCTTTGCAGAAGCGATGCTGGTTCTCTACCAGCATGGCCTGTTCTTCTATGTGCTTTACAATTTTATTCTTGAGAATGCTTTCCATCAATTTGCCTGGAACGGACGTTAAGCTAACCAGCCTGTAATTTCCCGGATCACCCCTGGATCGCTATTTGAAAATCGGTGTTACATTTGCTATTTTCCAGTCCTCAGGTACAGAGCCCAATATCGATAAGTTATATATTTTAGCAAGGAGATTGGCAATTTCACATTTGAGTTCTTTGAGGACTCTTGGATGGATGCCATCTTGGCCCTGGTGATTTGTTAGTTTTTAGTTTTCCCAGGCAGTTTAGATCATCATCTCTTGTCACTTTTATCTGACTCAGTTCTTTAGCCTACATTCCTAAAATGCCTGGTTCAGGAACAGGTATATGATCAGTATCCTCTGCTTTGAAGACGGATGCAAAAAACCCCTCATTTAGCTTCTCTGCATCCTCCATAATATTCCTTTTCACTCCCACATTATCTAATGGTCCAACCGCCTCCCTGGCAGGTTTCCTGCTTCTGATGTATTTAAAGTTTTTTTATTCCCCTTTATATTTTAGTTAAATCTTCCTCAAACTCTTTCACCTCCCTTATTATTACCTTGCATTTCTTTTGCCAGTGTTTGTGTTCCTTTCTGTTCTCTTCATTTGGGCAGGCCTTCCAATTTCGGAAGGAAGTCTTCTTCCCTTTTATGGTTTCCTTGACATTACTTGTTAGCCATGCTGGCAGACTTAGTGGTACCTTTCCTCCTTTTGGGTATATAATCTAACTGGGCTTCTAGTATTGTGGTTTTGAGTAAACTCCATGCATTCTGGAGCAAAGTGACTCTCCTGATTTTCCCTTTCACTATACTCCTCATTTGGGAGAAGTTTCCTCTTCTGCAGTTCAAAATGTCTGTGTTAGACATCCTTGGTGATTCTCTCCCCACATGTATGCTGAATTTGATCATACGATGGTCCCCAAGACCAACTGTTCTAGGGCAGAGTCATTCAGCATATCTAGAAATTTGACTTCTCTGTCACTACCTGACTATGAATTTACCCAGTCTATGTGTGGGTAATTAAAGTCACCCATTATTACAGCCCTGCCTCTCCTTGACGCCTCCCTGATTTCCTGCTGCAATCCAGTCACTGTCAGCATTTTGATCCAGAGGGTGATAGCACATATCCAGTAGCAGGTTTCCTTTCCTTTCCACTGAAAGTACTAAACTGCCGACACCTTGACAAGGTAGGGGGAAAGAGAGGGTGCAACTGCTGCTCCAATGGAGGTGTTTTAGAAGAAAACAGGTTTTCCCCCTTGCACTCTAAATTAATTTAAACTTAATTAAGTGAGAAAGTCAGGCAGAGAAGTTGTGTTTTTACTCAGAAGACCAAACATGCAGAAACCTAATCATGCCAGTATGGAAACTCCTTGAACCAGAACTCTTCATTGAAAGACCAACTGTTTTGGTCTAATAAAAAGGAGCTATTTATTTACACACTTAAAACATCTGACAGATGTATGGTATTCCAATAATATGTACTTGGAGTTTAGCGCATCTGCCTTTCAGCACTCTGCTCATCTTCCTGACCAAGCTGAAGTAAAAGGAAAAACACTACATGAATAATAAACATGGATTATCAAACAGTTAGGGGGAAGGGTGGGAATTGTTGGAGAAAAGAAACCTGGAATGACATTTGCCGCTCCAACATAGAAGGCAAAGATAGATTTCAGTGAAGCCACAGTGCCCTCTTGTGGAAGCAGTTCATATCCACAAGACAAGATCCAACCAGAGTTCACATCAAGGTTGCCTCACAGATATGAGCACCTTGAAGCAGGTTTTGCAAGTTGCCTCCTTTGAAAATATTGTATTTGAACTTTCTTATATTAGTGTCTCAATCAGTAGTATTTGATTATGGTCATTACTAGACTAAGTCACACACTTGCATGTTGCTAACATTGTACAAATGGTTAAAAAGTTTCACTCCCATACTTGATGGCTTTCTCAACATCTTGAGTTCATAGATATCTTTGCCTCCTTATTTGATGCTCAGAGTCAGTAATAGATTGGATACGGGCAAACAAACTGAAGCTTAATATAGAAACGACAGAGGTACTCCTGGTTAGTAGTACTAAGTGATGATCTGGGATTAGGCATTTAGCTTTTTCTTGGATGAAGAAGCACTCCCCTTGAAAAGCAAAGCTCACAGTATAGCTGTTCTTTCAGTTTGGTGGTCAGTTGAGTGCCATGGCCAGGAGTGCCTTGTTCCATTTGGATTGGTACACCGTGTCTGTTCCAAAACCAAGAGACAAATCTGGCTATGGCAATACATAGCCTAGTTAGATCCTATTTGACAAGAAGCTCTTATTCAGAAGAGCTTCTTGTCAAATAGGATCTAACTTTGTCTTTGGTAGAATACAGAAGGGGTTTCCCTTTGCCTCCTCCTGCACAGTATGTATTAGCGTGGGAATTGTGTACTCCTGATAGCTCCTGAGCTCAAGTGTCGCACTGCAGTGATTTGAACTATCTGAAGGTTCTGAATAAGTTCAGAACCTTCAGATAGTTCAAATCACTGCAGTGCGACACTTGAGCTCAGGAGCTATCAGGAGTACACAATTCCCACGCTAATACATACTGTGCAGGAGGAGGCAAAGGGAAACCCCTTCTGTATTCTACCAAAGACAACCACAGAGCTCTGTGGTCGCCATGAGTCGAAAATGGCTCAACGACACACATCAGTGGCTTCCAGTCTGTTTCCAGGGCAAATTCAAACTGCTGGCAAAGACCTTTAAAGCTTGGTATTCAGCAAAAAAGGATCACCTTATCTCAAACAATCCTGCCCACTAAGATTTTCTGCAGACGCTGTTCTCTATATTCCGAGAATATAAAGTGGTTGGTGGGGATGCAGGAGAGGACGTTTTGTCATTATGCTCATCTTGTTCCTTTTCTGATGACCTTCTACCACTGCACAAAATTGTTCCTTTTTCAACAGGCATTAGGTTAGCAAATCAAATGATTAATATTTTAATCTTGCAGTCTGTTTTATATCCTGTGCTCTATTTAGGATTTTAAAGGTAAAGTGTGCCATCAAGTCGGTTTCGGCTCCTGGCACCCACAGAGCTCTGTGATTTTCTTTGGTGCAGAAGGGGTGTACCATTGCCTCCTCCCACATAGTATGAGACGATGCCTTTCAGCATCTTCCTATATCGTTGCTGCCTGATATAGTAGCAAGATTTTACACCGCCATATTTGTTGGGCATCTGACAAAAAGGCAGAATTTTTTAATGCAGGAAAAGTAAACTTATTAAATCTTGTTGAAAGATTGGCTGAGTGTCCATTATCTATTCTCAGTGCACTGACCCTTCAAGTAAATTGTTTTTCTCCTTCTCACAGTCTTATGGAAGCAACAGAAGAGAGCAACATTCATGCTAAAACAGTGGACAAGTCTTGCATTTAATTAAGTTCTACCAGTCTCCATGTTTTTTTGCAATCCTCCTGGTCATAATTTTCACAAGTCAGTATCCAAACTACAGGAACAAATCTAAATTCTAAATTTTAAATCTTTTAAATGATTTTAATTGTTAATTAGTTTAATGTTTTCAATCATTTTAGTTGTAAACAGCCCAGAGACACACGTTTTGGATGGTACAGAAATATTTTACATAAATAAATAAATTCCTAAATCAGAATCAAGAGTAACTATTTTAGGGAGAAGCTTTTAGGTCAGTCTGTGCAAAATAGGCTCACTCTTTCTGGAAACAATTCACATAGAAAGTTTGGCATGGATCTCTGGACATGACCCAACCCTGACAGCTCACTCTCTCATCTTAGTTTCAATTGTGGTTTTTCAGTATGCCTTTCTTTCCGGACACTCTTTAGCAGTGTTATGACTGTGAGCCTTTGCCTTTGAAAAAGGAACAAGCTAACCTGTACCGTAATAATTCTATCATGGTTGTAAGCCTCATATCGCCTTCTATCACCTACTAATCAGAGCCATAATATTCTGAGAACACATTGACACAGCAATGAGAAAGGCTTTCAGTCTCTGACAGTTATATTTTTACTAAGCAAGAAAAAGCAGGGACTGGGTGAAAATAAAGATTGGAGCCCACCCCCAGTAGAGAGAGGCTTTTGTGGTGGAATGTAAATTGATTTTGGCAAGAACTTGACACTGAGGCTCTCTGCATAGAAATAATTGTTCTCTATTAATTTCATATTGTATGCTTTGAATGCATAATACATTATAGTTAGAAATAAGGCCAGGTATTCTTCAGAAAATTATCAGTTATACTTCAATCAAGGGCAAGTAAAAAAGTTCAGTTAAGATGAACTCTAAATGCTGGCCTCTGAAAACGCTCTAAAGAGTAACCACTTTTAACCCAACTTCAACATTTTCATAGTTTATACAATATGCACTAGAGTTGGAAAATAATGCAAGACAGGCAAAGGTTTTTTTGGGGGGGGGGGTTGCTTGTTTTCCTACACAAATCATTACACTGCTCCCTTCAAAAATGATGATTCTGTTAAATCTGAACATGTTTAGACTTTGGCTTCAAGAAAACCATCGCCACAGTGGAATCTACATTTTTTAAAAAAATATGGCTCCAAGCTAGCAGATTGATGGCTAATAAGCTCACAGATGGAAAAAGAACAGAGGGTCCCCTTCCAGCCCTAGTGTGGCTTACTTGGTCACTTCCAGCAATATGGAAAGCGGTGCTGTAGCTACTTGTGTTTGTATATAGTGTTGCCACAATACAGTACGGTTAAGTGCACTTAAGTAGCGTCCTCTTATTTTTTCTCATCTGTGTGTGGAATGAGTTTTGTTCTGAGTATCAAGTTTTGTTCCGAGCGTCAGGGGCCTTCCTGATTCAACCAGAGCAGGACTGAAAATTAACTGAGCAGACATCCAAAAACTTGTGAGCATGTGCATGCCTTAGAGGGAACACTGTACTTGAGCCCTCTTCAGATATTAAAAAAGCAAGGACACTGTACTCATGCACCCCACAAGCCCTGCTACTGTGCTCAGAAGCCCCATCTACATGCTGTCCTCACTTGCATTGTTTGAGACCATACCCTGCAACCATGGTCAGTTTCTGCACATGCTTGGAATGCTAGGCCTTCCAAACCCAGCCTTCCAATCACAGGCAGAACCAGTCCACATTTACCAGGTTGGTCCCCTGAACCCTGTAGGGGCGGAGCTTGTGCGTAGATACTCAGGACACTGTACACAAAGAACAGCATTTCAACAACATCTGAAGGCGGCTGTAAGCCTCACTGGGGTTGTATTTCATTTGAGAGACCTAGGCACAAAGACTTCTGGCAATAGCAGAGGCTTCAAGAAGGCAAGACAGTCTGGTTTGATCATGACTATAGTCCTCATGAAGAACCTCAGTCACAAGGTCTGCACCCAGTATAACTGAATTCAGGCTTACCTAGCTACTAATACCATCTGAAAGCTACATGATGGCATTACAACCAAACCCACTCCCCTGCAAGGGAATCAAGTTATCTTATTTTCTGTCAAAGTTCAGGGAAAACACACACACCCACACCCATATGCGCGCGCACACACACAACAGTAAGAAATAGTGCTTTAATACAAATTATACATACAATCTACAAATTTTAAAATCTTTACATTTCTCAGAACATCTGATCTTTGTATAAATTTTCAATTCCCTCGCCCTATTAAATACATTTTGTAACAATGACATGTTAAGCTAGGGAAGGAAAAAAACATATTGCACATCATAGTGAGAAATTCAGTCAGGTTATTTATGTTGATTGGCAAGTTATCCAAGCAATGCTTTTGACTTGGCAGTAACACTAATTTTTGCATTAGAACAAACTGGTCACTTTGCATGAACTGGAGTGACATTTACAGAATAGTACTGGTAAACTGGAAAATGTACTTTAAGTAGGAGAGAAACTGGGAATTCTAAAGTCTTTAGCTTGACAACTATTAGATCAGATCTTGTCCCCTCATAACACCTAGTTATTGACATAGCTTTGGTTCTATCTATGTGAATATGCTGAGTGTCCATTTGAAGTGTCACAACATATAGGCATCCTCACAGGGGGCATCAGACACCATCTTCTAAGGAAAGGAGACTAAACGCCCTCATCAATATATGTTATTTATTCCTGCACCAAAATAAAATTTAAATGCTGGCTGAATTGCATGGAGAAGAATGCCTTACTTCTGCAGGAAGCACATGTGTTCTATGAGTGCCCAGTCAGAATTTATAACTAGCAGCCTGTTTGGGGAAAAGTGATTTGCCTCTTTCTTCTTCTTCTTCTTCTTTTTTTTTTGGGGGGGGGGGGGGGAAGAGAAGCTCACATATACTACTTCGCAACACCAGCCAAGTTGTAACTCATTATTTGGACACTCAACATTTTAGAAGGCACAAACTTTGCTAAATGGAGTAAGCGGGCCATGCAATCTGCATTTAAAAGGCTCTACAGTCATAAGCGCTAATGTGGATATGGTGGGGCAATTTCACATCCAGAAAAATCTATTACACACACGCACACCCACTAATCTTGAAATTGCATGCATTGACAACATGATTACAACAGTGGTAAACTGAACAGTTTTGGTTTACATTTCTCTTCACATTGAGGGTTTAGATTCATGGACAGAGCCCAGAACTGTGAAACTAGTTCTGGGAGCTAAAGGGAGTCGTAGAATGTTTAATTTCCATCCCCACAAGGGTCAAACTTCTTTTGAAACAGAGGAGAATTTCAAAAGCAGCTACTGATATGATGCAGGAGTGCGGGATATCTGCTGCTCATAAAACCCACTGGGCTAGCTAAGTCCCTTGTGTGAACTAAACAGTCACAAGTGTTCAAGTCATCAAGTGAAAACCCAGGCCATCACTTTGAACTGCTCATTCTTTTGCTCCTCCTGAAAAGAATGTTCTGCTTTTAACAACGTAACTGACACTGTGCTCCCTGTTCTAGATTAATAGAGATGCCTACTCTAAACCACTTGTCATCAGCCCATTCAGTTTTATCACCTTCATTCTCTTTACAACTTTGAAAGTTTTGCTTAGTTTCAAAGCCAACTATTATGTCAGACATTAAAAAAAAAACACAATTAAGACATGGCCTTTCTTATAGAGATTATCAGTTTTTACAAAAAGTTTTAAAAATCACAGGGGATTCTGCTCTGCAAATTTTCAAAAGACTCTCCCCTCAAACAGCAACATTGTAAACATTGGAAGAAAAGACTAAAGAAACAAAATCTGCTAGGCAAACAAAAGTGTACTTTAAGATCCCTGAGATATGTTTGCCAAAGATTAAGCCCTAATTATTTCTGTGCTAAGGTATTAGGTGATTTACTTGAAATGTGTTTTGAAAGCAATACATGTTTAATGAAAAAACAGAAAGGACATTTTACACATTGCAAATTGGAAGTTGGTCTAAATTTTATCCTATTCTTCGAAGGAAAATGCTTATGCACTGAAGTTTGCATTTTCCGTTGACAAGGAATACTAATATCCATGTTACAACCTGCTGAAAAGGTTTCATTTGTGAATTTTGAATAATTAAGGTTGCTTTCCACAAGATCTGCAAGCAAGCTTATATTGTGTTCTGAGTCTTAGTGAAGGAAGGCAGATATCACTTTCCACCCAACTAGCTACTAGGAGCAAGAAGAGACTTTACTCTTCACTGGAAACAAGACTTCAGGCCATTTTGGTTCTTTTGCCCCAAGCTGTTTAGGATTACACTCTAAAGACATTCACCCAAGAATTAAGAGCAGGAACCAACTGGCCAGCTCCTCTCCACTTCCTGGCTATAAAAAAAATACTTGTCAGAAGGGCCAGCAATCACCAGTAATACCCAATTCACAAGAAGTGTGAATCAGAGCAGAACCCTCAAATACTACTAGGGATGTTAACAGATGTATTGTTCTAGTACAAAGTTATTCCAAATAATTAAAAAGCAGCTATTCTTTTTGGAAGAGAAAGAGCTAAAAACCTTGGATCTCTGAGTGACAAAAAAAGGCACTAGCTCCAAAAAGCTTGCATATTTAAAGTGACAAGGAATGTGAATACTTGGATTATGTATTAAGGTAGATCTCCCCTAGAGGCACAAAACAAGATGAATATAAAAATGGAAGAATGTTGTGAATCTCTCTTCCAATCAGCAATACAAGGTTATCCGGTGAGTGAGATGAGTGGCTTTATGCATTAACCTACAAAAGGCACCTTGTTTTACTGGTTTTAGAACCTAGTAAACTACATACACCTTTTAATGTGCAATTCAAATCAAGAACACTGTTTTCAACATCATCCTAGATGTTAGTCCTGAACACACTGATGCAATACCTTGCTTGGTATTACCACCAGCTGCATTTTCATTTTGAGTAAACCAGAACCTATGGGTATTCTCCTACCTGAGCAACAATTAGTATTGTTTATTGCTAGTAAACATAATCTAATAATTAAGCTTGGTGAGAGAAATTGCACATTTCCTTTTATTTCCTTCATCCCAACTCTTTAGAAATATATTTAAAGTTGTAGGTTCTCTCCAAACTCTCTCATTTAGAGGACAAATAAGAGGTGGTGGCAAAAGAGCAATTCATTTGCAAAACATCTGCTCCCCGCCACCCCCGCAGTCTTGGATTTTTTTTTAACATCTTTACCAACAAACTTTGAAGTTCCACACATGAAAACATAGCTCACATAGTAAGTGTGCCTCCTTTTAGTACATTTAAGTTACAACAGCTATACCCTGTAGCATGGTATCTTCCATCCAACATGAAGTGAAATTCTTCATTCAACAATTGGTTACCTAAGAACCTGCTGTAAGCTGTGTAACTCACAAGAAGCATTTGCTTCGGAACGTGAAGTTGCCTTGTGCCTAAGATTAAGCCACACCAGAAAGTTTCTCAGATCAAGCCCACCATCTGATCAATCTGTCGCATATAAATACTCTTCAGAGGCAGCAGGTATCTCCTCTCATCTGGTACTCTGTTACACTGCAAACAGAAAGAGAAACTCCTATTTAAAAAAGTAAGTTGTGAACAGCCACACACTTGCGTAATTCTTGGATCATTTTTAAAAAACCACTGCTCAAGCACAAAATACAAGTAGCCAAATCTCAGAGAGGGGAAACACTTAAGGCCTGCAAATAAGATGTTGAAGCAGTACTACTTAGGGATGTGCATGGTCCGGAGCAGTCCAGACCAGCACCGAAGGGGGGCCTTCCTTTTAGGGCGGGGAGGGCTTGCTTACCCCTCCCGCCTCTTTGCCCCCTCCAGCGCCCGTATTCTATTGTATAATTGGGGCGCTGGAAACCAGCCGCCACAGCCGCCCCCACCCACCCCCCCGCAAGCAGATTAGGGGCAATGAAAAGCTACTGCCGCCCTCCCGCCCGCCCCCCCCCCCGAGTGCTCACCACGTTTGCCGAAAATAGAGAGGAGCTCGCGAACAGAGCTCCTCTCTTGCCAAAGTCTCCGGCCCAACTGGGGCCTTGGGTGCGCGCGTGCGCGCGCGATAGGACTCCTTAGCTAATAGAACTTTCGCAGGAGGCCCGGTCTACCCGCCGGGAAGAAGCTGGGTAGACCGGGCCTCCGATCGCCAGCAGCTTTTCTTTGCCCCTAATCCGCTCACGGGGGTGGGGGGGGGCGGCGGAGGCGGCTGGTTTCCAGCACCCCAATTATACAATAGAATACGGGCGCTGGAGGGGGCAAAGAGGCGGGAGGGGTAAGCAAGCCCTCCCCGCCCTTAAAGGAAGGCCCCCCACCCGGACCGGCCGAGTCCGAACCGGTCTGGAAGTTCGGAGGCCTTTAGAATGGCCTCCAGACCGGTTCGGACACACCCCTAGTACTACTCTCCAAGGCAGATGGGCACATTCCACGCCCTCTGTATCTTTACACATGGATATTGTTCAAGCCACATCCACATCTTCGTAAAGAAATTGAGTACTCATTCTCTGTAATGAGAAGGACCTTAAAATGTATTTTATTTAATTCATTCAAAATATTAATTTTGAATGACTTAAAATTGATTCTGGTGATCTTCACAGGAAGTACAACCACATCTGTTAGGGCCTGATCAACTGCTATGTATATAATAAATAAGAGAACTATACAACCAATATTTATATACTGCACAGAAATCCCCAAAGCAGTTTACACAGATACTAATAAAATGGTTCCCTGTCCCCAAAGGGCTCACAATCGAAAAAAAGAAACATAAGATACGTAAGATAGACACCAGCAACAGCCACTGGGAGAGATGTTGTGCTGGCGATTGATAGGGCCAGTTCTCCTCCTGCTCAATAAAGAGAATCACCATTTCAAAGAGGTGCCTCTTTGCTCAGTTGGCAGGGGACTCCCTAACTCCCAACCTTGTACTATCTTGCACATGCACACAGATCTCCAGTTTATTGCAGAGAGAAAATAAATTTATTAAACAGGCTTTACTAAAAACTTATCTAAACACATATTCATTTAAATTTGATAATAAAGAGGACTTGCTTCTAGAGACCAACTGGATAACCAGTGAAACATTTAAAGAATGAAGCTCCCTAGCTGACCACTGCGGAAAGTAAACAATACCAATCAGATACAACCCAGATCCTTCACTGTTTTTCAAGTTGGAGCTACTTTGGCAGTAAACCTTCAGTGTGAGAGCCTTTTCCCACCAACCTGACCTCCATGCAGTGCTGAACTTTCTTCCAGCACCGGGGGCGGGGGGTCCCTTTAAGAACAGAGCAATGCTGAGCAGGCTTCCCTCTAAAGTGTGCATGTGCAATCGGACCAACCCCTGGGCCCCCGCGCAGCCATTCCTGGCGGGCGGACAGTCTGCCATGCCCGCACAACTGCCCAGCACTCCATTGCCCTGGTCGGGAAGGGAAGCATTGCCCCATTTCCCCTCTCCCGGCAGGGCCACCACCACTGCCTCCTCCCTCCCCTGCAGCCAGACCTCGGCTTCCTCATCCAGCCAGAGGATGGTGGAGGGAGGGTGACAGGCGGCGGCTCCCCCGGCCCCCGGCAGCCCAAAGAGACTGGAGGTGGGGTAAAAAAATTTCCCTGTCACTGTCAGAGTTTCTCCCCCAGGAAATATAGAGTACAGACTCTGCTCCCTCTTCCTGTGTTTTGAGTCTGTCACCTTAAAAATAACCTTGGATGGAGAGTGCTTTTGAGTATGTGCAGAGCTACTCCTAACTGGAGAAAGCCTTTTTAAAAAATGATGTAAGAATAGTGGCCTTGAGTATATGTAAGCAGACAGTTTTAAACAAAACGATCTGTTTCCCAGCTATTTGTAACATCACAATACATTGTAAATAAAGAAGCATGCTGGGGGAAAACCTAGTGAGATCTAAGCTGATGGACTTATATCATCATATATGTGTTCCTTCTCTCTCCCTCCCTCCCTCCCCCCCTTCCCTATCTCCCTTTTGCCTCCTATGCTCCCACAGCCTCTTCACTTCCCTTCCAATTGTGTGTTCCTCCTCTCTCTCCCTCCCCCGTTTCCCCAATTCCTTCCTTCATATATTGTGTGATAGCCATTAATTCCTCACCCCATCTTGTATCGTTTCATATTTTTGGTGCTGCAAAGATTGCCAAATACTGTTATTCACACTGTGCTTCTGCTACAAAAGACTTCAGCAATGTCCATTGCTCTGTTGCTGGCTCAAAAGATCTTCTGTGAACAGCTAGAGAGGAACCTCGCACATACCTGCTGCAGTCTCACCTTTGCTATGCACAGGTTCAACGTTGGATATTGTGCATTACTACTGGAGTCAGTCCCCCCAGCCCAGCATTTTGGTTTTCAATCTTTTTGTATACCTTGATCTTTTACTAGGATAGTTTACCCTTCTAAGGCCATGTTTATACATGAGAGATAATAACTAGGAGAACACCTGGCATCAAGTTGCACAACCACCCAAGTTTGCTCCACATCTGAAGGTCCCTGTCTCCCCCCCCCCCCCGCCCCTGCCCGCCCCCAGCTCTTGCAGTCTGGCTCCTAAAATTCTGGAACTGTCTACTTTCTCCTTCCTGGAAATAGCTCAATATAAGTGTTCTTCATTACCCAGCATGGCCGGAACTTTCAGTTGCTGCTGTAACCTAAAGAGGTACCAAGAGTATATCTGCTGAAGAACAGAGGTCCTCTCTTCTGCTTAAGTCACCATGCTGCATATCAAGTTTATTTAAGTTTACTTCGCAAAATTAAGTGTTTGCCAGCCCTTACTACTATATGCAATCTACAGACTAAATCAGGCACTGTTTACTACAGACTAAATCAGGCACTGTTTACTACAGACTAAATCAGGCACTGTTTACTACAGACTAAATCAGGCACTGTTTACTACAGACTAAATCAGGCACTGTTTACTACAGACTAAATCAGGCACTGTTTACTACAGACTAAATCAGGCACTGTTTACGCTTGCACTGAAAAAGACACCAACTATACAAGGCGTTTATACTTGCATTAGATGTGGAATTGATTGTCCTGGCTTCATTAGTCTTTAGCTTTTCAGCTTTATTTTGCTCTTCAGGGAGAGTATCTTGCCATAGTGAAACACGAAGACGCTTATCCAGCGACACTATATGCCCCTCTGTGGTAAACATGTATCTGTTCCCAGATTTGTGCACTGGGTTTTCTTCATCAAATAACTGGAACAGGGGGAAAAAGTGTATATGTTCTTAGTGCCCCAGGCTTTGAACAACATATGATAGCAACACTGCACCCGATTACAATGCAGCAAAATGTCACAGTTACTACTTTCAACACAAAAAAGGTTTACTGGTTAACAGACTTGTTAGCACACCACAAGTACTCACTTCTCCAGTGTGATATGTACACAGTTATTATAAAGCATCCAAACATTGTAGCATGAATCATTCTTGGTACATCTACCACCTGTTGGCTCATTAACAGTTCTAGTGAGAAAGCATATTTAAAGAAAGAAGCTCCCAGAGTCAACCACTGAGGCAAGTCAATACCCACCAAATACAAGTATTTACATGTCTCGCTGAGAAAAAAGCTCTCCATCCGATCCTCTTTGGACTTCTCTATGACATGATGCAGAGTAGCATAACCACACCTGAAAAATAAATTTGAAGTAGTCATTTTTCATTACTTTTTTTAACCTCAACTGTTAGAAATGCCACCAGGCACAAGAAACTAAGCCACTGATTTTACAGAGATCTAACAAATGCACTACTATTATTAGTTTGTGTATAATGCCTTCTTTTTCTGGATGCTCAAATATGAGATTCAAAAGTATCAATAGTGCCTCTATGGCCATCAAGATAAAGATGCCAGAAGAGAGAATACACGAACAAACACACACACCACTTTCCTTTGTTCTCTCTGAAGCCCAGGCAGGTAAGTTGATGTGAAGGGCAATTAGGCCATCTGAAGACCATTTCCACACACAATACAATACAATACAAATTTTTTTAGTCTGGGGGGGGGGGCGGGAGTTGGGGAAATCAGTGTATCAAGAACAGAAAGGAGAGGACTTTGGCCATATTACAAAATACAAAATGTGTAATCTGCCTTTACACAATACAAAATAGGATAAAAATTATGCCTATTAAGACATATTCCTTAAAATTCATTTGACAAATAGGCATGTTTGAAGTAACTGAAAAAGGAAGATTTTGCTAGAAATCACAGATACGTTTGCCAATAGTGAAGCACAGGAACAATGTAAAAGGCTGAATTTGAAACTCACTTTGCTTTTGTGTATTTCTCCAGACTCTGAAGAATGTCCATTCCTACATGAAGATAAAAAGGATTCTTTGTGGCCTGGGTAAAAGGGGGGGAAATGACTTTAAGAAAACGGGTAATATTTAAATCAGTAACCACCACCACTATAGAAAATGTCAATATAGCAAAAATATAATGTGAAATAATTCTCTCAGCATTGCACTGGAAGACACCTGAAAGTATTCCTTGCTTTACTACGACTTGGTAATACAAGTATCCTTATTTCTTCTTCATGACTACAACTATACACTCATGCACCATGATTTGAAGAGCAAATGTATTTAATCTTTGAATGAGATTCTTCAGAATGGAAAAGTAAATGTTATCAGCAGACTATCTTCCTAAAAGCCTCTTCATTTTAAAGACTACATTCCATCCTTTCTAAAGAGTGCTCAAGGAGGTCAAACCCATGGATCTCCGCAAACAAGAGTGCAGATCGAGTAACACTCCCTAGCAAAAAGCCATAAACCAGTGGTCTTGTCCAAGTTTAATATTGATTAAGCCAATATATGGCATCCACCCTGAAACATCTAAGGGGCATTTACTCAGACTTGTGTTTTCACTTTTCAAATTGCTGAAACAGGAATACACACACACATTCTGGAGATGGAAAGCAATTAATTCAGCAAGCAGTTAGTATTCACTTACATAAACCAAATAGTTTGTTCTTGTGCCCTTTTCATTTTTCTTAAATTTATATATTCTCTTTCAACAACAAAAATTACACACAGAAAAAAATAACATGGTCCCTTGTCCACAATCTAAAAAGAAGCACAAGGCAGACAACAACAGCCACTGAGGCTAGAGACACTGCGCTGGGGTTGATAGGGACTGTTTCTCTCCCCCTGCTAAATATAAAGGGATTCACTACTTTGAAAGGTGCCTCTTTGAACTTCAACACTGTTGTTCATGGCTTGCCTCTTTATAGTTGGAAGCTGCTCAATACACTAGTGCAAACTGCAGTTCTCTTGCCTTGAATTTCACAGCCAAGCACAATAGATGTTGCAGTGGTGAAAGCAGCAGAGAAAGATCATGTTTCCTGGATGGCAATCTGTAACGCAAGTACTCCTTGAAAGCAAAACTGTGATTGGCTTGCCGACGCCATGTCTCTGATCTCATTTGTGAAGGATACTGGGTCATTCTTATTTCTGCAGGAAGATCTCGGGGCTAATGCCAAACCAGCCAAGATGTTGGAGATCCATGATCAGATCTGCCATCTAATTTGTTTTTAGAAAAAGCAGCTGGGAATTATGTC
Organism: Hemicordylus capensis; assembly: GCF_027244095.1. Classification (NCBI taxonomy): domain Eukaryota; kingdom Metazoa; phylum Chordata; class Lepidosauria; order Squamata; family Cordylidae; genus Hemicordylus; species Hemicordylus capensis. The sequence continues at coordinate 290,147,546 of NC_069658.1, read as the reverse complement.
TTGATGGGGCACTGGGAAAGTGAAATTTAAACATTCTTCCTATGTCATTTTCCCTGATATATTACTGCCCATTTCTCAAACACTTATTTTTCCGGTAAAGGAAAACAAATTACTGTTTCTGTTATGAAACTGATGGAATCTATACTGGTAAGTAAAGAATGAACAGAAGTAGGGGTTTACACCCACAGAGTACACTCTCAATTGTTAATGGTTTGGGAAACCTTACTAACATAAGACTGCGTGATCTACTTACTGCAGTGAACATTTCTTTACCTGTAGAAAGTGTACATTTATTTTAACTGACAGAGAGAATACTGATGCAGTTTCCTCCTCTACCACACTGTGAATGTTTACAAATGTTGCAAAATAGATGAACCTATGTACATAGAATACACATATGATTAAGATGTGACCAGAATGGGTAACTATCCAAGTTTTGTCTTTGCCAGCAACCCTCCCGCTAAGATGGCAGATAGCTCATCTGTAGGATACTAAGTTTTGAGGCTCTTCAAGCACCTCCAGAGATTAACTCAACTGTAGGGGAAGTCCCTACACTCTTCCCTAGAGAGGCGAGCTGGTCTTGTGGTAGCAAGCATGTCTTGCCCGCTTAGCTAAGCAGTGTCTGCCCTGGTTGCATATGAATGGGAGATATCTTTATCTGAGAACTGTAAGATATTCCCCTTAGGGGATGGAGTTGCTCTGGGAAGAGCAAAAGGTTCCAAGTTCCCTTTCTAGCATCTCCAAGATAGGGCTGAGAGAGGTTTATTTATTTTTGTTTATTATGGATTTATTTAATTAATTTCTATACCACCCTTCCAAAAATGGTTCAGGGCAGTTTAAAAGTTTACACAGAGAAACAACAAATAAATGAGATGGATCCCTGTCCCCAAAGGGCTCACAATCTAAAAAGAAACATAAGTTATACACCAGCAACAGTCACTGGAGTTACTGTGCTGGGGTGGATGGGGCCAGTTGCTCTCCCCCTGATAAATAAAGAGAATCACCACATTAAAAAGGTGCCTCTTTGCTCAGTTAGCAGGGGTTCTAACCCCTGTGCAAGGGGCTCCTGCCTGCAACCTTAGAGAAGCCGCTGCCAGTCTGTGTAGACCAGTGATTCTCAAACTTGGGTTCTCAGGTGTTATTGGACTTCAACTCCCATAATCCCCAGCCTCAGTGGCCTTTGGTTGGGGATTATGGGAGTTGAAGTCCAATAACACCTGAGGACCCAAGTTTGAGAATCACTGGTGTAGACAATACTGAGCTAGATGGACCTATGGTCAGACTCAGAACATGGCAGTGTCCTATGTTCCAATCTGGAGAGGGGATTTCCCTGACTGTGTACTAACTAGACACACTGAATGTGGCAAGATGTCTCACTACTTTCAGACTTCCTCAGAAGCTTTGCACAATTCTGACCCTCTTCTGACTCTGGAGGAGGTAGTGGTCTTCCACAAATTTTAAAAAAATGTGACCATCAGTGGCAAGCAGGCAAAGAAATGTGAATTGCTGAATGTGACAAACATGCTTTCATGTGGCTCTCTTTAGGTATCAAATGGAAAGTAGCCACTGGACTTTAGATGTGAACCCCTAAGCTACAGTGCAGGTTTTTGCAACTGGGCTGTTTTGGTATAGTTGGCACATTATTTTAAACATCTCAAGTGTTGCACAGTTAGTTTCTGAAGGCCAGTCTCCATACTAATCCAATAGGTGAAGAAAGCCATACAAATAACCCAATCTAGCCAACTTAAGCTACCATTTTTAATAAGTTGTTTTAAAGTTACATAAGTAACAGAACCACCAAAGCCAAGGACTTTGATGCATAGAAGACAACAAAGCATTTCAAGCAGTGACAAGTCTGCCAGACTTGTAGCATTCTTTTTGCAAACCATGCGTGCTAGTTCCTCATCTCTGGATATATTACACACTAGGATAAAAAATGGCTGTCAGTTCGGTACAACTAGCCAAATTTTAATAGCAGATATGCTTCCTTTCAAATTCTCTGCTGTCTTTGTGGTGGTTCATGGGTTACAGGTTAGTTCTTTCCTCAAGTCTCTACCAACCTCTTTGAGGATTCCAGTTCTAATGGCAGAAACTCACAAATGAAAGCTATGCAAAGTCAAGAGGAAGGCTGGGTGTGTGTGTGTGCATATTTCAAACACTTTTATAACTTTAATCTGTATGTTTCAACCTCCAGAACAAAAGAGCCATGACTATTACACTAGCACTTAGCCATTAACTATGGCTAAAGGATTAGTTAGACTGTGCATTTCTCTCCATCACCACCTGTTCAATTCCTCCTCCTACCCCAATTTACAATGGTGATGTATTATTGTTTAATTAATATTTTCCATGTTTAACACATGGTGTGTATTGAACCCAGTTCCTCTTTCGAGGGCAAATTTTTGGCTTGGAAAGAGGGGGCTGCTGTTTAACATGAACCATTCCCTGGCCATCAGATCCCAGGAAAGAGGACACAATGCAATTCTCAATTCTTCCGATATTTAACTTTATTTCAGGATATTTAAATATCCTGAAATAAAGTCCAATCCACATGCTTTTGGGAGCATCAATTACAGTGCTCACAGAGAATACTGAATTTGCAGTTTTATAATCAATTTCAAGGTGAATCATTCACTACACCATCATTTAATCTATACACTTCAGAAAGTGGTATTCATACTCCAATTTGCCAGGGATCTGAATGCTTATCGCAAAGCAGTAAACCACATGTTAAGGAAGCTATTGCCAACCAGTTTGAAAATAAGCAGTTGTATATTTTTGACATGCAAAAACTGAAATACTCCCTAGTGAAGTGGATATACCGCTCAAGATATTTTCAGGTTGGGGGGGGCGGCGGAGGATTAAATACCTGATAAAGAAGATAGGTAGATTCTACTAACTCTGGCCTTAGAGGATAAAAGAGGACGTCAGGTGCCTGTAACTGCCAATTGTACCTCTCTGGAAGAGCTCCATAGCGTTTCCATATGGCATAATAAAATGCATGAAGGCAAATGGCATCTTCTACATCACCTATTAAAACCTAAAGAAAAGCAAAACTGTAAGACTACACAGGTAAAATGATAGCTCATTAGTAATAAAGGAAATTGGTAGCCTTTCACTGTTTATCTATGAATATCAGAAATTCTAACAGCCCACATTATCAATACAAGCATACAGCAAATCTCTAGTCCAAGAATGGTACTGCACAACAGTCAGATGCACACTAAATTGGTTTTTGGAGACACCACTCTAAAGCGATGTGACATCACATAGCAAAGGTTTGCCCAAAGGAACTCTGGACAGACTATCAACATTGGTCTTTCCATTTGCACAGAGGTCTCTGACCCAAAGTCAGCCTAGAAAAACTACATGTGGGGCTAGTTCTATAGCACAACCAGACTCTGGTAAACACAGCTGATGCAATATGCTGTCTAATATGCAATCAGCAGTTGAACTGCTCTATAGAAAAACAATTTATTGAGAAAGAAAAGCATCATGAAATATTGTATTAGAAAGATTAGAAATATTATTTTAGAAGGATTGGGGCCACGGAGTCTCAGTGTCAGCCTTCTGTTCTTCAAACCACTTGCTGTCCAACAACCCTAATTTCAAAGCCAGCTATGCAGCTGCCAGGCATCTTCTCAATGATCAAGAATAGGTCAGTGCACTGGGTAGCATCCAGACTAAATCAATTGAAATGAATAAAGCTGTTCATGACTAACTTGCCTCAGTGATTTCAATGGTGCTTAGTCACAACTAAATAGATGCTGCCTATTGTTCTGTCCCCACCCTGCAGAAGATTATCCTAACAGAGAAGCTCAATTGTGTCAAATGTTCCTGGTAAGTTTAGACCTGAGAGTTTCATGCTGGATAGAACAGGTGCAAGCCAAGATTCAGGGCTGGACATGAAGAGTCTTGACTGGCAGGTGCTAGTTTTGAAATAAGAACCAAAGGACTCCATTTTCATCTGGGAACATAAGCTTCTGGTAGAATACCAGTACATCTCTTTAAGGGCTTTCTGCATTCTTCACACCATATTGAAAATACCTGAAGTCCAGGAAAAAATGCCTGAAGAGAATCAATCCAGGTGTTCATTAATTGCCCACTGAACATATTCACATTAACATAAAGAGGTGGATCCCCTTCACCTTCATTGCAGGCTTCTCTCCTAAAGAGAATGACAAATAGGTTTTGATCAGAAACAATACATACTCATAATACCAAGGGGGCATATGGTGTAGGTGGAAGGGAACCGTTATTTGTATCTATGTAACCATAGTTTCTATTATGAGAATACGGTTTGCTCTTATAGAGAGCATTCTCAACTGGCCTAGAAGGAGTGTCCACAGCTTCATTTTGTGAAACTGAGCAACCTGAAGACAGTTTTAAGACATGAACTAGAGGGCTACAGCAGAGCTCAGAAACTTGTCTCTACACCAGGCCTGCTCAACCTAGCCCCCCACCCCCAGATGTTTTTGAACTACAACTGCCATAATTCCCAGCCAAAGTGGCCAACAGCCATGGATTATTGGAGCTGTAGGCCAACATCTGCAGGAGGGCCTACGTTGGGCAGCCCTGCATACACAGACACAAGGGCCCATGGCAAAAATGTTGAGGTCCATTGCAGAAGCTCCCTCACACAGAAAGTGTGTGAGCCAGGAGAGGCAAGGATACCCTGGCTTCAGTTAGCACTTCTGTATCACTCAGCCTCTTCTCTATTCCTCCCTCAAAGGACTGCAAAAGAAGATGCCCCTTCTCGTTGCACCTGTAGTGCATGCCCGCCAGCTAGTCCTTGCGAGTGTGACTGCTGGTGCTGCTCTGTTCACTCCTTCACTGCAGCTGTGCCTCCACTTCCCTCCTAGACTTGAAGTGGCAGCCAAAGCCAAAAGGGCTGCCTGCAGATGGCGAAGCAGAGAGGACTGCTGCTGCTATGCGCGGAGAGCGGGAGAAGCCATTTTTATGGGAACCTACTTCAATCCCCAGCTGGTGATGCCAGGGCAGCTACAGCCTGAGGCAGTGAGAGGCCCCACCCCAGACTCTCTTCCTTCTCACTTTCACGATGTCCTTATGTATGAGGGAAAGATGATGAAAAACAGGCTCTGGGCTGGTCGACCCAGGCCATGGCTGACAAGGAGGTGAGAAAGGTGCATCTTTCCCAGCTTTGCAAAGCCTATGAGTAGGCCGGATATGATAAGCAGACAGAGGCACTTGCAGCATGGAGGATTAGTTTTGCAAGGTTGGCAAGCTCTGCAAGACGTGTTTCCTGACCCAGCAGCACAGCCGGGATGACAATGGAGCTACTCCAGAAGGCTCTTGGGACTGAAAGCCATAAACCCCAGCCACTAAGTGGGTCACTAAATCTACTCATTGCGTCAAGTGTCTGCCATACCTCATAGTAGTACTGACCCCTGGGCTAGAGTGGCCATTAAAGCAAGAATGGCATGAAATAAGCACACACATTTAAAGGCTTGCAAAAGGTATTAAAATGCTACTAGCCAACCCGGCACAGAGCATCTGTGCGCTCTTTGTGGCCGGTGGTTACCTCTTCCCCCACCACCTTCTGTCCCAGTCTCCACTGCCAGGCCCAGTCGCCTCTCCTCCCTACCTCCATTCCCCCCCACCGGGCCTTGCCTCCAGGGCTGGGCTGGGCCCGCCGCTGCCTCTGCAGCCAGGCCTGCCGCTGCCGCGGCGACCAATCCTCCTGGGTGTGCCTCAGCCAATCAGACCCATCTGCCACCCAGCCAATCAGCTAGGCGCTGGGACGCACATTCCAAGGCACACCCAGGAGAATGACAGATAGATAGATAGATAGATCAATCATGTGTTCTAAAGGAACAGAGCCAGAACCAACTGACAAAATACACAAGAATCTATTCCATCCTGGCTAGGCTTAAGCATTACATTCTTTTTAAAAATTGTATCCTTAAATTACATACCCTCGCCTTAAGTAGTTCTGAATACTCCGGTAAGCATCATTGAACATCTCTAGATCTTCTCTCTCTCCAAAGAGGATATAAGATTTCAAAAGGTATTCATAGAAAGAGTCTAATCCTGCTCCCAAACCACTCTGCTTGCCAACCCAGTGGCCAGTTTGAATATTCACAACATTGCCTACAACACAAATAGGAACAAATAATTATTCAAGGCTAACTATATATATATATATATATATATATATATATATATATATATATATATATATATAAATTAATGTAGATCCTGCTTGACAAGGCTCAAGGCAGCTTAAGATGCACTCACACACCCCACTTCAATTATAACCACCAATTAATATATCAAAATAGTCACATAACATAGAACTGGAGAAGATGCAGAAGAGGGCAACCAGGATTAGCAGGGGACTAGAGCACCTTCCTTACGAGGCAAGGCTACAACACCTGGGGATTTTTAGTTTAGAAAAAAAGATGACTAAGGGGAGATATGATAGGGGTCTATAAAATTATGCATGGCATGGAGAGAGAAATGCTTCTCCCTCTCACATAACACTAGAACCAGGAGTCATCCCATAAAACTGATTTCCAAGTAATTTAGGACTGAAAGAAGGAAGAATTTTTCTCACAACACATAATTAACCTATGGAATCTTCTGCCACACAATGTAGTGACAGCCACCAGCCTGGACGGCTTTAAGAAAAGCTTAGGTAAATTCATGGAGGACAGGTCTATCAATGGCTACTAGTCTAAGGGCTATAGGTCACTTCCAGCCTCAGAGGCAAGATGCCTCTAAATACCAATTGCAGAGTAGCAGCAGCAGGAGAGTGCATGCCCTCAACTCCTGCCTGCCCTCATTTTATGGAAAAAAACCATTTTCAAAAAAAGGACACTATGCAATCGTGTGTCCCTAGGCAGCTGACTACAAGGATCACATGCCAACACGCACAATTTCTGGTACTACGGTAGCACCATCACAGCTATACAAGTGTTGAGGAGCAGGCTAGAAGTAACATGTCTCATTCTTAATTATGGGATGCATCCAACAAGAAAACTAAGCACCTAATAATCCAGTGTCATTGCTCCTGAGACTCCAGAGTGCTTTCACAGCTCGCCGGGCAACCCATTCAAAAGTAGAATCCCCAAGAAGCCGGCTAAGAATTCCAAATTCCACCAACAGAGAACCAGCTCCTGCAGTGCAAGTTTCATTATTGCTGCCAGAAGGAACTCCTGTTCTTAAATTTACCTACAAATATAAGAAGTTTTAGATGTGAGTTTCTTGAGAAATAGGCTCCATTACATTCCTATCCTTCATAGCCCTAAAAAAGTTACATTTCTGTACACTTTATAATAAAATGTGAACATAAAAAGATGACTCGTGTGTTTCATCAGGGCTCTGTCTTGAAGTTGCATCATATGCCACAGGGAAATGCTCTTATAGGAGTATTGAGATTGGCATTAACCACGTAAATATCCAGCCACAGGGCAAGGTCAGTAACTGGAAAATCCTCCTAATGGAGCACCTCCATGAATTTAATTATGTACCACAGTGAAGAAGTAGCAATTGACCCAGCACACCTAAAAATGGCTTTTCAGAGGACAAACAACTTCAGCACCACATTTTTCAGCTGCCTACATTTCTAGCACTTGTAACCATGGATGTTCCAGATCAGACATTACTTCCTCCATGGGGCTGCTACATAAGGAGGATTTTCCAGTTTTCAAGCAGGTTTTTCAAAGCTGACTTGATTTTTATGACATTAAGGGCAAGAGTTGTAACACCACAAAAGGAAAAGCATAAGAGCAACTTGCACAAACACAGGTCATCATGGTTTACCTACCCGAGGATAAGGAATTCCAGTTTTAGTGTTCTCAAAGGCAGGTAACAGCCTTACTGCCAGGTCATGAGCCATATGTAAGAGTTCATTCTCATAGCCCTTAATACTCATATCACCAAAAGGCTGCTTGACATCTGTTATTATTATGTGGGCCGAAAGCAAGCTTCCCAGAACTCTATAAGAAAAGAGATGAGACATTTTAAAATGAAACAATATAAAATGTGCTACATTACAAATCATTTATACATTGTTTTCAAAATTACGTTTATGTGCAGGAGCAAGAAGTAGTAAGACCACAATACAAGCAGATGTTAAAAACTTATCTTGGAGTCATGGGAGCCATTTCTCATCACAATTTTGTTTGCCAATCCAGAATTAGGAACATTTGATTGATCTGTCAATTATTTGTCAAGTTTTCTACCTATTGCTGTCAAAATGTCCTCATCTCAAAGTTTTCAAATGGCCTTGTATCCAAGCTTTGGGCAACCAGTCCAGGTGTCTGAAGCTGAACACTGATTATCTTACAAGAGAGAATAGGCAACACTGAGACTAAATCTCATTGAAATGGATGGGACATAAGTCTAACTTGTCAAACTGATTTCAATAGTACTTAGTCATGACTAAACAGTCTCGATGCTGCCTGGTGTGTCTTCTGCTATGTTCACACTGCATTTCATGCACATAACTATTCAGCTGAATAGCTGAAATGATGCTTGCATGTCCCAGGCAAGAACTGCATTGGTGATCCTATCTTGCCAGGAAACACCAAGGATGCTAATGCTGAACATTTTTCAAGTACACGATTGAACTGAACTCAAATGACTCAAAAACCTGCAATGAGCTTACTGAGTCTAGTTAGCCTCTACAAAGAAGCTCAGGAAACCCACAGAACCTTCCAAGCCAGTTTGCATATTAAACTGAGACAGGAGGCTGTACTGCAGTAAGCTATGTAGTCACTACAACTAGAAAGATATGGGAGGTCCTTTGGTGAAGCTCACATTTCCAACATAATTAACGCAGAATTAATTTTATGAAGTTATTCAGGGGTCACATACAAATGGCATCTGTATGTCATAGCTAGAATTGGTAAGGGGAATAACATAAGCTTCTTCAAATACATCAGAAACAGGAAACCTGCCAGGTAGGCAGTTGGACCATTAAATGATGAGGGTGTGAAAGGGATTATTAAGGAGACTACAGGGAAGCTGAATGAGTATCCTCCGCCTTCATGGTTGAGGATACTGACCATATGCCCGCTCCGGAACTAAGCTTCTCAGGCTCAGAGGATGAAGAACTGGGCCAATTTGAGGTGACAAGGGAAAATTTTCTAAACTGTCTTGAAAAACTAAAAATTAACAAATCGCCAGGCCTGAATGGCACCCACCCAAGAGTTCTGAAGGAACTCAAATGTGAAATTGATGATCTCCTAGCAAAAAATATGTAACTTGTCCCTACAATCAGGTTGTGTACAGAGTATGGAAAGTGGCTAAAGTAACCGCAGTTTTCAAAAAAAGATCGGGGGGGGGGGTCCAGAAAACTACAGGCCAATTAGCTTAACTTCTGTGCCAGGTAAATTGATTGAAAGCATACTAAAGGACAAAATTGTTAGACAGAAGAATGGGCCTTGCTAAAGGAGAACCAGCATGGCTTCTGCAAGGGAAGGTCTTGCCTCACTAACCTTTTGGAGTTCATTGAGTGTCAACAGGCATGTGGATAAAGGTGATCCGGTTGACATAGTATACTTGGACTTCCAAAAAGCTTTTGACAAAGTTCCCCACCAAAGGCTCTTGAGTAAACTTAGCAGTCATGGGATAAGGGGACAGATTCATGTGTGGATTGGTAACTAGTTGGAGGACAGGAAAAAGAGGGTAGGAATAAATGGACAGTTTTTATAATGGAGGTAGGTAGAAAATGGGGTTCCCCAGGGATCTGTACTGGGACCAGTGCTCCTAAACTTATGTATACATGATTTAGAAGTTGGGGTAAGCAGTGAAGTGGCAAAATTTGCAGATGACACTAAACTATTTAGGGTAGAGAAATCCACAATAGATTATGAGGAGCTCCAAGAGGATCTCTCCAAACTGGGTGAGTGAACAACAAAATGGCAAATGTGGTTCAATGTTAGCAAGTGTAAAGTAATGCATATTGGGGCAAAAAACTCCAGTTTCCCATATATGCTGATGGAGTCTGAACTGTCAGTCAAGGACCAGGAGAGAGATCTTGGAGTCATGATGGACAACTCGTTGAAAGTGTCAACTCAGTGAGCAACAGCTGTGAAAAAAGGCCAATTCCATGCTAGGGATCAATAGGAAGGGAATTGAAAATAAAAATGTGAATATTATAATGCTCTTAAACAAATCATGGTGCGGCCACATTTGGAACACTGCATACAGTTCTGGTCACCGTATCTTAAGAAACATATTGTAGAACTGAAAAAGATCCAGATGAGGGAAACCAAGATTATCAGGGGCCTGGAGCACTTTCCTTATGAGGCAGGACTATAGCATCTGGGGCTCTTTACTTTGGAAGAGAGGCTACTACAGGGAGACATGATAGATGTGTACAATTATACATGATAGAGTGGACATAGATAAATTTTTCTCCCCCACAACACCAGAACCAAGGATCATCCCATGAAACAGAGCCAGGAAATTTAGGACCAGCAAAAAGGAAGTACCTTTCACACAACACAGTTACTCTATGGAATTATCTGACATGGAATATGGTGATGGCCACTAAGATGGATGGCTTTAAGAGGGGCTTAGACAAATTCATGGAGGACAGGTCTATAGATGGCTACTAGTTTGGTGGCTATAGGTCACTTCCAGCCTCAGAGGCAAGATGCCTCTAAATACCAGTTGCAGGGGAGCAACAGCAGATGAGAGGGCATGCCCTCCCCTCTTGTCTATCAGCTTCTCAGGGGCATCTGGTGGGCCACTGTGTGAAACAGGATGCTGGACTAGATAGGCCATGGGCCTAATCCAGCAGGGCTGTTCTTATATTCCTATGATCTTATCCAATAACAATTTCCCCTCAAAATAATACATATGGAAAAGTTGCCTGCTTTAACCCACATATCAAAGGGGATACTTTGTCTTAATTCTTGGTCCCTCTATCCTGTAGTGTTTGACTTGCTTATCCTCACAATTAAAAACACAGCATTTTAATAGTCTGCAATGGGCATGTTGATTTCAATGGTAGAATCCTCAACTGAAATAGCTTAAAAACCTTAAGAGTCAGGTGAAGTGCAATTCCTATTTTTAAGGATTTGAAAGTGGTGAAAACTGCAGGTGTTGGAAACTGGGCTGAAGGTGGCACGTTTGCTGCTTTTTAGGTACACTGAACTGATTAAGTGGTACACTTATTGCTGTTTCTTACAACATGCAGCAAAAAATCTAACATGGACAGTCAAATACTCACCAGGATCTGAAATATACAGCAGCCACCCCTGAGCATTTCTGAATGTGCATAAGAACTGATCGCTACAGCAGCCAGCAGTCCCTCCTGCTTTGCTGGAGGACACTCCAGAAGGTCCCTCAGAATTGAAGAGTGGCCTTTTAGGGATAGGTGTGTGCAAGAAGCCATTAAAGGAAGGAAGAAACAGTTGCCTTTTCCATCTGGATGTGCATTCTGAAGCTGCCTGTAGCAGGGCCCTGAGTAGTTGCACTCAATCTCTGGAATACTCTCCTTAAGAAATTCTACCTCTTATTTGGTGTCAGATCGAAGTAAAGATGTATATATTCTGCCCGACATTTGATACCAAAGGACTGGTCTTAAAGCTACAGTCAAATTATCTGCTGGTACTGAAAGTGAAGTGTGTCCTACTCACTGTATTTAATGTTCTCCTCCTTTTACCATCTATATTTTGCCTTAGTTAATGTAAGACTTATTGTTCCGAAGTACTGTTTTATTACACCACTGACATAGAATTCTAGTGTTGTGAAGACAACACTTTTGTCTAAACACCCACATTGCAAAACTATTGTTGTACAATGCTCTTATCAGATTTTAATAGTAACTTACCTAATTGTTGCCTCAAAGACTTGGACGGTTGAATCTGTGTCAAAGGATACCGTGTCTATCACTAGCTTTACTGCTTTCTGGAACTCTGAAGAATTTCCCATTACCTTTAAGACAAAAAACGAGTAAGATCAAGTTGTCAAATGTTTTTGCACTAATGTTACTTCTAACTATAAATATCAACACTTATTAGATACCTTAGAAGAACATTTCTAAGTACATTTCTTGTGTGACAAGACACTAAAAAAAGTCAAATGCTGGAATTTAAGTACAACAGTTTAATAAATTAGAATACACACAACATAACAGCTGAGAACCAACTTGCAAGAAAACTTCCAGGAATAAAATAGAGTAACTAACTCAAAATGCCATGTAGAAGAACTATAGTTCTTTGGTCAAGCTAAAAACACAATCTTTGAGCACAACTAATATTGACACAAAAGGAAAAAGGAATTATAAGTAATCAGCATGTGGTGGCATCAAGGACATTCCATCAGAAAGAAAAGGATATAGAAGTCTATTGTAGCAAGGGACTTTCATCATGTTCAAGAACTGGAATGGAACAAACATTTTTAAGAACAAGAGTTGAGCCTCTTCCCCAGAATAACTACTTGAAAAATGAAATCCTGTAATTAAAAAGCTAACTTGGCTGCAAGACCATCACTGCAACTGAACCATTTGTTCCTACATTGCTTATAGCAATAACCCTAAAATTAAATGCAGCACAGAAGCAGAGGTATACAATGTTTTGGCCCGCCTTGATAGCCAGCAGTTATTGTGGTTGTCCAACCTCACCCCTCCCAGTGACTCTTCTGGCACATACAAGACACTCTTGTCACTACTGAATATCTCCAAAACTAGGCATGAAGTGAGAGAACCAGGATCAATCTCCTCCATCCAGCCCAAAGTAAGACAACCCTAAATTATCTTCAGTATGCAGAGAAGTCATAAAGTGCTCTGAAGGGCAGCTAGACATTAGAATGCCAAGATGGGGATTTTTCTGGGAAAATTTCCTATACTTTTCCCCCCATGGAAAATGCCACATTTCTTTTAAAAAAAAAAAAAAACCTTTGGCAGACATGCAGCAGTGCAATTTCCAGATTTCTACCAAGCTGTTTGAGTGAGGCAAGGGGCCATTTCTATTACTCCCATTACCGCTAAAGCCCATTGTGCATCACCAAAACTTGTCTGAGGTTATGTGACCCTCAAAGACACATTTTGGTGATGTACAGTTTGCTTCAGAGAGAAACAAGAGATCACAGAAAATCACCCCTTCCCCTGCTCAAGCATCAGTGCAGCAATAGTCTAGAACTCATACTGCTGCATGTGTGCAATTCCAGTTATTTCAGGAAATTTATTAGGGAACAATGAATATATGTCAGTCCAAATATTCGGCAAGCGTGGTCATTTCAAAATTGTAATTAATTCTTTTCTGGTGATCATCCTAAGGAAGTGGGTGAGTGCACATTTTGATTTGAGTATTGAAATAAAAATACTTTCTACCTAAAGCTTTTAATTTGTTTCAATGTGACATTTAAACCATTGTTTTTATTGATCCTCCTGAGAGATATGCAAAATGTTTCGACTCAAGACGGGCTATTTCGAGCTTGAAATAAACCACCCTTTAAATAAAGCGCTCTTTTCCAAGCTCAGAACAAAACTACCCATTTCGGGCCCCATTTGGGGGGCCTGTTTTTCTCTTGCTAACTGGTTTTCTGGCACTGGCTTCTGATTGGCTTGCAATCTGCTTGCTTTTTGGTTGGCTTGTTAGCATACAAGTGTTGGCATGGTCAGCTGTGCCCCCACTGGTGGTGGTGGGGAGCCAAAAAGGAAGGCATTTCAAAGTATTCAAAGGGACTAGTATCCTGTGCCTCTTTTGAAGAGGTTACATCAGGAGAGGAAGGTTTTGTTTTGTTTTCTCAGCACTATACTGTGCTATTTACTACTATAACTATCTAGTTTTTGCTAGATTGACAAAGGCAGAACCTGGGTGCCTGCCTTCCTTGAGTTATGGTTTGTTTTGTTTGTGAGATAGTGTTGTGGTAAGAAATGCACAGTGCAGCTGTGTGTATAAGTAATATTTCTTGATCACTGCTCTGATGAATGCCATGTCTTGAGACTAACTTGTGCTTCACTCACTGCTCTGCAATCTGCATTGCAAGGTGTACTCAGTCAAATATGGCTGAAGTTGAGCTTATGGCTATGCTTGCTGCTAAAGGTGCTGCTGTGGCAGTTGTTGCAATGCTAGGCAGTAAGGAGTCATAACTGTGTGAGAGAGCAACTTGTGCCAAAGATGTTACTGCAACGCAGACACTGTGGCTGGCAATAGATTCTGGGTAAGTGATTCTTTTTTGGCCATTTTTGAACAGTGAAATGTGTGTTCTATGTTGGGAGGGACAGATTCCCTTTTTTAACTTTTCCCACAAACCCCCATAGGATCCTATGGGGGTTAGGAAGAAACGTTTAAGAATTGGTTAAAAATTGCCCACTTGCCCATTTCTTTTGTGGGTTGTGTGGTGGATAGCATGCATCATGCCCAGCATCCAACTCACTTTGGAGTTCCTACAAGCTACCCATGGGGGAAAATGAGGTGTTTTGAGTTTCTCATTGTTCCCTATGGTTGAAACACTCAAAATCTCACTAATTTGTTTCATAGAAACAACCAGTTCGACCATCTCCATTTCGTTTTAAACTCAAAACAAAACACAAAATCCATTTGGTGCACATCCCTAATCTTTCTCATTCCAAATACTTCAGTTCAGCTACTTGAAAAACTTCACACTCTTAACACAGCATGGGAAACTAATGTTGTAGATCCACCCCATCCCACCCTCAACCAAAAAAATTATCAGAACATACCAGATCAGAGCAAATAGAAGTTAAGGCACCAGAAGAGTTTGCATAGTAAAAAAAATTGAGGAAAATATGAACGTTTTTATACAAATGAGGGGGGAAATTGCATGGGAAAGGTTTCTGGAAAAAAGAAACCAAAAGAAAGTTTCCAGGTCAAAGTTTTCCAGAAAACCCACACATCTGCCAAAATAAGATTTATAGTTGCTGCTGGTGACCACATTAGTAGACTTCTGCACAGGCAACATCCTTGTTAACTAAGATGAGGTAGGAATATCAGAATGTACAATTTCCTATATTACAAATATCAGGTGAACTAAGATTTTTACATCAAGATACTTGCATCACAATTTATCCTCCACTTAACTACTTCTGATATTTGAGATTTATGTTCTGCCATTATTAAAAAATGAATTTTTAAACTCACTGCTAGTGTATCCAATGCATCAATCAGAGTAAGCGAGTAGTTTCCCAGGACATCATTGATATTCAGATTTGAACTGAAATAAATTTGGTTAGATGTTAGTTCTATCAATTTTTTTTTAAAGTATGTAATCTGTAAATAATGTAGCCCAATCCTATGGACGTTTACCTGGAGACAGGTCCCAGTGAATTGAATAAAATGATTCCCAGCTAAATGCACGGAGGATTGTACATAACTTAAATCCACTGTTAACACAATCTTGCAATAAAATCACGTCTACTGTCTAAACATACTTTTAATTCAACCACATGGAATTTCTTTCATACCAAGGCAGAGATCCTGTGTCTACCTTCTTGGACACATTGTCTACTGAAATCCCAAACTTGTTTAGAAACAAGATATAATGTATGAAAAAACTATGGATTTTTTTTTAAAAATAAACTTTAGAGAAAGGCCTAGGAACTTCTGAAATTTTAAAAGCAAAATAACTAACTAGAAGCTGTACTACAGTCAGCAAACTGATAAATTGAACTGATGTTCAATTTTATTTTAATTGATTTGTTTTAGCTGTTTTTAATGGTTATTTTCTTTAAACAACCTTGAGATATAGCAGGCACTATATAAATGTTAACAAGTAAAACAATTGCCTTGAAAGTGGGAGATGCATATTAAAATGCCAGTTGGGTCATCACATAGCTCTTTGAGATACCTTCAGTAACTCATTTGTTCTATCTGTGCTACACTTGAAAAATAAGAAAGGTTTTTCATTACAAGGCTGTCATAATAGTAGTACGTTTTCTCCATTGACCAATCTTACTAGTCACGATTGTTAGAACATGTACTTGGAACACACACTCACACTCTCTCACCATCCTAAAGCCAGGGTTGATCTGATTTAAATCAAATCTATCACAACATAGGACTCAATTTTAATTATTTAAATCACAATTGACATCACTAGTCAGGAAGATTCTATTTAATCATCATTTTCTAGTAAAAGTACATTCTTGTCTAATCTAATATAACCTTAATACATATTCAGAGATGTAGATTTCATTTTTAGAAGGTAGGTACACACTTCTCATAATGCTGTTTTATTCAGGCAGCCAGGCCTTGCACTTCTTTGTTACACTGTTTGCATTCCACACATATGCCTGTCTGTTCCACAGGTACAGGTATTTCATTAAAATATTCCCAAGTGGTTTTTGTTTTATGTTTTAAACTGCCTGCTTTGTCTTGGATGTTTCTCTTCTACAATGGAGAATATGTTCGGAAAACGTTTACTCAGGATTGCATGAATATGTTCTGTTCACTTTCTATTCCCCTCCCCTCCCATTTATATCCAGACTCCTCCTACTCGCTCAGATATACTTCATCCCAAATCCTCCATTCATTGGCCTTCTTTAACCCAATGCAGACATCATGCTGTACAAGAATACAGATGTCTGTACACATTAGTGTGAATGACTGTCCCTGGGATCATTTTAAAAGTTAACCTGGATACAGGCCCCTCAAATGCATGGTACAGACAGGAAGTGTACTGCTGTACCTACATTCAACATAACATGCAAATGTTATGTATCTGTGTAAGATCTGTACCTGTGTACAATGTACACTCGTACGAGTGTTGAGCCTAATGTGTGAATGTGCTTAATGTCTTTGCACTTTTAGAGAAAGAGGGGGGCAAGGGCCTGTCTGTGTGTGCGCGTGCGCATACTGTATGTACAGCACCTGCAGAATAGGATTGACCAGGTCTGTTATCTCTCAATCCCATATACTGCTGTTAACAAGTTCACAGAATACAATTAGTTATGATTAACATTTATGATTATATCTTTGACCTAGGTTCTTTTTAAAAAAGAATTGTGCGTGTTTTAAAAATTAAGATAAGATTTAAATAAAAGCCAATTTTTAAAACATTTGACTTTTATCAACCCTGCCTAACACACAAAGCTATAAAAGGGTTTTGCCCCCTTTTCAAAATATACATGCAGCATGCACCCTTAGGGTGGTCACAATGAAGGCAGATAGTATAACTAGAGCTCACCTTGCCGTTTTTGCTGCAGCCATTCAAAGTGCTTAAAAGGCAAGCCACCATTCAGTCTAAGACTAGCTTAACGCCTTGAAGGTGGGGACTACTCAAGAGTAGCAAGCAGCTCAGCCCACCCCCCAAATGTCCTCTCTTTCAATGAAGACTTTAGATTCCTAGTACTCCTATCAAGAAGGTCCTACAGTAAGTGGCACACCGGCATGATTTTCTAAAAGCAATAGAACTTGATACATTCTCATACTTGCTCAAGTCTGACATTTCCATACAAGAATAAGAGTGCAAGTCAAACCATAAAATCATCAAGGAATGAGCAGTTCTAAATTGGTGGGAAAGAAAGAAAAAGCTGCTTTGTAGAAAAAAATCGGTTT
Source organism: Hemicordylus capensis (assembly GCF_027244095.1). Taxonomy (NCBI): domain Eukaryota; kingdom Metazoa; phylum Chordata; class Lepidosauria; order Squamata; family Cordylidae; genus Hemicordylus; species Hemicordylus capensis. The sequence goes on along the minus strand of NC_069658.1, from coordinate 290,130,048 downwards.
TTAAAAGCAAGAACAGTTGCAAACATACTATAACCATGATACCTTGTATTATGAACAGCTTTAACCTTTCATTTAATGCAGCAGGTCCTTCTAGCTCTCTTGGCATAAAATGATTAAGAATCTGGGACTATTATGAAGACTAATACAAGCAGTTATAACAAAACTGAAGTTTTATTTATTTATCCTGAAGGTCTAACAACCAACATTCAACACTAGAGAAGACTGAGATGAAGAAACCATCTTGTGTTGAATATACGAAACTATAGTTAATATTCAGTTGTTTAAAAACCTGCTTGTTTAATTCTGTTCTTAATGTTCTCTCAATCTGGCTCAAGCACCATAAAGACAGGAAATTGGAACCTAAGGCTGATGCCTTAACAGATGTGCCATGTGATCGGTAAGGATGTTGTGTAATATCACAAATTGTGCTCACTTACAACTTGCCTTTCATGCACCCACACGTGTCCTTCGTATTTGATGCCCAAATCAAGTTCAACAGGATTGAGTGCCTTGCACCAGGAAAGATGCCCTACGTTGTCTTGGTCCAGTGCCACTTTATGAAACATCTAAGCCTTTACTACAAGTTTTTCAAATGTGGTCTGCCAGATGTTCTACTACAACTCCATCATCCCCAGGGTCTCTGGAGATGATGGGAGTCAACCCAGGTTTGAAAATCCTTGCCTTATACTGTATTCTACAGGAAAACCCATTATGTTACTCTGGATCTGGGAATGTAAGAATCTTCAACTCTCACATCATTCAGCAGGGGAACTCCTAGGGCTGGGCAATGAAGTCGGCCCCCAGAGTGACAGGGCAAGCCTCCCTGTGTGAAGCACTATGAATCCCTTCACCTGCCAGAAAAGCATCCTTCTTCTCTAGTGCTCTGTGCACCAGCTGAGGCTTTAAAAAGAGAACTGTAAGGAACCAGAGACTATAGAAGATACTAGTGGCTCTAGCACCTTCTATAGTCTATGAGACCATCTTCTAAGTCTATAGTCCCTGACAAAAGAGAGGCAAGCCACTAATAGAGAAGCATCCAATAACCTCTCTCCCTGAGCTTGGGATAAGCTCAGGATGGTGCTGCCATTCAGCCTTACTGGAGTGCACCATAAAACCTCCTTTCTTTTGAGTCAGGATAAGGATGATAAAGGTGCTAGGATCCCAATCATTTAACTTGTCTTGCTAGCTAATGGTTTAAACAAAAGTCATGCATCAACTCACAGGAGAATTCCTGTAGCAAGTGGTGCTCCATAAAGGTAGTACAGGAACAACAACATGGGTCACCTCTGTTGGTGTCAAACACTCCATCCTTCCTATCTTGATTGGGCATCAAAGACCAAGAAAAGTGTGGGTGTATGGAGGAGAAGTTGTAAGCAAGCACAATTTGTGACACTGTACATCACTACCAATCATGTAGTACACCTGTAAGCCTTCGGTTTCGGTTCCAATTTCCCAGCTTTGTGGAGCCTGAGTGAAAATAAGGTAGTCTTAACTCTAGTCTCAAACGAGCAGATTTTTTGACAATTGAATTTCCATAGTTTGAACAGGGGGGAGAGAGAGTGTGTGTTTGTGTGTGTGTCTTGCATATTTCCACGTGTCTGGTTGTGTTGTACATCTGTGTTGTGTTTGTGGGAGTACATATGCGTGTGTTGGATGCACATGTTTATGTGCCTTTGTGTTGTGTGCATGTGTTTATTAGTGTGACCGTATCTGTGTTGTGTGAGTCTGCACATGTTCTTCTGTTTTTGTGTTTTGTGGCATATGTCCGAGTGGCTGCAGGTGTGTCTGTGTGGAGCCTGCTGCATGCCCTCGTGTGGGTGGTGTGTGGCTCATGAGCATGTTGGATGTGTTGTGCACAGCAAGCATTTGTGTGTTTGTGCATCTGTGTAGAGTATTGCACATGTTTGTGTGTGTTGAGCCTATGTCTGTGTGTTTGTGGTGCATGTCTGCACTTATTTATTTATTTTAATATATTGTAATACCGCCCCAAACAAGTTCTCTGGGCAGTTTACAAAACAATAAAAACAACCAATAAAAAGATTAACACATTTCAACAATTAAAATTTAAGAAGTTAGAAGTATTAAAACTAAATTAAAACACAATTAAAACAAAATCTAATTAAAAGCCTGGGTGAACAAATGCCAAATGCCTGGGTGAAAAAAATGTATGCAGTTTGTGTATGTGTGCGTCATGTGCATATTTGTGTGTTGCATGTTTTGCGTTTATGCTGTGCATACTGCATGAATTGCACATGGCATACATTTGTGTGTGTTGCATACATTTATATAACATATGGTGCAATTGTGTGTGCCCATTTGTGTGTTGCATACACATTTGTTGGGTATTTGTGCATGTGTTGCATGCATTGCACACTTGTGTCTTTGCATGTGTTTTTTGTTTGTGGCTTGTGTGTTTTTTTGTTGCATGTCTTGTACATAAAACAATGTAATGTGTTTGTGTTGTGCATGTTTCTATGTTGCATACATGTGTTTTTGTTTCTGTGTTGCATGTGTGTCTGTGTCCTTTGCATGTGTGTATGACTGCATTTCTATGGGCTGTATGTGTGTGCACATATTTGTTTTGCTGATATATGTGAGTGTTTAGATGTATGTGGTTTTGTGCATTTATGCTCTGGACACATGCTTGTTGTATGTGCACGCATTTGTGTTATGTATATTTGTGTATTGTATGTGTTTGTATGGCATGCATGTATTTGTGTTGCATTCCTGCTTATGCCTACGTGGAAGAGGCATGTATTTGTTTTGCACATTTTTGTGTGCCATGTGGTTGTGTTTCTGTTTGCATCTGCAAGCGTTTCTCTGTGCACATATTTTCAAAATCATTCCATGCACCCCCAAAACCATCAGGACATCCCACCCCCCGCAAAGTGCTCCTACTTCTCACCTGGCTTGCCCCACTTGCACATTCCATGCTCCACATACCCAGTTCCCCGAGAGTCCATGTTCCATAACTAAAAGAAGAGGCATTGCACCTGCAATAAAATTGAATGGCTGGCTCCCCCTCCAATCTCAGTGTACTGGCAAAACATGTCAGCATTGTGGTTTCATAATCAAAACAGTCATGCTCTGCATAACTTTGCCAGAACTTGCTAGCCAAAGGCTTTAATGGGGCAGGAACTTCTGAATCACTGCTCCAAACTTCATCAAACCAGCCAACAGAGGATTGGCTTCCTCAACAAGCCTGAACAGATTACATCAGTCATTTTCATTCAATTTGAAACACTGTATATGATACGCCTAGATAGAATTTGGGGGAAAGGGGCCAGAGTGCAAATTTTCAGCAATTTTTAACTTGCCGTAGCAATTTTTAGCAGATCTACTTGAAATCAGACCCATTTGTACACCTCATCTACATCACGCACACCAGGAATTAGCTCAACAGTTGTCTTTTTTTAATGCAACAACATTTTGAGGTTTATAATGGCAGAATTTTTGCTATTTGCCTTAATTAAAGGGGGACTCCAGTGGCCCTTTAATGTCCTGTAAGAATCAATTTAGAGAGACGCCACCCAGAGACCTACGTTTGAGCAGGGTATCACTTTGATAAATAAATAAAATAAATTTTAAAATGAACAGAATCCTTGGAAGCACATATGCTTGCAAGTAGCTGCAGTGGCAATTATAGTCAACAGGCACTGGGTTGACTATGGTAGGTAGAATCCACAAGGCATTACATGAGTAGCTTAAACTTTTAAAAACTTCCAATTGTGCAAACATCACATTCCTATTCTCTCCAACAGAATGTCACAGTACTTTAGTAGGTACATGCATTCAATTAACTAAAAAAAATTACACAAGTCTGGCCAAGAAAAGAGATCTGATATACTAGCTACTAATTTTACATACAAAGCATGCAACAGCTTCCCAAGAGGTAGCTTATGTTATTCTGTTGCAGAAAATTTAAGGTGGTACCTTAAAGAATAATGAATTTAGCCCACTTAAGCTAAAACAAATATGGTTGCCTTTAAAACACCACAAGACTCTTTGTTTTAAAAATGTAGCCAGTCTATATTAGTTAGTACCCAGAAATCAAGCTCACTGTGAAGTTTTCTACCTTCATGTAACTGGATCACTCAAACTGATTAGCATCAGAAGAATGATGATTAAGATCATGTTTATAGTGTTAACTTCAGCATTAACTTTAATTAAAAGACAAAACAATACATTTCAATGAAGGGGGATTGGTACAGGTGGAAGCAAGCAAGATGGGGGTGTTGTGGCATCAGGAACAGGGTGATAAGAGATAAGAAAGCCTGCCCAAGACTCACAGCTAAATTCTATCATGTTAATTCAGAAGTCAATCACTCTGTGCTAAATCCCTGGTATCTCATGTTGAGGTGGTAGCCAGAGGGGCTTTCTGTCAGCTTCGGCTGATACGCCAGCTGTGCAGCTGCATCCGTTTCTTGATATGAACGCCCTCAAAACAGTGGTACTTATGCTGGTAACCTCCAGACTTGACTTTTGCAATGCGCTCTACGTGGGGCTGCCTTTGTACGTAGTCCGGAAACTTCAGCTGGTACAGAATGGGGCAGCCAGATTGGTCTCTGTGTCATCTCAGAGAAACCACATCATTCTTTTGCTGATAGAGCTACACTGGCTGACAATAGGTTTCTGGGCAAAATACAGTGCTAGTTATAACTTATAAAGCCCTAAAAGGCTTAGGCCCTGGGTATTTAAGAGAACATCTTCTTCATTATGAGCCCCAAAGCCCACTGAGATCATCTGGAGAGGTCCATCTTCAGTTGCCGCCAGCTCAGCTGGTGGCCACACAGGACGAGCCTTCTGGCTGTGGAATGTGCTCCCTACTGAGATATGATCCTTCCCATCTCTGGCAATTTTTAAAAAGCATTTGAAAACCCACCTCTTCGCCCAAGCTTTTTCAGCTTTTAAAAGTTTTTAGGTTTTAATCTGTGGTTGACTTTTAAATTGTTAAATTGTTTTAAGTTTTTGTGTATGTTTTTAACTTGTTTTGTGCTACTGTTAACTGCCAAGAGATGAAAGTTTGGGACAGTGTACAAATTAGATAGATAGAAGAATGTAGCTTACTTCCAGATAAGTATAAGGACTGGGAGTTCCTAGAATTTCAGTAGTGAATTCAAATGCTTTTTGTGAACTTTACAACTAAAAAGTATCCTCTCCATATCAGACTTTTGCAGTGCTGAGAATGCTATTTTGTTGTGCCTTCACTGTCCAAACAAGGCAAAAGCAAGCAATTCTTCAATGACTGTCCTGCAGACCCCAAATGCTTCAATAATTTTTCCATATGTGCACAGAGACAGGAAGGGCAATGTTTTGTTATTTAAACAGGTCTTAGCAACAACTCATAAGCCAATCAAGATAACATTTTAAAATATTTATTTTTACTAATATAATGTTATTTCTGCGTTTACCTGCCCCTCAATGTCCAGAATAGTATCATACTATTTTGTATGACTTGTACTATGAACCAAGTAAATACTAGAATCTGAAGATACCTTTGTGAAAAATCTGAGAACTGACAAGTGGTTGAAATAGATTTAACTCAACTAAAACTTGTAACAACCATTTCCATGGTCACTTGTGGCAAATAAGAAATCCCTTCCAATGGAGAAGCCTATGTGAACTGAAGCAGTTAAACTTAAGAGGCTGCTATACAGAAGCATGGTATTAGTCCTTCTAGTACAACTCTGTCTGCTCCGAGTAGCAGCACAGTTCAATGTCTCACAAAGAGATCTTTCCCAGCACCTTTACAGAACCTGGGAATTTATGCTCTAAGGTAAAGTGTGCTGTCGAGTCAGTGTCAACTCCAGGGGACCACAGAGCCCTGTGGTTGTCTTTGGTAGAACAACAGGAGGGGTTTACCGTTGACTACTGAGTTATTGTGGATCTTACCTAGAAGTGATGATTTCTCAGTTTCATGCCATTGGTATTTAAAAGACATGTACGGATTATGAACTTTGTGGACTTGATACATGATCATTAATTATGCACTGAAAATCAACCTGCAGAAAAGCAAAAAGAAGGTACTATATCCTCAGGGATTTGTTGGCCTGGTACCAACATTGTGCTGTGTTAAATCTTAACTTGTAGCCAGTCACTAGCAAAGAGATACACACCCCACAGAAAGTGTGTTGATATTAATGCTAATAGCAGGGAAAGGAAGCACACAGGCTATTAAATCCCAGAGCACCAAGCAAAGCCTTAACAGTAAGTTAGTATTACACCTGAGGGATTCACCCCATGTGATTGTAGCCCCGTCCTAGGAGGAATGAAGCAACACCTATGCAATTTTTAACACACACAAGAGATCTTTGAAGACTGCAGAGAACATGCAAGATGGCATCCCTGAATACAAATCATTTGTTTAAGCTCTTGTGGAATCCAACAGGGCAGAAATGAGAAAAATATTCCAAGGAACTAATGACTGTTGCATACTTTAGTTAGCACCCTTTGTACTTTGGAAAGAGGAGCAAAATTAACAGACTATTTAACTATGGTGCCTATCTAGTTAGAAATCTTTAAAGTAATTCAGTTTATGAAGCGTATCTCTACAGGCAGCTTCCTCCTTCCTTGATCTACCACCGTTTTCATGCAGCCCCTCACATCTTAAAATCAAGCTCCTCCCTTCATTCAAATCCTGCTTCCCACTCACTCCCAAGCAATCTCTACTTTAGTTTTGATTAGTTCTCACACAGTTACTGGAGTCAATCCATTACTATCTTCAGGCTCTTGAGCCACTATGTGGTTCTTATAGTCACAGTAGTTAAAAGATAGTGCTCACCTATCCACTTTGCACAATTATAAGTGAAGGGTAAGAGTATATGTCAGCGACCACGGAGTAACAGTTATGTTCACCTCCAGCTGACCCTTTCCCAATGTCGCCCCCGCTTAAGCTAGGAACATAGGACGCTGCCTTGAGAGTCAGACCATTGGTCCATCTAGCTCAGTATTGTTTGTACGGACTGGCAGAGGATTCTCCAAGGTTGTTCATCAGCCTTGCATTACAAAAAATAGTGTCCCTACAAACCACTCTGAAAGATGCCCCAAACTCTTCCCCCTTTATTCCTTAGGCTCCACAGCTAGCTCTCCTACTTCCCATCAAGCATCTCCCGTCCCCCACACTTTCATGGGGTACCCCGCCAGCCTATTCTCTCCACCCCGCCTTTAACCTAATACGTCGTCTTCTTGTGGGGTGGGAGAGAGTGACATCCTCCTCCTCCTCCCCCTCAAGACCCCTTTACTCGACAGATCCGCACCAGACTCCATCCCAGGACCATGCGAAAGCTTCCTACGGATCGGCGTGTGCCCCTGGCCTGGGCACCTACTACACGCCTCTCCGCCTCCCCCTCCACCCACACACACACGCGCCCCCCGATGGGAAAGGGTAGGAGCAGCAGCCACAGCCCCAACGTCGGCCGGCGAAGGAGTAATGCGACTCCCGGCTCCGGCATCTCCGCCCGCCCGCCCGCGGCCCAGTTCCTTTCCGCGGCTGCTACTCACGGGTCGGCTCGGTCCGGTCCCCGCCCGCGACACTCGATGGGGTTGAGCTCGTCTTGGGGGAAGGCGTGCGCCATGTAGTTGTCGTAGCCGAAGGCGAACATATCGCGGGCGGCATCGCGAAGCTGCGTGCGGAGCTGAGACGGGAAGGCCGCGCTGTAGCGCTGCTCGTACTCATCGCCGCTGCTGCCGCCGCCGCCGGTCCTTGGGACAACCGCCCGGCCAGAAGAAGAAGAGCCGCCGCTACCGCCACCCCACGGCCTGCCCAAGAAGGAGGCCCAGTGCGGGGCCACCAAGCCCGCGCTGAGGCAGTGCGAGTTGGGCGAGGAGTCTTCCTTGACTGGGCTGCAGGAGGACGACGACGGTGAGGTGGTGGAGGAGGAGGAGAAGGCCCCGAGGCGCTGCTGGTAGAAGCCCAGGCTCGGCCCCGCCAGCCACAGCAGCGCGTGGCCGGCCAACCGTAGCGCCAGCAGCGCCAGCACCAATGACCGCCATTGCATTGTCGGAGGAGTCGCCGTCAGCTCCGCCGCCGCGCGCTCCTTCCACGCGCATACTTTAAGCGGAAGCTCCGCTAAGAACGTTCCGAGCCTTCGGAGAGGTGGGGGAGGCAGACGCCGAAATCTCGCTCTCCTCGGTTCGCCCCGCCCTCCTAGTAACTCCTCTGTCTACGTCAAAGTAGTGACGCGTCTCCTATAAGATGGGAGGGGGAGCGGTGGAGAGGAGCGAAGGATGTCTCACGTGATGCGTCCAATTCGCCCAGCTTCTGGCTGGCGACGCTTAGCTTTTTCATAGGCCAAAGCGGGGCGGGCGGTTCGCTGCCTTTGACAGAAAAGGTGGGGCTTGCCCTAGAAAGGGCTGGCGTGGCAAACTGCGATTTTTCAGGAACCGCGTGGCCAATCAGGGTAAGAGGCGCTACCGACGCCCTTTCTGCCTCTTGCGGCATTGAGTTAGCTCGCCTTTTCTAGCGCAACGAAATGTTACGGTCGGTAGAGGGAGTGCTTGTAATTCAATTCGGATTAGAGCGAGGGAGATGTAAACAAAACGTAACTACTTTAAGGTCAATAATGTCTGTCTATCTACTCTAGTAGACTTTTGAGGATACAATGGCTAGCCAGGGAAACAAACCAATGGATCCTAGAACAAATCAATCCAGAATTTTCACTCGAGGCCAGGGCCAGGGGCGTAGGGAGGTTGGCGTGGGCCCAGAGACAAGATTTTAAAATGGACCCCCACCCCCACTGAAGCTCAGCTCATGAAGTAAAGAAATCTTAAAAGGAGGCTGAATCGTGGTAACAAAATATAATGTGTTGATCTTAAGATCTTACATGACAGTTGCTTTGGCCACACAGATAACAAGTTTCAAACTGTCTCCATGAGGCTATTTTTTTTTTTTTGAAAAGCAGCCTTTGCCTATAAACAAATCAGAGACAAAATTTGATAGTGTAAAACTGAGCTCTAAGGTATACAGACTTATGATGACACCTTTCATGACAAAACCAGAATCACTATTCAGTGTTGGTGTCTAATCATAGCAAGTCAAAGCCACATCATGAAATGCAAAAATATGCTAAGAGAATACTTAACCTGCTTTTATTACACTCTACTTCTATATATTTCATTCTCTTGGGACCATGAGTGCCCAGGATTTGGCGGCGGAACTCTCGCGACACGCTGCAAGAGTTCCAAAGTGAGGACTAAGGAGGAGAGGGGGAGGAAAGTGCTGGCAGTGGCCATCCGGCAGGCGGAGAAGCGGGGGGAGAAAGGCGACTGCGGGCCACGGGCGGGGGGGGGGAGAGAAAGGCGGCAGTGGGTGCGGGGAGAGAAAAGCCGTGGCGGCAGGCGGACAGGGGAGAGGGAAAATGGCAGCGGCGGGGCCCGTCTTGGCTGCCCGCCGCAGCTCTGTGGGGGGGGGGAGGAACGGGGGGAGGGCTGGAGATCACGGGTACGGAGGGAAGGGGAAGAGAGGAGAGACCGGGGCAGGAGGAAGGGGGAGGGAGAAACAGCCGGCTCCAAAGCGCCGCACAGATGCTCTGTGCGGGGTTGACTAGTACGTATATACCACTTTTCAACACAAGTTCCCAGAGCAGTTTACATAGAGAAATAATAAAGGAAGGGAAAGATCCCTGTCCCCAAAGGGCTCACAATCTATAAAGGAAACATAAGATAAAAGACACCAACAGCTGCCACTGTGCTGAGGCTGGACTCTGTGTTTCCCAAACTTGCTTTTTACAAGTAAATGACAGGGAGCCTTTGTATACGTACGTGTGTGTGTGTGTGTGTGTGTGTGTGTGTGTGTGACCACTTTGGGAACTTTTGTTGAAAAGCAGTATATAGATATTTGTCATATTCATAAGTACCATTCAGGAGCAGGACTAGAGATGCACAGAAAGGCTTCAAGAGATACTAGGACTCTTACAACTTGACCTTGTCTTTAGGACACTTGCAGAAATTTATTTATTTATGGCACTATTACCATGCAAGCAAACTGAGAAGTTTGTTCTTGCTTTTCTTCTAGTGCATCTTTTATGTTTGTGCACAAAAATACCAGTTTATATTTAAGATGAAGGGTGATTTATGCTATACTGAAGTAGACATTTTCTTGCAATATAGTTTGAAGACATCCCTTAACTACTTACCTAATAGGGATGTGCGAACAGTTCAAGGGGGTTTCTGTTCTATGTCAAACGAGTTCGGTTCGACAGTTCCAGGGTTGAACCAAAACACCACCACCACCCCCGCCGTTCAATCCAACCTTGGACTGAACCCCCAACGGTTCAGGGGGTTTGCAATTTTAAAATTATTTTAAAAGGGTTTTTAAAAAACCTTTAGCCCCTTCAGGGGGCTTCCTCTAGGCCGTGGGTGGGGGGGATCTGCAAAGGTTCCCCCTCCCCCCGCTGGCCTCAGTCATCACCACCACTGCCCATTCTGTCTCTTTTTTTGGCCCGTTCGGGCCTCTGTATTTTTGCACAGTGGCCATTTGCGCATGCGCAGTGGCCATTTAAAAAAAAAAATTCGGGCAGTGATGACCAAGGCCAGAGGGGGGAGGGGGAAGCTTTGCGGAAACACACACACACACCCGGCTTAGAGGAAGCCCCCCAAAGGGGCTAAAGGTTTTTTTAAAACCCTTTAATTTTTATTTTTTTAAAATCACAAACGCCCCCCCAGCCTCCACAAACCGGGAGGATGTTCTAAGGGGTGCTGGACTAAGCTGGTCTGATCAGGTTCAAGTCCGGTCCAGACTCGAACCAGGCCAGCCAGTTCTGTTCACATCCCTATTACCTAATGTTTGTACAGGAAGTTCTGTGAGCATAACAGGCTACTTGCAATTAGTTTTTGCTGTTTTATATTGATTTACAAGATCCCTCCAAACCATGGCCAAATTAGTAAGTAAGCTAATTTTTAACCCTTTAACTTATACTCATAGTTCAAAAGCACATTGATCGTGGTTGGTTCAGACATATACTTCAAAATAAAATGGGAACCATGTTGAAGGTTGGGATTAAAGGTGAAGACTATTGCAAAAGGAAATTCATTCTCTCCATGCTTGTTTTCTTCAGCTAATATTGCCTGCAGGACACTTCTGTTACATTTCAAGGAGGATCTAAGCAGGCAAGAAACCTCGTTTATACAAGAATAAGCAGATCAGTAGAAGAAATGCCAGGCTTTGTTGTGTCTAATATCCAGGTCATAATAAACCACTGTTCCACAAGAAGTCAAAGTTTGCAGCCTTTTCTCAATCAAGGTTGTTCATCTGCATATTAACTTAAATGTTTCCCAGCTTTACCTGAGAAGCAGAGGTCAGGAATGGGACAAAAAGGTAACAGCAAAGTTGAATCTGTTTGCAAAAAGAAATACAACACAAGGCTCAGGTTGGTTCCCTGTTTATAGTTTTATCATCAGACAACCCATGTGAAAGCAGCTTACTTTTATTCTAATGTCAGTCAGCATGTGTGTGTGTCTCTTGCCCACAGTGGTTATCGTGTAACCTTTCCAGATTCCAGAATAAAGGCAAGCTCACCTTAAGTGGCGCAGTGGGGAAATGCTTGACTAACATGCAGAAGGTTGCTGGTTTGAATCCCCGCTGGTACTGTATCGGGCAGCAACGATGTAAGAAGATGCTGAAAGGCATCATCTCATACTGCACGGGATATGGCAATGGTAAACCCCTGCTGTATTCTACCAATGAAAAACCACATGCCTCTGTGGCCGCCAGGAGTTGAAATCAACTTGATGACAGCACACTTTACTTTACTAGTCCAGGGAGTGCTTCCCTGACATCTTTCACTTTTCTGAAGTGTTTTACTGTATGTTTATCAAGCATTTAGACCATGAACCTTCATGTTCCTCTAAGCTTTGGCAATTTAAAAAAGTGTAGTGCTGACAGCAAGTACCAACACAGCTGTGCCACAACTAGCAGGATCAGCATGGGTGCCACTGGCCAAATCACAACTGTAGCACTCCTCTCTGGGTTAGCACTATTGTTGCCTATTGTTGCTTGTGGATGCAGCCTTCAAAACAGGAGGTAAACTATGATATCCTGTTCATAGTTTACATATGAAACAGACTGAAGCTCAGTAGCAGGGCATGTGTTTTTGCTTACCCAGCTCCTAGGCTGACCTGGTAAATATCCCTGGCAGAAACCCTGAGAGATCACTCCCCGTCCTTGTAGGCAATACAGAGCTAGATGGAGCAATGGTCTGACTCAGTATAAAACAATGTACTATGGTGACCTTATGCTTTGTTTGAACATTTCACTTGCCTTTCTGCATAGGCAGCTTTCAAAGGTAGTTCTCACTCTCTAGCTGATAGAAACTTCCAGTGTCACTTTATGGCCAATTCTTGACACAGTCTGTTTCGAGAAGTGGGTGGGAGAGTGCACTGGAACTGAACCCAAACCTAGTCTCTTAGTTACATCAAACTTGAACAAATCCCTGAACAAAAATGATTCAAAGTAAGTGGAGTGCTTGGTCTTTAAACCACTTAACATATGTGATTAATATTTTCCTGTTTATACTGTTGTGTTATGATTTAACTTTGAGAGGATTTTGTTGTTTTTTAAAAAGGTTAAGTAGTTAGTTTTACATTGCAGGAAAGAGAACTTGATATTCTGGGGCGCTCTTCTCACGATCGGTGAGAAGAGCTCCTTCAAGGTTTGCGGGGAGAGCGGTTTTCGCTCAGCCTCCCCGCAGACAATCACTTAGCCTTTGCTGGGTGGGCAGCTCATTTAACTTAATGGAGCACCTACTTGCTTTGTAGGTTAGGCTATACTGAAATTGGTGGGTTCATACATCACAACCAACCTTGGTAGAGCCTACTCTACAAAAGAAATATGCATTGGAATGGAAAAACATGTGTTCCCAGGACTGATGGAGGTCACACAAATCTCGGGTTCTGCATTAAGTCTGAACCTGCCCATGAGATATGAGCCTTGCACTGGACTTTGATCATGTCACCTGTCAAGGCTTTCTTCAGGAAAGCTCCCTAGGGAAGTATCAAGGCAATAGTCTCAAAACACCATGTTAATCCTGTTATTACTGAGAAACACTTCTATCGGGCAGCAGCGATCTAGGAAGATGCTGAAAGGATTATCTAGACCCATTTCAAACTGGCTTCCGGGCTGGCTACGGGGTGGAGACTGTCTTGGTCGGCCTGATGGATGATCTCCAACTGGGAATGGACAGAGGAAGTGACACTCTGTTGGTCTTTTTGGACCTCTCAGCAGCTTTCGATACTATCGACCATAGTATCCTTCTAGAGCGTCTGAGGGGGTTGGGGGTGGGGGCACTCTTTGCATTGGTTCCACTCCTACCTCTCGGGCAGGTTCCGATGGTGTCCATTGGAGACTGTTGTTCTTAAAAATCTGAACTTTTGTATGGTGTCCCTTAGAGCTCCGTATTGTCTCCAATGTTGTTTAACATCTACATGAAACCACAGGGAGAGATCATCAGATTTGGTGCAGGGTGCTATCAGTATGCTGATGACACCCAAATCTATTTCTCCATGTCAGCATCATCAGGAGAGGGCATAACCTCCCTAAACGCCTGCCTGGAGGTGGTAATGGGCTGGATGAGAGATAACAAACAGACTACCAGATAAGACAGAGGTACTCATTGTGTGGGGTTGAAACTCAAGAGACTGTTTTGATCTGCCTGTTCTGGATGGGGTCATACTTCCCCAGAAGGAACAGGTACACAGTCTGGGGGTGCTTTTGGACCCAAGTCTCTCCTTGGTGTCCCAGGTTGAGGCAGTGGCCAGAAGTGCCTTCTATCAGCTTCAGCTGATACGCCAGCTGCAACCATTTCTTGAGACAGACGACCTCAAAACAGTGGTACATCTGCTGGTAACCTCCAGACTGGATTACTGCAATGCGCTCTATGTGGGGTTGTCCTTGTACATAGTCTGGAAATGACAGTTGGTCCAGAATGCAGCAGCCAGGCTGGTCTCTGGGTCATCTTGGAGAGACCATATTACTCCCGTATTGAAGGCGTTACACTGGCTGCCGATATGTTTCCGGGCAAAATACAAGGTGTTAGGTTATAACCTATTAGGCCTTAAAGAGCTTGGGCCCTGGGTATTTAAGAGAACGTCTTCTTCGTTATGAACCCCACCTCCCATTGAGATCATCAGGAGAGGTCCATCTGCATTTGCCACCGGCTCGTCTGGTGGCTACCCAGGAACGGGCCTTCTCCATTGCTGCCCCAAGGCTTTGGAATGCACTCCCTAGTGAAATAAGAGCCTCCCCATCTCTGACAACTTTTAAAGTCTTTAAAGACACATCTGTTCACCCAGGCTTTTAACTGATAATGTTTTGGTTTCAATGTTGTTTTTAGAATATGGTTTTAAGATTTAAAATTGTTTTAAATTTCTTGCTTTTAAATTTTGTTTTTGTTTTTAATTAATGTTTTACTTTTTTAATCTTGTTGTAAACCACCCAGAGACGCAAGTTTTGATCAGTATAAAAATATGTTAAATAAATAAATAATCTCATACTGCACAGAAGGCAATGGTAAACCCCTCCTGTATTCAACCAAAGACAACCATGGGGCTCTTGGGTCACTAGGAGTAGACGCCGACTCGAGGGCACACTTTACTTTTAAGCAATAGTACACAGAAATGAAATTAAAGACAGATTTGTTGTGGAAGTTTTGGGAGGGAGCTCTATGCTTTCTTTTTAAGGTAATATACATGCCCAAGACCAAGCAGGACCTTTGATGTGTGCCAACTGCTGCCTCCTACTCCAACTCTGCCATTATGTCAAAGCCTCCAAGCTACCTGGCAGTTTCTGCTAAGCTGAGGCAAGCAGGGAAGCTCTACTTGCTGTCAGAGGTTGAGGTTCTTTAGCAGACATTCTGTGAGCCACATTTGAGACAGCAGTACCTGCAATTAGTGTCAGAATCCTTTTTAGTTCTTTCTTCAACAGCCATTGCTCCTCTTCCAGGCGTTTGTGTAGTTTATACCCCAGTACAAAATGCAAAGAATTTTTCTGGTGAGCTTGATTGGAAAAATACATGCACAAGCTTAAGTTAAGGAAACTGCCATGGAATTCCTGCTCCTTCAAGTAGGGCTGTTTGCCACCCAAGGTAGTTGGAGGTTTGAAGGCATTTTAAAAGGATAAGCCATTTCTTTTTAATGAAATGGCTTTACTGCTAAGGCATAGAACGCAGGCAACCAGTAGAATGGTTAAGTGACCTGAATGGGTACTTCAACAAGTTTAGAAGTTGCTAGGCCTGTGTAAATAACCAGTTTCACATCACTCCTGGCCCAGCGCAAAGGCAGCCACCCCCACTGCTTACAGCCAGTGGTCCCTCTAATTTTTTTCACCTGTGTGGAACGAGTTTTGTTCTGGGCAGCAGTATCAAGGCACTGTGTGCACACATGGATTCAGAGTGGGGCCTTCTGAATTCAGCCTGAGCGGGATCTAAAGTTAACTGATGCAAATGGCCAGTGTGCATACACAGGAGCTCAAAAATGGCTGTGTGTAGATAGAGGGCCAAACTAACCCAGGGAGTCACCAGGGTAGAAGGGGAGCCACCAGTAGTGGTAAAGCATTTTTCCTAATAAATTTTACTGCCCTGGCTCTGCTCAAGGTTGAGCCTTTGAGCTGAGCAGGTTCGAGCCGGCTCGCACACCCCTACCACAGAAAACCCCAGTGATGTTTTAGAACATGCGTGCCGGGAAATTTAGTCATTCCTAGTGCTTCTCCCAGGGAGTTCTATGGGGAAAGCATTGGGAAGAATTATATTTCCCCAAGCACTTTCCAAGGTATCACCAAGACTCCATTTTCCCTCTCCAGCACTGTTCACAGGACCACTCTGTGCTGAGATGTTCAGTGGGAACAGCCACCCCCACACAGGGCCAGTGGAGATGTGTACCTGGATTCAGCTTTGACCTTTCAAAGCCGAATCTTTGCACAAGTTTAGGACGTCCTTTCATGCCCCTTGATCCTCACTGAACACTCCACTACAGCCTTTTCAGTTGGTACAAAAAAATCAAAGTCCCAACTACTACAAAGTCTGTGACAGCCAATGTTCATTAAGTTGATACTCAAACTTGAGTTAAGTTCTGGGGATCTGCGTGTGAGTTACTTTCACCATATTTCAAGCAGTCACACAAGAGACTTTGATGAATCAAGTTACATACATGTCACCATGACCCTGAAAATTTAAGTTTATTGGATAAAGCTAAAGAGCAGTAAAACAAAATGCAATCCACCTAAATAAAAAAAATCACTTATTTACAAAGTTTGGTAAATGTTTTTCACATGCGGAGATTAATGCACAGGTTAAAAGGTTGGTAGTGGTTTCTGGATGTCAAAAGGCTGAAAGCAGTGAAGTATACACAAAGTAACCAGATACATTAAGTTCAACAATAGGGTAGTTACCTAGACAATAATTGGTTCCCACACAAAAAGGTTGACACATTCTAGTTCAGCTTCTTCATTTTAGGCAAAGCAGAATTGCTCTAGTTAAGTGTAGCAGTCCATGATGAACTGATAACTGCAGTAGCAAGGTATTGGCTCTTCTCACAGCACCAACAAGAATACAGGATTTATTGAAGCATGAAATTAAATATGCAAACTCAACTTGCAAATGGAAGCAAGACTTGTGTCTGTGCAACAATACAGTAGTTTGTGTGGGAACAGTAAGGCCATGGCAGGGCAGTATAAAAATCAAAACTGGCCAAGTGCGATCACACAACCAACTAGGCTAGGTTTGTGGTCACTGCATGATCCTGTTTCCTTATCCCCCTCACCATCTGATGAAATGGTAGCAGGCTTGTACAAAACACATTCCATATGTTACTCTAACTTTGGCCTTGCAGCTGTTGAACTACAACTCCCAGCACCCTGACTATTGCCAACTGTGGCTGGGGACAATGGGAGTTGTGTTCAAACACAGCTGGAGCACCGAAGTTGGACAGCTCTGCTCTGAAAGACAATACAGGATGCCCTTAAGAGCAATACAAATGCTTGTACAGGATTGTAGAGATGCTGTCATACATGGAAGGCAGCAAAGGAAAATCATACTGTAGCTGTTAAGTAGTGCTTGGTCCAGTATGATGCTCTTCTTCTCCAAGAGCCTCCTTTGTAATGGAGCAGGCACAGAAAGTATGAGCATACTTTCATTTTCAAAAACAAGGGCCACAAGCATAGCATCTAAAGTACATTGCAGGTCCTGCTTAAAAGAAAACCAACACACAGTGGGGAGCAACACAAGCAGGTGTACCATATATTTATAGGCATACAGTGGGCTACATTAACATTACTGTATGAACAAAACCAGCCTTAACAAGTCTGTCCCTTTAAATATTGACATCACCAAAAACGTAAAGCTACAAAAGAAGTGTTGTAGTTTTCAGTTAATACACCTCTATGCTGTGGAACAGCAGGGTCTATTAAACTTGGGTCCCCACATGTTGTTGGATTGTGACTCCCATCATCCCCAGCCATGGCCTTTGTGGCTGGGGATGATGGGAGTTGTAGTCCAACAGCATGTGGGGACCCAGGGTTGAGACCCTACTGTAGAAGCTAACAGAAACAGGATCAGTTCAATGATTCTCTGTGTGCTTCAGGGCACCATTTAACATTTCACAGCCTGTGAGCTTTACACATGATTGCACACTGAGAAAGCAGGCAAACCTAGAGTTGTCACAATAGCCTAGGTGTTTCCTAGCACCAAGTGCAACTGTGCACAGATATTTCATGATCAGAAAGGACAAGTCAGACAGTGATACAGAATTATTTTGTGCTGGGAGTCAGTGCGACAGAGTGTCATGCAGTTGTACATATTCCGCAAAGCATTTCAAGGAACAAGGTGCAATTGTTACTCAAGTCCAAAGTTAAGTTTGTTTCACCTGCTTATGTGTTCTGACACTTTAATTTGAAGTATCCTATTTCCCATTTCCCATAAGGATTTTAGCTCATATAAAGTTATTACAATGACCTGAACAGATACAAAAAAAGTTTGATAATTTAACATTGCTAATTCACTGGGATGAATAATAAAACTTGAGAGCTTAAGGTAATTAGTGGTTTAATATCTAGTGCCTGGCACTCTCCATTGCAAACCATTTTACAATACAAATCACATGCATCCAAGAGAAAAGCTAGTATCCCATTGAAACAGTGTCTGAAAAGCTTTATAAACACAAGAAGTGGTGCTAGAATCCTCATGCTGCCCCGTGTCAGCATCTTCAATGAGCCACTAAGTAAAATAATTAAATAAGTTTGCTGAAAAACAAAATATAAAAAACCTGTCCCAGGAAGACCAGAGCAGAAACACACTTTGATTTAATAGCAGCTTTCTGGGGGAAGAAAAAAAGCACCCACTGCCACTGTTTAGATGAACTTAATAAAAACATTTGCACGACTCAAGACAACTCTAGCCAATTCTTTATGACAGAAGTAGAAATACAGATCTTCAGCAGTGCACATGAGGCATGACTGTGGGGGGAAAGGCAATTCCTTGGATACAAGATGACTATCTTGGATACAAGATGACTATCTTGGATAAGATTTCATCATGGAGGGAGTAGACAATTGAGATTATGGCCAACCGGGAGATCATTGGCGAGATTTCAGCTCCTTCTAGATTTTGAATGCTGAATAAGCCACTGAAGTGTGATATCTAAGAAAGAAACAACATTCGTCAATTGTTTTTTTAAAGACCTATGGTCAGCAGAGAAGTGTCCAAGAAGATAAATTAAGCTTATTCATACATGCATGTTCAAAGAGTTTAGACTAGGGCCCTGTCAGCTAAGAGTTTCACCCCAGATTCTATCATGCCTGAAGTGGGCCATCTCTTTATATATTTCACTATATAAAGATATTAAATAAATAATATATTTTATTTATAATATATATATTGAATAATATATATAATATATTGTGCACATATATGTGCTCAAAGTCCACAAGATGGCAGTAGGCAGCCAGGTGTTCTTGGTGGCCAATTCACAGTTCTGGAAATGCCTTCCAGAAACCTGCCAAACCCCACACATCTTACAGAAGCATAAGACCACACTTTTCTTGGGATAGGGTTCAGGGCAGGGGTTTCAATATTGGATCGTTCTCCCTGCCCTACTATTTCCTACTTTTGTGGACAATTACTAATGGTCCTTATAAAGGATATGTGCTAAAGAATTCTGGTATACTGGAACATACAACCAATGCTGCTAGTTAATTCAATTTTGAGAAATGCCTCCTGTAGAGATCAATCTAAACATAAGCTACCTATTTTAACTCAAAAACATGGTTAGCAATACTATCACTTTTTCACTTGTATGAAATGTTAGGATGCTTTCTTTGGGAATAAGCAAGATTATTCAGGAAGAGAAAAATTCTTACTTAAAAGTTGTACTGCAATTTGTACTTAACTTACAAATCACAGTACAACATGGACAGTTAATCGCCTACTACATTACTAAAAACAGCTTTCAGATACACTTAAATTATCTAGGTAAATGTGCATATTTGGAAACCGAACCCCATTCATCCAATTTCTTCTTCTAGTATCAACTAGTACTTTTTGTTTTAATTACCTATATTGTCCTTTTCTTTGCAGGAAATGGAGTAGCAGCAAATTTCTCTGTCTTGAATAGTAACCAGGTTCCTGGAAAAGCAGCAGCATATTAAAAGTTGGTGATAATCTCTTTTAATGCTCTACTTAATTATGATTTGGATAGCAATACTTTCAAATTAACAAAGGTACAATATTTCTAAGGTAAATCTAATGAAAAGATCTAATACCATGCTAAGAGGCACAAAACATCAAACAGGTATCTCAATATGCCTGTCTTTTCTACAAAAATTCAGTTTTTACAAGTAGAGAGCCAATACAAGTATCTTAAATGCACATTTGTTTAGCCACTTACATTTTTTCAATAAGTTGCTTCTCATCCAAAGCATTAGGAAGGTCTCTTTTGTTTCCAAGTACTAGAACCTAAAAAGAGGAAAGATTTTATTTGCACCATGCTCTCTCCTATCAAGGTAGCTTATATTCTACTTAACACATGACACTGATCCATTTCTTCCAATGCAAATAAAGGGCGAGACAAAGCAGTCATGAGAAGGAGCTGGACTCCAATATCTCATCAAAATGGATTACTTAAAGCATTAGTAACTGGCCTTTGGCAAGTGTGCCACTGACAAGCGTAAAGTATGGTATAGTGCCATTCAAGTGCCTTACATTCTCACCACCACCTCCCACTAATTTTACCTGTGAGTTAGTATAGCTTTCTTGCTAGCCATGAATTAGGCCATAGTCAGGCCATACAGTACTACCATAACAGCAATGGTCCTCTCTATCATATGGAGCACAGCATCTGCAAGCAAAGACCTTACAAAGATGAAGTGTGGCAGGAGGCGGCTTTGAGGGCTCACTCACGTGCCATTCTAAAGTTCTTTTGGTGACCAACAGGCACTGTAACTCCAAGAATGCATTACTAATTGGCTTTAGTTTTAGCCCCCTCTTTTTGAATGTTAGGTACTAATGGTCAAAACAAGCCCTTCCATTGTCTTAATGGAAACAAAAATGTTTACTTAATTATTTACACAACCTCTCAGATAATATTTAGTCTGTCTCCAAGGGAAGGTGGTTTATGAGGTCACTACGTCTCTCTCTGCAATAATGTTAGAGATGTGCAATTTGATTCATGTGTGAATTGATTTGTGCAAAATCAGGTGTGATTTGTGAATTCAACCACGAATCGAATCGCCCCTTGAATGAAGGGACTGATTTAAGGTAAAATCATCCCAGATTTGGGGCAAATTTTGGTGGACATTCCCCCTTGCTGATTGGTTTTCTGGTACTGGCTTCTGATTGGCTCGAGATATCTTTGCTTCTCGGTTGGCTTGTTATACAAATCAAGTGTTGGCACGGGCAACTGTGCCCCCATTGGCTGCAGGAAGGAAGAAGGGATGCGGGAACACTTTTGGAGGGAATTTCTAATGTATAAGGGACTGGGAGGCAGAGAGAGAGCACCCTTATGAAGAAGAGGATACATCAGGACAGGAGGAAGGAAGATTTAGTTTTGTGGTTTTCTTTTCCCAGCACTGAGTATAATATGCTATGCTACTGTTGCTATAACTATCTGGTTTTGCTGCATCTCAGACTGACAAAGGTAGAACTTGAGTGCCTGCTTTGAACATAGAAAGCTACCATATGCCAAATTAGACCATAGGTCCATCGTTCTCAGTATTGTCTACACAGACTGGCAGCAGCTTCTCCAAGGTTGCAGGCAGGAATCTCTCTCAGCCTTATCTTGGAGATGCCAGAGAGTGAATTTGGAACCTAGATGCTCTTCCCAGAATGGCTCCACCCCCTAAGGGGAATATCTTACAGTGCTCACACTTCTAGTCTCCCTTTCACATGCAACCAGGGCAGACCCTGCTTAGCTAAGTCATGCTTGCTACCACAAGAATAGCTCTCTTTGAGTTGTGGTTTGTTTTGTTTGAGAGATAGTGATGTGAGCAACGAACAGTGACAGCTCTCTGTGTGTCTAATATTTATTGGCCTTGAGACTAACTTGAGCTTCACTCACTGCTCTGCAATCTGCATTGCAAGGTGTACTCAGTTGAATGTGGCTGAAGTTGCTTTAGTTGAGCTTATGGCTATGCTTGCTGCTAAGGGTGCTGCTGTGGCAGCTGTTGCAATGCTAGGAAGTAAGGAGTCATAATTGTGTGTGAGAGTGCAACTTATGCCAAAGACATTACTGTAGCAAAGGCACTGTGGCTGGCAATGGATTCTAGGCCAGTTTTTTTTTTTTTTACCATCTTTGGACTGTGTGTTTGGCAAAATGTGTTCTGTGTTGGGAGCAACTGTGTGTGCTTCTGTTCTGCAATATTTTTCAAGGCAGGGTTGCAGAATTAGTGCACTCTGCTTGTTTTTCCCATAGCGAACAATGGGGAATCACCCCATTGGTCCCCATGGGTAGGTGCTAGGGACACCAAAGTGGGTTGGGCAGTATAGCATAATGGGTGCTACCTACCACCCAACCCACAAAAGTAACAAGCAAGCTGGCAATTATACACACACACACACACACACCTCTAACCCCCCATAGGATCTTATGGGTTTGAGGGGGAAAGTTAAAAGTGTAAAAAAATCACCCACTTGCCCATTTCTTTTGTGGGTTTGGTGGTAGATAGCACCCATCATGTCCTACCACCCAACCCACTTTGGTGTCCGTAGGACCTACGATGATTAAAGTTTCCCATTGTTCCCTATGGGCAAATTATGAATTTTCAATTAGATTCATCGAGCTGGTTGGCAAAGGCCAGCTGGTTTGATGAATCAATTCAAATCTGTGCAATTCAGTTAGAGGTTGAATCCAATCACACTAAGTTGATTCATGCACAACCCTAAATAATTTGTGTGCTTACAATCTAATACAAACAAAAAATATACAGTGCATGGATGGAGGTGTTCGGGGATTCTGCCAGATATTTTTATTGTAATCCATCTTGAAACAAGATGGTGGCCACCCAATAAGAATGATCACCCTGTTAGAATTCATGTATTTACATTCAGAAATAAATCCAACTTGAAAGCGGAAAGAAGTGGAAAGTAAGCTTTATTAGTTCTACTTAGAAACACGGGTTTTAAACTGGTTCACTTATTACCAGCTTTTGGTGTGCTCCATTTATATCATTTCTGCTGTGAAAGC
Organism: Hemicordylus capensis; assembly: GCF_027244095.1. Classification (NCBI taxonomy): domain Eukaryota; kingdom Metazoa; phylum Chordata; class Lepidosauria; order Squamata; family Cordylidae; genus Hemicordylus; species Hemicordylus capensis. Next base: position 290,107,386 of record NC_069658.1, on the reverse strand, counting down.
TTCTGCTGTGAAAGCAGAGATTTAGTTTCAAATTGCATTACAAGAAGAACTAAGCAAGGGTTGATGTTAGCACAAGAGAAAGATTTGGAAGTTAGACATGCTTAAGAGCACGGAATGGATGACAACAGGAAAGAAGTTAATAAGAAGTGTCAGTATGATTAATGTTTGGAAAATACCAGCTTGTGCAAAGTAACAGCTTTTCCTATTTTCTGAACTTCCATCCTAATAGTTGACATGGTTTACACTTCCATAGTTTTTATATTGGATGCATGACCGGATAATTAATACTCACGGGGATTCCTTGTAGCTGTGGTTTGTCTAGTAGATTATGCAGCTCATTTCTAGAACCTCCTATTTTTTCACGATCTGCAGCATCTACCATATAGCTGTTAAAGCAATTAGTTTCTGTGAGTGACTGTAACCAGGTTTATAGGTATAAAGTGTGTGTGGGGGGGGGGGGTTGGCAGTAGAATCCCATCCAAGCAAGGTAACCCTAGGTACAGGAGAACAGAAGATATCCCACCCAGCTACTATAGGTTCTGAAATGGCTAGTCAATTATAAGCAGTATGTTTTAACAGGTATGAGCAATGCAAGCCAATCCCAGTAGTGACCCTGCCCCCCCCCAGTCTGGTCAGAATCCCAAGTTAGACAAGTAGACAACTAGTGACTTTATGGTCTTGTTCATACTTCACCATCATTGAGCAAAAAACTGGAATGTTGTTTCAGGCAGTCGTAGTTGTCAGAAACTACAGAATCCTAGCCAAGTGAGGGAACAGGAAGGGCGACATAAAAGCCTTGCCAAGCATCATCTGGTGGAGAACCTGATCCTTTTGAGATCCAAATTTTCACTCAACAGTTCTCTGCACCAATCCTGAACTCCCTAAAAGCCATGGCTGATGGTTAGGGTAACACCAGCAAGAGTATAGGCTGCAGCAGAAGGAGGGAAATAGGAACCCCAGGAACTACAATGGAAACTGCTAGCGGAGGCACTGCTCCATTAGTGGTTTCCAGAACTCCCCCTCTTCCTGCTCAAAGTCTCTTGACCCTCAGCTATGGCCTCAGCAAAACTATGGATGATACACAATGAGGCTATTCTCACAACCAGGAGGAACTGGGCTAAGGGAGCCTAGCCCAGTTGCTCCTGGTGCTGCCATGGGAGCCATGCGGCTCTCGGAAGCAAACCCCACAAAATACCCCTCCCCTTAAACAAGCACCCCGCTAACCCCATTTAGTTGATTGTGTGCCGCTATTCATGGGCACACACGAGTAGACCCCCGACTGGGAGGCTACAACAAGCCTCCCAGCCTTGGGGTCTCCCTGGGACTTCCAGGGGGGTCCCCCCATCCCCACCGGCTCCATGACAGAGCCGGTAATTTTGTGTGTGGCCAATCCAGGTGCCCAAGCACAGCTCCCTACTCATCTGTAGGAGGAGTGGGCTAAGCCTCAGAGCCTGGTAAGGCTCTACACACGGATCGTGTACAGAGCCTCAATAACTCCCAAGCTTTCCAAGCAGTCACGAACCTTGTATTTCATGTTAAACCAGCAGCAATTTTTAGACATCCAATTCTAAGCTCATGAATAAATACTGTAAACGCATACATCTCCTTCCTCCCTCCCACCCACAGACCTTAACAAAAAAGATTCAAGGCCTGGTAATGCCCAACAGTCTCAGATTTGTACTTCACAAGTCTGAGATTGCCAAACACAGATTAAAAGCTACTAATGTTCACTGTCAAAATAAATGGAAACATTTCTCATTCATTTGAATGCTACAGTGGCAATTTCCAATGCAAACTAACACTTAGGAGTAGAATACAGCATAATATTTGCAAGACATTTAAATAACTAGGCACTGAATATACACATTAAATCAGCCACAAGATGTCGACACTTACACAATAGCATTAACTCCTCTGCAATACCGCTCCCACATACTTCGGAATCGCGGCTGCCCTCCTATATCCCAGATCTGTTAAGAAATTGGGGGTGGGGGTAGGGATCATGTTTGAAAACTGAATCCTAAGTCACAGAGGAAGATACAACATGTATGAAATAGAAACTTTGGTCTATACCAGAGGCCTCTAACATGACCCAGAAGTGGATCACAGCCTGACTTCAGGAAGTTCACAGCAATACTGCTGCCACCATGGGTGTTTTGTGAGACCATGACTGGGTGTATGGCTCTACCTCTGAACCACTGGACTCCACCCTTGGCTACATGGGCTCTTGGAAGAAGGTCACATGTTGCACAATGAGAGAGTTCAAAATACTCCCAGTTCTCGATAAGCTGACCATGGGCCAATGCCAAGTAGTACCTTGGAGGTGGTATAAAGCAGCTCTCATTAATACTGCTTCTATTGAGAGCTAGAATGGAGTGCTTCTTTATCCAAAGAAGCTGACATCTGCAGACCAAGTGATACAAACAGGACTAGCCTCCTACGGCAACACCACCAATCTATGTATAAGCATCAATAATTTGAACAGGTTCTAATTAACCTACTCTTGTAGGCAACTTTAGGGAGGTAAACCAGGCCCAGCTCCTTTCATCAGGTGTCCACAGCTGCACTTGAGCTGTGCTCAAGGGAGCTTTGATTATTTAATCAAAGGTGCCTTATGGTGTCCCAGACATGTCTGAGTACCAGTTCACACACACTCGTTGCCTGATCTACCCAAATCTTTGTGAAGTGAATACAATTCTTCAAAAACACATTGATAACAGCAGCAACATCTGAAAAAAAGGTATTTGCCACTTCCTGTCAATTGTAGGCACTACAGCATGGCAGGCTTAACTGTTCTTAAGAAGGAATTATCCTTAGTCAGTTTTAAGACTACTTATTGAAGGATCATAGCAGGAACAAGTATTTGCTGCTCTGTTCTTCTGCCTAAGACTTAGTAAGTAGGATTATGTGCAGTGCCTCTCTAGGGCTGAAATTGTTTTCTGCACAGGAGGTAATACAAACACGGAGTTGTATACGAGGGAGTTGTTATGTGGAGGAAAGGATGAGGCAAAGGGGCAAGATTTTTACATTCCTTCTGAGCACCTCACATTTGTTAGGATAGCATTGCTTTAGGATTAGTAACAGCTCAGTACATTGCCTTCATGACAGCAGCATACATACCTTTATTGTGACATTGCCCTTGGTAACTTTCCGCATATTGAAGCCCACTGTAGGAATCATGTCTTCACTGAACTGACCTGACTGAGAAGAAAGAGCAAACTCATTAGTAGGACAAGAGGCAGAGGATCTCTCAAGCAGCTTAATTATCTTTTCTAATAACTCAGTGCCAACTGCTTTCTCTCTGATGCACGAGTTGTGCCTGAAATGCTAGAACAGGGCTATTTAAAATGCAGAAGAATCTAGCCTAGATTTCATGCATCTCCTACAAACCCTTTCAAAAAGGACAAGAACATTTGCAGTTAAGACAACCAGTGAGTAAAGTATCACATGAAAGACCATTAAGATCATGAAATGGGAAGGAAAAAAGGAAGAATTGATTGACTTACTGAATCACATGCAGTGACTACAATATGCCTTGTAATTTAACAAGCAAGTATGGAAAGAGTTCAAGATTCCCAGCATTACTCTGGAAGTCATGCTTGCCACTCCTCAAGACAGTCCCTGCATTAGCCAACCAAGACAGAATGTCTCATCTTTTTGAAATTGGTAATCAACCCAAAACACAGTACTCCCAATTCCCTGGGGTGACAGGATAGCATCTGGAATAACCTGAACAGCACCTCATGGGAAACAACCAGCATCACAAATTGCACAATTTCAGATATCAAACTTGAAAATCAACTCTGGGATATATCCATGCCTGAAGAAACAGAGAAATATTTCAAGAATAATTTCAAAAACTAATATTGTACTACAGCATGAATCCTTGTGGACCATAGTACTCTAGTGTTATTTTGAGCAACAATGCTATGGTTGTTTGAGGTATATAGTTACATTCTGCTCCACAAAGGCAGATACACCCTGATAAGAAGCATAAATCTGCAAGATCCTGGAGGGACAGCTCTGTATCCACTCCTCTCTTTGCAATGTAAGATGCTTACTTTTGAGAGTAAACACTAAGCAAAATCATCTTGCTCAGTAGTTCCCAACCTGGGGGCCTCCAGATGTTGCTGAACTACAACTCCCATTATCTCCAACCACAATAAATTGTTGCTGGGGGCTAGAGATCAAGTCTGGGAAAAGTGGGGAGGAATCAGAACACAGAGGTTTTCTCCAGTTTTTTCTGGAGGACATATTTTGTTATTCTCCAAAAAAATTGAACAAAGTTAGATCATGAAATATTTTCTTTTGGAATTAGGAATAAAATATTTAAGAAAAGGTGCTCAGATATATTCATATAAAGAAAAGGGTTCTGTCCTTTATTCTCCCAAGCTTCTTGCTTGCTTCTAATTCCACCTACAGTATATGAAAAACTGTCTATGTTTGGACATATACCAGAACAAGAAATAAAAGAACACAAGGTGGTAGAGAGGCTTGTCTCAATACAGGCAATTCAGTTTTCAAAAGTCATTAAGATGATAAAAATGAAAGCTCAGAAAGAGAAGAAACATCTGATAGTACTTCTAAACATAATATACCATACATGATAAATTTTGTGAGCAAAGCAGGTTATGCATAATATATGCTCCTAAAGAAACACTGTCTTTGAACTTGTAAAGGGTGCTAGAAGAAAGTATTGCATATATTTCAACTTTTCCCAAAATCTCCACTTTTCCCCTCAGGAAAGAAAGTGGGGAAAACAGGATTTTCATGGCTTTAAAATTTCCAGAAATTTTCCTCTCTGGCTGGGGCTGATAGGAGTTGTAGTTCAGAACTTCTGGAGGCCCCCAGGTTTGGAACCACTGATCTAGCTCTCTGGTTAGGGGTATGGCAAAGTTACACAGGGAAACTGGCCTGCTCCTATCTGCACATTTTGACCCCAATATAGAAGTTACATTTATCACATTTTGGAATGCAACAATTGGCATACTTTGTTGCACAAGTTTATAGATCTTTCCCATCAAAATGACATGTTGATTCTCTTTATATTAAGCAGGGGGAGAGCAAGTGGCCCTATTCAACCCCAGCACAGCCTCTCTTTAGTGCCTGTGTTACTTTTTAGAAACACCCTGTGTTTCTTTTTAGACTGTGAGCCCATTTGGGACAGGGAACCATATGCTCATTCTTTTTCTATGTAAACCACATTAGGGATTTCTGTTGAACAGCAGTATACAATTAATAATAATTGGCATAAAGCAAAAACTAAGTGTTATAATACTATGCAATACTGATGTAATTGCATGTGGGGGGCATTTACAGCACAGCAATAAGTTGCACATGGGTGCATTTCTCACTGAACAAGGTGGGGGTGGTTTAGGTAAGTCTCTGAATCCCTGAAGGGGACTGGCCACACCAGTTTCGCTCCAGCAGCCTGACTCCAGGGATGAGACTACAGAAGAGCTGGCAAGTAGCAAAGAGACCTGGATAGAGAAGGAACAGCACTTCTGACTGAGCAGAGGACAGGCATCCACACCTATGCTGACTGCCACGTCTGTGATGACAGCCAGCATCAGCACTGTGATCCATGAGATCTGTGACTGTACCAAAAGACGACTTTGCACGCACAACTGAGGCAGACATTTCCACACTTTCCAATGTGAGGGAGGTGTGAGGGTGGTACAGGGGGCTACAATGATTCCATCCAGGTCCCTGAAGACCAATGGCTCCCACAGACCCCTCTGCCATAGCCATGTGCTGGGATCATGTGGACTGCACACCACAGCCACCTGGCAGCAATACTGTTTGTGGCCAACCTCCAGTGTCAGAAAGGCAGTCATGTGAACATGGCCAAAATGTTACTCCTCTGTCTCCTCAAAATTTGCATTGCTCTGCCTAATTACCTAGACTTCAGAACTTTGTTAGAAGGGGCTTCTCCACGGTCGCCTCCCCCAATCGCCAGTTCCCTTTGGAACTCCTCTCCCAACCACTCCAAAGCATCAGGCGTCCTTACAATAGTGTGAGATGTAGCATAAGGTTGCCAGCAAAAGTTGTACAACTCCCCCTTTTACAAGCAGAAGTACCTGCTGGTCATGCTAGATTCACTTAGCTTGGGATTTGAGGAAAAGTATATTGTTGTGAATGCCAACAGTTAACATGAGGCAAACATAGAATTTCTGGTTTCCCCTCACTGTCATTCTTTAATACCTGTGTTGATGGGGAGGCGAGGGCTTGGCCAGAATAAGACCCACTTGCCAGTGTCAAAATATACTTTTAAGATGTGTCCAGGGGCTCACCTAGGTAATTTTGTTGGCACCTGGACGAGAAGGGTTTTGGAGGCCCATCCCCTCCACCATGAGGCCCCCTTAAAAATTTTAAAATAAAACCTCCATCCGGGGGGGCAGCTCCGCTCGCCATTTTTGCCCCACCACTGCCTGCACCTGCCGCTCCTTTCCATTTCTGCCGCCACCATGTGCGCGGCCAGAGGGGTGGGGAGTGAGCCAAGCAGGCCTCTGCCTCCCCTGTGGTGGCGGTGGGTGCAGTGGCTGGTAGGCCCATCCATCTGGGCTGTGAATGCACCTGAGTACTCTACTTAGGGGATTGAAGAGAACTTACAAAAAAGGAAAATAAAGGATGCATTATTTATAGAAAACTCAAAACCAGATGCTAGGAGTGTGCACGGTTCGGTCCGGGCACAATATAAAAGACCGGAGATCTGGGAGGGCGGGGGCATGTAGCTTTAAGGGGGGGTAGTACTCCCCCCCCGCCACTCTTCCCCCTCCGGCGCTGGTGTGTTTTAAAATCTTCCTGGGGCGGCACAGTTCCTCTCTGCCGCCCCTGCCCCTGTCGTTGTCAACCCAAGCCTTCAAAGGAGTACAGCCAGCGGCGCGCATGCGCCCTGCGTGGCGCACGCGCTTTGTGTTCACCGCTGGCACGTGCGCTGTGACATATGTGGCTCGCACGCGCCAGTGGCGGAGACAAGCGTGCCGCGCAGGGTGCATGCATGCCGCTGGCTGTACTCCTTTGAAGGCTTGGGTTGAAAACGACGGGGGCAGGGGCGGCAGAGAGGAACTGTGCCGCCCCAGGAAGATTTTAACACACACCAGTGCCGGAGGGGGAAGAGCGGCGGGGGGGTTAAGTACTACCACCCCCCCTTAAAGCTACATGCCCCCCAGTGCCGGACCACGCCTCCGTGGTTCCGTGCACATCCCTACCAGATGCCAATGCTCTAGAAGAACTGGCTGATGCTATAAGATTCATTCGCCTATGAGAAAAATCAGGTGACTCCCCTCTCGCCCACCACCCTCTCATTATCTATCTGCTAGTCATGGAACAGAGTGTTATCTGGTTAAGGAATTTAACAGCTGGGAAACAGAAGAGGTCTTTTTCTGCACTTGACTGGAAACTGATGATGGCATGTATGCTGAGAGGTTTTTGATTTATACCAACTTTCTACCAAAAAAAAGGTGCAATAAAGGGGCTTTTCTGAAGAGAACTGAAGTCACATTTCAGTTCAAATATGGACCGATTTGGGCTATAGAAAGATTTGAGATATTTACGAAGCATGCAAAATTAACATTAACATGGAGTATCTTCAGTTTTGTTTCCTAAATGCAAGCCAAAACACATGCTAGATCCCGATTGACTGGGACGGGAAGCAGCAACTGGAAAATTTACCAGAAATCACTGGGAGAGAGGAAAGCATTCTGCTCATACAGTAAGTCATGATACAGTTAAGGAACCTGAGAAGTGCACAATTAGCAGTTGGTTTCATACCACAAACAGAGCTGAAGAAAGCAAACCATTTGATTGCCACAGCCAACAGTACAATTTGCAACATCTTCCTTTCAGAGTTGCACATATGTCCTACCATGGATGATCTCAAAAGGTCGCCAACACTTTGACCTCTCTTTTTGACTGTTAAAAGTTTGAACTACTCTCTTCAGCCATTTTGCAACAGATTTGAACCAAATTTGGGTGGTGCTGTCACCTAGATGATTTGTGCAAAGTTTCATAGAGATTGGATACGTACTTTTGATTTTAAATGCAAACAAATGTTCAGCGCATATAATAGCAGAATACTGAAACTCCTCCACATCTAAATTATACTGGCATTACCGTGCCAGTATAATTCCTCAAACTGGACAACGCAACCCAAAACACCGAAGTTAATACATAGGTCAGTGTACAGAAAATTCTAGTTCAGCAAAAGCTTTCCAGTATTTTCTCATGAAAACACCAATGAGAATGACTTAATGATTAGACAGGTATTCTCATTTGGTGATCCCTTTAGAATAAGCTTTAAGAGCTACACACCAACGCAAACTCTTTGCATACTGGCACATTCTAGTGAACTTAAGATTAGAGATGCTTATATAAAATTGCAGGTTATGCTGACAAGTATTCAAGATAGTTGTATCCAACATGTACTACGTTAAGCAGCCCTAAAAATGCTGACTTCCTTTTACCCCAATTTTCATAAGTTCTCTTACTCACTAGTCTGGCTCAGATTATCCCCAGCCTCTACCCTTCCTCCACAGGGTTCCGCTGAAAGCGTGTCTATCCTGACAAAAGAATGCCCGAACATTCTTTATTGCATCACCAAATCACCTGTCTACATGCACTACAAACCCCTAAACAGCCACAGAGAAGGCACTGCAGAAATCAATATGAAAGGTTAACAAGTCATTGATGGCAGAGACCAAATCCTTGTCTGAGAAAAGTATAAGGTACCCAGGCTCACAGCCACATGAGAATCCAGCAATAACAAATGGTTTGAGGAACTCCTCCCTGCAAACAGTACTCTTGTCATTTATGGAGACTGCAACCCCCATCAGGGTAGGTAGAACTAACATCTCTTCAGCCTGAAACTGGTCTATCAATCTCTGTCTTGTCTGGATTAAGCTTCAGCTTGTTACCTCAGCTACAACCATGCTGAGGAATTCATTCAAACAATGAGCCTTTGCTCCTGGATTTGATGAAGCCATCAGGGAGCCGGGCATCAGGGAGCCTTCCAAGGTGTGCACATGCAGACACGTGGTTTTTTTTTTAATGTCAGCTCAGTCAATTTTAGATGCCACTCAGGTTGAATCAGGAAGGTCCCACTCTGAATGCATGTGTACACACTGCCTTGATACTGATGTATCAAGTATCAAACTCGTTCTGCACACACATAAAAAAGTCAGAGGGAACACTGCTGGGCATCATCAGCATACTGATGACATCAACACTCTTACATGCTGAACCAACTTTCCCAGCAATTGTATTTAGATGTTAGGGAGCCTGCAGCAAGCCTGGCTTGAAGAATGGAGGTGTGAGATTGCTATAATGAGACCATCTGCCTACTTAGGTGCCTAGTAAGACCATCTCAGAATGCTGAGTGTTTGTTCCCAAGGCTGGGCCTTCAAAATGGGATATGGAGACAGATAGTGTACCATTTACCCTGTTCCACTTCAGTCTCCCTTCCTCACATGACAGGGGTGGTCTGAGCTGGCACTGTTGTCCTGTTGTCTTAGGGGACAGATGTCCACACCAGGGTCCCTCGGGGAAAGCACCTCTGAATTTCATGGGCACCACACAACCACCATGGGCTTCTCTCAGTTGGTATCTGGTCCTGCCCGTGTAGCAGGACACATTCATGAATGGGTTTTTACCAGCCAGGATATTGGTGATCTGGAGGTGTGGGGAGTTTGTCATAACTCTCCTGTCACTGATAGATGTCTACCTAGTATGATTGCATCCTCTTCCTTCCACAGAGGTGAACTAGTTATGATGGTTCGCCCCATCCATGTGATTTGAGAATGATAAATTGTGGCTAGGGATGCTGGGAGTTGTAGTTCAGCATCATCTGGTGGGCTGCAGGTTGGGAAAGCCTGCCCTAGGGGACCCAGCAGCAGCCAGATGCTACCAGCTGCAACATTGTAGGTGTTGGATTTGTGTCACAGGGCTGTCAACACTATCACTCCTAAGTTCCTCTCTGTATTGAGAGAAATCCCATTAACTCCATGGTTTCCCATAGAGCTTAGGGCAAAGAAGCAATTTGAACAACTAGAGAGATGCTGGAGTTAAACTTGTAGCTCATTTGACTGAACAAAGGCAAGAACCTCTTTTAGGGACTACTTTTAGGGCAAGAACAAAGGCAAGAACCTCTTTTAAGGACTACTAAGTGGCAGTGATAGTGGAGATGGGAGTTCTCTTCTCTGCCACCACTGTGTCCACACTGCATAAGCCAGCAGAGTTGTTTTGAGAGGCTCTTTCTTACATTTAGCCCACCACCAAACCAGGGAGATGCCCTTGACAGCCTGATATGACTAGTTTGCATGTCACTTTGCAGACAAAACTGCTCGCATTAGTTCTGACATAAGACTTCAGTAGACAATGGTTTACCTCAGACACCATCTTGTCCTATTCAGTGGTCCCTCTAATTTTTTCTCATCTCTGTGAGGAATGAATTTTGTTCTGGGCGGCAGTATCAAGGAAGTGTGTGCACCTGCATTCAGAATGGGGCCTCCCTGATTCCACCTGAGTGGGGTCTAAAATGAACAGAGCAGACATCCAAAAACTTGTGAGCGTGTGCATGTTTTAGAGGGAGCAGTGGTTCTATTATATGGATTTATTTCAGCTGGTGCAGTTTGGGGATGTGGACAGGGTCCTTTGGGATGTTAGGTCATAGGTGCTCTTGACCTTCTCCCATCTTGGCCCATTAAGACTTACAGAAAGGAGAAACAGCTTATAAAAGCTTCACTGAGGGTGGATAAGATACCACCATGGCTTAATGAGTGGTTTGGTCTTTTAAATAAATCCTCCCTTAATTCCTCTAGCCTGGAGAACTGATTTCCAGTTTCTCCCACTAGGAAAAATTGTCTGAACTATCTCACTTTGTCATCTGATCCCAGAAAGTTAGTAGAGGCTCCAAAACAAGTTTTGGAGGCAGTTATAAGTTGAACTTTGATGGATACAATGAGTTCTAATCCTGTTAAGACAGAAGAGCTATTAGTAGGGAAACTGACCTGGGATTGGGGTATCAAACTGTTATTTAAGGGGGTTCCACTCCCCCTAAAGATCCACAGCTAGTGTGGGTGGGGGTGGGGGTGTTTTTGAATCACACACTGCTTCTGCATGTTTACGTTGCTGCCATGGCCAGGAATACCTTTGTGCAACTTCTGTGAATGTACCAGTTGTGCCCATTCCTGGGGAGGACAGATCTGGCTACAGTTGTCCATGTATTAGTGAAGTCTAGAGTACTGCAACACACTATGTGTGGCTGTCCTTGAAGGGTACCCAGAAACTTCAGTTCATACAAAATGAGGCTGTCAGGCTTTTCATTGGGACCACTGTATAAAAACATTACTTCCATCCTTAATGAACTGTACAGGCTGCTAGTTCATTTCTAGGTCCAATTTAAGTAGGGATGTGCGAAACGTTTCGGATACAAAATGTTTTGTACCCAAAACAGCCCGTTTCGGGTGTTTTGTAGACAAAACAAAACACCCATTTTCCAGATCCAAAGGTTTTGTATACAAAACAAAGCATCCCTGTTTTGGCTACAAAACGTTTTGTTGTTTCAGACCTCCATTTTGTGGTGATCTCTGAGTCAGTCTCCATTTTCTGTTTGACATCTCTTTGAATTTCCCACCCTTCCAGCCTTCTGATCAGTGACCTAAATCATGGGCTGACCTGCTGACAATTCCCTCCTTGTTCCCCATTGGCTCTTTTGCTTCTTCCCACTCTTTACTGACCCCACATTGGCCAGGGGAAGGGTTGCTAACCCATGGGGTGCTGGGTTCTGCTGTTTCTGTGGTGTTCTGAGTGTAGATTCTCTGGTAGCATATGAGAGTGGATTCTTGTTTTTCACTGAAAATCTCATATGCTACCAGAGAATCTACAATGAACACCTCAGAAACAACAAAACCCAGTACCCCACAGGCTTGTAGGTATGGGGGTGGTTGGCACCCTATGTGCACTACACAACCCCTCGCTCTGGGCAACCCCAGTGCCCCCCCAAGTGGAATTATGGGGCTGCTGAAACCTCCATTATTCTCTATGGGAGAAATCTTAAAGACACGTAAACTTCAACAAACCACAAAAGATCAGCCCTTTGCCCAATTCCTTTGAAATAATTCTGGAAGTTCCCTTGCCCCCATTGGGCACTACCACCCACCACACTCTGCTCTGGGTCATCCCTTTCCCCTTGATTTGAAGCGATACATTTGCTGGAATCCCCATTATTCCCTATAGGAAAATTCTTAAAGATGTGTAAACTTAAAAAAAAAGTTCACCAAAAAAATCAGCCCTTTGACTAATTCCTTTGAAATTTGAGTGGTAGCTTCCACCCATTGGACACTACCACCACCACCCACTCTTTTTGCCCTGGGACCCTTTTTAAAAATCCAAATCGATTCGGATTTGGAAAATTTGGGTACAAAACAAAATGGGGATGTTTCGATTCGGATACAAATCGAAACAAGAAAATTCCAAACTGCACACCCCTAAATTTAAGGTGTTGATTACCATCTTTAAAGCCCTTCACAGATTGGGCCCCAAGTATCTGAAGGACTGTCTCTTTCATGCAATTGCCTGCCAACAAGCAAGCTGTGCTCTGTATGCCAACACTAAGGGATGCTTGGCTGTCATGAGAGACAGGGTTTTCTCTGCTGTTGGCCCAGCTGGTGGAACCCTACCCCACTCATCGTTGTCTGTGTGCTACTGGGTATCCTGCTCACCAGAGGCCTGGGAACACTCACCACTGCTGGCTAGCAAATGGATTTGTGGATGCCTGAGTTATTTGCAAAATGCTATTTTTCATTAAAAAAAAAGTGATATGTTTTATTTGTTGTTGGTTGCTGTGGAATTCCATATGGCAAGGTAGGATATAAATATATAGCACCGTTGTCACAATGGAACCTTGTAGTACTCCACAGTTACTGCAGTGGAGTACTACAAGCATAAAGTAAGCAGAATGGACACAAGGCTACCCTCTCACTCAAACCAGTGCCAGTAATACTTTCTCAACTCAGATCCATGTCAAGTGGTGCAGAAGGATCTGACTTTCATTTTTTGTCCCACCTTTCTGAATACACAACCAAGGGAGCATATGAAGATCAAAAATATATTAAACCATCACCAAGTCAATATAAAAAAATACAATAGGAGTCCAAACTGGTAATTGATGTCAATAGCAACAAAAATGGCTTTGGGGGAGGGGTATGTTTGAATTAAGAATGAAGAAACTGTAGATCAGCTGCTTAGTAAAGGATGGTGTTAACAGGTGACAGAGAAAGAGAAGTTACCATACACCTATTTCACTTCTGTCTCCTCCCAAAGGGGAACTGTGTGCAACCTCACAAAAGCAATGTGAGCAGTAGAGGGTCAGGACTGCAGTTCAAGATAGCTAAGTAGTCTTCACCACCTAAGAATTAGGTCAAGTATTCAAGGCCAGATATTTTTATTATTTATTCATTTAATTTCTATACCACCCTTCCAAAAATGGCTCAGGGGAACCAGGGTGGTTTACACAGAGAAATGATAAAGAAATAAGATGGATCCCTGTTCCCCAAAGGGCTCACAATCTAAAAGAAACATAAAATAGACAGCAGCAACAGTCACTGGAGGTACTGTGCTGGGGGTGGATGAATCAAATCCTAGAACAGCAAAAGAACTTTCAGATGTATTCAGAACTTCTGTCTACACTCTGTAGATTTGAGAAATCCTACAGAACAGGCAAGGTTCCACGAGTTTGGAAATAAGCTAATGTCTTAATCTTCAAAAGGGAAAGAGCAAGAAGGAGACCCCAGGAAATTACAGACTGGCCACTCTGAATTCAATACCACAGAAGATATTTGAATATATTATTAAGTAGTTGATTTGCAAGCATCTTGGGAACAATGCAGCAAGTAGCTATAGTTAGCATGGATTTGTCAAAAATAAATCCTACCAGACTAACCTTATCTGTTTTGTTGATTAAGTTACTAGCTGAGTGGATTGTGGGAATGTTGTGGGCGTAATCTATCTTGATTTTAGCAATGCGTTTGTCAACATTCCTCCTGATATTTTGATAGCAAACTGGTCAAATGGAGTGACATTGGCTAGAGGACAGATAGATTTAGAATCTTATTCTGAATGTGCTCAATGCCTCCTCATGGAGGCAAGTTTGACCGATTCAAGATTGTTCTAAATCATTAATTAAAATGTTGGGGTACCAGTTTTGAAATAGTGCTCTGTAGCATCCTATTATCCCAAGACTGGTACTCTTCAACACTTATCAATGTCACAGATCAGTCTCTCTCAAGCCACTTGAAAAACAATACTCCAAATGCTTATTGGTAGAAATTGTTTTCCAGAGCCTGCCCAGAAATGAGAAGAGATTGAGCCTTGTCAGATCTCCTTGATCTACTGTATCAAATCATTTCTCTCATGTGCATGTGCCTACCCCCTGCTAACTGGGCAAAGAGGCACCTTTTACCGTGATGATTCTCTTTATTTAGCAGGGGGAGTGTAACTGGCCCTATCCACCCCCAGCACAGTACTTCCAGTGACTGTTGCTGGTGTCTATCTTATGTTTCTTTTTAGAATGTGAGCCCTTTTGTGGACAGGGTTCCATCTTATTTGTTTGTTATTTCTCTTGTAAACTGCCCTGAGCCATTTTTGGAAGGGCAGTATAGAAATCGAATCATTATATTATTATTTGTTTACACAGACAGGTGTTATTGACTGGTTTGTTTTATCCAGACATCAAGTCCTTCCCAAGGACCTAGGATGGCTGAATTTTATTGTCTGTTATAGATATCGTCGCAGAATATAGGCTGTTCCCAGTAAAGCTGCTTTTTGTAATTGGCTGATGGTGATTTCTGTGACCCCTATGGTGTTGAGGTGCTCTTCAAGGCCTTTTGGAACTGCATCCAGGGCGCCAATTACCACTGGGATTATTTTGGTCCTTTTCTGCCACAGCCTTTCAATTTCAATTTGTAGATCTTTGTATTTGGTGATTTTTTCCTATTTCTTTTTCTTCTATTCTGCTATCCCCTGGTATTGCTATGTTGATTATTTTCACTTGTTTTTCTTTCTTCTCGACTACAGTTATATCTGGTGTATTGTGTGGCAGATGTTTGTCTGTTTGTAGTCGGAAGTCCCATAATATTTTTACATCTTCATTTTCTACCAATTTTTCAATTTGAGGGTACCACCAATGTTTGGCTACAGGTAGCTTGTATTTTTTGCAGATGTTCCAGTGTATCATCCCTGCTACCTTGTCATGCCTTTGTTTGTAGTCAGTCTGTGCGATCTTTTTACAACAGCTGATTAGGTGGTCCACTGTTTCATCTGCTTCTTTACAAAGGCGGCACTTGCTGTTTGTTGTTGACTTTTTTTTTGCTTGGTTCTTGACTTGTTCTTTCTTGTAGGCCTGCTTTCTTTCATTGGTGTTGAATAGTTTCACGTTATTGACCATTTGATATTGACCATTCTTCACTGTCCTTGATATATTCTTCAAGCCCTCTTTTCTCCTCCTCTACTGTATGATGGACTTGCAGCATTCCTCTTCCACCTGAGCTGTGAGGGAGGTAGAGCCTATCTACATCACTGCGGGGGTGCAGGGCATGACTGATGGTCATGATTTTCCTGGTCTTACGATCTAGCGTCTCTAGCTCTGCCCGGGTCCAGTCTATTATTCCTGCAGTGTATCTGATAACAGGTATAGCCCAGGTGTTTATGGCTTGTATGGTGTTCCCGCCATTGAGTTTGGACTTGAGGATTTTTCTAACTCTCCTGATGTATTTACTTCCAATTTTTCTTTTAACTTCAGTGTGTGCGATGTTATCAGCCTGGAGAATGCCCAAGTATTTGTAATGTTCTTTCTCTTCCAGGTTCTTGATCTTGCTTCCATTGGGCAGTTCTATTCCTTCTGTTTTTGTTATTTTCCCTCTGTTCATTATTAATGCAGCACACTTGTCTAGTCCAAACTCCATTGCTATATCGCTACTGAATATACGGACAGTGCTTAGCAGTGATTCGATTTCTGACTGGGACTTTCCATACAACTTCAGATCGTCCATGTACAGCAGATGGTTTATTTTACTTGATCTTTTAGATGTTTGGTATCCGAAGCCTGTTTTGTTCAGTATTTGTGAAAGTGAGTTCATGGCGATTACAAACAACAGAGGGGATAGTGAGTCCCCTTGGAAAATGCCTCTTCTAATGCTAACCTGTCCAAGTGTCTCGCCATTGATTGTTAACTGTGTACTCCACATGCTTATTGCTATTTTTATAAATATCTGAATGTTTTTGCTGACACCAGTTGTTTCTAAACATTTTAGTATCCATGTGTGAGGCAATGAATCGAAGGCTTTCTTGTAGTCAATCCATGCAACGCTTAGATTGGTTTTTCTTCTCTTGCAGTTTTCTAAAATCATTTTGTCAATCAGCAGCTGGTCTTTTGTGCCTCTGGTGTTCGGGCAATTTCCTTTCTGTTCAACTGGAAGCTGTTTGTTAGTTAATATGTGTTGCATCACTTCATCTGCTATTATTCCAGTTAATAATTTGAACATGGTTGGCAGGCAGGTTATCAGTCTATAATTACTTGGGACTGCACCTTTTGCTGGGTCTTTCATGATGAGATGAGTTTTCCCAGTTGTTAGCCATTGTTCAATATCAACTCCTTGCAAAATGTGATTGAACTGTTTTGATAGTTGTTTATGAAGGCTTGTTAGGTGTTTAAGCCAAAAGCCATGCAGTTCATCGTCGCCTGGAGCAGTCCAATTTTTAATTTTCTTTGCTCTTTCACTTATTAATTCTGGTGTTATTATTAGATCTTGCATTTGTTGGTTTCTTTTTTTGACCTCTTTCATCCAGCCTGCTTTTTTATTATAATCTATTGGATTGTCCCATAATTTTCCCCAGAATTGCACTGTTTCTTCTTTATTTGGTGTTTCTAGGTTTCTTGCAGTTTCTCCATCTATGCTTTGGTAGAAACATCTCTGATTCGACTGGAATTGGAGATTCTGCCTGTGTTATGTAATTCTGGCTTCATATCTGCTAATCTTCTTTGACACTGCTGTTATTTGCTGCTTTATTATTTCCAGGACTTCTCTAATTTTCCTTGAATCTAGGTCAGGGATTCTCAACCTTGGGTTCCCAGATGTTGTTGGACTTCAACTCCCATAATCCCCAGCCCCATTGGCCTTTGGTTGGGGATTATGGGACATGAAGTTCAACAACATCTGGGGACCCAAAGTTGAGGACCCCTGACCTAGGTGGTATTTTTGGATCAGATACTGTTTGGTGTTTTCATTCTTCAGCTTCTTGTCTTTCATTTCTTTCAATTCACTAGCATCTGATCTAAGCCTGGAGATTTTATTTTCTAATCTAATCTTCCATTTAGGTAATGTACTGCTTTCTTTTTTTACAGGTCCACTGATCTTATATCCGAGCTCTTGTGTTATTGTTGCTGCACTGTACATTAGTTGGTTTGTTTTTTGCAAATTATTGGTTATTATCTCTGCAAGTGCAGCATTGACATCTTTTAATGCCTGAGCAAGTTGTTTTTTGGCAACTGTTTTTAGAACTGGAAGTCGAACCTCCTGTGAATACTTTATTTCTTATTATGAATCTTCTCTGGTCTGCTAGCCTTTGTTCTGTTATTTCTGTATCTGGATGCTTCTCTTTCCAAATTTGGTACATTCTTTGTAAATAACCTCTTCTAGTTGGACTAGACTTGTAATAGCAGATCATTATTTCCTTGTTGGCATTTTTCTTATATTTTTCAGTTAAGCGACGTTTCTTCCAGTAACTTTGCTGTCTTCAGCCCTGGTTGCTCAACAGAAGATCTTGAGTCCTGTTGCCCACTTGCCATCAGATGTCCAGGGACTATAGCACCTGGCGCAGTCCTTGTTGACCCAGGCGACGACCGATCCGGTATAGATTTATTAAAGTTACATCTCACCATATTGTTGATGGGAGAGGCACTCTTTCTCTGGCTCCTCTGGTGAGACCTGTCCAGTATGGTTGGACCTCTGGCATAGCCCTCACCTTCCTCAGAGCACACAAGCCCCACAACCACGCCAAAGTAGTGCCTCACTGGTAGGGGTGTGCAATTTGGGAATTCGGTGATTCAGTTCGGGACGCGAACCGAATCACCCCTGTTCTCTTTTGTGCCCGAATACGGGCCACCCGAATCACCCTTGATTCGGTTCAGATTCGGATTGAATCCGAATCGATTTTGGGGGTAAAAAAGGGGCCCAGGGGCAAAATTTTTGGGTGGGGTGGTAGTGCCCAATGGGTGGAGTCTACCACCCCAATTTCAGGGGAATTGGGCAAAGGGCTGGTTTTTGGGGAATTTTTGAAGTTTTAGTGACTTTGGGGCAGTTTGGGGGCAGAAAGTGGATCTGCCCCAAAAGAGTGGGGTGGGGTGGTAGTGCCTAATGGGTGGAGGCTACCACCCCAATTTCAGGGGGATTGGGCAGAGGCCTGATTTTTTGGGAATATTTGAAGTTTTGGTGTCTTTGGGGCAGAAAGTGGATCTGCCCCAAAGGAGTGGGGTGGGCTGGTAGATAGTGCCTAATGGGTGGAGGCTACCACCCGCCCCCAATTTCAGAGTGATTGGGCAGAGGGGTGAATTTTGGTGAATTCTGAGGTTTGTCTTCATAAGGTGAAGTGTGCTAAATTGATTACTTCCTCATATTCATAGTAATTGAGAGTGTGAAAAAGTGAAAGTGGGGTCATGAGAGTTGTCTAATTGAAAAAAATCTCATTTGCTATGATAGAATGAGAATTCACACCTCAGAAAAAACTTCTGGTCCACTTTCTGCCCCCAATCTGCCCCAAAGACACCAAAACTTCAAATATTCCCAAAAAATCAGGCCTCTGCCCAACCCCCCTGAAATTGGGGTGGTAGCCTCCACCCATTAGGCACTACCACCCCACCCCACTCTTTTGGGGCAGATCCACTTTCTGCCCCCAAAGTCACTAAAACTTCAAAAATTCTCAAAAAATCAGCCCTTTGTCCAATCCCCCTGAAATTGGGGTGGTAGCCTCCACCCATTAGGCACTACCACCCCACCCCACTATTCTGCCCCAGTCCCCACTTTCTGCCCCAATCTGCCCCAAAGACATGAAAACGTCAGAAATTCCCCAAAAATCAGCCCTTTGCCCAATCCCCATGAAATTGGGGTGGTAGCCTCCACCCATTAGGCACTACCACCCCACCCCACTCTTTTTGCCCAGATCCCATGCTATGCCCCCGAACTGCCCCAAAGTCACTAAAACTTCAAAAAAATCCCCCCAAATCAACCATGAACCGAATCACCCGAATTTTTCATGCCCGAAATTCAGGTGATTTGGCTCGGGCCCGAAAAATATCTGGGGACATTGGGGGTGATTCGGTTCGGCCCTGAATCACCTGAAATTGCTCGTTTCGGGCACAGATTGTTCTGTGCCCGAAATTTTTTGCACATCCCTACTCACTGGGGGATGATGATGATGATGATGATGATGATGATGATGATGATTAATGGTAAGAGGTTTACAGTGCTTAATCATGACGTACTGTGCTCACCTTGAAAGAAGGGTGCCATACCCATGTTGCTTAACCCTCATGTTAATGTAACATGTTTGCAGTCATGCCTGTAACCATCAGAGTGATGGTTACCCTGGATTGGTTTCAACACCCAAGTTCAGTTCACAAGTACAACAAAGCAGTATCTGCAGTTAAGGGATTCTTCAAGTTTTCCTGTGGGAAAATCTAGCACACGACGTTATCTAGCACATATTCTACACCTCTACTAACTTGGCAAAGAGGCGCCTTTTAAAGTGATGTTTATCTGTTAGCAAAAGGACAAAAACTGTTCCTATTCATCCCAGCAGAGTTTCCCTCCTGTGGCTGTTAGTGTCTTCCTTACATTTCATTGTGTGTAGTTCCTTGTCCTAAAGGGGCTCACAATTTTGTCTTTCCTTTTATGGTGCAAAAGCACTTTATGGCCCTTTTTTGATTGAACAATGGTATGTAAATATTCATATCAGAACCCAAATTTTGGGCAATGTTTACCCAGCACTGGAACAATACATCCATTAGACATTTTACTGAAGTCAGAACATTCTAGTTCCCCACCATGGGAGCTGTTTCAGTGCCAGAACAAGGAATGATGCTAATGTAATACTGAGTTGAGCAATAATAACTACTATTTAAACTCTTTCACAAATTCTTGTTCCAACAGCAAGAGCAATTGAGATAATCTGGGAAATTTTGACTTTAACAAAAGTGTCAGAAGTCTACCTAGTACTTTAGAAGTGTCAAGGTTCTCCTGCTAGAGCCTCTATTTATAAGCCCGACAAAGGCCAACATGCCAAACTGAACAAGAACAGTTTTCAATACAGAATCTTTACACCAAGTAATACTTCCCAACCCCTTTTCTTTTTTTCCCCTTTCCCTAGGTTAATACACAGATACAACAACCTCTGTTGAAATAAGTCTAAACTGCACTTACTACTTTTACTTATGGACTAGCTCCTTAGGTTAACTCAGGGGGCCTGCAACTTCACCTTTCAATATACAGTAGTAGTGTGTTCACTCTGTTTGCTTTAAACTTTGTTTTTATCTGCAGGAAGTCATATACTTGAGCATGTAGCTACTATGATGGTGCAGCCTAAATAAGTTAGATCTTATCAGACAGAAAAATTGTCAAGAGCAGACACGCCCCCTTCCACCCCACCCCAATTGTCAGGTCATGTTGAATTGGAAGCCAGAGATTTCCGGACATTATCAGACTCAAGTTAAATGGCCAGTGAGCCACCTCTCAGTTGAGGGGTAGTATGCTGGCTGTTTGCAGTGGGTAGACCTGGCCTCTGGCAGATCCTTGATTTATCTAGCGGACTGGTAGATCTAGTCTCTGTAAGCCATGCTGGTAAACCTGGCCTCCCTGAGCCTCATTTAAAAATTAAATGACCAGTGTGTTGCCTCTAATTTTCATCCAACAGGAATGTCAGAACTCCAACAGAGTTTGGACATGACAACAGGCAACTCAGAGGTTCCAACAATCCAGCTCCCTTTTGTCGTGTCTGAACTCATCCCAATAGTGACCAACGTTTCAACAGTGACCAACAGTATGCTGATGACACCCAAATCTACTTCTCCTTTTCATCTTCAGGAAATGGCACTCAGGAAGTAATGGGCTGGATGAGGGATAACAAATTGAAGCTGAATCTAAGCAAGATGGAGGGGCTCAGAATATGAGGGGTGAGTTAGATCTTCCTGTGCTGGATGGGGTTACACTCCCCCAGAAGGAGCAGGTGCACAGCTTGGGAGTACTCCTGGACCCAGGCCTCACCCTGGTATCTCAGGTGGAGACCATGGCCAGGAGTGATTTCTATCAGCTTTGGCTGATTTGACAGCTGTGTCCATTCCTTGAAGAGGACGACCTCAAACCAGTGGTGCATCAGCTGGTAACCTCCAGGCTTGACTATTGCAATGCACTCTATGTGGGGCTGCCTTTGTATGTAGTTTGGAAATTTCATTTAGTTCAAAATGCGGCAACCAGATTGGTCTCTAGGGCAACTTGGAGAGACCATATTATGCCTGTCTTAAAACAGTTACACTGGCTGCCAATTGGTTTCCAGGCAAAATACAAAGTGCTGGTCATTACCTTTAAAGCCCTGAACAGCTTAGGTCCGAGTTATCTTAGAGAGCACCTTCTTCTGCATGATCCCCACCGCATGTTAAGGTCATCTGAGGAGGTTCATCTCCAGTTACCACCGGTTCATCTGGTGGCGACTCAGATGCAGGCCTTCTCTGTAGCTGCTCCTGGGCTACAGAATGCACAGTCAGCAGAAATCCGTAATTGGAGTTCATTACTGTCTTTCAGGAGAGCCCTTAAAACCTATCTGTTTGGCCTGGCCATCCAGGATTTTTAAAATGTAGTAAATTGTTTTAAATGTTTGCCCTGGTTTTCCAGGGTTTGATTGTTTAATTGGTTTTATTCTGTTTATAGTTTTGGCTTTATTTGTTAACTGGTTTTAATTGTTTTTATTCTGTTGTAAGCCACCCTGCTCCATTTTTGGAAGGTTGGTAAATAAATAATAATAAACAGTAGGCATATTGGGTCCAACATGTCTATTTTTCAACAGCATGACTGCAAAATCCTAGTAACTACACTGGTTCAAATTAAGCTATTAAATTAACAAGGGAATGCTTTTCACATAGGGCCATTCATGCAAAGAATTTAATTTTGCCAACTTATGTGACACTCCACCACTTCCTAGTCACCCTATATTGCATGTGCAAAGGTGGCAAGTTGCAACTGCACCTGTCTTCAACACATCCAAGAGTATGCATGATGTGCTACTCCCCCTCCAGCAAGATCATCCATCCCATGCTGTCTTCACCACTTGAGCTGACTGGATCTATCCAGAATCCTGACATACACCAAATGGCTACAAGACAGGAATACTACAAGATAGGGATGTGCAGTTTGAATAGTTTGGCAAGGGTGGGATAACTTTAATGGCTGGGGAGAGTGCATGTACCCCTCCCTCCCCTCCCCCCCCGGTACTGGCTGGAAAACTGGTCTGGTGGGGCAGCAGCGTACCTCCCTGCCACCCCGTCCACTCTTCGAACCAGAAGTAGGCAGAAGTAGCTCATGCACAAGTGCGAACTACTTCCATCTGCTTCCAGTTTGAGGAGCAGACGGGGCAGCAGGGAGGTGCACTGCCACCCCACCAGACCGGTTTTCCAGCCAGTGCCGGCGGGGGGAAGCAGAGGGAGGGGTAAGTGCATCCTCCCCCACCCTTAAAGTTCTCCCACCCCCGAACTATTCAAACCACCACTGTTCAAACCTGTTCGGAGACCTGTAGAAGGGCCTCAGAACAGGTTCATGCACACCTTACTACAAGATGAATTGTCCACTTGCAAATCACACCTGTATCAAAGAAGATGGGAGCACACAAGTCTTTGAAAGCTCAGGCACACACTGTTGGTAAGAGGCAACTGGTCAGAGATAAAATTATGCTGGCTAGTCTTATCCCTGTAGGTCAAATGGTAGTTTGTCAGTGCAGCCACATGTTCTTAACTGGAGACTCTAAACTGGAAGCATAAGCAGCATGGCTGATGATCAACACATGCTGCTTGCAGAGTCACAGTGACATTGGCTAACCCTGTCTGCTGACTGACGGAGGTATAAACACACCAGTGTTTGTTTTCAGCACTCATGAAGGCTACACCACATAAACATCTTGCACTTCACAGAAGCCTGGAGATGCATCAAGTCTCACTGAAAGTAGATTTCTGAGTAGATAAGGCTTTTTGTACAGCAAAGCTTCAAGATCCCTCACTGTGATCTAGAGTAATTTTTAAAAGCCTCTACTTCTACTCACTTTTTTTTGGCTCTTTCATGTTCCTGAACAGCACATGAGATTCACCATCTTATTAAAAGATAAAAGACAATGTGCACATAAATTTTCAGTTTTGACAGTTCTGGAACATATTCTCAAAGGCGGGATCTAGCACCAAGGGGCTTGCTAGCAAGGCAAGATGGGCCAGAAGCTCACAACTAATCTGTAGGATACTTGTTAAAATTAATGCTACCAAGCTGTGGTTAGATTTGTTGAATGGAGTTTACAATATTCTCAACCCAATGTGCAGTACAAGATCTGTGGTGGGAGGGGGGATTTTGTCCACACATGCAAGTTGGCCACCTTGTTTCACCTTCCACACAATCTCATTTAACCATCCCCAGATACAGGATTGCATGCAGAAATGCAGCATGCAAGTCACTGGTGAATACTACAGTATCACCTTGCTCAGTATAACTGCATAGTCTGTGTAGTGTCAATTCGCATGCAACATTTTCCCATGCAATTCTGTATACAGAAAACAATCCTATACACAGAGGGGGTTGGGGAGCACCCAACCAGCACCAATCTATCTAGTAGGGAGGCTGTTGTAGGAGGCCTGGTAGAAATCATAAATGCTTATCTGAGGGAGGCAGGATGCCTCCTTGTCTCAAGGAGGCAACCATTAGACCTTTTTTAAAGAAGCCTACATTAGATCCCTCAGAGTTGAGCGACTATAGGCCTGTCTCCAACCTCCCATGGCCGGCCAAGGTAATTGAGAAGGTGGTGGCCTCTCAGCTCCAGGCGGTCTTGGAGGAAACTGATTATCTAGACCAGTGATTCTCAAACTTGGGTCCTCAGGTGTTATTGGACTTCAACTCCCATAATCCCCAGCCTCCGTGGCCTTTGGTTGGGGATTATGGGAGTTGAAGTCCAATAACACCTGAGGACCCAAGTTTGAGAATCACTGATCTAGACCCATTTCAAACTGGCGGGCTGTGGGGTGGAGACTGCCTTGGTCAGCCTGATGGATGATCTTCAGTTGGGAATTGACAGAGGAAGTGTGACTCTGTTGGTCCTCTTAGATCTCTCAGCGGCTTTTGATTTCCATAGTATCTTTCTGGAACGTCTGAAGGGGTTGGGGGTGGGAGCCACTGTTTTACAGTGGTTCCTCTCCTACCTCTCAGACAGATTCCAGATGGTGTCAATTGGAGACTGTTGCTCTTCAAAATCTGAGCTTAAGTATGGTATCCATCAAGGCTCCGTACTCTCTCCAGTGCTTTTTAACATCTACATGAAACCACTGGGAGAGATCATCAGGGGATTTGGAGCGGGATGTTATCAGTATGCTGATCACACCCAGATCTATTTCTCCATGTCAACTTCTTCAGGAGATGGCATATCTACCCTGAATGCCTGCCTGGAGGCAGTAATTGGCTGGATGAGAGAGAATAAACTGAAGCTGAATCCAGATAAGGCGGAGGTACTTATTGTGCGGGGTCGGAACTCCAGAGACGATTTTGATCTAACTGTTCTAGACGGGATCACACTTCCCCAAAAGGAACAGGTCCGCAGTCTGGGAGTACTTCTGGATTCACACCTCTCCCTGGTTTCTCAGGTTGAGGCAGTGGCCAGGGATGCTTTCTATCAGCTTCGGCTGATACATCAGCTGCGTCCGTTTCTCGAGATCAATGACCTCAAAACAGTGGTACATTTGTTGGTAACCTCCAGACTGGACTTCTGTAATGCGCTCTACGTGGGGCTGCCTTTGTACGTAATCCAGAAACTTCAGTTGGTTCAGAATGCGGCAGCCAGGTTGGTCTCCAGGTCATCTCGGAGAGACCACATTACTCCCTTGCTGATGGAGCTACACTGGCTGCCAATTGGTTTCCGGGCAGAATACAAAGTGCTAGTTATAACTTATAAAGCCCTAAATGTATTAGGCCCTGGGTATTTAAGAGAACACCTTCTTTGTTATGTGCCCCACCGTCCACTGAGGTCACTTGAGGAGGTCCGTCTCCAGTTACCGCCAGCTCCTCTGGTGGCCGCACGGAGACGGGCCTTCTCGATTGCTGCCCCGAGATTGTGAAATGCACTCCCTGCTGCGATGCGATCCTCCCCATCTCTGGCTATTTTTAAAGAACATCTGAACACCCACCTCTTCACCCAAGCTTTTCCAGCTTTTTAAATGTGTAGTTTTAATTTTATACTGTTTTAGGGCTTTTAGCTGTTTTATTGGTTTTACTGTGTTTTAATAGTTTGATTTTAATTGTTAATTTGTTTTAATTGTTTTTATCATGTTGTGAAACTCCCTGAGCCATTTTTGGAAGGGCGGTATATAAATCTAATAAAATAAATAAACAAATAAACAAACAAACAAACAAACAAAATTAAGCAGCTCTTAGCTTCAATCATATTTAATACTTTAGTCCCAATACACAAGTTGTTTCTAAGATGTACAAACATCAGAAATATTACAGTTAGTTGTAGATTAAAGCAGATTACAGGAAAATTTATCCTGTGCTTGTTAGTATAAAGTTTATATCAATAAACTGTGATCAACAAAGCTTTGCAACTTTCTCCCTTCTCACAATGCAGACACTCTTAATTTTGCTGGTTGTTGTTATTGCACCTATCCATTCCCTAAAACTTCAGGAGTTAGGATTTGCCATTTTGAGTGATCAAGATTTTTGCTTCTATTTAAGGATTGCAAGTTATGATTTGATGCTCCTCTAACATACCTCAAGAAAATATTTAGAAGGTTGAACAGCATATTGCAATTATCTATATTATTTTCCCATACCACTCTCCGGGCATATCTGCTATATTTAATAAAATCAGCTGTTGGATAGTCATTAATCCTGACCATTTTTATCCATTCTGTTTAACCCATATGGTACAATAAAATACCAACTTCCTGCACCAGCCCAGTCCTTGGTAATCACAAAGTAAATGAATTCTAGAACAATGATTGAAGTTGTGAGGGGAGGAAATCTTATTCCAAATCTTCTGACATTTGGACCACCATTTTTCCGAGCATACAACCATGAGAGCTACAACACAAGATAAAAAGCTAGGATTCAAAGAGCCCTTGGGAAAAACTAGAGTCCCACAAGAGTTGCATGTTTATTCCAACTCTGTGAAAAATGGGCTTATTTTAAAAATCCTGATTTGGCTAGAAGTCTTAAGCAACATATTTTTATTTATTGGATGCAAAGTAAAGGATTGAGTGAATAGAGTTTATACCCCTCTAAGGGCATGCATAGGTGATATTTACCAGGTCAGTAAATCGCCAGAACCAAAGAAATGTCTTGAGGATGCATCTGTATATTTCAATACAATGTTCTCACTTTGTTACCCATCTCTATGGTCAATTCATGTGTCCACCTATCAACATTCCAGATTTAAGATTGACAGATCTGCAATTTGGAAAACTGAATGCTGAAAGATGCAACATTTACTGTGTGGGTAGCAGTGGAGCAACCATCTTACCAGTCGAACGACCAAAGGAAATACCAGTGAAAGGGAATCAAATGCACTGAAGTCACCTCTGCCTGCACAATGTACAGGTAGAAAAACTGGAGGAAATAGGCTTTCCTTTCTAGTTGGATGGGAAAGATGGCATCACTTCTACATTAATTGATAGCTGATGCAGCACCCGTTATCCAACCAATACAACTGCAGTCCATTACAGTTGCCACTTTCAGATACAAAGTCAGAGGCCATTAGCAACGTGGTGTCTAGTTTAGCTTCAGGACTTATAGGCTTAAATACCTTATCAATTAGCAGCAGTACCTGAAGTTATTGATACAACACTGGCCTAGCAAATAGCAGGGATCCAAAATGGTTCACATAGGAAAACAAACTATCAGTTATCCTGGCAGAGAAAGCTCTAAGAAAACCTCTCTCTGGGATGTACAATCATGCACTTAATTTTTGCCTGAATGGAATGTAGCAAGAACTATCTCCCCTTTAAGATCTGGCTGCAGCATACTGCTTCTATTCAGACTGCTTCACAAATACTTCACAAAAAGCTATTAATCATGCCAAGAAGATTTTTTAAAAGGGGAAGGAGTTAACCACCACAAAACCCCACCCCAGCAATTGCATTAAGCTGTGGGATGCAGAAATTCATCCAGAACCTTTAGCCTTTGGGCAAGCAAACCTTAGGTCATATGAAGATCATTTCATTGCCTCATCATGGATATTTGCAATGACTTAAGGAAATTACTTAGTGGCAGAGAAAGACTATAGAGGCAATTCAAACACATCTTCATAGATATGCAGATTAACTCACAAACATCTCACTATGAATAAATGACCTAAGTACTAACAAATTATGGACTAGCGGCAGATAAAGATCCAAACATTTTGCTCAAGCTTTAGGGGTAGGGAAAGACACACATCTAGATGTGTGGCAGATCAGACTCTCCATTAGGCATGAAAGCCAAAAGAAGAGAGGAAGCTCTTTCAGCTTTAAGTCCAAACTGCCACAGATGTCTAATATGAGTACATGTGGCAAAACAGATTAGTGTTTTTATCTGGTAGTTTCTATTTGCTTGTAAGTCCACTTTAACTGAATGCACATACAACAGATACCCAATTTCATTGCTGTAGGTGTGCAGATGTCTTGTTCTACCCTTCATTACTTCCCTTATCAGTTCTGTTCTCACCCACAACTGTAGCATGTGGGTCCTACAAAAGCCATCTGCAGACTACAGCTGAAATAGCCCATGCGAGAGGTTTGCAAATGTGTCCTACTGCAATCAGGGTAGGCACCAGATTGTTAATCCTTCCTACATCAAGATCTCCAGCTTTCAGACTGAATCTTGGTTTAAAGCAGCTGAGGATGCACACTAACCCCAAGTCAGCTCAGTTGGAACTGATAAGAAGTTGGTCAACTACGACTAATGCTATTCATTAAATTAAACAAAGACAACAGATTCTGCTATTCAACCTTGATTCTATTTAGTTTTAAAAGCAACATGCTTTAATCATTGAAAATATATATATATGGATATATTTTTGGAAAGCAAGTACAAACTGGAAAATTCTTAAAAATCCAAGCTCTTTGCTTAATAATAAAATGATTTCAGCAGTGTTAAATATTCTCTATTTGGATGGGCAGTGAGCAACTTGTAATAGAATCCAGACTTCAGCTTGATTAGATCTCCTTCATGAGTCATGCTATTGTTTTTCAGACAAACAAAAGCAGACATGATCCATTCTGGATGATAGATTAGATAGATAACTAGATAGGAGCCTACTATATTCAATTATCAGGTCCCCCACCCATTTTGAAAGATTTAGGAATCCAGCTCACAAAACTTAATCCCATCAAGCAGACATTTAAATCAGTTTAATCCGATTGAAGTTTATCAGGAGGAATTTCACAATTAAACCTAAGCAAAGAATACTAAAGTTTTGGAAAATGCTGTTTTAGCCTTGCAAGTGTCCACAACAGAGACCAGCCCACTTTTTTTTAACACACTACACTGCCTCTTAATAAAAGAGCTAGCTTCCCACACTAGTAAGCCTGGAGACAACACTTACTCACCACAAATAACCAGCAACTTACAACTCTGCACTCCTTCAATTCTCAAGTGTCACTTACAGCACTGGTACACAATACAGAGCATACTAGTCATACTTCACGTCTTCAGGAACAGGAACAGTATGGCTAATATTCTGAAAGTTTGTTGAACATCTGCTTTTTGGTATAACAGTCCAACTACACAGACCCCCATATGTAACCATGTTTGGGTCCAACATGCTACAAGCCTATCATCATGATCTGTAATTTCCTTGGAAGAATCGTTAATCACACAGTTGACACTGAATCCACAACAAGATGAAGGCAAGCACTATATTCTAACAGCATCTTTATCAGTTGCAATTGCTGAATAGTAGGGATTGCTGTCATCCCTATATTGTGAACCGCCCAGGGACATTTTTGTATGGGACAGTATATAAATGTACTAAATGAATAAATACCTAGTGTATAGACCAAGTGACAGCAAGACAGACAGACCATTGACGCTTGATATCAGAACTAACAAAACTCCTTTTATTGTGCCCTGCTAACTGAGCAAAGAGACACCTTTTAAAGTGGGGATTATCTTATATTTAGCGGGAGGAGGAGCAACTGGCCCTATCCAGCCTCAGCACAGGATCTCTCCAGCGGCTGTTGATGGTTTCTGCCTTCTGTTTCTTTTTAGATTGTGAGGCTTTTGGGGGACATGGAACCATCTTATTTTTCTTTGAGAACTTTGGTTGAAGTGCGGTATATAAATATTCGTAGAAGAATGAGTTTGTAAGCATATATATTGAATAACTTTCACCCAG
Organism: Hemicordylus capensis; assembly: GCF_027244095.1. Classification (NCBI taxonomy): domain Eukaryota; kingdom Metazoa; phylum Chordata; class Lepidosauria; order Squamata; family Cordylidae; genus Hemicordylus; species Hemicordylus capensis. The sequence continues at coordinate 290,077,731 of NC_069658.1, read as the reverse complement.
ACAAGTCTAAAGATGTGTTAAAATCTTACTTCGCAGTAAACTATGGAACTTCAAGTAGCAGAATTAGCCCACCTCTCCCCCTTCAGTGAACTGTACTCCCAATGTAACAGGTTAAGGAAAATTTATGGTTTTATGCAAGGAGAACTTTTTGAGAACTTCCTCAACCAACACAACTGCCACATAGATGAAAAGGTATTTTTCTCAGATATGAAAGTGCACAACTTTGCAAATAGTGCAGCAAGTCAGTTGTTCATCTGTGGAAGAGTATCACTTCATGTTATTTGAATGCTTGGTACAGAAGGAGTACAAACTATCAATTCATAAGTATGGAACATTAAAAGCGACCAAGACTGAACACCTGCTTCCCTTCTTGCGTCACACCAGAAGGTCTTTGTACACAGACTGCACAAAGGAAAGTGTACTCCCACCTTTTAAAAAATTTCCTACACAAAGGATCTGCACTGCTTTAACCAGGGCTAGAAAAATGCCTGGGTGCCTAGATATAAGATCTCCAAAGCTGATTCCTATACAACTTGATTTTGTTCATTTGTTATGGTTTCTAGTGTGCCTCTGTTCTGGTTCTTGTCATCCCAGTTTAGGCTTCAGTTGTATACCAACACTAGCTTTTGGAGTGGAAAGAATGTAACCCTTCTACTTTGCTTTAGTGTTCTTATTTTTAAAAGTTCAATCTGTTAAAGGAGAAATAATAAATATTTCATAGAGAAGCTATTTCTTAACACAGGCAGGTCCCCATCCAAGTTATTTGAATCATTAAAAACAGAAGTGTTCTGTTTAAAGTTTATCATTCAAAGATGAAGCATTTTGTTACTTAAAGTAATCAACATACGCCAAATTACTGTGAGCTGCCAATTCACCTGAAAGGTTACAAGAAGGTATTTGCTTCCTTTGAACAGACACTGAGGACACAGCAAACCTTTCCCTCTCAAAGAACACACAGCACTATGCCAATACAGCCTTTTTGGCTTGCCAGCATAATCCACTTGACTACTGTATTACATTTATTTATTTATTTATTTATTTATTTGATTTCTATACCGCCCTTCCAAAAATGGCTCTGGGCAGTTTACACAGAGAAATAATAAATAAAAATAAAGATGGATCCCTGTCCCCAAAGGGCTCACAGTCTAAAAAGGAACAAGATAGACACCAGCAACAGTCACTGGAAGTACTGTGCTGGGGGTGGATTACTACTAGTAATAATATTAACAGGCATGCATTATAATCAGTGTTCCCTCCAAGGCATGCGCATGTGCGTGCGCTCACATGTTTTTGTCTGCTCTGTTAATTTTAGATGCCGCTCAGGTTGAATCAGGAAGGCCCCACCCTCAATGCATGTGTGCACACACTGCCTTGACACTGCCACCCAGAACAAATCTAATTCCGCACACAGATGAAAAAAAGAGAGAACACTGATTATAGTCGTGGAGGATGCAGTGCAGAGCATTCAAAGAGAGAGAACCAAAGAAAGGCTGTCAATTCCACATGGTCATAAGACTTTCAAGTATGATCTTGTTTGTTTTAAAGTACCCTATAGACGAAACTCTCCTGAGAGGCCACTCAAGCACTAAAGTGCACTTTAAGCTTTAAACACACCAGCTAGGTTACTCCCAATTCACACAAATGTTTCACAAGTCTCTTGCTTTGGGAGTTTTGTTCTTTGAGTGACATGCACTTTTCCAAGGCAAGGGTGGATGGACAGTTTGTTTTTCCACTAGAAACCCCATGGCCCAACGTATTTTAATTTACAAAGCAAGAGTGTGCACATTCAGGACCTCTTAACTGAGAAAGTACATCTAAAGTCTGCTTTAAATGATTATTGCTTGAGGACTTAAATAGTGTCTTGCTGGAGGAGACCAAGGATCACCTCTGCTAACTGAGCAAAGAGGCACCTGTTAAAGTGCCAATTATCTTGTACTGGCCATACAAAGGGAGCACAACTGGCCCATATCCAGCCTCAGCACAGTACCCCTCCAGTGGTCATTGCTCATGTCTACCTTGTGTTTCTTAGGCTGTGAGCCCTTTGGGGACAGGTAACCCATCTTATTAATTTGTGTGTGTGTGTGAGAATCGTTTTGAGAACTTTTGCTGGAGAGTAGTATATAAACAGTAGTCCAACATTCTTTACAAGTATCCCAGCAGGCACTAGGTAATCCACTAGAAACTGCTCCAAGGCACTGTAGAAAGCACTTCCCACACATGAGACCTGAGGTACGGCCATTTCCTGAAGCAAGGCTCTCCCCCCGCCCCAGACACACAGACCCAGTTATGAGGAGAAACATTATTCCAATCCAGGTGCTGGATCCAGGGTAGCACAAGGGCATACTACAAGACATTTTTAAAAGTCATCTCAGAAAACAGTGACCTTTAAGAAACATACATTAACCACATAATGGCTTTCTTCCTACTTTCTGATGAACACAAAACAAGCATGTTAAGTTTAAATCATCAACACTGGCATTATTTACAAACACAAGCTTTCAAAAATCAAATAAGAATAAAGAGGCACCACCAGGAAGAAACTTCAAACCACTGATACTGATCACCACAACATGGTACCTCTCAATATACCCCAGAGAATAGCTTAACTATGCAGGCTATTTCTTGCTTACACTTTATTGTAAGCATTACTGCTGGAAAGCCAGCAAACCCAAGCAGTTTCAGATCCCATTCACAAGATCCCCTCAGAAGTTTCATAACAATGCTCTAGGCAAGTTCTCAGAAGAGGCAAACAAGGAGAAAATCTAAAAGTAAAATTCATTATATTCAAGTAATTTGTCAGTCCAGCACAGGCCAAGAAGCACTTCCCAGGCTTGCAAGGAAGCTGTGTTGTTAGTCATAATAAATCTGTACAGCAAACTGCCTCCATTAGAGTGCAGATATGCACAGCTCATTGCAGCAGCATGCCTACTGAAGACACACAAAGATTTTTCATGTACAAAAAAAGAGGATGCTGGTTTAACCAATGACTGACAACAGGGGAACCATTTCAGCTTTGATCTTGTGGACAGTGCTGCATATCCCAATTAAGGAAACCAGACACACCCAAACAAATCAGGAAAGTGTGGCAACTTCTGTTTGTTATAGCAATCATTTAGAAAAAACAGTAACAAAACATTTTATGAGCCAGCTTCAGGACAGGTAAGCAAGTTAAATAACCAAACAAAATGACCCACATTCTGTAGCGGAGTCCATTGTAGAAGCATTCCATATCCCATAGGTTTCCATCAGCACCTTCCTAACTGTTGCTGCAGAAAGCAAAAACAAAGCTTTTACCAACCCCAACACTGTGTTGAAACCAAGTCACCCAGCCTTTGTTTCTCCAGTGACTCATGGACAAGAGCAAACTCTTTTGATCTGAATTAGCTTTATTCCCAGGGGTGGGGGGGCCTGGTAGCAAAAGCACGGGTGGGGGGGACTGTTCATTAACTATATTGCATGTATGAAAAGCCTGTGTTAAAGATAAGAAGTCTATTCTACAGACACCATATAAAAGGCAACTCTGAATCTGAGATGATGCTTTAAAAAAAGAGGTTAAATACAAGTAAATACCTGTATGTACCCAATTCTCTAATGGCACAGCAGGGAATGACTTGACTAGCAAGCTAGAGGTTGCCGGTTCAAATTCCCCACTGGTATGTTTCCTAGACTATGGGAAACACCTATATTGGGCAGCAGCAATGTCAGAAGATGCTGAAAGGCATCTCATACTGCATAAAAGGAGGCAATGGTAAACCCCATCTCTATTCTACCAATGATAACCACAGGGCTCTGTGGTCTCCAGAAGTCAACACCGACTTGATGGCACACTCTACCCAAAAGAAAGGACTCCAAATTTAAGATGACCATCCCCCCAATATTTAACAGGAAAGAACTGGGGGGAACCTTGTCTTTGATTCAGGTAAAATACAGTAAATATTCAAGGCGGCTTGATGCAGATGAGTTTCCTGTTTCCTCTGAACACTTTGTCATCTTTCATATTCTTAAGCAATAAGTAAGATAGTAGAGGGGAGATATTCACTCCAATTAGTGCATATGCAAAGCAGAGCTTGCAATCCACATTAGCAGCTATAAATAATGGAGATACTGGTTGGTTTTTCCAGATGGTGTTGCCACCTAGGGAAACTTGCTTGAATGTAAACCCAGTTGAACTCACTAGGAATTACTTTCAAGTTCACAGCCCAAAATAGGCCTAATTGACAGCTACCATAAAAAGGGACAATAACAATAATGAATGCTTTCTGACACGTATCAAGTAGAAATTCTTAGTACTTCACTAGTTGTTGCTGAACTCCTCCCATCATCCCCAGGTAGAATTTATTGTGGCTGGGGATTATGTGAGCTGTAGTTCAGCAACATCTGGAGAACCACATCTTGGGGAACCCCTGCACTAAAGGATCTCTAGACTCATGGGGGGGGGGGAAACAGGCATTCTAACTAGCATAAGTAATTCTAAGTACATAACCAACTGGTGGTATCCACTGTTCCCTCTAACAAGGATCCCCAGATGTTTTCCACTACAACTTCCAGCTGCAATGGCCATTGGCTGGGGATTATGCAAGTTGTAGTCAACATCTGGGAATCCCTATGAGGGAACACTGGTGGCATCTAACATTTATTCCATTTTTCCAGCAAAGCCTTCAGTCTCCATACATTCAGTCTCTATTAGCCAGGACCAGTCACTGAAGTGTATGGGACACCTCAAGAACATTTTCTGAGTGCACAACGATCTTCAGCAACACATCCTACCTTAACTGTCTCCAAAGAGAAGCAGGCTCTAGCAAACCAGGATACAGCCAGGCTCTTTTAAAAAAAACCCAATCCAGACCTTCCACACTCAAGGTTAGAAAAAGCTTTTGTTTTGTTTTGAAAGGCCACACTCACAATGAGTTCCAGTCAGGATTACAGGTACTGCAGAGAGAGGAGGAAAACTAAAGCTCCTGACCTTGCCCAACCCAAAAATCACATGCCAGACAGGGCACCAGCCTTCTCAGATCCTCTTAACCCCCTCACGTGTGCAAGGGTGGGGACGGAAGACCAATGACTAAGGAAAAGAAGCAACTTGCTTCAGGCCCCGCTCCATCCATCCCAGAGACCGACTTCATGCATATAGCAGAGACAAGAGCTGAAGCTTTTTGCTGGAGAGTACCACGCTCAAACGCCAGGTATACGTTTTAGTGCCCTCCTCCTTGCGGAGGGGGGGGCGGGGAAGAGAATAGATACACCGGAGAAGAGTCAAGCCCAGCCTTCCCACTCACGTGCTCTTTTTCCACGTACAGGGATCTTCATTATTGGAGCCCCACAGGGCAGCATTAGAAACGCCAACTCAGTCCCTGCAACAGCGGTACAGCCGGTGTTACCTGCACCCCGCCCCCGCTAATTGGTTACCCCCTAACTCTGCTGCATTCATTGAGCTGGGGCCCAGAGCAAGGGGAGGAGGAGGAACTCCCCCTGCAGGCCGCCTAGCCTGCTCCCGCGCGGATGCGAGGCCTCCGGAGCCGGTGCAGAGAAGAGGCACCAAAGGGGGCGCCTCCGCGGGACACACACAACAGGGGGAGCCCCCTCCCAGCCTCTCACCGCGATGACGTTGACGAAGGTGGTCTTGCCCGAATACTGGAGCCCCACCAGGGTCAGCTCCATCTCCTCCTTCCAGAACAGCGACCGGAACCAGTCCAGCAGCCGGGACAGCAGCGCCAGCATGATGGGGAGGGCGGCGGCGGCGTCGACCCACAGCCCGGGCGCGTCTCTTCGCCTCGCCTCTCTGTCGCTCCTTTTCGCGCAACGGCGGCTCCAGCTGCTGCCTCTCGCTCCACACGCGTCGTGGTCATATGACGGCTCGGCTGGCTCGCCGGAGGCCAAGAGCGGCCCCGCCCCGTCAGCCGCCGTCAAGCAGCGACACCTGTTTCGCAGCGACACCTGCCGGCAGAGCCATGCGCAGCGCTTGAGGAGGACCGAGAGGCAACCTGTTGGGTCGCCAGGGCCGTAGAAGGGGGCATTCGGAGATATTCCTCAGTGGTGGCCTGGGGCTTGAAGGCGCAGCCTTGCATGGTCTGCTCCGTGGCGACGCGCTCCCCCGGCCCCCTTCTGTGTTGTACGTGTTGCTCGCTGCCCTGCCTGACCTGATCTTCCTCCGGCATAGCCACTGGCCGAGCCATAAGACCGCATGGTCCCCGCCACGCTCCCCCCATACATGTTGCTCTTGCTCGCTTGCTACCCGGTCTGGCCTGGTCATCTTCCCTGCACAGCCACCAGCCGGCCATGGGACCGCATGGTCCGCAGCGGCATGCCCCCTTTTCTCTCCGTCTCCTCTCAAGTGTGTGTAAAGTCTCCTGAAAATGATGCTGCACTAAGTGGTGTGTTTAAGAGCAGCTTTGATTCTTTTTTTTTTTTAAACACTTTCTCATGCTGTTCTCCTGCATGTTTGTTGAGCAAGGTGAAGTTGATTAGGCTTTTCCACAGGACAGGAGTTTCCAGCTTATGGTTCTCAGGATGTTGCTAACTCCAACTCCCATCATCCCCAGCTATAATTTATTGTGGCTGGGGTTGATGGGAGTTGTAGTTCAGCAACAGCTGGAACCACAGGTTAGGAACCCCTAAGTTTACATGGCAGCTACTGCTTTTTTTGCCCTGAGTCCTCTGCAGCTACATGGGGGTTAACAAGCATGGTCTTGTTTTTCTTTCTTTTCTGAGCAGCAAAGCATCCATCTGTCCCTTTTAGAGTGTCAATTAATGTGTAATAAAGTGCCTGCTACCTCACTGCCTTTGTTGTGCATCAAACATTCACATATTTAGCCTTTCTGGATCTAAATTCCCTTTAACTTCTATAGATAAATAGATAAGTTGGTTCCCTGTCCCAGTCTAAGGAACCCTAAGAGCCATAATTTAATTTTCTTTTTAATTTAATTTCCTTAATCCACCTTTTGCTTCTCTTTAATTAGACTATACAAGCCTAATTCAGACCTTATGCTGTATGAGTGTACAGATGTCTGTACACTCGTAAATGTGTTTGTTTGAATGACTGTACCTGGGTTCATTTTAAAAGTGAACCTGGATACAGGCCCTTCAAATGCATAGTATAGACAGGAAGTATACTTCTGTACCTGTGTTAGGATAACATGTGCATGACTACCTGTGTACAGTTCTGTACCTGTGTACACTCTTATAGGTGTTGAACATAACATGTGAATGGGCCTAGAGTCTAAGGAAATATATGTTGGGATTTGCTATAGCCTTGTCTCTGTTCTTTGTATAGGGCATACTTGTCTACTTGAATGTATCATGTGTATTGGGTTGCGGGAGGAGTCTGAGCTTGTCTACTCTTCTCTTGCTGTCCTGAATTTAAACAGAGAGGTTCTCCCTCTCTCTGCATGAGAGACTGTCAGTTTGTTTATTGTTTTCTTAGCCTATGTTTTAGTTAGTAATAAATATCAAACTCTTTTTTCTCAGTTAAGTTGCTTCCCGTACAATTATTTATGTGCTGAGTTCAGACATACAGGATAACCTCAATCGTGGCTGGGGTTACAAGTCATAACTCCAATTCGCACTGCAGACATTCAACAAACCGTTGCCTGCCAAACTGGAGTTTCAAGAGAGAGGAGGCCCTCCCTACTGCTTGGCCTCCCAGCCAGCTCTGGCCAGACTGTGAGCAGAGTGTCACAACGTCAGCAGCTTGGCCCCAACTGGCCATTATTTCGAGGGGGCACGTGGCAAACACAATCATGCCCTCAACTCCTGCCCGTAGGCTTCCAGCGGCATCTGGTGGGCCACTGTGTGAAACAAGATGCTGGACTAGATGGGCCTTGGGCCTGATCCAGAAGGGCTGTTCTTATGTGCATTTATGGAGCGCTCTGCCCACACCCAGCAGAGGAAGGGCTTTAAATTTAAATGCCAGGCATTTAAAGGGCTTTAAATGCCTGGCACTGCTTCTGCCAGCCACGGCAATGCTGCCTCCTGCCAAGTAGATATCTACAGGTGAAAGCACCACACAAACTCAAATTTCTGGGGAGGATGGAATCCCGCTTTCAGTGTGGGAGGGGAGGGGAAAACACATATTCACTAAAATGGGATATGTACTGTAGATGGGGGAGGGCAAATGATGCTGGGGGAGGGTCTTTCCCACCATGACCAGGGAAGATGTTGTGAGGGGAGACCCCAGCAGAGCAGTCCAGCCAGACCCATCACAAACCTACTGCAAGCAGCTTGCTGCCCAGTGGGCTCACACTCTCATGAGATAGCCAGTCTACTGGGGATATGGCTGTGCCCACGAAGGCACTATCCTCATCCGCAGACTGCGAGCTCACGAGTTGAGCTGCCCACTTAACAAATCAGGGAATTCAAGAGGGATCACTTTAGTGGGCCCCCCAATTCTCTTTGTTAAAAAATGGGGGGAACCCCACAACTTCCCTCTCTCCAAATTCCTCTGAAGCCTTGCAGGGACCCGAGAGGACATCCTGACACTGAAGGTGTCATAGCCCGGAAAAATGCACGGCTGTGGCCAAACAGGATGGAACATTTACTTAAATTTTAAAATCCCAGGCCCACTCTGACTGTGTGCCGTACCCAGATAAGCGGGCGTGGGGAATCGCGGAAGAGGGCACTTTCCTCTGCTCCCTGACCCTGGGGCAGCTGGGTTGACTGGGTGAGGGTACACCTGTGCGGATGGCCAGGCAGAGGGGCTGTTTCCAAGGCACCTAGGTGCTGTCCCCGAGATCAGGAAAGCAGTTTCAGGGATACCCCCACCCACTGCTTCCCAACACACAGCAACACAGCTCTACTTGGAGCACCCATGGCCTGACACTCTTGTGAGTGGCGTAGTTTGCATGGGATGGGTAGCCACCCCCATCACAGAGGAAGTATCACTAAAATAACAAGCTATTCTTATCCTGCTGGCCTTGCTCATGAGTAAGCCAGGGTTGTATACCCCCCCTTGGGGAAGTGGCTGGGTCCTACCCCACCCTTTGTTCATAAACAATAGAAGAGGTCCTCCTGAAACCTCCCCAGGCCCACCCTCTTCCCCGTGCAGACTTTCATACACCCAAAAGCCATCTAGACTGTCCTTGCCCTGGTGCATCCTTGGAGGGGAGGAATGGGTTGACACGGGGACACTCTGAACCCATTCCAAATTCGCAAGTCCTGGTCTGTCCTCATGCCATATGCAGATATCCCACTGTGTGGATTCCCGGGAGACAGTTGGCACCCATGCTCCGGCCACAGCGGGGCAGCTGTTCCTGTACTTGTGTACCCTTGCCAGCACCCAGGAACTCTGACCAGCAGTGGCTTTGCCAAGTGGCATTGTGATCATGTACACTGTACATGATCACAATAATGCCCAATAGGACTGTTATCACTGCCAGTTCAGGACCCAACAGTCTATGAGAGTATTCTCACGATCACTGGAAAGCGGGCTAAGGGAGCTTAGCCCACTTTCCAGTCATCATGAGAACCAGCGGGCTCGCAGGTGAACCCAGTGGTTCCCTGGTGGCTAGCCCACCAAAGTAGCCCTCCCCTTAGTGAGGAGACCCCCGGCTGGGAGGCTGCAAGCAGCCTCCCGGGCTCGAGGGGTCTCTCCAGGATGCCCCGTGTGCTTGCACGGTGCATCCTGGAACTTCCGGGGGCCACATGGCCCCCGATCTCCGCAGCCCCTACCGGCTCCATGACAGAGCCGGCGGTTGTGTGGGCGGCCAATTTGGCCGCCCGGGCTGCTGCCCTGATTGTCTGCGGGGAGAGTAGAACCCCCCCTCTCCCCGCAAAACCCCCTCCAGTGGGTCTCACCGATTGTTAGCCTCATCTCTACAGGTATGTGTGACATTATGGACTTTTGGTCCCACTGCTCATCACTTTACACTTGCTTACTTTGATCCTCATTTGCCATTTTGTTACCCAGTCACACACTTCGAGAAAATCCTTTTGCAGTTCTTTGCAGTCTGCTTGAGTTTTCACTATCCTGAATAATCTGACATCATTCATTAACTGGGCTACTGCTTACCCTAACTCCAGATTTTATTTTATTCTAAAGTTAAATGGCTTAATAAAAAGTTAACTTTAACTGAAGTTAGACATCATACATGAACACACAGGGGCAGGGTGTGAAAACAATCAGAGACACAATAAAGTGACTACAACCTTCATGTTTGTAGTCACAGAAGGTGTTTTGCACATCATTCTCAGGGAAACCAATCCAGAGACTGAATGTACATTCACACAATGGAATGAGAGCCATCATAAGAAAACACAAATGTGGAAGCTCCTTGACCTCACAAAACTGAAAGTATATCTTGATCTGCTAGTCCTGGCATGTTTCATGCCAGTTATGCAGGGATAGTTTCATGCAGATAGTTTCATGCAGTTTTATGTAGGTGTGTTTCATGCAGGTTATGCAGGGATAGTGGACAGCACATTTGTGGCATCCCTACTTTTATTTAACATTACAAGTGAGGTAGTTTGAGGGCATCACAAGTTATTTATGGTTTGATGTTAATGCCACACAACAGGAGGGAAAAGCAATTGCAAAGCTGGCACCCATTAGAGGTATCTGGGCCTTGTTTGTGCAGCAGCTGCAGTAGGACCCATTCCTGGGTGATGGTCCGAACTAACACTTGATGAGCAGTTGTTAGGTTTCTGGGGTGCTGTTTCTTCTAGCAACGGATGTCAAGCAAACCCAAGATGTAGGATTTGAAAATATGGTGGTTCTGTGATGCAGAAACATCCTTCCCACAGTCAGAAAATGTTAACCTTGGGAAGCAAGCTGGAGGACCACAGACGGCATGTTGTGCAGCAACTTGAACAGCCATGAAACAACACTTGGAGGATTGTGGTGGCGGATAACCTTTTCCCCAGTGCAGAGCTGGCAGAAGCTCTCCTCAGCAAGGAGATGATTTATATAGGCACTATGAGACACAATGCCCAAAGAGATGCAACCACCTTCACAAAGAGAACCACTGTCATTGTGTTTGGCTTGGATGGACAGAATACATTGGGCATTGTATGTACCCAAGAAGTGTGTTCAAAGACTGCTGAGATAAACCTCCCCACAAAAACGCTGCAAAGACTGGTTTGTAGAATGCATTTGACTAGCCACCAGACCTATGATGATTGCCTTTAGATCATTTATACTGTGTTCCTTTAGCCGAAATTCTGAAAACTGAGATTTGGATTCTTCTTAGTGTTGAGTTTGAAAGGCTCATTTTTCTAAGCTAGCAATTAATTTCCCCTGTAATACAGATTCCCAGATGTTGTTGACTACAACTCCCATCATCACCAACCACAATAGCCTTTGAGGCTCTTCTCACGATTATGGAGAAGAGCCTCCAGGGCGTTTGCGGGGAGAGCAGGCTTAACCCGCTCTCCCCGCACACAAGCAGCAGTCTGCTCTGGGCGGCTGCAGCGGCCGCCCACACGACTGCTGGCTCCATCACGGAGCGGCCAGGGCTGGGGAGTTTGGGGGCCGCGCAGCCCCCAGAAGCTCCAGTATGCCCTGCGTGAGAGCATAGGGCATACTGGAGAGACCCCCGAGCCGGGAGGCTTCTTTTCAGTCGCAAACCCGGTTTAAGAGGTGAGCTAACTAAGTGGGCTAGCCGCTTGTAAGCTACCGGGCTCGCCTGCGAGCCTGGTGGTTTGCACGAGTGGCAAAAATTGGGCTAGGTTCTCCTAGCCCAATTTTTGCTGCTCGTGGGAATAGCCCCTTTGACTAGAGATTATGGCAGTTATAATCAATAATATCTGGGAATCCATTACAGGGAGCATTGCTAGCAACTCACATTCTCATGAGTTGTGTAATCACACAGGGCAGGTACCATGCTTGGGGTGGGGAGGTCACCACTGCGCTCTCCTGAAGCAAAATATTATAGGTTCTATGGTCCGGGAAAGTTGGGGGACTTCTAATGTAACCAGGGAGACTATTTGGGAGTAAGATTTCATTACTCAAGGCAGGGTTAAATGTATCAATTGATCTCTTTACTGAGAAGTAAGTTCCATTGATCTCATGTCTGATCTCATCCAGAATTGGGTGTGCCTAACCCCATTGGAATCAATAGACCTAACTCTGTATAGGAAACTCCTTAGGTTATCCTGTTACATGTAGAACATGGGCTCTGATATAGAAAGCCCCTAAGCTTATATCAAATACCAACCTGAAGGAGATGTTTAGCCTACTTTCCTTAAGGAAAGTAGGCATGTGAGATCACCCAGCATTATGTGTGTGTGTGTCCTGCTATCAACTTCACAATGCCTGGACCAATACGAACCAAATTTACTACAGCTGTAGGGACACATAGGGACACCTCAATGGCATAGTTTTTAATTATGTCATCCACCCCAATTCAAGATGGTGGACATGTGAATGTTTGAGGCACAAGTGGGCTAACTTGTGGACCATGTAACCAATTTGAGCCAAATTTAGTACAGTTGTACTGTGTAATACATAGGAATACCTCAATGGCGTAGTTTGTGCTTATGTCATCCACCCCTATTCAAGATGGCAAACGCATGAACATTTGAAGCACAAGTGGGCTAACTTGTGAATAAGGATGTGCACAAAACACGATTTGGAAACTAAATTGTGGCACATTCCTTTAAAACAGAGGGATCACACATCCTCTTTAACATGGAGGAGAGCAGGTCCACACCCGCTCCTCCTCCTCCTCCACTCTTTTGTGATCATGATCACTTTTGTGATCATGTGCCGGCAGGGCATCACCCAGCTGCCACCACACATGCCATCCTCCATGTTAAAGGGGATGTGTGATTCCTCCATTTTAAAGGGATGTGCTGCGATTTGGTTTCCGAATCATGTTTTGTGCACTTCCCTACTTGTGAACCACCTAAACAATTTGAACTAAATTTGCTACATGTACACATAGGGGTGGCTCAAGGGTATAGTTTGTAATGATGTAATCCACACTAATTTTGTAGGGGAAGAATGGCAGTTCAGTCCCCAAATATCAAAGCAAAACCAGTTTAGTTAGAAAGCAGCAAAGCAAGAGGTCCAGTTCTTTAGTACTGAAGAACTACAAGGATTTATTTAAAGTAAAGGTTACAAACGAATGTGAAAAAGCCTGCAGCTTAATTTCAGCTGTAGTTCATGGCTGAAGAGAGAGACCAAAACAAACAGCCATCTCTGGAGAGACAAAATGGAGACTAACACAGGAAGAAGAAAGAGGAGAAGATTCTAGCTCTTTTATTCATGACCCTAACCCCCCACCCCCTCCCTTGGTCACTATGAAACATTGCAGCTGAGAGCTGATGCTGCCAGGGTCCTAGCTCCAACAGTGTTACTTTATGCATTTATTGTGATGTGAGGCAGCACATGGGGTGTACCATTGGGAGCCAACCCTTCCCTGTCATCACCTACACAGATAACCATTCTCTACAGGTGGTGCTAAAGCCAATTCTAGAGTGTCTTAGGGCCAGAGCTTCCAACTTAACCCATCAGACTTTCCCACTAACTGCCTAGATTCCTCAAAATTTATGCTACTCTATTAAAATTTCTATCCAACACTTTGCCAACAAATTAAAGCTGAAATACATATTGAAATTTTATTTTAAAAGTTTTTTATCCAAAAGGAAATAATGTAGCACAATACATCATTGAAGCTGCACATAAGCAGCTTTACACATATAAATTAGGCCTGTAATCAGAAGTGTGATATTGGGAGGCTGAGAGTACAGAAAGTAAACATATAAGAAATAAAGTAGTCGAATATAGTTAAATTATAGTTGCTTTAACACTTAAAAGTTAACCAGTGCCCACACACTTTTCAGTTATTTAGGTATTTTTGCACGCAGCCAGAAAACTGGAATTAAATTTCATTTTTACTCAGCAAGTGAGTTGCAGGATGCCAGCATGTATTTTACTTGGCCAATATCCTAACACTGTATCCATATAGCAAAAGGACACCCAGCCACAGTCACACCCCTACTTCAGATGGGTGCTCAGATGGGGGATGTGGGTGGGAGAGGCCATTTTCCCTGATCTCCCCTTTCCCCAGAAGTGCTCTTGGTAACCCAGAAACATGTCCCTGAGGACTGTACAATCCTCAGGGACATGTTTCTGGGCTACCAAGAGCACTTCTGGAGAAGGGGAGATCAGGCAAGATCACCCCTGCCCCATGTACCCACACTTATAAAGTGGGGATGCTACCACTGTGGCAGAACATCCCTTCTCTGCGCAGACACTGCTATCATGTCTTACAGGGGGCATGTGGAACCACTTTTGCAGCAAGGACTCACCAAGGGAGATGAGAAAGGCTGGTGCCAGCAGGCGTTACGTCATAAGCCAATGAGTCAGGTCTGCACAGGGTTAAGCATAAGGCAAGATCAGTAGGCTGCAGCCAGGAACAGAGGTGTATCTAGGGAAAATAGCACCTAGGGCAAGCACTGAAATTACACCCCCTGTCCAAACATCTGACACCCATCTTTCAGATAACTTTACTATAATATCAGCTAAAAAATATAAGTCAAGCTCATTAATCTTTTAAAATTTCAAAAACTGTTTAGCAGTGGATGTAGCCAGACCAAAAAATGCTGGAAAACTACAAATTTCAGTATGCTGGGGCTCATGAAATACCCAAAAACTATGTGGAGGTGTACTTGGAAAACTAAACAGAAGTGCCTGTCTAATTCTCTACTATGCATCTACTAGCATCACTATTACATAAGTTTTAAAAATAAATGGAGAATTTCACTTTTCCCAGATACTCTGAAAATAATTAAAGGCTATGCAGAGTAAACTGTGTCACTGCTTGGAATTTATTCTAGTATTTCAGAAAGACAGTTAGAAAGAGAGCAAGAAACTCCCAGTGGACCTTAATACTAAGGATTTCACACTGATTCAAAGACAAACTCACCATTAATAGCCACAGGGGCGTAACTAGGTTGGAGTGGGCCCTGAGACAAGATTCTTAAATGGGCTCCCCCGCCGAGAAATTTTTTTCAATGACTTCAAAAGGAAGATCGGGTAGGTGCTGGGTGGGGGAGAGCCTCTGAGGGGCCCCCCCAAGGGTGGACTCGCGGAGACAAACAAGAAGGAAATAGCGGGCGGCACCAGAACAAGGAGGAGAATTTTTTTTTACATGACTTCAAAAGGAAGATCGGGTGGGGAGAGCCTCTGAGGGGGCCCCCCAAGGTGGGGGGCCCCGAGACAACAGCCTCCCCCTGCCTAATTGTAGTTATGCCCCTGAATAGCCATATTATTAAGACCACATTTAACTCACTTATCATAAGAAGCAAAGTAAGAGCAAATGAATACAATCCTAGCTCATAAGCTTCAGCTCAGTATTCACAAGCCCTGATTCTCTGTACATAGTGCCAAACTGAATATGTGTACAGTGACTTATATTATATTAAATTATTTTTTTTAACCTATAGCCCCTTCGGGGCGCTTCCTATAGGCTGGGGGGGGTCTTCAAAGGTTACCCCTCCCACTGTTGGCCTCTAGGGCCTCGCAGAGACCATTTGAGCATGTGCAGTGGCCATTTTTAAAAATAATTGTTTTTTTTTAATGGCCACTGAAAACAAAATGGCCACCACGCATGCTCAAATGGCCTCTGCGAGGCCTGAAATGTCCTAGGGCCTCACAGAGGCCATTTGAGCATGTGCAGTGGCCATTTTGTTTTTGGTGGCATTTTTTTTTTTTTTTAATTAATTTTAAGAATTTGAGCCCCCCTTCAAGTGGCGCCCAGGGCACGTACCCTGCCTTCCCTACCCTAGATACGCCCCTGGCCAGGAACCAGGACTACAAAGGAGTCGGCATAATTCCAAGTCAAACCAAGGGCAAGAGACAAGCTCTACAAGGGAGCGAGCAAGCATAAGTCCAAGTCACAAGCCAAGGTCAAGAGTAATGCAATCATCCATACAAAGACAACAAAATCAGGCTAAGAACCTTCGCAACAATGTAATTTCAGCAATGTCCTTTTTAAAGAGGAAATTAAAGCAGGCCACACCTTCTACTCTGAAGGACTGGAAGAGCTTGAAGGCCCCACATTTTCTTATGCAGATGCTGGCTGTGACATAATGAAGAAACCAGTGGTTGAGCTTGGGTGCTTGCAGCTGCATCTTCCAAACTAGAGGAATGCAGTGGGGTATCCTCAGATCAGGATGGGGACCAAGGAGTATGGACTCCTCATCATTCTGGACTGGGGGGCCTCAAGTGCTGGTACCCCATCCAAGCCCTCTGCTTTTGTCTTGGTTGGGGCAAGGTTGGTTCCGAGGTCATGGCAGTAATGAGAGTCAGCATGTCAGCCTTTATATTTCTTTAAGTAGATATACTTAGGGGCTAGGATATCTTTAAATGGAAGCTGGAAAAGTCAGGAAGGGCCTAGGGTTGGGGTAACCAGAGAGGTGACCAAATTTGCAGATGACACCAAATTATTTAGGGTGGTGAAATGCAAAAGAGATCGCAAGGAGTTCCAAAAGGATCTCAGCAAACTGGGGGAGTAGGTGACAAAATAGCAAATGCGGTTCAATGTTAGTAAGTGTAAAGTGATGCACATTGGGGCAGAATACCTCAAGTACACATGTACGCTGATGGGGTCTGAGCTGTCAGTGACTGACCAGCAAAGGGATCTTGGGGTTGTGGTGGACAGCTCATTGATACTGTTGAAACTATGTGCGGCAGCTGTGAAAAGGGCCAGTTCCATGCTCTAGTTCCTGCCAACAGAGATCTGGTTGGTGGTAACTAGAGACAAGGCCTTTTCGGTTGTGGCCCCTTGGCTATGGAACACCTTCGCTGTAGAGCTTCGCCATGCTCCCTCCCTCAGTGTTTTTAAAAAACAGCTTAAAACATAACTTTTTAAAGAGGCTTTTAAATGTTTCAACTGTTGCTTCTATCTGGTAGGTTCTTTAGTTTTTACAATTCTTAGTTTTTAGTTTTTAAAATAACTTTTAATTTGAAATTTTAAAATCTGTCATTCTGATTGTGGTTTTAGCTTGGATTTTTAACTTGTTTAGCTTAATTTGATTAATTTTATTGGTCTGATTTTATATTGTAACTATCTTATAAATATTGTGAGCTGCCTCAAGCAGTAGTGTACTGGAAGAGTGGGATATAAATATTTATAATTAATTAATTAATCATTATGAAGGGGGTTGAAAATAAAACTACTAAAATTTAATGTCCTTATACAAAACTATGGTGCGGCCACACCTGGAGTACTGCATACAATTCTGGTCACACATCTAAAAAAGGACATTGTAGAACTGGGAAAGGTGCAGAAGAGGGCAATCAAGATGATCAGGGATCTCTTGAGCACCTTTCTTATGAGGCAGGGCTACAACACCTGAGGCTTTTTAGTTTAGAAAAAAGACGACTGAGGGGAGACATGATAGGGGTCTATAAAATTATGCATGGTGTGGAGAAAGTGGATAGAAAATTTTCTCCCTCTCTCATAACACTAGAGCCAGGGGTCATTCCATGAAACTGATTGCCAAGTCCCTGCCACTGATTGTGGAAGCTCTGCTTGTGCCGTTGAGGATACCCGAGCATGGGCTCCAGTGTCAACTTCTGAGATCCACAGTCTAGTCACCCAATTAAATCTGGGGAAGGCTCCAGGGGAGGACCTTATTAAAATCTGGACTGGTGGACCCCTATTCTGGCATTGCTCTTCACCTATATTGACATGAATGGCTGTATCCCCAAGGACTGGGTGGGTAGGAATCATCGTCCCCATATTTAAAAAGGGTAGGAAGGATGGCCTGCCAATTACAGATCCATTAGTTTGCTCAATACAATTAGTAAACTTTATGTGAGACACTTAGGTGGGAAACTTAGGGATTGGCTGGAACAGGAAAAACATCTTGCTGAGGAATAAGCAGGCTTCAGGGAAGGGTGTTCCACCATCAGTCAATGCTTAATTCTATAGCACTTCATCAGGAAATACTCCTCCTGCAGTATGACCCCTCTTTATGTTGCCTTAATTGATCTTAAGGCAGCCTTCTATTCCATCTCATGTGTCAAACTATGGGAGAAATTGGAAACCTCCTCCATTGACCAGCGCCAGCTACATCTTCTTCGCACCCTTCATAAAGGCACATCACTTAAGGTGAGATGTAGTCCCCAAGGCCACCTCACAAGAGCTGTAACTCAGAAGAGTGTCAAGCAAAGATGCATTCTGACCCCCCTCCTTTTCAACTTTTACATTAACTCTATGGTGGCCCGTTCAGCAATCCAGATTTCAACCCTCCAAAGCTCGCTGGGAGACACATTGCCATCCTGTTATATGCAGATGATGCAGCTATCCTCTCAAGGACCTCCATCAGCCTTAGAAGAGCACTGCGGGCCTTGACATTGCACTGCATGGAGAACTGCCTGGAAATCAACTATCACAAAACGAAAATCATGGCCTTCACCAGGAGGCCCAAAATCTACTCTTGGTGGATTGAGGGGCATAAGATTGAGCAGGTTTCATGCTTCAGGTACTTTGGAGTAGTTTTTCATCTGATGGCTCTAAGAAAGCTCACAGCGAACATGTGGCTCTAAATGCTCAGAAAAGCTCCTCTGCCATTCTCAGATTCCTACAGATGAGAGGATGCCATTATGTACCCACACCTCTCAAACTGTTCATAGCCAAGCTGCTATC
Organism: Hemicordylus capensis; assembly: GCF_027244095.1. Taxonomy (NCBI): domain Eukaryota; kingdom Metazoa; phylum Chordata; class Lepidosauria; order Squamata; family Cordylidae; genus Hemicordylus; species Hemicordylus capensis. The sequence continues at coordinate 290,059,141 of NC_069658.1, read as the reverse complement.
TCAGATCCCCTATGGTGCCCAACTGGGCCCCTTCCCCAACTTTGTGACTCTAGAACTTGTACAATCTAAATTTCTGTGGGCAGCACTCCAAGTACCAAGATGTGTCTCCAGTGCCACTCTGCACCTGGAGACAGGCCTGATCAAGCTGGAGGCTAGGGTGTGGATGGCCATCCTCTGCTACTGATTCAGATTATCCTTTTGCCCAGTTCGTCTTGCCCCCCTAACCCTACGCGATGATTACCAATCTAGTTTGATTCAGACAACTGAGACAAAAATAGCCACCCTGCGTCTTTCCCCCTTGACCTCATTTAATATGGGGTACAACCAGAAGAAAGCCACGATCAGGCAATGCATTATAGACATTGAGTGCCAGACCAATCTCAGCAGGGTCCAGAACTTTCATATCAGTGATGGGCTTAGATATTCTGCCTCTCCAGCAGCATATCTCACCCAAGTGGAGGCTCCAAAGTACTGGAGGGCTTTCACCCTGGCTCACTGTCATGCCCTCCCTTCAGCAGTGCTAGGAGGCCTATAGAAGGACTCCATTTGCAGAGCGACTATGCCCCTGTGGCTCAGGGCAGATCAAAACTACCGAGCATATCCTCCTCCACTGTTTATTCTATAGAGACATTCATGCCTCCCTCATCCTTCCATTGCTATGCAAGTATACTGGACGTTCCAGCCAATTCTACAGCTCCTTGCTGCTTTCTGACTTTAAGCCTGCCATCACATATAGCATTGCCAGGTTCTGTGCAGCAGCAACCAGCATTTGTTGGCGGATGGTAGGCAGTGAGTCTTAACAGCCTTAATCTGACCCTTGGTGACTCAGGACGGACTCTACACTTGCTCACTCAGTACTGATTCAATAGAAAGACTTTCGCTCCTCCCTTTTCTTACTGCCCCTTATAGCCTTATAGGCTGGCCATTATCCAGTTTTACTACTTAGACTTATATGTATTTTTGTTTTCTCTTCTCATGTCTTTTACATCCATTTTATGCCCCCCATCACTTTTTATGCCTTTTATGCACTTTTATGACTTTTGTCACTTTTATGCCTTTTCAGGATTTTTATGCCTTCATGTTTCTTGTGTACTTTCTACTATTATTTAGTCTTTTTAGTATTATTATGTATCTTAAGTACCACCCTGTGTACTTTTTATCTACTCCTACTTCTAATATGTAATCACCCCTTATACTTTATGCTGGTCTATGACCGTAATAAAGATTGATTAATTGATTGATTGCCAAGAAATTTAGGACCGACAAAAGGAAGTACTTTTTCACACAACACATAATAAACCTATGGAATTCTCTGACACAAGATGTGGTAACAGCCAACAGCCTTGATGGCTTTAAGGGGGAGTTAGATAAATTCATGAAGGACAGCTCTATCAATGGCAATGTCTACTAGTCCAAGGGTTATAGGCCACCTCCAGCCTCAGAGGCATGATGCCTCTCAATACCAGTTGCAGAGGAGTAACAGTAGGAGAGAGGGCAGGCCCTCAGCTCTTGCTTGTGGGCTTCCCAGAGGCATCTGGTGGGCCACTGTATGCATCAAGGACTAGATAGGCTTTGGGCCTGATCCAGCAGGACTTTTCTTATGTTTGCAACCCAAAGTTCCATTCCATCTGGGGATGCCAGTTGGATGTACCCCAACCCAGTAAGCAAAGGAGAGGAGAATTCTGTGCCTCATATGTGTGCTCCCTCCCACACAGGAGACACAGGGGCGATTCTCACGATTGCCCTGGCTAGGCAGGGAGGGCATGGGGGAAAGGCTGCTTTTCACTTACCTTCTTCCCAGACAACCAAGCAGGTCAGTTTCAGCATGCCTCCCGCGTGCCCACACAGACAGCCCTGCTCTGTGCAGCTCCATGAAGCATGGAGGAAGGATCTGGCATCTCTCCAGATCTGTCTGGGCATCTCAATGTAATGCATGGCAGGTGCATTGCATTGGGGATTTCCCCCCTCAGGCGGGCACTCTATGCGCCTGTCTCTGTGATTCCTCAGGCTGCGTGAATCACATGATACCGGGTAGCAGGCGTGGCTCGTGAATGCGCCTGCGGGGAGCGGCAGCGAGTGGCTTCTTTAAGGTAAACGGAGCTGGTGCTCCATGCCGCCCAGCAGCCCCCACAGTGGGGAATCGCCTCTGCCACTCACCCGGCCGCTGGTGGGGGCTCGCCTCCGTGGGAGCCAGGTGAGTGGCGGAGGCGATTCCCTGCCGCGAGGGCTGCTGGGTGGCACGGAGCACCGACTCCGTTTACCTTAAAGAAGCCGCCCGCCCCGCCCCCCCCGCAGGCGCATTCACGAGCTGCGCCTGCCCAGTAGCTGGGTTAAGGGTGCAAGAGCAACCTTTGTTGGAAGTTAAAGGACTTTGCTCTGTCTCTTGTCTCAGACAGTGGAGGAAAGACTAGTGAGTAAGAGGGCTAGAGGGTCAAGACATTGGTCATCCCTTCTCTACTGCTCTGACACTATCCCTTTGGATATGTAGATTGCTAATCTCAGGGACTAACTTCCTTCCTCTCCTCTCTTCCCTACCTGCCCTTCTACCTTGCAACATGGCAAGCCTCTCTCCCTGCACCATGTGCTCAGAGAAGATGCAGAATCCATCTGCATCCAGCTAGATAGATAGAGTAGAGATTCTAACTCCTCACTTTCCTATCTAGAATGGAGTTCCTTAATAAATGCCTTATATATTGATTTGAAACTATGAATTGGCTCCAAGTTACTTTACTCTCAGCATACACGCATGCCTAACTAAATTCTGCTGTGTTGTGCCTCTGTGCACTCTGCTATAATGAGAAAGGGATTCTCTCACCACAGAGAATTTCTAACAGGTTATGGGAGCCCAGTATTTTGAGCTGCATGTACTGCAACTAAAGAGTTAGGTTTGTTCCAGGAGATCCAATGAGATCTAGCATGGACACTTTGAATTGCTAACCTGCAGCAACTGCCTTTTGGAGCCAGTTAGGATGGCTACTTACCTAGAGGGAAAACTCAGGCTGACTATCTTGAACGCAGACAATTATTTGGAATGGAAAACCAGATTGAGGATTGCACTGAAAGCAGAAGGACTCAAAAAAGTTACTGAGGAAGACACACACACACACACACCCGCACGCGCAGTTGGAACCACAGCTGCTGATAAAACTGCCAAAGAAGATTGGCCGATCAAGGATGCGAAAGCTGGAGCTTTGATCTCAGTTTCTGTGAGTAAAAATTATCTTTACACGATATGTGATCTTGGAACCTCAAAGGAAATGCTAAGCCAGCTAGATTCCTTGCATATGAAGAAGGGGTGGGCATACACCTTTAACTTGAGAAAGAAAATGCAGGATCTCCAGTATAAAGATGGGGACTGTTTTGCTACATATATGGGATTTCTGGAAGATTTCTTTTATCAATTTAAAGAGGCAGGGGAGCAATTTTCAGAGAGTCAGAAGCTGGAAGCTCTGTTCCTAAGCATCCCCCCCAGCTATAGCAGTATAATTGGCCAATTGGAAACCCACACCAATCTAAGCTTTGAAGAAGCAGTACAAACATTATCTTCTGAAGCAAACAGAAGGAAAGTTTTGAATTCACATTATGAAAGTGAATTGGCAAGTAACTTTGCTCTTAAAGCAACAATTGGTCATTCCAGAGGAAACCCAAGGTGGGGAGGGAATGCTGCAAGAGGAAACTGCATGGGGCCCCCACATTTACATACAAAGAGATCTGGCTTCGTTGCCAAGGAAACTCAGTCCAGAGAGAGAGGTCACATGACCGCCAGCAGGGAGACTGCTCCTGAAATGAGGCCAACTGGGACTAATGCCTTTAGATGTTTTCTGTGTAACCAAGAATCCTACAAGAAGGACTGATCTTACTGAAAGAAATTTGAATCAGGATTTTAAGTTTACAGAAAGATATTCGAACAAAAGCTTTAATGTTTATTTGATGCAAAGCGATGAAAAGTCCATTTTTTTGGATACTGGTTCTTCTGTTCATATTTCAAATAATGTGGATTTCTATACTGAACTGTTTGATATTCCTGAAGAGACTGTTTATTTGGGCAATAATACTACAATTAAGGCCAAGAAGAAAGCCAAAGGAATTTTGTATTGAGAGTTACTAGATGGATCTGTTAAACCATTTTTTCTTAAAGATGTTTTGTATATCCCTGACTTCTCAAGCTCCTTGATTTCAATATCCAAGCTAGAGAAACAAGGCTGTGAACTGTATATTAAAAATGGGCAATGTGTTGTTACCCAGAATGGAGAAGTTTGTCTTGTAGGCTCTAAATCCAAAGGCCTTTATCGTGTGGAGGAGCAATCTGTATCGAAGACAGACAGAGAAAGACCAGCCCAGTCTAAACCTGAGGCATACCAGCCTAATGAAGTGAACCTTGCTAAGTCATGCCTGCATGAAAACTGCTTGCAACTGTGGCATAGACGCCTAGGACACAAGAGCTATGAGTCAATCCAGAACATGAAGGAAAAGGGATTAGCTAATGGCATTAATTTTGTACCATGTGATATTGTAACTAACTGTGTTTGTTGTCTTGAGTCCAAAGCAGTTAACAAGCCATTTCCTAAGCAGAGTGAAAGGAAGACGGGAAGACCCCTAGATCTGATCCACAGCGATATATCTGGACCACTACCAGCAACCATAGGTAATCAAAAATATTTTCTAACAATAACAGATGATTTATCACGATACACGTGTGTATTTCTACTAAAGGAGAAATCACAGATGCTTGAGAAACTACAGGACTATGTGGCCATGGCATGCAACAAATTTGGCTGGAAGCCAAAGATCCTGCGCACAATAGAGGAGAATATATGTCCAACACCACACAGCAGTTCCTGAAAGAACATGGAATCGTGCATCAAACCACGGTAGCTTACTGCCCATCCCAAAATGGAATCTCAGAAAGAAAGAACAGAAGTCTACTGGACATGGTAAGATGCATGCTTGCTGATGCACACCTCCCACAGAAATTCTGGGGAGAAGGCGTCATGACTGCCACATACATACAAAACAGAATTCACACAAAGCCTATAGGAACAACACCATATGAACTTTGGCATGGTCATAAGCCGTCCATGACGCATCTGCGTGTCTTTGGAAGCACGGCTTACTCATACATCCCAAATGAAAAAAGGACTACGTTCGGGGCTAGGGCCACAAAAGGGATTTTTGTAGGCTACTCAGCACAATCGAAAGGCTACAGAATTCTGGATCCTGACACCAACAAGATAACCATAAGCAGAACGGTGTATTTTGATGAGAATGAAAGAGCTACACCTTCAGAGGGGGCCTACACCGAAGCAAGCAACTAGACCAAACACCCTGATGACTGGATTATGCTTCCTGATCTCAGAGGAATTGAGGAGGAAGAGACAGCAGATCCAGAACCAACCACACTCAACACAGAGACCCCCAGCGATCCACCAGACGCACCTGAGGTAATGGAAGAGACCACAGAGGGTGAGGTGAGGCGATCAACGTGCTCAAACAGAGGTGTTCCAGCTCCGAGACTGTCCTACCTCACAAGAATGATGGAACAACCAGAACCTTCATCATGGGAGGAAATATCCCAGTTACCACAACCAGAAGCCCAGAAGTGGAAACAAGCTGCAATTGAAGAGCTTGAGGCTCTACAGAAAAACAAAACCTGGGCTCTTACTAAGTTACCTAAAGGAAGGAAAGTTATAGGCTGCAAATGGGTTTTCAAACTCAAACATGATGCTGATGGTGAGATTCAGCGCTACAAAGCCAGATAAGTAGCAAAAGGGTATTCACAGAAATATGGAGAAGATTATGATGAAACCTTTGCACCAGTGGTTAAAAATACCACAGTAAGGACTCTGTTAAGTATTGCTGTTAGCAAAGGAATGCATGTTGAACAGCTAGACGTGAAAACTGCATTCTTGCATGGCGAACTAGAAGAGGACATTTACATGCAACAACCACCAGGTTTCTTAGAGAAAGGCAAAGAGGACTGCGTATGCAAACTGCAAAAGAGCATTTATGGTTTAAAGCAGGCTGCCAGAGCATGGAACATAAAACTAAATGATATACTACTTCAAGCAAACTTCAAAAGAAGCAACGCGGATCCCTGCCTATACACAAGATGCACAGATAGCAAGTGGACCTACATTTTGGCGTATGTTGATGATTTGATTCTTGCCTATGAAAATCCAGATGACAGCAAGGAAATAATGCATCATCTGAACAGAGATGTGGAAGTCAAGTGACTAGGCAACATTGCACACTACTTGGGCATTCAAGTACAAAGAGAGAAAGATGGAAGTTTCCTCATCAACCAAGAACAGAAAATTAAAGACTTGATAAACCTGCTCAGACTGGAAAATGTGAATCCTACACCAACTCCAATGGAAGTGAACTACATAAAGCAAGAAGATAAAACTGAGCCACTATCTGACAACCATAGATATCGTGAAGCATTGGGTAAGCTTTTATACATTAGTACACTCACTAGGCCAGATATTAGTACAGCAGTTGGCTTACTTTGTAGAAAGACTGCATCACCAACAGTCAAGGACTGGAATGCAATTAAAAGACTTGTTAGGTACCTAAAGGGTACTGCACACTTTAAGCTCAAGCTACCAGCTAACAGTCAACCAAAACTAGAAGCATACGTAGATGCAGACTGGGGTGGAGACCTAACAGAAAGGAAATCCACCAGTGGTCACATAATTTTCTATGGAGATGGAGCCATAAGCTGGTCAAGCACAAAGCAAGACATAGTAGCATCATCAACCACTGAAGCAGAATATGTATCGGCTGCACAGGGCAGTCACGAGATACAATGGCTGTGTCAACTACTGAAGGAACTAGGTACAGATGTACCACAGCCCATACTAGTGTATGAGGACAACCAAAGCTGCATTCAACTCTCCAAACCAGAAGATGTAAAGAGGCGTACCAAGCATATTGATGTGAAGTACTATGTAGTGAGAAGTCTGCAGAAGGATGGACTAATCAAGCTGATCTACTGCCCAACCAATGAAATGCTTGCAGACATACTCACTAAGCCACTACCAAGACCCCACTTTGAAAAGCTGAGAGAGAAAATGAATCTTGTGAACTGAGTCACGAGACATCGAGAGGGGGTGTTGGAAGTTAAAGGACTTTGCACTGTCTCTTGTCTCAGACAGTGGACGACAGACTAGTAAGTCAGAGGGCTAGAGGGTCAAGACATTGGTCATCCCTTCTCCACTGCTCTGACACTATCCCTTTGAAATGTAGATTGGTACTCTTAGGGATTAACCTCCTTCCTCTCTCTCTTCCCTACCTGCCCTTCTACCTTGCAACATGGCAAGCCTCTCTCCCTGCACCATGTGTGCAGAGAAGATGCAGAATCCATCTGCATCCAGCTAGATAGATAGATTAGAGATCCCATCTCCTCACTTTCCTATCTAGAATGGAGTTCCTTAATAAATGCCTTATATATTGATTTGAAACTATGAATTGGCTCCAAGTTACTTTACTCTCAGCATACACGCATGCCTAACTAAATTCCGCTGTGTTGTGCTTCTGTGCACTCTGCTATAAAGAGAAAGGGATTCTCTCACCACAGAGAATTTCCAACACCCTTAACCTTGGCTGAAAGGAGGCAGGAGGGGAGCAGGAGAAATCCACGAGGATCCCACCTCATGAGCAGCCTAACCCTGCTTGGGGCAGTCCAGGTAGAGTTAGGCCGGTCGTGAGAAAAGCTTGAAAAGGTTAACATGCTCTCTGTTAGTGAATGCTTAGGGACATAGGACATAGGGACAGAGGAAACTGCCATATACTGAGTCAGACCATTGGTCTATCTTGCTCAGTATTGTCTTCACAGACTGGCAGTGGCTTCTCCAAGGTTGCAGGCAGGAATCTCTCTCAGCCCTATCTTGGAGAAGCCAGGGAGGGAACTCAAAACCTTCTGCTCTTCCCAGAGCAGCTTCATACCCTGGAGAGAATATCTTGCTGTGCTCACACATCAAGTCTCCCATTCATATGCAACCAGGGCAGATCCTGCTTAGCTATGGGGACAAGTCATGCTTGCTACCACAAGACCAGCTCTCCTCTCTTGAGAAGAGGAGAGTGCTTGGCACTTCAACCATTGCCTTTGCTTGCCAAACATACAGGCTTCTTCCCTTTATTTGTTAGGACTCCAACTTGGCCATACAGAGCAGAATAGTCACACTGTACCCAGAGAGTTTCACTGCAACTCCCCACAGGGGAAGGAAAAGTTCTTGCCTCAGTCACTGCACTCTCTGCCCCAGCAGAGGGCAGTGTGTCTGGGACTGGAGTGAGGGCACTGTGCATGTACATTAAGGTGGTACCTCACTCATGTCATCGCTTGCAAATACCATCTCTGCATCCAGGTGAAGTGACTATGTGTTGTAGCTGCTGACCACTGTGTGTTAGTATCTCTGTGTCTCTCCATGCTCTCCACAGGCAGCCCTCATCCTGTGGAACCCACCAGGAAGGCCCACAGCATGATCCGCAGCAACACCCAGTGTAATTCCAGCTGGTTTTCTGTCATGTTGCCAACCTGCTTCTTCCATACAGGAAGCTACTTCCTGTAACTTTGTAAACCTCATGCCAGACAGTTATGTAACGGGTGCAACCAGAGCAAAACACCAGCTGCTGCTTTTCTTTCCATTGTGCAAAGGCGCAGGAGTTTTACTGGGATGCGGTGGCCAATAAATGCCTTTATTTTAGATGCTGCCCCATCCTTGATGCTATTTAATTAAAACATTCATTTTAGACACAGCATGGGGCATTGTCATCCCCCAGCCACTCAGCCAAATATAGTGGGAACAGTGATGTTTCCTACAGAGTCACAGCCTTGTGTAGCAGTGCAAGTTCCATGTGCAAGAGGTTCAGGCCCTGGTTGCAGTTCCCCAGTGGGGTGGGGATGATTCAAAAGTATTATGAGATATGCAATATGGGTCTACCATTCTCATAAACTTAACTGGGCATGTGCAAGTTTTTGCTCACTTGGAGTTGTTCTTTAGGTCTTGGTTCTTATCTCTAGACTGGAAAGACATACCTACAAACAGGAGTGGGTTTTTCTATGTGGGATGAGCTCTGTTTCTCCCTCCATCTTGCTCCTCAAACATACATATAGCTTGACTCAGATTGAATGCTGAGTGCCTCTACCTCTTTATCCTTCCCTCCATATTTCAGGCAAGCTGTTTGCCCCCCCCCCCCCCGCGCAAGGAAATAGGGGGGACCTGGTTAATATGCTTGTTTAGACTTTATTTTTCCCAGAAAACATTTGCTTAAACTTCAGTCATTTTTCTGAAGAATGGGAGTCCTGTTTTGTAGGAGGAAAGGTGGTTTTATTATCACAAGGGCCAGCCAACCAGCACTTTGCAGAGTCCCATGGTTCCAAGCAGGAAGAAAAGGTTGCCTAGCATTTCATCTGAGGAATAAAATTGCCCAGATTGCCCCAAAATGTGTGGAATGTGCTTCCACAGTGGATTCACTGCTAAAATTATGTACTTCTTGTTCAAAGTATTCCAGCACTTTCTGCATTCTTGCTTCTGCACGTCTATTCCTCCTCTTGACCACTAGATGGTATCTGTATTCCAAATTTGATCAAAGGCTAATATCAACTGACTGGGCAAAAGGGAAGAGAGGGATGCGGGGAAGAAGCAGTAACTGGGCTATCCTGCAGTTGTAAAGAAGAGACTTGCCCTGGGGAAGACTGGGGAAAAGGGAACCAGATTGGCATCTGTATCCTGCCTTTCAAAAAAAAAATTGCCCAACATAAAATATTAAATCCACATAAAAGCAATAAAATTATACAAACAAACAAAAAATGGAGAAAAACAGAGCAAAGTGTAAAATATACTTCAAAACCACCACAGAGAGAATGTTAGCATAGGAGCTGTCCTTGAAGGTATTCTAGTAGTCTCACCCCCTTCTCTGTTCAGCAATCTGCTACAGCAGAGCAACCTACCCATCAAGATAGCTTTAAAAAGCCTACAGGCCAAATGGTGACAGAAAGTGAAAATTCCATGATAAAGAGACCGTTAAGAGGGTGGTGGGACGCCCACATTCTCAGCCCATATCCTTTACATGGGCTGGTAAGGAATCATCTGCACTAACCCATGTCTGCCCTACTCCCACAAGTATTTCTCTCTCACTTTCAGGATTAGAGCTTTGCTGAGGAGAAAAGTGTCTGGGGGGACAAATCACAGTGAAGAAAGCTGTGGGCGTGAGGCTAGTTCAGCCTCTTCCACCCATGCATTCCTTTTGCTAAAAACTGGACACTGCCATCCTTTTATTTAGGGTAGTAAAATCCACAACAGATTGTGAGGAGCTGCAAAAAGATCTCTCCAAACTGGGGGAGTAGGTGACAAAATGACAAATGCAGCTCAATATAAGCATGTGTAAAGTGATGCACATTGGGGCAAAAAAAATACCAACTTCACATATACGCTGATGGGATCTGAGCTGTCAGTGACTGACCAGGAGAGGGATCATGGAGTCATGGTGGACAGCTCACTGAAAGTGTTGGCTCAGTGCGCAGCAGCTGTGAAAAAGGCTAATTCCATGCTAGGGATCATTAGGAAGGAGACTGAAAATAAAAATGTGAATATATTATAATGTCCTTATACAAATCTGTGCTGCGGCCACATTTGGAGTACTGCATACAGTTTGGTCGCCGTATCTTAAGAAGGATATTGTAGAACCAGAAAAGGTGCAGAAGAGGGCAACCAAAATTATCAGGGGCCTGGAGCACCTTCCTTATGAGGCTAGGCTATAGCATTTGGGGCTTAGAAAACCCTTAGAAAAGAGCTGACTAAGGGGAGACATGATGGAGGTATATAAAATTATGCATGGACTGGAGAGGGTGGACAGAGAAGTTCTTCTCACAACACTAGAAACAGGGGTTACCCCATGAAACTGAAGTTCGGAAATTTAGGACCAACAAGAGGAAGTACTTTTTCACACAGCACATATTTAATCTATGGTATTCTTTGCCATGGGATGTGGTGAGGTCGACCGGCTTGGATGGCTTTAAAAGGAGCTTAGACAAATTCATGGAGTGCAGGTCTATCGATGGCTACTAGTTTTGTGGCTGTGGGCCACCTCCAGCCTCAGAGCACAATGCCTCTCAATACCAGTTGCAGGGGAGCAACAACAGGAGAAAGAGTATGCACATACCTCTTGCCTGTGGGCTACCCAGAGGCCCTTGGTGGGCCACTGTGTGAAACAGAATGCTGGTCTAGATAGGCCTTAGGCCTGATCCAGCAGAGATGTTCTTATACTTTATACATGGTTGATTTCAACTAATTGAATCTGCCACTATCACATGTTCTTTGCATTTCAGTACTTATGAAAGGTCACAGTCTGTGATGTAAATGTTTCAATGCTCTTAGCTCACAAAGCATGATGAATGGAGCACTTGACTTGAACTGGGGGGGGGCAGGCAGGGCACATGCCCTAGGCGCCACTGAGGTGGGGGCGCCATGCCAGTTCCTGCCACCCCACCCCATTGCCCACCTGCCCAGCCCCAGGGCCCCCCAGCCACTTGCCTCCAGCTCCAGCCTAGGATCGGAGCAGCCTGCAAACTGCAGAGCTCTTCTCTCCCCGCCTCTCAGCTGATCGGTGGGTGGGCGGGGCTTGCAGAGAGGCCTCTGAGTAGGCCTCCCTGAAGCCTGAACTCAGCAGGCCCCAGCAAGCCAGGAAGGAGGCTGGCAGAGCTCCCTGCAGCAGACCCTCCTTGCAGCAGAGCAGACCATCCAGCACAGCTTTTGCATGGTAGGCTGTGAATTCCTTTTTGTGGTTACCCCCGTATATAGGGATCTGCTTGCCATAGGGCTTTGATATGGGGGGTGGGGCGAGACTGAGAAGTCTCTGAATATTTAATTTAAAACAGACTGAAAAATGTGCTGGCTTTAAAAACAAAAACTATCTAAAAAGGCCTATAAGTGGCTTGTTCATGACAGAAAATTACAAACACTTCTGGAACAAATATTTATTTATTTATTTGTTTGTTTGTTCATTCATTCATTCATAAATGCACTTATGTTCAAGTTGTTTTGCAACCCAGAAGGTCTGAGTGAGAACTGTGAAGCATGTGCTGTGCTTTTATTTTATTTTATTTTTCTTGTGTGTGAACTGCTCTCCAATAACTTGCAGGGACTTCAGGGTAAATCTGGCCAACATGTGAATGCAGCACCTCCATTCCAGAGGAGATGTGTGTTAAAGGGCTTTAAAGTCTCGTGGAATCAAACTTGACTGAATTTGTTCAGAATTCTGAGAAAACAAACATAGGCTCACCCTGCATGGTTGAAAGTCTCCTTTGCTAATCTGCAGCGAGGGGGCCATTTTAATAATTAGCGTTGCTAGTGTGTTCTAGGCATTAAAACTAGCACAAATATATAGTACTCAATATCACTATATACTGTGAAGTGTGCATGTGTGTATTCAGTGAAATGTATTCCAGGTAGCATACTTATTTTGAAATATCAGACTTAAATCCTTGGGGGCCTGGGGTGTGTGGAGGCCCTGGACTTTGAGGGGCTGGGGGCCCATTTTAAAATCTCATCTTGGCCCATTCCAATCTTGCTATGCCCCTGGTGGTCACTACACATGGGTTTCTGCACAACACCTGCACAGAAGAAACTTCCATGTAGAAAATGTGTCTCTTGTAAATTGACCCTGAATTTTCCATCCATGACTGAGATATGTGAGAGTTAGAGTCAATCACAAAAGAACAGCACACTGCTTGTGACAGGAAGGGGCAAATTACAATGAATTCTTAGTCTGGCAGGGGCTGGTTTTGGCCCTGGCAGAACTTGGCTGTCTGTTCCTGTTGCAAATGCCTCTGTCTAGTGTGGCAAACTAATGTATCCTCCTTCCTCTTGGTGTCAAAGTAAGCACTGGTGTGGTGAATGCACATATACCCCATCATGAGCCAACAGTCATCATAAGACAAAGGCTGGCAGGAATCATTCACTGGTTTATAGACCCACCACCACCACCACCACCTTCTTCTTCCCCTATTTTGCTAGTGGCTATTTGGGCAGGTGATTCTTTAGGACAAAGTCATGTTTTTTAAAAAGAATGAGATGAGACAGAGAAAATGACACTTGGAATCCTCGCATAACTCCTGACTGTTGTTCTAAGTCTTTTACAGAGATTGCTCATGTTTTCAGGTTTTGATCAACAACCATGTCTAGATGGTACAGTGTTCCTTTTAACAAGGATTTCCAGATATTGTTGACTACAAGTCCTATCATTCCTGTTTGGACAGGGGCGCAATTTCAGTGCTTGCCCTAGGCACTATTTCCCCTAGTTATGCCTCTGCTCAGAGCACAATGCCTCTCAATACCAGTTGCAGGGGAGCAACAACAGGAGAAAGAGTATGCACATGCCTCTTGCCTGTGGGTTCCCCAGAGGCATCTCGTGGGCCACTGTGTGAAACAGAATGCTGGTCTAGATAGGCCTTAGGCCTGATCCAGCAGGGATGTTCTTATGTTCTTATACCACTTTATACATGGTTGATTTCAACTAATTGGGTCTGCCACTATCACATGTTCTTTGCATTTTAGTAATTATGAAAGGTCACAGTCTATGTGATGTAAATGTTGCAATGCTCTTAGCTCACAAAGCATGATGAACGGAGCACTTGACCCCCTATGCGCACACAATATATTAGGAAACAAAAGATGAAGGACTGCAAAGAAGCTGCAGTCACAGCTTAAGAAACAAAGCTTGCTTGTGGTCAGGCTGGATGACACAGGACAACATGTAAATGATCAACTGTGTATCCTTTGCTTAGGGGGTTTCCAGATGGCAATAAAGTGTAAGATGTGCAAAGCCGTCACGCAGGTTCTCAGCATGATCTTACTCACCATTCAGATGCCCCTGTAGGCTTCATGCTCCTCCCTAGCATGATCTTTTCCTTTGTACATATGCTGAGCCGGCACCTTTTCCAATTTCCATAGCATGACCTGACAGCTGAGCCAGCTTTTGCATTCCGAGAATAATGTTTTGATTTTCATTAGCACTGTTGTGGTGACTGGGGAAAGGGGCAAATTCTTCTCAGAATGCAAGAGCTGGCCAGCACATGATGCAGCAAAAATCGGACAAGGTACCTATGCACAGAGGGTAAGATCATGGTAGGAAGGAGCATCTGTATGGTGAGTAAGATCAATGCTTGCGTCAAAGCTTTGCACATCCCACGCTTTATTGCCGCCTGGAAACTCCCTTGGTCAACAGACGGTTCTTTTGGAAGTATCAGAACTTCCAAATGTTCTGCCCAAGCTCTCTGCCATTGACTTGATCATGTTAATGCTGATTCACAACAGACCCAGAGACAGCTCACTTGAACTGGGGACGAGACAGGGCCAGCTCGAGATTTCAGAGGGCCCTTGGCAAACTATCTTCCATGGGCCTCTTCCAGTGTTCCCTCTAACAGGGATTTCCAAATGTTGTTCACAACAACTCCCAGCATCCCTAGCTACAAATGGCCTTTGGCTGGGGATTATGGGAGTTGTAGTCAACAACATCTGGGAATCTCTGTTAGAGGGAACACTGGCCTCTTCCTACCTGAATGGTAGGAATGGTACAATTCCCCAAAAGAATTGTTCTGACACCACCATGTGAAGGTGATGGGCACAGAGCAGGTCTCAGAGATCATCAGTGGGCCCTTGGCAGCTACCCATTTCCAGCAATGCAGACCCTTGATACTGGCTCTAAGAGAGCTCAGAGACTGACAATGAATAGTGGAGAGATGGCAGGGTTGACAGCTTCTGATAGACACAGTGTCTGTTGCAAGGTAGCACACATGCTGAATCGTGCTGAACTGGTGGTTTCTGCTGCAGAAGAAGTAAAAGAGAGTCGTGACACGATCCCTGCAACTGCAGAAGAAAAATGTGAGTTTTGTCAAGCTGCCATGCATCAACTCACAAGATGATATATAGGGCAAAGGGAAATATAAGGCAAGGCAGCCTGATCAGAGGAGACCGGGGCTTGGTTGAAGCATTTAGCAGCAATAAAAACAAAACCTGTTTAATGTTATCAGCAGTTTAAATGTTGAAGCGCAAATGTGTGGTTAAAATAAAATTTGAACTTCTGAAATGCAATTTCAGTTCCAATTATTGTAAAAGAAAAGAGCCAATGGCTACACTCGCACATAACACAGAACCCTATTTGAATGGATCAGAGGTTCTGCAAGCATTACATCCGAGTACATGGAGATGCAGTTTAGCATGGCAGCAAATCTGAGGCACCAGATTTGTAACTCCAGTCTGAACCCCCAAGTTGTAGTAAGTTTTGTCACTGCAACCCAAGGTTGGATGCAGCCTGCAGTATGTCCAAATTCAAAACTGCAGACTGTGTCCCCTGGAACCAGAGTTGAGGGAGGAAGCTCCCCCTTCGACTCCAGCTGTGATTGGCTGTGCGGGCAGTCCTTCATGGAAGAAGGAAGCCCACACAGCCAGTTCCCCCTCCTCTATGCAGTCTTGCTGACTGCAGAGAGGGAGCTCTCTGTTACGTCCAAATTTGGATGGGAGAGCGGGGGGCCAGGGGAGCAGGAGGATGTGGGAGTAGAACCGCATGTCTATTGGACCGGTGGTTGTGCGTTACGTGCTAATGTGGCCTATGACTCCTAAACGTACATGGCTTGTCACGACATTTTAATCTGGTTTTCTTTTCTGTCTCTTGTGCACTCTTTCACTTTCATCCAGCAGAGGGGGCTGTGATCTTATGAAAGCATCTTCCAGCTTTACCAGTTTTATAAGCAAATCAGGCCACCTCCAGCAGGAAACGTGGTTTCCTCGTGATCGGAGGCCTCCTGGGTTGCCTATTCATTGTGCTGCTGTTACCTTGACACGCAGCCAGCATGTGCCTGAGCAAATCTTATCTCTCAACTCACATAATAAATCCAAAGCCAGTGACTCCATAGTCAATAAGATGGTAACAAAAGATGAATGAATAGAACGGGGACATTTTGTTGACGTCTCAATTCCAACTTCCTTAACTAGTATGTTATTTTTGGAGCTTATGGTTACACCAGAGATAACAGTTAAGCACAGAAACACGCAAACAGTTCATCTATTTACTCCAAGGGACTCACATTTCTCCTTAAGGCTGTTAAAAGGAGCAGTCACTGTTTTCATAACTGGCACCAAAAGCACTTTCTAGGCGCAAAAGTATCCTTTGAGTGGGGGCATGGGAAGGATAGTTCAACATAGGATTTGGCAGAAGCCCCTTTCTGTCAGAATATCTTCAGATATGACTCTCTACTGTAAACTGCCACAGGGGCACATCTGCACCATAGGATACTCAGCCCTCCTTTCCTGTGCCATTTGTGTATACATGTACATTAACCACTGCAATGCTGTTCTGACTGCAAAGGAAAAGAACAACTGAATGCTAAAAAGGAAAAAAATTGATTGAGGGCCACTCAGGTTGGGTTTTTTTTTTTTTTTTAAACCATAGTAGTTCAGCCTCAGTTTGTCACTGGTAAACAGGCTTGCCAACACTGAAGCTATTCCTCAGTATCCCACGTGCCCCCCCCCCCCATATTCTTTGCAACATTAAGCCACTAACATCTGAAGGATTGCTTTCAGTAATCATCTGGAGATCCTTGCCGATTCCTGCAGACTCCAGGCCAATACTTCTGGAGAGCTGGCAACCCGAAACAAAGTGTTTTGTAATGAGACTACGGAGTCTGTTTCCTAGCAGCCCCTGCTCTGACCAAAAGTAGAAAAGGCTGTAATAAGGAGGGAATCTAAAGGACAGAGTCTGAAAGAGGATTGCAGCACAGGAGCAGGTCTGTGCGGGTCTAGTGAGGAGCTGGAAGGGCCTTAGCAGCAGATTGGAAACTGAGATAACTCAGATTGCTGTTGCACAGAATGGTTGTGCTAGAAAAGGCCTGAGGGGGAAAGGCCTAATATATATGCTGAGCCACAGAAGTCTGATTAAAAGATGTTTGGAATCCAGTTCCTATGTGCCACCCCTAGGTAACTGTCTGCAAGCTCCCCTGTTTTGCCTGTTCATTCCTATGTTGTTGGGCCACAACATAGGAATGGATGGAACTAACTGGAATATATATATGGAATATATAGAGCCAGCATGGTGTAGTGGTTAGAGTGCTGGACTAGGACCGGGGAGACCTGAGTTCAAATCCCCATTCAGCCATGAAACTAGTTGGGTGACTCTGGGCCAGTCACTTCTCTCTCAGCCTAACCTACTTCACAGGGTTGTTGTGAAAGAGAAACTCAAGTATGTAGTGCACCGCTCTGGGCTCCTTGGAGGAAGCGCGGGATATAAATGTAATAATAATAATAATAATAATAAAACTACTCTGAGTCCATGAAATAAGTCAAACAAATGCATAAATACTTGCCTCTAGTACTAAGTGCAAAGACTCACTGCTGTTTCATATTTCTATTACAGTTTTTGACTGGGAACACCTTGTTAATCAGGTTCCATCCCCTGCATTTTCCAAATAAATAAATGGGAAGCAAGCAAGTCCTCTTGCCACATTAGCTGGGAGAGAGTGTCGTGACATTGGCAATGAAAGAAGCTTCACTTGTGAACAGTAACATAAATCAGCCAATGAGGCAGAAGTGGTGATAATTAAAACAATTTTCAAGTCAATTGTGAAAACTCCCTAAGGAATTCTGATTTCTTTACCATTAAAACAAAGCAATTTTTTACACTGTATGCCACATTCAGCGTATAAATTCAGCGTATAGGTGCTTATATGCCCATGCCAGAAGCCTCCAAGCCAAGATGGGTGAGCTGGAGTGCTTGGTTGCTAATGCAGAAATAGATATAGTGGGGATAACAGGAACATGGTGGAACAATGAGAACCTATGGGACACTGTTATCCCTGGATATTAACTCTATAGAAAGGACAGGGAGGGGCGCTTGGAGGTGGACTAGCACTGTATGTTAAAGAAGGGATAGAATCTAACAAAGTAGAAAACCTAAGTGGACTGGAGTCCTCCATAGAAACCCTGTGGTTGACTATACAAGGCCTGAAAGGAAGTGTGCTCCTGGGGACGTGCTATTGCCCTCCAGATCAAACGCTGACAGTGACTGGGAGTTGCAAGAGGAAACCAGGGAGGCTTCAAGGAGAGGCAGGGCATTAATAATGGGTGACTTTAATTACTCACACATAGACTGGGGTAAATTCACAGTCAGGTAATGTCAAAGAGGTCAAATTTCTAGATACACTGAATGACTGTGCCCTAGAACCGTTGGTCTTGGAACCAACCAGAGAGAAGGCAACCTTGGACTTAATTCTGAATGGCACCCATGACCTGGTGCGTGATGTCAGTGTCATCGACGCTTTAGGGAATAGTGACCATAGTGTGATCAAATTCAGCATACATGCAGGGAGAGAATCAGCAAGGAAGTCTAACACAGACACTTTGAATTTCAGAAGAGGAAACTTCTCCAAAATCAGGAGTATGGTGAAAAGAAAGCTGAAAGGGAAAATCAGGAGAGTCACATTGCTCCAGAATGCATGAAGTTTACTCAAAACCACAATACTAGCAGCCCAGTTAGACTGTATACCCCAAAGGAGGAAAGGTGTCCTAAGTCCAGGAGGCTGCCAGCATGGCTAATAGGTAATGTCAAGGAAACCATAAAAGAGAAGAAGACTTCCTTCCGAAATTGGAAGGCCTGTCCAAATGAAGAGAACAGAAAGGAACACAAACTCTGGCAAAAGAAATGCAAGGTGCAAAAAGAGAGTTCGAGGAACATTTAGCTAAAAGTATCAAGGGGAATAACAAAAATGTCTTTAAATACATCAGAAGCAGGAAACCAGCCAGGGAGGCGGTTGGACCATTAGACAATGAGGGAGTGAAAGGGATTATTAAGGATGATATAGAGGTTATAGAGAAGCGAAATGAGTTCTTTGCGTCCATCTTCACGGCAGAGGATACTGAGCATATACCCGTTCCTGAACCAGGCTTTTTGGGGATGGGGGTTAAAGAACTGAGTCAGATAGAAGTGACAAGAGATGATGTTCTAAACTGTCTGGAAAAACCGAAAACTAACAAATCGACAGGGCCAGATGGCATCCACCCAAGACTACAACTATGACTACGAATATTTATATACTGCACTTCAACCAAAGCTCTCAAAGCGGTTTACATAGAAAAATAAATAATACATAAATAAGATGGTCCCCTGTCCTCAAAGGGCTCACAGTCTAAAAATAAACATAAAGCAGATACCAGCAACAGCCACTGGAGGGATGCTGTGCTGGGGTTGGATAGGGCCAGTTGCTCTTCCTGTGCTAAATATAAGAGAATCACCAGTGTAGAAGTTGTCTATTTACTCAGTTAGCAGGGGTCAGGAGTTAGCAAGAGTCCTCAAAGAACTCAAATGTGAAATTACTGACCTCCTTGCTAAATATATAACTTACTAGCCGACCCACACAGAGCATCTGTGCGCTCTTTGGGGCCGGCTGTTCTCCCCTCTCTTCCGCTCCACTCTCTTGCCCTCCCTCCCTCTCTCCCTCCCTCTCTCCCTCCTCTCTCTTGTCCTCCCTCCTCCCCCCCCTCCAACTTGCCTCCTGGGTGCACCTCAGCCAATCAGGCGCCTCCGCCGCGCAGTCAATCAGCTGGGCGCCGGGACACACATTCTAAGGCACACCCAAGAGAATTAATAATATAGATCCCTACAATCAGGCTCTGTACTGGAGAACTGGAAAGTAGCAAATGTAACACCGATTTTCAAAAAGGGATCCAGGAGCGATCCAGGAAATTACAGGCCAGTTACCTTAAGCCAGCGTGGTGTAGAGTGCTGGACTAGGACCGAGGAGACCCAAGTTCAAATCCCCATTCAGCCATGATACTAGCTGGGTGACTCTGGGCCAGTCACTTCTCTCTCAGCCTAGCCTCCTTCACAGGATTGTTGTGAAAGAGAAACTCAAGTATGTAGTACACCACTCTGGGCTCCTTGGAGGAAGAGTGGGATATAAATGTAATAATAACAACAACAACAACCGTTGCAGGCAAATAGATGGAAAGCATCCTCAGGGATAAAATTGTAAAGCATATAGAACAACAGGCCCTACTGGGGGAGAACCAGCATGGCTTCCAAAAAGGTAAATCTTGCCTCACAAACCTTTTGGAGTTCTCTGAGAGTGTCAACAAGTGTGTGGATCAAGGTGATCCATTTGACATAGTATACCTGAACTTCCCAAAAGCTTTCGACAAAGTTCCTCATCAAAGACTCCTGAGAAAACTTAGCAGTCGTGGGATAAGAGAATAAGTACATGTATGGATTGCTAACTGGTTGAAGGACAGGAAACAGAGGGTAGGTATAAATGGAGAGTTTTCACAATGGAGGAAAGTAAGAAGTGGGGTCCCCCAGGGATCTTTACTGAGACCAGTGCTTTTTAATTTATTCACAAATGATCTAGAAGTTGGGGTAAGCAGCGAGGTGGCCAGATTTGCAGATTATACCAAACTCTTTCAGGTAGTGAAATCCAAAATGTATTGTGAGGAGCTCCAAAAGGATCTCTCCAAACTAGATGAGTGGGCGACAAAATGGCAAATGCAGTTCAATGTAAGCAAGTGTAAAGTGATGCACATTGGGATGAAAAAACCCTAACTTCAAGTATACGTTGATAGGATCTGAGCTGTCGGTGACTGACCAGGAGAGGGATCTTGGGGTTGTGGTGGACAGCGCATCAAAAGTGTTGACTCAATGTGCAGCAGCTGTGAAAAAGGCCAATTCCATGCTAAGGATCATTAGGAAGGGGATTGAAAATAAAACTGCTAATATTATAATGCCCTTATACAAAACTATGGTGCAGCCAAACCTGGAGTACTGCGTACAATTCTGGTCACCACATCTAAACAAGGACATTGTAGAACTGGAAAAGGTGCAGAAGAGGGCAGCCAAGATGATCAGGGGCCTAGAGCACCTTTCTTATGAAGCAAGGCTACAACACCTGGGGCTATTTAGTTTAATAAAAAGACAACTGTGGGGAGACATGATAGAGGTCTATAAAATCATGCATGGTGTGGAGAAAGTGGACAAAGAGTAATTCTTCTCCCTCTCACATAACACTAGAACCAGGGGTCCTCCCATGAAATTGATTGCTGGGAAACCTAGGACCAGCAAACCGAAGTACTTTTTCACACAATGCATAATGAACTTGTGGAATTCTCTGCCACAAGATGTGATGACAGCCAACAACCTGGAAGGCTTTAATAGGAGTTTGGATAACTTCATGGAGGAGAGGTCTATCAATGGCTACTAGTAAGAGGGCTATAGGCCACTTCTAGCCTCAGGCAGGATGCCCCTAAGTACCAGTTGCAGGGGAGTAACAGCAGGAGAGAGGGCATGCCCTCAACTCCTGCCTGTAGGCTTCCAGCAGCATCTGGTCGTCCATGTGTGGAACAGGATGCTGGACTAGATGGGCCTTGGGCCTGATCCAACAGGGCTTTTCTTATGTTCTAAGGTTCTTATTAATCTATATTGTACACTTTTTTAATGCATCATACAAATTAAGCTACCTAAAATAAAGTTTCAGAACAGCAGAGCTAAATCTCACAGATATAGATGGGAGTCTCTTGAATGCTGAAGGATTACCTTAATCATGACCTCTAAGGTTAGATTTAGCATGCCTGCTTGACATGATTGGCTGCCATTTTAAAAGGCAGCCAATCATGTCAAATTTTATTATGGGTGATGATGAAGACTGCAAAATTAGTCAGTTCTCCTGGTGTAGTAGGGAAATGACTTGACTATCAAGCTAGAGGTTGCCAGTTCAAATCCCCACTGGTATGTTTCCCAGACTATGGGAAACACCTATATCAGGCAGCAGTGATTTGGGAAGATGCTGAAAGGCATTGTGTCATACTGTGCAAGAGATGGCAATGGTAAACCCTTCCTGTATTCTGCCAAAGACAACCACAGGGCTCTGTGGTCTCCAGGAGTCGACACCGACTCAAGGGCACACTTTACCTTTACCTAATATGCATGCATCTTTCTCATTTCCTTTGCCTATGTCTGTCTGCCACACAGTGAGGTCATTCACACAATCAAAAACTGTGTTCTACCCAGGTTTGGGAGCTGTGTGCTCCCAATGTTTGGAAGTGTGGAAGCAAGGTAGGAGGAAAACCTGGGTAGCTTTGCCTTCTAACTTGCTTCCACACAGTCATTTCTATCCAGGTTTTCCTTTAACCTTGCTTCCATACAATCAAAAATTGGGAGCACACACAGCTCCAAAACCCAAGTAGAACACAGTTTTTGAATGTGTGAATGTCCTCATTGAGGTGAGTCTCATGATCAGTGAGACTCGCCCAGAGCGGGTTTGCAGGCTTAGCCCGCTCTCCCCACAGACAACCAGAGGGAAAGCCATGGGCAGCTGGATCGGCCACCCACACGACTGCCGGCTCCGTCATGGAGCCATCAGGGGCTTGGGAGTTTGGGGGCTGCACAGCCCCCGGAAGTTCCAGCATGCCCTGCGCGAGCGTGCAGAGCATGCTGGAGAGACCCCCAAGCTGGGAGGCTGCTTTTTAGCCTCCCAGTCAGGGGTCTACTCATGAGTTGCCATGGAATGGTGCCACGCCACAGCAACACATGATTTTAAAAAACAGGTTTGTGGAGCACTCACTCCAGAAACCTGGTTTAAGGGGAGGGGCATTTCAGCGGGTTACCGCTTGTAAACCACTGGGCTCACTTGCGAACCCAGTGGTTTATACAACCAGCGAAAATCGGGCTAGGGTCTCCTAGCCCGATTTTCACTGGTCGTGAGAATAGTCTCATTGAGTGCTTGGTGTGTGTTTCCCTGACCAGGCTCTCTTAAAGTGTTAGTTTATGTCATTTTTCTCTTCTTCCTTCCTCTCCAGAGGATTGTCAGTTAAATGTTAAATAGTCTTTGTTGCTTGAAGAAGTTGTGGTTATCCAGCTCCAACACATGATATCATCAATGGCTCACCTGGCCCAGGGAACTGGGAAGTGGAGATCTGATCTGTTTGCTAAAGTGGGAGGTTTTTGTTTTTCAAAGAGGCAGGACTGGTTGTGAAAAGGTCTATCTTGCTTAGATGTTATCTGATGCCTGTGTGGGAGATAGAGGGGTTGGTCAAGCTGCTTCAGGACATGGATGGTCAGGACATCATGTGGTATGACCATAGTGGACTCTTTGAAATGAACAAGGGAGTTTCTAAGCCCTGCTTGGCCATTTCAACTAAGCCAAGCCAAAGAAAATGAACCAGTTTGAATAACCCTTTGTTTTGCTAATTATATGCTACTAGTATTTTTAAGCCCGTTATAATAACGGGCGCTAGCCTTTTTACCCCCCTTTATGTGTTCTTCTTTTTTTTCCTTTTTTGTGTGTGTGTTTGTTTGTCTCTCCTGTCCCACCCTCCCTCCTGCCCCACACTCTGGCCTCTCTTCCTCCCCCTCCCACCCCGCTCACACCCTCCCCTTCCTGTCAGCCTCCTGCCCCAGTCCCTCCTGCCACCCCACTCCCTCTTGCCCTTCCCTTCCCCCCCCTGCCTAACTCCCTCTTGCCCTTCCCCCTCTTGCCCTTTCCCCTCCTCCTGCCCCACTCCCTCTTGCCCTCCCCCTGACCCACTCCCTCTTGCCCTCCCCCCCGACCCACTCCCTCTTGCCCCACTCCCTCTTTCCCTTACTCCTCCCCCCTGCCCCACTCCCTCTTGCCCTTCCTCCTCCCCCCTGACCCACTCCCTCTTGGCCCTCCCTCTTCCCCCCTGCCCCACTCCTTCTTGCCCTCCCCCCTGCCCTACTCCCTCTTGCCCTCCCCCTCCCCCACTCCCTATTGCCCTCCTCCCTGCCCCATTCCCTCTTGCCCTCCCCCTCCCCCCTGACCCACTCCCTCTTGGCCCACTCCCTCCTGCCCTCCCCCACTCCCTCTTGCCCCTCCACCCTGACCCACTCCCTCTTGGCCCTCCCTCCTCCTCCCTGCCCCACTCCCTCTTGCCCTCCCCCCCACTCCCTATTGCCCTCCTCCCTGCCCCAGTCCCTATTGCCCTCCCCCTCCAACCCTCCCTCTTGCCCTCCCCCACTTGCCCTCCCCCCTCCCCCCTCTCCCCTGCCCAGAAGAGTCTTGCGCTCCCCCCCCCCCCGGCAACTTTACTCACTGTTTTGAATGCGACGGAGAAAGAAGCTCGCAAGCAGAGCTCATTTCTCAGCCAAGCCTCTTCCCAGACTGTTGCATTGGGCGTAAAGGACGCCCAGCGGCAGTCTGGGCAGTGTCTTTGCCGAGAGATGAGCTCTTTTCGTGAGCTCCTTTTTCCTCGGTCGTTGGGGTTGGTTCTTCTTTGGGTAAGGAGGTCTTGGGCAGCTGGGTGGGCGGTTGGTGGTGGCGGCCACGGAGGCATTTTCCTGGGCCATGTTGGCCCTTGTTCATGTGTGGGGGAGTGGGGAAGGCGGGAGCGGGCTCCTGGGAGGGCGGTTGGCGGCGGCCGCGGAGGCATTTTCCTGGGCCATGTTGGCCCTTGTTTATGTGGGGGGGTGTGCGAGGATGTCGGGCTCTAGTGCGGGGAAGTTGGGCCCCAAAGTTCCCCCCCCCGCCCGGCTTTAGCGGCGATGCCAGGCCTCGGCGGCAGCTCCGCCACCACCTCAGCCAGCTTCCCCCGCCGCCTCTTTCCCCTCCGCCTCTTTCCTATCTTCGCGGCGGCCGCTTCTGGCCCCGCCGTTTCCCTCGCCGCCTCTTCCCGGCTTCTTCTGAGCGGCCGCTTCTGGCCGCCCAACATGGCCGCCGGGTGCTGGCGGTCGTGCCTCCCTCGGTGTGTTCTGGGCATGCACTCCGCGCATGCCCAGAACCGCCGAGGAAGGCACGAGCACACGCTTGGTGTCCGTCCACGGACGGACACCAAGCGTTTTATTAGAGAGGATGATGTCCACACTTGCCCTCTGTAGTAAAATGTTCTGTGACAAGAGAGGTTTGTCCCCTGGTATCAAGACCTCACTCACACTTTTCCAAAGAAACTGCCTAGCTTGCTTTATTTATACTAGGCTTGTTCACATGACCATTTGGAGGTGGGTAGGAAATGCTTGACTATTAAGCAAGAGGTTGCTGGTTCGAATCCCCACTGGTGCACCTATATTGGCAGCAGCAACATAAGAAGATGCTGAAAGGCATCCTCTCATACTGTGCAGGAGGGAGGCAATGGTGGTAAACCCCTCCTGTATTCTACCAAAGACAACCACAGGGCTCTGTGGTCGCCCGAATCTGACTTGACGGCACACTTTACTTTAGGAGCCAAATTGAGATGTCAGCTGCACACAAGCATCACCTCAGCTTGGCTCTGCAAATCCAGCAAACACACAAGCATGGCTGCCAAGGGCTCTGTTGCTGAACTCAGTAGCTGTAAGCCCTATCCCTTCATGGAAAGTCCTCTAAAGGTCATATGCTTTCCCAGCATGCTTTGCACGGCCAGCAGAATGAAATAGCTCAGACTGGAATAGTTCATGACATCAGTGGATGCCCTCCCATTGGCCATGAAGGAGCACAAGGCGGATACAGCCCTATCGATGTTGCTCCAACTTCAGAATCATAGAGTGTGCTTTGCAGGGTAGCATGTCTATTGATTGCAGCCATTAAGGCTTTCCACATGAGCATCAAGTCCTCCCTAGGAGGCTAGATTGGCTGCCCACATGATTACTGGCTCCATCACGGAGCAGGTAGGGACAGTGGGAATTGGGGACCATCTGGCCCCTGGAAGTTCCAGCATGCCTGGTGTGAGTGTGCGGGGCATTCTGGGGGGGACCCCCGATGCCAGGAGGCTTGCTGCAGCCTCCTAGTTGGGGGTTTACTCACGAGTCACCACAGCGTGGAGCCACAGCACGGTGTCTCATGATCGAAAAAACAGGGTTAACAGAGTGCTCACTCCACTAACCTCATTTTAGGGGAGGGCTACTTTGCAGGCTAGGCTCACCCATAAGCCCGGTCATTCTCATGATGGGGGAAAACTGGGCTGTACTCCCTTAGCCCAGTTTTTCCCCATTGTGAGAATAACCTCATTGTATGCACAGCTCTCTATGGATTCCTTGCAGGGGAAGGCATGCTGAGTTCTGGTGACTGGAAGAAGTGCAAGGCTTCTCACAATAGAAGAATCAGGATAGGAGGGCTCTCTTCTCCTCCACCCTCAGTTAAAAGCTGGTTACAAAAGCTGAGTAGCCCTACTGGGAACAACCTAGAGAGCATGGATTCTGAGAATCATGCAATTCAGGATCACACACCTCCTACCTCAATTTTAATGGTGGTGTGAACCAGCCTAATTTCTTGAAAAGGCTCCCTATGCCTAAATCAGCAAAGGGGAAACCAGGACTCACTTATCTCTGCACAACTCATGCTTGTTTCAAGCATCCAGAATGCTGGTAAAACTCTGGTGCTGGTGGCGATTAGCAATTAGTCCTTGCTAACAGACTGAACGGCTGAATATATATTTACTCCTGTGCAAGCATATCTGGATCGTAAGGCAGCGGAAGCCATTATAGCTAATATCTATCCCTGGCCTGCTCAACTTTGCCCCCCCCCCCACAGCTGTTTTTGGACTACAACTCCCATAATCCCCAGCTACAGTGGCCAATAGTCAGGGATTATGAGGGTTTTAGGCAGGGGTGTATCTAGGGTGGGGCAGGCAGGGCACGTGCCCCGGGCGCCACTTGAAGGGGGTGCCATTTCTTAAAATTACATTTTTTTTAACGGCCACTGAAATGGTCATCACACATGCTCATATGGCCTCAGTAAGGCCCTAGGCCATGCCAGGTCTCACAGAGGCCATTTGAGAATGCATGGTGTCCATTTTGTTTTCAGCTGCCACTTTTTAAAAAAACAGTTATTTTTAAAAATGGCCACCACACATGCTCAAATGGTCCCTGCGATGCCCTAGAGGCCAGAGGGGGGTGGGGGGTGGGGAACTTTTGCAGACCCCACCCCCAGCCTTTAAGAAGATCCCCGAAGGGGCTACAGGTAAAAAAAATTTTTTAATTTAATATAAGTCACTGTACAAATGTTCAGTGCGGCACTTTGTACAGAGAATCGGGGCTTGTGAATACTGAGCTGAAGTTTATGAGCTAAGATTGTATTCATTCGCTCTTACTTTGCTTCTTGTGATAAGTGAGTTAAATGTGATGTCTTAATAATATGGCTATTAATGGTGAGTTTGTCTTTGAATCAGTGTGAAATCCTTAGTATTAAGGCCCACTGGGAGTTTCTTGAATCCCTTCTCTCATTTTAACTGTCTTTCTGAAATACTAGAATATATTCTAAGCAGTCACACAGTTTACTCTGCACATCCTTTAATTATTTTCATAGTATCTGGGAAAAGTCACATTCTCCATTTATTTTTAAAACTTATATAATAGTGATGCTACAATGCATAGTAGAGAATTAGACAGGCACTTCTGTTTAGTTTTCCAAGTATACCTCCACATAGTATTTGGGTATTTCATGAGCCCCAGCATACTGAAATGTGTAGTTTTCCAGCATTTTTTGGTCTGGCTACATCCACTGCTAAATAGTTTTTGAAAGATTAAAAGATTAACGAGCTTGACTTGTATTTTTCAGCTGATATTATGGTGAAGTTATCTGAAAGATGGGTGTCAGATGTTTGGACAGGGGGCGCAATTTCAGTGCTTGCCCTAGGCGCTATTTTCCCTAGATACGCCTCTGACTCCCAGTCCAGTTCAAAGGGAGAGCAGGAGCCTAGAATGGAGGAAGATATTCCTGGAGTAAAGGAATGCTGCTATTTTTCAAGGTAGGCTATTGAATCTTGTGATTTTAGCTTGAAATTTCTAAGAGCCCCACCTGCTCAGTGGCCCAATTATGCCATGAGACAAGACCATTCCTTTAGAAGTCAGTGATCTTCTAAGGTGTACCCATGTTCCATGGCTAGGATGCCTTCATCTCCATGCAAGACAGAAAGGCTTTGGTACCTAAATTCTGGCACTTGCTGGTCTTTTGTAATTTAAACCTCCCTGTTCTTGAAGTCAATGAGAAAGCACATTTTGATTTTTAAAATGGCAGGATTGGACTTGGCCTGTGCTGGCTCAGGGGTAGCTGAGCCTATTTCCCAGGTCACCTTTATTCTTCCTTAATCTTTGGTACGTGTTCCAACGTGCTATCTGGGTGTAGCTGGTGTACAGTTCTCTGAATGGAAGGATCCCGGCTGGCTGCTGCAGATTCACCTTGGCTTGAGATTCTTGCACAGTTTAACTCCCTTTTGAAAATGCTGGATTTGTTTTGTGACCTTAAAAAAAAAATCAACAAGAAATCTGTTTCAAAAGCTGTTTTGTTGCTTTCCAAAAATATGTTTTTGAAATATTAAAAGATTAATGAGCTTGACTTGTATTTTTCATCTGAAAGATGTGTGTCAGATGTTTGGACAGGGGGCGCAATTTCAGTGCTTGCCCTAGGCGCTATTTTCCCTAGATACGCCTCTGGTTTTAGGCCAACCTCTGCAGGAGGGCCAAAGTTGAGCAGGCCTGATCTACACTGACTGGTAATCCCACTTTCCCCCTCCCTCCATCCAACTAAAAGTGTTGAACTGAAGGCCTGAAGTTGGGCACATTTCTGAGCCATGGTCTGAGGGCACATGAAGAAGCTGCCTTGCTAAAGTTAAGCTAGTTTATGACTGGTCAGCGACTATCTGAGAACCCCACGTGCACCATTTTGAGTTCCATGGAAATAAGGTAAAGAATAAATGTAATAAATACATTGTATGCACAAATCACGAACTCTAACAACTCAGTACCCACCCGCCCCCCAAACCTCCTGTCTTCCATGCAGTTGTTTATTCATTTTTATTACACTTTTCTTCAAGTGCATTAACAGCAGCTTACAAAACAGTCCAATGTACATGAAAACTACAAAAAAAACCTGCAAACCCACAACGAAGCAGCAGAAAAAGTCATCCATCAAATGTCTGAATAATAGAGTTTTCACTTTTATGTATAACAAAAGCAGGCATGCAGGGAGGTTTTCACAGTGGTTGGTTTCTTTGTTCCTCCACCCTTTCCAAAGAATTGACTGCCTCTTATGACACCCATTTCCTCTGTGGCTCAAGGTCAAGCAGGGGTTTTTCAATAACTCCATGCTAGTTCTTATGGTGTTGAGCGTAAGAATGAATCACACACTAACAGGGTTCCAGTTCTCACAGCCGTTTAACTGAAGTTCTGAGGACCCCTGAACATTTGCTCCGAGGCTGTGCTGCCGAGAAACAGTCAAGCTAAGGTCACACCAACCATCATGTGAGAACACTAGTGTCCTTAGATGCAATACTGGTAGATCTGTGATGGGATCTCTTAGTGCTGTTTTTCTAGTTCAAAATAGCTCTGCCCTCGCTCCTGAACCCGAAGGGGGTGGGGACGGCACTGGAGGAGAGGCACTTAACTGTTTTGCCCTCCCTGTATCAATTTTCATTTCTAAATCACTCCCCTCTTCAAAGCTGCTGTTTGCCCTTTGGGGTAAAACATACAGGTATGGTGCCTATGTGATTCTCCCAGGTAATCAAATAGCAGCTCTAGGGAGAGCAATTTATATCAGGAAAACCATGCAGGGCAAAAAGGTTAAACTGTCCCTACCCAACTTCCCCAGTCTAATTTCCCCTCCCCGTCAGCTGCTTTGTTGAACTAAAAGACAAAAAGAAAGAAACTAACCATGGGAGATCCGATCACAGATCTCCAACGTCACATGTGAAAACACCCAAACGGTTGGTGTGAACTTCGTTTCCAGGCAACTCAGCCAAATAGCATAGTCATAGGTTCTCAGGAAGCTGTGAAGATGTTAGTGCATAGTTCATCTTTACAAAGAAACCTTGTAGCTTCTTTGAACTACAAAAACCCTGCAGGAGGTAAATTCACAGATTTTTCAACATCTTGTCTAGGCTGACTTTAAAAGGGAAAGTAGACATTGTTAGGGTGGTGTCTCTTTTCTGTGAAATTGAGGGGAATGGGGACAATTGACAGGATGAGCAATCCCTCTGTCTATGCTCTCCCCAAACTCCCCACCAGAGGTGCACCTAGGTAATTTTGAATCCTAGACCTAAAGGCCTGTGGAGCCCCGCCCCCATGCAAGTTAAGCATCATTGCCCTGCTAGGGTTGCCAACTGTCCCTCATTACGCAGGATGTCCATCATTTCAGGGATGAAATGTTGGTCCCTATAGGGACAGCATTTGCCCCTCATTTATTCACTAGCATATAATTCAATTACATATATGTCAATGATACTCAGGCTCTTGATTACCACTGCATACACCTCCCAGGCCCCCCAGCCAGCCCCCACAAACTTGTGTCCCTCATTCTGGAACCTGTATCCCACACTCTGGCAATGAAATGTTGGCAACCCTACCCTACACACACACACTGTGACACATGGGGGCTATTCTCACGATCAGCAAAAATCGGGCTAGGAGAGCCTAGCCCGATTTTTGCTGATTGTGTAAACCACCAGGCTCGCAGGTGAGCCCGGTGGCTTACAAGCGGCTAGCCCGCTTTCGTAGCCCTCCCCTTAGCCCGGGTTTGCAGAGTGAGCGCTCCACAAACCCGGGCTTCCCGATCGTGAGTAGCCATGGCGCGGCTCCACGCTGTGGCTACTCATGAGGAGACCCTCGGAGGGGAGGCGAAAAGCCACCTCCCGGCTCCGGGGGTCTTGCCAGCATGCCCTGCGTGCTCGCGCAGGGCATGCTGGAGCTTCTGAGGGCTGATTGGCCCCCACTCCCCGCCGGCTCCATTACGGAGCCGGCAATCGTGTGGGCGGCCGATCCAGCCACCCATGGCTCCCTCCCTGCTCGTGTGCGGGGAGAGGCTCTCCCTGCACACTCACAAAAACCAGGTCTCACTGATCGTGAGACCCAGCTCACGAAGTATTTTTAACATGTGGGTTCTTAAGGGCACAAACAGCAACTGAACTCACAAGAATGCAGGAATATAAAACAGGTATCTTTATGCAAATATGCATTCGCAGAAACATTTCAACATGCAACTGATCATATTCCCATCCCACCTATTTCTTTCCCCTCTCCCCGCCCCTGCTGCCTCTAAAGCAGAGGTCACACTCGGCCACCTGGCGAAAGTTACTGTCACGCTCGGCTGCCCGGTGCAGCATGGGTCAATGGCACAGCGCATGCAGTGACCACAGCACCGGGACAGACAGAGGCGTAACTATAGGGGGGGCAGGGGGGGCACGTGCCCCGGGCGCCATCTTTTCTGGTCACGTGGGGGGCGCCGCCATGACCAATTTTTTTTAAATTTTTTGAAATTTTTTGTTAATACAAATGTTTCCTGCTCAGTGCAGCAGCGCTGCCGCAGTCAAGGGAGCGCGTCGGTGCCCCCTTCCCCACGAGTGGTCCCTTCCGCACTGCCTGCGCCCCCCCCCCATTGCTTTGCTGGCGCCTGGCAGCCAGTCAGTGGCCTGGCTTGGTGGCAGCGGTGGGCGCTTGTGAGGAAAAACCTAAGTATAATGTAGTGTGTTGGGGGGAGTGGAGGGGGGGCATGTGGGGGGGTGCCATTTCAGTGCTTGCCCCGGGCACCGTTTTCCCTAGTTACGCCTCTGGGGACAGACTGTAGAGGCCTTGGACTTGGGCCCAGAAGTCCAGGGGTAAGAGTGCCTCTACTCCCCACCGCCCACCCCCAGAATCTTCCTCAGACATTTTTCGCTTGCTGAAGATTCCTTCCAGGCGCAGATCCTTCACAAAGACAAAAATGACTGGGGAGAAGCCATTTTGTGGGGGAAGTTTCGGCACTCCTCCCAGCTTACCACGCTGTACTTTAAGAGCCCCACTCACCGCCACTGCGCTTTATAAGACATTCTTTATAGTGATCCAAGTCTGACATATGAGCCTGCCGCTATTGCATCAAGGTTGCCCTTTGGAATGCCTCTTAGTCTGCAATGTGTGACTTCCAAACACTGCAAATTTTCTGTAGAGAGTGGGAAACAGGCCCTTTTAAAAAGAATGTCAATTCTAGCCAGTGTTGCTTTTAAAGTGAGGCTTACAGAGTACATTCAAGAATGGACTGTATTTTCACAGTGGTTGTAGAAGCAGCCTTGGCCTAAAAAGTAAAGATATTTAGCAAGCATTTGGTTACAAGTGCAAAAAGGGGAAGTGAAAGTGGAGTGGCATACTGCTTTCCCAATGTGCAGCGACTCTTTTGATCCATTTCAAAAGCATATAAGCTCTTGTTTGTGAAAAGCACTGAATGAGCCACATATGAATTGAGAGGCAGAGTGGTACAGTGGTTAGGGTCTCAGACAAGGAACAAAGAGAGGTGGATTCAGATTCCTCAGTTGATCGTAACACTTGGACCAGTCAAGATCTCTCAGCATGACCTACCTCACCGGGATGTTGTAATAAAGCAGGAGGAGGAGACCATCTTCACCATCCTGAGCTCCCTAGAGGAGGAGGGTGGGATAAAAACGCAATCAGTACATCAAATACTCTGAATAACTATTATGGGATGTTTTTCAGGAGAGTTGCCTTGTAATATCGTTTCCACCTGCTAGTGTGAAAAGACTGGTGCTGTGGGGCTGCAGAAGTCATGAAGGGCAAGGCAGACAAAGTTATTACTCCCCCTGTGCTTTAAAACTAGCAAGCCAATCATATGAACCCAATAAACTTGTTACAAGCAACTTGAGTTTTCAGGTTTGAATGTATATCACGTAATTTGTTTTTTCCAATGAAGTTCACTTCATTAGGTTGGCCAAGAAGTCTCTAGAAGTGAAGAGAACTCTTGTCCATGTAAGCACTTTTCCAGTACTGAGGCCCACAGAGCTTTCCCTCCTTCCTGTTCTGTTGAGCTGGGACAGCAACTTATCCTGGGCAGATCAAAAATTCTCCTCCATCTCCTCCCTTCACATTCCTCTGATGGAAGTTTGTCTCTCTTGTGACTCATACTGAGAGGAATGTCCACACCTCAACAGTTGTGACTGCTCTGCTTGTTGTGCTGACCAGCCAGCAGTCTGAAAACACCCCCATAGATGTTAGAGATATTTTCTGCCTGTTTACCACAACTCACATGCCCCGTAACAAGACCATGTCCTTATATACACAGCATTAATTAAGCTGGAATAACAATCCTCCTTTGCTCATAATCACTAAAGGAGATTAGAAGAATCTCTCCTGTTCCCATAAAGTGTGCATTGAAAAGTGGAGTGTGTGTGTGGGGGGGGGTGGATTTCCACCTTTTTATAACCCTTGAATCACCCTGATTGTATGATGGGGCATTTAAAGAGTGTTAAGGGATAACTAACTCTTTGTTCTGTAACCTTGCATATGAATCCACAGAGACTCTGTTCTTAAACTCAGCAAAGATCTAAACTCATTTAAAATAAATCTCAGCATTACAGAATCTTTCAGTAGCCTGGGGATCTTTTTCAGGGACTGCCCCTGGTCCTTGAAAGTTTATTCTCTCCGCTTCTCCAGCCCTAGAACAACTGCTTGCTTAATGGGACTTTGGATATGTCCTTACTATATCAGAAACTGCATTTTTTTAAATTAGAGAGGTTCAGTACCACTCATAATGATATGCAACATACTAGCATGCAGTAGCCTGCTAATTTAGAGTGCCAGGAAGCTACCATATATTGAGTTAGACCATTGGTCCATCTAGCTACAGCTGTCCGGTAGACATGTGCAAAACATTTTGACGTTGAGACGTTTCCACGCAAAACAAGCCATTTCTAATGTCCCAAGCTTGGAACAAAAACCCCTTTAAATAAAGGGCCTGTTTCAAGCTTGGAACAAAACAACCACATTTCGATTTGATGTTTCGAACACCATTTTGGATGCCTGCTTTTCCCTTGCTGATTTGTTTTCTGGCACTGTCTTCCAATCCTATGGGGATTTTGTGGGAAGGTTAAACATTTGTTAAAAATCATCTGCTTGCCCATTTCTTTTGTGGGTTGGGTGGTAGGTAGCACCCATCATGTCCTATTACCCAACCCACTGGTGTCCCTAAGAGCTACCCATGGAGAGCAATTGGATGTTTTGAGTTCCCCATTATACCCGATGGCCGAAACACTCAAAATGTTTTGGGTTTTGTTCCATCTAAACAACCAGGTCAATCACTGTTTAGACAAAACGTTTCAGCTATCTGCATTTTGTTTTGAGCTAGAAACAAAATGCAAAATCCATTTTGTGCACATCCCTACTGTCCAGCATTTCAGACAGGTTGTTCCCACTCTTCCTGGAAATGCCATGGATTGAACCAGGGACCTTCTGTATGCAAAACATGTGTTCTACACTGAGCTACAGTTCCTCCTTTACTATGCCTCCTGTCATGGAGTACACTTTCAAAGCCACCCACGCACATTAAAGCTTTCTTTTGTTGTCATAGGCTGCTTCCCTCAGTCTTTCCATGACATACCCTTTCGAGACAAGGATTCATTTTCTCTTCCCATACCTTTTGTTATTTAAAGCTCTTTGAGAACGTTTTAAATCGAAAAACAGTTTAACAATATTTTTCCATTATAAGACATAGCTACGGGTGTAGAAAGCTTTGAGGATAAAGTAGCTCCCTTGTCATGATCAAGACTATCACGTTCCCGAAATTAGTCAGCATGTTTTGGGATTTCCAGTACTAAAGCAAAAGAGCAGTGTTGTTTTTGGACTGCTACATTCCATCACACCCATCATGTGAAGACTGGGGACCGAGGAGTGACGGGAGAGAGATGTTGCAAGACTCCACCTCCAGCCCATAGGGAGTTCCCATCACTGTGGCTGTTCTAAAATTGTTGCAGAGCACACAGCAGGGACAACCTTCTCCTGGGTGACTTCAGCTCCAGCCCTGCTTCAGTCACTTGATAATTGTTCAGATTTAATGAAAGGGTGAAGGAGAAGGCTTCTGCTCCTCTGATCTGATGGAAGCAACAAATGTATTTGAGCTTCTTTTAAAAGGAGTGATGTTCCATTTAGTGTAGTGCTGGGAAAGGGAATTGCCCGCTAATCTAATGGGGGAAAAGATTATCAAAAATAAGACAACGCTTTTGCTGGAGTAGGTAGTCTTGCACTGTTTTTTATTTCCCCTTTCCTTTTTAGATGGTTGCATGTGTGCTTTTGTAGCCAAAAATCAAAGCTTTCATGTGCCAAATAATAATAATTAGTGTCATAAAACTGTTGGAGATGAACTTCCAGTGCATCGACCTTTTGCACCAACTGTCCTAATGACCACTAGGGCCATTGGGAGTAGAGACAGTGAGTCAGGGTCTCCCTATCTGTCCCTACTCTATGACCCCTGAACTGACTCTGCAGCACTTCCTGTGCTGAGTCACAATCCTTCCTTTCCTCCTAGAGAGCAGATGGAAACATCTCTCTCTCTCTCTCCTTACCTATCCACTATGTAGTCCTTTAGATTAGGTATAGGTCTTTCCTGTCTAAGTGTATTTAACCAATAAATGTTTAGTGTTTAGTCACACAAGGATCTCCATGTGTTTTCTCTAAACAGCTGTATTATCCAAACCATCCTCTGCTACCTACTCTGTAACTGGAGTGTGTGCTCATTCCTTCGTGCTCTGCTGTTTTACCTATTGTGGGTAAAAATCAACAACCTCTAACAAAAACTCCCTTCTGCAACGTTCCACATCATATTTGAGCATATGTGGAGAGGGGAGGTGTCTTATTGTCATCACTGCATTTTCCAGCAGGGCATTTTCCACACAGGACTTTTAGCTTGCATCTCCTCCTCAACTGAGGGTGTTCACATATCAGCCAAATTTACCCCAAAGTCCCTGCAAGCTATTGAGGAATACTGCACATATGATTCAGGATTTTCATTGCATGTTAGAGTGTAGCCCGATTTATAGCCAAGGTTAAAAAATCCACTTTTGTGTCAGTTCGGGGGGGCAACTTCAAACTTGCAGTAAACTCGCGGTAAAGCCTGCTGTGTGAAAAAAACACCCAAGTGCCTGCACTAGACCAACCAAAACATAGACATGTTGCCTTTCTAGGGGCTAGTTTAAGTTTTGGATGCCACCCCCCACCCCCACTCCCCAGTGTACAGCATTTAGCAGCACAAAATCCTGCAAAACTGGTTTGGCCAGAGATTATGGCAGAATTGGGGGGGAGGGAGAGAATGAATGTTCATCCCATGGATTATTGGCTGTGCAATACCACCTCCAAATCTATCATGTGTACACCCGCCTGGGAATGTTCCTTCCTTTCTTCCACACCTACACAGAAGACTGGTGATTGAAATACTATTCTGTTCTCAGTAGGGTTGCTCCTTCTCCCTAGTATGTGCAGGCAATCAGGGGAAATGCCCACTTGAAGGCATAGCATATGCTCAGCAGGCATCTGACTAATACAGTATGTCTTATTTCACTTCCACACTATGGTAAACTTTCCCACCAGATAAAGGCAGCATTAATTGTTAAGGCAAGTTAGACAGCCAGAGTTGTGAGATGGCATAATTTCTGCCACTCCCAAGCGGCAGCTAAGCAGAGTGAAGCATCTGCTCCAAAGACAGAGTTGAGGGGAGGTGTTCAAACATGTCCCTGTGTCCTCAGGAGAGGGCAGAGGAAAGCTGTCTAGGGTTGCCCAGTTGCAACCTGGAAGTCACGCTGCCCCCTTAAATTCTCCTTGACCGAAACTGCTCCTTGTGTTTCTAACATCAGTTTGATCTGCAAAAATCAGCAGGCAACACGTTCTGTGGCATGGGATGAAGTACAGTCACCTCCTTCCTGGTGTTTGCACAGCAAGGCAGTGTTAAAGCCACCGTGCAGCCGCCAGTAGTTCAAAAGTTGGCAACTCCAATAGTGTAAGATAAGGTCAATGATGTGGCTTCTCTCTTCTCCTCCTGCCTTTTGTCTTGACCTGTCATCTCTCCTTCCCTTTCCCTGTGCAACCTCCCTGGAGTCCTGCACATTACAGCAGGGACCGCAGAGGGGGAGGGGGAATAATAACAGGAGTGGCTGGGAGAAGCTGCCAGTACCTCACATCTCTCAATCAAATGGCTGGGGCATTTAAATGGACAACATAAAATCTCCAGGTTGCAACTTGATGACACTAGTGTCTTTCTAGAGTGTGTTTGTTTTATAAAAAAAATCAAAGCCTTTATTCCTTTAGTTCTATGGATGAAGAACAAGCACCCTTCATTTCAAAGCCTACTTAGTTCTCCTGAATAGGTGGAATAGTTTGAGGTTGGGGCTGCATATCTTTATCATTAGGGAATGATGGGCATTCATCTTCTAGACCTATGTGCTTTACATCTTCCAAACCCACTTCACCTCCATAAAGGGGGATATTACTCTACCAACACAGCCTGCCAAGCCACTCCCCCCCAAGTCCCTCCTATTTCTTCCTCTGCAGCCCCACCCACAGAAGCTCCTCCTATTAGCCGTGCTATCTAAGTGGAATCTCCACATTCAAAGACAGATTACCTCTGAATTCCAGGTGCTAGGGACAAATAATAGTGGGCTGCTGTTGCCATTATGCCTGGCAACAGCAGCCCTTATACCTGGCTTATAAACTTCCCAGATGGGAAGTGGCATTTGATGGGCCACTGTTGGAAACAGATTTCTGGATTATATGGAGAGAGGTAACTTGTCCAGGGCCACAAACTGCGTACTAGGTAGAAGTGATGGCTGAGCTATCACGTTTCTTGCTGTAATAGTCATTTTAGAGACTTGAGAGACAAGTGACTTGCCCAAAGTTACAAAAATGTGTAGATAGTAGAATAGTAGAAATTGTAGGAAATGTGTAGATAGTAGAAATGGGGTCTTAGACTAAACAACAAGCCACACCTTTGACTCCACATTTTCTGCAGTGCCATAG
This sequence comes from Hemicordylus capensis, assembly GCF_027244095.1. Classification (NCBI taxonomy): domain Eukaryota; kingdom Metazoa; phylum Chordata; class Lepidosauria; order Squamata; family Cordylidae; genus Hemicordylus; species Hemicordylus capensis. The sequence goes on along the minus strand of NC_069658.1, from coordinate 290,021,419 downwards.
TATGCATGCTTTGAATTTTCCTCCCCTCAGGCTGGGCACACACACGCACGCGCGCACACACACACACACACACACACACCCCAAGGCTGCTCATTAGGGGCGTAGCTAGGGGAGAGGGGCCCCGTGTTCATCCCTCTCTCTGGCGGACCCCAGAGTGAGGGAGATAATGAAGAAAATAGGGAGGGGTGCAGCTGGAGGGCCATCAGGAGCTGGGGGTCCGTGTTCTTTGAACCCTTTCGCTCAATTATAGCTACGCCCCTGCTGCTCATATTCCCATCCCCACCCCCGAAGAAGTCATATTCAATTTATGGAACTGAAGGTTGCAAGCTTCTACCTTAGTTGACTTTATTAAAGCATCAGAAAAATTCAGGGAGACTAGGTCTATCAACATAGACAACCCAACACCTTCATGCCCTTCTTGTGTGCTTCCAAAGGTTTCCGGCCAGATGCTTTTGGAAATGCTTCCTCACACATTCATTTATCTTCTAAATCCCACTACTCATATCAGTGAACAATCCCTCAATTCATGTTACCGTATAACTTTAATTTTTCAATGGCATCTCAGAACACATTTGAAATAATTTCCCCTTTGATTGATTTTCAAAAATTCAAAATTTTCTTCCCACCATATTCCTCCCTACCCCTTCCAAAAATCATCCTGCTTCCAGATATCCTCCAATTAATTTTCCCTCTGCCTCCTCAGGATCTCACTGGAGAGAAAGACCTCAGTTTTTGGAACTCATGAGCCAGGCCAGCACTGTCTCCCTGCCTTCAGTCTGGGAAGCTCGGTTCTCTGGAATAAAACAATGCATCTGTTTTCTAGGCTCAATTTCCTGCTTAAAGAGGCATGGGAGGCTGGTGTTTGTTTTCCTCATTCCAAAATGAGCTAATCAACAGGCAGGCAGCCAATTAGAAACCAGAAAGCCACCCACTAAAGCTGTGATGACCCATCCTCTGAACCTGTGCCACTCCCTCCCTATGCTGCTGCAACAAAGGAGATACTTCTACAGTATGCGGCAGCCATCACCTGCAGGGTCTACAGGAAGGAAAGCCTATGAAACATTTTGTGTAGCCAGCTCTGCCATGCACTAGCTCCATCTCAGAGCCTCAAAAATGTAATATTCTCTCTCTCTCTCTCTCTCTCTCTCTCTCTCTCTCTCTCACTCTCTCTCTCTCTCTCTCACACACACACGCATACACACTGCACCTATACCAAAACACAAGGCACGAATTTGTTTAGATCAGGCACAATGATTTTTAAATTATATCCCCTGTGACAAAATGGCAAGGTCCACAGTGTGTTGGAAACCTCTGGTGGCACATTTTCGATCCAAAAACCCAACAATTGCTTTCCCCATGACCTAGAAAGTTTCTTTCCAGACCCTATAATTTCTTGCCTAACAAGCTTTCCCCTAGTTTCTTTCCCACCATCTCAAAATTATCTTCCCATACAGTGCTTCCTGGATTCCTACAGGAAATGTGGGTTGTGCTGAATTCCTATAAAGTAGCGGCGGGGTGGGGGGATAAAAGCATAGTTGAATTCTCTCCCAGTCCACTTTGGCCCCAAAGCTGCTTCTATCCAGTTGTTTTCTGGGGAATGGAGAGTGATTACTAGAGGACTCAAGCCCCATTGGGAGAAAAACAAATGACTTGTTCACTGGATTTGGAGGGGCACAAGAATGTAAGCCAGATAGATAGTGTTAAAATCCCACACCAGTTTAGCTTTCAACTCATGATGAAAAGGGAGTCCAAAGAGAAAGTTCATATCAATTCTGACGTGTGTTCATTTCTGAACTTTGCAATTATGGGAAGCAGCAGTTGAGGGGGAAAGGGCTCTGACCTCCTTGCACCTGTCCATGGTTCACTGTCTCCCCTCTCCTGCCTTATACAACAACAACTACTACAACAATGATTTATATACCACTTTTCAATAAAAGTTTCCAAAGTGGTTTACACAGAGAAATCAATAAATAAGATGGCTCCCTGTCCCCAAAGGGCTCACCATCTAAAAAGAAACACAAGATAGACACCAGCAACAGTTCCTGGAGGTACTGTGCTGGGGGTGGATGGGGCCAGTTACTCTCCCCCTGCTAAATAAAGAGAATCACCATGTTAAAAAGGTGCCTGTTTGCTCAGTTAGCAGGGGGTCAATTAGATTGAAACTTCCTTCCAACACATGGGCGTGCCACCGCCAAATCTCATTAGCTGCCAACATTTACCCTCATAACTCTGGTTCCCTAAGGCAGAAGGACCTGAAATGAAAGCATATCTCTGCTGCTGGGATTCTGAAGTCAATGAATTTAATAACTGGCTAATTAGTGCTTCATTTCGCTGGACGGAAAGCTTCATTTGGTTGATCTGAGCTGATCAAATACTACAGGTTTGCACAGTCCACATTGGAGCTGCTGGACTAATTAGCTACAACATAGGAGATTAGAAGGATTAAAACCAGAACAATTCTTATAGTTTTTTCAACAGGATAGGAGTCCCCAGCCTGACCTCCTCTTCACCTCTGAGTAGCAGGGGCAGCCCAGAAGAGAAAGGAAACCAGACTCACTGCTAAGGCAGAGTGTTAATTGCATGACAGAAGTGTCTCCTCTTCAGAGCATGTACTAACTAGAAATCATAAGTAATTGGCACACTTGAAAGAATGTGGTCTCTTTAGTTGCTCAGGGTTTGTCTGCTGGGAGACAAACAGGACAGACTTTACTACATAAATACATGTTACAATAAATGTGTGCCTAGCCCTTTTGTGCTTGGGTTTTACTGTGTATGTCGCAGCTATGTTGGGCAGCCTGATCCAGAACAGGCCCACACAGCACAAGAAAAATGAGCTTCAGCCCTTCGCCCCCAACATGGGTCTGATCCAGAGCGGATTCTTTCCTTCTGGGCCCAGTTGTAGCTACAGCAATTCCCTGATCTGGATTGTGGCTCTCCCCACTGCCTCAGTCCCAATCCAGATTGGACACCTGTGGAGTCGTGTGTGTGTGTGTGTGTTAAGCACAGACGTGCTAAGCATGCACTTCTCATGTGTAGTTTAATCCTAAAAGGTAGTGGAAATGACTGACCTCACAACTTTCATGGGTATTTGTTTTCAGGGCTGTGTAGAATGATAGTTGCCTCATAAATGAGAGCGGAAGCTGTGACACAGGGCCAGATTGGGAGGTAAGCATCATCCAGTCTGGGCCTGTGTGTGTTCCAGCCATTTCCACTGTACTTAGATGTATGCCTAATCTTCACCCTTAGAATGTATATCTTCACCTTTAGGGCCAAACTAGACATGACAAGGGGGATCAAGCATAGCACCGGGGGAAGGGGTTACCTAGAGCCATCTAAGCATATCCTACCTCAGTTCTGACAAGAGTTCGTTATGCCAATGCTACAATGGGTGGGTTCAGACTTAGCGTGGAATCTCGGCTTTATGCAACTGTCCCAGAAGCACACACTCTCTTCCATTCCCAAACATTCCCTTCCTTTCTAGGTTGGGATATAACAAGCTTGGCCACAATGCCCAAACCCACCAATCTCGGCATATCCTAACTGATTTGCTTCTGGGAACTTGAAATCTGAACCCAAGGGCTGAAGTTTGCTACAGATATCAGGTTCCCTGAAGCAAGTAGGTCAGGATATGCTGAGATTGGTGGGTTTGGATATAATGACTGATCTCTGCATATCTGAACCTAGAAAGCAAATAGGCACTTGTTCAGGGATGGGGGTGAGGAATGTGCACTCCTGGGGCTGAGAGAGATCATGCTAACCCAAGGTTCCATGCTAAGTCTCATTCATCCGAACACATATGTCTACAAATGCCTATATTTATCAGGCTTGGAAGAATAATGAATAGTTTGTATTATTATTTTTTTACCCTTCTGTAACTCTGCTGCCTGCCTTAAAAAGGGATTTCTGGTTTTTAGCTATGATGCACGAAACCTTTGAAAATACCACAGATGTGACACCTCTAGTTTCGCTCCATGCTCTCTGTACAAAGCATAAGAGAAGAGAAGCAGAAAAAGACAGAGCTCAGCAATTACTATATTTACATATCAGTCCATTATCATTGGAACTGGACATCCCAGAAGATTTGAAATAGAACTTGCTGAATTTTTCACCTCCAGGTCATCAGTTCAAACATATTCCAGACTCATCATGATTGACAGGTTTGCCTCTATAGTAGCCTGTTCCCATCCTTCACCAAACTCCATGGATGTAGACAGCTTTCTTTCCACTGACCCCTGAGATGTTAATAACTGGCTGCTACTCAGAAACATGAACTAGGAAAACAAAATCTGACAATCCACTCCCCTCAACCCACCACATATATAAAACTACTAAATCCTGCAATGTCTCCCTTGCATCAAAGCCTTCCTAGAAAAGAAGATTTGATGCGACCGGTACTGTACTGAGACTAACTCCTCCTGCTCCTACTGGACATGTATTTAATGCCAACAATATATTTAGTGCCCACACTATAATGTATTTAGTGCCAACAATATTTAGGTGGCGCTAAATGTATTTAGTGCAACAAAACAGTTGTTTTCCATGTTCTGTCTTCAGGAAAGCCTGTCTGGTGAGCTTGTCTGCCAAGAAACCCTTACCGTGGAACCCCTTTGAGTGGCAAAGGATTCTGGAACCATAGTCTAGAAAATAAACTGGCCAGGTCTGTTGGGCCTCATGGTCAGCCTGCATACATGAAGTATGCACATACCCAACTATGTATGCACATACCCAACCTGAAGCTATGCATTGCAGAGGATGATGGGGAGAGGTGGGCAAACTGGCTTCCCCCTAATACTGTAGACCAGGATCAGCAACCTCTGGCACACACGCCAAAAGTGGCACATGACATGATTTTGGGTAGCACTCTCCCTGCTAGGAAGACCAGCCACTATGATGCCCACTGTTTACCTCTGATTGGTGTGTTGCTGCTTGCTGTAGCAGGCAGCGGACATACAAGATCAGCGGCAGTGGTCTCTCTGGCTGTTGCGGCTGGCTGGTTCTCTCTCTTGAATGCTTGCATGTGGGACAAAGTCAGAAAAACTGATGATGATGATGATGATGATGATGATGATGATGATGATGATGGTGGTCCTGGATGTCCGCTGCCTGCGACAGCAAGTAGTGACATGCCCGCCAGAGGCAGGCAGAAAGCATTGTGGTGGCCAGTCCCCCTCCCACCAGCAACTAATTTCTGTGCTTTGTCTGCTCCCAAAATGGAGGAGACAAAGCATGAAAGGCTGGAGAGAGAGAGAGAGAGAGAGAGAGAGAGAGAGAGAGAGAGAGAGAGAGAGCAGCTGCCTGGAGAACAGTGCTCTGAATCCCACCAGAATCAGCCATGGGGCTTCCAGCCTAGCGATGAGTCTGGTGGCTGGGGGCGTGGCTAGTGATAGGAGGTGGGGCAGCAGCATGACCTGGCTGATGAAAGAGGTGGGGCTAGCGTGGAAGGGATGCCAGCTTTGCTTCAAGCAGCACCCCTCCTTGAGCTGCTTCTCAAGGACTTGACTTGGCACTCCATTTCTGAAAGGTTGCCAACCCCTGCCGCAGACAATCCAGTTTTAAGTGGTTCTGTTTTAGTTGACCTTCTATTAATTTCATTGTGTTTTGTGTTATACCTGTTGTATTGTTTTGTTATTGTTTTGCCAGCACCAAAGAGGGAAAAGATCAGAGTCTGGAAACAAGCAGGGGGGATGTGGATGGGAGGAGAAGTGTGGGGGAGAAGTGGAAGGTGAAGGTGGGGCTTGAGTTCAGAATGAGACTTGAATATGGTCCAGCCAGTCTTGTCTCCAACCACTCGCCTGATTGCCATTGATGACCTCAGGGCTGGACTGGGGGCACTGAGAGGGCAGTGGGATGTATGTGGGGAAGGCGCCGAGCTTTGAGCCGAATAGGTAATTAAGGGTGGGAGTTGGGGTGCAGGGGCACCACTTGGCTGGGGCACACCGGGAATATGCTATGTTGCCCTGTGGGTCAGTCCGAGCCTGGATGACCTGGAATTTATGCCAGGGCACGTAGGATAAGTTGTTGTGCCTCTGCAGATAGCGGTGGCTTTAGGAAAGCTTGAAGCACTGATAACTTTCCAGCAGCCAGCTTCTGCCACTCACCTCCCCCCACCCGCCACCCTCCAATATATTTCAGGAAATGACTCTGCGCCACATCACAGGGTATTTCCTGATGCATTCTGGGGGGAAATAATGGCGACTGAAATGAGCCAGCTACCAGGAACATTGTCAGCAATTCAAGCGCTGCCAAAATGACCACTGCCTGCAGAGATATGATGAAAAGCAGATTAAAAAAGAATTAACTCCTTTCAACAGTTGCAAAGTAGGCAAGTTAAGAAACAGTTGCAGGTGAATATATTTGGGGGGCTTAATTACATGACTGGATCGGATGCAACCTGTGTTTTTATTTCTCATAGGATGAGAGCACTGGAGACCAAGTGTGGTATAGTAGTAGATAGTCCCCAGTTCCAGTCTCTCTCTCAGACTAACCTACCTCAGAGGGTTGTTGTGACAGTAAAATGGGATGGGCACGCATGCCATCTTAAGCTTCTCAGAGGAGGAAGAAGATACTAAATAATAAGTAATATGCCTTATGTAATAAGTAAAATGCCTGACAATTTTGGATTCTCTTTTCATGAAGTTTCAATTAGTCAAGATGTGACACATGAGCTTGTATTTAACAGTAATAATTTAAAAATATGCCGTTGGGTAGAAAAGGGCTGAGAATGTGACTGCAACATAATCATAACTGCCTAGAAACCAGGTTAACCTAAATCAGCACCTCTAAATGGTCAAACAAGTCGAATGAATTTGCATCCAGTGTTCTGATTACATCTGAGGATCTTTGACTCTCTGATGTTTCATCATCTCCAGTTTGTGCTTGTATAAAGTAGTTTCCGCTTGTAGCATGTGTCACCAGAGCAAGCATTGCCTCTGCCATTCCTGGCATCAGTCCTATCAGACAAAGCAGTGGTTTCACTAGTATGAGGGCTTAAAACAACTCCTTGTCATCTCATCTTTGAGGTATGTTGCTAAGGGACTGCACTGTGAAGTATGCACTGCCACTCCTCTGGCTGTCTTCTCTGTAGAGAATGGGAGGGGACAGCTGTCTCGCTATCAATTTAGTATTTTCCCAGGCAGAAAAAGTCAGGGCTACAGAAACAAGTCCCAAACTGCAAATATAAAAGTACATTCTCCAGTGATGGCAAACAGACACATCAAGATGATCAGTCCTGCTGAGATCTCTCTCTGATGGGCCTTTCTCCCCACTCCCACCCCTACATTTAAAAAGCAAAACAAGCAAATAAAAAGACAGACATATGAAACAGCAGATTAGATATCATATGCCATTTAAAAGCCTGAGAGAAAAGGACGGACTTTACCTGGCACCTTAAGGATAGCAAAGTTGTCACTAGGCCAATATATCTGGGACAAACGTCCCATAATTTGGTCTCTCCAGCAGCCACCTGCCTGCTTTGTGAAGATGGGAGGATCCAAAGGAGGACTTGACTTCCTAATTGACTGGCGTTCATTTCATTTTAGTACTATCACTGCTAGTCCCAATCCAATGCCCATGGCACGATATCCAGACCTCATTTCATGTGCAGGGATAGCCAATGTGCCACGCCTTTGAAAGAGGAAAATGGGCACTCCTGCTCTCTTGAGAGAGAGCGCACACAAGGCCACAGCACAGGTGGGACACTCAGCCCATGCATAGCTCTCTACCTACTCGGCTACACGGATTCTGTTTTTCTGAAATCAGCCTAACTCTTTTACTCTCAGAGCAGTCAGGCAGCAAGATGCCAGACCTGGATGCAGCAGCAGCTGACAGCAGTTCTTGGCATAGGGTGAGGAGGGAGAGGCTGGGCTAAGCAGGGCAGGCATCTCATCTGGAGAGGGACTGACAATGCATTGCAGGCACCAGATGATGCCAGAAGCGTTTGGCTACTGGTACAACATCTGGATGCTGGGAGAATGTGATATTCCTGCACCAGAAGGTTTGACCCTACATAGGAACATAGGAAACTGCCATATACTGAGTCAGACCATTGGTCCATCTAGCTCAGTATCGTCTTCACAGACTGGCAGTGGCTTCTCCAAGGTTACAGGCAGGAATCTCTCTCAGCCCTATTTTGGAGATGCTGCCAGGGAGGGAACTTGGAACCTACATGCTCTTCCCGGAGCAGGCCCATCCCCAAAGAGGAATATCTTACAGTGCTCATATGTAGTCTCCCATGCAAATGCAAACCAGGGCAGACCCTACTTAGCAAAGGGGACAAGTCATGCTTGCAGTCACAGACCACTCTTCCTGAAGGACTGCCTGTTCCCAAGAGTTTTTGCCAGCTCTCCTATAATGCGAAAGAGTCCCATCTTGGCATCATGGCTGCTCTGAGCTTTCTTAAGCATACAGAACTGGCCACTGTTATGAGACTAGCTGATCACTGGAGATGTTTGACTTCTTAGGCATGAGGCAGTGAGAAAAAATAGCATGCAGCAGACTGGAAGCTTTTGCCCATAGGCAGGTACTTTTCAGAAGAGGATTGCTGCCAAAGCAATGCCCCACCATGTGCTTGATACTCTGCCTCGAGCACTTCTCCTTGACTGTAAATCCTTTTCTCACACGCTGGGTGTAGCTGCCAAGCATTCTGCCCAGTGCACCTCACCCTCCCAGTGATCTGAGTAACCTCTTGCAGCTTGTGTGCTGGGAGTGGTTTCCAAGAATTCTGCTCACCCATCTGTGATCCACATCGACTTCTTTTGTGAGCTCGCTGCACCCAGTCTAGGTCTGTGGAACTCAGTTGAGAGAAGCTTGTGGGCCTTACACATTCCCACCAAAACATGTCTGGACTGGGGGTGGAGGCTGAATCAGGAAAGTGCTGCAAAGGAAAGTGAAATGGATCCGCCCTAGGTGTAAGATAGGATCAGGGGCAGATTAGTAACCTGGGAGCTCATTCAAGGGTCAGTATAAATCTTTAATCTCCGCAAAGACCCAAAGGCTTTCCCCCCTCCCTCTATCCCTCCCTCCTCCCCTCCACCTCTGGTCACATGCACTCGGAGATACAGATGCATGCACACCACACGCACGCACGCACGCACACACATGGATGATTAAACAGCTCAGCATGGGGAAGGCAGACACTTTAGCAACTCCCTGCTGTTCTTCTGTTTGTAAAACACTGCACAATACAAGTGTTGTTTTTCCCCTAAGCTGGGTTATTTGGCTGCTAAGAACAGATATAAGTCCCTGCAACAGCTGAGAGGAGTATTTCCTATGCATTCTGATTTTCAGATCACACGGTGGAAGGCACTAAGCTCTCTGTGGCGTGGTTATAAATACTGGGAATAGCTTGCTACAGTCAGATTGTTATAAATATGCTTCTTTTATATTTAGGAGGGGGACAATTTCTGTTCATCCAAGCATTACACCTTCTCAAGAGGCTGTTGGTGGTGTTTCCCTTGTGTTTCATTTTAGATTTGAGTCCTTCTGTCCCAAAGATATGGAGAACCCTTTCTAAAAGATATTGAGGTCATTTACACAATCAAAGAAGCTATTCATGACCAGGGGAAATTGCGCTAAGGGAGCCTAGCCCGATTTCCCCTGGTCGTCTGCTGCCACGGAGCCGCATGGCTCTCGGCAGCAAACCATAAAAACTACCCCTCCCCTTAATCGAGATTAGTGGAGCGAGCACTCCGCTAACCCCGTTTTGTTGATTGTGTGCTGCCGCGGCTCAGCTCCATGGCAGCACATGAGGAGACCCCTGCCGGGAGTCTGAAACAAGCCTCCGGGCCCCTGGAGTCTCTCCAGAATGCCCCGCACACTTGTGTGGGGCATCCTGGAACTTCCAGGGGCCAACTGGCCCCCGATCCCTGCCATCCCTGCCAGCTCCATGACGGAGCTGGCAGTCGTGTGGACAGTCGATCCAGCCGCCCAGGGATAGCTCCCTACACTACCCCAAACGGCACTTCACACCAATTGTGTGAAGTGCCTCAAAATCTGTGTTGAACTTGGGTTTAGGAATTATGTGTGCTCCCAATTTTCGGTTGTGTGGAAGCAAGGCAGGAGGAAAACCTGGGTAGAAGTGATTGTGTGGAAGCAAGGTAGGAGGAAAGGTTACCCAGGTCTTCCTCCAACCTTGCTTCCACATAGTCACTTCTGCTGGAGAGGAGAGCCGGTCTTGTGGTAGCAAGCATGACTTGTCCCCTTAGCTAAGCAGGGTCCACTCTGGTTGCATATGAATGGGAGACTTGATGTGTGAGCACTATAAGATATTCCCCTCAGGGGATGGAGCTGCTCTGGGAAGAGCATAAGGTTTCAAGTTCCCTCCCTGGCTGCTCCAAGATAGGGCTGAGAGAGATGCCTGCTTATAACCTTGGAGAAGCCACTGCCAGTCTTGTAGACAATACTGAGCTAGATAGGCCAATGGTCTAACTCAGTATATGGCAGCTTTCTACAGTATGTTCCTATGTACCCAGGTTATCCTCCTGCCTTGCTTCCACACAACCAAAAATTGGGAGCACACATAGCTCTCAGACCCAGGTAGAACACAGTGAGACTATTCCCACGATCCCTGGAAAGTGGGCTAAGGGAGCTCCCAAGGTGGCTAGCCCACCTAATTCCCCTGTCCTTAAATAAGCTTAATGGAGCGAGCTCTCCATTAACCGCATTTTTCTGCTCATGTGTCGCTGTGGTGCGTGGCAGCACATGAGTAGACCCCCAACCTGGAGGTTGCAAGCAGCCTCTCCAGGATGTCCCACATGCTCATGCGGGGCATCCTGGAACTTCCAGGGGCCATGTGGCCCCCAATCCCCACAGGGCCCGCCAGCTCCATGACAGAGTCAGCAGCCGTGTGGGCACCCAGCTGAGCCCGCTCTCCCTGCAGACCCAGAAGAAGCTCTTCTCACAGATCGTGAGAAGAGCTTCAGTTTTTAATTGAGTGGATGCCCTCATTATTTTGTTTGCTACACAAACCACTTTGAGGAATTCTTTTGTTGAAAAGCAGTATAATTCAGGCAATTTCCAACAATCATCCTTAAGCAGCTGCTGTTCAACATATACAGCAGATGGCTGTGTGCACTAGTAAATGCAAAGGCCGTCACTTCAGGCGGCTTTTACAGGGCTGATCACCTGTTGAAGGTACAGGGAAGAAGGGGAATCTAATCCACATACATACATACACCCAGCCAGACGAGTTGCACTGTCAAAGTTGATGCTACTGCTGATCATTTGTTGCAGGGGCAGATATAACCCATCATGCTCAAGCCATTGCAGCTATTCACATGACCGCAAGGGAGGGTGGGACGGCTGCAAAACCTTATCTTCCCCCAAGTCACAAACGTTGCTGGGAGTACAGACCATGCTCCCAGACAAGCACCACTATACCAGGCAATGTGGCGCTCCAGAGACTGGGATGACATATCCCAGTCACCAGATATCCCACAATGCACCAGGCATGGTGCATTGGGGGACCCCCCCATCAGACGGGTCCTCTAGGTGCCCATCTCTGTGTCTCCTTGGGCTGCTTTCAGCCCGAGGTGATGCATCCCAGCAGCCGGGTTAAAGGAGCCCTCGCTCCCTTGACCTTGGCTAAGAGCCGGGCTTAAAAGTAAGGTTTGGCTGGGGCAAAACTAGGCCAAAAGTAAGGTTTGGATCCCGGAGCTCCATGCGAGCAGCCTGGTCCAGCGCTAGGCTGCTCATTGTGTGTTAATGTTGTGAATACTGATTGTGGGTTGTTTTAGTCTTGCAGCATCCTTTTGAATTCTTGGAATCTGCTCCATGAGTTGCTCAGACTATACAAGTCTGCTAAGATGTACAAGTTGCCATTGCTAGATCAGGGCACCTTACCAGTTTAGCTCCAGCTTTTGGAAATATAGAACATTCTACAGCACTTTGAATTTTGCTATCTGGACCTTACAATATTTGGTAGTTTAGTTATTTACTTTGTGTTCCCCATGTAGACATCTGCCATTTATTCTAATACATTACACAGCCAGTTACCCATGTCTTACCAACTAACCATTCTGGATTAGCTTCAACCTAGAAATGGTAAGAACCTAAAGGATTATCTGATCAAAGATCAGATTTCACATGGGCTTAAATGGTGATTACTGAGATATGTTTATACAGCCTCCTATCGAACATATCCCATGAAGGAGATTTCACAGCTCTGGAGGGAAATATTTTTCCCCAAATATTTACATCTGTTGAAATGTAAGACAGTAAGTGTGATTATGATCACAGCCTCAGGAAGTGTTTCTTGATTTCCAGTTTAAGGGTTTCTGCAGGCATTTCATTTTTTTATGGAAAAATCATCCTACAATCAGCCCTTTGGGCATACAGATGCGGCACCTCCATTAGGGAAGTTGCTTTTTCCCAGCATTCCAACCACAAATTGTAATTTGTGGCAAAATGCAATGCTAATGTGCTACTACTTTGGCTTTGGCTTTGGCTTGCACCAGCCCCACTCTTGAAGCGCAAGCATGTCAAGTTGTCATCCTCCCCTCCACCCTTTTAAATAATAGGATCACTAGCCAATCTGTCCTGGGAGAAAAGGTCTTCCCAAGCTTTACTGTGGTGATCAGTCAGTTTTTCACATCTACTGAGTTAATCTAAAGATAATTTCATTGGTCATATTTCCAGGCTACTGCTCCTCATCTGATGGTTAATGCAGATACATATGCACACATAGCCCAAACTCACTACATTTACTTAGTCACTTACAACTGATCCTACTTTGATGCTGGGCAGTGGAGGGAATGATCGATAATCCAAGTAGAATGTTGCTTGAAACATCAAGGGGCTTAAGGGAAAAAGTCTTATGAAGTGGCACAATCAGTGTATAGATTTTTGGGATGGAAGTGGGGGTCAGAGGGAGAGAGAAGCCCTGGCCTATTTTTGGTTCCACTGTTCTGATCCCAGACTCTTAGTGGGGAAGGATGTGGTTTAGCAGTGAATGAGTGTGTTCGGGGGGGGGACCCCAAAATTCTGAGATCCTTGCGGTACTTCTACAGTTGTGGGCTAAGTCATGCCCAGACTTGTTTAGTCTTCTTCTAAGGAAAGGAAAATAGCACAGATGCTCTTGGCAATAGTTTTGTTTCCTGCTCTGAGCTGTTCACAGAAAAGACTCCTAATTGCAATAGTCTAAGGCAGAGATTCTCAACCATTTTTTTAAAAAGCAAGTATACTCCTTCTGTTGCAAACCTCCAGCTCAGGTACCCCAGTGTACACACACACACACACACACGGTTACTAAGTTACTCATGAGTACTTCTGCTGAAATTAATGGGTCTAGTAAACTTGTCCCATTAATTTCAGTAAAACTGCTTCTGAGTAACTTAATCTGGATGTAAGCCAGTGACTGGAGTAGCCTGCTTCATAACTGTAACGTGTATGTGTACGTGTGTGCATGTGCGTGCAGTATATATACACAAGTTGTTCTAGTAAGAACTAATCTGCCTACTTTCCTTTCACTATCCCGACATCTGGACTAAATTTGATCCAAATTGGTTAGGAGGTTCACAAGTTAGTCCACTTGTGCCTCAAATGTTCATGCAGCCACCATCCTAAATTGGGGTGAATGACATCATCACAAACTATGTGTTTGAGGTGTCCCTATGCTATAGCAGCTGTAGCAAATTTGGTTCAAATCAGTTAGACAGTCCACAAGTCAGCTCACTTGCACTTCTAATGTTCATGTGTTCACCATCTTCAATTGGGGTGGATGATATCATCACAAGCTATGCCATAGAGTATCCCTATGTGTCCCTATAGCTGTAGCAAATTTGGTTCAAATTGGTTAGGCAGTTCATTAGTTAGCCCCCTTGCACCTCAAACGTTTATGTGTCTGCTGTCTTGAATTGGGGTGGATGACACAATCACAAACTATGCCTTTGAGTTGTCCCTGTATGAGCCTACAACTGTACAAGGTTTGGTTTATATTGGTCCAGGCATTGCGAAATTGTTCGAACACACACCTGGACACATGGACACACGAACACATGGACAGACACACAAACACACATGGAATGATGGGTGATCTCATAAGCCTACTGGAAAGTAGGCTAAAAACACAAATGTATGTGTTACAGTTAGTGACAGATGACTACTGTCACTAGTTCACATCCACACTAAGTTACTTATAAGAAGTCCTATTGAAATTAATGGGACAAGGTTTTTTGCTAACTCAGTGCTAACTTCCTGAAACATGTCATTTGGGCTAAGGAGAGGGTTATGCTGAGCTTCAACGCAACACATCAGCAGCCAACCAGGAGCAAAGGAGGAGGGTCTTCACTCTCCTTCTTCCCCTTCTGCAGTGAGCACACTGAGCATACATTGGATACAAGCCAGAAAGCTTCAGATGGGGAACAGTGTGGCTGTCGCATGAGGAGGCAGGAGGGCTCTGAATACTCCCTGGGAGCCCTTTAAGAACACCTACTTTCCTGTTGGGAAGCCCTGATCTAAAGAGTACAAGCATCATGTTCCAGACCTCTGTTGGAAGCAGTGCAATCTATATGACAGGGACAAATCACAAGGGCTTGGGCATACTCTATTATCCATTACTGGTCACCTATGATCATACGATGCTGCCTTATACCACTGGTCAATCTAGACAAACATTTTCGACTGATAATTGCTCTCCATGTCCAAGGCCTTGAGAAGAAGGAGGACTTGCACACCTCATTACCATTGGTCCTTTTGTGTGGCGAGACCAAGGAATGCACCTGGGACCTTCTGCATGCAAAGCAATTACTCTGCCTGAGTAATTGCCCCTCCCTACAAAACATCTTGGAAAACTTCTCTTCCCCATGCTGTCTGAGAAACCAACAGGTGACGGCTCTTCCATCATGCCCTGCACAAGTGCACTGGGGGGTTTGGCGACTGTTTGGAACCAGAATGAGGAACTGGGAAGACAATTCTCATATTCTTAGGGTAGGACTGCATATTGCGTGTGATTCCCTGACTCTTCTCACAGCCTCCCTCCCTTGTTTCAAATGCTGCCATTGTATCTGATTGTTACGTAGAGTCTTGTTGAGTCAGAGAATGAAAGAAGCATATCAAATGAGTGTTGTTTAAAACTGGATGAATGTGAATTCATTTCACCAATGGGAGCTTTTATTTTTTGTTACATAACTGCCGCAGACTATGCATTCGTACCAATCAGATCAAGAATAAGGCACAAAGAGCTCAATCCTTTGTCCTTCTGTGGTCTCAATCCAGTTGCCCCTCCACTTGGCTGCTATTTTTGAAAGAAATGTTAAGCCAGTCAATGCTAAAAACACATATAACATAATGTGTAGTTTGGCTCAGTTATAGTTACTGAGTTTGACTTCCACAGATTTGAACCACAGACAGATGCATACCCTCCATATATCTCAAGACCTTGTGGCTGTGATAAGCACATTTTTAAAATGTTATTGACTTCATTATCTATTCATTCAGTACTTTTTCTGGCATTGAAATCAAACTCTATGATAGATAAAGTCTATCCCTGTAATGAGTGAATTATGATGCAAGTGAATTTTGCCTTGACAACACACTACAGGAAGGCAGGACATGATGTGGCTGCATCCTTGTGCATGTATGTACCCACAGCAGAAAATAAATCCATGTGTCTTCCTCTTCCAGCATGCTAGATCTACCTCTCCTGTGCTAACAACCTATTGACATCAGGTCTTGGCAAAAATCCAAGCCAGAATTATAGTCTTTATAAGACAGAGAATTCCCCGTGTGTGTGTGTGTGTGTGTGTGTGTGTGTGTATGTGTATGTGTGTGTGTGTATGTGTTGCATGGCATGCTTTTCACAGTGAAAGATTCATTGTGGTCACAGCTTTACAGGGGGAATGGACAAGTTCATGGAGGAAAAGCAGCTATTGGTCATGGTAGCAAAATGGAACCTCCCGCAGTCAGAGGCAGTATACCACTGAATACCAGTTGCTGGGTAAGCAAGTGTGGGAAGGCTCTTGCCTTTGTACCCTGCTCATGGATTCCACTGTAGAAACAAGATGCTGGACTAGTTGGAACTTTGCTCTGATCCATCAGGGCCTTCTTATGTTCTTCCATCACAGCTAGGGATCCAACCCTCTGGGTCTGGCCCAAGCATGTTGGTTGCTTCTGATCAGACTATACTATGGATCCAGCCAGAACAAGGCAGTGATGCTGGAGAATCCTCCTAGCCCATGCCTGAGAAGGTCCAAAGTCCCTGCTAGAAGATGTTGCTTACAGTTCATATTCTGGGCTGTTGGGAGGGAGCAGGTCAGGACCAGGTTGGAACTATGAGCAGCTGCAGCTGAATCCAGTCCTATATCTCTTGAGCTCCATGGCCTGAGCTCTCCTAATGAGAGAAAGATAGAAGGTTTGCTCCTAGTTATTGATACTAACCTTCACCAAGTCAGAAGTTCTATACCACAGTTTCTCAACCACCGGTCCCTGGACCGCTGCCGGTCCCCAAAGGGTTGAGTGCCGATCCCTGACTGGGAGTCAACCCCCACCCCCACCCCCACTGCAATCAAGGCACTCACTTGCTCAATTTTGCACATGGCACAGAAGAGGAAGAGTATCATGGAGGCATGGGACCCTTCTTGTGTCTTGTCTCCACGTGCTGCTGAGCTCTTCCTACAGCTGTCTTATTCCCTATCTTTATAGCTTCAAACTGTATGCAGCGTGGGGGCATCAAGGAAAAGGTATGGCAGTGGGTGCCACTTGAAGGGCTGCTGGTTCTTGCATGCTCATTGTTTGCAGCCAAAGGTTGGTTGATTGAAACCCAGCTGCCTGTTACGGCTGAGGCACCTTGAGAGGGAACGCTGTTTCCCTGTTGCATCGGTGGGGTGTTGTGGTCCCTCGGTCCCCTGTAACCCCCTGGTCTGCACTGCTGGTGGAAGACGGCGGTCCCCTTTGTGACCTCACCAGGGGGTGGAACTTCTGGCCGGGATCATGCCGCAGTGAGGGATAAGTGGCGGAGGGAGGGAGGAGGGCTGCCTTGGCTCGGGCTTTGCAGAAAGGGAGTGCAGGTGGACCTTCCTCGGGGGAGGGGGAGCAAGCATGCGTACCAAGGAGGGCTAAGTGGAGGAGGGAGGCGGCGTGGTACGGGGAAGAGGCAAGATCCCATTTTGTGCGTTCATGCAAAAGGGTCATTGGATGAATGGCACTGGAATGAAGTGATCCTGGGGATTTGATGCCCAACACGGTTCGTGTCCGATCCAAACCGATTTAAAACCAGCTGCCTGTTGTGGCCAAGGCACCTTGAGAGGAAACGCTGTTTCCTTCTTGCATTGGTGGAGTGTTGTGGTCCCTCGGCCCCCTATAACCCCCTGGTCTGCACCGCCGGTGGAAGACGGCGGTCCCCTTTATGACCTCGCCGGGTGTGGGGGACAACCTCTGGCCAGGATCATGCTGCGGTGAAGGCTAAGCAGAGGAGGGAGGGAGGAGGGCTACCTTGGCTCACATCGCAGGTACGTGTGGGCAGCATGTGGGACTACGTGAGCTGCATGGCCCCCAAGGCAGGCTGGTGTGATTGGCGCATGCAGGGGAGTTGGGGGGGGCACAGAAACGCGCGTTGTGAGAGAGGATGGGGGAACACCTGCTACACTCTGGTGCGCAAGGACAGTGGCGGCAGCTCTTGGATCCAGGCGACCTTCCAAGCGTGGTCCGGTGCACCATTGCCTCACCCACCTTGAACAGTGCCTCGTCTCCCCAGTGAGGAAGATGAGGCATCCACCACTACAACATCCCATGCCCTCCGCCATCTCAGAATCACCCCTTTCCCTTTAATGCCAGGTCCCCACCGCTCTTCTTCTCATTTTCTTTCACCGTTAAAAAAACCCCCCATTCCCAGCACCTGCCATGTAACCATTTTTAAGGAGTTTTGGAGGAGCTGCGCGGGTTTCATTAGGTCTGCCTCACAAAGTGCACATCTAAGAGCAGGATCCAGATCAAGGTGATCATGACCAAACAGCATAGACACAAATGAGAGATGACTAAATTAATTTCAGTGTGTGGTCCTAACTAACGTCATCTGGATCTGGCCCTGCAACTACACAACTCCTGCCAAAACTCTGCCTCCATCATGAGAGGGTTAAACTGTAGACTTCCGGCTCTACTGAACTTGCCCAGCTCTCCTCTCCTCACCTCCTTTTTGCTTTGCTTGACATCCAGCCTGATGAAGCGTTTTGGAGAATTCAAAAGCTTGCTTGTGTATTGTTTTCATTGGCCCCATGTAGCTTTTGAATTTTTCTAATGGCCCAACATCCCCTCTCCATTGAGTAATCACAAGCACCCCCACCCCACACATACTGAAGACAAATTTGTTCACCCAGGCTTTTAGATTCAGGGGTTCTCAACCTTGGGTCCTCAGATGTTGGTGGACTTCAACTCCCATAATCCCCAGCATAATGGCCAAATGCCATTGTGGTTGGGGGTTATGGGAGTTTAACTGAGGGACCCAAGGTTGAGAACCCCTAAGGTTGAGAACTCCCCTAGCCCAATTTCGCCTGATCGTGAGAATAGCCTCATATTCTGAGTCTCCCATTCACATGCAAACAAAGGTGGCCCTTTTAACAAAGGGGACATTCAGCCCCCTTGAAAGTTGCATGTTCTTGTTTAACATGCTCAGTTATTTCACTTCCAGAGCACCGAGTATAGCCCCTCTTCCACCTACTAGAACCACCACCACCCCCGTCCCATTTCTCTCTGTGGGAAACACTTCAGAAGTCCTGCCTTACATAGTCAGACCCTTGGTCCATCTAACTCAGTATTGCCTACACAGACTGGCAGTGGCTTCTCTAAGGCTGCAGACAGGAGTCTCTTTCAGCCATATTTTGGAGATAACAGGGAGAAATATGGAACATTCTGCACGTCAATATGCAGGTGCTCTTCCCAGAGCAGCCTCATCCCCTAAAGGGAATATCTTACAGTGCTCACACATGTAGTCTCCCATTAAAATGCAAACCAGGGCGGACCCTAATTGCCACATGCAAAAGCAGTTTCTGGCACTCAGTCTCAGCACACGTGCATTGCTCTTGGGCAGTGAAAGACTTCTTGTAATTTGCTACCCAATATTTTCCACCCCAAGGCAGCCAGGCTTTTCACCTCCCTGTGATTAATGCTGCCTACTCTTGCAGCATTATCCTCCTGGCCAAGGAGGAATGGGTGAGTCCCTTTTCCTTGCCTTACTATTGAGCAAATCTAGGCACTCCCTTATTCAGGAGATGCATGTACTGTCTCTATGCCAGGCTTTGGCCACTTCAGCCTTCCAAACCTTTTCTTTCTTTCTTAAAAATTAAGCTATATTTTCATTGGTATACCTCCTTTTTGTTAACCCCTACCAGGAGTAGGCATATGTATTATCTGCATGAGTAATTTGCAGTGTGAGGTCACAAGAGTATTTTACAAGGTCAAAAGCACTCAAATATCAACAGTAGTAAGGGCATGGCATCAGCAGATCAAGTGATAGTATAGCACTAAAGCTGCAATGCTACGCATACATCGGATTGTTCCTATGGAATTGAGTAAACAAGCACAGGATAATAAAACATGCTGCTGTAAATCTCTGGAAAGGAGTCAGCTGGAAAAGCCTTATGTCCCCCATCAGGGGAGGGGCAAAAGGTCACTGGCAGAGCACATGCTTTGCATGCAAAAGGCCTGATGCCCAGGCCAGCACTACTGCACTCTGAGGCAGTGAATTGCACCGGGCACCTGACCTCCCTTCCACACTGGGTAGACATGGACCTCCATGTCCACCCAGCTTACCAGGTTGTGGTGAACTGGGGGGCAGGCAGTAACAGCCAACCTAGTGCAGTCAGGAGGGCGAGGAACTGCCACTGAAGCTGCTGAAGGACATGGCAACAGGTGTCCATGGTTGGTCTCACTGTCCAAGGGCGAGAAAGGGAGGAACTGACACCACTGCATCCTTTGGTAGCTTCAGAAGCAATTCCTCCCCATCCCAACTTCAGAGGGCCAGAAGAAGAGCAGCAGACACCAAAGCCGCTGAGTCCTTCAGCAGCAACTCCTCTCCCTCCCATTGGACAATTAGAGCATCCCTTAAGCCTGAGAGATACTCTCATTAGCTGACAGGATGCCGCAACTCATACTGCCACTGCCACTGCAAAGGGGTCAGCTGGATGGGCAGCTGGATGGGAAGGCATGGATGTTAATGATAGGGATGTGCACAGAAACGTTCAGCACTCCATTCTAGGAGTGTCAAAATGGTTCCAGCAACCATCTGGAGGGTTTGGAGGGGGAGGTTTGGAGGGGGGTCACTTTAAGGGGCAGGGAAGGTGCTGCCTACCTGCCAGGCCCCACCCCCACTTTCCCCCCGCTGATGCTTTTCCAAAAAGTGGGTGTGCAGGGCTGCAGCATGCCTCTTTGTAGCCGGGATCAGCATCGTCACACAAATGGCCAGTGCAAATGCATGTGCATGCCATGAGCATACACATCAGCCATTTGTGCAGCAATGTGGATCCCGACTGCAAGGCCTGCTGCAGCCCTGCATGCTGGCCTTTTGGAAGAGTGCCAGTGGGGGGAAAGCACCAGCAGGGTGGGGGCTAGCAGATAGGCAGCACCTCCCCTGCCCCTTAAAGTGACCCCCCCCTTCCCTTCTGGGAGTGTACAGAACTGGTTCTGTGCACATCCCTAGTTAATGAGACTGTTCTAAAGTGCTGGCTACACTCAAATCAGGCTTTTGGGTGAATGTGGGGAATCAGCATGGTGACTAGATGGAACAGTGCATTACAGAATAAATTTGTGCAAAGTTTTGATCTGGAAAATGAGGAAGAGGAGATGGAAATGTGGTGCAATCAGATTTATTTAGGGATAATAGGGGTAAAGGAAAATAAAAGATTGGTTAGGCAAGTAAAGGAGCCAATAGAATCTTAACTAACAGTATTAACTAGAGTCCCATGTAGAGGTCCAAATTGCCAATGAATTAGCTTATGGCTTTGCTTGAGAAAAGACACGATATAGATTTAAAGAGGTGAGAGAAGGGAGCTCAGAGATTTAAAGAGATGGGCAGTTAGTATAACCCATCCCAAATCCGTTGGTGTGTTGGTTACACTTGCAGGTTGGGGTGCTCAGATAGACTTCCTTACAGGGAGAAGGCAGCAGAAAAGTGGGAAGATGAAATGCTGAGGAGAAAGTCAAGCCCTTGAGAACCAGCAGGGCAAAAATCCATGTGGAGTCTGATTTCAAGTGTGATCCCCAATCTAATCCCAAGGCCATGTGGTTGGGCCAGGGGTATTTGTACTCAGAAACATATCCTGAGGCAATATATAAGTCAAGCGCCCTGTGTGCAGGGGCTGAAATCCAAATGTAACAAAGAAGTATATGTTTACATGAACCAATCAAGCAGGTGTGCTATTTAAGAAACAAAAGCTGGAATGGCTGGTGGAGAGGTGTGCATAGAGTGCTGTATGGGTGAACTCAAAAGCCTTATCGGATTCCAGGGCATCTCCTCCTGATAGATCAGTTTATTTTTCTGTTAACGATCCTACCTCTGGGTCCATGCCAGCTTATTAACGCGGTGATTGGAGGCTGGGGGTATGCCATACATACATATGCTGGGGGTAATCATGAATAATGAAGCTAATCCCATTGTGAAATGGGTTAGCTATTTTGCTTGTGGAGGTCTCTTTGACCCAAGTATGTTTGTTTGCTAGCTTCCTCTCTGAGAGGTCATGGGGGTCTCCCTGCAATCGTTTGTTATCCTGACCTTGGGCAGTACTGCCCCATGTTTGCTTATGCCAAATATGAACATGTGCAGAGTTCACGAACTCGTGAGCTCAAGGAGCCAAGATGGAGGTTGCAAGCCTGCAACTCCAAATCACATAGAGGGATGTTGTCTGCAGCCCCAAGCTCTTTCTGTAACATGGACCTTCAAGTGGACATGGGTGGGCATGGACTCTATACTTGGTCTACTTGTGCCTATACTTGGTCTAGCTGTGATGCCGGTCCTGTCTATGCTCAACCCCTGGCATCTCCAGATGCCTGTAATCCTGAAGAGCTGCTGCTGCTGGCAGCAGAAAACATTGAATTAAATGTGTAAGTGGTTTGACTCAGTATAAAGCAGCTTCCTGTGACTTAACAGCAGTTATTTGGCTGGTACAGCACATATTTAGCGGGGAGATTTGTAACATGGCACTGTACTTTGAGAATGTTGAGAGATCAGTATCGATATTTTATGAATTATATAACTTAATGTGAAACGGCATAGTCCAAACCCTCAATCATGTTGAAATAAGGGAGTAAGGTTACAATCGTCTATATATAGGAGTAAAATGCACTGAACAGTGTGGCTTGCTGCTGGGTAAACATGCATAGGATTGTGCTGCAAGACTGCAGTTCTGTCCACAATTAACCGAGAGTATGCCCAACTAAACACAGTGGCTGATAACCTGACTAACAAAGCATTAGTGCAACAAGAAAAGTACTGGTGCTCCTAAAAGGTTCCACTAGCTCAGCTATACTGCTGGCTCAGTGGTGGGGGCGAATTTTGACAACCTCTCCTTCTGCAGGAAGAGCTCTGTGCCATGTTACAAATGGCACACTGAGTGCAGTGTTAGTCTGGACTCTTCAGAAGCTACACCAATGCTTCTCCTGTTGCACTGCTGCTTCGTTAGTCAAAATGTCAGCCACTGAGACTTCAAGAAAGCATGCATAGCTCTAAAGATGCAATCCTGTACTACTGAACTAGAAGTAAGCCTCACTGAACACAGTGAGGCTTACTTTTAGTAAGCATGCTTAGGACTGAGCTGAATAGCTACACTGAACAGAGTGGGATTTCAAGTAAATGCATGTAGGATTATTTCAACTGAGAGTTAGTTTCAGACCGTCTACCAAATTTTGCAGGATGTTGCACAATATGTGCTTTCTGATTGGCAAGCCAGTTGAGGTTAATGTATTTAAAAGTTACGTAATGGGGTCAGGCACCAGGCCTGCTTGGAAGTGGCTTGCATGCTCAGCTTGCTCTGTTCCATTAATACAAATTCCCTGTTTGCATAACATAAAATAAGTGTACATTTCCCCTGTGTGAATGCCCAAAGGCAGGAACATGCATGCCACAGTCTTTCCCACACACATTCCCCCACTCACTCACCAGCCTGCACAATGCAGGCCACAAGAAACCACATGCAGAGAGCACACTGAATAATTATATCATTGACTTGCTTTGCACTGTAGCCGCCACTGAAGAACATCCTCATGAACTGCTGTCAACTGGCCCAACTCCTGTGACTTCCTTGAATCTCTCGCATCAGAACCAAATGAGGGTTGTGCTATATGAGATTTTTTTATGAGGCCTCACATGTGGCAGGGCTGAGCACCCCGTGTTTAAACAGGGCAGAACACTACCCTCCCACATCACCACTGCCATCTGTCCCAACAACGCCTGTAGTAAAAATACTGCCTTGTGTGGGCAAGGAGAAGGAAACAGCGCAGTGTGAGGGAGTGGTCAGTCTCCACAGCAGCCACAGTCATAATAAACCTGAGGCAATTTTCTGTGTAGATTAACTTGGCAATGTTGCCACATTTAAATCTCGCTCTCTCCGGCTCAAACGGAGGCTATTAGAAGGCTAGAACAAAATGGTCATGTGTACCTGTCTAATGTGAAGAAGCGACACTATCCCATCATCATCTTTCCAAATCAAGACAACTGCCCACCTCTGCATCTTTTGTTTTTCCTTTCTCCTTACTTGGTCCATCTGCACCTCCTCACTGTGGTGCTGTCTATCTGCAGCAGTGGGACCAGATGGGTAGCTGAGAGAAAGGACAGCCCTCATACTCATAGGGCTTAGCTACTGACAACCACGCCCACCATCTACCAGCACACCTACCTGGCATGCTGAAGCGGACAGCAGAGCCCCTGAAAAGGGAAGTGAGAATGCCACAGGGTATAAAGGCCTGGACGTTTTCTTCTTTCCTTCACCAAACTTTTCATTAGGAGAAATAAGGGACAGTGAATGAAGGGAGGGATAGTTCTTGCTTACTAGATAATCCTGTGGGAAGCTATGACAATTCAGAAAGAATTTATTGAAACAAGTAGTATCATGAGGAGAAGGCTGCACACAGAGGGTACAAGACCAACTGGCAAACTTATTTAATACAAGAGGCTGCAGAGAAACCCCTGCAGGAAGGCAGATGAGTTTGAACTGAACCAGTATGGCCAGCAAGGAGGGACAAAGCATTACACTGTTTAAAATCTGTTTTGCAGAGGCCCAAGCAGGAGAGAGGGAAGCAAGTCAAGTCTTCATATTTAGGTAGGAAATGATTGCTTACTAGACATAAAGAAGAAGTCCTTTAATATTGAATCCCCAGGGTCCGAACTCTCTCCCTCCCAAGGGCCTGAAAGGGCATAAAGAGCCTTTCCATTAAATGTGTTGTCCTTGACCACCTCAAATCCTTCCACAAGGCAAAAGGGATGAACGTTCATGTGATATCAACCTGGCATGATGTGTTTTGTGGTCTCTCCTCACATGCTGTGAGATTGTTTTCAGAGAGTGGAACCCAATTTCCTTTATGTAACATGCAAAGAGAATTCACAGTCTTCTGCAGAGGCATAATTACCACTAGGTGTGCCTTTCAACAGTCAAATTTAACATTTAAAGTGGGCCTTAGTGAATCTCCTTCAGGTACATGGAGATCTAGGCGACACAGTGATGCTTGCAAGCTGTTACATCATCAGTGATGATGATCTATAGTTATATAACTGATGTTCTCTCCTGTCTGTATTCAGGTTCTATGACCTTTCCCTGACTAAAATTACGGGCGAGGGACATTAAGTACTGTATGCCAATATTTCCCATGTTACATTACAGCGGGATACTGTGCTGTACAAAGTCTTTGAAGTGGGGCGATTTCTATGGCCACATGTTAACAGAGCTTGCCGTTGCCATGGACACCTTGCTTCTCAGCCTTTTGCCACTTGTTAGCAGTAATGATTGTTCAATAAAGTAAAACATAACAGATATCACGCTATCACCATCTAAAAGCAGGAGGTCTATACTTCGGACTCATGGCTGATCTCAATAGCACGTTGCCTGTGATTACTGGTTGTTTTATTCTCCCACTCAAGGTTTTATTTACTTTTTAAATTCATTTGTGTACTACCCTTCAATGAAGACTGCCAGGCCCAGAACAATTTACAGCACACACAAAAAAGACCTAAAAGCTTTCAGCATGCATGCCTAATAACATAAAAACAGTAGGACAAAAGCAGTGAATATTAATATTCACCATGTGTTGAAAGCCTGGGAAAATAACAAGGTCTTTGCCTGATGCTGAGACGACATTAAGATGGGAAGCACCAGGTACACCTTCCAGGAGAAAGAGTCCCACTAATGGTATGCCACAAGTGCAAATACACTTCCTTATATTATTGTTTGGTCTAGGACCGTAAATAAAACTTGACTGACTGACTTATATTAATGTATTAATCTTTTAAAAAATATTTGTCAATCTTTTCCTAGGTTTCCCAGATGATTGCTTTCCTCTCTTTTACTCACAGTGAAGTAATCATGCAAGACTTCAGTCACAGACTCAACTGCACAGTTTGGAACACCATGGCAACCCCTCCTAAAGTGTCCTGGACAGTAGCACAATAAACAGTGAAATGTTAATCTGAGCCTCTTACAATATCCTTAGGGTCACTTCACCATGGGCAAACTTTACAAAAACCATAGCTAAGGAAAGAGGGGCCCTCTGCGAGAAAATGCTGGTGATAACTGGCTCCAATTGCATTTGCCTTTGGATTTTACATTTACATTGTTCAAAAGCCTGTGCTGATATAGATCTATCTACCTACCTACCTATTTTTAAAAACCCTGTTTGGATTTATTCCAGGGCTGCACAACTTCAGCCCTTCAGCTGTCGTTGGACTAGAATTCCCATCCACATCTGTGGTGGCCAATTGTGAGGGATGATGGGTGTTGTAGTCCAACAGCTGGCGGGGCCTTTATTCTTAGGCTACTAATGGCCTCCTTTCCCAACCTGCTGAGGCCTCACAACTCCAGTCAACTAATGCCAATTATAGTTTTACAGCACAAATCAGCTTGGGGGTTCTGAACTACATGGCGTGGCTAGATAGATGAAGGCCTCTGTAGTGTTTTAAATGGTCCTGCTGACAGCAGTGGATTAAAAGCGTCTGTGTCTGGGCTGTGATCAAAATGATTGTGTCCTGTTGTTTTGTATGGCCTAATCCATTGGGAATGTTTGCTTCCATCTAAGTGTTCAGGAGTCAATTCACATAGCAATTTCTTCTGAGGCAAGAGAATCACATTTGCTGCTGATCTTCCCCTTCAGTTTGTGTGTGATAAAATTATAATATGAAACTGTTCCCATGTGGTAACATGGCAGGTTACCATATCTTGAATCTCTCTTTTCTCCTAGGACTTTTCAGGACATGTAGGATTTAACTATGCAGAGGAGCTTTCACAAGACTGCTCTGTCATATAAAACCCAACATTTGGTGACTTGCCCATCTAAAAAAAAAGTAACATGAATTTGCTGTGCCTGAAAATAACTAGTTAAGATAGTGTACCCATTGCTGCTCCCACATTATCACTCCTATTTATTTAGGTATTTGTTTATTTAGATTCTTATCTTCCCTTTCCACAAAAGTACAAAGAAAGTTACAAAATGTTTCAAGGTAGAAAATAAAGGCAGACAAATAGAAGTATTTAAACAAGAATATCCAGAAGACCCAGTAGTGAATATTAGGAATTAGGAATCTAGTTTCTTTATACGTTGATTATCCAATGTACTGGAACCAAATCCATAAGTTTTCTTATGGCTAATGCAGCATTGTGGGTGATTAGAAGCCAAACCTGAACATGTAGTATTTTCCATTTTATCTTCTTTTCCTTGTTTTTCTCAGAACGATGACTTGGGTGACTGGAATCTGGTAAGCTTAAAAAAATACCTCTTTTGTGTCAGTTGTAAACATTGTCCAGAAGTCCTGTTATTCCCTGGAAACAAGTGGAATGACAATGACAATCTTTATTCCTTACCAGGAAATTCACGCTCTCCCTCCCTCCCTCTCTTTCTCTCTCATCTTTGTGGGCAAAAGGGGCTTACAATGCTTTAAAAAAATAAAAAATACAAGAGACAAACCAGTAACAGCCACTGGAGATATACTATGCTGGACAGAATAATGACAGTTGCTAAATAAGAAAGTCACCAATTTATTTTTTTCTAAGTTGCTTCTTTGTCCATTTACTTGATTCAAGGCACAGCTATAGTAGCTAGTTGAAAAAGTGGGCAACCCATTTTTCCTCCAACTTTGAGCAGATGTAAATTAACATTATTATTCTTGTGCCATGAAATGATACTCATTTAAGTGGCTGTACAACACTGTGTGTTAGTGCAAAATGGGTGTGCCACAATTGCTGTGATAATCAGTGATAATAACCACCATAAAATGTTGCCATTTCTATGACACTCAACCTAGACAATAACTACATAACATAGAACAGAATGGGGAACTAGACATACTGTGCCAGAGATAAGTTTTCGACCCTTCCTCCCACCCCCCACCCCTGCCCCCCAGGAGGAACCTTGTGTCTTTAAGTAGATCAGTGACTGGAAGAAATGTAATAGGTAAAGCTCTTTCTACCATGGAGATGCAGTGATAGCGGAAAACTGCATGCAAGGCCTTTGACAAGGTAACCCATGGGTATGCAACCTAGGGCACACATGCCAAAAGTAGCACAGAAAATGGTTTGGGGTGGCAGTCACTGCTAGGAAGTCTAGCCATTATGGTTCCTGCTGCTTGCCTCAAGTTGTCATGTTGCTGCTTGCTGTAGCAGGGAGTGGACATCCAGGATTGGTTGGCAGTGGTGTCTCTGGCTATGCCAGCTGGCTGGTTCTCTCTCTTGAATGCTTGAGTGTGGGAGAAAGTCAGCCGGCCAGCCCAGCTGAAAACACTGCCACTGCTGATGATCCTGGATGTCCGCTGCCTGCTACAGCAAGTAGTGACATGCCAGCCAGAGGCAGGCAGCAGGCACTGTAGCGGCCAACCTTCCTCATGCACTCTCTCTCTCACTCACTCCAGCAACTAACGTCTGCTTTGACTGCTCCCAAAATGACGGAGACAAAGCACAAAAGGCTGCTGGGCGGGGGGGAGAGAGAGAATGAGAGAGAGAGAGACCAGCTGGTGATGCTTAATGCTGGCTGGAGAACAGTGCTCTGAATGCCACCAGGAAGTAGACGCAGTCCAGCGGCTGGGGGCATGGCTAGTAATAGGAGGTGAGGCAGTGTCATGGCCCGGTTGAAGCAGGAGGCGTGGCTAGCAAGGCAGGGATGCCAGCTTCACTTCGGGCAGTTCCCCTCCTTAAGCCACCCCTGAAGACTTGGCATGGCACACCATTTCTGAAAGGTTGTCAACCCCTGAGGTAACCTCTAGCAGGCCCCTTCCTACCTTGGCTGGGCCCCCTCCCCTTACCATAGTGACAGGTTTCTTTCATTCTTGGCAGACTGGCAGTTGCCACCTGCCATGTCTTCCCCACTCCACAATGCCAAAATTCTCCCCAGTGGGCCTGTTACAGACCAGGCCTGATCTATATACTAAATATGCTCATTAGCTAGTATATAAAATAGGTCTGGGCCGAGTTCTTTTATATTGGTCACCACGTTTGATCTGGAAACAAGGAAGAAAAGAGATCCAACCACTCAAAGATTCAATGGGCTTTATTGAGTATATAAGACTAGCAACATAATCTAGCAAGGCAAAAAGCAGAATACTCTATTAATATCAGCAACAGTATTTCCTAACCAGCACCAATATTCACCCGTGTGCCTAACTACATATGTGTGGGCATTTAAATCTTCCTAGATTCTAATACATTTCAGATACAGGCAGAAAAGAGGGGGGGTGTTGAGAGAGGCTGGCTGGCATGGTTTTGGGGTGATTAGTGGAGGGAAAGGGGGGGAGGAGAAGGGAGCAGGGGAAGAGGAAAGGATGGAGGGAATTCCAAGGCTTGTAGCATATTACCAGGATCAGAGGCTGGAGAGAGACGGATCACTTCAGCTGAAGGGGTGAGGCGCTGGCGGAGACAGGAGTTGTGCAGTTGCTTCAGATCATAGCTGAGAGCTCCATGGCTGGGGAACCTTGACTTCTCACTGGACAGTGGAAGTCACAGCCTCTGAGCACGGGCAGAGTTCCTGCTTAGCCGCGCGGCTGGGCAGCAAACTCTGGGAAAGCGTGTGAGCAGATCTTGTTGTAGGCACAAGAATGCTAACTCTCTGTCTCAAAAAGCCTCATTCTTATAGTGATTTTCTCTTTGATCCTTGAATAGAATCTATTCAAGATCTCTTCTTTTCCTGGATGTCCAAAAGGTGATAAGTCACTGCTACCTTCTGAACAAAATCTTAATTATTCAGGATATCAGCTAGTCCAGTGATATCTCTGGATCTCATCATCTGTAAACTCTGTGCGCTTCAGGAAGGGAGGGAGGGGGACATTGCCCACAGCAAATCTGCACCTAAGATGCTGCAAATTACATCTTGGCAGTCTGGCCCCCAGAAGGTGTTAAGAAGTCAAGAATTAGTAAGGGGATTCAGGATATTCTGTGTGAGACAGCAATTACATATGTACCTTTCTCCAGTGTTTTTCTTGTAATTGAAAACAAGATAATATTTACATGTGTGGGAAATTCAAGACATTTTGGCTAGGACAGAATCATCAGTGAGAGAATACTTAAAGCCTACAAGTATTTTCTCAGTATCCATTTGGCTATATTGAACTTCCATGGAGAACAATACAAGCATTTAACACTGACTTCTTGTAACAGGAAAGGGGGGGGAGGGAATCACCCCCCCCACCCCCCGCAGACTCTTCCATAGACATAGTGAGTCAGATGCATTTTGCATATGGATTGTAGCATTCAGCATTCAGACCTGGCTTCATTGTGTTTCCTTGCATATCCATTAACAACACAATGCTGGATTCCCTCCTCCCTTCAGAGCAGGGAGAGCAGGCAGTTCACCAGAGGTTAGGTGTGATTTCATTTCTTGATATAAAATGAAATCAGACACAGCCTGTATTCCGGGCCTATATTTCACATACTTCTGAGTTGATACCTCTGGTTCTGATAGGTGGACTGTTCATAACAGGCCCTGCCCGGGCATTAGGCCCTCAGCAGCTACCCAAAGGTGCTCTGTGCTGACTCTGACATTGCCCTCATTTGTGGCATTTCTGCTTGTCACATGGCTAGACTAATATAATCGCTGGCAGAAGCATAGCACCTTGGTATAGAATACCGAGCAAAAAGCAAGGGGTGGGGGAGATGGCAACCCAAACTATTGGAACCAATTATTCTTCCAAACCAGCATCAACATGAAGGAGTTTAATTGCAAGCAGCTGGATACCAGTGCAAAAGAATCAGTAGAAACTAGGAATTCAGCCAGAAATCTTGACATGTCATAAAACCTGCAACCAAATATTTGGCTGGTTAGTTCCAATAAGGAAGTTATATTCAGCAACTTCCCATTAACTCTTTGGCCTGCCTGTGCCTGACCCATATCTTTTCAGTCCTCCATGTTTCCTTGGCATCCATGTATTTTATGTGAGAAGCATACAGCCCCTCTTTGGCCTTAATGGCGAATGAGATTCTCTTTTTATTTCCTCATCTGATCTGCTTGCACCTTTTGTCTGTTTTTCATTCAGCTCTCAGCTGCCTGTATTCATCCTTTTCTTGGGTTCTTGATTCTAGGATCTTGTTGTCCATGAGCATTTCCACACAGGGCTTTTAGGTCTCTTCTCCTCCAGAATGGAGGCTGTGTGTTCACATACCAGCAAGATTTACCCCAAGTCTCTGCAAGCTATCAGGGAGCACTTCACACACAATTTAACAATAAATAAAATTCGAGTTTTCCTTTAAGTGTTAAAGCCTAGCCTGATTTATCTCTGGGGTAAAAAAAATCCACTTTTTGCGTCTGACTCCCTGTCAGAGCCCTTTTTTTCCTCCCAGGTTTGAGCCTCTAGCCTTCCATCATTTAAATCGCTCCCAGTACATATGTGCATAACATGTACACACAAAACAAAGCCTTGATAAAATGTAGAGCTGCTATTTCATAGTGTTTCTAGTCCTCATCCTTCTCATTTTTAAAAAACATAGACCATTTTGAAACACAAAGCTGTTGCATTGTACGTTCCCAAATAGCACAGATTATATAAAACCATGTACTCAGCTAGAACTTTTGGGATAGAAGTGTCAGAAGTAGACTTTATGTTTATGAGGGGACTTTTTTCTGCTCTTTGTCTGTTTATTCAAATGACTGGAACCACTCCTGGCATTATGTTGGTTTAAGACTTGACACATGAAACCATTTCAAAATAAGGTATACTGATGAGCTGATGTGAGTTTTATATTCCACTTAAGTACAGGGTTAGGAAATTAGGAGTACCCAGCATATTCTGTCAAAGTGAAATGTTCTGGAATAAAGAACAATTGTTAAGAGACATAAGGCAACTCTTGGCTGGCACAAGAAGGGAAAAATTTGTCTATCCCCAGCAAAGAGGCATAGAGGTCATTCACACAAGCAAAAACTGGAACACACAACCCCAGGTTTTGGGGCTGTGTGTGCTGCCAGTTCTTGGTTGTGTAGAAGCAAGGTAGGAGGAAAACCTGGGTAGCAGTGATTGGGTGGAGGCAAGGTAGGAGGAAAAGCTGCCTAGGTTTTCTTCCTACCTTGCCTCCACACAACCAAAAATTGGGAGTACACACAGCTCCCAAACCTAGGTAGAACAGAGCCAGCGTGGTGTAGTGGTTAGAGTGCTGGACTAGGACCGGGGAGACCCGAGTTCAAATCCCCATTCAGCCATGAAACTAGCTGGGTGACTCTAGACTGGGTGACCAGTCACTTCTCTCTCAGCCTAACCTACTTCACAGGGTTGTTGTGAAAGAGAAACTCAAGTATGTAGTACACCGCTCGGGGCTCCTTGGAGGAAGAGTGGGATATAAATGTCAATATAATAATAATATAAGAAGAAGAAGAACACAGTTTTTGAATGACCTCATAGTGTGATTGCTGCAGCCAATGAAGGGGATAAAAGCTATATCTCAAGTGCAGTGACTTAAAAGCTGCTCTTCAAAGCCCCAGCAATTCAGGAGGAAATCTCCGAAACAATCATTCTGGTAAGTTTCCATCTGAGCAGCCACAAAGAGCCATTTTTCCATGATAAAGTAGATTACTTCAGTTTCCAAGCAAAACCCAGAGGGGCCACCGCCTTCTCTCTCCTCTGCACTTACTGCAAGAAGTTCCTGAGTCATCCCAACTCAAGCCAAAGGCAGCCTTAAAGAAGCCCCACAGGCAAACAGTACAAGCGGGCATGTTGATGTACTCACTGTACAGTATGTGAGTCTGGCTACAGCAAGCAGTTATGTTAAGAGGAAGAACAATCCTACTAGTTCAAGCAAAGATTTGGCATGTCCAGCTAACTCTTGTGCAAGAAAAACGCCTCACCCTGAGTTTACAGAGAGGGAGTGGGAGGGGATATGGTCAGAGGTACCTGCCATCTCCATCTTATTTGTACTGGGCTTTCATCTCTTCCTCCTAAAGTTACCCTTCTCCCTTCAGGACTCCCTGCTTCCCATTCCACTTCTTTACCAAGAACTATTCTTCCAGCTTCAGTTCCTGTCTTTGTAGCAGCTGTTCTTTCTACCAGCAGTTCAGGGAATGGACCATAGCTGCTCAGTGGTGGTGCTTTGTGGGCAGAAAATCTCCAGGGCGCTTTCCAGATTACCTGCTACAACCACGGTAAAATGCTTTGGCTTGGCAGGATTGTATTCACAACGGTCCCCAGAATCAAAAAATCCTACAATGGGAAAATACAGCAACCTTTTTGCGACACAGTTGCAATGTTATGACACTGCTACAATGTTATGGCACTATATCACAGCAAATTAAATCTGAAATCTGAAATCTTGAACGGCACCCTGCTGTCAGCATAGGGACTGCGGTGTCACAACACAGGAAGTGCAGAAGCACACTTAGCAGATACACTGTGACCCCGTTGTAGGGTCTAATCTGGAAAGCACCCAGGACCAGGTGAGGCGAGGATAGACCCTTGCCTGAAACTCTGGTGAACTGCTACCAGTCAGTGTAGTCTATGGGGCCAGTGCCAGGTTGCACTGGGCCCTGGGGCAAGGCTGGCCCATGGGCACCCTGGTGACCCCCAAATGGGTGGCAACGTGGCAGCAGAAGATCCAGCTCCACTCCCACTCCTGTCCTCAGAGAGGGGGACTAAAGGAGTGCTGCCAAGTCCTTTCTGTACAACTCCCTCCCCTGCTTCCACAGAGCAGGAAGGAGTCACACTGAAAGAGATCAACTATCTCTGATCCCACCCTTCAAGGATGGCAATGAAGAGGAACTGAAATTGAGGCCAACAGCTGTGACTTCTCCCAACTTCCATCAGCCAGTGTGCTCTCTTTCAGGCCTCTGTGATGATGCAGTGAGCTTCAAGAAAGCCCACTGGCTGGTGAGGAGGCCAGGACAAAGAGGAGCTGCTACTCCTCTCTCCCATTCTCAACATCAGAGATTGGCTAGTAAGAGCATTCCTCTTTTCTGGGGGATGCTCTCATTGGCCAATAGGGGGTGCCCAGTAGTGAAGGCTGTGGTGGCAGCACAAATAGGTTCATGCCTGTTGCCACTGGCTGCAAAATGATCAGCTGGGCCCAGGTGGGCTATTAAGAGAAGCTAGCCCACCTGTGGTAGACAATACAGAGCTAGGTAGACTAATGGCCAAGCTTCATATATATTCATATGTTTTCAGACACTCTTTTGGAAGCATAAATTCTGAAACAAATGTTCAATCTGACCAATAAATGGGCCAGCCTTTGCTATAATTATTGCATATAATCGCACACGTATTATTTCATGTTTCTTAAAGTCTCAGTTTCACAGGAGTGAATACAACTGTCAGTAATATAAAAATGAATATCTACTGGTATGGAATCTTACCTGGATACTGAGGACCTATACAATGCTAAAGTGCCAAGTGAAGTAGCATTTGTAATAGAATAAATAACTGCTGTTGGAATAAGAGTGTGCACATGAGTTACCTGTACTGGCCTTGACCTACAAATTAGTGATGTGCACGGACTGGTTCGCAGGCCATCTTCTAAAGATATCTTCTAAGGGCCTGCAAACCAGTTCTCTGGGGGTGGGTTTGTGGTTTGCAGCCTGGGGGGTGGCTCTTTAAGGGCGGGGAAGGGTGCACTTACCCCTCCCACTGCCTTTCCCCCGCCAGCGCTCCGTTTTTGAAAAGCATTTGGGGCGGCAGCATACCTCCCTGCCGC
This sequence comes from Hemicordylus capensis, assembly GCF_027244095.1. NCBI lineage: Eukaryota > Metazoa > Chordata > Lepidosauria > Squamata > Cordylidae > Hemicordylus > Hemicordylus capensis. Next base: position 289,987,145 of record NC_069658.1, on the reverse strand, counting down.
CCCTTCCTCCGTTTCTCGGCAAAAGGCTTCAGAACGTGTGACTGCACATGCGCACGTCATATGTGTGCATTGCGTGCGTGCATATGTCAGACATGCACGTGAGTGCCATACACATGTGACAAGTGCGCCATGCGCACGTGCAGTTGCACATTCTGAAGTGTAACAAATAGCTGCATTTTTTCAGTAAAATGATCTTTCGTCATTTACAGATCACTCAGTATTTTCAAGCAAACAACCCCTCTCTTCTTGCATTCATGGCAACCCAAGAAGAACCATACAGTGTAAGTAGAAATGTAGCTAGTCAAAAAGATCAAGGAATCCATATTCTAAGGCTATGTTCGTAAAAAGACAGAAAAGGTGGCACTTTGTAAAGAGCATTCATTGTTGATCCTGCCAGATGTATAAATAGCATGCACTTGTTTTGTCATATTGAACTGCGATCTGGCAAAAAAGTCAAATAAATAAATAAATAAATAAATAAATAAATAAATAAATAAATAAATAAATAAATAATGGTAAAAGCACTGTGTACTAAGCAATAAAATGGAAGGCAAATATTAGCCAAAGGAGAGAGATCTACACTGGTTTCTAACATTCTCCCAGATAACTCTCTCTTATAAAATCCAGGACCTGACTTTCAATTCCTTTGTACTTGAGAAGATCATTAATAGAAAGGATTAGGTAAAGCATCACATACCAGAAGCTTCTGCACTCTCAAGGGCCTTCTGGGTTAGGGACTTCAGTGCAGTGTGCCAGCAGGAGGGATGTTCTGCTGCAGCCTTCGTTGTGTACAGACTGGAGAAGACTGTGCTTCCTATCCTTTTGACTGATTAGGAGTCCTAAGCATTCACGATTTGAATCTGAACTCTGCTAGGACCTGGGAACCAACAATGAGTTGCTCTTTATGAAAAGCTTCCAAGGTTACCTATTGCAGCATTTCCCTGAGGAATGAAAGGATCCCTGATAGTGGAGTGGTCCTGCCCACTCAGATTGCCTATTGGCTGTCCTGAACAGGGTAAGCTATAAAACCTTCAGTTCAGTGTGGGACTTAGCTAGGCAATCTTAGTCTTCCCTGACTCTGTGTTTTGGGCTCTGAGTCTTACCATGGTCCCTGGTTCCCTTCAAAGGTTTCATATTGCTCAACTGATACGCACACTTCAGAGGTGCTCTTACCCCTTCAGGGCCGAAGTCCAGGGCCTCCACACCCCCTGGGGGCACCCAAATCCTCTTTAGCCTGTCCTGGGTGCTGTGGTTTGGGCCCTCAAGAACCTGTGTTGTTTTTTTTAAATGATGCTTAACTTGTACTGAGGGGCCCTCCAAAGGCCTTTTTAGGTCTAGGCTCCAAAATTACCTAGGTGCACCTCTGACATTAATAAATCACAATGTTTGAGAGACTTCACATCAGATAACACAGTACAGTATGTATGTATGTATGTATGTATGTATGTATGTATATCTTCCCCATCAAAATGGCTGTGAGAAGATTTAATTGGAGGCTGGAGGTCAAATGAAGAATTATGTTGCAAACAGACAAAGAGGTTCTCCACACAATCAGTGTGGAGAGCCTAAGGGCTTGACCTGCACTCCCTGCAGATGAGCAGGGAGCTCACCCTGGGCGGCCAGATTGGCCATCCACACGATTACTGGCTCTCTCACGGAGCCGGTTGGGGGTGGTGGGGATCAGGGGCCTCCTAGCCCCTGGAAGTCCCAGAAGTGTGCAGGGGCATTCTGGGGGGTCCCACAGCACCAGGAGGCTTGTATTCTCCTGGTCGGGGTCTCCTCATGAGTCACCACGGTGTGAAGCAGCACCGCCGCAGCACACAATCAAAACAATGGGGTTATGGAGCGCTGGCTCAGCTCCCAGTGGTTCACACGCACACTGGAAACTGGGCTGGGCTCCCGTAGCCCAGTTTCCAGTGCATGTGAGAATAGCCTCAAAGTTTAACAGTGATTTCCCAGTGCTGAAGGGGGTATCAATTTACAATATGTGGTATAGCTTTTCTGTCCCTCATAAAAGGAATGTGAGGGTCAAGCTGGTGTTTTTGATCTTGAAATGGAGAATTGTGTCTTGAACATATATTAAAAATATGTTCATTTTCGAGGAAGATATGTTTCAAAAAACACAAAGAAGCTCTTCCCATGATCATGGGAAAGGCTACTCTCTTTTGCAGGGAGGAAGCCCGAAAGTGCTTACTTCCCTGCGGGTGATCATCGTTTGGGCTTTGGGAGGGCAGATTGCCTGCCCAGATGAGCGGTCGGCTTGTCTCCAGCACTCCTGCGCCTGGCCACAGCTCACCCGGCAGCTCTGGGGTTCGGGTGCAAGGAAGCACTGCCATGTGGTGTCCCACCCCCAGAGCCCGAGTTATTTATTTATTTATTATTAAAAATTTTATACCGCCCTTCCAAAAGGCTCAGGGTGGTTTACATTAAAACATCATTAAAATCAATTAACAATTAAAACAGAAATTATAAAACTGCATAAAATAATTAACAATTAAAACATCATAAAACACCAATTAAATAGCCTCATGCACCTCATGAGTGCACAAGTGCATTTCTGGGATCCCCCCTCCACCCTCCACCCTGAGTGTGCCCGCTGTGGCTGTGAGCAGTCGCAGTGGACAAACGGACAATTTAATGAGGTTACTGGAGCACTCACACTATGGAGCTACCAGGCTCGCCCTTGAGCCTACTGGTTCTCACAAGTGAGCAAAACTGGGCTGGGCTCCCTTAGCTCAGTTTTGTTCGCTCATGAGAATAGCTTCAAACAGTGAATGTCATACAGGCTACTTAAACCATAGTCCATGCTCTGCTAGGTAAATAAGAAATCATATTGCATTTTAAAGGATAGGAAGAATGCAGGGCCATGATGCTTTTGTTTCAATTCCACAAGTTGGCATGAATGCACATAATAGCCTCAGACAATCAACGTCCAGGCAAGTTTCATAAGCCCGATTTTGAAAACTGGAACCCCTCTGTCCTTGCCGCTCTCATTTTTGGGTTTGCATTGCTTATATCATGCCCCCTATGCAGTACACACTCTGATCTCATAAAGGAAGGTCCAGCTAGATCAGAAGAACCATCACTGGATCCAGACCCAGGCCCCAACAGCCAAGAAACCCTGGAACAGGAAACCCAAGAGTCCACATCAAGAAACTAGTCCCATCTACACTGGGAACCTTATTCTCCCTCATGCCTGCATGCCAACACCAACAGCATGCAGGAGGGAACTGACAGAAATGAGACACAGACATAGAAAGAAGAGGACTGCCACTTTAAAACTGTCCACTCTCCAGGTGCAAGGCACAGTCAGAGCCTGTGAGGGGTAGTCTGGGCTATAGGAATTTAAGGCTTCAGTCAGCCTCCGGACCCAAGTTGCTCATTAAGTGGTTTCTGCAACTCTGACCTGCCCTAAAGATGCTCCACTGTGCTTCATGAGAGACACCTGACATTTGAAAAGATGATGATGCTTTTCACTCCATTGTTCTGTGTCAAATTTCAGGCAGACTGGACAGATGAATTGGATTTTATGACTGAAATAATATTCAGAGTGTATATTGATGGAATGCTGCTTCTATGGTTCACCTTTATACAGGCACCACCATTCTTGTATAACAAACAGGATTTCACATACAAGTTCATCTATCTCCTATCACCATCTTGGCCATATTGTTGCCAAGTACTGAAAACCAATCCTCAGCAGCTGGGGATAAATGTCCCTGGGTTGCAAGGCCTGGGAGGGGTGCCAATGTGCCTCTTCACTCCACGGTCCAATACCCCTCCCCTGCCACTGTTGAGGCCACCTGCTTCCCTCTGCATCACCATGTCAAAACAGGGGGCGTGACCAGTGAAGGAAATGAACATGTGGCAGTCCCTTGCCCTCTCCAGTGAGGGAGAAAAAGGAAGCAGCCAGCCAGCGGAGAAAGGGCTCCGCCGACTAGAGAGGGCGAGCGGCTGCTGCACATTTGTGCCACACACCAAACTGGCCCCCTGTGCTGGTGTGATGATGCAAAGGGAAGGGGTTTGTCCCCAGGGCACTTTCCAAACTAGCTGCTGGAGCAGCAGCAAAATGCCTCCATTCGGGCAAGTCCCATTCGGAATGTTAACAGCAGGGGGAGCAGTCTCGCAGCAACTAACAACCTGAAAAAACAGCAACTTTTTCATGCCGGATGTACAACGTCCTTGTTCTACATCACAGCTATTAAATTCGCAACAAGGCTTTGGAAATGTGAACGGCTTCCTGCTGTCCCCGTAGGGACTGTGGTGTCACAACGAAGGAAGTGTGGAAGAACACTTCCGAGATATGTCCTGACCCTGTTGTATGGTCTAGTCTGGAAAGCGTCCAGGATGCTGAGACATTCGCTGCCAATGCAGAACAAGAAGATGGGAATAACATTGCTGGTTGCTTCAGCACATGCTGACACATTCCCACCCTCAAAATAGCAGAAATTCATGGCATTTGGGGGGGGGTGGACTTGAAAATGTTTGTGAACCATGCACCCCGCCTCCCCTGCCACCATTATTGGGCTTAGCTGTAATTGGGCTAGCTGGCTGCTGCTGCCCTTGTCGCTCAGAGTTCCCTTCTGTTCTTCATTTTGCTTTACTACTACTACTATGACTACTACAAATATTTATTTACTGCTCTTCAACCAAAATTCTCAAAGCAGTTTACATAGAAAAATTAATAATACATAAATAAGATGGTCCCCTGTCCCCAAAGGGCTCAGAAGAACATAATAAGGTTTCCAATTAAAGTTGAATATCCTAATAAGCTCTACTATAGATGCATTAAAAGTTGTAAGCAAGTTCTATAGTTAAAAGGGCCACACTGTAAGGGTAAAAACTCTCACAGTAGAGGTTATGGAGTTTATGAGAAGTCGGTCACCTAGCCTTGCTCATAAATTCCAGGAACCGCAGTAGCATTTTTAGGAAACACTGAACAATTGCCTTTTCACACACCTGGTTAATCTCAACCACTTTAACCAACAGGCCATGATGCCATTATTATTAGACCATGCACTGGAGGTAGCATTAGTATTTTATCAGTTTCGGCTGATACGCCAACTGCAACCTTAGCTGGACAGAGATAGCTTGGCCAGAGTTACTCATGTTCTGGTAACCTCTCGCTTGGCCTGTAACTACAAGGTTTAATAAGCTGTAATAGCACCTCAAAAAATTATCCGCTGCAAATTAGCCATATAACCTGCCCCTCTGATGATACGTGGGGCTGCCTTTGAAAATGATCCAGAAACTGCAGCTGGTACAAAACAGGGCTGCAAGATTATTTACTGGGACTGGATGTTTTGATCATATGTCAGTGCTTCATCAGCTGCACTGACTCCCAGGCTGTTTCCAGGCCCAATTCAAAGTGCTGATTTTAACTTTTAAACCCCTAAATGGTTTGGAACTTGGTTACCTGAGGGAGTGCCTTGCCCCATATGTCCCAACCGGGACCTTGAGATCTTCTTCAGAGGCCCTGCTCTGAGTGCCCCTGCTAAACAAGGTGAGGTGGGTGGCTACTAGGGAGAGAGCCTAGATAGCCTCCCAAGTGAAGAGGTTTGCCTGGCTTCATCAATGTGATTGGAAAGGTCAGTTTTAAAACTGACTTTTAAAAAAGGTTTTTTAATTGTTTTGTATTGTATTTTGTGTGTATGAGATTTATTTATTTATTACATTTATATTCTGCTCTTCCTCCAAGGAGCCCAGAGCGGTGTACTACATACTTAAGTTTCTCCTCACAACAACCCTGTGAAGTAGGTTAGGCTGAGAGAGAAGTGACTGGCCCAGAGTCACCCAGCAAGTCTCATGGTTGAATGGGGATTTGAACTCGGGTCTCCCCGGTCCTAGTCCAGCACTCTAAAACTACACCACACTGGCTCTCCGAGTCAGGCAGGAGTCGAACCTACACCTTTCTGATCCATAGTCAGACACATTATCCATTGCACACTGGCCCACCAGTGATATTTCATGTGTTATGTTTTTACTTGGTATTTTAATACTGTGTTGTGAGCCACCCAGAGATCAATTTATGGGGCGGCTAACAAATAAAGATTAGTAGTAATAGTAGCAGGAGCAGCAGCAGCAGTAGTAGTAGTAACAGCAGCAATGGAACTAGGTCTTTTTCTCCCAAGAGAGAACTGTTGAAGCCTTCTCATCTTCTGTCTCTAAGATTCAAGGTCTTCTCAAACTGCCCTGTAACACCTGTGCTCACCTGAACCATTCAGCACACGTTGGGCCGGGTCTCACAATCAGTGAGACCCGGTTTGGTAGGGTGAGTGGGGAGGGAGCCCTGGGTGGCCGGATCGGCTGCCCACACGATTGCCGGCTCTGTGACGGAGCCAACGGGGGCTGGGGGAGCAGGGGCCAATCGGCCCATGGAAGCTCCAGCATGCCCTGCGCAAGCGCGCATGGCATACTGGTGAGACCCCTGTAGCCGGGAGGCAGCTTTTTGCCTCCCTTCCAGGGGTCTCCTTGTGAGTAGCTGCAGTGCGGAGCTGTGCCGTGGCTACTCACGATTTTTAAAAAAACCTGGGTTTGCGGAGCACTCACTCCGCAAACCTGGTTTTAGGGGTGAGCTACTTGAGCGGATTACTCACTCAAGAACCACCGGGCTCACAGCCAAGCCCAGTGGTTCTCACGATTGCAGAAAATTGGGCTAGTGGAGGCTAGCCTGATTTTCTGCAATCGTGTGAATAGCCTCCATGATTCTGATCAGACAAACATGTAACTATAAGCAAAGTTTAGTTTTCTGCCTGCAATTGTAAGTAACTGTATTAAGACTCTGTCATGCAACACTGTTTATTTACTTTAATATTTATAGAGTGCTTTTCCATTTGTAAAAGCCTTTAAAGCAGCTTACAATTAAAAGTGCATTAAAACAATGTTGTGCCTTCACTGTGCTGTTGCCCTGGTCAGCACACTGTTTCTTGATCAGAGTACCGATAATAAAATGAAACTGAACAAAATCATTGTGTGGCTCCCTGACTCATGTACTGGTTATCCAGATCACTAGTTTTCCTTTCCTGTTTCTACCGAGCATCTGGTGACTTGGTCTCAATGCTTCATGCGGCTGCCTGAAATAACAGTTCTGCATAATCAGAGCTTTACAGGCATCAATGCCCTATGGAAGCAGTAGCCACGTTGCTCTTCCAAATCACATAGGTGCTTCCCATACCAGTGCTGGTGGAGCTAAAGGCGGAGTACTGCCCGTGTGGGAAGTAAATGTGATCAGTCTGACCCACTTACTTGTCCCTGGCACGTTACCATTGCGACGTGGAGCTCCGGCTATGAAGAAGTGTTTTTTCTTTTCTTTTCCAGTAGCAGCTGCATCATGATAGTCAAATGAAAATTGGGCCTGTTTATCTTGGTTTCAGTGCCAAAATGAAAACGAAAACCACCCACCAAAACGGAATTGCATATATCTTCCCCTGAAGATGTGCCCTAAATGGCTATGTTTGACAACTTTTGGCTACAATTCTAAACACATTTACAAGGGGGTAAGCCCCACTAAGTTGGGACTTAATTTTGTGTAAATGTGCAGCATTACACTGTGAATTTAATACGTGATTAATCTATAAATGGTGGATCAATGTTGCTGTAATGATCTCCTAAATTTCCCAGTATAGTTTGAGTACATGATGCAGATTGTATTGCTACAAACTCTGAAACATTTTTGTCAGATCTGAAACATTTTATGTGATGCAGGTGGTGGGGGGCAGGGGGCGGGGGTGGGCATTGAGACTGGGCTTCCACTTTTGAGCCCTATTCACTTCAAGCATTTATAAAATAATGAAAAATGGTTCCTTGCCACTCTTCTTTCTCACCTAGAGCTTTTCTTGTTCTTCTGATCAGGCTGATATGAAACTCTTGCCCATAGTCATGTGTCACAGCTAAGGGTTACCAAAGTCAATATCTCATGTCACATTGCAGGATCAATATCCACTGACACTGGTGGCTTCAGTTACAGGGCCTCAAACGAGCAAACTAACTCCACCTGTGTTGGTAGAAATTCATCAGCTGGGAACAAATTTCTGTCACTAATAATCAGGGTTGGATAGAAAGGCATTGGCAGTGCAGAAAGAAATAGTCTCAGTATGTCCTTCATCTTCTGTCCCCCTGAGTGCACCTCTGCTCCTCAGAATGTTTAAAAGCCTCTCACATCACCTCAGAAGTGTGAGGAAGGAAAAAAGGACTCAACACAAGACTTCTATTGCTTGCTTTCCACACTGAGGCAGCCAAAGTCACAACTATCTAGTTCGTTCTAGGGCTGCTGGCCTGGAACACGCAGTGACGACATGTTCCTCATTTCAAAGCCTCTTTTGTACTAGGACACAGTTCAAGGGATCATACAAAGCCTGCTGAAAACACTCAGCATTTGCCATTGCATGCTTTTGAGACGAAGGGAAATTGCTTCTCCACACAGTTCCTGTGCCACAGTGTGTGGGAGTGGGGTGGGGAGAGAAATCTTTTTATGTAACAGAGAGATACAGTAATACCATTCCTTAACACTTTGGGGATATGCTTACTAGACCATAAGCATGTAGCTAAAACATGACAGCATGTATTAAGACTCCAAACTTTCCACTCAAAATGTGTCACTATAGATTGTGTGTGGGGCCTTAGTTTGGGGTCTTAACACACAAGATATATGGAACTTCTAGAATACTGTTGCCACACTGGTTTGCCCCATACAGGGAAACAGCATTTGGTTATAGCAGCTTCCCAAATAGGTGATGAAAGGCTAAACTTATGAGTGCCTCTCAATTACCTCCAAATGCCCTGGATAAGAATAATCTCCTTTCTGAGAAACTGCTTGGAGTTAGAGAGGCAGGTACAAAATGTCAAGCTACGACTCAAAATATATCAGCTATCTTACTCTGCTTCCCTTTTGATTCTCCCAAAGAAAATATTCCACATTTAATTGTGAAATACACACACACACGGGCAAATTTTGGCTTTGTGAGCTTACATATATGTGGCAGTGCTATTATAGCTATCAATCAGTTAACAAAGTGAACAGAAAATTAGAAGAAGCCCACCCTGTGTGTGCATGCAATAAATTGGTTTTTTAAACCTTCTTATCCGTCAGCTTGCCTCGCTGAGACTGAGGAAGCTAAGGAGAAGGGTGTGGTGCTGATAGCAACAGAATTGGGAGTTTTGAAATTAGAGGCCAGGCTTCTCTGAGAAGAAAGTTGGAGAAGTCTGTTGAGAGGCAGGAAGAGATGGAGGAACATGGGGTGGGGTGAGGGGAGGAGAGAGGAGAGAGGGGGGAGAGAGGGGGGGAGGAGAGAGAGAGAGAGAGAGAGGACAGAGAAGAGAGAGGAAAGAGATGGAGGAACATGGGGTGGTGGGAGGGGAGGAGAGAGAAGTTACTTCAACACTGAAGAAAGCCAGCATGTGCAGTGTAGTGGTTAGAGCATTGGGTTTGGGTGTGGGAGGAAAACCTGTTCATATCTTTACTCAGCTATGAAGCTTACTTTTTGCTCTGAGCAAGTCACTTTCTCTCAATATACCTCACAAGGTTGTTATGAGAAAAAAGTAGGATATTAATGTAGCACATAAATCACTGAGTAGGGGAGCAAAAATGGGATAAAATGTCAGTGGGGAGACTCCCAAGGAACAAGTAGTAAAACATATATCCTGTGGCCCTTATTCTTATGAAAAACATTACTCCAGATCTGTGTTTTGTCGTCATTTTAAATCATGGTAGATTTGCATGTTATGATGTCATGCTAACACCTAGAGAGGCCCTACATGCATCCACAGTACAGGGTCCTCTTTGTGGCAGCCCCCAGGCTTTAGGATCCTATTCCTAAGAAGGTTTGTGCTGTCCTTTCTTTAGGCATCTGCTGAAGATGTTTGATACTGGCAGAGTGGGGAACTCTCTGGTTGATTTTAATTCTATTGTGCTGTGATTTTGAGGCACATGTATTTGTAGTTTGTTTTTAATGTGATTTGTAGTTTGTTTTAATTGTAATGTTAGCTGCTTTGAGACTACAAAGGGCCAGTGTGGTGTAGTGGTTAGAGTGTTGGACTAGGACTGGGGAGACCTGAGTTCAAATCCCCATTCAGCCATGAAACTAGCTGGGTGACTCTGGGCCAGTCACTTCTCTCTCAGCCTCACCTACTTCACAGGGTTGTTGTGAAAGAGAAACTCAAGTATGTAGTACACCGCTCTGGGCTCCTTGGAGGAAGAGCGGGATATAAATGTAAATAATAATAATAATAATAATAATAATAATACAAGGCAAAAAGCTACATAGACATTTTAAAAGCAGATAAATCTTTTCCCATTGGTGCATCTTTTCCCATTGGTGTAGGAGGATTCTCAGTGATTCCATACAGGTATTAATTGTCTATCTTTATCTAGAAGCAATGGCCAGCATACTGTAAGAGTTTGATTTTGTACTTGCACCTGACACTTTCATATGCACCAATATCCGCATGCTTGCTTTCTGCACAGCCTCATTTTCTCCTAAAAGAAAGTTTCGTTTGTTGCTGCACTTCCAGGAGTTCACTGGGGAACCCTATTTATGGGCTGATGCGCTGCTGAAAGAGTTATTGCCATGTTATTTCACTTGCTGTGCCAAGCCTGCATGGGAATCGGGTTTCTGCTGAAAGGGTGCCAGTCACGTCTGTTTCCAGGAACCAGCAGCCATATTTAGCTTCAGGTTGCACATGAAAGACTGCAGTCGGAAACGTGACTTTGTGTCAACATCTGAGGCAGGTCAGAGCTGGGTGAAACCATGAAAACAAGCCAGGGGAGGGGAACTCAACACACCCTGTCTGAACAGTCCAGGTGCGGAGGCAGCTCGGAAAGCAACTCCGTCACAAGCTGATAACTCCAGCTACATAGAAGCCCTTTGATAATTTCCCCCTTCTTCTAATTTGATATTTGTATTTCAGCCAGGACAGAGTATGCTCACATGCCTAAGAGCGTTTTTGGATGAACACTGCTTCAAAGCAGAGGAAGGAGGACATGCAGAAATGGAGAGGCAATCTAGCATACACATTTACACAGCAAGTTATATAACAAGAGGAGTGTGCTTAATGTAGGGCTCTTTATGAAAGGAAGTCAGAGCGCCTTGCAAAGAACACTCACACCTAACATCATCACTCATGATCGGTAAAGATTACTGCCCCAAAGTACAGATTAAGAAATGTAAAGAGGCCTTTGTCAGATCGTCTGAATTAACATGTTCCCATATCTCACTGACACTGATTATCATATGTCTGGCATTTTCAGGTTCATTTACTGTGGATTATGATTGTCTCTAACACAGTTTAAGCTCCCTTTTGTTAATACAGTCAGGCTGACTACAGTGGAACACAGGAAACATAGGAAGCTGACTTATACCAAGTCAGACCATAGGTCCATCTAGCTCAGTACTGCCTATGCTGACTAGAGGTGTGCATGAAATGGATGTTGATTCATTTCAAGCTCAAAATGAATAGCAAAATCTTCAAAATGATTTGTCGAAACAGTGGCCAAAGCTGGCTGTTTTGACAAATCAGCTTTGAAATGATTTGAGTGATTCAAGTGATTCAGCCATAGGGGAAAATGGGGAACTCAAAATATCCCATTGTTCCCAATGGGTAGGCCCTAGGGACACGAACACTGGCAGGGTGGTAGGACATGGTGGGTGCTACCTACCTACCAACCCACAGAAGAAATGGGCAAACGGGTGATTTTAAACAATCTTTCAACCTTTCCCAACCCCCCCCGTTGGATCCTATGGGGATTTTGGGAAAGGTTTTTTAAAAAATTAAAAATTGCTGGCTTGCCTATTTATTTTGTGGGCTGGGTGTTATGTAGCACCCATCATGCTGTACCACCCAACCCACTTTGGTGTCCCTAGGACTTACCCATGGGGAACAATGGGGTGTTTTGATTTCCACATTGTTCCCTATGGCCAAAAAAAACTGCATTTGCAGACTGCACACAAGTTTTGCATTGCAATTTGCAATGCATTTTGCGTCCTTACCTTGCAAAACATTGCAGATTAGAAGCACACAGTAAAAGGAATCAGTCCCTTCCTACACAGAACAGAACAGATTTTTGCAAACACAGTCCAAAGATGGCCAAAAAAACCATTGACCCAGAATCCACTGCCAGTCACAGTGCTTGCGCTGCAGTAACATCACTGGCACAAGTTGCTCTGCTATCTCTCATAGAATTATGACTCCGTTCTTACTTTCCAGCATTGCAACCACTGCCACAGCGGCACCCTTAGCAGCAATCAGAGCCATAAGCTCAACTACAGCAACGTCTTCAGCCACATTTTAATTGAGTGAGTATACCTTGCAATGCAGAATGCAAATTGCAGAGCAGGTGAGAGCAATGAGTGAAGCACAAGTTAGTACAGATATGGAGCTCATCTCACAGCAATCACCAAGAAAATATTGGGGGTGGGGGAGGGAGGGAGGGAGGGAGGGAGAGAGAGAGCATTGAGCTGCCACTGTCCATTTCTCACCACAACACTAGCTCACAAACAAAGCAAACCACAACTCAAGGAAGGCAGGAACCCAAGTTCTGTCTGTCAGTCTGAGATCCAGAAAAACCAGATAGTTATAGCAGCAATGGCCCAGCATATTATACTACAGTACCAAGAAAATAAAACCACAAAATCATGGTCTGACAAGAAACAAAGCTTTTAGACTTTTACCATGAGAAGAACTCTTCTTTCTTATCTTCTTCTCCAGTATGCATACCTGCCTGCCTGCCTGCCTGCCTGTGTCTGGATAATACCATGGCCATAGATTGGCACTGGCCCCAGCTGACAGCCTGACACATGGGTCAGGGCACCAGTCCATCATCTCATCATTGTCCATGATGATGGCATGTGTGCGTGTGTCTGGAGCACTAATGGGCAGATTGTTATACATTTGATTTAGGGGTTGGCCAGGGTGCAGTAAGCTGCAGTGGGTGGTGGTGACCATGAGTTACTCACCCTCCCTTGCCAGCTCTGAATACCCCAGAAGGGGGAGGGTGGCTTCAGGAAGACCAGCTGCAACACCAAGTCAGCTTCCAAGCATGTACGATGGGGTTTCACCACGTCCCTAGCCATAGAGAACACCCTCACACTTGTGCACTTCACTGTGGCCTTGTGCATGCCTGGTACAGGGAGGGTACCACCTGCCTGCTGAAGGTGGTACATGAGGAGATGTTATAGTTGGGGCAAGCAGTTGGAGCAGCTGGTGGAAGCCAGTGTTCTCCACCACCTGAAATGGTTCATCATCCAAAGCGATCATCTCCCCAATGGCTCGGGTGATGAGATGAGGCTCTGGCCTTGCCCCCCAACTGCATCCACCACACAGGCAACTTCTCACTAATCAAATAAATTGGAGAGGAGCGAGCAACAAAGGGAAGGGAAGGGAGAGGGGATTACTGTGGCCTATCCTAAGTTAACCTAGCCCTCCTGAACTACAGTCCTCCTAGTGTCCACCTAAACCTTCCCCAAACTAGGCCCTATTTAAAGAAATCTAAGTTATCTGATTACCTGACCAAGGGCGTGGGAGGCGGGTGTGGGGTGGGCTTACATTCTGGCATCTTTGGCTAGAGTCTGGCCGGGGCCAAGCAGACACTGGGATTCAACAGCTGGCAAGAGGGCAGATGGGCACCTCTCAGGCATCCACCCACCCAAAAAAGGAAAAAAGTATCAGTGGGGGTGGGGGCGGGACAAGAAGCACCAGGGAAACCGAGAGAGTCTTGGCAGGCTGGGCACTAAACAGAAGTCACAGAACACCAACCTGCAAAAGAGAGAAAGAGAGTCCAATCCAGGCAGGCAGGCACATAGGAGCAGAACAAAGAGGCCCAGCTTGAGGCTGCAAAAAGGAAAACAAACAGTCAACACAGCACCTAGTTACTAAAGCCACTGGGGGCTGGAGCAAAAAAAAAAGGGGGGGAGGGGGGAAACAAGCAAGAAGAAGAAGAAATAGAAGAAGAAGAAAAATTCAAAAAGCAGCACCAAGTTAAAGCCACTGGGGCTGCTGGTAAAATTGTTGGCAGGGGGGCAGAAAGCAATTGTTGTTGGCATTGCAGGAGGAAAATAGAGAGAGAAGATGATAAGTCCAGCAGGCACTCTTTTCCCACTGGGCTAGGCAGGCCCAGGGGCATAACGAGGCTGGAGTGGGCCCTGAGACAAAATTTAAAAATGGGCCCCTCGCTGAAACACACACACTCACTTCACATGTGACTTGCCTCTGGGGGGGCCTCTCGAGGCGTGGGGGCCCCGAGGCAGCCGCCTCCCCTTGCCTAATGGTAGTTACGCCCCTGGGAAGGCCCCAGGTCACCACTCTCCTCTCCTCTGTTGCTATGTAGCTTCAATCTCTGTCCTGATGTATCCTTCCTCTTCAAGAGACACTAGCACACAGTAAGGGCTCTCTGCCTCGCAGGCCTTAAAAACTTTTTGAGGCTCCCTCTTTTGGCTTCCCCCCCTCCCCACTCCTACCCCCAGCCAATGGGGACACAGTTGCCCATGCCAACACTTTATTTCAATGATAACAAGCCAACCAATAAGCAAGGAAATCTCAAGCCAGTTGGAAGCCAGTGCCAGGAAACCAATCAGCAAAGGGGAACCAGGACTCAAAATGGCGCTTGAAACACTCAAATCGATTTGAACCCAAAACAGGGTTGTTTCAATTGAACTCGAAGCAGGCCCTTTACTTCAAGGGCATTTCGCTTTGAGTTCAAATCACTCAAAACGGCCAATTTCAAGCTAGAATCAATTTGAATTGAATCATTTTGCACATCTCTAATGCTGACTGGCATAGCTCCCCAAGTTTTCAGGCAGGAGACAAGAGTCCTTCCCAGCCCTACTTGCAGCTGCCAGGAATTGAACCTGGGACCTTCTGTATGCAAAGCAGATGTGCCAGCCCTGAGCTATGGCTCCATCTCCAAATGCTTCTAATTCATGTCTAGCAGATCGTTGTCACATGCCTGTTAATCTATTTTTTTGTTTGGGGTTTGGGGTTGTTTTTTTTTTTAAACTGATAATGAATTATTTTGGATTGTTCTCCATAATTCATTTGTGCAATACAGAATCACCATTCCCTCCTTTGAAATGTTTTTGAGAAAATGAAAATAATCTACCCTGTTATCAGTCATCTACTTCCTTCACTGAAGCAGCAAAAGGATGGATAAAATGTATTAAAGCAATGGTAGCTATTAGGCCTCATTCAGATTGGTGGGTCACTACTTATGAAGGCCTGTTCTAATTTACTGAACAAAGGAGCAAGAGGCAACACAGTGCTGCATGAGGATACAGCTGTATTGGCTTGATTATGACTATATAATCAAAACATCCAGGTAGTTTTGGATGATACTGGAGCAGGTCTCACGATCAGGGAGACCTGGTTTTTACGGGTGAGCGGGAAGAGCAGGCTAAGCCTGCTCTCCCAGCTCACGAGCGAGCAGGGAGCCCTGGGTGGCCGGATTGGCCGTCCACACGATGGCCAGCTCCGAGCCGGAGCCGGTGGGGATTGGGGAGCTCAGGGGCCTTGCGAGCGCGCAGGGCATACTGGGGAGACCCCCGAGCCGGGAGGCTGCTTTTAAGCCTCCCAGCCGGGGGTCTACTCACAAGTAGCCGCAGCTACTCACAAGTAGATAGCCCAGGTTTGCGGAGCGCTCGCTCCAAAAACCCGGGCTAAGGGGCAGGCTACAGGAGCGGATTAGCCGCTCCAGAACCACCGGGCTCGGCTGCGAGCCCGGTGGTTCCGACGATCACAAAAATCAAGCTAGGATTTTCCTAGTCCGATTTTTGTGATCGTAAGAATAGCCCCACTGATTATCTAGATCCATTTCAAACTGGCTTTAGGACAGGCTATACAGGTGAAACTCGGAAAATTAGAATATCGTGCAAAAGTCCATTAATTTCAGTAATGCAAATTAAAAGGTGAAACTGATATATGAGACAGACGCATTACATGCAAAGCGAGATAAGTCAAGCCTTAATTTGTTATAATTGTGATGATCATGGCGTACAGCTCATGAAAACCCCAAATCCACAATCCCAGAAAATTGGAATATTACATGGAACCAAGAAGACAAGGATTGAAGAATAGAACAATATCGGACCTCTGAAAAGTATACAGTGTACTGTGCTTGATTGGCCAGCAAACTCGCCTGACCTGACCCCATAGAGAATCTATGGGGCATTGCCAAGAGAAGGATGAGAGACATGAGAACAAACAATGCAGAATTGCTGAAGGCCGCTAATGAAGCATCCTGGTCTTCCATAATACCTCATCAGTGCCACAGGCTGATAGCATCCATGCCACGCCGCATTGAGGCAGTAATTGCTGCAAAAGGGGCCCAAAACAAGTACTGAATACATATGCATGCTTATACTTTTCAGAGGTCCGATATTGTTCTGTTCTTCAATCCTTGTCTTCTTGGTTCCATGTAATATTCTAATTTTCTGAGATTGTGGATTTGGGGTTTTCATGAGCTGTACGCCATGATCATCACAATTATAACAAATTAAGGCTTGACTTATCTCGCTTTGTATGTAATGCGTCTGTCTCATATATCAGTTTCACCTTTTAATTTGCATTACTGAAATTAATGGACTTTTGCACGATATTCTAATTTTCCGAGTTCCACCTGTAGTGTGGAGACAGGCTTGGTCAGCTTAATGGATGATTTCTACCAAGGAATGGAGTGTGACTCTGTTAGTTCTTTTGGACCTTTCTGCAGCTTTCAGTACTATCAACCGTGCTATCCTTCTGGATTGTTTGAGGGATTTGGGAATGGGTGATACTGCATTGCAGTGGTTCCATTCCAGCTGGTGTTTCTAGGAGATAGTTGTTCTCTGAAACGAAAACTATTGTATGGTGTCCCCCAGGGCTCCAGCCTATCTCCGATGCTTTTTAACATCTACATGAAACTGCTGGGTGAGATGATCAGGAGATTTGGAGCAGGGTGTTATCAATATATTGATGATGCCCAAATCTATTTCTCCATGACAACATCACTGGGTAATGGAATAACCCCCCTAAATGACTGCCTACAGGTCGTAATGGACTGGATGAGGGATAATAAATTGAAGCTGAAACCAAACAAGATGGAGATACTCATTATAAGGGGTCATACTTCGAGGGATGTGATAGACCTTCCTGTTTGGGATGGGGTTGCACTCCTCCCAAAGGATCAGGTACATAGCTTGGGAGTGCTTCTAGACCCACGCCTCACTCTGGTTGCTCAGGTTGAGGCTATGACCAGGAGCACTTTTTATCAACCAGTTGATATGACAGCTGCATCCATTCCTCGAAGAAAATGATCTCAGCACAGTGGTGCACTCTCTGGTAACCTCTAGACTTGACTACTGCAATGCGTTCTACGTGGGGCTGCCTTTGTGTGTAGTTCAGAAACTTCAGTTGGTCCAAAATGCAGTGGCTAGATTGATGTCCGGGGTTTCTTGGAGAGACCACATTATGCCTGTTTTAAAACAATTGCATTGGCTGCCAATAGGTTTCTGGGCAAAATACAAAGTGCTAGTAATTACCTTTAAAGCCCTAAACAGCTTAGGACCAGGTTACCCGGGAGAGGTAATTTCTGCAGGATCCCCACCGCACATTAAGGTCATTGAGAGTGATCCGTCTCCAGATGCTTCCAGTTCGTCTGACAGTGACTCAGGAGCAGGCCTTCTCTGAAGTCACTCCTGGGCTGTGGAATGCACTCGCTATATATATCCTTGGCGTAACATCTATGTCAATCTTTTAAAAAGCCCTTAAGATACCTTTTTTTAGCCTAGCTTTTAGTAATTATTGAATATTTTGAATTGTTTTACTCATGGTTGTTTTAATAGTTTGTTTTATTGTGTTTTATTGTATTTCTTGTTTGTGAAGCACCTAGAGCCTTCAGAGTCAAGCTGTATATAAATTAATAATAACTAGCTTAACCAGCGCAGAGCATCTGCGTGCTAGTACTTGATTGCTCCCCTCACCCCCCTGCCACAGTCCCCCTCACCTCAGAGATCTCTCCACCCTCACTGAGTGGCACTCCTGCTCCTCCATCTGGTTACTTCCATCCCCCTCACCCCTCTTGGTCACTCCTCGATCCCTTTAATCCATCCCCCTCACCCTCTTGGTCACGGCTGCAGGGTTGCTGGCATCTATTGGCCAAGCTGCATCCCCCTATCCCCAGAAACCTCCTCACCCGAGCCACGCTCCTGCTTAGGAGAGCAGCAGCAGTTGACTGGGCCCTTCATCACTGCCACCACTGCCATGGCCACTCGTTCTGCTCAGGCTGCTGACAGGCCCAGGCCCATCCCTTGCCTGCCTCCCTCCAACAATGGCCTCACTAGCCCCAAACAGCAGTAGTGGTTGACTGGGCCCTTTCTTGCTGCCAATAAGCACCACCATGCCCACTTGTTCACCTCAGGCCACTGACAGGCTCAGGCCCATCCATCGCCCTTCCTTCCTTCTTTCTTTCTCTCTCTCTCTCTTCCCCTCACTTCTTTTACTCTCTTTCTCTCTCCTCCACTCACTCTTCCCCTTTGTCTTTCTTCCTCTCTCTCTCTCTCATTCTCTCTCTCCCCCACCCTCACTTTCATGAGTTAGCAGATCTTGTTCATCTTGTTTCCTCATCTAAGTCACACAACAGCAGCCTCCTTCTCCTGAAGGGGCTCTTTTCTCCCTCATGACCCCTCTCTTCGCAGACCCCTGCCCACCATCCTTTTATTTATATAGATTCCTCTCCTCTACAATCAAGATCTTCTGACCAGTAACAGTTGCATTCCAGCTGACCTTAAACACCACAGGCTCCTCCTCCCTATCTGCATATGGAATCCCCACTGCCCACTCACCACGGTGCTACAGGCTCCTTGCCCCTATTTGCATATGGAATCCCCACTGCCCAATCACCATGATGCTTCTGCTCTCACAGGCTCCTCCTCCCTATCTGCATATGGAATCTCCACTGCCCAATCACCACGGTGCTTCTGCTCACAAACTCTTGTGAGAGCTGCCATGCACAGGATTTGCCACAGGTATGCCTTAGAGAATTAGATAGTTGGATAGATCATATTTACCTTTATTTACTAATTAGCATGAAGTGTAGCTGGATTTAATTTATATTTTATCTATCCTGTGGAATTTGTTTTTCTGTTCTCTTGCTTTGCTTCTATTATTGTTGTAGTTCCAACTATTTCTTTCTTTATATATATTTTATCTGCTTTACTTTATGCTACCCTGAGAATCTCAGTTCTGAAGGGCAGCACAGAATTGCTTTAAAATAAACAAACTAATGCTCTAGCCAGAGCTACCATTCCTCGGCACAGGAGCACCACAAACCCCTGCTGACTGTGCTATTTGGGGCACCCATGTCCCAAAGGTGCAGAATGGCCATCCATATGTGAAGAGGTAACTAATTAGGTGACTTTGTGAACAATCCTTTAGATGTTCACTAAGCTAACTAATCAAATAAATAAATAAATAAATAAATAAATATCAAGCCTCAATTCTGATTTTTTTTTTTTAAGGATTTGAATTTATTATAATAGTATTATGCAAGAACAGTCCTGGACAAAGCAAGAGCTCCTGAGAAAAGAGACTGATTCCAGACAATATATCAAATTCATTGAGCATTTTCTAAATACCAGTGCAGGCTCTTTTTAAAAAATAATTGGTTAATCACCTGCAAACTTGGAAGCAAATTGCTGATTATAACCTAAACAGCTACGTGAGGCACACCCAATGCCACATGCATTGTCAGCAGGACTTCTGGCTTTTTATTTTATTGAAAGAGAAAACACATACACCCTTGCAGTCACCACCTGCACCACATAACAAATTGTTACTAAACACCTTGGAATGAAAAAACAACAACAATTCACTATGTGGTGGAGAGTGAGGCAGTGTGGGGTGGGGGACTGCTGTTCAAGAAACATTTAGAAAGCACTTCTGTGCATGTGGAGCTTGTGTTGTGCAGTTGTTGTTGTTTTGGATTATGGCCAATGTCAGCAATGACATGCTGGCATTTGGAAATCTTTTGGGCATGATGACCATGAGATAAAATTGGGACATATTTTTGGAAAGCAACAAAACAGCTTTTGAAACAGATTTCTTGTTGATTTATTTTTTTTTAAGGTCACAAAACAAATCCAGCATTTTCAAAAGGGGGTTAAACTGTGTAAGAATCTCAAGCCAAGGTGAATCTGCAGCAGCCAGCCGGGATCCTTCCATTCAGAGAACTGTACACCAGCTACACCCAGATAGCACGTTGGAACACGTACCAAAGATTAAGGAAGAATAAAGGTGACCTGGGAAATAGGCTCAGCTACCCCTGAGCCAGCAAAGGCCAAGTCCAATCCTGCCATTTTAAAAATCAAAATGTGCTTTCTCATTAACTTCAAGAACAGGGAGGTTTAAATTACAAAAGACCAGCAAGTGCCAGAATTTAGGTACCAAAGCCTTTCTGTCTTGCATGGAGATGAAGGCATCCTAGCCATGGAACATGGGTACACCTTAGAAGATCACTGACTTCTAAAGGAATGGTCTTGTCTCATGGCATAATTGGGCCACTGAGCAGGTGGGGCTCTTAGAAATTTCAAGCTAAAATCACAAGATTCAATAGCCTACCTTGAAAAATAGCAGCATTCCTTTACTCCAGGAATATCTTCCTCCGTTCTAGGCTCCTGCTCTCCCTTTGAACTGGACTGGGAGTCAGAGGTGTATCTAGGGAAAATAGCGCCTAGGGCAAGCACTGAAATTGCGCCCCCCTGTCCAAACATCTGACACCCATCTTTCAGATAACTTCACCATAATATCAGCTGAAAAATACAAGTCAAGCTCGTTAATCTTTTAATCTTTCAAAAACTATTTAGCAGTGGATGTAGCCAGACCAAAAAATGCTGGAAAACTACACATTTCAGTATGCTGGGGCTCATGAAATACCCAAATACTATGTGGAGGTGTACTTGGAAAACTAAACAGAAGTGCCTGTCTAATTCTCTACTATGCATTCTAGCATCACTATTACATAAGTTTTAAAAATAAATGGAGAATTTGACTTTTCCCAGATACTCTGTAAATAATTAAAGGATATGCACAGTAAACTGTGTCACTGCTTGGAATATATTCTAGACTTTCAGAAAGACAGTTAAAATGAGAGAAAGAGAGCAAGAAACTCCCAGTGGGGCTTAATACTAAGGATTTCACACTGATTCAAAGACAAATTCACCATTAATAGCCATATTATTAAGACATCACATTTAACTCATTTATCACAAGAAGCAAAATAAGAGCAAATGAATACAATCCTAGCTCATAAGCTTCAGCTCAGTATCCACAAGCCCTGATTCTCTGTACATAGTGCCAATCTGAATATGTGTACAGTGACTTATATTATATTTTTTAAAATTATTTTTTTAACCTGTAGCCCCTTTGGGGGGCTTCCTAAAGGCTGTGAGGGGGTCTGCAAAGATTCCCCCTCCCCCCACTGGCCTCTAGGGCCTCACAGGGACCATTTGAGCATGTGCGGTGGCCATTTTTAAAAATAATTGTTTTTTTTAAAAATGGCCGCTGAAAACAAGATGGCCACCACATATGCTCAAATGGCCTCTGCGAGTCCTGGCGTGGCCTAGGGCCTCACAGAGGCCATTTGAGCATGCATAGTTTTTTTTTAATTTTCAAAAATGGCACCCCCCCCCTTCAAGTGGCGCCCAGGGCACGTGCCCTGCCTGCCCTACCCTAGATACGCCCCTGCTGGGAGTCTATTGAGGCCAGGAGAGTGCTGGTTTAGACCATCTCTGTTGAAACAAACAAGGCCAGTGTTCTCCTGACCTCTTTGCAGCAGCAACCGTGACAGGTGGGTTGGCAGGTTTAATGACACTTCTCCTACAGGGCCCTCTGCTACTTCTGGGGACAGCACTGAAAGTTTTCTTCTCCCTTTTTATTGGTGTTCCTAATCAGAGGATCAAAATAACTGGAAAACATCCACAGTGCACTAAAATAATTTGTGGAGGTAACATGGAAGAGATGCAGAATAGAAAGCGCAAAATCTGCATAGTATACATGCATGGAATGAATCTTGTCTCATAGTGTAGGTATCAATGCTTCAGTGAGGAGAAATGTAATTTCACACACAGGAACATCTCATAGATAGAAACATGGAAATAAATTATTTATTTACAGTATTCATAAATTTGTGGTAGCAGCCATATAATTTTAGAAGGGTTAGGAAGACAATGATTGATGCCATTGATATTAAGCGTAATAAAATTACAAATATTATTCATAGTTATAATCAGTTTTCTAGTATTGTGAATAGTGGCTGACATCTCAATCCCAACTAACAAAATGTGTGCACTTGAAGGTGCTGGTTTGGCACAATAGAAGCCCTTGCACAATTACACACTTCCCCCTGACACTGACATTGTTGCTCAAGAACCAACAGATCAGGAGAAGGGCTCTGCAAGATCAGAAGCACATCACTGAGAGTCAGTAGCCCTGTGCAGGTGTGTTTTATAGCTGCTTCCCTCTTAAACACAAAGCAATCTTATGTTTGTTTCGCTAAACAGAAACAACTCCATTTTTTTCTCCTCTGCTTTTCCCTTCTTTTCCTTTCTGACTCCACCTCACATACTCTTTAGAGCAGGGGTGGGGAACCTTGGCCCTCCAGCTGTTTTTGAACTACAACTCCCATCATCCCCATCTGGGGATGGTGGGAGTTGTAGTTCAAAAACAGCTGGAGGGCCAAGGTTCCCCACCCCTGCTTTAGAGGATACCCACAGGGACACACTTCTAAATAACAAAACATAAAAGCTTGCTAGATAGAATACAACAAGGTGTTCTGGAGAACACTGCTGAACACGCTTACAGGGCTGGAAAGGTGTCAACTGTCAAAGTCCCGTCTCCTATCTGTTACTCACCCTCGTGAACCCCCTTGCCACACGTAAAAGTCATCTGAAAAGACTAATGCTGTTAGCGTGATTGTGCCCGTTTTCTGTGATCAGAAGAGTGTGCCCATTTCTGTGATTGGGAGACTAAGAGGTGGGACCGGGCTTTTAAGCCGGCCCTCCCGCCCCATCGGCAAGCGGTCTGGGCCATGAAAGATCAGCTCGCCCAGGCACCGCAGCCTTTTCGGCCTCCAGTAAGCGGCCCAGGCAGTAGGGAAGTGCCCGCGGGTCGGCCGGCCAGCTGTATGCGGCTTCTGCCAGGCCTTCTAAGGCCCCACGTAAGGCGCCACGGCCTTTTCGGTCTCTGGTAAGCAGCCCAGGCAGTGGGGAGGCGCCCGCGAGCTGGCTGGCCGCCCGCGGCTTCTGCAGGGGCTTCTAAGGCCCCACTTCTTGGTGCAGCCAGGTGCCGCAGCCGGTCTTTTTGGGCTGCACGCGGCCGCGGCTGCAGAGGAACTGCAGCTGGGCCTTTTAAGGGCCCCGCTTTGGTGTGGCCATGAGCGGTGTCTCTCGAGATGCGGGGGAACTGCAGCTGGGCCTTTTAAGGCTCTTTCTAAGGCCCTTCTGGGCCCCGCTTTAGGACCGCGGCTCGGCCTATTGGGCAGGGGCTATACAGCCTTTGCTGGGCCCCTCTACAGCCCTGTAGCAGCAGCCCACCCGATACTGACCAGCCCAGCTCACCAGCACTTGGCCCACCACAATGACCAGCACACAGAGGACAGCACACAGAGGAGGAGGACCCCTCCTGGAACATCACTAGGCCGGGCATCTGCCTGGTCTCAGGTTTGGCGGTGGCAGGGGGCGCTTATTCTGCAGGGGGTCGGTCGGTCGTCGGGCATCTCCTTCATTCGTGAGCTACTACTCCTTCTCTCCCCACAGTGGGTGGCTAATACGCGTGTGCACTAAGGGTTCTGGGCCAATCAGCAACTGGGGTCACATTAACCCATCTCCGCCACAGGATAGTGCATAGATTATTGCCACGGCCCCCAAGAAAGCAGCTGCCAAAACAAGGGGGAAGCTGGTTCGGTCCCCCAGGCGGCCCCCTGCCCCATCGGAGTCATCCTCCGCAGACGAGAGGGATACTGAGCTCGGGGCTATTAGAGCGCTCATTGCACGTTTGGAGGCCACGGAGAAGCAGCGGAAGGCACCCAAGGGCAATGGGGCCATGGGTGGCTCAGGCGGGGCCCCTACCACTGACCATAGGCTGTCTAGGGCCGCAAAGAAGGCAAAGCTAATGCAAGGTTTTGCTGACCGTCTAGCAGCGCTGGAGGCCACAGCATCAGGATCACCTAACACGGGGGGCGACGGAGAACAGCACCTGGAATCCAGAACGGGCAGTGGCAGAGAAGAACTGAGCAATGGCGGATCTGCTGCAGGTGAGTCCCCCCAGGGAGTATGGCCGTGGGGCTTACCCTACGGCCCTCCTTTCAACCCAATGGGGTGGTACCCAGGGCCCTTGAACTGGGCGTCTCCACATGCCACATGTAATCAGGTGTGGCAAGGCGGGTCAGGACCTGCGGAGGAAGACTCCCCCCTAAACAGCCAGCACAAGCAAGCTCCTCCAGCAGTGCAGATGGGGCACCCATACCTCTGGGCGATCACTTGTTACGTGAGCGCATCTGGAAAGGGGAATTCTTCGACGTTTTCCAGCTGCTTTTTAAGGACCCTGAGCCCTTAGACAAGGAGGGGGTGCAGGATAGAGAAAAAGAGAGAGCTAGGAGGAGGCCTATTGAACACAATTGGACAAACTGGGTGGTCGGGTTCACTATCTACATGGGAGTAGTCACTCAGAAGTACCCGGAGAAGGGCCCTGCGCTCATCAAATACTTCGATATTATCCACAGGGCATTCCTGGACTTTGAGGGGAACTTTGCGTGGAACGCATGGGAATGCTACAACCGAGTGTTCAGGGAAAGGGCTTCGAGCCATCCGGGTATTACCTGGGAAAAACAACATCAGGAGCTCTGGCTCCAGATCATGACCTCCGCAAGGCCCATGACAGGCGAAAGGGTCGAGAGCGGCCACCTAATATCTAAAGAACCAGCGGTGTCTACAGCTTCGGCTGGTGGCTCCCAGGGGGTTCAAAGTCCCCTGGTCTGCTGGGATTTCAATAGGAGCGGGAAGTGCGCACGCTCTCCCTGCAAATATCGGAACGAGTGCAGTTTTTGCGGGGGCTGGCACACGGGCCTCCACTGCCCTTGTGCAAAAAGCTTTCAAGGGGGGAGCGGGCAGCACTGCTATGGTGGGGGAAAGGGTCCCACTGCTGGCGCAGGTGGCAGTGTGGGAAAAGGGCCCCAGCCCAATTAAGGTTCACGTGCTGAGGGGAGATGCTGCGCGATTAACCTGACAGAGTGCGCACAGAATTTTTATTAGCTGGTTTTTCGTTTGGTTTTAGGATACCCTGAAAGTTTCCACATAGCTATAGTTTTGCATACAATTTGAGGTCAGTAGTAGGGCTGGAGCATGTAGTAGCTAAAAAGATAGACAAGAAGGTATCGCTGGGTCGGGTGCTCGGGCCGTTCAGCGAGCCTCCCCTACCAGCATTGAGGGTTTCTCCTTTGGGGGTCGTGCCCAAAAAAGCGCCTGGTGAATACAAGCTCATTCACCACCTGTCATATCCCAAGGGCAGCATACCAGCTGAGCTTTGCTCGGTTCGGTATACCTCCTTTGATGAGGCGGTGGATATGGTGCGGGCAGACACTGATCATTGTACTTTGCTGCTCCACACGTTTATGGAGGTTTGCAGGGAGCTAGGGGTTCCGTTAGCCAGAGACAAAACTGAGGGGCCATCCACTAGGCTACTTTTCTTGGGTATAGAGCTCGACACGCAGGGACAGCTCTCACACCTTCCAGCTGGCAAGCTTCATACACTGAGGGAACTGCTTGGGAACTGTGTCCGGGCCAAAAAAGTTACCCTCAGACAATTGCAGTCACTGGTGTGGCATCTTAACTTCGCCTGCCAGGCAGTAGCACCAGGCTGCCCCTTCCTCAGGTGCCTCTGCGATGCCACGATGGGGTGCGGGCAACCGCACTTTCGGATCAGGGTGACTACAGAGATGAGGGAGGACATGAAGCTCTGGCAGAGCTTCCTGAGCCACTTTAACGGGGTGTCCTTTTGGCGGGCCGTGCAACTTCTAGAAGCTGAGTTACAGGTGCAGTCGGATGCAGCTGGAGGGTTAGGTTTTGGCCTCTACCTGAGGGGACGGTGGTGTGCAGAGTGCTGGCCACAGGACTGGGCAGACAGGGGCGTCACAAGGGATCTCACCTTCCTTGAGTTGTTCCCCATAGTGGTGGCTGCCCATATCTGGGCTGACTGGTTCAGTAACTCGGTTGTGTGCTTCTGGTGTGACAACCTTGCAACGGTGCAGGTGATCAACAGTCAGACGTCCAAGTGGGTTATGGCCTTAATACGGGCCCTGGTGCTGACCTACTTGCATCACAACACACTGTTTACTGTCCAACACGTCCCTGGGATGCAGAATGAAGTGGCAGATGCCCTGTCTCATTTTCAGATGCAGTGTTTTCGTCAACTGGCCCCAGAAGCGGTCACATGCCCAGAATGGATGCCCGAGGGACTATGGAGCCTTGGAGCCTAGTGGCCTCCCTTGCGACCAAGGCCTTGATTGCACCTAGGAACTGGGCAGCCTACGGCAGGAGGGTTAGGAAGTTCCAGCGGTTTAGGGCACGGGTAGGGATCAGACACGAATGGCCTCCGCCACCAGAACATCTCATGCAATATTTGGTGCAGCTCCACGCAGGCAGATTAGCGGTGAGCACCATGGCAGGTCATCTGGCAGCGCTGGCCTTCTATGGGAAGGCTAGGGGGCTGCCAGATCACACAGCCGATTTCCGGGTATGGCGCATGTTGGAGGGCTGGGCCAGGGAAACACCGGCCCAGGCCGACCAGCATCTACCCCAGAGGTGCTAATGGCTGCATCACAGCGCCTGAGGGGGATCTGCTCTTTATCACATGAGGAGGCCCTGTTCTGAATAGCGGCCCTTGTGGCTTTCTTTGGAGCATTCAGAATAGGTGAGTTATTACCAAGAGGAGTGCGCAGTTTGGCAGGGTGGGTGCTGCAGAGCCGAGACCTAACCCTTGGGCCCTCGTCAGCAGAGCTTTGGCTCCGCTTCTCCAAAACACACCAGAAGGGTAAAGGCCAGGTCATCACCCTCAACAGGGCAGCCAACCAACACCTGTGTCTGGTTCAGGCCCTTGCAGCATACCTGGCCGTCAGGAGGGAGGCAGAGGGCTGCCTCTTCGTCCACGCAAACGGAAGGCACCTTTCACAGTACCAATTCTGGGTGGTGCTGAGGAGGGCTTTCGAGGTGGCGGGGGTGTCCACCTGGCATCTGTCCCCCCATTCCTTCAGAACTGGGGCAGCCTCTGAGGTGGTGCACCTGGCATTTTTGGACGGGGCAAACCAAACCTTGGGCTGATGGTGGTCAGGGGTCTATCGCAAGTATGTGCGATAGCTGGGGTGGCGCCCACCCACCCCCACCCCGGCTCCCTGCAGCACCCTTTACTAATGTTCTCTCTCTTGCGCAGAGGCGATGCCTCGGGCGGAATGGGCCAGAGTCCACGTTTTGGGCCACTCTTTCGTTTTCTGGGCGTTCGGATGGGCGCAGGGCACAGAACATGGAATGCTGTTGGGCCTGGGGCAATGGTCCTCTGTGGAGTGGCGAGGAAGGAGGGGCATGTGGAGGGCCCAATTTCTGCCAATGTTGCGTGCATTCCTCGAGGAGAATCCAGTGCCGGATATCCTGCTGCTGCATTTCGTGGGCAACAACCTAGTCAGCCAGCCGGGCTTCTCACTGTCTCAGCAGACCATGCAATACCTGGAGGAGGTGCTGACATGGTGCCCAGATATCATTATACTCTGGTCTGACATCACGCAGCAGAGGGTATGGAGGGGGGCACAAAAACAGAATAAGATCGATAGGGCTAGGCGGGGGAAGGGGTCAACGCAGCAATGGCGCATTTTCTGGCCACCAAGGGCGACGGCTGCATACCGCACGATGACATACTTTTCTCGCAGCCTGCGCTCTTTAGGGGTGATGGAGTACACCTTTCACCCGAGAGGATGAGGCTACTCATTGATGACTGGAGGCTGGGATTGGCAATGGTGTTAAGGGGACTGTGTGGAGCAGAGCGTTAAGCTAGCCTAACGCCCACAGTGGCAGGTACAGTGCGGCGGAAAGGTGCGGCACCTGAGGTAAGCGTTTGGCTTCAACTAGGAGGCGCTGATCCCCTGAGGCTTGACAGATCGGGGATGCAGCTCAACTCCTACCCCACTGGTGGTGGCATCCTTCCATATGGCTGGACAGCATTGGAGGGGTGGCACTGGCAGCAGGGACCTGACATTAGGTTGGCTGAGAAGGGCATTCCCGCCTCATGGCGGTCGAATCGCCTCAAGCCAGGGTGCCAGCACCCTAGGTTTTCGAGTTAGGCGGCCACGCGCGTGGCTGACCTGCGAATGTCCACACTGTTGGGTGGTTGAGTGCCAATCCCAGCTGAATGCCTAACAACTCCACTGCAATTGGATTGTTAATAAAAGTGGCCAGTTTCACCAAAAGTATACGCGTCTGTGTCTCCTTGGGTCTGGGTGCAATGTGCTCTTGCAAAGTCAGCTATTCAGCACCTTCCAGTCACTGAGGAACCATCAACAGACATATCTGCAGTCTATCCTGTTCTATAGCAGACCAGCTTGGACTTGGACATGCAGTCTCGGTCTTTCACGAAGCAAAATATGCTAAAATGCAACAAATCCTTTTTGTTATTTATTATTTTGGAAATATTATTTTACAAAACACTTGGAACTACATCTTGGTGAATTCCATGCATGTGTGGCATTTTTAAGTGTCTTTGGCAAAAGATTTAGCGATATTGGACCATGTGGTATCTTGATAGTGTCAGCACTTAATGCCCAAGGATCAATCAATGGTGGTTAGCATTATAATTGTAATGTGAGAGTACATAGGTTGACATTCTGACTAAATTACTCAGTGGAATTCCTACTGAAATTAAGTAGCCCTTTAGAGTAATTTTTCAGTAGTACTATTGAATAACATAGACTGGATGTCAGCTACAGACTTGTGTAGTATGCAACACCTGAGCTTTCAAAATTTCCTGAAGTCTATTTATTGTTGACTGCATCAAAAGAAAAGAGAAAGAACCAAACATTTGCTTTCTGGATCTCTTAAACTGAAACGGTTTAAAACCTCCTTTTTGTGAGGGCTACATGTCAGTCTGTCTGAGATTTGCATCTTTTAGTTATCTGCTTTATGATGCCTTGGTTATTTTATTGTAATCAGGTTACCTGTGCCAGGTATCTTCCTTCATGCTAGCTGGAAATTGTGACCCTGCCAGTTACAAATCCCAAATAAGGCACGGTACGTATACTAGAGGATAATGGGCAGTCCAGGATCAGAGTAGTTATGAATTTTCTTCAGTGGCATGTGATCAAGCAATTGAACAAACGTGAAAGAAAGCTACAAAAATGGCTTGATTGGATTAACACAAAATTGACCTGTGGTTAATCTATGGATTTTGTCATTCCCACAATATGAGTCGGCTTCAATAACAAGACCATGTGAAGAGATGGTAGGTATGACTGCAGAGGTATATTTGTGACAAGACTGGGGAGCCAGTACGGTGTGGTGGCTAGAGTGCTGGACCGGGGAGACCCGAGTTCAAATCCCCATTCACCCATGATACTTGCTGGGTGACTCTGGGCCAGTCACTTCTCTCTCAGCTTAACCTACTTCACAGGGTTGTTGTGAGGAGAAACTTAAGTATGTAGTACACTGCTCTGGGCTCCTTGGAGGAAGAGTGGGATATAAAATGTAATAGATAAATAAATAGATAAATATGATCTCTCCCAGAGACCAGCCTGGCTGCCACATTCTGGACCAGCTGTAGTTTCCGGACTACATACAAGGGCAGCCCCCACACAGAGCGCAATGCAGTAATCCAGTCTGGAGGTTACCAGCAGATGTACCACTGTGTTGAGGTTGTCTATCTCAAGAAACGGATGCAGCTGGCATATTAGCCGAAGCTGATAGAAGGCACTTCTGGCCACTGCCTCAACCTGGGACGCCAGGGAGAGACTTGGATCCAAAAGCACCCCTAGACTGTGTACCTGTTCCTTCTGGGGAAGTCTGACCCCATCCAGAACAGGCAGATCAAAATAGTCTCTCGAGTTTTGACCCCGCACAATGAGTACCTCCGTCTTATCTGGATTCAGTCTCAGTTTGTTATCCCTCATCCAGCCGATTACTGCCTCCAGACAGGCATTTAGAGAGGTTATGCCCTCTCCCGATGATGCCAACATGGAGAAATAGATTTGGGTGTCATCAGCATACTGATAGCACCCAGCACCAAATCTCCTGATGATCTCTCCCAGCGGTTTCATGTAGATGTTAAACAACATTGGAGACAATATGGAGCCCTGAGGGACACCATACAAAAGTTCAGATTTTTAAGAACAGTCTCCAAGAGACACCATCTGGAACCTGCCCGAGAGGTAGGAGCGGAACCACTGCAGAGCAGTGCCTCCCACCCCCAACCCCCTCAGACGCTCCAGAAGGATACTATGGCTAATAGTATCGAAAGCCACCGAGAGGTCCAGAAGGACCAACAGAGTCACACTTCCTCTGTCAATTCCCAGTTGGAGATCATCCATCAGGCCGATCAAGGCAGTCTCCACCACATAGCCAGTCCGGAAGCCAGTTTGAAATGGGTCTAGATTATCCGTTTCCTCCAAGACGGTAGGCCACCACCCTCTCAATTACCTTGCCCAGCCATGGAATGTTGGAGACAGGCCTGTAGTTACTCAGCTCTGTGGGATCCAGGGTAGGCTTCTTCAGAAGCGGTCTAATAATTGCCTCCTTAAGACTAGGAGACATCCTACCTTCCCTCAGAGTAGCATTTATAATCTCTACCAGGCCTTCTACAACAACCCCCCTGCCAGATAATATAAACCATGTCAGGCAAGGATCAAGAGAACAAGTGGTGGGCCGCACCATTCCAATCAGCTTGTCCACATCCTCAGGAGTCACAAACTGGAACTTATCCAACCTAACCACATAAGAGGAGTCACTGGAGACCTCCACATCAGACACTGAAGTAATTGTGGAGATGGAATCTAAGTCGGCCCGAATACAAGTGATTTTGTCCACAAAGAATTCATTAAACACATCACAGCAGGTGGTAGATGGTTCCAAATTCTGATTCAAGGGAAGAGGGGCACATACTAGCCCTCTCACAACCCTGGACAACTCTGCCGGACGTGAACTTGCGGATGCAATACAGGCAGAAAAGAATTGCTTCTTTGCCGCACGTATCACCTGAGCATAGGTCTTCAAATGAGCTCTATGTTGCAATCTGTCGGATTCAAGCCGAGTCCTTCTCTACCTGCGCCCCAGTTGTCTACCTCACAACTTCAGCCTCTGTAATTCTTCTGTATACCAAGGGGCCAGTTTTGAAGTGGGTTGGAGAGGACGCTTAGGAGCGATCATGTCTACCGCCCCAGTGAGTTTGCTGATCCAATTGTCCACCAGGGCATCAACAGGATCACCGACAGAGCCAACACTAAATCCCTCCAAGGCTTCCTGAAATTCTATAGGATCCAATAACCTTCTCGGGCTGACCATCCTAATAGGTCCCTCGCCCCTGAGAAGGTGGGGTGTGACTGTGAGTCCAACCTTAACCAGATGGTGGTCCGTCCATGACAATGGGGAAATCACAGGATTCCCCACCCACGGAACACCACCCTGATCAGAGTGAAAGAACAAATCAAGCGTGTGACCTGCAACGTGTGTCGGTCCCGAGACCACCTGAGATAGGCCCATAGTCGCCATGGCCGCTATGAACTCCTGAGACAAATCGGTCCCAAAGTGAACACTGAAGTCCCCCAGCACCACAAGCCTGGGAGACTCCAACACCAAACCCGAGACCAAGTCCGTCAGCTCAGTTAGGGACTCTGTTGAGCAGTGGGGCAATTGGTACACCAACAGAAGACCCAGTCTATCCCTGGTCCCCAAACTTAAGTACACACATTCGATATGGTCAGACACTCTAACAGGGATCACAGTAAGGGAGATATTATTCTTATAGACCACAGCCACTCCACCTCCCCACTCACAGTCCCTCACCCACTCCTCAACAGAGTACCCTGGAGGGAGAAGTTGGGACCACACTGGGCCCCCAGCCTCCCCCAACCAGGTCTCTGTAATACATACCAGGCCGGCACCTTCATCCAGAATCAAATCATGGATGGCTTCTGATTTGTTCCATACCAACCTGGCATTACAGAGGAGCAAGGTGAGGTTCCAAGGATGGTCGGCACTGCTCCCCAAGGTCAAAGAGCTGGCAGGACAACCGGAAGGGGAAACAGCGATTAGATTTCTATGTCCCCTTCCCCTGTAACGACCCATTGACCTGCCAACATTACTTCTTCGGTTTCCCACCACCACGGGGATGGCTGCCCCACTGTCAGTGGACACGCCCCCTGTCTCCCCATCTCCAGGCAAGCCCAGACACATTCTAAAAAATCCTCAACAAGGACTAATTAAAACAAAAGCCCCATTATTAAATGCCCACCACATAAAATATACCTGGGCCAAGAGGCCTGGCCCTCGCCCTCGCTGTCCCCCGAAGCTGTACGCCTTAACAACTCCCTTCGGGGTCGCCCTTTCGGTGGTGACCCCACCACCACAGGCAGCGTTCCTATATATCCCCCCACTCCTGCAGGCAGATGTTCCAACACAGCAGCAGCAGCAGCAGCAGCAGCAGCAGCAGGAGGAACAGCAACAAGCAGACAGCCCACACCAGTCTCTCACCCTGAGGGCTGTCTAGGAAGCAGGTGATCTCTCCCAATGCTGCAGGGCTTCTGGCCTGTGCCCGCTTTTGTGAATCACAAAAAACCATTTGTGAATGGGTTTCGTCCAGAGGCCCCCAAGATGATGCAATATTATAGACTGAGAGACTGAAGGCCAAATTAGCTGTGATGTCATCGTGCATTGGGCGGATTATTTTCCTATGGCAGTTTGCTCCAGATCAGGGCTGTGGTGTGAAGATATTGGTATCCAGTTATTTATTTCCGTGCCATTTTCCTGCTGAAAACCACCACCACCACCCCTCCCCCAGAGTGGCTACTTAACTACAAATATGCCATTTCTTGCAATGGGACCTTTAGGTTCAATATCTGCTTGGAGAGGGAGGATTATTTTCAGCAGGAAACTAGTGGAGAAGGAAAGAGTTAAACACCCCCTACCTCCATGCCATGATTCCTGGTCCAGAAAGGTCCGCGGTGTGGCTGCTATTTTTAAGCGAAAATAAGTCCGCGACTAGATGATGATGCATTTAACATTGTGTCTCGTTTGACCCTGAGAGGCTTTCCTATGGCCACCATGGGACTTGGGAGTCTACAGCTCACATTCTTGGGCATTATGCTTCACCAGTTTCCCCCGCATTCTCTTCAGAGGCTTGTTCATACAGTCCTGAAAGCTCTGGAGCTCAGTGAGAAAAGCCTGGGAGGCAGGTCCTCTTTGGGATGACCTGCCCTCCGTAACAATGAATTGTACTTGGCTGAGGTAAATTCTCTTCAGTGTAGGCACACAGGAAGGGATCACCCTGGGATGAAATCCTCCTCCCAAACATTTCCTCATTATGTCATTGCTGTGACTGTTGCTGTGTTCCTGGAAAAGCCACGTGCAGTGCCTCCCCCCAATAATCTTAGAATCTGCAAGATGACATTTACTACGGTTCTTTTCCCCCTTCCAAGTGAGGTCCGCCTCTGGTCAGCCAATAAAAATATATAGATATTAACATGTACATTTTAGTTGCATGCACATCCTTTGCAGTACATTTTCATAAAAATGATTGCTGCAAAGCCACAATAAGTGGGTGTCCTGCTCTTGTTCCAGAACTTGTTCCACAATCTGCAGGAACTTAGCTTGCCTTTGTGATGGCTTTATTGTTTCTTCCCCTAATCACATGGAGGTACTAGTGGACCCAGGGCTTGCTTCTTGAGGAGCAAATTAGAATTGTTGCCACAAAGTGCTTCCCACACATCTCTGCACATAATATCAAGGCCTTTGCCCTTTGCAGGGCTGCACGAACCTTGCCATACTGATCCATTCAACTGCAATATTCAGGCATGATTACTGTAGTGCATTTTGTCCATAAAAATGCTTTGAAGATTACTTGCAAGCTTCAGCTAGTGAAGAATAAAGTTGCATATATTTTGATTGGCATGGGCAGGTGAACCCATCAAGTCTATTTTGTCATCTGCACCGGCTACCTGATTTGAGGTCCTGGGTTTAAGCCTTAAAACGCTATACAGCCCAGGACCTAAATCTCCAAGTGTCCTGTCCCTACATCAGCTGGGGTAACAATTGTGATTGAGTCAGCAGGCCCTATTCCAACAAAATTTAAATGGTAGCATTGGATTAAGATGGCAAGATCTCTGTTGCCCTCTGGAATGCCCTGCGAGAGAAGGCTAGGGAGCATCTCTACCAAGCTTTTGCAGAGTTTTCAAAACATTTCTATTTTACTTAGCATATGCTTGATTCAGAATGTTGATCAGTTAATTGTTAGCTTTTTAAACTTTACTATGCTGTTTTATTTCTGTATTGCTGGTTTTCTTTTTGAGCCTTTGGGGAAAGTGGTTTATAAAGATCGTATACACAAACCAAACATGACCAAGTGTTTAAAATTCAGCTAGTGGAATTCAGCCCACCCAAGTCCTCATTTTCTATGACACTGAAGTACTTAGCTGTATTTCATCAAGCCTGTGGATCTGTTTAGTGGCCATTGTGCAAGCAGAGGCATGTTTATTGCAGCTAAGTGGTAGCCTCCATTTGGCAAGAGGGGCAGGGCCACTCCCTTCTGTGGTACTTGCAATGTCTACTCTTCTCCCTTTGCAAGGGAACAACTCTTCACCAAAAAGTGGTCCACAGGATGAAGTCTGAGTGGTCATCCCTGCCATACAGGGAGCAGAGAGGGCAAAGTGGCATCAGTGGCTAGTGCTGGAGCTGGTTCCCAGACCCAGCACAAGGTGTTGATAAGAAATTCCTTTCTACTAACACCCCATCCAATCAGCAGCTCTCTCATAGGAACATTATAGCAAGCTGCCTTCTACCAAGTCAGACCATTGGTCCATCTAGCTCAGCAATGTCTACACAGACTGCTTGTAACTGCAAGGTTGCAGGCAGGAGTCTCTCTCAGCCCTATCTTGGAGATGACAGGGAGGGAACTTGGAACCTTCTGCACACAACTATTCAGGTTCAGTTCCCAGAGCAGCCACCTCCCCCGAGGGGAATTTCTTCCAGGGCTCACACATGTAGTATCCCATTCAAATGCAAAGCAGAGTGGACTCTGCTTAGCAAAAGGGCCATTCATGCCAGGGTCTTAATGCTACTGAGCTCAGTGCTGTAAGTCCGCTTCCATTCAAGAATGTTGCTTTAATTTGGATCAGGATGGCCCTCTATTTCTTTACAGCACCAGTTTCTGGATCCGTTCAATAATAAGTATTTTATTATTATAATGAATACATTACTCATGTTCCACAGGAAAAGAATTTTATTAAGTATTTTTAAACAACTACTTAACATTGAATCTGATAAAAATATTTACAATATCCCCACCTTCAAGAAGGCTCCAAAAATATAAACACTCTACCTCTCCCTAGAGGAAGAACAAAACATTCTCCTCATTAAAAAGAAAACCAGGAATACATTCATTTTTCCCACTTTCTTTGTACTCAAGTAGTTTTTACAAATAATAGACTTCTGAAACGTTTTATTTTACATATCCATATAATATATATTTATATGTACACATTTATATTTATAACAGATTTTACAAATAAAGGCAACAACTGTGTACAAAATATCTTTTTAATCAACAATAAAATAAATGGTCAAACACGATCTGCAATCAAGCATAGTGCATTCTAGCAGTTGGTGCAAGAGTGTAAGGAGAGTTCATAGGACTGCGGCTCTATGACTGTCTCAGAACTACTATGGTGACATCACCATATGACATGATGATGATTTTATTTTTTTAAAAGCCAAATCAGATGGGAGTATATATCTGTGCAGAATGTATTCCAACTGGGGGCAGATATTCAGGCTCCACCAGATAATGGCTTCTCATGCTTCTTGGTTTGCACAACTGTGAAGAAAGGAAGCGGCCAGGAAAAGCTGGTCACCTCCTTCCACTGGAGACTCTCGCAGTGAATGTGATAATCCAGTTGTGCAAACTGCACAACTCATGCTTGCCCCAATCTGCGTGGACCAGCCAGAGACAACCATGGGCTGTAGTCCTTCTCTGCAGGAATGCCAAGCACCAAAACAGCACACTGGGCAAGAAACCTGCTTTTCCTTCACTGACTATGTCTATTGCTCACTCACTTCTGCGATCCTGAATCTACCTTCAAGGACCAGTCTTACTACGAGGCAATGTAAAGAAGTTCTTCCAGGCGGCAGTTGCCGGAGGGAAGCCCCCCTATCCCCGTTTTCCTACCTCCCAAATTCCATTGCTTTGAATGGTTAAAAATGAGCTCTAATCCAAACCAGGAATAAAGTTAGAAGTGCTATTTTTGCTTTTGGGCTTCAATGCCCTATCTCCTCAGCACCAGGAGAACCCTGGAGAGCGTGAATTAAGGACTGATCTGGGATGGCTGGGCAGGCCCTCCAGACATTTATGGGCCCCAGGCAGCTCCCTAGGTGCTGACACTGGCATGGTGAGAGATGTCTGGGTAAGGCCTTCATCTCGACAACTGTAACATTCCTTACTGCTGTTCATTTAGACAGCAGTTTACATTGGTATTTGGGGGGGAAAGGTACACACCCAGCTATGGACACAAAAGTCCCTTGCATAAGAGCCAGCTTTGGTTTTCTTCAAATACTGTGCTAGAGAGGGCTAATTCAGAATTGACGTCAGAGAATGTAACTGCAGATATCCCTGCAGAGAGAGATTTAATTCAGAGAGTGAAACTGTTGGTGGCAGGGCCACTGTCTTATAAATGGACCAGTCTGATGCCATTTTTTGTTAGTCAGAGCTGGATCATGCCCTAATCTGTCTCTTTAGCCATTCTGCTTTCCTACAAACTAGTCCCAGAGATTCCTGACCAGCAGCTGTGAGACACGAGGTCTAGTGCGAGAACCAGGGAAACACAAGACATGTCCCCCTCCCATTCAACACTCCCTATCTAGCAGCTCAGGTTACACAGAACTGCACTTTAATAAATTCATTCATTCATTTGTATACTCTACAAAATGTCCAGGCAGCATTTAAAATAAAATAAAAAATATATTCAGCAGAAATATGATGAGAAACCAGTCTCAAAATCTCCCTGAATCACTTACTGTGCTCTACCAGCCAGTGACCACTACTAGCAAGATTAATTCCAATGCTTCAACTGCGCTGTGTGTGTGTGTGTGTGTGTGTGTGTGTGTGTGTGTGTGTGTGTGTGTGTGTAGAGAGAGCCTGAATAATGGCAGCAAACGCTCTGTTGGGGGAAGTCACTGTGTTGTTCTCCAGCTCTTGGCTCTAGGCCATAACTTTGAAATATCCTCATGAGAACCAAGTTTTGATATTCACAGACCCTAAATCCTCCAAATGTTTTAGGTTATTTTCACAGCTTTACAATATAATCCTAATCAACTAGGTCAGGTGTTGCTCTGTACGCAGCAAGAGGTAAGAAGCGCATCAACACATTTTTCTGAATTTTTTTTTTAAACCACTCTCTGCTCTGGATAATTAACCTGGATGCATCTCTGAGGTCCTTCTTAATATCCTAGCAGTCAAAGCAAAAAAGAAGTTAGTTTTCCTACATGGAAATGACCATTGTTCTCCCCAACCCTTTCCTTAGTTCAGCTAGTTGGGGGGGGGGGACCTGAAATACACTCAAACTCAACCTCCTCCAATGAAAGATCCCAAGAGAAATTTACACCAGGTTTACTCTTTGGTTTCCAAATTCAAAGGAGACATCTGCTTCAAAGCTTGAAGAAGAGCAGTAGAGTCCATGGGAGAATGGGATGGTACTGGAGAAGAGAGGCGCTGCGGCCTCAATAAAGGAGAAGAGATTTTATCTGGGCTCATCAACCCCGAAAGTGCTGCACTGGAAGCTGGGAGGCTTGGATACAAAACAGGCACGGACGCTGGATACCAACACTTCTCCAACATAGGTAAGTAAGCTGTTGCCGATGGCGGAATCAAATAGAAAGGCAGGCACAGAGGAGGCTGGTGAGGATGTGGGCCCAAGAAACTGCTTGAAGAGCCAAGCATGTCACTGCTAAAATGGCCTTCATCCTCAGACATTTCCATCCTGGTCCTTTTGGCTGGTGGGTCCTCATTCTCTTGTTTGATAGAATTGATTCTTTCTTGGACAGCATATTTAAGTTCAGTGTCCTTTTTAAAATACTGAGGGTCAGATTTTGAATCACTTTTTTCCAGTTCTCCCCCATATCCACTGTCCGTGTCTGTGTCACTACCACTCTGCTCTCCACTAGAGTGGGCGAAAGTCCTCTGAATCACAGGCACACAATTTTTCCCATGTGCCTCAGCAACTTTGGTCAAAGAGCCAGACTTTTCTTTCAAGTCTGTAAGTTTAGGGGCAGCATCTCCAGGCTTCCTGCTGGCCCCATTCTGAAGAATCTCTGAAGCCATTCTGTGTAGGTGGCTGATGAGCTGAGAAGATTTCAGTTCCTTGCTGTTTTCATGCTTTGCCACATACTGCAACACTTCTTTGGCACACATCTGGAAACCAGATCGAAACATCTCCTGGCTAGATTCAAAACTTCTTGGTGGCAGCTCATCTGGGAAAACATCAACAGAAACTATATTAAACTATATTAAATAAAAGCTCAACATGCCATAAAGGTTAACAGTAGTTATAACCACATAGATCTAAAATTTTGTAAAATCATTGTGTTTGCTATGGAACCAATACCTGAGAAACAAGTTTTACTCTGGGTACACTGTGAACTCCTGAAATTCTGACTTCACTAAAATCAACAGGGAAAACCCTTCACTGTGCCGGAATTTCACCTCTATTCTAACAGGAGCCTTTAAATCTAACAAAGAAGAGTAATAAAAAAACAGGCTCTTTGTTTGCTGATGCAGTCTGACGGTGTGGAGAGCGTGAGATGAAAATAAAGATAGAACATAATAAATATATTGTTGGGACATTTCTGAGATCCCATTTTAGGGTTTGGTCACATGCTTTGGCTTCAGTGAAAGTTACACCAGCTGAAGTGCCCTTTAAGACCACAGCCCTCATACCACTCCAGAACCCACTGTGATTAACAGCATGATCCTAATCATGTTTACTGAGAAGTAAGTCCCATAGAGTTCAATAGAATTTAATCCCTAGTAAGCGTGTTTAGGATTGCAGTCTAAATAATCCTAACTGCAAATAAACTGATCTAAGGGCCAGATTACACATGCTACAGCTGCAGAAAAATTCACTACATGGACCTGCCCCATCACATGGCACATCTCCATGCCACTGACGAGTGTTCCTAGTGATGGCTGGCAAGAGCCTCTCCGCATTAGTGGTAATTCACTTTGTAAATCATTCTAGACATTACAACCACAGTCTGGGCCACTTGTCCCATGGAGCTGCTTTGCAGAAGGATTACAACCGAAATTAGAGGGACTAGGCAAAGGAATAGGCAGGGTCTGGTGTAGCAGCAGTGAACATGGAAGAGTTCAATGTAGTACAGGAACCCAGAAGAGGTGAAGAGTATGCTGAAAAAGCAGGTCCTGTGCAGGGCTTGGAAGGAGAAGGAAGTATCTTGATAGTGAGAGGAGTGGAGTGGAGTCTATTCCAGGCTTCTAGGCTGCTGAAACACCATGTTGGGAAAAGGCATCCCTGCCAAAAGTCCTCCTCTTGACCCGAAGGTGATATAGACGCTGGCAGTCCAACCTTTTAAAACCCGATCAAATTTCAAATAAGAGCTAGTTTTGAATGAAAGGGATCCAGATGAAAGGGCAAGGGCCAGCTTTTATATACCCCCTATGAAACTGGGGTAAGCAAGGTTCTCTCACCCTGCCGTAGTTCAATTAAAACCAATAGGAATACTCTAGCATGTATGATTATCAGAAGACAATTTAGCAGAAGCTAGCCATTGTAATTGAAATGGCCACGGCAGTCACTTTCAGGATAACAGCATGACTGAAGTACTTACCCGCATGTAAGCCTTTCTGAAGAGCAATGATCTGCTGCTGTTGTTGTTCAATGAGACTGGTTAGTGCTTTCACATGCTTCAAGGTAAGTTCAAGAACGACTGCCTTCTCCAAGTGCCCCAACGTCTGAGGGTGAGGGGGAAAAATTGATTGGGTTAGTCAGCTGCAGTTCAGGGAGCCTGAATGCGAGATTGGTAATGGCAAAGAATATTCAGCGGGGTGGGGAGCTATGAATATGGATGGGAACAGGGCTGAAAACGACATCCACATCCACTGCTTTTCTCTTGATTGAGAGGCCTTTAAATGCATCTGTTATGCACACTCAAAAACAAAGTCTTTACGAAGGAAGTTGGTAGAGAAGGCTAGTTACACTGTATGGATATTTCCGGCAAAATGAATGGAGGGGAGAGGGGTGATGGGGAAAGAGGAATGTTTTACTGCCTCTGCTGGCATCCTGATTTTAAAACAGGGGACTGCAACAGAAGGTTTTCCTAGACAGTGACACAAGCGGGGAACCCAAAGCACGGAATCATTTGGCAAAAATGATTTCCCAAATAAAAAACAAATACTTCCAAATTCCTGCCCCTCACTTTTGAAAAGCAGATCACCGCATATGTGTATGTTGCAGTCCTTCAATATCTTGTCACGTGTAAACAACAACTACAAAATCTCACTTCCCCATTAGTTTAAATGTAGTAGTTTAGCGTGTAGTGGTTAGAGTGTTGGACTAGGACTGGGAAAACCTGAGTTCAAATCCCCATTCAGCCATGAAACTCACTAGGTGACTCTGGGTCAGTCACATAATCTCTCAGCCTAACCTACCTCACAAAGTTGTTGTGGGGATAAACATAACCATGTACTAGACTCCTTGGAAGAAGAGCAGGATATAAATGTAATCATACAATAAATGATTACATTTATATAATCCTTGAAAGATTAATTTATATAATCCTTGGCTGCTTGGAAGAAGAGCAGGATATAAATGTAATCATACAGTAAATAATTTTTTAAAAACTATCATCTGCTCCAATTAATACATAAATGAGGTTGAGAAATTTATCACCTTGGCAACAAAACCAAGGATCAGCAGGAGGCTCAGAGTAGCAATCCTACTCCAACAGCAACCCTCTCTATTTTGAGCTGTAGTGATCCTAGAAAGCCTCTAGGTGGCACCTTTACCTACACAAAAATCCATTAAACCAAAAAAAACTCCCCAAAAGGAAGAGAGTTTGGGCAGTGGCCAGATTTTCACTTACTGTAAGTTTGAGATGTTCTGGTAAAAGATCTTTCAGCTGGGCAATGCACTCATTAATCCTATCACGTCTTTTCTTCTCTATCAGTCTGTGGGGTAACTTGTATGTCTCCTGGAAGTCAAAAGGAGGAAAGAGAAATCACTAGGAAGCATTTTTCAAGAGGCTCTGTATTAAAAAGCTGAGTGGGTAGAAGGAGGGAATGTCTTCTTAAATCAGTAGCAAAATCCCCATGAGTACTATGGGGCCAGGGCTTTACCAAGTATGTATTATGTGCAGCAACTACTATTGGATTATTTTGTCAAGATATTTAGGCTATGAAAACAAATCATGTCTATTATTATAAGATAAGTTTCTTGTTTTTTAAAAAAATCTTGCAACAGTTCCCCACCCACCCACTCCAAAAGGTATCGAAAAGCAAAATACCAGAGGACTTTTTAAAATCCCAAACCATTTCATACACACACACAATAACTTCTGCATACTCAAACACCAAGTGTGCACCAATTTGCTTTAAAGTGGATGGAAATTTGTAAACAAAAATGCAAATATATCGATAAACCATAAGCCAACTGATTTACCTTACTGTCATCACCTCTTTTTAACCCTCTTCTGGGCTTGTACACTTGATACATATGAGCAAAATCCAACCTGTAGAGGACAAAAAAGGACCACTATATTATAATCTCTCAATTAGATAACTGTATTTCCCCGCTCCCCAAAAGCAACTAAAATAGTAGATGCCACCCAAGAGAAGCCCCTGAAGCTACTATCCAAGCCCAGACGGACCAGACAGGGCTGGAAAAAAAAATAATTTTTGAAGAGCTCTCCTTGGCATACTTTGGTAGCTTCTCTTACCCGGGCATTTCGTTGCTTTCTAGCGCAGGCAGCTTGCCCAGGCAGGGTGGAGGAGGCTGGGCACTGGGGATCCTTTCCATTTAACCTGGGCTTTAGGGGTTTTCCTTTTTCAACCCAAGAGCTCTCCTGGGGTAAGGCGGCTGGCTGGGTGGAAGGAACACTCCTTCCTCTCAACGAAGGCAGAGAAGCCAATAAAAGAACCGGGATGTCCCTCCAGCAGCAGCAGGAGCAGCAGCTGGGCACTGGAAGCGTCCCTGGCAAACAAGAGGCGGTCTCCTCCTGATGGCCAAGACAGAACTCGGTTAGTGGCGGCGGCTACTGCTGATGTCGCTGCTGCGGCTGCTCATGTCCTTCCGCTTTGCAGCACTCGGCGGCTGTACAGGGGCGAGCTGGTGCTGGGCGAGCTGAGGAGTAATTGGAAGGCTGCAGGCTGGGTTAAATGTGAGCGAGTGGGTGGACTGGAGCGACGTGTTCTACCCTGTGACTCCAGACACGTCTGGCTGCTACCGGAGGGAGGGACAGACCTGCCTCCCCCCCCATCACATGAGCCTCACGTGTTGGACAACGCTCCAGCCTCTCCCCACCCCGCCCCCGTCGCTCCTGGCCACACAAGCGGGCGAAGCTTAGCGAAGCAGCAGCAGCAGCAGAAGCCGCCGCCAGCGGCCGTTGCTGTCAAAACGTGACGGGGCGATCCCTCTCGGGCCAAAGCCCGGCTCTTCTGCTGCCGGCTCTGGTGCGTGCGTGTGTGCGTGCATGCAGCGAGCGTGCTTGCTTGCAGTTAGTGTGCTGCGCACATCACGGGGAGGAGAGAGGCCGCCAAGGGGATCCCTTCTCTTTGGGCGCGGAGGGGGCGCGGCGGTGGGACCTGACGCGGCTGCCTCAGTTCAACTGCGCCCCCCACCCCGCCGGAGAGGTGCCGGGCCGAAACCTGCCTGGGAGTTGTTGTACCCTGTGACGTTGAGCCAATCATCTGGCCCTTGATCCCAGACATGCCGTCGGATGATTGTGGTGCGGCCGGGGAAGGCACGTTTTCTCTGCTGCGCTGGGTTTATTCCAGGACGCAGTCCTGGCATGAAAAAGCTCTCGGGAAGGGGGGGGGGGGGTGAGGGGTGAGTCCCGCTGAGTTCTCCCGTCCCGCCGCCGCCGCCCCGTTCCACTGAGGGGTACAAGACAGAACTTCCCAAACTAAGGCACATTCTGGAGCTGCTGCGTATTAGAATCCGGTTCAGGAATAAGCTGCATTCTCGAAGGTGCCAACGCTTAAACTTGCTTGGAACGGCACTCTTGATGGAAGCTGCCACCCCCTCCCCCCCAACATCTTCAATTTGTAGGTAGAGCAGAGGATGCTATACACATTCTTAAGGTTGCTTCTTATATCCCAATATCTTATACTTTGATATTGCATTTTTAAAGGATAATATAATGTCATGACACATTAAATCTTGGGAATACAATTAAACAATTGCAAGTCGTGTTTTTTTTTTTAATGGGAAGAAGGTACTCCTCGTGGTTTCCTATGAGTTTTGTGATCTTCAGAGATAGCCACTATCTACTGAGATCCTAACTGGCCACATGGGGTTTATTTAGGTTTATTTAATGGCATCTGTAATGGTAGACTGCTAGACATTTTTGGACACACGAAGGAACAAAGATTCCACATTCTTTGCAAAATAATAGATACAATCTCTTAATGTACATTTTCCTCCAAATATAGTTAAAGGCTACAGTTCCAAATACTGTATATAAATGGGTAAGTCTCATTTAACTCAGTGGGCTCAGGCTGTGCTTCTGAGTAAACATGGATAGTATTGGGCTCTTAACATTTTTATAGACCACTTATTAGCCATCATGGTTCCCAAGGCAGCTTAGGATGAAACCAAAACTAATTCACAATTAAAACAAATCAAATCTGACAACAATAATGACATAGCCATTCCCAGCCAATAAAATAATTACACCATGAAAGTGAAACAGAAGTTGTTACCTGCAAAAAATTAGCAAGGTGCAAAATCAAAAGTAATTGAGATTCAAAAATATGCAAGAACGCCTCTTTTCTATACTAAGTGGGCAGAGAGGGAGCGAAGCTCAGTGGTGGAGCACATACCTTGCCTGCAGAAGATCCCAGCTTCATTTCCCAGCAACTAGGTAGGGCTGGGAAAGACCCTTATCTGAGACTCTTGGAGAGCTGCTGCCAGTCAGTGTAGACACTGACTAAGCTAGGGACCAATGACTCAGTATAACATAGCTTTGTATGAGATAATTATTTTGAACCTGGTACTATTAACACTGCCTTTAGTACTCGTGTCCTGGGAAACTAGTGATAAATCACAGTATTACTTTTTACTGATTGATTGATTGGTTTTATTTTATATCCTGCTCTTCCTCCAAGGAGCCCAGAGCGGTGTACGTGGTTATATTTACCCTCACAACAACCCTGAGGTGGGTTAGACCGAAAGATAAATGACTGCTGCAGAGTCATCTAATGAGTTTCGTGGCTGAGTGGGGATTTGAACTTGGGTCTCCACACTCCTAGTCCAGCACTTTAACCACTATACTATGCAGAAGAAGGCAGCTTCCTATGTAACCACCCGCAAGGAAGTGAACTGCATACCCAGCAGCCTGAATTCCTCAAGAGCCCAGCAGCTGCAGCACCCTCTGAATGATCTTTACATCCACTGAAGTCAGTGAGCTTAAGCCAGAGTTACTGCTGAAAGCAAAGATGGC
The DNA here is from genome assembly GCF_027244095.1 of Hemicordylus capensis. NCBI lineage: Eukaryota > Metazoa > Chordata > Lepidosauria > Squamata > Cordylidae > Hemicordylus > Hemicordylus capensis. The sequence goes on along the minus strand of NC_069658.1, from coordinate 289,942,221 downwards.
AAAAAGCAGCTCAGTCATATTTATGTATTTATTTATTCGATTTATATACGGCCCTTCCAAAAATGGCTCAGGGCGGTTTACAACAAAATAAAACCAATTAAAACCAGTTAACAATTAAAATCAAAACTATAAAAACAGAATGAAACCAATTAAACATTCAAACAGGTTTTTTAAAACCCTGGAAAACCAGGGCGAACATTTAAAACAATTTACAACAATTAAAAAACCCAGGAAGGCCAGGCCAAACAGAGAGGTTTTAAGGGCTCTCCTGAAAGACAGTAATGAACTCCAGTTACGGATTTCTGCCGAGACTGAATGCCATAGCCCAGGGAAAGCTACAGAGAAGGCCCGGTGGTGTCACTGACTGTCAATCAGCAGCTGACTACAGTGTGGTAGCTGGACTAGGGGAAGAGAAGCCAGGGAACCACATAGGCTCTAGTTATTTATTAATGAGGGCTCACAAGGAAATCCCAGTGGAGGAAAGGGGGCAGGGCCAGGGGCATAGCTATAATTGAGTGAAAGGGTTCAAAGAACACGGCCCCCAGCTCCTGAGGGCCCTCCAGCTCCATCCCTCCCTATTTTCTTCATTGTCTCCCTCACTCTGGGGGCCGCCAGAGAGAGGGATGAACACGGCCTCCTCTCCCCTAGCTATCCCCCTGGGCAGGGCACAGAGGCATATCTAGGGGAAATAGTGCCTAGGGCAAGCACTGAAATTGTGCCCCCGTCCAAAACATCTGACACCCATCTTTCAGACAGCTTTACCATAATATCAGCTCAAAAATACAAGTCAAGCTCATTAATCTTTTAATATTTCAAAAACTATTTAGCAGTGGACATAGCCAGACCAAAACATGCTGGAAAACTACACATTTCAGTATGCTGGGGCTCATGAAATACCCAAATACTATGTGGAGGTGTACTTGGAAAACTAAACAGAAGTGCCTGTCTAATTCTCTACTATGCATTGTAGCATCACTATGACATAAGTTTTAAAAATAAATGGAGAATTTTGTCTTTCCCCAGATACTCTGAAAATAATTAAAGGATATTCAGAGTAAACTGTGTCACTGCTTGGAATATAGTCTAGTATTTCAGAAAGACAGTTAAAATGAGAGAAAGAGAGCAAGAAACTCCCAGTGGCCTTAATACTAAGGATTTCACACTGATTCAAAGACAAACTCACCATTAATAGCCATATTATTAAGACATCACATTTAACTCACTTATCACAAGAAGCAAAATAAGAGCAAATTAATACAATTCTAGCTCATAAGCTTCAGCTCAGTATTCACAAGCCCTGATTCTCTGTACATAGTGCCAAACTAAATATGTGTACAGTGACTTTATATATATATATATATATATATATATATATATATATATATATATATATATAATTACCTGTAGCCCCTTTGGGGGGCTTCCTAAAGGCTGTGGGGCGGTCTGCAAAGGTTCCCCCTCCTCCCTCTGGCCTCTAGGGCCTCGCAGGGACCATTTGAGCATGTGCGGTGGCCATTTTTAATTTTTTTAAAAAAAAATGGCCACTGAAAACAAAATGGCCACTGCGCATGCTCAAATGCCTCTGCAAGGCCTGGCATGGCCTAGGGCCTCACAGAGGCCATTTGAGCATGTGCGGTGGTCATTTTGTTTTCAGTGGCCATTTTTTAAAATTTAAAAAAATGGCGCCCCCCTTCAAGTGGAGCCTGGGGCACATGCCCTGCCTGCCTCACCCTAGATACGCCCCTGGCAGGGCAGAAAGAGGAAGGAGATTTTTATCTCTTTCTTTTTGCCTGCCCTTCAGAGATACCCATTCATTCTCTCTCTGACTTCCATGCATTTGTTTTCTCTCACACATGCACACAGAGCTGTTCTCCCCCCCCCCCCCCGCGCCCCGCTCTCTCCACTCAGACATGGATCCATCCCCCTCTTCCTTCTCCTCCTTCTCCTCAGTGACATGACTGGCATATTTCCCTCACGCCAAAATGGGGTCTGGATCTGTGCTTTTCAGTTAGCATCATCCTCCCCAACAGCACATACAAGTATATGCTGCAAACCCCAAGTTCTCCTCCTCCAGTGGCCCTGACCCAAGTTGTGCCTCCAGCTGCAAAAACAAAAGTTTGTGGGAGTTCTAATCCTGTCATCTTGTCTGGTTGTGCTTTTAGCTTCTTGCCGAAGGAACTAAGGACTCGCAAAGTAATCTATTTTAATTCCGGGGAAAATTGCTTTTATGTATAGGATCCCAGCTTTTATGTATTGCTTTTATGTATAGAGTTCCCAAGGAACTCTGCCTTCATCTTGCAGCTGATGCTGTGCAGAGCTTGCTTTAATTTGGAATGCACTTGGCTTTCATGTACCAAGCTCAGATTACTGCCATGGCCAATCATATTGCTTAGGAAACTTGATTGAAGAAATACATGTCTTGTTTCAGTCCATAAGGAGAAACAAAATTAAGGTTAGTCAATCAAGCTTCCAATCAGTCAGAAGGTAGACCAGCTTTAAAGTCTGTAGAATGTTGTTCAAAGTGAGAGGGTTCAGGGTTGGCAGGCCTGAATTAGGTTGGAGGTTCTGTAAAGGGGCAGGTAGTTGAGATAGTAGAAGAGTACCTTATTTAGTGTCACCTGTGGATTTAGCCTCTCTTGGGAAAGAGAAAGGTGGCCACAGCATATGAAAGTGTATCATAATTTCAACCAGCAAATCATTTTGCCTTTCATGGTCTATGGCAGCTTTTGCAACTGGGTTGAACAAGGTGATTCCTGGTCAGTAGATAGAAGGAATATTTACCAGATAAGATAACAGAACTTTAGCACAAAGCATTTGTCAAAGATTTCCCTGTCTCCTGAACAGGGCCAATCTGGCTGGCTGCCTGAGGTCAGCAAATACAGTGCTGAGGATAGACCAGTCAAAGGTGGCAGACTAATTTCAAAGGTCAAAGAACCACATGGGGAAGAAGTGGGGGGCTGCTTGAATTAGGTGCTTGGTTGCTGCTGAAGGTGTGTTAATCTCAAATGGACTTCTGTAGGAAACCTCTTGAAATGAACATAGTCTGCATTGCTGGTAGATCACAACCACACGCTCCAGTCTCTAAACATCTGTTAAGAGTTATCCAGTATACAATGGGATATAAGGTGAAACTACATTGGCAATTTACCACTGGCTTTCTACTGGACGCACTTCTATCGCTGTAGGATTCATGCCTAGCCAGAGATAGTTCAGTGTGAAATTAGTGCATGAAGATGTAACAGCTGTAGTTTGCAGATATTTACAAATTTACTGTTGTTTCCCTCACAGAATACTTGAAACCATCAGTGTGAATGATTCAGAAGCAGAGTGTACTTACTTCTGCCCTCCTGGTTAGAAATTGTTTGGTAGAGCATGCTTTGCTTCTCTCTCTGTGTGTGTGTATAAATTTTTTATTTATTTCTAGATATAGGGATAGATGAAACTAGAATTCTGCACAAAAATTGCTAATGGTACAGCTGGAAAACCTGACCTTTATTTCTATGTATGCAAATTAGGGGTGTTTGCTTAATATTGCCTAATGAGCATGCCGAATATGGTTACAAAATCTTGACTGGGGATATCTGCAGTATTTGGAAACTTTTTCTTTCTTTTGGTCACTGGGGAAAAGAAATTGAAACTGGCTGAGATAAATTGAAACACATGACTTAAGAATTTGAGGCAACAGGAGTATAAGAGAAGAGCAACAGGAACTGAGGGTCATGGGGTATATGAGAAAAGAGTAGATATGAAATGCCATAAGATAGGAACCAACAATCACCTGCAGGCAATCTGGCTTGACAAAAACTGCTGTGGTGACATAATTTTTATTACCTGCATTTCTAAGCATTATGAACATATGCTTTTTCCAATGAAAGGCAAGGTTCTCAGAATTTTGTGGCAAACATATAATTGTGTGTGGTCCTGTTCTTTTATTTTCCAAATGATTTTTTATCTATCTATCTATCTATCTATCTATCTATCTATCTATCTATCTATCTATCTATCTAATTTGTACACTGCCCCAAACATTCGTCTCTGGGTGGTTAACAATAGCATAAAACAAGTTAAAAACATATACAAAAACTTAAAACAATTTAAAAATTTAAAAATAAACCAGAGATTAAAACCTAAAATTTTTAAAAGCTGAGAAAGCTTGGGCAAACAGATGGGTTTTCAGGTGTTTTTAAAAAACTGCCATAGATGGGGAGTATCGTATCTCAGCAAGGAGCACATTCCACAATCTCAGGGCAGGACCAAGAAGGCCCCTCTCTGTGTAGCCAACAAATGAGTTGGCGGTAACCGGAGACAGACCTCCTCAGATGACCTCAATGGGTTATGGGGCTCATAGTGAAGAAGATGCTCTCTTAAATACCCAGGGCCTAAGCCATTTAGGGCTTTATAAGTTATAACTAGCACTTTGTATTTTGCCCGGAAACCTATTGGCAGCCAGTATAACTCCACGAGTAAAGGAGTAACGTGGTCTCTCCGAGATGACCCAGAGACCAACCTGGCTGCTGCGTTCTGAACCAACTGAAGTTTCCGGACTATGTACAAATGCAGCCCCATGTACAGCGCATTACAAAAGTCCAGTCTGGAGGTTACCAACAAATGTACCACTGTTTTGAGGTCATTGATCTTGAGAAACGGACGCAGCTGACGAATCAGCCAAAGCTGATAGAAAGCACCCCTGGCCACTGCCTCAACCTGAGAAATGAGGGAGAGGTGTGAATCCAGAAGTACTCCCAGACTGCGAACCTGTTCCTTTTGGGGAAGTGTGACCCCATCTAGAACAGGTAGATCAAAATCATCTCTAGAATTCTGACCCCGCACAATAAGTACCTCCATCTTATCTGGATTCAGCTTCAGTTTATTCTCCCTCATACAGCCCATTACTGCTTCCAGGCAGGCATTTAGGGAGGATATGCCATCTCCTGAAGAAGTTGACATGGAGAAGTAGATCTGGGTGTCATCAGCATATTGGTAACACCTAGCTCTAAATCCCTTGATGATCTCTCCCAGCGGTTTCATGTAGATGTTAAAAAGCATTGGAGAAAGTATGGAGCTTTGAGGGACACCATACTTAAGCTCAGATTTTGAAGAGCAACAATCTCCAGTTGTCACCATTGGAATGTGTCCAAGAGGTAGGAGTGGAACCACTGTAAAACAGTGCCTCCCACCCCCAACACCCTCAGACGTTCCAGAAGGATACTATGGTGGATAGTATCAAAAGCCACTGAGAGATCCAAAAGGACCAACAGAGTCACACTTCCTCTGTCAATTCCCAATTGGAGATTATCCATCAGGCTGACCAAGGCAGTCTCCACCCCACCTGAAAACCAGTTTGAAATGGGTCTAGATAATCAGTTTCCTCCAAGAATGTCTGGAGTTGAATGGTGACCACCTTCTCAATTACCTTGCCCAACCATGGGAGGTTGGAAACAGGCCTATAATTGCTCAACACTGAGGGATCTAATGCAGGCTTCTTTAGAAGAGGTCTAATGATTGCCTCCTTAAGACAAGGAGACATCCAGCCCTCCCTCAGAGAAGCATTTATGATTTCCATCATGCTGTCTACAACAGCCTCCCTGCTAGATAGAACAAGCTACGTTGGACAAGGTCAAGTGAACAAGTGGTAGGCCCCACCACCCCAAGCAGCTTGTCCACATCCTCAGGAATCACAAACTGAAACCGATCCAGTCAAATCACATAAGATAAGGCAGATTCCTAAATCCTATTGGTTATAATTCCTGCCAAGAAATTGTTTTGTTCATGTGGCAGTAGCAGAGGCGTAACTAGGGGAGAGGGGGCCGTGTTCTCCCCTTGAAGTGATGGAGATGATGAAGAAAATAGGGGTGGAGCTGGTGGACCCTCAGGAGCTGGGGGGGGGCAGGTTCTTTGAATCCTTCTGCTGTATTATAGCTACACCCTGCGGGCAGTAAGCACAAGACTCTGCACACATTCCCTTTCTGGGGAAAGTGCTGAAAAGAACTACACTTCCCAGTGCTTCCCATGCTCCTTCCAAGATGATGCTGGGCTCTGTCCTCTTTAAGGGGCCCTTGGAACTAGTAAGGAGTCAGAGAATGCACAGAATTGTGCCAGTATTGTGCGTGTTATTCGACTTTGGCTACTTGGTACCAAATAATTGCACGAGCCTAATGAAAACAACAATGACAAAAAATTCTAAATTGCTGAGAATGTATGGTCCAGTCTATAAATGCTGTATAATCTTGGGCAGATGCCTGCAATGCTCCCTCAGCTTCTGCAAGCCACAGCCATTCTAGGTATCCAAAAACCACCCAGCCCTGCTGCCATGCTCTTTCCAGTGGTCCTCCTGCAGCAATGAGGAGCAAATGGAAGAGCTTCCAACCAGAAGCTGTAGATTCCAGTGCCCTGTCTCCTGTCTGGAGACTTCTGTGATTTCCCACTTGGAATACAGGAACATAGGAAGCTGCCATATACTGAGTCAGACCATTGGTCCATCTAGCTCAGTATCGTCTTCACAGACTGGCAGCGGCTTCTCCAAGGTTGCAGGCAGGAATCTCTCTCAGCCCTATCTTGGAGATGCTGCCAGGGAGGGAACTTGAAACCTTCTGCTCTTCCCAGAGCAGCCCCATCCCTTGAGGGGAATATCTTACAGTGCTCACACATAGAAGCTTTTCTCACGATCCATAAGAAGAGCTTCTGTTGGGCTTGCGGGGTAGCCCGCTCTCCCCGCAGATGAGCAGATGCTCATAGCTGGGCGGCCACATTGGCCGCCCACACGGCTGCCAGCTCCATCACGGAGCAGGTGGGGACTGTGGGGACTGGGGGCTGCGCAGCTCCCGTAAATTCCAGCCTGCCCCGCATGAGTGTGCTGGGCATCCTGGAGAGACCCCCAAGCCCAGGAGGCTGCTTGCAGCCTCCCAGTCAGGGATCTACTCATGTGTCGCCGCGCGCCACAGCGCCACACGAGCAGAAAACTGAGGTTAATGGAGCACTCGCTCCATTAACCTCATTAAGGGGAGGAGGAATTAGGCGGGCTAGCCGCGTTGGGAGCCCCAGGCTCGCCTGCAAGCCCAGTGGTCCCCATGATCCCTGGAAAGTGGGCTAAGCTCCCGTCGTCTCCCATTCAAATGCAAACCAGGGAAGAACCTGCTTAGCAAAGTGGACCATTCATGGTTGCTACCATGAGACCAGCTCTCCTCCCTCCCTGGACAGAACAGTGTCCAGCCAAGAACAGAACCCTGGGACTGCAGCTCCTGGCTCCTGTTGTACTTCCAATGAGAGGAATATTGATGACAGGGGCGCAGAAATTGCTTGTGTGCAAGACAAGCTACCCACAGTGTTGAGCAGGGCAATGTTTTTCTGCATTGGGTCCGTCGTTCACAGCACAGACGTTTGTTCATAATCACGTTTTAAGCAAAAAAACTAACTAATCTTCAAGATACCCACAATCTTTTCTTTGATGTGTGAACAGTTAAAAATAAGCGTGTCCTTTTAACATACCTACTTTTGAATATCTAAGCTGTTGTTAGAAACATAAAAGAAAGTAATATGGGGGTACAATCCTAAAACGGCTTATACATAAATATTTCCGTTTCAAGTCTTTGAGCTTACCTTTGAGTCAGAGGTTTCAAAATTCTGTTCTGTTGATGGGTTGTCAGAGTTAACACAAAATTGCTTATCTTAATGAACTCCCAAGTACTGTATAGGATTTCAGTTAAAAGTTCTGGGATGCACAGAACTCCATTTAAAAGCGTACTTGTTTGTGGTTCAGCAATCTGCCAGCATAAATGTGCATAAACAGGGAGGTGGGAGGCACGACCCTACACAACCATTTTTAATGATAATTAATCATTTTCACTGAAAAACAGTGTAATGCCATGGTTAGTATGCTGATCTTACATCAGGGAGGCTGATGTGCAAATTCCCAATCAGCTGCAAAACTCACAGGTAGCCCTGAGCCAATCATTCACCTTTCATCATCCTAACCTAATCTACTTCATAGGGTTGTTGGGAGGATCATGTATACCTCCTGAACTCTTTAGAGGAAAGGAAGTATAAAAATATAATATACAGTGGCCGATTGCTTGCTTGCTTTGATTTGATTTATATACCACCCTTCCAAAAATGGCTCAGGGCAGTTTACATAAAAATAAAAACTGAAATCAATTAACAATTAAATCAGAACTAAATCAATTAAAAAAATTAAAATCATGTAAACCATTAACATTAAAATAATTTAAAACCAACATTAAAAATTTAAAACCATAAATCTAATTAAAAGCCTGGGTGGATAAATGTGTCACCAGTGCCTTTTAAAAAGTTGCTAGAGATGGAGAGGCTCTTATTTCAACAAGGAGTGCATTCCAAAGTCCAGGGGCAGCAATGGGGAAGGCCCGTTCCTGGGTAGCCACCAGACAAGTTGGTGGCAACCACAGACGAACCTCTCCAGATGATCTTAACAGGTGATGGGGCTCATGGTGAAGAAGACATTCTCTTAAATACCCAGGGCCTAAGCTGGTATACTGTAAATGGGTACATCAGACCAGTAACGTTGCATGCATGCAAGCGGCACAAATACCAAAATTGTGTAAATAGTGTTACACAAGAGGAAGCCCATTATTTCCAGCGGACTTGCTCTAACGTGTGGTTACCAGGTCCAGATGGTGAAAAAAGTCAATACCGTCACCAAAAAAATTGGGGAAAGGATACTTTTCACACAAAAAAGTCTCCAAAAAGTCTCTCCACTTTGCAAAAATTTTTCATATGTTTATTGGTATTATATATTTTTATTCATTCATTCATTCATTCATTTATATCCCAAGGAGCCCAGAGTGGTGTACATGGTTATGCTTATTCTCACAACAACCCTGCGAGGTAGGTTAGGCTGAGAGATAAGTGACTGGCCCAGAGTCACTCAGTGAGTTTCATGGCTGAATGGGGATTTGAACTTGAGTCTTCCCAGGCCTAGTCCAGCGCTTTAACCACTACACGACATTGGCTCATATTTTGATAAAAACTGGATAATTTTAGAATAGGTACAGCTTACCACTGTGAAGCTGATGACTAGGTGAGCTGTATGTTTGCTCAGTCTGCTGTCTAGGTGCTGGCATGGCTGTTCTTAGGGCATGGCAAGCAGGGCGATCGCTCTGGGCCCCGCTCTTTTAACCCCCATTAGAATTAACAGGAAGGGGACCCCACACTGGCTGATTTGCCCTGGGCCCCGCCCCCTGCCATTGCTCTCTAAGGACAGCCCTGAGTGCAGGGTTCTCAAGGCCCCTGCTTCTTAACAGTAAAGTCATCTCCTGGTTAGGTTTGCGACAGGCACAGTCGTCGGTCCTCGTCCCCCCAGGCTCACCCAGCCTGCTCTCCCAAGCCAGGCCAACAACTTCACTTCTTTGCCTGAGGCAGGGAAGTCAGCTAGCTGCTAAGACAGCTTCTTTGCATGCTGATGCAGTGATGCATACAAACGAATGCGAACACAAACATTTACATACAGCTTTTCAACAGAAGGGTCCACAGAAGGGGTGTGCATGGAATCGTCTGGCCCAGTTCGGTTCAAGGCCAAACTGGCCTTGAACGGAACCAGGCCAGTTTGGTCCAGCCCCCATCGAACACCCCCCCCCGCACCACCGGTCCGGTCCAAGACCGGTCTGCAATTATTATTATTTTTTTTAAAAATTCAAGTAGACTTTAAGTACCTTTAGCTCCTTCGGGGGGCTTGCTGAAGCCGCAGGGCAGGGGGGGTCCGCATGGGTTCCCTCTCTCCCCGCAGGCCTTCCTCATCACTGCCATGGCCTGCCGCAGCCGGGTAACTGAGCATTTTCGGCCCTTTTGGGCCTCCGTATTAGCCGAAAATGCTCAGTTACCCAGCCACGGCGGGCCATGGTGGTGATGAGGAAGGCCGGCGGGGAGAGAGGGAACCCATGTGGATCCCCCCCCCGTGGATTCAGCATGCCCCCCGAAGGGGCTAAAGGTACTTAAAATCTACTTGAATTAAAAAATAAATAAAAAACAAAAAATTCACAGACCGGCCAGACTGGACCCAGTGGTCTGGTTCTGGTCCGACGGAACTGGGGGGTGGTTCGGTTCAACCCCGAACCCCCGAACCCCCGGACTGGACCGCTGGACCGGTCTGCACATCCCTAGTCCACAGTGGTTTTCAAAGAAAAATAAATAATAAGGTGCTCCCCTGTCTCCAAAGGGCTCACAATCTATAATGAAATTCAAGGTAACACCAGCATCAGCCACTGAAGGAATGCTGTGCTGGGGATGGATAAGGCCAGTAGCTCTCACCATGATAAGTAGAAGAGGTTCACCTCTTTAAAAGGTGCCTTTTTACTCAGCAGGAGTAGCTGCTAATTGAATAACATTAGCTGACTGTTAACTTATCACTGCTGCTGCCACTACATGAAGGAAGCAAGCTGCACCTTTTAGGCCCACCTATCCATGCTCTTGCATCACACAACTCAGCAACCTGCCACTGAAGCAGAACCTCCCCTCTGGCTTCCCCATTGGATGGATGGTCAGTAGGAAGGGGAAGGGGGCAGAGGAAGAGAAGCTGCTCTTGAAAGCAAAGAGTTCTGAGCAAATGAAATGTTCCAGCTGCTCCTCAGAACTTCAAACACCACAACACATGCAAAAAAAGGTTGTTTGGTCTAAGGGTGTGCACGGAACCGCACAGCTGCGGTCCGGCACTGTGGAGGGGGTTCCTTTAAGGGTGGGGAGGGTTTACTTACCCCTCCCGCCGCTTTGCCCCCTCCAGCACCCGTATTTTGTGTAGAAATTGGGGCGGCAGGATATCTCCCCGCCGCCCCTTCTTCTTCCTGAATGAAAAAGGCTGCAACAAGTCTTCTGCGCATGCACACGCACCCTTCACATCTCCCCGGCGCGGCGGGTAGACCGGGCCTCCGATCGCCGGAGGCCCTGTCTACCCGCCGGCGCGTGAGCATGCGCAGAAGACTTGTTGCAGCCTTTTTCATTCAGGAAGAAGAAGGGGCGGCGGGGAGATATCCTGCCGCCCCAATTTCTAATACGGGCGCTGGAGGGGGCAAAGCGGCGGGAGGGGTAAGTAAACCCTCCCCGCCCTTAAAGGAACCCCCTCCACCCGGACCGGTCAGGTCCGAACCGGTCCGGACAGTCCGGAGGCCTTTACAGTGGCCTCCGGACCGGTCCGGACCCACCCCTAGTTTGGTCCCCAAAATAGTCACTATTCCTCCTAATGCAAATAAAATAAAATTTAAAAATAATAATTTGATCCCCCAAAACAACATCCTCTACAAAAGTCCCTAGTTGGCAACCCTACTCTAGTGTAACATCATTTGTGCAACTTTTGCACAAACTTGTATACAGTCATCCCTTGCCAATTGTGAGGGTTCCATTCCAGGAAAACCTTGTGGTTGGTGAATTTGAGGTAGACGAGACTTTGAAATCAATGGCAAACAGCGGGTTAGGGGAATTGCAATCGCGAAAGGACCTCAAAATCCAGTAAAAAATTTTAAAATCCCACCAAATTACCAGGAGTGAGTAAGAGGAGTGAAGCCCTCCCCCAATGACCCCCAATCCCCAAAAATGACCCCCCTGCCCCCCAAATTGTGGAAACACCCTATTAAAAAAAATCTCACCAAACCATGGATACTCAGGTCACGGTTGCCGATACTCAAATCCACGATTGGGAAACCCATGGTTGGCGAGGGATTACTGTCTATGTAATGTTCCTAGGCTGGAGTACTCTTTGGCAGTATGTTGGCTAATGTTTCTATGACACCTGAAAGCAACCTATATGGATACAGGATGTATGTAATCCTTAGGAACTGAAACTTTAAGAAAAGTAAAACATATTATGCAGGTGATTCTGTGTGGGATCGGGGCCAGAGGGGGTGAGTCAGCAGTTCCTGAGGGTCAGCTGCTCAGATTAGCCATCTTTCTGGGCTTATATATGGGCTTCTGCTGCCCTGTGGCAGCGGGCCAGCCATCGGTGGGGTCAACACCAAAGGGGCAACAACCTTTTGATATTTTTTGGATTCTGTGGATTTCAGTTCCTGGGTATTTCAGATGTGTCTTGGTTTGTCTGGGGATGGGGAGACAGGGTGTGTGTCCACTGACTGTGTAGTGGCTATTCCAGTGGTGGTGGGGAATAGAGGAAGTAAAGTTGGCAGGTCAGCGCGTTGTTACAGGGGAAGGGAAGTCAGAAATCTATTAGCTGTTTCCCCTTCCGGCTGCCCTGTCAGCTCTTTGACCTTGGGGAGCAGTGCCAACCTCCCACAGATACTCACCTTGCTCCTCTGTAATGCCAGGTCTGTCCAGAATGAACCTGAAATCATCCATGATATGATTCTGGATGAAGGGGCAGACCTGGTATGTATTACAGAGACTTGGTTGGGGGAGGCTGGTGGCCCAGTCTGGTCCCAGCTTCTCCCTCCAGGCTACTCTGTTGAGGAGTGGTTGAGGGACCGCGGGCGGGGAGGAGGAGTAGCTGTGGTCTATAAGAATAACCTCACTCTGACCACACTTCCCTGTGGAAGTGTCCGACCATATTAATGTGTGTACCCAAGTTGGGGGATCAGGGATAGACTGGGCCCTCCCTTGGTGTACCGATCGCCCCATTGTGCAATGGAGTCCCTAACTGAGCTGACGGACTTGGTCTCGGGTTTGGCATTGGAGTCTCCCAGGCTTGTGGTGCTGAGGGACTTCAATGTTCACTTTGGGACCGATTTGTCCGGGGTGGCTCAGGAGTTCATAGCAGCCATGAAAACTATGGGCCTATCTCAAAGGGTCTCAGGACCGACGCACATGCTTGATCTGGTCTTTCACTCTGATCAGGGTGGTGTTCCGTGGGTGGGGGCTCCTGTGATTTCCCCATTGTCATGGATGGATCACCATCTGGTTAAGGTTGGACTCACAGTCGCACCCCACCATCGCAGGGGCAAGGGGCCCATTAGAATGGTCCGCCTGAGAAGGTTATTGGATCTAGTAGGGTTCCAAGAAGGCTTGCAGGGATTTAGTGTTGGCTCTGCTGGTGATCCACACTGGTGGAGAATTGGAACAGCGTCCAGCGTCCAGCGTCTCTGAACCGCTTCAAAATTGGCCCCTTGGTATACGGAAGAACTACGGGGGCTGAAGCGGCGAGGTAGACGACTGGAGCGCAAGTGGAGGAAGACTCAATTCAAATCCGACAGATTACAACATAGAGCACATTTGAAGATCTGGGTGGCAAAAAAGTGATTCTTTTCAGCATGTGTTGCATCCGCAAGTTCATGTCCAGCGGAGTTGTCCAGGGTTATGAGAGGGCTAGTGAGTGCCCCTCCTCCCTTGAATCAGAATTTGGAACCATCTATTACCCGCTGTGATGTGTTTAATGTTTTTGTGTGTGGATAAAATCTCTCGTATTCGGGCTGACTTGGATTTAGACCCAACAATTACTGCAGTGTCTGAATTGGAGGTGTCCAGCAACTCCTCTTTTGTGGTTAGCTGGATCAGTTTCAGTTTGTGACTTGTGAGGATGTGGACAAGTTGCTTGGAGGATGCAGCCTACCACCTGTTCTCTTGACCCTTGCCCAACGTGGCTAATAATATCTGGCGGGGGTGGGGTGTAGAAGGCCTGGTAGAGATCATAAATGCTTCTCTGAGGGAGGGCAGAATGCCTCCTAGTCTTAAGGAGGCAATTATTAGACCACTTAAGAAGCCTGCATTAGATCCCTCAGAGTTGAGCAACTATAGGCCTGTCTTCAATCTTCCATGGCTGGGCAAGGTAATTGAGAGGGTGGTGGCCTCCCAACTCCAGGCAGTGTTGGATGAAACTGATTATCTAGACCCGTTTCAGACCGACTTCCGGGTGGGCTATGGGGTGGAATCTGCCTTGGTCAGCCTGATGGATGATCTCCACTTGACAGGGGAAGTGTGACTGTTGGTCCTTTTGGACCTCTTAGTGGCTTTTGGTACTATCGACCATAGTATCCTTCTGGAGCGTCTGAGGGGGTTGGGGCTGAGAGGCACTGTTTTTAATACATAAATAAGATGTGATATTAGATTGCTTGAGTTAAAGGGATTGTATTCTTAAGGACTGGATGTAGTGAGGGGTGCGTGGTTTATGTCTCATGAGCACTTATCCAGATATTTTGGGGAAATACCCCCGAATTCACTAATCCTGCATGCCTTTAACAATTGTCAGAGATACAGGAAGATAATGGAGAATTACTCAATGCAGGTACAACTACAAAGATGACGCTTTGTTTAAAAATGTGAAGCTTTGTCCTTCCATATAAAAGAGTGAAGTCGCGATGTACAGTAGTTATATCTGTAAAGCTAAGTCTCCATCTCCTCTCTATGTCATTTCCAGCAGTTTCATTTCAGGTTTCTGGCACCAGAGGCTTTAGAACAGCCATGCCAAATACCAAAAGCCCTCTGGAAGTTAAGGTTATCCAGGGTAGGAGGAGTGATATGTAAGTAGGTAGTTCTTTAGCACATGTTTGATCTATTCTTGGGCCTAATTAATGTGCAGGAGTAAGCGTTTAAGATGGGGATCTAGTACATTCTGATGTAACATGTATTTTTGTCTGTACAATGCCTCTGCACTGAAATTGAGGCCAGCGTCTATGCTGGCCTTTGGCAGCATACAGCAGTATTTTCAACAGGACAAACAGATCAGACCTAAGCATTTGTAGCAGAAAAAAATAAGAATGTTAAACGGTCAAGAAAGACCAGGATTTCTTCTTAGTGAGATGATATTGCACTGATCACCAAGAAGTGAGATCTTTGTGGAAAAATTAAAACAAACAAGCCACAACAAACAAACAAAACCATCACTCTATTGATGTTTGTGGTATATATAGGCCAAGAGTAGATTTCACTAACTGTATGAGAAAACAAGGATTCCTTGGAGATCACAGACTTTATTTGATGCCGTACCTGCTGAGTCCATGTATGGTGCTCCTGTATTGTATGAATAGATGGTTGGAGATTTCCATGCTTTGGCCCGCTTTATAAGCTACTGTTTCCTTGATTTGATTCCATGCCCTTCAGGTAAGGTTCATATCCAGGAATTAAGTGGATAAATAGATAATTTGGGATTTAATCTTGCCAATGCCACCAGCACCTCATGGTGATGTGACACCAAAGAACATGCTTTGCCTGTTCCATGATATTTCTATGAATTCTTTATTTTATTTATTTATTTAGAGCATTTCTACCCTGCTTCATGAAGATTCCCAAGCTTGCTTCCAAGTACAAATATAGCAGAAAACTGAATTATCTCACCAGAAAGACTTAATGAAGTATAAAGCCCCTGCTAACTTGGCAAAGAGGCACCTTTTACCATGGCGATTCTCTTTATTTAGCAGGGGGAGAGTAACTGGCCCTTTCCACCCCAAGCACAGTACCTCCAGTGATTGTTGCTGGTGTCTATCTTATCTTTCTTTTTAGATTGTGAGCCCTTTGGGGACAGAGGTCAATCCTATTTATTTGTTATTTCTCTATGTAAACCGCCCTGAGCCATTTTTGGAAGGGTGGTATAGAAATTGAATGAATGAATGAATGAATGAATAAAATATCAAAAAGCACTCTCAAATAAGATTCAACCAAAATACAAAATACAACAAATATTCATATACTGCTTATCAACAAAAGTTCCCAAAGTGGTTTACATAGATATAAATAAAGACGTTTCCCTGTCCCCAAAGGGCTCACAACCTAAAAAAGAAACATAAGATAGACACCAGCAACAACCACTGGAGGGATGCTGTGCTGGGACTGGGTTTAGATTAAACTAAATAACAACAATAAAACCACAGAGCAGTGAAAACTGTTCATAGCAGCAAGAATAAACCTTACATTCCACTGAACACACAGGCAAACAGAACCATTCTCATCTGACACCTACAACTTAGCAAGGTTGATTGGGGTGCCAAGAGGAATTTTCTGGGCTCAGTCCACGGTATGTGGCTCCCCGCCCCCAGTCTATTGGGAAGAACTGTGCAGTGGGCTTCTGCAGTCCTTGGTGCGTAAAGCATCCCTCACAGCTTTTTACACTGCCCCTCATATGTCTATACCAGATCTCTTTCCCAAGTGCATGCCTTGCAGCTATTTTGGCCCCCACCCTCACCCGCCACCTGCCCGGTTCATCACCTACCTTCCCTTCTCCAGCAGCATCAGCAGCATCCTCCACTTTGATCTCCTGTTCTTCCTTAGAAAGGGCATGGATGAATATTGAGGCCAGCACAGTGCTGTCCTAGAATGTCTCCATGGAGATTATATATATATATATATATATATATATATATATATATATATATATATAACATTTTATATCCTGCTCTTCCTCCAAGGAGCCCAGAGCAGTGTACTACATACTTGAGTTTTTCCTCACAACAACCCTGTGAAGTAGGTTAGGATGAGAGAAAAGTAACTGGCCCAGAGTCACCCAAGTTTCATGGCTGAATGGGGATTTGAACTCGGGTCTCCCTGGTCCTGGTCCAGCACTCTAACCACTACACCACGATGTTCAAGGCCAGCATTCTGCTGGCCACAGTGCACTTCTTTGCAGCGGCAACAGCAAAGAGAAGGAGCATGGGTGGGCGGGCAGGCTTGGGCAGGTGCCTTAAGGCCCAGGTTTAGTTCTGCTCCCCTGCTTCAGGAGGTGGAGAGATCTTAGCAGAGCACCATGAGATGAACTGTGGGAAACCGCAACCTTGGCATTCTAGTAATACCAGGCTGTTACTAATCCCATAAACCAGGCCTCTGAAGGTGTCAGTCATTTTTTGGTGGGAAACCTAGTTCCTGGGATCTAATTCCTTTCAGTGCCAGCCACCTATGTGGTGCAGGAGATTCATTTCTACTTTTACCATGGGCATGCAGACCAAATGACGCAAGAGGTGGTAATGTGTGCCATTGAGTTGGTGTCTACTCCTGGCGACCACAGAGCCCTGTGGTTGTCTTTGGTAGAATACAGGAGGGGTTTCCCATTGTCATCTCCCGCGCAGTATGAGATGATGCCTTTCAGCATCTTCCTATATCGCTGCTGCCAGATATAGGTGTTTCCCATTGTCTTGAAAACATACGAGCGGGGATTCGAACCAGCAACCTCTGGCTTGCTAGTCAGTTCCCCGCTGTGCCATTAGGTGGCTAGCAAGAGGTGGTAGGACCAGATAAATACCTCACCATGCCAGTGGTGCTGAACCGATTTGGCGGGGAGGGTGGGACCCAGCAACAGGCAGTTAGGGACAGGTAACTATGAAGGCGCAGTCTTCTGTTGTTTCTTCAAGCATGTTTCTATGTGCCGTATCATGCCCTTAATCCTGTATCTTCATGTGAGAAATGAATTCATGCATGCTCACACCTAGGAAGAGAATGTACCATACTCCATAGTCTACAGTGACAGGCTTCACACACATTAACTACTCGTGTTGCTGTAACTGAAGCCTCTAGCATTGCCAGAAACACTCCTTATATCAAGTTTCAGGTGCACGGCAAATTTAAAGAGATGTGTGTTATTCTTGTCACTACCCCGTGGTGCTTTAAAGGGCCCAGTCACAGAAAACTAAGCAATGCTCAGGTACAGTGGAGAAAGCAGTTAAGGGGAGATGTATCATTGGGGGGAAAGCACTAATCTTGAGTGTGCAGGTTTGGCTGAATCCCTGGAGAAAAGTGTCCATCAGAACTACAGTGATCCAGTGAACAGATAGCACTGGCAACCAAGAAGGCTGAAATGGGACTTGTCCATACAGCAGAGTATCCCATGGCTGGTTTATATTGCAAGAAAGAGATACCCACAAAGATGCTTTTTTCTGTTTTTGTTTCTGCAACAGTCATTCTTCTGGACTGTGCCATCAGAGACTGAAACTCCCTAGCGTGCTCTTTGGACTACAGCAGAGTTGGCAGTCCTCATATGGCTTCTGGGGGTCATGCATGCTGAATAAGTGTTATCTGATGCTTGGAAATGTACCCTGTCTTCCTGGTTCTGCCAGCAACTGTGGATGGAAGTTGGACAAAGCAGTCCAGATAACCCAGAGGGTATGGATTTAATACAGCTGACATAATGTTCCTCAATTCTTTATGTGGAACTAAATCCAACTGAAATAAAGAAGTTTCGGACTGAAATATATGCCCTGTTGAACTTAATTAGATGTGCAGCCCACTCATACATGTGTTTACTTAGAAGTAAGTCATTTTGTTCTCAGTGGTGCACACTTACTCCCAGGAAAGTGGGCACAGAATTATAGCCTGAGTGCACCTATGTGAGAGGCAGAGCAAGTCTTATTGAACACAGTGCTACTGACATCTGAGTAAGCATGCATAGACCAGACTAATGATGCACTAGCACAACACACAAAGTTGCATCCATGCAAGGTTGTGTAGTTGCGCAAAGTGATGCAGAATGCTCCAAGTTGAGCAGTCTCTTGTACCTGTTGCTCTAGCGCGACACTAGTCTGGAATGCAAGCTCAGAACATGCTTGCCGTAGTGCAACATTTTTGCACTAGAGCAGTGCTAGCCCAGATGTCAGCCACTGACAATACAAATATTTTGACAATGGGTGCAACCACAACCCGCCTTTCTGTGGTTCAGTCCTAACGGTTGCAAAATCCATTGCAGCCTATGGATGGAATCTCTTACATGCGATGTAAACTTGGCTTGTTGTTTATTTCTAAGTCTGCCTGTTTCTCAGAACTCAAGACTGATAAAACACTTTCCCCCCATAGCAGTAATGTCACCAGCTGCGTTGTGCTGCAAAATGATCTAGAAAATTAGCATCCCTTGTATTTATGAAGTACTGGTACTATACTATATAAACAGCACCTTAAGTGGCGCAGTGGGAAAATGCTTGACTAACAAGCAGAAGGTTGCCGGTTCAAATCCCCGCTGGTACTATATCAGGCAGCAGTGATATAGGAAGATGCTGAAAGGCATCATCTCACACTGCGTGGGAGGAGGCAATGGTAAACCCTTCCTGTATTCTACCAAAGGAAACCACAGGGCTCTGTGGGCACCAGGAGTCAAAATCGACTTGATGTCACAATTTACCTTTACTTTACTATATAAACAGGGAGAAGTTACCTTACACACCACCTTCCAAAGCAGCATGTAAGGTAACCTCCCCCTGCCCCCTGCCCGTGCTTTTCCAACCCCCCTGATGCTTGTAAAGGGGAACCCTTACCGGATTCCCCTTTATAAGCATCCAAACCGGACCGGACCGGTTCAGTCCAAACTGGGCCCGGTTCGTCTCAAACTCAGACGGGCCCCCCTTTTGGAGGGCTGGTCTGGTTCAAGCTTGAACTGGTCAAACCGGGCTGGTTTGACTCAAACCCGGTTCGAGCTTGAACACCACCAATCCTGGGTGCTTTGCTGTTCTAGTGAAATAGCTATTCTGTTGGTGTTCTAGTGCAACTGCACAATATATGGTGATGCACATGTACAAGGGCCCTCAAACCCAACCCTATCTACTTTTTGCCTAATCCAGTAGATCAAAAGGGTCAGGGTGTTACTTTTTTGCCTTTTCCCTCTGAATTCACATGATTGAAGGAGAGCCTGTGAAAATCATGAACCGGCATGTTAAGCAGCTAGTTGGTCCACTGCAATTCTTAATTTCACCTACTCCATAAGAGGACAAACTACATAGGGAGGAAGGAAAAGGTTATGAGGCCAAGCAATATGTTTGCTTTCAGGTTAGTGCTGCAACAATGTCTGAGGTCCAGAGAGCAAGGCTTTCGTGGCCTGTGTGCTAACAGCATGTGCAGTGAGTGCTAAGCAGCTACAATGAATGAGCCTGCACTGTCAACATCACCTTAACTTCAGTGACATCCAATCTGTGCTTGCATGGGCAGAGTGTGGGGAGAGGCAGTTTTGCAAGAAGGGCTAACTGGAATAAAAAGCTACATCTAAGACCTCTTAGAAGATTCTTCTTGGATTGGAATTACCACCATATAGGTTTTTCATGTGGACAGAGAGTCCAAGCTCGAGATGTATAGGGCACTTCATTCCCTAAAATAATTAGGAGCACCACTTTTGGGTCCTTCTGTTTATTTTCTTGAACCAGTCCTGGTATGTTACAAAGACAAAAGATGCAGCTTTGTAAATAGGACTGATTGGAGAGTGGAGCAAGACAGATGGAGTGACACCAGCGATGTCATTAGGAGCCAAAGAATAATGTCTGCTTAGGAACTTCTACCACTCTTATCTGTGAGCTTTCACACCAGACTGGAAGAATAAGAAAAGTGCCCCAAAGAGGAATATACCCTGTAGTGCAGAAGAGTCACATGCTGGGACGGATTGAGGCATACTAAGGCCCTAAGATATGTCAAACTTAAGAGGCCCCATAGCATTACAAAATGGGTGGGAATCTCACCCCAGTGCATCGCTCACCGGCCTCCTCGCTGCATTGCTCATGGTTACACCAGCAATCATCTGAAGAGGTGGACACTGCCTGTTACCGTGATGGCAAGCATGGGTCTAGGCTAAGGTTGCCAACTGCCCTGCACTGTGCGGGACATCCCAACTTTCAGTGGGCATTTTCTTCCACTTTTTCTCACCTTAATTTAAAAAAACACCAAAAACTTTTAAAGCTGCTGCTGAGAGGCGGTGGAGCAGGATGGTGGCAAGAGCTCTCCCACCTCCCAAGTGATGGGAAAGGAATGGCTGCTCTGGGGCAGGGCAGGGGCCAGTGCTGGATGGGGTGGGCAGCGCACTGCTGCTAAAAAGGCTCTACTCCCTCCTGTCCTGGAGAACACTCACCTCTGCAGCTGCCAGCCACTGACTCCAGCAGGAGGGAGGGAGGGAGGGAGGGAGGGAGATGGACGCCCTTCCTTAGCCCTGCTTTCCTCCGAATGAGGCAGACGGGCCAATTTCAGGCTTCTGTGCGCACACGTGCATCCATTCCCCGCCCACCTGCCCTCCTTCCTCCTGCTGGAGTCAGTGGCTGGCAGATGCAACAGTGAGTGTTCTCCAGGACAGGAGACAGGAGAGAGTAGAGCCTTTTTAGCAGCAGCGCGCCATCCACCCCAGAGAGCAGCCATGCAAAGGTGTTTTTTTAAAGACAAACCCCGCCCCTTGGTGACTATGCCCTCACCCACACCCCCCCGAATCCCTGTCCCGATTTCTGCCAACACAGTGTTGGCAACCCTAGTCTAGGGCCTGGTCTATTTTTATTTATTTTTAAAAATCATTTCCAGTTATTTCTGCACAGATTCAAAAACTCAGTATGATAATTGTGTAGCCATAGAACTATATTTTTGAGTTATCAAAATGATAAAGGCTGTTTTAGAGTATTTTCCCCCATTCTCCTTTATTTTACAATCAATTCTCTAAAACTTGGAATTTAGTCATTTTTTGATATTCAGAGGCCCCTCATTATGTGAGGCCCTAAGCTGTAGCTTACTTAGCTTGTGGCTAAATCTGGCACTGGCCACATGCCAACATGACACACTGAGTTGTACAGATGATGGAGGATAGGGATGTGCATGAACCGTGCTTTGAGCACAGTTTGGGAGCTTTAAGAAAAAGAGCAGATCCTTACCTGCTCTTCACCGCCCCATGCAGTTTCCTGCTGGGGCGGTGTGCATCCCAAGAAGCTCCACACTGCACCAGCACACAAATGGCATTTACCCATGCATGGGCGCATGCACGGGCGCCATGTGTGTGCTGGTGCTGCACAGGGCTTCTTGGGATGCATGCCGTCTCAGCAGGAAGCTGCATGGGGTGGCGGAGAGCAGGTAAGGATCTCCTCTCTTTCTTAAAGCTCCCAAACTGTGCTCAAAGCACAGTTCGTGCACATCCCTAATGGAGGATATGATGGGCCCAATTCATTGATTTCTGGTCAAGACTAATCTTGGCCCTAGAAAATGAAGAGCAAGACTTCTTTAAGGAGTAAGAGAAACCTTTCTCTAGAACCATTATCTCTCCCCCCACCATTTTCTGGAATAGAGAAATCCCATAAGTTAGTGGTAATGCACTTGTTTTGCATACAGAATATCCAAGGTTACTAGACCCCAGTGATTCCAGTTTAAATGACCTCAGGGAACAAGTCTGAGAAAAACGCCTGCCTGAGGCTCTGGGGAGCCAGTCAAAATAGAAAATACTGGAGTAGATGGACCAATGGTTTGATTCAGTATAAGGCAGCTTGGTATGACTGATGTTCTTTACATGTACAATTTCAGATGGAATAGTATTTTGGTTCTCTTGATGTCAAGGTGATGTGCAAGTCATTCCCAGGGCGACATCTGAGCCTTTAGTTCCCCTTTACAGGCAAACGCCATGCCATTGCAAAAAGGATTAGAAGCAACCTACCCTGTTTACTGCTAGTGCTTGTGAGTTATGTGTCACAATATGCTGGATCTTCTTGTTGCCACCACCTCACAGAAGCGGGGGGGGGGGATGGCCTCAGAATTAGGAGTACAGATGGTCTACTACCTCCTCCCACTTCCACTGGGTCTTTCCCTGATGTCAGTGCAGACCCACAAAGCCTGTACCAGGGGTGTAGTGAGGTTGGAGTGGGCCCTGGGACAAAAAATGAAGATGGCCCCCACCCCTTCTTCAGAGACGCACGAGGGAGAAAGCCAAGAGCAGGCTGTAACCCAGCCGGTGGGCCCCTCGCTCTCAGGAGCCCGAGGACATTTGTCCCCCTTGTTTAATTGTAGCTACAACTCTGATCTGTACCCTTCAGGCCCACAAGGACAATGCCAGCCTCTTCTTATAAAACATTGGTTGCTTCCGCACTAGTGTCCTTTAGAGCTCCTGAGGCATTGCTTTTCTGTAATTAACTGGGGATGGAATTAATTCAGAATTTCACACAGCACTTAATAGAGCACTGTTTTATCAAGCAATGTCCTTTTCTATGGCCAAGATCCATTTGTAATCTTTTTTGACAAGCAAGTGCCATTTAACAAAGACCTTTCCTAATGTCAATGAAAGTTCTTTCCTGTTCTCTTGCTTCCTGTTGATTACAACTGTGGGATTCCTGATAAATAGTTTCCTAATTGCCCCTTGAATAGCCTTTCTAAATTGCTCCAATATCAGTTTCTGATAGCACATATGAAGCAGCTTTAATTACTAGTTTCTTTGCTTTACTGAAGTCGTGATATTTTGCTATTAAAAGCAGAAAAGAAAAACCATAAGAGGAAAGAAGTATACAAAATCCCCCTTCTGTGGGGAAAGAAACTGTTACCGAAATCATTAAGATAAGCTATTCAATGACCTATTCACTGACAGATTATCACTACAAATTCTGCAGTCACAATAAACAGGAAGCCATAAAACGACAGGACCTGAAACTTTTCACTAAAGGCACAATAGCCCTGCAAGTTTCAATAGCCCAGGTATCCTGGGTGTCAGCCTGGCCAGGCCAGGCCAGCAGACCTCAGAAGGATCCATGGGAGATCCAAGTTGACTCAACACCAGCCAGAGGCAGACTGAGCCCTTAAATACCTCTGAGCCCAGACTACCCCTCCTAGGCTGTGCCTCCTTACTTCGAAAGTGGCAGTCTTAAAGGAGCAGTGCAGCCTTCTGGAGTCTGGCACCTCTCCGCTATCTGCTGCTTTTGAGCTTGTTTTTAGCACTGGCGTGCAGATACCAGGGAGCAGGATGGTGTGGGAGAGGCTGGCTCTGTAGTGAGTTTGGGTTTTGAGGGTGCTCCTTGTGGGGCTCAGGCCCTGAGATTGTGATGTCAGGAGACTCCAGCCCTGGTGCTATTTCAGCCTCAGGTTTTGGTCTGGTGTCCAGATCCAGGGCTGGGACAGGATGCAAATGCCTCCTCAGCATCTGGCTCAAGAGTATCTCCTGTGAGTGGGGGCTGTGACAGTCTGGACAACAACATCAAGCATCTGCAACTTTCCAAAGAAGGAGAATCTTTTTGTTTTGTTTTTGCCTTTCGCCAAGAGAGCCACATCACACACACACACACACACACACACACACACACACACACACACACACACACACAACTAATGATATTAATTGTAACTGATGCAAGTGAATGAGGAAAAAAATACATGAGGGAATCAACTGGTCCACAATAGGTCCCTTCAATTCTGTTTGAAAATGTTCTGTTTAAACCCTTTAATAACTATAACAGTGTCATCCTTGTTATGTTCTAGCTAAACCCTTTCAATGCGACTTCTGCTCTTGGACTTATTTAGAGAATTTCTTAGTGTTTGGTGAACACGTTGTATGATTTTTGTTTTTGGGTAGGACTCAAGACTCAGATCTTTCAGCTGGCTCCTTTGTTTGTTCTTTATAAAATGCACTTTGGAAGCTAAAAGTGATCACAAAAATACAGTGAACCGATCAATGAGAGAAGACCAACTTCATAGTTCTCTGGTTGACTGTACCGATCTGGTAGGCAAATTCCCCAGCTGCCATTCTCTTAAAGCAGCATTGCTTCTTTTCTCTCTTCTACTTTCTCCTCTGCTGTTTCCTTTACAGCTCCCGCAGCAGCTCTGGCTGCCAGGGCCTTCTGGATATGCTCTGTCATACTGTAGATATAATGTGGTGCATTTGAAACTGTCATGAAATAAAATACACATGGTTGGTGTTACTATTTATTTTGTTCATTTTTTAATACTGCCTTTCATAAAACTCATCCCAAGGTGGTTTACAAAAGTTAAAATACAATAAAATACATTAAAATATGAAAATCAATTAAGCACAATCAAAACCATAACACCACCACAAAGCATCATGCATAAAAAGCCAAGACAAAGCAACAACAGGGGAGCAGAGAGACTGGCAACCCCTAAGGGGTAAAAGCCTGAATAAAACAGTTTTTAGTTGTTTCTTAAAAGTAGCCATGTCAGAGAATGAACACCCCTAGGAGAGCATTTCAGAGCCGGGGCGGTGGGGGGGGAGACTTACTATGGCCTTTTGATCATGAGTCATGTGATCAAAAAACTGCATGTATGCAAGGAACTGCAGGTTGTAGTTCCCTGCAAAAGCCCTTTTCCTATCCACACTGCACAGACTGGTGAGATCATTGCGTTGTATTACAAACTCACCACAAATCAGGTCTGGAGGACAGTACAGAATGCATGATTAGGCAATGACATCATCTGGATTTCTCTGTAAAAAGTCAGTGCTAAAAGATGGCAATTCCAGAGAAAGGAGGTAGTGTGCAAGCACCATCCACTACACTATATATCAGTCTCCATCACAGTACCATAGAGCTTTACCTCTGAGCGTTACTAAGGAGCTTCCCCTTATTTTGATGGAAACATACAGAATGATTGTGGTAATATTTGACAAATAGGGAAGTGATAAATGCTCAAGTGCTTTCCACCAACTGCCAAAGGTTCCGGCCCTAGAACAATCCTAACTTGGACTGTCGGAGGAAGTTGTTAATCTATCCATTCTATAGCATTTGGATGAATCATACTAGTAATATATGCTGTAAAAGTGCCCTCCACCTACAGGGATAATGCAATTCACTCTGATCTACACTGAAGCAACTCATCCAATGGTGAAAATGTTGGGGTGGTGCCACATTCCTTCAGCAGGACACCTAGAGCAGAGCTGGGGAGCACAGCCGGGGACAGAAGAGGCTATCTTCGGGAGCTGTAATCAGGACAGTACTTTCGGTCAGGGCCCAGCACTTTGTCCTCACACCGGCATGAGGTCTCTTCTTACACCAGATGTTGCAAGCCACTGCCTCATTGCTGTGATTCATAGTATCAGACTGGAAGCTGCTTCCCCAAACCCACAGCTTGAATTTCCACCTAGTGTCAAAATGATGTGTTCCTTTTACAAGGACTGGAGAAATGTGGTATATCTTGAGTTTAAACCATTATCATTTGACCTTGGGAATGAATGGAATATGGAATGGAGACCATATGGTGTCTGGGTGTTTTACATCTGAGTCAGCAACTTGTGGTCTCCACCCGGATGTGGTTTTGGGAAACAAGCACTGGACTATTCTCACAGATTTCCAAAGATTTGTGGGTGCATGTCCTTTTGCTTTTTCCTTTGTCTTGAAAGGAAATCTTGATTTCAGATTTCAGTATAAAAGAAGGATAAGCCCGGTTTTATTGTCTTTAGCATCAATACTATACATATACATACTGTATGCATTTACATATATATATATAGAGAGAGAGAGAGAGAGAGAGAGAGACCAAAAAAATGGAGAGAAAAGGTGTATAATTTGCAAATTTTAACTGTCATTAAAACAAAAATGAAATCAGTGAGACTCTGTTTTAGAGTGGACAAATTCTCCTTCGTGGTTTCAATATTCGCAGATAAATAGCATAGTTCAGAAAGATACACAAACAGGGTGGAAAGCTTAGAGATTTGATGGAATTTGAAATATTAAAAACACAAAACTCAGAGCATTTATTAGGACTTGTACAAGTTGTTATTGAAGTACAACTCTGAACTAGAACAAGTAAAATATTGCATAATTAAATGGATGTAAAACTTAAATAGAACAATTGATATGCAACAATGGGAGTATCAATGGAAGGTGAACATTAAATTTACAGTGAATAGTACAATAAGAGAAAACTGGTATAAAATGTTTTTTCATTGGTATCTTGAAGATTGCAGAGATAGACAATAAATCTGCTGAAAATGCATGAACCAGGTGAGAACATTTACCATATGTGGTGGATGTGCAGTAAAGCTCAGAAATTTTGGAAGACAATTCACGGAAAGATGCAAAAGATTTTAAATATTAACTTTCCTTTGTTACTGGTTATTTTTATGTTATCTATTACAAAACCTTATATACCTGCAAAATATACTGAGCTGTCTTTATACATGATAACTGCAGCTAGGATTCTTTATGCTTTGTATTGGAAAGTTAACTCAATTCCGTCATTAGATGAGTGGCAACTTAAGCTTTGAGAATATGTATCAATGGCAAAGATTACTTCATACATAAAGAACAAATCAGAGGACAAATTTGTTTTAACCTGGGAACCGTTTATACACTATAATTTGGTACATGGATTAGCTCCACATCCAGATTTTCTCTGTAACAAGGCCACAAGTTTTATATTTTCAGTTTTGATGTTTGTTTAATTATATAGTTTTGTTTTTTAACTGTCATTGAACTAGAATTAAATGATAAGATGGGACATGGTGAGGAAGTGGAATCCAAGTTGATGTATTAGATTACTGTGAGATATATTTGTTTCTTTTTCCATGTTCAAATAAAAATTAAATTAAAGTGAAAGAAAGAAATGGAATTCCTTATTCCAGTATAGTCCAGGGATGCCATTAAAACAATCCTGAAAATGTATTGAAGTCATTCACACGATCAAAAACTGTTCTACCCAGGTTTGAGAGCTGTGTGTGCTCCCAATTTTTAGTTGTGTGGAAGTAAGGTAGGAGGAAAACCTGGGTAGCAGTGATTGTGTGGAAGCAAGGTAGGAAGAAAAGCTGCCTAGGATTTCCTCCTACACAATGGAAAACTGGGAGCACACACAGCTCTCAAACTGGGGTGGAAAACAGTTTTTGATTGTGTAAATGACCTCATTGTCTCTCCATTTTTATCTTTTTGCTTCCTGATCCTTAATAGGGATCAGTGTTCTTTGCCTGTTTTCCTCTTTGCACTAAATAGTCTGCTGGCAGACAAGCTGGGTAGAGAACTGCTGCAGCTGCTTAGCTGCGAGACAATGTAAATAAAGCACATCTCAGTGCAGATAGGTTATAATTGTTTAAATGAGAAGCACATGCACAGAGAGTGGCCAGAGTGCACTAGAGCATTCAAATATCCAACCAGTCTTGGGATGTGAAAGGGGGCACTATCCTAGCACTCTTCCGCTCTCTGCCACTCCCCCCCCCCCCGCCTCCAGCATCTGAAATTCAGTACAAAAGGGGAGGGGTGGCTATTTGCCTACCTGCTGGTTGGGTGCAGCAGATCAATGTCACGCTGCCAGGTAAGGGGGTGCAGGAAGGGGATGAGGGAATGAGCATGTTTAGGATTGCAGCCTTAGCCAATATGCTACTCTAGCTTTAGGTGGCCTACATGTGAGTTTGTGGTTTTTTTTAAAGTAGTCTACTTTTTGGCCCTGTTTATTTCCCTAAAATCTTTGGTACCATTTGCCTAACTGCATCCCACAGTAAGTCCCACACATTTTCTGCTTTTCTGAATCCAGAGCTTCATTGATAGTTTATAACATATGTTTCTGCCAACTTGCAGTTATGTAACGGTGGCATGATTTGAATGATATAATCCTTTTTATAGGATTCAGGAGGGTGGAAATTAACAGTAGCCATTCTGTGCTATCAAACCTTAAAACTGGCAGACAAGCTTGTTTTTCTGCCCTGGAGAGCCAGTATAAGCAGAATCCAAACAATTAGCTACTATGATCATTCATATCTAATCATGAGGCTTTGGGACTTATTTTTTTTTAAGGTGTGACTCAGTAGCACATGTTATGTTTTCCAAGCAGTGAACTTCTACTTTACCTTTTTTCTTCCTTTTTTTCATTGCTTACATTTGGTAAAGTAAAATGAAGACAACTGGAGCAGGAGAAAAGGAAATACCATTATTCTAAAACATTGTGAGGGTGTGGATTTCTCTGGATCTTATCAAATTTGTCTGGTATTAAAAAGAGGTCATTAGTCTTTCTCAAGCCTTTTCTCTCAAGGTAAACATATGGGGCAAATGACAGTGATTGCAAAATTATTCCTCTGATAGTACAGATTATACAGCATTGGGGAGCACTGCTGAAGCCATCTTTAAGTTGCTGGCTTGGTTCTGGTCCACGAGGCTAGAATGTGACCAGTGCCAAGTTGGGAGGCCAAAAGGAAACCCATAAAAGTTGCACTATACTTTCCAAGGCCTAGTTCACATTATGACTTTATTGCCAGGTAACAAAAGCTGGAGATGAGCATGTCATCTGAACTCAGGATTTTTCGCTGATCTCAGCTTGGCAGAGCAAAAAATTGACGCTTAAGCTGACATGAATCTTAGATTTGAGCTTGAGTTGTCAATGTCAGCTTGATGTTGATTTTTCATGCCACCAATATGTGATCCGCATAAAATTCTGAGTTTAGATGACATGCTCCATGTATCACTGGGCTCTCCGGTTTTCATTTACTTGACATGAAAGTCATCGTGAGAACCAACCCTAAGTGTGGGATATAGTACAGTACAAATAAACAAATGCTTATACACACTCACTTTTAATGCTGCTAGTAATTATAGTAAATAGCGTACATAAAAGAAATCTACTTTTTGATGTTTTGGCAGGACATAAGTAATAAATCAATCCAATGAAGAGCTATAAGCCAGGGGTGCTGTCCTCCACCACCAAATCGCCTACAGTGAGCACAAACTGGCATGCAGTAGTGCTAGCATCAACACCTCATAAGAACAGCCTGCTTGGAATGGGCCAAAAGTCCATTTAATCTAGCATCCTGCTTTCCACAAAGGGAGATGTTTGCGGGAAATCTAGAAGTGAAGCTGTATTCAGTCTGTATTCGTCCCTTCAGACTGTATTCGTCCCTTTCCTATCTTATTGGAATAACCAATGATGAATAGAGATCATATAATGATAGGGATAAAGTAAAGTTGTCGAGTTGGTATCAACTCCTGGCGACCACAAAGCCCTGTGGTTTTCTTTGGTAGAATACAGGAAGGGTTTACTATTGCCATCTCCTGTGCAGTATGAGCTGATGCCTTTCAGCATCTACCTATATCGCTGCTGCCTGATATAGGTGTTTCCCATAGTCCATGAAGCATATGAGCGGGGATTCGAACCAGCAACCTCTTGCTCCCTAGGCAAGTTACTTCCTCACTGCGCCATTAGGTGGCTAATCTTCATTTTGAGCAATTCGTTTTGAGCTCGAAACACTTGAAATGGCCATTTCGAGCTCAAATCATTTCAAGCTTGAATCAATTTGCACAACTCTATGGTGGTTTTAAGGCACCCTAGAGTTCTTTGTTATACAACCCAATATATACATCTCTGGGCAGTTTACACACACACACACACACACACACACACACACGGATAATCAACTATTAAAATGATGAAAACTATTTAAAATCTCAATATAAAATTTAAAACTTAACCAAGGGGTCTGATTAAAAAGGTATTTATTTATTTACTACATTTTTATACCGCCTTTCTGCCTTGATAAAGGCACCCAAAGCAGTTTACAATATTCATTCATTCATTCATTCGATTTCTATACCGCCCTTCCAAAAATGGCTCAGGGCGGTATACACAAAGATATAACAAACAAATAAGATGGAACCCTGTCCCCGAAAAAGAATCTAAAAAGAAACACAAGATAGACACCAGCAACAGTCACTGGAGGTACTGTGCTGGGGGTGGATAGGGCCAGTTACTCTCCCCCTGCTAAATAAAGAGAATCACCACATTAAAAAGGTGTCTCTTTGCCAGGTTAGGAGGGGTTGTAATATTATAATACAAGGCACATTTTCAGCTGTTTCTTAAAAACCAGCTGAAATAGGGAAGCTCTGGTTTTATTTGGGAGCATGTTCCAGAGTCCTGGGGAAGCCCTAAAGAAGGCTTGATTCTGAGTCACCACTAAACGTGCTGCAACTTTAACCCAACTTTGCCCAATGATCTTAGTAAGCATGGCAGTGAGTTTCATGAAGAAGAAGGTGCTCTCTTAAATTATCTGGATCCCAGCTGTTCAGGGCTTTGTAGGACAATGTAGTTCTTTTAGGATGGGACTAATATGTTCTCCTCGGGTAGCCCCTGAGACCAACCAGGCTGCCGCATTCTGTACCAACTGCAGTTTCTGGAACACGTACAATGTAAAACGTATCACAGTAGTAAAGCCTGGACGTTACCAGCATGTGCACCAATGTTTTAAGGTAGTTTATCTCCAGAAATGGACATGGCTGATGTATCAGTCAAAGCTGATAAAAAGCACTTCTGGTCACTGCCACAATCTGGGCATACCAGGTTGAGGTTGGGGTCCAGAAGTACTCCCATATTACATACCTGCTCCTTCTGGGGGAGTGTAACCCCACACAGAACAAGCAGATCTAAACAGTTTCCTATATCCTGACTTCTCACAATATGTAGCTCTGTCTTGTTTAGATGTAGCTTCAGATTGTTCTCCCTCATCCAGCCCATTACCAACTCCAGACCAGCATTTAGGGAAGCTAGGCCATTTCCTGATGATGTTGACATGGAGAAAAACATTTGGGTGTCATCAGCATATCGATAACATCCTGCACCAAATCCCCTGATGATCTTTCCCAACGGTTTCATGTAGATATTAAAAAGCACTGGAGACAAAAAGGAACTCAGTGGGACTCCAAATGGTAGCTCCCGTTTCAAAGAGCAACAGTCTCCAAATGACACCATCTGGAATCTACCCGAGAGGTAGGAGCAGAACGACTGCAAAGCAGTACATTCTACTCCCAACTCCCTCAGGTGATCCAGAAGGATACCATAGTTAACGGTATCGAAAGCTGCTGAAAGATTGAAGAGGACCAACAGTCACACTCCCCCAACCAAGGATTCCTGACTCCAGTGCATAGCCCATCTGGACACTGGTTTGAAATGAGCCCAGATAACCTGCTTCCTCCAAGGATTCCTCCCAGTTGCAGGGGAGTAACAGCAGGAGAGAGGGCATGCCCTAAACAAACTCCTGCCTGTGGCTTTCAGTGGCATCTGGTAGGCTACTGCGTGAAACAGGATGCTGAACTAGATGGGCCTTGGGCCTGATCCAGTAGACCTGTTCTTATGTCTGGAGTTAAAAAGCCACCACCCTCTCAATCACCTTGCCCAACCAAGGGAGGTTGGAAACAGTACTATAGTTGTCTAACTCCAAGGAGGTCTACTGATGTTTCCCCCCAAATGTGCCTAATAATCCCCACCCCAGAAAGGCATTAATGATATTAACCAGATCCACTCCAATAGCAAGACAGAGGAGCTATTCACATGCGCAGGCAAAACCGGGCTAAGGAAGCCCAGCCTGGTTTTGCCTGTGTGCATGCATCGCGGGGATTGGGATTGAACTCAGTGGCACCTTGGCAGCAAACCTGTCTAGGCAGCCACCCTCTAAAATGAGGTTAGGAGAGTAAGCGCTCTCCTAACCATTTCTGCAATCATCTGCCAGATGTGGCTGCTTGCAGCCATGGCTGGCAGACAGCAGGGATCCTGGCCAGCTCCGGGGAAGGGAAGGGGACCCCCATAATACACCCTGCACTCGTGCAGTGCATTATGGGTGATCCGAGGGGGAGGGCTGATGCAGGGTGATGTGTCCCAGCACTCCAACCCCCCAAGCTACCGGCAGCAGCCAGTAATCATCTGGATGGGTGCTCTGCCTACCGAAAAGGGAGCCTTGGATCATCTGTGGGGAAGGAAGCTTTTTCAGGCTTCCTCCCCGCTAGCCACCTTGCCCTTTCTCAGAATCCTTTTCACTGACAATTCTTGTTTTTTCTTGTTCTTCCAGCAGGTGAGATAATGAATAAAATAAGTTGGAGAGAAGTACCTCAGGACTGCTGTTCGCTAAATTCTCCTCACAAGTGGATGTGAGGTTCAGAATCGAGAGAAAATAAAATTTCTCCATAGTATTTTCCATCCTGAAAGGGGCCAAGCTTTATTGCTATGTAAATCTCAGTTCAGTTCAAACATTTCTTGTCCCTTGACACAAAGTATATCTATGTCTGTGTCTCTAGCTATATATCTACTTTTGCCTGTGAGCTCTCTTGCCGAGGCGTTGATTTTATATTGATGTTAGCAGCACTGAGTCTCTCATTAAGCTTCTTGCCAGAGGATGCATGTTCGAGCAGCCATCTCCTATGTCTCTCCAATTGTAGGGATGGACAATCAGGGCCTGCCACATGTGGAAACTGTGAAGCGTGCAGCTTATTTTTCATTCATGACTAGAGAGTCTGAATAACAGGTGGTGATATGCATAAACCGCATACAACTGAAGTGCCAAATTACCTGAGAATTTTTTAAAAAAATTAAGTGCCTTCTTCCTCCTAACCCCACCCTGCTTTGGAGCAGATTAAAGTCAGATAAAGAACAGGATTAAAAATTAATAATAATAATAATAATAATAATAATAATAATAATTTGATTTCTATACTGCCCTTCCAAAAATGACTTAGGGTGGTTTACACAGAGTAATAATATATAAATAAGATGGAATTTTATTTTATAAGATATAAAATAAAATGGGGGGAAAGCAGTAGAGCTGATTAAAAAACACTACAGAGTCTCATTAGAGTGTAGCACACGTAATAATTACTTGAGGCAGTATGGATGACAGGCATCATTTCTCTCAGGATCCTAGAGTGCATATAAACCATCTGTGTGTTTGCCATAGGCCTTGGATATTGTACAGTTAAATTAGCAGAAGCACCAGTTCTCTACACTTAGGGTTGCTTTGGGAAGGACACCGGGCTGAGAAAGGATGCTTGTTTTAGCTGCTCTTTCTCTCCAAATGAAGTGTTTGATAGAAAGAACATTGAATGGCTGATCTGAAGAAAAGAGAAGTATGCTGGGGGCAGGGGGACTTAATGT
Organism: Hemicordylus capensis; assembly: GCF_027244095.1. Taxonomy (NCBI): domain Eukaryota; kingdom Metazoa; phylum Chordata; class Lepidosauria; order Squamata; family Cordylidae; genus Hemicordylus; species Hemicordylus capensis. Next base: position 289,908,795 of record NC_069658.1, on the reverse strand, counting down.
TGTCACTTCTGCTCTTAGGCCAGTCATGGGAGCTGTAGCGTAAAGTGTATTAATGGAGTAACTTAGCATGTGGGCTCAGATGGCCCACTTCTGTGGCAACTTCACAACCATTTTGTGTGCAGCTCTTGATAACGTCAGTGCATGGCCTTCAGAAGATATAAGATCTGCTTAAAGGCCAGGGCACTGCTTCTTGAGTCTGTGGTGGCTTCTCGCCATGAACAAGATAGCTGGTTTATTTCCACAAGCAAAATATGTAGTTTTGCAAACCAGCACTGAACTTACATTGATCAGGGCCCTTCTAGGCATTGACTCAAACTATACTGTATCTGCTTTGGGTGGCAAAACTATTCCTCACTACAATGTTGTGATGTCACGCTTTAAGAATATTGAAATACACACAAGTGTCATTTATTGACATCTATTCCATTTCCATTTCTTGTGAGAAAGAGTAGGAATTCAGGATATATCTGAAATGCTGCATGTCATTGGTGGGGGGTGGGGTTATTGCTCTGGTGACAACCAACACGCCACTGTGGTGATTTGGCTGTGATGAGATTTCAGTAAAGCATAGGTTGTTGATTTGTTTTGTAAGGCCAGATTCACCTTCCCCTAAATAGAGAACAAAACCTTATTTCTTAACCTCTCAAAATGAAGCCATGGAGGGAAGACTTCCTTCTTCTGGACTCTTTTAGGTTGTGGCATTTCTAGAAAGCAGCTGAATCACATCCTTATGATGCACTGACATGGAAACTGGCCTTCACAAAGTTCTATGTATGGAAACAGTAGAATATCCTGTTTAGATAAAACATATATTTACATGTTTGGGACATACTACTAGTTGATATCCTGAGTAATATAATTCATAACTTCTACAGTTCAAAATGGAGTCTAGAAAACAATTGTTGGAGTGAGTTGGAGCAAATAAAACATTTATATGGGGCACAGAAAATCCTCCTGGCTGCCCAAAAGGAATACATAGGAAGGGGGCCAACAACTGGGAGTCTAAAGATCAACTCTATCTCCCTGAGGAGTTCCAACTGCCAATTCAGAAGAAAATAGGAAAATTGTTATTATTATTATTAATAATAATAATAATAATAATAACTATACTGCCCTTCCAGAAATGGCTCAGGGCGGTTTACAAAGAGAAATAACAAACAAATAAGATAAATAAGATGGCTCCCTGTCCCCAAAGGGCTCACATTCTAAAAAGAAACATAAGATAGACACCAGCAACAGTCACTGGAAGTACTGTGCTGGGGGTGGATAGGGCCAGTTACTCTCTCCCTGCTAAATAAAGAGAATCACCACGGTAAAAGGTGCCTCTTTGCCCAGTTAGCAGGGGTATTTCTAGAAAGCAGTCAAGGTATGTGCTGGGCTGGCCTTTTCTCCTCTTTCCATCTCAGAGAAAAGCCCTATTCACCCATTATGTTTAGCTCATGTACAAGCAGTGTAGTGTATGTACGGATGTACAGATCTGAATAAGAAAATGAGAAAAGCCTTGCTGGACCAAGCCAAGGCCTATCTAGTCCAGCTTCCTGTTTCACACAGTGGCCCATTAGATGCCTCCAGGAAACTCATGAACAGGGGATGATGAAGGTAAGTCTTCTCCGCTGCTGCTGCTGCTCCCCTGCAACTGGTATTCAAAGGCATAGCCATCAAGACTAGTCATCACTGATTGACACGGCCTACATGAATTTGTCTAAGCCCTTTTTAAAGCAGTCCAAGCTGGTAGCCATCACAACATCCCGTAGCAGAGAATTCCATAGATTAATTATGTGCTGCGTTTAAAAGTACTTCCTTTTGTCAGTCCTAAATATCCTGGCAATCAAATTTATGGGATGACCCCTGGTTCTAGAGTTGTGAGATAGTTAGAACAATATCTTTCTCCACTCTCTCCACACCATGTGTAATTTTATAGACCTCAATCATGTCTCCCCTTAATTGTCTTTTTTCTAAGCTAAAAAGCCCCAGATGTTGTAGCCTTGTCTCATAAGGAAGGTGCTCTAGGCCCCTAATCATCTTGGTTGCCCACTTCTGCACTTTTTCCAGTTCTACAATGTTACTTTTCAGGTACAATGACCAGAACTGACACAGTACTCTAAAGTCACTTTTGAGATACGGTGACCAAAACTGTACAGAGTACTTCAAATGTGGCCACAGCATTGATTTGTAAAGGGCATTATAATATTAGCAGTTTTATTTTCAATCCCCTTCCTAATGATCTCGAGCATAAAATTTGCCTTTTTCACAATTGCAACACACTGGGCCAACACTTTCAACAAGCTGTCCACCATGACTCCAAGATTCCTCTCCTGGTCAGTCACCAATGAATCAGATCCCATCAGTGTATAGGTGAAGTTATGCAGGTGTTGGTAGTTATTCACACATATATGCTGCATTTGAGAAAGCCTGTATCCAGGTTCACTTTTTAAATGAACACATCATGTACAGCCAAAACACGTACACACACAAATATGTACATGTGTACAGACAATTGTATGCACATAAAGTATCAGGTTTAAATAGGGCTTGTGTGGGCCTTCTGTAATAGTAGTTGCTGACCAGAAGCATGGGTCAACTTGACAGCAAAAGATGAGACAGGGAACTGCTTTGCAAAATGCCATCATCGGAACCATCCTGAGAATTATTTCATCAGAGCTTACACCATCAGTTGTTTTTCATCTTTGGTTCTCACAAAAGAAAACATAAGCGGGATTGGGAAGTTTGTCAGTGGGGTGGGTATTATTGCAAAAGGATATGTCATGTTGGGAATGGATACAGTGTAGAAATTCATCTGCCGGAACCATGGAGGAGGTTTGTTTTTATTTAGCCTAATTTTCACCACAGAACCTCCTCCAGATTTCCAGTGTCACAGCAGATGTCCTGCTCCTGACTCAAGCAGGCCCCATTCAGTTCTCACTTTTCACTCACAAGTAGAGACTTTCCTGAAACCCACATATATAAGATATATTTTTCCTTTAAAATGGAACTGATTTTATACATCAGTTATACTTATCTGAACGGGCATTGTATTTTGTTGAGGGTGCTGAAGAATGGGAGATTCCCAGCTCCCCCCACTGCACCTTCCTACACCCCCCCCCCCGAAGCTTACAGTTCCCAGGGCTCTCTGGAGAAAGAGCATGATAGTTAAACTGTAGCTTAGATATGATTAAGGGTAAAGCATGATGGTCTTCTGCACAACAAGCCCTCCTCCCCGACACACACACACAAACTCCATAGGCTTGTGATCATTATTGTATGTAGAAAGTAGCATTAGAAGCTGGCATTTTGTCACTTATAAAAAATGTAGCACACCCACTATAAGAGCCCCTGGTGGCGCAGTGGTAGAGCCCCTGGTGGCGCAGTGGTAAAACTGCCGCCCTGTAACCAGAAGGTTACAAGTTCGATCCTGACCAGGGGCTCAAGGTTGACTCAGCCTTCCATCCTTCCGAGGTCGGTAAAATGAGTACCCAGAATGTTGGGGGCAATATGCTAAAATCATTGTAAAACCGCTTAGAGAGCTCCGGCTATAGAGCGGTATATAAATGTAAGTGCTATTGCTATTGCTATTGCTATAATATCCATTTTTATTTCACACACACATACACACTTGGGTACAGAGTTTCCCCCTCAGATATCTAATGCCAGTGCAAGTCCTTTAATGTACCATTTGCTTCTTAATGCCACAACATCGCTGAGCTTGTTGCACAGGAACTGTTTTGAGAGCTGCCACAAAGGGAAGAATCACAGTAATTGAGCATCATAGGATGTTCCTATATTTCTGGGTCACACAACATTTTGTCTAAATGAATATGAGCATGCACGAATTCAAGAAAGTCATTATGTTCCAGGGGGCCCTTGTCCAAGTACCTTTGTGGTGGTGGGGGGAAAGCCCTAATGGGGGCATATCTGGGAAATGGGCCAATGGCTGAGAGTTTCAAAGTAGTTACATAGGAACATAGGAAGCTGCCATATACTGAGTCAGACCATTGGTCTATCTAGCTCAGTATTGTCTTCACAGACTGGCAGTGGCTTCTCCAAGGTTGCAGGCAGGAATCTCTCTCAGCCCTATCTTGGAGATGCCAGGGAGAGAACTTGGGACCTTCTGCTCTTCCCAGAGCAGCTCCATCCCCCGAGGGGAATATCTTACAGTGCTCACATTTCTAGTCTCCCATTCATATGCAACCAGGGCAGACCCTGCTTAGCTAAGGGGACAAGTCATGCTTGCTACCACAAGACCAGCTCTCCTCTCCAACAGGGGGTACTAGTAACCCTAAAGGCAGGGGCGTAACAAGGCTGGAGTGGGCCCAGAGACAAAATTTTAAAATGGGCACCTCGCTGATACACACACACACACTTCACAATATATAGTCATGTGACTTGCCTCTGGGGGCCCCCTTGAGGCGTGGGGCCCCCCAGGCAGCCACCTCCCCCTGCCTAAAAGTACTTGAAGGGCTCCTGGGGTTACTCAGAGGCCTCCTGCCTGCCCACACTGCAGCTGTGCTATTTGTTCCCCATCTGAGCATTCCCAGCTTGAAGCCACCATGTCCTCAGCAATGTGTCCACTGCAGAAGGGGAAGGAGGAGAGTGAAGATCCTCCTCTTATGCTCATTATTGGTTGGCTACATGCTGAAGCCCAGTGAGTCCCTCCGCGATCTGACTAACAGGCTTCAGAAAATTAGCATTGAGTAGTCCTATTCATTTCAATGGGAGAAGTAAACATTGTAAACCCTGATTTCAGTAAGACTGCCTATGAGGAATTTAGTGTGGATGTAAGCCAGTGACAGTAGCAGCCAGCCTGCCTGCCATTATCCCACACCCAGATAAGTCCCCACTACAGGACTTTCCAGGCACCTTCCTCCTCTATGAATGAACTTTTCAGAGGCCCCTGTGTCATCTAAGGAGCATCTTCAAGCCCATTTATGGAAAGGGAAGGTGTCTGGAACCAGACAATGACAGAGTGACTCACTTAGCTGTGAATAATTCTGTTGTTTTCTCTTGCTCTTGGTGCCTCCCCAGACCATGAACAGGGGTTTTTCTCAGAGGCTTCTGTGTCATCACAATCAGTTGCTGGAGATGCACTTGTTGGGTTCCTGTCTGATGGAACTCTATGGCACAGGTCTTCCCCCAAATGCCACCCACTACAATAAATGTCCAGGCAGAAATCAACGGGTCCGACTCCTAGCCCCACCCAGCAAACCTTTCTCCCTGATCCATTCAGAATCATGGCAATGCAAGGGTTTTCCTGGCCTTTAGCCAGAATAAAGGAGGGAGGCAGGACTACTAGGCTGCAATTTTTCTTGGTTTTGTGGGCTGTGTTTCGTTTTCTTGCCTGCCGATGCAGGAAGAATGGGAACATCTCCTAATGTTGTTAGCACATGCTGATATATTCACTACCCCATAATAGCAAAAAAAAAAAAAGGGGGGGGGAGTACTTTTGCAGTGGATTTGAAAATGTTTGTGGGAACCCTCCCCCCCTTTTAAACTTGGCTATAATTGGGTAGCTGACTGCAGATCCCGCTGTTGCTCAGGGTACCATATCTATCTATCTATCTATCTATCTATCTATCTATCTATCTATCTATCTATCTATCTATCTATAGTGTGTGTGTGTTTCATATATTTATATATGAACATTATATAACATATAATACATTAAATAACAGAGCAAACTGAGGTGGGAGAGATGCCACCTCAGTTTGCTATGTTCTTGAACATACTTAAGATATATCATTACTAGTGTCATTGTGTTCCACAGTTCAGTTGCCAAAATAAACAGTAATATTGCAGACATACTATTAGTATATTAATAGTATGTCTATATCTAGTAATCTATTAATCTCTGGAACTGCTTGCTCAGAGCATATTACACTTATTTTGAAAGGGTTGCACTGGCTGCCAATTTGTTTATAGATCCAATTCAAGGTGCTGTTTATTACCTTTACAGCCCTTAATGGGTTGGGTCCTGAAAACATAGCAACATAGGAAGCTGCCATATACTGAATCAGACCATAGTAGGTCCATCTAGCTCAGGTCCATCTAGAGAGATCAGGAATCTCTCTCAGTCCTATCTTGGAGATGCCAGGGAGGGAACTTGGAACCTAGATGCTCTTCCCAGAGCGGCTCCATCCCCTGAGGGGAATATCTTGCAGGGCTCACATGTAGTCTACCTTTCATATGCAACCAGGGCAGACCCTGCTTAGCTAAAGGGACAAGTCATGCTAGCAGTCACAGATCACTCTTCCCGAAGGACTGCCTGTTCCCAAGAGTTTTTGCCCACCCAACAAGGTTTTATGCAGGTGGGAGGGGCACTTCGTGTGCGTACACAGGACAGGGCCTTCTCTGTCATTGCCTCCAGGCTCTGGAATGCTCTCTCAGTGAATGTCTGCTCTTTGACAATTGTGGCTGCTTTTAAAACTAAAGACCTTTTATTTGTTCAGGCATTTACCACTTAGGGGCTACCAGGTCTCTCAGCAATCCTGTTTCTGTTGTCTTTTTAATGGTTGGGTTTTTGGTGTTTTTTGGTTTTTATTGTTTAACTGATTATAAGGTTTTATGTTGTTTTTATGGAATTTTATTGTATTTTAACTTTTGTAAACTGCCTCGGAATGCTTTATGAAAGGCAGTATAAAAATTGAATGAATGAATGAATAAATATTATTTTAATATATTAATAAGCTGCTCCTAAATCCCTGGGAGCCACCTAATGGCACAGAGGGGAAATGACTTGACTAGCAAGCCAGAGGTTTCCGGTTCAAATCCCCCCTGGTATGTTTCCCACACTATGGGAAACACCTATATCAGGCAACAGTGATATAGGAAGATGCTGAAAGGCATCATCTCATACTGCACGGGAGCTGGGATGGTAAACCCCTCCTATATTCTACCAAAGACAACCACAGGGCTCTGTGGTTGCCAGGAGCAGACACCAACTCAATGGCACACTTTACTTTTACTTTAAATCCCTGGGAAGAATCAAATAGTTGATCCAGCTCTTTATAATTTTTCCAATTTCTGAAAACACTTTTGGCTGAGGTGTGAGAAATTGATGATGATGATGATGATTGTTATTATTATTTCGATTTCTATACTGCCCTTGCAAAAATGGCTAAGGGCAGTTTACACAGAGAAATAATAAATAAATATAAGTCCAGACAACTTTCTGGAACTGAGAGTCCCATGAGGTTATCTGAGGAACACAGCATGATGTTGCTCTGGACAGTCACAGTATTTACAACAAGGCTGTAGCTGGAGCAAAGACAGGGCAGGAACAATGACAAGAAGGCCAAAGTCTCACCAGTATTAATTAATCTAGAGGAGAGCTGGTCTTGTGTTAACAAGCATGACTTGTCCCCTTAGCTAAGCAGGGTCTGCCCTGGTTGCATATGAATGGGAGACTAGAAGTGTGAGCGCTGTAAGATATTCCCCTCAGGGGATGGAGCTGCTCTGGAAAGAACATCTAGGTTCCAAGTTCTCTCCCTGGCATCTCCAAGATAGGGCTGAGAGAGATTCCTGCCTGCAACCTTGGAGAAGCCACCGCCAGTCTGTGTAGACAATACTGAGCTAGATGGACTTATGGTCTCAGTATATGGCAGCTTCCTTTGTTCCTAATTAATATACCATCCACTACCTCTAGGTGGTTTACAGCATAAAACAAAAACAAACTAAGAATTTAACAGTTAAAATGTATAAAAGTCAGATTAAAATATCCATAAAATCACACCAGTAGTCAAGATTTTATTTACTTACTTACAGCAAGACAGAGACAAGGTCAAACAGGCCAAAGTCAAACCAGTAATCAACATATACAGAGGACTAGGCAGATGTGGTGTCAAACAAGTAGAGGTCAAACCATGAATGGTCCCCTTTGCTAAGCAGAGTCCACCCTGGTTTGCATTTGAATGGGAGACATCTGTGAGCACTGCAAGATATTCCCCTCAAGGGATGGAGTCACTCGAGGAAGAGCAGAAGGTCCCAAGTTCCCTCGCTAGCATCTCCAAGATAGGGCTGAGAGAGACTCCTGCCTGCAACCTTGGAGAAGCAGCTGCCAGTCTATGTAGACAATACTAAGCTGGATGGACCAATAGCATAAGGAAGCTTCCTATGTAATAGGTTAAGGTCACCAGTCCACAGGCACTCTATATGCGCAGTTGCTTCAACAAAGACCTCAGGGCTGACTGAAGGCTTTATACTACGGCCCCTGGTCTAGATGGAAGTAACTAGGTGGAGGTAACCGCCCTGAGATTGTTTTAATGAAAGGTGGAATAAAAACCAATCAATCAATCAATCATTTTTTATGAATAATAAAAATAGTGACAGGTTTGGTAAGACTTAAAGGATCAGTTATGTCTCTGATCCTGCCAAGATTTAAAGGTCTTCAGTGTCACTGGCCAATTCTTCAAAGTCAAAGTCAGAAGGCATCACAGTGTCCTCATACCTTGGCACAAAGGGCTAGGGTTTGGTTCCTGTGCCCCATCTTCCTCCTCTTCTGAGGAGTCCTCCTGGATGGGTGGGGTCACAGGTTCAAGTCATGACAGATGTTATGAGAAGGCAGATCTGCTGGGCTGTATTAATGCCACATTCTCTTAGCAGCCCATTTGTGGAAAGCTGTGGACAATGATACAAATGTATCACACCTTCTGCAATGGTAAATCTTGCCTCACCAACCTTTTGCAGTTCTTTGAGAGTGTCAACAGGCATGTGGATAAAGGTGATCTGGTTGACATAGTATACCTGGACTTCCAGAAGGCTTTTGACAAAGTTCCTCATCAAAGACCCTTGAGAAAACTTAGCAGTCATGGGATAAGGGGACAGGTTCATGTGTGGATTGTGAACTGGGTGAAGGACAGGAAACAGTGGGTAGGTATAAATGGAGAGTTTCATGTAGATGTTAAAGCATGGGGGACAATACTGAGCCTTGCAGGACCCCAGAGGCCAAGGCAATAATAATAATAGTTAGACACTTATGTAGGCCTGTTACACATAATATAAGTGAGATTCTTTTAAAATATCAAAAACAGAGGGCACTCTCTTAAGTACCCTGGACCTAAGCCGTTAAGGGCCTTATAGGTAATAACCAGCAATTTGTATTTTGTTGGGAAACGTATCGGCAGCCAGTGCAGTTCTTTTTAGAATTGGTGTTATACGGTCATTTCGGGTAAACCCAGAGACCAATCTGGCTGCCACGTTCTGTACCAACTGTAGTTTCCAAATTACATACAAAGTCAGCCCCACATAGAGTGCATTACAGTAGTCAAGCCGAGAGGTTACCAGCATATGTACCACTGTGTGACATTCAGCTCTACCTTTCCCTGAAATCAAATTCTAGGGAAGCAGTGATTGTATCGAACCAGGGGCAGGAGGTGGTGTTAGGATGGATGGGGGCTAGCAAACTGAGGTTAAATCCAGACAAGGTAGAGACGCTGCTGGTCATTAAAAAAAGCCAATCGGGACAGGGTGATTCAACCAGCTCTGGATGGGGTTGTGCTCCCCTCAAAAGAGCAAGTGCACAGTTTGCGGGTGTTGCTGGACCCAGCTCTGTTTATGGAAGCATCCAAAGCATAGGTGGAGGCGGTGGCCAGGGGTGCCTTTGCACAGCTTCAACTAGTGTGCCAGCTGCGGCCCTTTCTCAAGAAGACAGATCTGGCCAGTTATCCATGCCTTAGTCATGTCACAGCCGGATTATGCGATGTGCTTTACGTGGGGGCTGCCCTTGAAGAATATTCAGAAACTTCCGTTGGTGCAAAATGCAGCCACCAGGGTTCTCTCTGAAACTGCTCATTCAGAGCATATTTCACTCATTTTGAAATAGCTCCACTGGTTCCCAATTTGTTTTCAGATCCAGTTCAAGGTACTGTTTATTACTTTTAAAGCCCAAAATGGTTTGGGTCCTGGATACCTGAAGGATTGCTCATGGGTTTCTGCCCGCCCAATAAGGTTATCAGAAGGGCCTCTGCTCTGTGTCCCTAACCCCAACTGGATCTGGAGTGCTCTCCCAGTGAATGTCTGCTGTTTGACATCTGTGGCTGCCTGCTTCTGTGTCTTTTTTTTATGGTGGGGTTGTGGTTTTGGGGGCGTGTTTTATGGTTTTTACTGTTGAACTGATTTTAAGGTTTTAAATGTGATTTTTATGGAGTTGTATTGTATTTTAACTTGTATAAACTGCTTTGAGATGCCTTATGAAAGGCAGTATAAGAAAGATCAATCAATCAATCAATCAATCAATCAATCAATCATTTCTTCTTCTGATGCTGATGCTGATGCCTGGATACATGGCTTGCAAGGTTAGATGCTAACCTGATGAGGCATGCTCAGATGTATAGCCTTGTTATGTCACACATTTCTGTTCTTTCAAGACAGAAATGTACTTACCACAAAGAGGCCAATTTACTGACCGCTAACTCTGGTGAACACCCATGCAGGCCAATTTATCAGCGCAAGTAGTCACCGACTCATCACAAAGCTGAATGCTAGGCAACCATTTTATTGTGAATATAGATAACAGGTAACACATTTGTTTTTGGCCAGGTATAACTGGCTGGAATGAAGTAACAGACAGAGTAGGTGAGGTATGTCTGGGAGGAAGGGACAGTCTTATCATTGCTAGCATCCTGCCACTAGGATCCACCTTTGTCTGGGATGCCAATCATTTGGAACATTTGGATTCTCACACAGGAAGGTTTTGAGGTAAAGTTTAATGAAAGGAAGTGACTCAGCAGCCTGGGTGAAGAGCAGAACCAGACAGGGAAGGTGAAAGATCAAAACCTTTTGCTTCACTGTGGAGAAACATGATCAGGAGAGAAAGAAAGGCAGTGAAAATCAGGACAATCTAATGAGGAAACAGAAGACTGTACTGCATGGAAGAAGAGGCTCTTTTATGTGCTCAAATCATGTGTCTCATTTATACTGCTCACATGATATATTCAGTGTTTGCCAGCAAGTCCATGTATAAGCATTAATTCACTTGACACATTTGTTATTACATGCATATCTTCCCACCCTTCCTCCAAGGCTCTTACAGCAGCACCTTCATATAGCTTCAAAACACTCCTGTGAGGCAGATTGGGCTGAGGGTTAGTGATTAGTCTCATGCCACCAAGTGAGCTTCACAGAGGCATGGGAGCTTCCAGCAGGCTTTGCTACATCCAGACCTAACACACCTACATTACATTCTCAGCCTAACCTACTTCACAGGGTTGTTGTGAGGAGAAACTCAAGTATGTAGTAGGGCTCCTTGGAGGAAGAGCGGGATATAAAATGTAAAATAATAATAATAATTACTTATACAGGAGGACCTCAGTATTTGCGGGGTTCCGTTCTCTGCAAACAATAATTCTATCTGCATATTATATTTGAATTTCATTTTGTGTGCCACTAGATTATTTCAGGTACATCAAGAAAAGGCACGAAAAGGACTAGAGGAATTAGTTTCCAAACTTCTCCTCCTTAAAGGAAGGAGAACATGATCTCTGAGAGGGAGGAAACTGGATGGAAGAGAATGACAGTTGGGAGCAGGAAAATCTGAAAGCATTCTGGACCACTGGAATGAAGAAATCATTTTTAGTATCTTTTCAATGAGAGTAGTTCTAAGTATCCAAATGGAGGACAGCTACAGCAGGTGACATCAAGGCTACCCCGATATGCTGGACTGCAAATTGGTCAAATGTGAGCTAGATTATAATATTAAAGATAAAGTTGTGCTGCTGAGTCGGCGTTGACTCCTGGCAACCACAGAGCCCTGTGGTTTTCCTTGGTAGAATACAGGAGGGGTTTACCATTGCCACCTCCCACGCAGTAAGAGATCATGCATTTCAGCATCTTCCTATATCACTGCTGCCTGATATAGGTGTTTTCCATAGTCTGGGAAACATACCAGTGGAGATTCAAACCAGCAACCTCTTGCTCCCTAGGCAAGTTACTTCACTGCTGCACCATTAGGTGGGTAGAGTATAATATTAGCCTGGGGCTAACAGTAGCTTCTGGGGGGTGCCATTTTCATCAGAGCACGAGGAGAAAGGGTTAAATATCCCCTCTCGTACACGGTGACCCTGATCACCCTCTACAGATGCTACTATCTATGTTTGAGACAAAAAAGGGGAAGGCCAAACGAGTTTAATGAAAAGTGTAGTTTGGCCTTGAGTGAGTCTTTCAGATTATTCTTCCTTTTTAGGTAACACCAGTTGATTGGTGTTGACTGTTTGGATAGAATGAATATTCTAAATATGTGGGTTTTAAACACATTTTTAAAGGCCCTAAATCTCTCTGAAACTATTATATTTCTTAGCATGCATCACAAGATTGGACTTTTCATACTGTCTAGCCAATGTCCTGGCCAACCCAAAAACTCCACATCCATGCAGCTGGCTGGGCATTGCTTTTCAAATCTCAGCCTTGTGCCAAGGGAAAGCACTAGAAACAATGCAGACAAACAAAACAAAACAAAAATCATAAGACAGAAATCAAATATATCATGAGACCAGAATCTTAACAAGCATGCACATTCAGGTTGGGTGTACTGCCAAATGTGCCTAAGGCAAGAAATGCTGAAGAAATCCATGACTTAAATGCCATTAGCAGAGCAAATGCTGGATTTTCTGCACTATGATGAAAATATAAAAAGGACTAACTTGTAAATAAACCCTCAATAAGATCATGGAGTTCCTAATTAAAATGGGGCTCTAAAGTTGAATCAAACAGTAGCTCTCTGAAGCAAAGCACAATTACTCAAGAATCCCCTAAAGGAAAACCACTGATTCGATCCAAAGAGCCAAACTCCAGCTGTTCTTCACAAGAATATTTGCCAGCTCTTCATGGGGAGAAGAAAACAAAGGCTATAGACTGCCAAACTCTGGTTCATCTGTAAAGGTCTATGCCTCTTTTTCTCTACAGAAAGAATGGAGGTGGGAGATTCCATTGGGAAGCAGCTGAGCTTCTCAGTACAAGTCTCTCTGTGTGAAGCTGCTTTACGTGCTCTATGTAAGGCAAAACAAAGAAAGCTGTCCTGGCTGGCAATTCTCCTCATTCCAGGTTGTATAATCCTGTGAGTCCTTCAAGGCATGCATGCTGTAAACTTTGGGGTGGCGGCGGCAAATAATGTTATTTGGTGGCAACCTAAGCAGGCAGAAGACAACTTAATACACCACTCCCACGGCATTAATTCAGAAGGAGGAGAGGACCAAATTGGAACTAGGAATGCTGGTGGGTAATGCAGTGGTGCCAGGTTTAGGGCATTCAGGGATATTCAATAGAAAAATCTTCATCTTCCTAAGGCCATAATTAGGGCCACCAGGATTTCACACATATGGTTCCCAGCTGTTTCTCTCCGCTATGAAGACAGGACACTTAGTTGTATTTAATATCAAGACAAGACTTTTTCAAATGTACATGGGTCACTGACCATCACTGTGCATTTTCCATGTATGAACATAACTTGCATGCAGTTTGCTATACCCCCCTGGTCAAACTGTCCTCCAGTTTACACTAAAATGTAATCTATCATTTGCTTCAACTTGGTTTCCTAGAGCCAATCAGCAGTGAAATGGGAATAACTGCAGACACAGTCAGAAGAGGAAAGCTGGTCTTGTGGTAGCAAGCATGACTTGTCCCCTTTGCTAAGCAGGGTCTGCCCTGGTTGCATATGAATGGAATACTACATGTGTAAGCACTCTAAGATATTTGGAGCTGCTCTGGGAAGAGCATTCCAAATTCTCTCCCTGGCATCTCCAAGATAGTACTGAGAGAGATTCTTGCCTGCAACCTTGGAAAAGCCACTGCCAGTCTGTGTAGTAGACAATACTGAGCTAGATGGACCAATGGTCTGACTATGGCAGCTTCCTATGTTCCTATGATCTGCATATGAGGGGAATTCACAATATGCAGAAAAAAGTATTTCCTTTGTTTTTAAAAAGGAGACAATGGCTTACATGCTGCCTGCCCAGTGAGCCACTGATCCAAGGGAGAGGCATGCTCACTGCTTCTGCATCACCAAACACCCTTCCTGCACTGCTACCAAAGGCAGGGAGACTCCATGCCTACCTAAGGGTGCGCCATTGCATACTGGTGATGGTACTCCCATTGGAAATGATGTAACTATCACCATTAGTGCATCAACAGACTCCTTAGTTGGCATGCAGTCGCCCTGCCTTTGGGCAGTGTGCAGTGTCATGGAAGCAGTGAGCAGGCCTCTCCCTTGGATCACTGCAGTGGCTTGCTGTACAGAATGTAAACCATTCTCTCATCTCTCCAGTGGCTGTTGCTGGTGTCTATCTTATGTTTCATTTTAGATTGTGAGCCCTTGGGGACAGGGAGCCACCTTTATTTATTTTTTTTCAATTCTCTGTGTAAACCGCTTTGAGAACTTTTGTTGAAAAGCGGTATATAAACATTCATAGTAGTAGTAGTATTCTCTCCAAATGATGAGAGTTGCATAAAGCCATTGCATTGGAACAGAATGTTAGACACCGTTAGAAGTCCTAACAGTGATCAAAGCAAGAGGGAGCAATCCCTTGTTCAAGAAAGACAAGAGAAGAAATCTTCTCCCTCCCCCACTTCCAACAAGGGGGAAAGGACTTCTGCCAGACAGAACAATGAGGAAAGGGGATCACTCTCCCATCCCTGTTACTGTACTGCTCAGATTGGGCTGCAGAGCCAGCCCTGAAACTTCCCAACCTAGAGCACCACAGTGCTACAGTATGCCCACAGATCTGAGGCTGGTGATAGAGAGAAGGGGTTTAAGAAGCCTTTCCATGTACTGCACTGTTCAGGCCTCCACCAATTCCCTTCCCCCATAACAATCACTTGACAGAAGGAAGAAGGAAGAACCTAAAATTGCCAGCCCTCCAATCAGCATCCATCTCCAGGTGCCTACAGTCCTGGAGATATTAATGGCTTGGTGTTGTGAAAAATATCAGGGGATAAAGCAGGAGATAACCCCTGCTAACTTGGCAAAGAGGCACCTTTTAATGTGGTGATTCTCTTTATTGAGCAGGGGGAGAGTAACTGGCCCTATCCACCTCCAGCACAGTACCTCCAGTGACTGTTGCAGGTGTCTATCTTATGTTTCTTTTTAGATTGTGAGCCCTTTGGGGACAGGGAGCCATCTTATTTATTTATTTTTTCTCTATGTAAACCGCCCTGAGCCATTTTTGGAAGGGCGGTATAGAAATTGAATAAATAAGAATAAATAAATAAATAAATAATCTCCAGAAATAGCTTTGGTCAGACTTGGCAATGCAAGCCTAGCTGATCCCTCTTTCCACAGATCGTCCTCTGCCATAAGTGAATGATTGCCATCTGCTCTCTGGGGACAAGTAAAATACTGTGCTTGAGGACACTACTGTGTGCTGCTGAATAAAAAAGGCTGCCCTCTCCCATTCTGGACAGTGGGCAACCCAACACTCATTGGTAGGGATCCCTCATAGGGGTGTAATGAACACACATCCTGCCCATCGTAATGTTGGGAGACTGGGGTTGGATTGCTGGTGAATGGGTCTGTCATTATGGTTGTGCCCCTAAAGCAATGCCTGATCAGAGTCTAGAATATTAATGGCTGGAAGATATTGAGAGAGATCCCTCTGGAGTATTCTGAATGGCAAAGCCATCCAGGCTTGCACTGTGACACATGTTAATCTCCCAGCTGTTGGGAGAAGCTGATGAGCGAGAACGTAAAGAGACTGGAGTTTGCAGCTTCAGGAACACGGTGACAGAGAGACAGACAGAATGAAAGAGGCTGAGACAGAGATTGAGAGCTGACACTAGAACTAAGTGCCTTATGGAGTGCAGGGATTATCTCTGGGGATCTGATATGAGACAGCAGACTTACTGCCTGGCAGCAGGGCAAGCTGTTCAGCTGTCCTTGCTGTTCACCTTGCATGTTTGTAAATAAACGAAATACACCATAAGTCTCTAATGATCTCTCGTCCAAAGGAAATCAAAACCAGAGCAGTGCTACCCCTGGAGGTTTTGTGGGGAGCACATAATAATGACATACATTTTGCTAGTTATATAAAACGACAAAATAGCTTTTTAATTTTTTTTTAAAAATCTGAGTCAACCAAGGATCTTAGCGCATCCCACAAACAGTGGGAATTGAAACCTTTCCACAGCCCACATCTTCTGACTCTGTCACAAAACTATTGCTCCTCTGGATTTCTGTATGAATCTGAAGCCATTGAGAATAGAGGATGAAACATCTCTTGCTGCCTCCCACGCCTGCACACCATGTGCTGGCTGCAAGAGAAGCTCCTATTCCCTCCCTCTTAGAATGCCGGAAGTATGATCAAGTAGTACGTTTAACACAGCAAGTAAGGGGAAGCTATTTTCCACACAATGGGCATGTGAACATAATTGCTAGCAGTTGTTGAGAAGGTAATGTATCTGGATTGTTGAAAAGAGATACATTCATAAATGCTGGGGCTGATAAACCACAATGCGGGGGAAACAGTACAAAATTTGGAACTGGCAGAAGGTGGCATTCGATCCATACATGTCTTGGAGTATGTCTCTCGTGGATATGGAGGGGGAGGGGAGGAGGGGAGAGAGAGAGGGGGAGAGAGAGAGGGGAGAGAGAGAGGCAGACAGACAAACTCTCTACTTATAATATCCATCGATTCATTTCTGAGAAAGGATAGTGAGCTAGGCAGTCTGACCTAGTCCTTATCAGACTGTCACTAAATCAGCATCAACTGAATTCATTAGAGCTAGCTCAGTCACAGGGGCAGAGCCACTATTGGGCAAAAGGGTTCAAAGAACCCGGACAACTGCCCCCAGGGACCGAGCCTCACGGCCCCAGACAGCCCCCTTCCCTGCATCTGACATCAAATGCACGGGGGCGGGTGGATTTCGCTCCCAAAAAGTGCTGAATGGCCCCGTTTGGGACCGAAATCGGTCACGCTGCATAAAACTAACCATTTTTACTTGGGAGTAACTCCCACTGATCTCAACAGTACTGATTTCTGAGTAATCATACAAAGGCTTGGGCTACGACACAGCAACTGCAAGTCTGTGTAAGCCATGTATAAAAGCTTGTCAGGAAAAAAGAGAATTCTCTGAAATTACTGTTTCCCAAAAACATTATTTAAGGGTCTGATCCTCCTCTAGTCTTAGATAGCGAGTGGGAAATTGCCTGAAATTGTAGACTGAGCTTATATCATTGATTCTCAAACAATGATATTGATTCTGTCATTGGGAAGGACCTGAAATTCTGCTCTAAACCTGTTAAAATTCCATGAAAAAAGATATTATGCAGTTGGAATAAATTAAGCAATGTAGGTAAATCTGCATCCAATTACTTAATTTGCATATTCTGGGTTTAAAGTTTATGTTAAGGATTCAACATTTATCTTGGTTGTTATCTTAAGGTTATTATCCTGAAACAACATGCTGTATAAAGACAAGGAACTCTAGGATGTCTTAAAACCATAGAGTTGTGCAAATCAATTCAAGCTTGAAATGATTTGAGCTTGAAATGCCCTTAAAATAGAGGGCCCGTTTTGAGCTTGAAACGAAATGCAAAATCAATTTCATGCACACCTCTATAAAAATATTTCTCATACATTTATTTATTTACTTTAAAATGTAAACCCACCTTTTCCCACAGACTCAAGGCAACTAACAAAAAGTTACAAGAATACAACAATAAAAACACAATAAAAGCCATACAGCCATAGCAATCACAAAAACATACAGGCACCTACAGTACAAGCAGAAAGGGAGATGCCAATTCATACCAGTACTCAGGTATTGCAGAAGGATCACTCAAAGGATCACTGCCAGAGACCCTGCAGCAGAGGGAGAGACCACATGCTTTCCGGACAGCCCCCAGGGTGACTGGTGTTGGCTATCTGTTGCTGCTGTGGAGTGCCTGCCTGCAGGAGAGGGAGAGACCACCTGCCAGCCCCTGCTTGACCCGTGGGACTGTGGCTGCTCTGAGGGGAGTCTTTGCAGGATTGAGGCCCAGGAGTGACTCAGCAGTCCCTGCATACCAGCTTGTGCGTGGTATTGGTGGGTGAGTGGGTGGGTATATTACACTTCAGCTTCTGTTTTAAGCATCCCTCGGGTGAGACACTTTTAGTATGTCTAGGGTTGTCTGGAGATGAGAAGACGGGGTGCATCGCATCCACTAATTATGGGGCGGTAATTCCGGGGGTGGTGGGGAACAGAAGAAGTAACCTTGGCAGGTCAGCCGGCTGTTACAGGGAAAGGGAAGTCTTGGTCCAGGGGCACTCCCAGGCCATGAAAGGTGAACCTGCTCTTTCAAAGGGAGTGCAACTCATCCAAAGCTGGGAAACAATTCAGTCTCAGAACAGCAGTCTTCCTGTCCCTATGTCTTCTCCAGATTTAATTTCACCTTGTTCACCTTCATCCAGCCCATCATTGGCTCCAAACATTGAAAGCCACAGTCTCTCCAGCTGGGGATGGTAATGAGAGGTACAGCTAGGTGTCATCAGCATACTGAAGACATTCCACATCAAACTCCCAGATGACCTCTCCCAGTAGTTTCATGTAGATATTAAAATGTATGGGCGGAAACATAGAATCCTGTGGCTACCAGAGGCCAGCGGCCAAGGTACCGAGAAGACTCCCCACCCCAGCACCACCTTCTGGACCCTGCCTGGCTGGAAAGATTGAACTAACTGGAGAATAGTGCCCCTCAAGCCTATCCCAGAAGATGGTCCAGAAGGATACCATGGTAGATGGTATCTCAAAAGCCACTGAGAGGTCCAGCACAGCCAACAGGTACACCCCTTGTCTAGTTCCCAGCATAGGTCATCCACTAGAGCAGGCCTGCTCAGCTTAGGCCCCCCAGCTGGTTTTGGACTACAACTCTCTTAATCCCCAGCCATAGTAGCCAATAGCCAGGGATTATGGGAGCTGTAGGCCAACAGCTGCAGGAGGGCCAAGGTTTAGAGCAACCAGGGCATTTTCGGGATCAAAGCCAGAATGGAATGGAAGCTAGATGGAAAAGGATCCATATAAGCAATCTCCTCCAGAATCTCACACCACACATTAAAACATCTTGCCTCAAAAGGGGAGGTTTGAAACTGGTCAGCAATTATCCAGTACAGTGGGGTCAAGGGACAGCTTCAATAGCAGAGGGACGACAACTGCCATTTTGAGGCAGGAATTGACATATTAACAGCCCTTCCCCCTTCTCAGCCAGTCCCCCTCCCTGGCAGCTTTTATCAGCCAGGAAGGCAAGGGCCAAGCATGCATTTTGTACCCCCAAACAACATATATGTATAGTATATTAATTATAAAAGGTGTGAATGGAATGCTTCCCATTAAAATGCCCAGTCAGGTAGTAAAGGACAGACCTGTTTCAAATATGTCAAAGAGAAAAGCTTGTTTGAAACATGAAGACATGTGAAAGGGATGTATTGGTTCTCAAGTATCTGTTCTCAAGCAGGAAGCCTCTGCTTCTTACTACCTTGGGTCATGCGCATGTCAAAATATGTCTCCAAGAAACTCTTCACTCCAGCAGGAAATTGCTGAACTGGAATGAAGCATCAAGTTTGCTGCTGTTCAGTCAAAATTGAGATTTAGGGTTTCGTTCCCTCTATAGGAAGTCATTATGTTTCTTGAGTTGTTAACTCGGTGAGATCACTCACTAGTATTATCACTAGTGATAGCTGTTATGAATGAGTCACCGTTCTTATTTCAGGTACTTATGGGCTCTGCATGCACACAACATACATGTCCCATAAGAACAGTCCTGCTGGATCAGGCCCAAGGCCCATCTAGTCCAGCATCTTGTTTCACACATTGGCCCTCCAGATGCCACTGGGAAGCCTACAAGCAGGAGTTGAGGGCATGCCCTCTCTTCTGCTGATACTCCCCTGCAACTGGTGTTTAAAGGCATCCTGCCTCTGAGGCTGGAGGTGGCCTATAACCACCAGAATAGTAGCCAATGATAGACCTGTCCTCAGTGAAGTTATCCAAACCCCTCTTAAAGCCATCCAGGTTGTTGGCTGTCTCTACATCTTGTGGCAGAGAATGTCATAACTTTATTATGCATTGTGTGAAAAAGTACTTCCATTTGTTGGTTCTAAATTTCCTGGCAAGCAATTTCATGGGACCCCTGGTTCTAGTGTTGTATGTGAGAGAGAAAAATTTCTCTCTATACACTCTATCCACACCATGCATGATTTATAGCCCTCTATCCTGTCTCCTTGCACTCGGCATTTTTCTAAACTAAAAAGCCCCAGGTGCTGTAGCCTTGCCTCATAAGTAAGGTACTCTAGGACCCTGATCAGCTTGGTTCCCCTCTTCTGAACCTTTTCCAGTTCTACAGTGTCCATTTTTAGATGTGGTGACCAGAAAAGCCTGGTTCAGGAACAGGTATATGCTCAGTATCCTCTGCCATGAAGACAGATACAAAGAACTCATTTAGCTTCTCTGCAACCTCCATATCCTCCTTAATAATCCCTTTCACTCCCTCATTGTCTAACGGTCCAACCACCTCCCTGCCCTGGCAGGTTTCCTGCTTCCAATGTATTTAAATAAGTTTTTGGTTTTCCCCTTGATGCTTTTAGCTAACTGTTCCTCAAACTCTTTTTCACCTCCCTTATTGTCTTCTTGCATTTCTTTTGCCAGAGTTTGTATTCCTTCCTGTTCTCTTCATTTGGACAGGCCTTCAAATTTTGGAAGGAAGTTGTCTTCGCCTTTATGGCTTCCTTGACTTTACCTGTTAGCTATGCTGGCATCTTCCTGGACTTAGTGGTACCTTTCCTCCTTTTTGGTATACATTCTAACTGGCCTTCTAGTATTGTGGTTTTGAGTAAACTCCATGCATTCTGGAGTGAAGTGACTCTCTTGATTTTCTCTCTGTTTTCTTTTCACTAAACTCCTCATTTTGGAGGTTTCCTCTTCTGAAATTCAAAGTGTCTGTGTTGGTGTTGGACTTCTTTGGTGATTCTCATCCTGCATGTATGCTGAATTTGATCGCACTATGGTCACTGTTCCCAAAAGGGTCCATAACACTGACATCACACACCAGGTCCTGGGTGCTACTCAGGATTAAGTCCAAGGTCACCTTCTCTCTGGTTGGTTCCATGACCAACTGTTCTAGGGCACAGTCATTCAGCATATCTAGACATTTGACCTCTTTGTCATTACCCAACTGTGAATTTACCCAGTCTATGTCTGGGTAAATTCATGTCACCCATTGTTACTGCCCTGCCTCTCCTTGATGCCTCGATTTTCTTCTGCAACTCCCAGTCACTGTCAGCATTTTGAGCCAAAGGGCCTTGCATTGTCACCCAAACTGTATCAATGGAGGACTCCGGTCCTCCTAGGTTTTTTAGCTTGTTGGATTCTATCCCTGCTTTAACATACAGCGCTACTCCATCTCCAAGGCGCCCCCTCCGCTCGGTCTTTTAGATATAATTGATATCCAGGGATAACAGTGTCCCACTGGTTCTCACTTTTCCACCATGTTTCTTTTATGCCCACTCTATCTATTTCTTCATTAGCAACCAGACTCCAGCTCTCCCATCTTGGCTTGAAAGCTTCTGGCATTGGCATATAAGCACCTATACGCTGAATCTCTTACCTGGTGTATCTTATCTTTCTCTTTGATCTCTTTGACCAGCTAGCACAGCCTTCTGTCTGCTCTTTATATGGTTCTGCTCTGTCCCCTTCTGTTTTATCTGAATCTTTTACACCCTCGCACCTTAAGGGATGGCATGGCATTTGCCAAACTGGATACTGTCCAGCTCCTGTCGGCTATTCCCCAGGCATCATTTTAAAAGCTGCCCTGTGACCTTTTTGATTTTAAGTGCCAGCAGTCTGGTTCCATCTTCAAGTGCAGCTCATCCCTTTTGTATAGGCGTTGCTTGCCCCAAAATCTATCCTAGTGCCTAACAAATCTAAACCCCTTCTCCTGGCACCAACGTCTCATCCATGCATCGAGACCCTTCAGTTCTGCCTGTCTCGCTGAACCTGCGTGTGGAACAGGTAGCATTTCTGAGAATATGTGTGTCCCTTATGTGCATCCCCTTCCCTGAGCACTGATAGCTAACACTCAAGAAATAATGCCAGATATAAAGAGACCAACTAACTCTAATCTCGCATTGGCCAACCAATCTAGGCTATCTCCAAGCAAAGGCATGGTTGTACAAGAGGCAAACAACTGTGTACATGTGTACAATACATGTGTTCTTTGTAAATAAATTCACAAAAGTGATGAGCCCACACAAAAGTGTACAAGCCTGCTTGCCTTATCTTAGTCATTTGGGCATATCAAGGGCATATATGGGAGCTGAAGCAGCAAGGTTGACTAGAAGACTAGACTAGACTAGAAGACTAGAGCACAAGTGGAGAAATACTCGACTTGAATGATACAGGTTACAACACAGAGCACATTTAAAGATCTGTGCTCTGGCAATACAGACCATAAAGAAATACTTCTTTGATGCTTGTATTGCAACTTCAAGTTTGCATCCAGCGGAGTTATCTAAGTTTGTGAAGAAACTAATTCAGGTGCCTTCTTCCATGAATTCCAGCTTGGATCCTTCAGTGACCCACTGTGATGCTTTTTAAAATGAGTTTTTCTCAATTATAATATCCCAGACTGGAGACAACCTGCTTACCTGTATGATGGCAGAGTCTAATGGGGAAGGTGTCCAGAAGCTCCTCTTGCATGGTTAGATTGGATCACTTTCAATTTATGACTCCTGAGGATGTGGACAAGTTGCTTGGGGCAGTGCAGCCTTCTACCAGTTCTCTTGATCTTTGCCCAACTTGGCCTATATCATCTGGTGGGGACGCTATTATTGTTAACATCTTAAATGCATCTCTGAGGGAGGGTAGGATGCCTCCTTGTCTTAAGGCAGGCCTGTTCAGCTTAGGCCCCCCAGCTGTCTTAAGGAGACAATTATAAGACCACTTTTGAATAAATGTACATTATACCCCTCAGAGCTAGCCATTATAGGCCAGTTTCTAACCTTCCATGGTTGGGCATGTATACAGGATGTCTACAAATGTAATAAATAAATGAATAAACAAATAAATAATGTCTGCCTACCAATATGGTCACAAAAGCAATGGTGTCATGAACCCAGAGTCTGACATGGAGGAGTCCCAGGATGAAGGGGTCATGTCATGATCTATTACCAAGATAGCCTGTTTGGGGGCTCCCTGAAGCACACCTATACCTGGTTTGGAGCTACAGGCTTGCTGTTTCCATTTTACCTCTCAGAACTCATGGGATCATGAGCTCACCATTTGGTTTGTATGAGCTAACTCAAGGGTTAAATGTCACCTGGCACATAGCTTGGGAAAGGTGGCTCTAGATTGAGTCTAATCTGAGACTTCAGGAGAACTATCCCTGTGCTCGCTTCCCTGATTGCAACTCAGACAGGGAAGCTGGAGCAGACAGGACTTAATTAAGTGCTATTCTTCCCAAGAACTAGCCAAATACTCTTCCCTCTGTTGGCACATCATATCAGTTCAAGCTTCTCACCTCCACAGGAGGTCATCTCCTTTTCTAACCAAATAGCTGGCTTGGGCTCTGGAAGCAAGCTTGTCAAAACATTCCTAGGTATACCCAAAGTTTTCTTAAAAACGTTTCGCCCCATACCGGTTTCTCAAACTTATTCACCTTATTGTGCTTACCAAGCACACCCAGCAAAGTTGAACAGAACAAAGATGTATTCTTTGGTCCATTCCTATTGTCCCTATTTTCAGCAGCTGTGGCCAGCATTTCGCATCAGGGCAAGATGCTATCTATTCTAGCCAAGACACAATCAAGCAGTGTGTCTCTTCCTTGTATTCATCAGTTGTGTGTTTGTGCACTTGGGCATTGGCTTGCCTGGTCTCTTATTCCTGTCCCACTTGTCGCCTCCATCAGCCCTTTCCCCCCACGCCCCCCCCACACACCAAAAGCTGTTGCCTAAGTCAATTTCGCTGGTCAGCCTTGAGTGGACTTAATTAGGATCTCAAGCCAAATTGCCTCTTCATGAGCTCCAACGTAGTACTATTGATTTGTTGTTGTCAGTTCTATTAGTTAAATATTATGTTGCCTAATAATCAATATTTTATTTCCTGTTACCCTAAACTCTAAAATAAACCTGATTCTATTTTTGAACGTCAGATTTTTCAAGACCAAAGCTTAGCACAAATTCATTCTGAAATGGGCTGCTCAATTTAAACTCGCTAGTTCCCTACACAAGCCCGAAAGTAGTCAGGGGTGTTTGCAAATTCCCCAGGAGCAGCACCATTAACAGATTACCCCTGAGCTGGACACCATGGGCTCTTGAATTGTGACCCCTGAGCCTGACTCTGACCAAGGGGACTCACAGGATGAGGCAAGTTTTGAGAGGGCTTCACTCCACCGATGGAAATGCAAGAACCTGCTGACCCCCTCAGCACACCCTTGCCTGTGTCCTCTGAGGAAGAGGATGAGCCAGAAATGCCCCAATCCCCACCAGCAGGCACCCAGCTAAGCCAGTGCTTAAGAAATATGGTGCAACCCCTTTAAGACATTTTAGGCTTGGGTGGGGCTCCAGTGATGGCTGGCCCTGTAAGTCTTCAGTTTGCCTCCACTATCTGCTGAAGTACCTTCTGCCCCTTGACTGCTGACCCTTTGTGTGTTTTTGGACTTTGACCCTGCCTGCCCCTCATGGACTGATATTTGGCCCCTGACTAGGGATGTGCACGGAACCGGCAGGGGGCAGCTTGAGGGTGTATACCTTTAAGGGCAGAGGACGGAGCTCTTACCTCTCTCGCTGCGTTTCCCCACCTGCGCTGCACTTTCAAAGGGTCTGGTGGGGCCCGTAAAAGGGCCTCCAAACAGGTTCGTGCACATCCCTACCCCTGACCTCCTGCTTGTTTGCTTACACCTTACCTGCCCTGATTGACTGATCTCTTCCTGTGACCTCCTGCTTCACTTTACCTTGCCCGCCCCAGTGGACTGACTTCTGGCTTTCGACCCTGTGTTGGTTTGACTGACTTGCCTTCTCCCACAGTGTGCTCCCTGCTACACCTGACCTGCCCAGGTAATACAGCTAGCAAAGTTGTAACAGTCACTACTCCCTCAGTACTGCAAACAAAAATGAAATTAGAAAGAGGCCTGCTTAGTAAGTAAAAGGGACAGGGTGGTTTGAATCCTATTCAAGCCCAATTTGACCCAAACCAGATGGTAGTTTGATTCAGGTTGGATCAGAATCTATTGGGCTGAATAGGCCTTCAAAGCTTTGCACAGCCCTATTAGCTTGTGATACCCCAATTTATAAAATACTTCTTTGAAAATCCAGTTTTAAAACCAACTTTAGAAACAACGACGAAGATTTAAAAACCATATAAAAACATGTAAACACACTCAGAAGAAAGTGAGACAATTAATGTTATTCTTTGAAGTCCTGTTAAAATAAAATGTCTTAACTGCCTTCAGAAGACTATCAAAATGATCCAGTCCTATGGATTTCACAGCAGTGAGTGGAGCCACTGGCTTCATACAGATGCAGCATGGGAGACAAACGTGAATCTTTTGGAACTCTGTACAACAAGTCCTATTGGCCAGACAGTAGTCTCATAGCACAAACTTCTGGCAATTATCTGTGAGGGACTATCTCAGTGCAATATCTCTAATTCCCAAACAATGGTTCAACAAGGTGCACTGAAGACCACAGAGAGGTCCAGGAGAATTAGCAGGGCCACACTTCCCTATCTTCCCAATGCAAGTCCTGCTAACCCCTGCTAACTTGGCAAAGAGGCACCTTTTACCATGGTGATTCTCTTTATTTAGCAGGGGGAGAGTAACTGGCCCTATCCATCCCCAGCACAGTACCCCTCCAGTGACTGTTGCTGGTGTCTATCTTATGTTTCTTTTTAGATTGTGAGCCCTTTGGGGACAGGGATCCATCTTATTCTTTCTTTCTTTCTTTCTTTCTTTCTTTCTTTCTTTCTTTCTTTCTTTCTTTCTTTCTTTGTGTAAACTGCCCTGAGCCATTTTTGGAAGGGTGGTATAGAAATCGAATAAAATCATCATCATCATCATCATCATCATCATCATCATCATCATCCCCCACTGAGGCACTACCTTGGCATGGTTGTGGGGCTTGTGTGCTCCAAGGAAGGTGAGAGCTATGCTAGAGGTCCAACCATACTGGACAGGTCTCACCAGAGGAGCCAGACAAAGAGTGCCTCTCCCATCAACAATATGGTGAGTCATAACCTTAATAAATCTATACCAGATTGGTCGTCACCCGGGTCAACAAGGTCCGCGCCAGGTGCTGGAGTCCCTGAACATCTGGTGGCAAGTGGGCTACAGGACTCAGGATCTTCAGTTGAGCAACCAGAGCTGGAGACTGCAAGGTTACTGGAAGAAACATCGCTTAACCGGAAAAAATACACAAAAAATGCCAACAAGGAAATAATGATCTGCTATGACAAGTCTAGTCCAACTAGAAGAGGTTATTTAAAAAGAATGTACCAAATTTGGAAGAGAAGCATCCAGATACAGAAATAACAGAACAAAGGCTAGCAGACCAGAGAAGATTCATAACAAGAAATAAAGTATTCACAGAAGATGAGCTGGAAGAACTGCAAAGAGCAACACAGGCTCAAGATATGGAAGAAGAATTACCACCAATTGAAGAAGTTGCTCAGGCGCAGGTGGAGGAGATGTTGGAAACAGAGGATGCCATTGTTGCTGAACTGTTTCAAAATCAAAACCAGGCAACCTCCCCTTTGCCTTCACCTCAAAAACCCGAATGCCATTTAACAGAAAAGCAACAAGAACTAAAGCAAAAAATAACTGAGCAC
The DNA here is from genome assembly GCF_027244095.1 of Hemicordylus capensis. Classification (NCBI taxonomy): domain Eukaryota; kingdom Metazoa; phylum Chordata; class Lepidosauria; order Squamata; family Cordylidae; genus Hemicordylus; species Hemicordylus capensis. Next base: position 289,882,029 of record NC_069658.1, on the reverse strand, counting down.
ATGAACCAAACAACCACCACGGTTCGACTTCCAGCTCTTAAAAACAGTTGCCAAAAAACAACTTGCTCAGGCATTAAAAGATGTCAATGCTGCACTTGCAGAAATAACAACCAATAATTGGCAAGAAACAAACCAACTAATGTACAGTGCAGCAACAATAACAACACAAGAGCTCGGATATAAGATCAGTGGACCTGTTAAAAAAGAAAGCAGTACATCACCTAAATGGAAGCTTAGATTAGAAGATAAAATCTCCAGGCTTAGATCAGATGCTAGTAAATTGAAAGATATGAAAGACAAGAAGCTGAAGAATGAAAACACCAAACAGTATCTGATCCAAATATACCACCTAGATTCAAGGAAAATTAGAGAAGTCCTGGAAATAATAAAGCAGCAAATAACAGCAGTGTCAAAGAAGATTAGCAGATACGAAGCCAGACGTTTCTACCAAAGCATAGAAGGAGAAACTGCAAGAAACCTAGAAACACCAAATCAAGAAGAAACAGTGCAATTCTGGGGAAAATGATGGGACAATCCAATAGATTATAATAAAAAAGCAGGCTGGATGAAAGAGGTCGAAAAATGTAACCAACAAATGCAAGATCTAATAATAACACCAGAATTAATAAGTGAAAGATTTCTCCCGCCTGCCCCATCTCCCCTCTCCTGCCTGGCTGCTTACCCCCTTCACCATTTCCTCTCTCCTCGCCCACCCACCTCTGCCGCAGTTTCCTCCCAGTTCCCACCCACCTCCGCTGCCGTTGCCTCCTTGCTCTTCCACCGTCCTGCGCCGTCGTTTGCCCGCCCGCCCGCCCGCCCGCCACCACTGTTAACTCACAGCCCACTGAACACTCGTGAGAGCTGCCACACACATGGGATTAGTGACGGGTACATCTAAGAGAAATAAATATATAGAAGAAAGATAGTAGATAGATAATACAGAAAACTGCTAACCATTTATAATCGGAGTGATCAGCACTCTCAGCTGGCCTTAATAAACCAGGAAGGATGTGGGTCAAAAGCATGCATTTTGTGGGCCTGATTCCTCCATGTAGTTTGTCAGCTTTCTCAGTTGTCAGTAACTAAAACTCATATAAGCAATTGTGACAGGCGTAGACCAAGGTACTTCTGATATGGACTACTCTTCCAGTGTGATGTTCGTGTCAGATTAGATACTATTTCATCTGCAAAGTGTTTAGTAAATAAGTTAAAGTAGGCTGTAGATTATTCCTCCACTTCATGTTGTGATCATGTAAAACCCGGAAGAGTGAGTCAGGGAGCCCTGACTTTACTACGGCTTGTTGGCTTTCTCTCAGGACTCTGAAATGTTGAATATATAAACAAACACAAATTCAGTTAAAGTGACAAGTTAAAGTGAGTCAAGGGCTTGTTATGCCAAGTAATAGACCAAAATGAGATTCCTGGACCACCAAGCTGTGCCTACAACCTCTCAAAGACCCTCACTTGATTGGAACCGAGACGTGCTCCTCAGGCTGATTAGGAATTCCTTGTGCATGCACAATAGCCGTTTTCCTGAAGGAGTTTAATTAAAATTTAAGCCCTTTAGTCACTTAAAGTTACTTTCCCCTTCACTTCTGATGCTTTTCTGCTTGCATCAGCTCTCTTTTTGGAGCTAGCCTGCACCATTAGAGAGCAATGTAAAAGAAATTTTATTAATGTTTCCTGGGTACCTCGATGTTTCCACTGTGCATTTGCTTATTTAAGTGGATTTTCCTTAGTTTCAACCAGTTATAACCTTTTTAGGCACAAACGAGTGAAGTAGTGTTGAGAGCAGGGGTTGGAGAAAATTAGGAACATAAGAAGCTGCCTTATACTGAATCAGACCATTGGAACATCTTGCTCAGTATTGAATGTCTACACCAGGGATTCTCAAACTTGGGTCCTCAGGTGTTATTGGACTTCAGCTCCCATAATCCCCAGCCTCAGTGGCCTTTGGTTGGGGATTATGGGAGTTGAAGTCCAATAACACCTGAGGACCCAAGTTTGAGAATCACTGGTCTACACGGACTGGCAGTGGCTTCTCCATGGTTGTAGGCAGGAGCCTCTCTCAGCAATATCTGGAGAAGCGGGGTGGGGTGGGGTGGTGGGTGGGGTGGGGAGGGGGAACCTTCCTCTGAGGGGAATATCTTACAGTGCTCACACATGTAGTCTCCCATTCAAATGCAAACCAGGATGGACCCTGCTTAGTAAAGGGACAATTCATGCTTGCTACCTTAAGATCAGCTCTTGTGGTAGATTGCTTTCTTTTCCCAGATGTTATCTTTCGAAAGCACATCTGCATTGCTTGTTCTTTACCTTCTTTTCACTTGTATTTGACTTGACCTGTCAATACAAGATATATACATATATACACCAGTGCAGTCTGTATGTGCATGCATATGCATATGTATATGCTTACATATAGACTGAATCAAATCCTGTCCCTAACCTTTAAGGGCTGCTTCAGTCTTTATTTTGTCCCAGTTAACCTTCTGTTTCTCTGGCTAATTCTACAGCCAGAAGGAGGTGTGACTCCCACGTTCCAAGTCTAGCTGTGCTGTTGACTCATGCGCTGCGCTCAAAGAGCCATATGCTTTTTCAGGGGAAGGCTTATACAATGCTGCAGTGCAAGGTCTCCCAGAGCAGTTTCTGCTTGTTCTCCCCATTAACTGAAGTGAGCGATGATGCAGTTTGGATGATGCAGTTTGGCACAGCAGACGCACACAATTATGTAAGCCCATACTATGGTCCAAAAATATATATTCAGGAGGCTCACTGGCATGCTTCACAAGCCTGGTACCAAGCAACAGGGCTAATCAAGCTGGCAGAGGCATCGCTGAAGCCCTCCCCCTCATCCACTAACTTCTCCTGCTGAGATTAGAAGCCCCAGAGTGGTGGGAAGCTGGTTCCAGGGAATGAAGTGAAAGAGAGAAGGGAGATTCCTTAGCAATCAGGAGTCAGACCATTGCTTCATCTAGCTCAAGGCTGTTGACAGCGAGTGGCAGGTTTTTGGACAAGGATCTTTCCTGGAATTGCCTGGATATTCCAGGAACTGAACCTGGGCCGTTTTGTGTCTGACCCATGTGCTCTATGAGCTACATACTGAGCTACAGCTATTCCCCTGAAGTGGGTGGGTGTGGAGGAAGCTCACTCAGAAGCTCAGCCAGTGTTAGTCATACTGTCAGTAGGGAGCCCCAGGGAAGTCAGGGTCCCCGCACTCCCTGTAAATGGTGCCAGTCTTGATGCTCCAAACACAAAGTCCTTTGGTTCTGATCCACAGCTAGCTACAAGGAGACAATTAGCCAGGGCTGCTCAACTTCGACCCTCCTGAAGATGTTGGCCTACATTTCCTATAATCCCTGGCTACTGACTGCTGTGGCTGGGGATTACGGGAGTTGTAGTCCAAAAACAGCTGGGGGCCAAAGTTGAGCAGCCCTGCTATTAGCCATGATAGTGAAATGGAATCTCCACGGAGAGAGGCAGCATACTGATGCATGATTACTGATTACATTTCTATACCACTTCTCTTCCATGCTGGAACTCAAGGGGTTTGTAGTATATGAGGTTCTTGGGTGGTTTCCTATACAGGAACATCTTCAGTAAGGCTGATTCATGTTCTTCAGACCAGACCCCAAGAATGCCAAACACCAGAGGAGGACTTATTGAGAGCTACATGTCTACCTGGAGGGAGATGCTGAGTAGAGCTGCAGGGCTCTGTTCAACATTTGGATCAATGACTGGCAGGAGGGACATAGAGGGGTTGCTTATCAAATTTGTGGATGACTCAGGAACAGGCTTTCTTTGTGGCTGCCTCAGGGCTTTGGAATATGATCCCTGCTGAAATAAGAGCATCTCCTTCTCTGTTGGTTTTCAGGAAGACCCTCGAGATTTTCCTGTTCACACAAGCTTTTAATTAGAATTCTAATAATTTGCTTTATATTGTTTTTATTGTGTTTTAACTTGTGATTTTTAATATTAGAATGTGTACACCGCCTGGATATATACATATCAGGTGGTATGAAAATATGATCAGATAGATAGGTAGGTAGGTAGATAGATAGATAGATAGATAGATAGATAGATAGATAGATAGATAGATAGATAGATATGATGATATGATAAATAAAGCTGGGCAGGTGGAGGGCATAGCCACCTCAGAAGACTGAATCAAGATTTACTCTGATCCAGAGAGGCTCAAATACTGGGCCAAAAATAACAAGATGAAGTTCAACAGAGAAAAATCTAAAGTCCTGCACTTGGGTAAGAAAAATCAAATGCACCAGTATAGGATGGGGAGACCTGGCTTGGCAGCAGCACAGGATCTAGATCTCTGAGTGGCTCACAAGTTGAATATGGATGCATGCAGCTGCTTAAAATGTTAATGCAATCTTGGACTGCATTAACTAAGGCATAATGTTCAGATCACAAGATTTCATCATTCCACTCTATTCTGTACTGACCAGACTTCACTTGGAATACTGTGTCCCGTTCTGGGCCCCACATTTTAAGACAGATAACAACAAGTTGGCCCCTGGGAGGGCAACAAATATGGTGAGGGGTCTGGAAGAAATTGCTAAAGATGAAGAATTGTTAAAGAAACTGGAAGATAAGAGAAGAGGGAAATATGACAGTCATTTTCAAATATCTGAAGAGCACACAGGATATGACCTGTTCTCTGCTGCTCTTGAATGCAGTCTGCAGCCAATGGGCTGCAATGACAAGAAGCAGATTTAACCTAGATTTTAGGAGGAATTTCCTAATTGTAAGAGCTATTCGACAGTGGAGCAGTCTGCCTCTTGCAGTGGTAGGCTCTCTTTCATTTGAGGTTTTCAACCGGAGGCTAGACATGGTCATCTGTCAGGAATGCTGCAGTCCATTCATACACTGCGCAGGAGGTTGAACTGAAGACTCTCAAGGTCCCGTCCAACTCTAAAATTCTATGGGAGGAACCAGAGGCATCTGGCTGCTGTAGAAAACTCTAGCAAGATAATCCTTTATTGTAAGAGCAAATCAAGCACAAAATACAACCAATGCTTGAATTATTTAGAGAGAAAAGGCTTTTACTCTCACCACCATTGGATAATAGGGAAATGTTACTGGAGAGAAGAGAACATAAGAACAGCCCTGCTGGATCAGGCCCAAGGCCCATCTAGTCCAGCATCCTGTTTCGCACAGTGGCCCACCAGATGCCGCTGGAAGCCACAGGCAGGAGTTGAGGGCGTGCCCTCTCTCCTGCTGTTACTCCCCTGCAACTGGTACTCAGAGGCATCCTGCCTTGGAGGCTAGAGGTGGCCCACAGCCCTTCGACTAGTAGCCAATGATAGACCTCTTCTCCACTACTACTTCAACTACAAGTGAAGGTCTCATGCAGCGATCATGTAGGAGAGCATTTCCCTGGCTATGGAGTCTGTCAGTCAGGCTGAGGGACAGGTGGCACGAACTGCGGTTTGAGCACTTTTTGGGCAGGGGGGCCAGCAACTTTAAGGAAAAGGAAAGCAGGTTCGTACCTGCTCTCCATCGCCCCATACAGCTTCCTGCTGGGGTAGCACACGCCACTAAAAGCCCCATGCAGTGTCAGCACACACATGCCATCCGTGAGAGCCAGCGTGGTGTAGTGGTTAGAGTGCTGGACTAGGACCGGGGAGACCCGAGTTCAAATCCCCATTCAGCCTTGAAACTAGCTGGGTGACTATGGGCCAGTCACTTCTCTCTCAGCCTAACCTCCTTCACAGGGTTGTTGTGAAAGAGAAACTCAAGTATGTAGTACACCACTCTGGGCTCCTTGGAGGAAGAGCGGGATATAAAATGTAATTAAATAAAAAATAATTTGTGTGGTCAATATGGTGTTGCTGGCCATGCAAATGGCACCCGCACATGGGCGGACACCATGTGCGTGCTGACGCTGTGTGGGGCTTCTAGGATATGCACCACCCCAGCAGGAAGTTGCATGCTCTCCTTTCCCTTAAAGTTCCCGGTCCCCCTGCCCAAGAAGTGCTTGAATTGTGGCTTGAACCATGGTTTGTGCACATCCCTAGGGCTGAGCCTGAGCAGCTAGCCAGCCAGTTACAAGGAGAGGAGTCCGGGGGTGGGGGATGCTGCTTGATACTCCTCTCCCCTCTTTTTCTAGCCAGGATGAGTCCTGCAGTTGGAAGCCCAGTGCAGCAGGGATTTGTGTGATGCGGAAGGGAGAGAACAAAGGGGAAGCTATCACACATCCAGCAGTCCCTCTCCTCAGCAGCCCAGGGACAAATGTCCCCACCTCGTTCCATTGTAACTATCATATCTCAGTGAGAGTTTGCTAGGTGTTTGCACCACCAGCTCTGTAAGATTTTGATTCTTGCTTCCATTACTGCCTCAAGAGGCTGCAGCAGCTGCAGTGAGAATGCAAGATATTTTCCCCATTATACATAGGAATTATGCGGCAAGGAGAATCCATCACTGTGCTTCTGTGACAATATAGGCCTAACTACAAGTCAGAGATTGCCAGTTCGAATCTGCGCTGGTATGTTTTCCAGGCTATGGGAAACACCTATATCGGGCAGCAGCGATATAGGGAGATTCTGAAAGGCATTTTTTATGTACGCTACCACGGCGGCCAGAATAATATATGTGCAGAAATGGAAGAGTAATGAACTGCCTTCAAAAGAAGATTGGCTGATAAAAATTTTGGAATATGCGGAGATGGCAAAACTTACAGTACTGATAAGACCAAAATTTGGAATGCTTTAAAGAAGATTGGAAACCATTCTTATTATACTTAAAGAACTATTTTCCTAATATTGATTTTACAACAGGGTTTGAAATTTAGTAATATTAGCAGGTTGGGTAGATCAAAATCGAGTTTGTAAGGTTTAAGATATATGTTTTGAATTATTATTATAGCAAGGGTTAATTCTATAGTTGGTGATTCACGAGGAGGTGTGAGCGGGAAGTCAATATTTGTTTAATGTGATGTGAATGTTAAGATATTGTTAAAATCAATAAAAATTTAAACAACAAGAAAAAGATTCTGAAAGGCATCATCTCATACTGCATGGGAGATGGCAATGGTAAACCCCTCCTGTATTCTCCCAAAGACAACCACAGGGCTCTGTGGGAGCCAGGAGTCGACACCCACTCGATGGCCACACTTTACTTTTACACCTTACATGTAAATGCGTGTAACAGTTCCACAGTAGCCCTTTCAGAACAGGAAGAACATATTCTGGAGAGGATGAGCGGGAGTGAAGAAGTGGGAGGAGTAAGAGATAATTAATCCTTTCCCTGGCTGCCATTTCCCCACTCCATTGGGCCAGCCTGTCTACTAGTGCACTAGTTCTTGGGGGGGCACATAAACAGTGCCAGAATATAGCACTGCCAATTATTCTTTCTCTCCCTCTTATATTCTACCCCTGAACTACAGCACAGTGGTGTAAGTTTTTAATATCCTAGTGCACCCTGCTCCCCAAAGCACCTGCACATTCTGCAGCACCAAATACATAGTCTCCTTTGTTCATCACACCTCAGGCCCCAATAAACAGCTATGCTCATAGGCTGCAACCCCTTTCTTGAATATAAATTGTCTGCCTCAGGATTTGGGTCCAAAATGAAATGGCCGCAAACTGAATTTCCAAATTAACAGCAGCATGTTTCAATCTCTCAAGTGTCGAGTTTTGCATAGACTGGCATAGTTTGCAACTTGTTTGCATAAACAAGCCAGCACGGACTGGTCATTCACTGTTCATCCACGTGGACTGGCCATTTGACCTCGCAAATGAGCTGCCTGCACAGCTCAGGTTAAAGTGGAGGCTCCACACTTCTCGGTTGGAGTGCGTGTCTGTGTGCACGCCAAAATCAAACATTGCCTAGGTCACCAAAACGCTAGGTCTGGCCCTACCGCTCCAAACTGCTCACCACATAGTTTTCCTTCTCTGTAGGGTTTCAAATGTGTGTTGCCTACTCAGTTCACGCAAGATCACGACTGGCACTCTGTATGAACAGATTGTACTGTCCCAGAATTTTCTGCAATGCACCGGGGGGCTCAACAGCAGACATGCAGTGGTTCTTTAGCAGAAAAATCAGTGGAGAAAGAGTTCCCTGAAGCGACAAAGTTTGAAAACTACAGCACTAGAAAACTGGCCACGAGTGCCCCACTTTTGGTATGGCTTAGAGTCAACTTTGAGAAATGTGTCAGTACAGGCAGATAATCAATGTCAATTTAGATAATAAATGGGAATGCTATTTACACAGAGTGACATGGACATGGGGCCACCCATGTATTCAAATAAGAGATTTTCAGATAAGTGAGGTACAGCTAATATGCAAAGGGAGGATTTTTGCCACAATTTGCCCTAGCAGGTTATATGCATTTCATATATGAATTGCTTTATTGTAAGTATTACTGTAAGAGAAACATGAGGTAAGAATAACAAGAGACTTAAAAAGAAAAAAGAATTCCCAGTGGTACTGAGTCACCAAGGCTGAAAATGTTTTAGGCAAGCAACCTGAAATATTGACCCGAAGTTCACTGAAATGTTCCCCATGGCACTGTTCCCAAATGGAGATTAAGCCAAACAGCTGCTGATATAGAAACCAACTGTCTGAACTGCAATGTGCTTACATATGCTAATCACGTCAAGCGACTGACTCTTTGCAAACGTGATGCAGGAAATGACTAAATGTTTAGTGCTTGTTATTTAGCAGTATTCCTGGAGACACGTAGGTGGTGTGGACAGCATGGTATGTGCATTAAAGTGCAATTTAGGTCAATGATTCTTTGAAAGGTCCAGTCTATCTTTCTTTTCTTTCAACAGCACTGTACAAAGATCACGTCGGAGAAGCTTTTCCTCCACAACACTGACAAATAAAGATTAAAATGAATCAAAACATGGGGCCCAGAACACAACTTGAAATCTCATTTCATTTTCTTCAACAATTACTTTAAAAAGAAGAAGCTCTAACAGCTTTATAACAGAAACTATAAAAAGTTAGCTCATCTAATAAGCTTTTTCTTGTCATTCTGAATTTGTAGAAGAGAACTTGAAGATAAAGATACAATGAATCTGGAAGCAGAAGGAATGACTGAAATGAACTGAGCAACTTCCTAAAGTGTGCACTGGTGCAGGTATTATAGAACCATAGAGCTGAAATATATCAAATGGCCATCTAGTCCTGCCTATTTAAATGTCTGACATAGCTAAAGTTGATCATTTTACATCTAGAGACGTGCAGTTCAAGTAGTGTCATGCACTGTACTTGGATGCCCTGGCTCAGATGGGACATACTAGTGACCGGTATCACATATGGACCAAAGCCGCCTTAGGGCACCTTCTCCTCAGGGGGTAGCTGATATTCTATACACACTTTTGAAAGGAGCAGGGGTAATGTCAGTGAAAGTATTTGGCAGGGCCAGCATGCGTCACATTGTGCTAGGCTCTGGGGTAGGGCTCTGCTGTGGGGCCTACAAGCGCTCCCAAGCTTCTCCTCCTTCCACTCTCTGAGGGTGGGAGGGGGAGAGGCTGCTAACAAAGCGGCAGCAGCTCCTCTTCTTCCCATCATCCGAGGGCCAGGAGGAGAGGAGTTGCCACTGCTGCCAAATCCTCCAGCAGCAACTCCCCCCACTCCAGCTGGCCAACAGAAGAGTCCCTGGGTCCTCACATCATCTCAGTGTGTCAGCTCCTCCTTCTGTCACCCTCTGCCAGGGGGAACCTGAGGGACATTCCCATTGACTGATAAGAGTGCCTGGTAGAAAACAGAGAGGCAGAATGAGTCTGTCAGCCAACCTGCACTGCTGCAAAGGAGTCAGCCATGTAAGTGGGCATGGGCCTTCAGGCAAATGTGGGCAGGCATGGACCCTCAGGCCCAACCTGGCCGACTCTGACACAGGCCTGGTGTTTGGGAGAAATACTGAGCCACTTATTATGTAGAACTAGTATGTAGGACAGAGATACTTCTCAAGCTCGAACACACATGGTCTGAAATACAACATGAGGATGATGGAGATAGGAGTGATATTCCGTTCAGGTGCTCCTGCTTTTGGAAGTTAAGCAGGTGCTACTAGGGACAGACTTACTCTGTGGTGGCAACCCATGGAAAACTCCCCTCCAGAGACACTGGTTTGGAGCTCCTATCTTTTAGGCTCTAAATTAAAAGGACTTTATTCTCTCAAGTATTTGGCTAGTGAAAATGTTATCTTTTTGCCATTTGTTCCCTGCCTATTCTGCTGGCGATATTCTGTTACTGTCTTGTGCATGTTTTGATTGTTTTAATTTATGTGAGTTTTATTTTATCCAAATACAATCAAAAATAAAATACATTTATTTTGGATTGTAAGCCACTTTGTAGACCTTGTGGTAGACCTCAAAATAAATAAATAAAAAAGGTTGGGAGGTCTAACATACTGGAAAATATGTTCATGAAGAATTACTGGGGCAACAAACTTATTTTAAATATAGCAGACAGCCATGCACATAGTGGTTTTTATAAACTAGCCTTTAGTGACAATGAAAGTATTCCTTTTGTTAGACTCTGCCTTCCAACATTACCTTGATTTTGAATAGCAACATACTAGAGCCTCATTCAGAATATTAGAAGGATGCAATTAGAAGGAGGCTGTACTCAAATACAGCCTCTGAAAAAGAAGCAGAAGTCCTACCCAGCATGTCAATCACTCTACCCTGCCAGGTGGGTCCCTCAAACTTGCAGTCTTCATTTGAAAAGGAGGAGGCTATACAAAAACCTGGAGAGATAAAGTAATTTTGCACGAAGAGAATGCATTAGGGGCATAACTATAATAGGGCAAGGGGAGACAGTTGCCTGGGGGCCCCCAGAGGCAAGTCACATGACTGACTCCCCCAGCTGCACACCCGTCCGGGCTTCCTTCAGTTGTATTCATCCTCCAAAACTGATGTGAGCAATTGATGTGACCTGGAGCTACCAGAACAGCATGTCTTTCTCTAGTACCATTAAATGACTTGCATTGCCCACAATTTACAAGACCTTTTAAAAAATAATTTAGGATGATGTTCTATTGTGGCACATAAGTTATGCTTTTTGTTACCACTATTCAGCCTCATTTAATATCTCTTAACTTCATGAGCTGAGTTTCAGTGGGGGGGGGGCATTTTAAAATCTTGTCTCTGGGCCCACTCCAACCTCGCTACGCCCGATTAGTGTGTAATATTTGCAGGGGATAGGATGTTTCTGTGGCTTAAGCAAAATGAATGGTTAATTTCTTTGTTTCCCTTATAATGTGGCTGATTGATCTGTTGTGCAGATGAACCCCATGGTTGCCACCTAGGGCTTTCCAGTGTTCTCATATCTGACAATGTATCTGCCTTTTGGGTGACCTCATTATGCCTTGACTTCCTGACTATGACTTCAAGTTTGCCCTAAGTCAACTATGAACCAGCAGTTAAGACTATTTCTTTTGCAAACCACTACTTTAAGTCAGATGCTAACAACCAGCATATCTTTACAAACAGTAAAACACTCTGTTCAAGACTTCTCCGTTCTGCCTTATGATTGGCCTCTGTGACCATTTCCCCATTGTGTATCCTCAAATACATGTTTGCCCAAATTATTGTCCCAGCACTGCTACAGTATATATTAGAGAAATTAAAGTGGTCACTCCATTCTGAAGTCTCAAGATGGGTGTCATTGCCCTGAAAGATCCTGGCCGACATGATGCACAGTAGTATGGAACTGCCACGCATCACACTGGGCTGGGGCTGCTGGGGACTCCTAAGAATAGGCAGTTGCACAAGCAGCACTTCTGCAGTTTATCCTATTGTTGCAAATGGAAGGAACTGTGGAGTGCTGATTGTGTAATCACCCATTCTCTACAGCGTCAGGGCTGCCTTATGAGTCCGCAGCAGCCCCAGCACAGTGCACAGTGGCCCTGTACCACTGTACATCATGTCAGCCACTTTATTTTTGAAAAATAATATTTTCGATAGCAATAATAATATTTTAATATAAAATTGAAATTTTAGGAATCATAGATTTTTAAGACCATTTACTTTTGGAGCATAACATCTTTTAAAAATAAGTAGGAAAATAAAATGTTCTTCCTTCCTATTTCTCAGAGCCATCTATGCAGGCCAAAGTACATGCGATACTGGAGCTCCAAGCAACTGTGGAAAAGGGGAAGGGGCAAAAATGCTGGTGGGTTAAGGATTTAATCCTTTTGCCCTGCACCATCTCCCCAACTGCAATTGCCCCATCATATGCTACTACAAAAGACCAGTGCAGTACAAACGGCCGTCTTTCCCCCAAAGCAGAGCTAATAGCAGCATCAGAGAGTGATTTTGGTTAGGAAAAACTGCTCAAGGGGAAATGTTTACCCAACGTGCTGCTGCTCTAATCCAATTCCTGCATTTCCATTCTGGCTGGTTTTTAAGGATAGGAATGATGGAGGTGATCTAATCATGGATTTCTTGCATCACATGCCACATGACCCTTGGTCACACAGCAGCGCCCTGAATATCACTTATTGGAACCTTACTGTATAAGAAATTTGAGACAGCTTGTACTGCCATTGCCACCATCTGAATTTAATTTATTCTGTTGCTTCTTGATCTCATGCCAGTGGAAGATTTCAAGTTGCTTCACCCATTATGGGAAACATTCTCATCTGTCCACTGTATGTCTTCACAATGACTGTTGTAATGATGTGTTGAGGGAAGATATATCTTTTAAAAGCCCAAAGAAAACACATGTTCAGCAGCTGCAATTGTTAGAGGCTCTCAGTTCAAGTTCACAATGTTTTCTTCTCTCTCTTCTCTCAGAGTTTTCTTTTCTGCTCACCTTATGATGCTGTCTAGGGAGATATACACAGGACAAATGGGAAAGTGTTTCCCATAATGTGTGAATTGGCCCCTTAAATCCTTGGTAGAGGAGGGCCTTCAGTCTCCACAGATGCCAAAGATTCCATCCTCTTTTACATGCATCCTAGGCACAAACCAGTTAATCAGAGGCTGAATTTTGTCACTTTAATCCCTTAGTTGTCAATTCAGACTACTGAGATTTATGCTAATTTCCATACCATTGGTTCAAAGTGTTTTGGTTTAATTGGTTTGTGGGTCAGAATATAAGTCAGTTGTACTGCAAATGATATTAAGAAAAAAGTGGGAGAGGAAGGAAGAGGAAAAATCATGTGGTGTAAATTATGAGCAATATTTTCAGGATGCAAATATGTATATTACTTCCTAGCCTAGAAACTGGAAAGATGAGCTCTTTCATCACTGATGACCCAAGAAAATGTTGGAAGGCATGGCTATAAGTAATTACTTGCATTTTCTGCTGTTCACAGTTCTGTGACCCAGTTTCTTGATTACAGTTGAATAAATATTCTTTCACTTGTTCCACAGCCACTGTGCCACTTTGTGATTCACCACAGTGCACTCTCTTGATTTGCACATTCTTTTCACTACAGTCACTCACCTGGGGGTATAACTAACAGGAGCATTAATTACTTATAACTACTGTCAGCAAGAGATGTATATTTCAGACATGAACCTAAGACCTCATCAGATATGTGGCCATCATCTATGGTATTCCTCTTTGCACCCTATTCTGTATTTTATGCAAGAAATGGATATTTAGTATTTGAAGAAGCTTATCTAGTCTCATTTTCATCCCTGAGAAGAAAGATGCTGTTGGTTGCATCACAAAAATATATAAAGAGACATCAAAATCTAGCACACACACACAACCATGCACTGTTAAAGCCACACCACTTCACTGGGTGATGGACCACCCAGCTGTTTTAGTAGAACGGCCATATGCAGCACTTCCTGGACATCAAATACTGATTGTATAGAAAAACCAGAGTATATTTAACTAGGTGCCTTGGATGGTGAAAAATGAACTTTGTGGAAACCACCTATTGTGTTGAGATCGCCAGATAAGGACCTGCAACAATTCTGTCTTAAGGTCACCACTGGTAGACAATTCTGTCTTGAGGTCACCACTAGTTTCTACATAGTTTCTCATTTAAAATGCATATATATATACACACACACACTGATTGTACACAGATTAAATATGGGGAAAGAAATTTAATTAAACTGATTGTACACAGATTAAATATGGGGAAAGAAACTGACTATCCCCTCACTCTAGAAGAGGACAGCAAAGGAATCTTTTGAGCCACCACTGTGTTGTGGTATTATTTCACATCTTGAACTCAAACCCAGCTTTCTGTTTTTGTACTCAGCTGTGTCCAAGTTCATGTACTAATATCAAATGTAGTACTAATATCAAATGGGTGTGAGCCATATTCTGTATATATGATAACTAAGCCCTAAATGTATCATTAAGCAGCACAAATGACCTACATCATCCTCCATATACTGTTTGATACTTGTGCATGGATTTTATTTTAATCAAAGGAGGATAACGCATGGTCTGGTTCATATTCTTTATCTGTGGTAGATCCTCTCAAGGACAATAGTATGCCATCTCCCTTCCAAAACATGTCTGGGACCCATGCCAGAGGATTGTGACCTGCAAATTGAGAGGACACACAGGTCCCTTGGGGCCCCCCTTTCATGAGGTGCTTCCCCCAGTGCAATCATCTGTACGCTTCTGCAAGGGTGACATGATGCAAAGAGTGACAGAAAGAGGCAGACTAATGTGGAGCGCAGACCATGAGATAATGTACTTTATTTCAAGGCTTTCTGAAAGATATAATGGACCACTACAAAGAGTTTCAGTATGCAAAAACCCTTGACAGAGAGAACACTGAAATATAATTCACATACCCAGTGATCCTGTGTGCCCACCATAACAACAGTCTACATAGATTAGACTTGTCTGAAGCTGCACAAACCTCCCTTAACAGAATTTAAAACTGTGGAGAGGGTCATTTTTTAAATACCAGGAACTGCTTATTCTAATTTTCTATGGCAGGGATGTCCCCCATTTCTGAATAATTGTTTATTGGGTCCAGTGTTCCTTCTAACAGGGATTCCCAGATGTTGTGGACTACAACTCCCATAATCCCCAAGCAAAAGCCATTGCAGCTGGGGATTCTGGGAGCTGTAGTCCACAACATCTGGGAATCCCTATTAGAGTGAACACTGATTAGGTCTGTATGAAACTTTGGCCAAAGCTGAATAATCTGGTACCATGTGAAGGTGACCATCCCACTGCATTGTGCTGTGCCCAGCACTGGGGGGCTTCTGAAAGGAAATGGAGCCCTCTTGAGCCCCTGAACCATCTTGGAGGTGTGCACACAAAGTAACCTTTCCCAGAATGCTTTCCTCCCAGAGCTCTAAGAGACAGCTCTGACTCTTTCAAAGGGCTCTCCCAGCACTGAGAACAGTGCAGTTCTGTGTGGAGGTCAGCACAGTGGGAGATCTCACAAGGAAGGTATGTAACCAAGGTGGCCTCTGCCTCAAAAATAATGAGGATCACTGTTCTGTGGTTTCACTGCCATGGCGCATGGATTAGGATCACAGATTCTATGCAGTAGTACCTTTGGAGGTGCTGACTTATTATAACTTGTCCTAAGAAGCACTATGGTGCTCATGGCACCTGATAACTGCATGGGGGATAAATTGGAGCTCTTGTGGCACACAGTGATCCTGAAGTTTATGTAAGCTAACTAGCTCACCTGTGTGCTATTGGTTCTTTCTAAGAGGAATAAATACCATTTGAGGAGGCAGTACAAATATGAATATGCAAATATTAGATGATTGCTACCGAATCACTTATTTCCCCTGTTAACTGGGAAGAGGCATTATTTATATTTAGCAGGGGGAGAGCAACTGTTTGTTCAGTTCCAGCCCAGCATCTCCAGTGGTTGTTGCCTATCTTGTGTTTCTTTTTAGGTTGTGGCCCCTTTAGGGACAGGGAACCTTCTTCTTCTGTGTAAATTACTTCGTGAACTTTCCTCTTGAAAAGCAGTATAAAAACAATGATAATTATTAGGGCAAAGCAAAAGCTTCATCCTCGCAAGGAGCCAGTAAACTAGCTACCTGCAAGGCCTGGCTTCCAGAGCTGCACAGAAGGATAGGGATACATTTTTTGTTTCTCTCCTCTTCCGGTAAAAGCCTTTTTCTCTGCCTGGAGGATGTGCCCTGAGGGTCGTGTTGGCAAGATCCGAGGAGGGATTCAAACCAATTTGGCATCAATGGAAAGGAGAGGGCATATTTTTCTTTGTGTGCGTCAATAATAATAATAATAATAATAATAATAATAATAATAATAATTATTATTATTATTATTATTATTATTTGATTT
Organism: Hemicordylus capensis; assembly: GCF_027244095.1. Classification (NCBI taxonomy): domain Eukaryota; kingdom Metazoa; phylum Chordata; class Lepidosauria; order Squamata; family Cordylidae; genus Hemicordylus; species Hemicordylus capensis. The sequence continues at coordinate 289,865,802 of NC_069658.1, read as the reverse complement.
CTATACCGCCCTTCCAAAAATGGCTCAGGGCGGTTTACAAAGAGAAATAACAAACAAATAAGATGGAACCCTGTCCCCAAAGGGCTCACAATCTGAAAAGAAACATAAGATAGACACCAGCAACAGTCACTGGAAGTACTGTGCTGGGGGTGGATAGGGCCAGTTACTCTCCCCCTGCTAAATAAAGAGAATCGCCATGGTAAAAGGTGCCTCTTTGCCCAGTTAGCAGGGGTTTACATGGGGTTTACATCCTTTACATGTAAAGGGGTTTACATCCTTTACATGGAGGTATGAAGGAGCAAGCCATAGCTGCCTGGTGCACCTGTTTCCACACCTGCAATTACATGCGTTGATAATGGACCCAATTCTATACTGTTTGGACCTAGTTATTGGACCCAACACCTACCCTGTTGCACTGAAGGGTAGTATTAAAATAGTAGCATGGAATATAAAAGGCATCTCAGGCCCTTACAAAATAAAATAAAGGAAACAAGTCCTAGGATGCCTAAAACACAAGCAAGTGAACATTGCCTTTCTTCAGGAGACATATCTGCTGGAAACTCACCTAGGAATAATCTTTCCATGAGTACAGCATCTGTGTCTTCAGACAAGTGCTATAAACATGGAGAGTGGGGTGAGATGGGGTTTTAGCATGTGTTATGGGGGAAAGCGCTTGACAGCACGCTCTTGTGTGTGTATAGGGTCCCCACTTTTATAATGCCCGAACAAAGCTAGAGTGTTGAAATTTGTGAACATTTTCAGTAAACTATAAATAGTGATTTTAAAATTGTGATTATGGTGCTGCATCATGGAAGAGTGATTTCAGTGGAGTAGCCTTAGAATTCAGTGAGCTTCAAGGTTGCATAAAAGCAAAGGCATCATTTATTTACTTGAATCATTTTGTGGGCGGTAAGATGACGAAATCTTGGTTGTCTTTTGTCCCATGATGGTTTGACTTGGAACTTCATGAAAAAAGTCCCTCAAACATTGTTGGGACTTTCCATGAACCCACTGACAACTAGAGGTTGAAGCACTGCAATTTTGCATGTAATCAACCCCTGAAATTATTGTCACTGAAATACTTCAGTCTTCTCCACAGCAGTGTTTAATCTCGTTCATCTTGTGTCAATGGCATCAAGAGATTTGTGTGTCACTGATATTTTGAAGAAGTGCTCAAGCATGAAATATAGAAAAATATTTTCTTTAAGGAACATATGTCTAATAAATCATGACAGGCCTATTGCCAGTAAGTTGTAACCCTTCAAAGTGTATTTTCTCTCATGTACAGTCTCTTTCTCTCCCTCTCCCTCTCTCTGTAATAAGACATCTATTCACAGTTAAGTCCAGCAAATCCATTTGTCCAGCCAGAAACTGAGCTCTGGTCATGCTGTTTTAACTGAACAGCACACAACAAAAACATCAGCTGATGATCCCCAGAACGTTCCAATACATAAAGCTCAAAACACTGTGGAACACAGCCATGCTTCCTCCCAATCTCCTAAAGTAGCATCCTATCAGCAAATTCTCTAGGTAGCTATTGGTTTCCTTTCCTACTTTTCAGGAACTATTAATGCAGACTTGGAATTCTGAAATATTCCTTTGTAATAATCCCATTTCCCCAGAAAGTGTATGGACTTCCTGTATTGTGTTTGTCTTTGGATGAATGGGAAAGCTAATTTCCTGCTACTCAACGGAAGGACTGTAGGCCTGGTCCTGTGACTTCCTTATGCTAGATCATGGGCTAAACGTTAATGAACAGGAAACAGAATGGAACACAATACATGTTCATTTTTCTGAATGATCTATGGAGACATTAAAAGCTCATGGACAAAGAAGAAATCTATTTAAAAGAGCTGCAAAGGCAACCCAAATGGAGTTCAAATAACAGCAGATCTGGAGTACAGAGTTCTCTCTAATTTTTTTCATCTGTATGTGGAATGAGTTTTGTTCTGGGCAGCAGTATCAAAGTAGTGTGTGCGCACATGCATTCAGAATGGGGTCTTCCTGATTAAACCTGGGCAGGATCTAAAACTGACTTAGTGGACATTAAAAAAATGTGTGAGTGCGTGCATGTGCACACGGCTTAGAGGGAACTCTGCTGGAGTACCAAGGTTCAGAGAATGGGAGTTACATATGAACAAAAATATATAAGAAGAGCCTTGCTGGATCAGACCAAGCCCTATCTAGTGCAGCATACTATTTCCTACAGTGGCCAACAACCAGATGTCTCCGGGAAGCCAGAAGCAGGAGGTGAGGGTGTACCCACTCTCCTGCCATTCCTCACATGTAGCTGCTATTCAGAGCATCCTGCCTCTGAACCTAGAGGCAGCTAATAGCCATGAAGACTAGTAACCATCAACAGACATGTTCTCATTAAATGTATCTAATCTAGGGATGTGCACGGATGGTCTTCGGCACCAGGGAGGAGTAGTACTTTAAGGGCAGGGGAGGGTGTTCTCTCTCCCCACACACCGCATTTCCCCCGCTGGTGCTCTGTAAACTTTAAGCCCCTTGGGGCGGCAGAAGTGGCCGGAAGTTGCGAGTGCATGTGCACGCACGCGCACTCGCAACTTCTGGCCGACGGGGGGAATGGGGCGGCAGGGAGGAACGCTGCCGCCCCAAGGGGCTTAAAGTTTACAGAGCGCCGGCGGGGGAAATGCGGTGTGTGTGTGAGTGAGTACATCCTCCCCCGCCCTTAAAGTACTACCCCCCCCCCAGTGCCGAAACGCTGAATACCGCCCGAGTGCTGAAACGTTTCAGAGGCCTTTATAATGGCCTCCGAAACATTTCGGGCACATGCCTAATCTAATCTCATTTAAAGTCATTGAAGCTAGTAGCCATCACTACCTCTTGGGGTAGAGAATTCCATAGATAGACCAATGATGCACTGTGTGGAGTACTTCCTTTTGTCCTTTCTTAATATCCTGCCAATCAGCTTCACTGGATGACTCCTGGTTCTAGTGTTGTGTGTGAGAAATAAACTTATAGAAATTCAACAATAAAAATAAATAAAAAACTTCTCTCTGTCCACTGCTGCACTCTGTAATTGCTCTGTGCTGTTTCATAGGCCTGAAATTTCCAAGCCTGGAATATCCCGCATTTTCAAGAACAGCTTGGCCAAGACATCCTACTGCTCCAAGAAACTGCTCTGCTTCATCTGAAAGCTGGAGACCTGAAAATCCTGCAATCTTGCCTCTACACCCTCTTCCCTTAGGGATGATTTATCCTGAACTAAATTCTGTCCAGCTGCTGTTGATTCCCCCACCCCCACCCTGCTCTACGACTTTTGTCATATTAAGCACCAGCAGTCTATTTCCACTTTGCTTGGGGTTTTTTAAAAATTTAAATCACAGCTATGGAGCGAAGAATCAGGATTGGAAATGGCAGGAGGAGGAATAGCGAGTGTTTAATCCTTTACATGCAAGGCCTCAATTAACCCTCCCCCACACACATTGCGCTGGAGAAGTAGGGTGGAGTGGGGTGGCCTGCATTCACACCTGCATGTCTGAAAGGAGAATTATTTCACTTGCAGCTCAAAGTGGAAAAACTTCAGAGATGCCATTCTCCATGGACTTCCAAGCAGAGGTCCAGCCCCCTGCAGCCCCCAAAACATGCAGCAACTCCCACTGGTCCGTACGGCCAAATTGGGTGGCCGAGTGTGACTGCTCCCAAGGCTCAATGCTGCCTATAGTTGTCCTGCAGCTGCAGCTCAGGCCCAGTGTGCCCTATTTCCTCCCATCGCAGGCCATGGTGGGACTGGGTGAGCAGCCAAGCCAATAGTCACTGCCCCGCCCAGGACTCAGTCTCCACTTCTAGTGCGGCTTTCAATTGTGCCTGTGCATGCAAGTGCAGGTCGGATTCTCATGCCCCTTCCTGAGTGCTTCCTTAGGGTTCCCTCCCTGCACATGGCGGCATCCTTAGCAACAGCTCACCAGCCCGCCACTATCAAGGCATGCAGCAAAAGTGGGGTGAGACCCCCGGGGCAACAAGAGCCTCCCTGCTGCTGCCTCCACTAGCAGGCCTTTCATGACCAGCACTCCCCTCCGCTGACAGGCACAAATTCTCCTCCCTGCTGAGGCCAGCAGGAGATGACATGAGTGACAACCAGGGAGAGGCAACCACGCTGGGCAGACACCTGCAGCCAGCCAGTGTGTGCCTCCCTTGCTTGCCAGTGTCACACCACCCAACAAACCATGATCAGTCCAGAGCAAGACAACAGGTATACTGAGTGCTAGTCTAGGGACTAGACAGGGCTCAGGATTGCCTCCTTTAACTTGGATCTTACTTCATATGCTGCTTTAAATGTTTTATTGTCTGCCTTCCCACTTTTTCTGTGGGGGTAGTGGGACGGGTACTCAGTCCCAGCTTCTTTTCAAACCTCTTCCCCCTCAAAAACAAAGTTGTGAAATGACTGGTGAGTAAACAAAATTTTAGTCATCTGGGCACATTTTGTGTAGCAGTAGGAAAAAACTGTGCAGTAGAAACTAGACATCTAGATATAGATATAGATTAGGTGGTATATAAATATGATTTTTTTGGTGTGTGCAGTTGGGAATATGGGGATTTAATGAGCACAGTTGTAGAAATAAATGAGAAAAAATGTCTCTGTCCTCAACTATATTTGGGAAGGAAAATAATCTTATCAATTCTTTGCAAGGCACCTTGTTTTTCCTTCCTTCCCTTATATTCCTATCCTTTCTTCCCTCCTTCCCTTGTCTCTCTTAAATTATCTATTCATTCTGTTTCCCCTCCCTGTTATTTTTCGTGTGTGTGTGTGTGTGTGTGTAAGTAAGCGATACTTATCTTGCTGCAGGGTGGGAGATTAAACTCCATTGGGTTCAGGCTCCAAAATTACCTAGCTGCACCTCTGATCACCAGGGGTGTTATGGAGGGGGGGGGCACGCAGGGATGGAGCATGTCCCCCCTCCACAACATCCAGGAGGACCTGATGAGTTCCAGTTACAGGGGAAAAGAACCCTTGACAGGTAAGACCAATTTTCCTTTTTCCACTGTACTGGAACTCATCAGTGTGGGACATGCCCAAGCAGTATCCCCGAAGATCTGGGGTGGGGTGGGGGAGGATGTTTTAGACCACCTGTTGTACAACCCTATGGCCAAAGGCCACCTGAGAAGAAGCAAAAGATGGAATCTTATAGTGACGAATAAAGGGAGTGGCTGAACTCCACGTTGCCGCCTTGCAAATATCCGCCAGCAGTGTTTGGGTAGAGAAGGCTGTGGACGCTGCAGCACTATGGGTGGAGTGGGCCAAAATACTTGCCAGGGGGAGCAAGTTCTGAGACTCATATGTGATCCTAATGCACGCCCTAATCCAGGCCACCAAAGAGGATTTCAAAGCCTAGATTATGAGACTGAAAAGATACAAAAAGGGCATCTGACTGCCTAGTATCCTTGGTGCGTTGGATATAGAAACGCAAGGTGTGACGGACATCTAGTTTGTGCCATAGCTTTTCTTTTGATGAGAGGGGTTGGGGCAGAAGGAGGGTAAGATGACATCCTGGGAGCGATGGAAAACTGTATAAACCTTGGTAAAAAGGTCGGGTCCATTCGCAGAATGGCCTCATCAGGCTGGAAGATGCACAGTTCCTTATGGACTGAGAGCCCATAGTTCTGAAACCCTGTGGGCCGACATGACGGCCACCAGGAAAAGAGTTTTATAAGAGAGAATCCTCAGAGGGATGGAACTCAGGGGCATAAAGGGTGGCAAGGTGAGGGCGTTCAGCACCTTGTTGAGGTTCCATGAGGAGAAGCAAGGCACCAGCAGTGGAGCCAAATTGGAAGCTCCCCTGAGGAAATGAGAGGTATGTGGGTGCAAGGACTGCGTTCCAGGAGCCAAAATATCCAGAACTGAAGCCAAGGTGGAGACTTGTCTTTTCAAAATGGATGGTTTGAAACATAACTCCAGACTGGATTGGAGGAAAGCCAGGACTTCGGGAACCCCTGCAGAAATAGGGTTGATGCTCTTCCTACGGGCCCATCTGGAGAATACCACCCAGGTGGCTTGGTAGATGCATTGAATAGCTGGGCAGCGAGAGGCTAGGATGGTATTCAGAACCTGTTGTGAATATACTTCATTGCCTAGCTTGTGGTGTTCAATTTCCAGGCAAAAAGTTGGAGCCAGCTGGGGTCCGGATGAAATATGGGCCCGTGTGACAGAAGCTCTGGGCGAAGTGGGAAGACTGACATGTTGACCAGGTCTGTGAACCATGCTCGCCTCGGCCAATGTGGGGCAATGTGTATGATCTCTGCTCTCTCTAGATGCAGTTTCCTGACTACCTTTGAAAGAATCAGTGTTGGGGGAATGCGTAAAGCAACCCTTGAGGCCATGGCGATGTGAGAGCATCCGTGGCTTCCGCCTGCTGGGACAGGACCCTTGAGATGAACCTTGGCATTTGGACATTGAGGGGAGACGTGAAGAGGTCTACTAGAGGAGTGCCCAGACACTTGGAGATCTGATGAAAAACCTGAGGATGTAACTTCCATTCTGAGGGATCGACCGATTGACAGTTTAGGAAATCTGCCTGCCGGTTGTCCACTCCACTTAGGTGTTCTGTGGTTATGGATAGGAGGTGCCTTTCGACCCAGGCGAAGAGGAGGTCGGATTCCTTCATCAGGCCCTTGGAACGAGTGCCCCCCTGGCGAATGATGTGGGTTTTAGTGGTAGTATTGTCTGTCTGGACAAGGACATGCTTGCCCTGAATCAAAGCCTGAAAATGTAGAAGGGCTAGTCTGGCTGCCCTGAGCTCCAGGTGGTTGATGTTCCATTTCTTTTCTCATGCGGACCAGAGACCCTGTGCTGGGTGGTCCTTGCAGACTGCCTCCCAGCCTGTGAGGCTGGCATCCATTGTGATCAGGATCCCCTGTGGTTCTGTAAACGGCAGACCCTCCTCCAGTGCCGGTGAGAGCCACCAAAGGAAGGAATTCTTGACCTGGCTTGAGAGGGGTACTGGAATGTGAGACACAGCCATAATTGCTTCCTGGTATGGGAGAAGGAGCCATTGAAGGGGCCGTGAATGCCGCCTGGCCCAGGGGGTACATTCCATGGTGGTGATCATCAGCCCCAGAATCTGGGCTAACAGCATCAGGTCCACTGATGTGGCACGAAGCAGGGGAGAGATGGCGGATGTTACCTTGGTTTTCCTCTCTGTAGGAAGTGTCACCATCACTGAAGTGAAGTGAAAGACCGCTCCTAAGTGCTAAAGTGATTGCGAGGGGAGTAGGTGACTATTGTCCAGATTCACAATGAAGCCATGATCTCTGAGATACTGCAGCATGAGCTGAACGTGTTCCTGGGCTACTGGGAAGGATGAAGCCCTGATAAGGAGGTCGTCTAGTAACGGATAGATGCACACCCGCTGTAGGAGGGGGTGAGCTGTGAGGGCCGCCATAACCTTCGTGAACACCCGTGGGGCCAAAGCTAGGCCAAACGGGAGAGCCCGATATTGATAATGGTGGTTGTTGTAGAAGAAGCAGAGGAATTTCCTGTGCTCCAGGAGGATAGGGATATGCTGGTACGCCTCTGAAAGGTCCACTGATGCAAGGAAGTCATTTGGAAGAACTGCCTGCTTGATGGACTGAAGGGACTCCATCCTGAATTTCATCTTCTTGATGAACCTGTTGAGATGTTTGAGGTTTAGAGCCGCCTTCCAGGATCCGTCCTTCTTGGGCACCAGGAAAAGTAGCGAGTAAACACTTGAACATCTTAGCGTCCAAAGAACGGGTTCGATCGCGTGAGTCTGTAGAAGATGTTGGATTGCCTCAATCATCAAAAGAGGTTTTCCTATCTGCTGGGAGAACAGGGTAGTGTAGAAGAAATTGTGAGGTATGAGAGACAGATCCAGTGAAGAACCTTTGGATACTGTGTCCAAAAGCCATTGATCCTGGGTTGTGGACAGCCACATGAGGGTGAACTGCTGAAGCCTGCCCCATATGGGCAGGCAGTCATTATTGTTTGTTCTAGTGGGCAGTTGCATTAGGTGCTCTATTGCCTTGTGTTCTGGAAAAGCCTCCGCCCCGTGGCCTCCACTAGTACTTTCCAGCGCCTCTAAAGTTGGTTTGCCTGATGTCTCCTGCACGAAAGGAAGGCAGGTTGTAAAATTGTTTTGGGGTATGAAAGGAGCTACCTGGGTTGCAAAAACTTCTGTGGTAATCCCTTCTGGTGGTGGGCATAGCCTTTTTTTTATCCTTAGTCTCCACCAGAACCAGATCTAGGGATGGGCCGAGTAGGGAGAGGCCGTTAAGGCAATCTTATACTGAGAATCAACCTGCCATCCCTTGAGCTACTGTGATCTGCACAAAACTACCCCAGAGGCCAGGGCTCTCGAAGCCTGTTGGACACAGTAAAGACTGAAGTCTGCCATGAAGGCAGCAGCCTTAGCCATTTTATTAATGACCTGTCTTAATTTGGAATTTCCTGGGGGCACTAAAGGTGCCAACTGCTTAGCCCATAAAATGGAAGCCCTGGCAAAAATCGAGTTAGCTATGGCTGCCCTAATCACTGTAGAAGAGGCCTCATGGGCCTTTTTAAGCAACAGATCACACTTTTTGTCTTCTGTAGACCTTAGCTGCTCCTGACTCTCGAAATTCAGGAGAGTCTCAGATACCATCTGAACAATGGGTGGGTCCACTCTGGGCTTGGCCAGCAAAGAGGTTACCTTAGGCAATAAGATATAGTGTTTCCTAGGATAGGAGCCAATGGGTCTGCAGGATGCTGGATTTTGCCATTCTGCCAACATCACCTGTTTAAACAAAGATGGGAAAGGTACAGATGTTGAGAGGCCCCAAGAGGAAGGAAAAACATTCTGATCTAATTCTGAGGGTGATGCCACATCCGCTGGAGATACATCATTGATAGCCTGCTTAGCTTTGGATAAGCGGACATCAAAATCAGAAGATGAAAAAAGACATGCAGAAATGGGTGCCACAGGAGTGGTTTCTTCCTCTGAGAGCTCTCCCTCTTCTCTATCGGAGTCCTTATGCAATGGCATGTGTGACTCAGGGTCTGATTCAGAAGCAGGCTGAATAAGGGGAATGGAAGGGGTAGGGAGCGAGTGGTTAGGTAAGGGTTGGGAAGGAAGGCTAGGAGCAGGCCGAATAGGCAGCAACACTGAGCCTGCTGGGACAGCCGGCAGGGGTGGTCTCCTAGGTTCCTAAGGGTATTTGTGGGGCCTCTGCCAGAGTCTGAACCAGACAAGGACATTGGAAGCTGCCTCTTGTGCCTAAGCCTAGGTGGCTTGGGGACAAACCGCCCACGCTCCAATAGGGGAATTGCCTCCCTCCTTGGACTAGAATCTGGGGAGAAGAGGCATCTATTAGGCCGTAAAGGCCTACTGGGGAAGCCAGAAGCCTCAGGGGGCGGATGGGAAGACTGCAATGGAGCTGGAGGAGCCTGCAATTGCGGTTGAGCAATGAGAGGCAGGCACACCTGGCAAAGAAATCCTTTAGCCACATGTCCACATCGCGTAGGAAGGGAGGAGGAGTCAGCCCCATCGAAGGAGGAGAGACATTACCTGAAGGCTCCCCGGCCTGTGTGGTCTTTGCAGTGCCGCCCCGAGCGGCTTCTCCTTGTTCTTCCAAGCCCACAGGCTCCTTAGGTACTCCGCTCTTTGTTGGTTGGCTGGGGTGGTGTGCAGGAGGACTGTGCGGGCCAGCCGAGTCCCCCTCGACCACAACCACAGGAGAAGTGCTGATGGATGCCATAGAGTCACCCACCAGGTGCTGGTCGTCCTTCCCCTTCTTAGTCTCTACTTCTTGGTGTGCGGCTTGGACAGCTTATACATGGCTTGAATGAGCAAAAGCTCACTGAGGCGCACAGACTCAGATAGCTTTTTAAAGTTTACTTCCATTCCACTCCTTACTATGTCTACTTCTCTTGGCCGCCTTGTGAGGCGAAGGGAGGATTGGGATGGGAAAGGCTGCCGACGTGGATGGGACAGGCTGCATCACCTTTTGAGCCAGACACCCTCAGAAAGAGAGTGTCCTAGCAGCTCTTTGGCGTGGGCAATCTTCATAACAGAGGCAACATACCTAGTAGTGCCAGACCAAAAAGAAAAACAATAAACACAAAAGTAAAAACTCAAATCAGCCGAATTGTATAAAGAAAAAACTGTTATGGGCGTTAAAAAAAATAAAAGCAATGGCTTATGGCGAGTTCCTTCCTGCCTTTGCACACTTTAAAGTAGAAAGAGCAGGTCAGGAAAAAGAGTTCTGAAGACAAAATCCAAATTCCAGCAGAGCAAAAACTCTCAGCGTGCAAGCCTCGAGCAGACAGGACCAGAACTGGGAATGGTGCCCTCTAGCAAGCCTCTAGCAAGACTACCGCTTAATTATTTCCACCCTGTCTTGAGCATGCTCAGTGACTGATCCCACACTGATGTGCTCCAGTACGGGGTGGGTGGGTGGAGCTAAATTAAAGGTTGGCTGGAAGACAGTACATATCTTCCAAACTAACAGAACCAATCTAAATACTGTTTGATAAAATAAGACATTATACAAATACCTTGGTCAATACATACTTTAGAGAGCTACAAGTAACCCATTTTCCAATCTGCATTTAAACAAAAATGCTTTTGGTAGCTAGAAAAATAATGCACAAACAAAAATACAGCAAATAAAATCAGATTAAAGTGGCTACAGGAACGAAGGATCAAACCTCCTATATTTAAATCCCATTGAGTGGAAGAGAAGTTCTGATTCTCAAGAATGAGAATCTAATTTTAGCTAGGTCCATTGTGAGGTAAGTGTGTGTGTGACTCAGAAATGATTGTGTGATGTTACATAACCCACTGTATGTGCTACATTTCTTAAGCACACAATGCTAAAACGGAAGATAGTGCTTTTGTACCCTCCTCCTCCTATTAGCATGCTGGCACTTTCATCTCAAGAGAGACCCCTTATGCCATTCAAATGCATTGAAAAACGTAATTAAAAATAGCATCAAGCTGGTTATATAATATGATTAATTGTAGTATTAGAGTGGGGGGGAAGCCTTAAATATTCACATGCAAAGTCATGTGTAGGAGTGAGAGAGACAAATGCACGACTTATCTGTTTAATTACGCACATTTCATGGGACACTGATTATTCCTTGTATAATTTAATCAGCATAAGGAGATGCTAAATGGATCTATATGCTGCCAAGCAGGGAAAAGCAGATAAATATCTGAGACTAAAGAACTCAAATCATTTTCTAAATGTTATGTAGGACTTTTGCAAATGTCAGTCGCAAAATAACCTGCTCTTTATGAGCAGTACTGGCTTTCCTTAGTGAAAAGGAAATATACATTCCTTGCCTAATATACAAAGCCCCCCATTTCTACTGAAATGTGAGGCCTTTAACCAACCTTTGCCCTCTTAAATTCTGGGCCAGGGGCATAGTTAGGGAAGAAGGGGCCCATGTTCATCCATCTCTCTGGTGGCCCCCCAGAGTGAGGGAGATAATGAAGAAAATAGGGAGAGATGGATCTGGAGGGCCCTTAGGAGCTGGGGGCCCGTGTTCTTTGAACCCTTTTGCTCAATTATAGCTATGCCCCTGTTCTGGGCTTATTCTATTTTTCCTCAAGGCTTTTATCAGAGGAGAACTACAATCACCCTATTTTTTCCCTTTGTCCTATCACAAAACAGTGGCTACGGATGAAAGCCCGGAGCAGAGAGAATAATTCTGATTTTGTTTACTTCCAATGTGAAAACGTCTGCTGGCACAGTGCCCAATTCTGTGCTATGCAGCAACTTTGAAGGATGTTGCTCTGTTGTACAGTATCTGGCAATGGTAGCTTGACCACCACACCAGTACTATTGACTCAAGGTTCTGTGTCAATGCAACCAACAACTTGTAATGCAAGCAAGGGACAAAGTTATGGCTTTCCTTGGTGCAACTGCTGCACTCAGACCATAAACAATTATTTGCCAAGCAGTGGCTGCTAGCATCAGACCATAAAAAAGCTAAAGTTAAATGTGACAAACTCAAGGACAAACATAAAGGGATCACTGAAATCTCCCTTCAACTTCTATGTGACTCACAGGTTCAAAATATACTAGTTTTATGAGAGTTCATTTAGATATTTTTCTTCCAATATTTTCCTCTTTTATGCTCAGCAAAGGTTATAGTTTAATTAAGGGATGTCAGAAGAAAAGGAAGCTGTTCCTGAGATAATCACTGCCTGTTGTTAGATAAGTACTGAGGTGAAAACAAGCATAAAGGGCTATCATGAAAATGATAAATTGTGCAGTAGAGGGGATGGCTGAAGGTTCAAAAATACAACTGACTTCAAATAAATGTATATATGCACGCACTGTTGTTTGTAGTTCCTTGGGCATATTATTTTCCATCCTAGTACACATGTGTGTGCACACACACTTCTAATATTGCTATCTAAATTTTGTTTGTAGGATGACCTCAAGGAAACTAATCAGGATCTAAAAATGCTGTAAATTACCAAACAACTGTGGCTGCATACATTTAATACAAAAGGTCAACCAGTAGGTATATTTGCATGTGGCTTAATCTTAGGGTTAGGGCATTCTGAATACAAAAATCAGGCTTTTAGAAGATTAAGAGACATAAGTGTTCCGAGGCCAAGGAAAGGGATAATGGAAGCAACAAGAAATTACATACAGTGCTGATACAATCCTCTTTATTATTCAGTCAGTGTGCTTAATGTGCAAATGTATATAAAGAAGAATATTACATTTGCCAATGGTCAAATCTGTGGACCCAGCATGGTGTAGTGGTTAGAGTGCTGGACTAGGACCAGGGAGAACCGAGTTCAAATCCCCATTCACCCATGACACTAGCTGGGTGACTCTGGGCCAGACACTTCTCTCTCAGCCTAACCTACTTCACAGGGTTGTTGTGAAAGATAAACTCAAGTATGTAGTACACTGCTCGGGGCTCCTTGGAGGAAGAGCAGGGATATAAATGTAAAAATAAATAAATAAATAAAATCTGAATATTTCAGGAAGCACTGTAAGACCTTCTTCGCTGGGTTGGGATGAAGCCACTATGGGATAATGTTAATTTGAGATTTTTTAAAATATTTAGAGTACATTAAATTATGCTGGTTTTGTGGTTGCTAGATGCTCTGAGCTCAGGTTGGAAATCTAAGCATTTAGAAATCTAAATAATAGAATCTTATAATGGTTTTTGAGGAAACCAAAGGAAGCCTGCCACTTCTGTTGAGTGGCTGGTCCCATTCTTTTCTAGAGTTGTGTGGTCAAGGTAAAAAATTTGTGAGCAAATATTTATTATTGTGAGCGAGTATTTATTTACAATTATTTGTAAGGCTAGCTCCTGCTGTTCCAACTTTCTCTCAGTCATTCTCACCAGCTTTGCTCAGCTAACCACTAGTCTACAGAAATAATTAAGAAAGGCAGAATGTACATTATATAAACTGAGATATGATCAAAAACACTGGGACTGATACCAGTTATCGTAATATAAAACTATATTATGCATTTCTGCATAGTAATTTTAAAGATTAATCATTGTAGGCAGGATCCAGATTAATTCATGATGAAGTACTAGTGAAATAAATGAGACAAATTAGTCATGACTAATTTAAATCCTGTTCTTTTCAATAGGGCTTATGTCCTGTTCAGTAAATTTTTACAATCCCAGTTTGGTGATCTATAAATTGATTTTAAAATAACACTTCAAAAAATTTCTGGCTCTCTGTCAATGAAGACACGAAAACACAAAATACACATTTTCTTTAGTGCATTGAACAATGAATGTTTTAGTATGTGATGTGACCAGACAAAGATTCTATGTAAATCTACTGCTGTCTGTGTTTCAGTTGTAAACCCATAATCCAGTCATTTCAAGACATGTTACAGTGCTAACATAGCAGATCAGCACTTAATTTTTCCTCAAGCAATAACCCTTTTCTAAAGGGAACAAATTCCAAGGTGGAAGACCAAGTGCTTAACAGGAGGGTGCCAGTACTGATGAGAAAAACAGTGTGAGATGACTATAATTAACATACATAGTGCAGCCAGCCCAACCCACTTTGTGGTTATTAATCTTTCTGTCAAGCAGTCATCATATAACCTGAAATTCAGGCGATGTCTCCAGTTACCCCCTCCTATGGTGGCAATGTCCCCAAGAGAGTTTTACATACATATCTGCCAGGTGGGAAACACAGGTAAATGGTTGGTTTTCACAAGCATTTTAAATATATGCATCTGTACCCCCCAAATTAAAGGGAGACATTCAAGCAACATAGGTGGTGGTCCTTCATTTAGCCCACTATGCTAAACATTCTGAAAGTGCATCACTTTGCTTAAACATGGACACAGGTTATCCACATATATAGGCATATGGACGCTCATCACTGATCACTACAACTTCCCTTAAGAAAGTGGAAGTCACCACAGCTGTCAGAGCCACCCAAGGTTCTGGGGACTCCAGTTTCTGTGCGCCTTTGGGTGCCAGAAATCAGGTAGCCCAATGATGATCTCCCCATTTTGAGGGCATCCTTTAATAAGAACCTAAGAATTGCCTTGTTGGATCAGACCAAAGGTGCATGTAATCTAGCATTTTGTCTCCAATCCTGAAAAGTCAGATACCCCTGGGAGCTCACCAGCAGGTGATAGGCTTCCTGTTATTTATGCCCAGCATCGTTCTGGCACATCGAGAAATACTGCTTGTGACAAGGAGGTTCAATTTACCTATCATATAACAGCTTATACTATTAAACCTACACCCTCTACACATTTGTCTAATCCGTTTTTTAAAACGTCTAAGCCAGTGGCTACCACGGGTGACTTTCACAGAGGAGGGAGCAGCCAGCCTTGAGCATGTCTTTATCTTCCAGCCCAGTTTAATGTCAGTTGTAAAAGGTCGCCAAAAAGGGAGATGCAGAATATGTTGTGGGCGACTCTCATACGTGTACTGAGAGAACAGGGCCGCTACACAGTCGTGACTGAACTTAAAGACCAACCGCCCCTTTTATTGCTAAAATGTGTGAACTAATAGTTCTTCACACCGCGCCCCCAATACTTTTATTTATTATTTATTTTATTTGCCCAAGACGGGCACGAATAAATAAACAGGCGAGTAGATTTCTCATTGGCTGACAGCCGAGGTTCTCCCCTCCCTCCTTCCGTGCGCCGCCTTCCCGTCCTAACCGTTCCTCCTCGCGCTCTGCCTCCGGCGGCCGTTCGTTGGTCCCACCTCCCAGCGTGTAAAGCCGCGTGACGAAGGCGGGCCGGCCGCCGCGCCAAAGCCCACGCGGAGGGAAACGTGTACTGGGCGCGGCCTCTGCGCTTGGCCCTCCCGCCCGACCTGGTCTGGCCTAACTTAGCCACGGCCGCGGGGGGAGGGGGGGGGCGAGGGGAGAAGGGGCATGACCGCCTCGTGCTCCCTCTCACTCCCGAGCCTCCGGCCAGGTTCCGCCCTCCGCCCGGGTGTGTCTAGCTGGCGGCGCCCGCTGCGGTCAAAGCTCTGCTGCTCCTGACGGGGCAGGGCGGGTCCGTCTGGGACGGTCACGGGCTTGTTGGAAAGGGTGCGGAAGGGAGAGGCTGTCTCGGCGGCGGAAAGCAAACCCAAAGCCGAGCGCTTTCGCAAGGCATGTTACGAGCGGGAGACCCATGGCTGGATTTCCTACCTTAACAAACAAACAAACACCACTATCACCGTGCCTCGGGGCTTGCTCCATTATGCGAGGCGGGGGAGAGGGTTGCTTACCGCCTCACCCTCCAGCTGCGCCATTTTCCCCATCGGAATCCCGCACACGTGCCAGAATCCCACGGGTTTGTTGAGGGGATGGGAGATCGACTAGCTTCTCCCACTCACCCCCACAGTATATTTTAATATTTCTGAAAGTGAGAGTGAAACAGTAAAGTACTTAATGAAAGACGCTAGCTCGTGGGGGTGGGGAGTGCATCGTAGTCCCTTATCTGGTCAGCCCCACCCCATACGGGTGCCAACCTGCGACTCACTCTTTAGCAGGCTGGGTCTGGGGAATGTCAAGCCTGCAGCTCTCCCACCCCCCATGAAAAACCCAATAACCCATAGATCTGTCTGCAGGGACGGCTCCAGATGGAGGGCATGGTGGGAGACAAGTAGTTTGCCACGTGCCCCCCCTGTATGAACTCAACAGGATTTATTCTAACTCAGACGTGATGCTGAGAGTGTTAATGTGAAATACACTATTATTTCTGTTTCAAAAAGCGAATGTACAGGAGGCAGCTCGCCCACGCAGAAATGCACTTTTGCCCCTTCTGTATCCTCCCTCAATCCCCCCCCCCGTCGGCACACCAGGACGAATGACCCGCCCCCCCCCCCTTTCTAAAAAGCCTCATCATCCTCAGATAGCATGGTGCCTGCCAGCCTTTCTTGGCAGAGCGCCCACCTCCATTCTGGCTCGAGTGGTGAATGGCCGTCCCTCTCGGAGCCTTTTGCTCTAGTTCACTCTCCCCCTCTTAATTCTGCGCCCGCCCGCCCATGAAGCCCAGTTGTGCTCCTGCCCGCCCCCGTCTAGTGGCCGCCTGGCTTTGGGCCCTCTTAGCTCGCCCCGTCTGCCCCGGTGTGTGCCTCTGAGCCCATTCTCTCTCAGTGCCCTCCGCAGCCCCGTGTCCTCCTCTCCAATTCCTTTTCGCCACCGATTGCCAGTTTGGCACAGTCTCTCTTGTCTTGTCATCCGTTCCAGACCGCCTGGGGAATTTTCCAAGCCAAAAAAAGAAAAAGAAAGGCAACCCGAAAGAAAGTAAAAACCACTGTAGGGAAGGGAATGAAACTTTCCCCACCCCCGGCGCTGGGAATGCAACGCGGCTCAGCCCTCCCAGAGTCTCACTGACGCGGGCGGTTGAGATTTAAAGTCTTTGCGGATCCGCTCTTGCTTGTGGGCAGATAGGGAGTGAAAGGAAAGAAGCAACAGATAATTGCGATTTAGAAGTTCATTCTTGGAAACTGTGGGGAACATATTTACAGGAACTTTCGTAAGGAAAGACAGAGGAGTGATTAGGATCTAAGCAGTTTATAAACATTGCCTAAAGATACATTTAATAATAAATAATAATTTTTAAATGTTAGCAAGCTTCCCACTGTATAGCTAGGTTCTTCCTACATTGCCTTTTTAACCAGCTTTTGGGTATTTTTTGGTTTACAAAAACAAGGACCGTTTTCTGATAGCAGCTCTGATTACTGGATCAGACCAAGGGTCCAACCAGTTTCCAACAGTGTCAAATGCTTCTGGAAAGCCTGCAGCACTTCATGAAAACAGCAGCCTTTCATGATCCACCACCCCTGCCAGCATCCAAAGATAGTTCTGAGCAATACTGTTCTGAGCCTGTGTAGCTATTATTTATTTAGCTCTTATGGCAATCACCCATTGATACACCTCCTTCCATAAATATGTCCAGTCCTATTTTAAAGTCATATACATCTTGTGGCAGCAAACAGTTGATTGGGTAATCCTCAATTCTAGTATTATGGAGGGGGAAATTCTCTTTTTCTACACAAGTATGAATTTCTATAGAAACAAAGGTATCTTTGAAATGGTGGCTCTCTTATCTCTCTCTCGCTCTGTGTATGTGTTAGATTGTGCACCCTTTGAGACAGAACCTTTAATATGTCAACTGGTTTGAGATTTTGTTGTTGAAAAACTATATATAAATATTATTAATAAGATTGTGCCCACCTCCCCATTGAATATTTGTAAGCAAAATAGCCACAAACACTTAAATCTTTTCTCATATGGAAGATGCTTCAACCCCTTGACAATTTTGGTTGTTCTTTTCTGAAAATTTGCCACTCTACCCACCACTCCATCCCAACCCCTCCAGCAAAAAAGGCCTGATCGTTGTGTTTCCTTGTTGTATTATACTGATGGTGCTGGGACACAGACTCAGGTTGATTTTATGGCACAGGCATGTTAATAAAGGAGAAGGCAGTTTTTAAAGTATATACAGATCAGGTATAATTTGTGCTTAGGCGCTCCTGGGGCCAAACTAACAAAGAAGGCATATATAGTGCAATCCAAAGCACATTTACCTGGAAATACCATTGAGTTTACTGGGATGGGTAATGTGCCTAGGATTAACATTTTAATTTGGAAAAAGTTGTGTGTCTGGATATAAGCATTTTCAACATGATAAAAACCATCAAGAAAATGTGGGCCTTGGCAGTTTAGATCAGTTAAAGTATTAAAGTTTGTTTTCACAAGAGTGATTTTCATTTTGTCATTTCAGAAAAGGCAATTTTAGGAGGACTTTATCCCAGTACAACAATAGTATTCCTCTACTCAGGGGCGTAACTACCATTAGGCAAGGGGATGCAGCTGCCTGGGGGCCCCCACGCCTCGAGGGGCCCCCCAAAGTCAAGTCAAATGTGAAGTGAGTGTGTGTGTATCAGTGAGGGGCCCATTTTAAAATTTTGTCTCGGCCCACTCCAGCCTCGTTACGCCCCTGCCTCTACTAACTGGGCAAAGAGACACCTTTTTAAGGGGTGGCTCTTTTATATTTAGCTGGGGAAGACTTCAGCCCAACATGGAATCCTGCCCAAGTGGTTGTTGCTAGGATCTCCCTTTTGTCTCTTTTTAGATGGGAAGTCTCTTTGGGATAAGGAACCACCTTCTCATTCCTGCTCTGTAAACTGTTTTTATGTTACTACTAATTGAATCTATACAAGAGTGATAGACTCCACTTGAAGGAAATAGAACTACGCTGCCGGCACTTAACAAAATCTGACGTGCAGCATTATAAACAGACCTATGGGGGAAAGCTCACAGGAGATGGTAAACATCCAATTTTGTGATAATTTAGTGATGAAATGTAGAGGCAGTAAAAGTGAACATAGATGTACATACAGTACATCAGAAATTGGGTGGAATGTGATAATCAGTGAGATTTGGGTTATTTTTAAAATCCGTAGAAAGATCAGGGAAGGGTGAACTGGGGGGAAGTGCTGCTTTATATATATCAGAGGCGGCCATTACACTAGAAAACTTAAGAGGAACAAACTGTTCCACATAATCATTGTGGCGGAAACGTTAATTTAGTATTGGGGATATACTCTATCACACACCTTCCTCAAACTCGGGGAGATACTGAGATGTAAGGAGGAAATAAGGAGGCAGCCAAAGGAGAAAATGTAATGACAATTTCTATAACCAATTTCAACAAAAATTTCTTTGTTCATTTGTTTGTTCAACAAACAAACAAAACTTTCAACAAACAAACAATTTCAACAAACAATTTCAATTACCAACATTCAGTAGGTAAATGTAAGTTCAGGTGATATCAGTCGAAATGTCTACTATTAATTAGCTATGGAGCTTATTCAGGTGAGGTGGCTCGGTGCTACCTGGGACTGAGTGCTACTTGGTACATGGTATGTGATGTTAGAATTATCAAATTATTAATGATAATGCCATCAAATTCAACATATATACAAAAAATAAAGTGTCCAGGAAGTTCAATACAGTCGCATTTAATTTCAAAACAGGTCACTTTAAAAGGACTGGTTCTCAAAAAAGAGGGGATTGATTAAAAGGAAGTTGAAAAAATCAGGAGGCTCAGATCTGTTCAGGATGGTTGGGGGCTATTTAAAGCCACTATAATGAAAATCAGATAGAATGTATAGTAGGAGAAGTACAACAAACCCAAGAGAATTGCACTGTGGTTAGCACATAGAAACAAAGAAGATACAAAAGGCAAGTAGTGCCTCTAACAGGGATTCCCAGATGTTGTTGATCCCACAATCCCCAAACAAAAGCCATGACAGTTGGGGATTCTGGGAGCTGTAGTCAACAACATCTGGGAATCCCTATTAGAACACTGAAGGCAAGGCTTCCTTTAAAAATTGAAATGTTTGCCCGCCCAAAATCATTTAATGGGATTAATCAGCATGGGATTAATCAGATTAAGAACAGAGAAAAATAAGTACTTCACACAGCTAGTACAATATTTAACTTCTGCCACAAGAAGTGCTAATGGCCACTGGCTTAGATGGCTTTAAAAGAGGATTGGGCAGATTCATGAAGGATAGGTATATAAATGGTTATTAGGATGGCTAAATTGAACCTCCATGTTCATAGGCAGTATGCTACTTTGCTAGGGAGCAATGCCAAGAGAGGGTTATTGCCTTCTTGCCCTGCTTGTGGGTTTCTCAGAGGCAAAGGCCACTGTCAGAAACATGGTGGACTTTTGTTGGGCTCTTCTTATACAGGTGAAACTCGAAAAATTAGAATATCATGCAAAAGTTCATTAATTTCAGTAATGCAAATTAAAAGGTGAAATGAGATAGACGCATTACATGCAAAGCGAGATAAGTCAAGCCTTAATTTGTTATAATTGTGATGATCATGGCGTACAGCTCATGAGAACCCCAAATCCACAATCCCAGAAAATTAGAATATTACATGGAACCAATAAAACAAGGGTTGTAAATAGAACAATATCGGACCTCTGAAAAGTATAAGCATGCATATGTATTCAGTACTTGGTTTGGGCCCCTTTTGCAGCAATTACTGCCTCAGTGCAGCGTGGCATGGATGCTATCAACCTGTGGCACTGCTGAGGTGTTATGGAAGACCAGGATGCTTCAATAGCGGCCTTCAGCTCTTCTGCATTGTTTGGTCTCATGTCTCTCATCCTTCTCTTGGCAATGCCCCATAGATTCTCTATGGGGTTCAGGTCAGGCGAGTTTGCTGGCCAATGAAGCGCAGTAATCCCATGGTCATTGAACCAGGTTTTGGTACTTTTGGCAGTGTGGGCAGGTGCCAAGTCCTGCTGGAAAATGAAGTCAGCATCCCCATACAGCTCGTCTGCGGAAGGAAGCATGAAGTGCTCCAAAATCTCCTGATAGACGGCTGCGTTGACCCTGGACTTAATGAAGCACAGTGGACCAACACCAGCAGATGACATGGCTCCCCAAATCAACACAGACTGTGGAAACTTCACACTGGACTTCAAGCATCTTGCATTGTGTGCCTCTCCATTCTTCCTCCAGACTCTGGGTCTTTGGTTTCCAAATGAGATGCAAAAGTTGCTCTCATCAGAAAAGAGGACTTTGGACCACTGAGCAACAGAACAGTTCTTTTTTTCTTGAGCCCAGGTAAGATGCTTCTGACGTTGTTTGTTGTTCAGGAGCGGCTTGACAAGAGGAATACGACATTTGAAGCCCATGTCCAGGATCCGTCTGTGTGTGGTGGCTCTTGATGCACTAACTCCAGCCTCAGTCTACTCCTTGTGAAAGTCCCCAACACTTTTGAATGGCCTTTTCCTGACAATCCTCTCCAGGCTGCGGTCATCCCTGCTGCTTGTGCACCTTTTTCTTCCACACTTTCCCCTTCCACACTTTCCCCTTCCACATAATTTTCTATTAATGTGCTTTGATACAGCACTTTGGGAACATCCAACTTCTTTTGCAATTACCTTTTGAGGCTTTCCCTCCTTGTGGAGGGTGTCAATGATGGTTTTCTGCACAACTGTCAAGTCAGCAGTCTTTCCCATGATTGTGATTCCTAATGAACCAGACTGAGAGACCATTTAAAGGCTCAGGAACCCTTTGCAGGTGTTATGGATTGATTAGCTGATTGGAGTGGCACACCTGGAGCCTAGACTGTTGAACCTTTTCACAATATTCTAATTTTCTGGGATTGTGGATTTGGGGTTCTCATGAGCTGTACGCCATGATCATCACAATTATAACAAATTAAGGCTTGACTTATCTCGCTTTGCATGTAATGCGTCTATCTCATATATCAGTTTCACCTTTTAATTTGCATTACTGAAATTAAAGAACTTTTGCACGATATTCTAATTTTTCGAGTTTCACCTGTATACCCAGACCTCTAATGCAGCAAAAGCTTCTGGTCCAGAATGGGCTTTTGTTCCTTGAAATAATTTGCAACAAAGAATCGCTCACTTCTCATTCCTGCTTGAAGGAAATAATTGCAAGAGGATTGTGCTCAAAGTTTCTTGACAGAGGTGGTATCTGGAAGTGACCAAGTCAAGACATTGGTCAGGGGCTCAGGGCCAACAAGATGCTCGTGACTGACCCCTAAGACCCACCTGCCTAGTGACTGCAGTGGTGGCAGGACTCTTTTGGCTGAGTGAGTCTTTCAGTTGCAATCTCCCTATCCACAAATGGGAGTTTCTCCAGAATTCTGAGTGTCATCACACAGAGGGCAGGCTGAGAACAGGGAAGATGGGAGGCAGAGGGTTTAGGGGCAAGGAGGTTGAAGGAAGTGTGACACTGGACTAAAAAAAAGGAACTTGAGGCGATAAGACATCTTGACAAAGAGGTCATAGGATATAGGGAACTGACCTAAGACTAGGTGGGACTACTGAGAAATCTTACCATGGTTAAGTCAGAATTGGTTATATGTTGGGGGCAGGGGACAGAATTGCAAAGAAAGTTGGTCATGAGAAGGTGGGACAAGTAGGCATGGAGTAAAAAGCAGGAAACTTTGGAAACAATACATCTCTTAGGGTCTAGGTGCATTGGTGATTGTGAACTATCAGAAGAGAGTTTCAGAAGTAGCGTCTGCACTGTTGTATTTTGTGTATATAGACAATTTTATTTTAACTATATATTAAAATGTTTATAATCAAATCTCTAAAATTAAACAAAAGCCTAGTAAGTAATTACACAGCTAGTACAATATTTGTACATTTAGGAAATGTAATTTCCTAAATGTAGGAAATAAAAAACAGGATTTTTATTATAGATATATTTAGTAGAATTTGATATTTTTCTCCTGATTGAAATCTGTTTCTCAGGAACACATTCAGAAGTCATAAAATGACTACCACTTTACTTACAAGTCAGAAACATTACCTCATTATAACAAAGTCGGGAATGATTGGTCTTTCCTGAGAAACCAAGCCATGCCAAATGACACAGTAGTTTGAGGTAGGCTTAATTTTGAAAGGCAGTCTTGTGACAGCAGAAACACAATCATGAACTTGGCCAAGGCAATCAATCAATTCCTTTATTACAGTCACTGACCAGCACAGTATACAAACAGAAACCCAGCAAAATAAACCTACATAGCCTACAAAGTTATGATACAATAGTTAAGCACATAGTCAAGCACAGTTAACAATGATTCTTAATGAACTCCTGGCGAATTTTATTGGCTATTAAACAGAACTTAGCCACATCATAAGATCTCAAGTTATTCTGGCCAATTAAAAGATAATCAAGATAAAAAGAATCTGTACAACCTGGATGGCAGCTGATAAAAGGGGTTATATGTTTGTGCCGTATATCTTGGTAAAATTGGCAATAAAGGAGCACATGAGCCATTATTTCAATATCTCCCGAATTGCAGAGACAAGTGTGTTATTTGTAAGGGATTTTTCCATATCTCCCTTCCAGGACTACTGTTTGCAAGGCATTGCATCGTACCTGTGTCAAAGCTTTGCGGTATTTTGGCACGGTTATCTGGTTTAGGTATCTGGCAGGGTTGAAACACAGAACCTGGTTGCCCAAATGGACACAACAAGAATAGAGCCCTGATCAATTTGACACTCCATGTCATATATTCTTTGTCTGAGTTTCACCCTGGCATTTCCATACCCCAGAGTTGTCAGTGCAAAAGGGGAGAAACCAATCAATCAATCAATCATTTTATTTACGTCCGTAAGCCAAAGGGAGACACCATAATGTTGCAGCCTTTCCTCCAGCTCTTTTTTCCACCTGGAGTGATAGAGGTCCTTTAGCACAAGTGGAACTAGACCTGCAGGGTGGAAAACCAGCTTCAGCCAGAATTCGAAGATATTGATCCATCCTCTGGCCTCTAC
Source organism: Hemicordylus capensis (assembly GCF_027244095.1). Taxonomy (NCBI): domain Eukaryota; kingdom Metazoa; phylum Chordata; class Lepidosauria; order Squamata; family Cordylidae; genus Hemicordylus; species Hemicordylus capensis. The sequence continues at coordinate 289,842,033 of NC_069658.1, read as the reverse complement.
TTTAAGCAGTCCTGCTTCCAGACAAAGGACAGCATTGGGCACACACTGGGGTACCTGAAAGATGTTCCTCAGGAATTTAGATTGCACAGCTTCCATTCTAGAGAAGTTGGCGTATGTGCCAAGTTGAGCTCCATATAGGAGCTGTGCTCTTACTTTAGCCAAAAAGAGTTTTATTGCGGAGGGGATAAATTGGGCACCCCTGGAGCGATGGAAAGATTGAATTGCTTGTGCATTCTGCCTTACATATTCTCTGTGTGCATCCCTTCTGCCTGAGGACTGGAATATTATGCCAAGGTATTTTTTAATGAAAGGCGGTATATAAATTTAACAATAAAATAAATAAATAAATAAACTTGTTCTAACCTGTGCCCATTTAGTGACCAGTTCCGAATCTTTGGTCTCTTCACAAACACCAGGATCTTAGTTTTGTTATAATTAATTTTAAAAAGTTGTTCTTTGCAATAGGTAGCAAGAGAGCACAAAACTCTTCTTAGACCTATCAGAGTTTGTGTCCCTGTGTGCTGCTGCAACGCACCTTTATACGGGAGTTTCATATAATGTGAACATCAAAAGAGGTAAACGGTGGTCTACTGATGATCTCAATAGCTTACAGCAAAGTTTCTCTCTGGGAATCAGGTCAAAAGCAGATCTAAAGTCAACAAACCCTACATATAGAGCAGAGTTGGATTTGGAAGTATATTTTTCTACTAGATGTTGTAGTATTAAGGCAGGGTCCATAACAGAATGACCTGCACAGAAGTCAGTTTGCTCTTCCACCTGGATATTTTCAGAATCCATCCAATCCAGTATATGCTCAAATAGGTGCCTAGCATACATTTTGCTCTCTATACTAAGACTAATGGGTCAATAATTTTCAGGTAGCTTCCTTTCACCCTTTTTATAGATTGGGATTATTATCGCCACTCCCCAGTCCTTAGGGACACATGCAGTCCTATCAATAAAAGAAAAGAGAGAGGCCAGGACTGGGCCCCACCATGCCAGATTTTCCCTGATTATTTCCGTAGATATATAATCATTGTCATGGGCTTTGTCAGGTTTAAGCTGCCTCACCAAGGATTCTATTTCAGTACAAGATACTGGTGGCGACTCTGGCAGCTGACCTGCATCCAGATCTAGGCTTGTGACAGCTACTTCATCTCTCTTATATAGCATTTGGTAATACTCCTCCCATACAGATGCAGGTATCATACAATTGAGGTGGGATAATCCACATGACAGATGGGAGGCAACCATACATCAAAACAGACCTGAGCAGGCCTTAAATTTCCATTGGGCACAATTACATTTACTTTCCCTTAGTGGGATCAGATTAATGACTCTCAAGAGTTTCTAAGGTGGTTTTGGACCAGTCATATTTAAAACCAGAAATTCAAGGAACAATCTGAAATGTAAGCCCAATCAAATAATTATGGGGAAAGTACATAGTTAAAGGCACAGTAAAGATAATACACACAGGTCAACCATCAAATCAGGTATCGTGTGTATACCAGTCTGGGGATCTCAAATCTGGGTTCCCAAATGTTGTTGGACCCATCATCTCCAGCTGCAGTGTCCAAAAAGCAATTTGAGTTTGGGGACCCAAATTTGAAAACTTCTGCCATAGTCAGTTCAGTAAGGAGAAGCTGCTTAGCATCGAACAGTGTGATAATCTACTAGTAATGTACAGTAGTTTGCTTATGCAAAGGTCAAAGAGGTCATCTAGATCTGTGTTGCCTTTTGTGGAATGTGATTCTCTTAGGAAGTTACAAATTTCTCAAAAGCAGGCCTTTAAATAATGGGATAATTTATTCAGTTTTAAATAATTTCAGACCCAAGCCATTATGACTACAATCCTAGAGAACAGTTGGACTCAGCTGGACTTGCTTCTGAATAAATATACAATCATAGAGGTGAAAGGGGCTTTGTAGGCTATCTTGTCCAACTCCTTGCTCAATGTGGGAAACCAAAGCTAGAGCATCTCCAGTAGATGCATGCTCAGCTGCTGCTTGTAGGCCAGTGAGGGAGGGGGATTTGTGATTGGGTTGTATGACAAATAAAAAGTATAGCAAATGCAATTCTAGTTTACCATGTGCAGGAAAATGGAGTAGCCATCAAGGCTGTTCTCACAAGCAGCCAAGACAGGGCTGTTTGGATCAGGGGGGTGGTGTTCCGTGGGTGTTCCAGTGGTTTCCCTATTGTCATGGACAGACCACTACCTGGTTAAGGTTGGTATCATGTCCACAATCCTGCAGGGGTGATGGACCTATTAGGATAGTCCGCCCAAAAAGGCTGCTGGACCCAGTAGGTTTCTAAAAGGCCTTGGAGGGTTTTAAAGGTGCGGCCAGTTATTCTGTCAATGCCCTGGTGAGAACTCACCAGGGCAGTAGACATGATTGCTCCTAAGCATCCCTCTAGACCTGCTTCAAAAATGTCCCCCTGGTATACTGAGGAGCTGCGAGGGCTGAAGTGGCTGGGTAGGTGACGGGAACGCAAGTGGAGGAGAACTCAGCTCGAATCTGAAAGGATGCCGCATAGGACCCATTTGATGGCTTACGTGGTAGCGGTGCACGCGGCAAAAAAGGGATTTTGGTCAGCATGCATTGCGTCCACGGGTTCGTGTTTGGCAGAGCTATTCCAGGTCATGAGGAGTATAATTTCTGCTCCTTCTGCTTCAAATCAGTTCCCAGAGGTGCTCTGCTGTGTCACTTTTAGTGGGTTCTTTGTGGACAAAATCTCCTGTATTCGGCTGATTTGTTTGTTTGTTTGTTTATTCGATTTCTTGGACTCCACTATTTCAGCAGGGTCTATGAAGGAGGTGTCCAGCGATCCCCCTTGCAGTGTTAGGTTGGATCCCTTTCAATCTGTGACTCCTGAGGATGTGGACAAGCTGCTTGGGGTGGTGCGGCCTACCAATTGTTTTCTGGACCCTTGCCCGACTTGGCTGCTTTGATCTAGCAGAGAGATTGTTGGAGGTGGCCTTGTTAATATCCTAAATGCATCACAGAGGGAGGGTAGGGTTCCTCCATGTTTGAAGGAGGCAATAGTTAGACCTCTTCTTAAGAAGCCTTCCCTGGATCCCTCAGCGATGGATAGTTATAGGCCAATCTCCAATCTCCCTTGGTTGGGCAAGGTGATCGAGAGGGTGGTGGCCAACCAGGTCCAGCCGGTTTTGGAGGAAACTGATTATCTAGACCCCTTTCAAACTGGCTTTAGAACGGGCTATGGGGTTGAGACAGCCTTGGTCGGCCCGATGGATGACCTTTACCGGGAATCGACAGAGAGAGTGTGACTCTGTTGTTTCTCTTGGATCTCTCAGCGGTATTCGATACTATTGACCATGGTATCCTTCTCAGTCACCTGGGAGAATTGGGGATAGGAGGCACCGCTTTGCAGTTTTGCAGTTACCAGTTGCAGAGGAGTAACAGCAGGAGAGAGGGCATGCCCTCAACTCCTGCCTGTGGCTTCCAGCGGCATCTGGTGGGCCACTGTATGAAACAGGATGCTGGACTAGATGGGTCTTGGGTTCTTGTGTTCTTGTGTTCTAGTGGTTCTACTCCTATCTCTCGGGTAGATTCCACATGGTGGGATGGTGACAGTTGCTCCTCAGAATAGGAGCTGTTATATGGAGTTCCCCAGGGCTCCATTCTGTCACCAATGCTTTTTAATATCTACATGAAACCAATGGGTGAGGTTATCAGGAGATTTGGTGCTGGGTCTTATCAGTATGGTGGTAACACCCAAATTTTCATCTGCATCATCAGGAAATGCTATTCATTCCCTAAATGCCTGCCTACAGGCAGCAATGGGCTGGATGAGGGATAACAAATTGAGGCTGAATCCAAGCAAGACAGAGGTGCTCATTGTAGGGGCTCAGAATCTGAGGGATGAGTTAGATCTCCCTATGCTGGATGGGGCTACACTCTCCCAGAAGGAGCAGGTACGCAGCTTGGGAGTACTCCTGGACCCAGGTCTCACCCTGGTATCTCAGGTGGAGGCCATGGCCAGGAGTGCTTTCTATCAGCGTCGGCAACAGTGCAACAAAACAGTGGTGCAACAGCAAAACAGTGGTGCACCAACAGTGGTGCACCAGGTGCACCTCCAGGCTTGACTACTGCAATGCGCTCTACGTGGGGCTGCCTTTGTACGTAGTCCGGAAAATTCAATTAGTTTAAAATGCGGCAGCCAGGCTGGTCTCCAGGACATCTCGGAGAGACCAGATTATGCCTGTTTCGAAACAGTTGCACTGGCTGCCGATATGTTTCCGGGCAAAATACAAAGTGCTGGTTATTACCTTTAAAGCTTTAAAGCCCTGAACGGCTTAGGTCCAGCTTACCTTAGAGAGTGCCTTCTTCTGAATGATCCCCACTGCACGTTAAGGTAATCTGAGGAGGTCTGTCTCCAGTTACCACCGGTACGTCTGGTGGTGACTCAGAGGCGGGCCTTCTCTGTAGCCGCTCCTGGACTGTGGAATGCACTCCCTGCAGAAATCTGTAATTTGAACTCTTTATTGGCTTTTAGGAGAGCCCTTAAGAGAGGCCTGGCCTTCCAGAGTTTTTAAATTGTTGTAAAAGGTTTTAATGTACCTGGTTTTTCAGGGTTTTTAACTGTTTGTATTGTTTAACTGTTGTTTTATGGTATTTTAAAATCTATGTTTTAATTATTGATTGATTTTTAACTGCTTTTGTTTTATTTGTAAACCGCCCTGACCCATTTTGGAAGGGCAGTATAGAAATTGAATGAATGAATGACTGAATGAAGCAGCCAAGCCTGGACTTGGCTGCCCATGAGATCCACCAGGACCTGCACTGCTCCCAGCAGCGTCTCAGCAGCAGGAGCCTGGCTGTTAAACAAGGTTAAAGGAGCACTTGCTCCCTTAACCCTGTTTAACTAACCCTGTGTCAGCACCGGCTGGCCAGCGCTGAGACACTGAGGGGCGCCTGCCCATTGCTGGGGGTTACCCACAATGCATGGTGCATTGTGGGATTTCCAGGGGCTGGGATGATGCATCCCCCTCCCCCCGCCCCGCAACCCCATGCTGCCTGGGGCAGCAGTGGATCATTTGGGTGCGTGACCCCGGCTAATTTGGCAAAGAGGCACCTTTTGAAAGTGGTGATTCTATTTATTTAGCAGGGGGGAAGCAAATGGCCCTATCCACCCCCAGCACAGTACCTCCAGTGACTGTTGCTGGTGTCTATCTTATGTTTCTTTTTAGACTGTGAACTCTTTGGGGACAGGGATCCATCTTATTTATTTATTATTTCTCTGTGTAAACTGCCCTGAGTCATTTTTGGAAGGGCAGTGTAAAAATCGAATAAATTAAATTAATTAATCTGCCTGGCAACTGGGACCCAGTCATCTGTGGGGGAGGTAAGCTTCTGTAGCCTTCCTCCCCGTGCACCTTCCTTCCTGGGTCCCTGATCGAGAGAAAGGGCCCACTGAATGAAAGTTGAATTGATACATTTAAAGAGACAATGCAGCTTGTCTTACTTGTGCCTTACATTAGCTTTATTCAGACTTTTTTCTAAAAAGCATTGAATGTGCTTACAATGCTGAATATGGGTCAGAAGCCCTGTCCGGTGGGTGATTCCGCCTTGTAATCATAGATATGACACTTTCCTATTCAGACAAACTGTGCTTTAAGCGTGAGCAGCAAGGAGTGTTGGTGACTGATGGGTCGGAGATGGGATTGCTGACCTGTTTACACCACTGTACATGGTGGCTGATGAGCTTTAGGGATCTGAGCAATTCATTGGGGGCCCATGCCAGCTTCTAATGATGCCCCTTCAAGGTAGAAAGTATGAACCTCTTCCTGCCATTGTTCTGTTCTGGTTTAACACAGCTGCTTTGATATTTTAAAATGCATATGGGAGACCCAATCCTAGATTTCCCACTGTCTTGTCCAGTTGCATCCCGAATAAGGCTTACTCAGAATTATGTTTAAGTGAAATAAATGGGTCTCAATTCCAAGTGAAAATGCTCACAATTGAGTTGGTGAGCCATGCAGTCCTTTGTGAAATGATACTGTATTTACCTGAATAGAAGATGACCCTGAATTTAAGGTGACTCCCTTACAAAATAGAGGTTACATACAGATTATACAGTCCCTTGCCAACCCTGAGGGTTCCGTTCCGGGAAAACCTCGCAGTTGGCAAATTCGCGGTTGACAAGCAATTGAAAAGCATTGCAAAAAAGGGGGTTAGGGGAATCGTGGTAGCGAAAAGACCTAAACATAAATAAAAGATGACAAAAAATAATAATAAATCACCAGGAATCCCTTTAAATTCCCAATGAACAGTAAGAGGAGGGGGTTCCCCCAGAAATCACCCCCAAACCCCCAGAAATCACAAACCACCACCCCAAATTACCAAAAAATCTTGCCAAATCGCAGATACTCAGGTCGTGGTTGGCATATGATCATATGTTCAACTTTCTTCAATAAGAATGTTGCATCCAGCATACCCAAATAGGCTGCAGCCAGAAGTAGAAATAGGCAAAATCCCATGCTTGCGCAATACTGTTAGAATTCCAGCCTGATACAGACCAGTCTGGATTTCCATGTGCAGGACATGTCCCCTCCCTGTTCCAGAGTTTTTGAAACACTCTCTGCCCACTCCTTCTACACTTCCATGGTTGTGCCCCATTTTTCTTTTATGAAAGCGGGGAGGGGGGACACTCTGATTTAACAGTCAGTTTTTGTGCAAGATTCATGTAGTGCAGAATTGCACCAATTTTGAGGTACTGGCCAGTTTGGTAGCTGACCAGTTTTTTTCCTGAAGTAAATCACTGCCTAAGAGTCCAGGAAGCCAGGGGATGTTTCTGAATAGGCCATTAATGGCCCTGAATTACTCTAATAACAGAAGCCCTAAAGTCTTGTAATAGGGCACTTAAACTATTGCAGCAGCTCCTCCCATGAGTAAGGTGATTTATTCACCCACTCTCAATTAGGGGTGTATTATTGTTGTTGTTGTTGTTGTTTACACAGTCAGACAGGTGTTATTGACTGGTTTGTTTTATCCAGACATCAAGTCCTTCCCAAGGACCTGGGATGGCTGAATTTTTGTTGGGGGTGGGACAGTGGAAGGAGGGAAAAGAACACAAAAGCATACTGAAGTTCATACACTCAATAATGAATGAATTTCATTGCTTCCCTCATTTCCTCTTTAACATATATAGAACAGTTACACCCAACTATAAATATGGCTTCTCTGATTTTTCATTTCCTCACATCTGTCTCCACAGCCAAGGTGAATATCTTTGTATTCACTACTCTCTGCCTTGATGTTATTCTTTAACTGGCACTGCCCATGGTTTTGTTCTGTCTCTATGCTGTATGTCTGCCAGATGTTTCTTATATCTTTTTATCAGAGGTTGACTGGTTTTGCCAATATAAAACTGCATGCACTTCAAGCACACCATTTTATGTATCACCCCTTTGGTCTGACACCTCCACTCTTTATTCTCACAAATTAGGCAGTCTTCAACTTCACATTTATTATCATACAGTCTGGATTTTACCAAGTGCTGTCTCAAGGTCATCGGGGCTGTACAAATAACATTCACTTCCAAGCCGTGTTTGTTAAGACTCTGCTGTGCCTCCCAGGTAAAGCTTCCTGTCACATATGGGACTTTTAATACTGCATCCCCTTCTCTAAATTTAGTATTCCTATATCCTGGCTTTGATAGGGAATACATAGCCATTGATTTTCCCTATTCCCTCTGCGTTCTTCCTAGCTAGTTCAACATAATCTTTAGATGAAACTCCTATAGCTCTCCGTATAAAATCAGCTTTACTGGGAACAGCCAATATTCTGCGACGATATCTATAACAATTGACAATAAAATTCAGCCATCCCAGGTCCTTGGGAAGGACTCGATGTCTGGATGAAACAAACCAGTCAGTAACACCTGTCTGACTGTGTAAAATAACAACAACAACAACAACCCCCAGTGAGGCATTACCTTGGCGTGGTTGTGGGGCTTGTGTGCTCTGATGAAGGTGAGAGCTATGCCAGAGGTCCAACCATACTGGACAGGTCTCACCAGAGGAGCCAGACAAAGAGTGCCTCTCCCATCAACAATATGGTGAGACGTAACTTTAATAAATCTATACCGGATCGGTCGTCACCCGGGTCAACAAAGACTGCGCCAGATGCTATAGTTCCTGGACATCTGGTGGCAAGTGGGCAACAGGACTCAGGATCTTCAGTTGAGCAACCAGGGCTGGAGACAGCAAAGTTACTGGAAGAAACGTCGCTTAACCGAAAAATATATAAGAAAAATGCCAACAAGGAAATAATGATCTGCTATGACAATTCTAGTCCAACTAGAAGAGGTTATTTAAAAAGAATGTACCAAATTTGGAAAGAGAGGCATCCAGACACAGAAATAACAGAACAAAGGCTAGCAGACCAGAGAAGATTCATAATAAGAAATAAAGTATTCACAGGAGTTGAGCTGGAAGAACTGCAAAGAGCAACACAGGCTCAAGATATGGAAGAAGAATTATCACCAATTGAAGAAGTTGCTCAGGCGCAGGTGGAGGAGGTGTTGGAAATCGAGGATGCCACTGTTGCTGAACTGTTTCAAAATCAAAACCAGGCAACCTCCCCTTTGCCTTCACCTCAAAAACCCAAATGCCGTTTAACAGAAAAGCAACAAGAACTAAAGCAAAAAATAACTGAGCACATGAACCAAACAACCACCACGGTTCGACTTCCAGCTCTAAAAACAGTTGCCAAAAAACAACTTGCTCAGGCATTAAAAGATGTCAATGCTGCACTTGCAGAAAGAACCACCAAGAATTTGCAAGAAACAAACCAACTAATGTACAGTGCAGCAACAATAACAACACAAGAGCTCGGATATAAGATCAGTGGACCTGTCAAAAAAGAAAGCAGCACATTACCTAAATGGAAGATTAGATTAGAAAATAAAATCTCCAGGCTTAGATCAGATGCTAGTAAATTGAAAGATATGAAAGACAAGAAGCTGAAGAATGAAAACACCAAACAGTATCTGATCCAAAAATACCACCTAGATTCAAGGACAATTAGAGAAGTCCTGGAAATAATAAAGCAGCAAATAACAGCAGTGTCAAAGAAGATTAGCAGATATGAAGCCAGAATTACACAACACAGGCAGAATCTCCAATTCCAGTCGAATCAGAGACGTTTCTACCAAAGCATAGAAGGAGAAACTGCAAGAAACCTAGAAACACCAAATAAAGAAGAAACAGTGCAATTCTGGGGAAAATTATGGGACAATTCAATAGATTATAATAAACAAGCAGGCTGGATGAAAGCGGTCAAAAAATGTAACCAACAAATGCAAGATCTAATAATAACACCAGAATTAATAACTGAAAGAGCAAAGAAAATTAAAAATTGGACTGCGCCAGGCAACGATGAACTGCATGGCTTTTGGCTTAAACACCTAACAAGCCTTCATAAACAACTATCAAAACAGTTCAATCACATTATGAAAGGCGGTGATATTGAACAATGGCTAACAACTGGGAAAACTCATCTCATAATGAAAGACCCAGCAAAAGGTGCAGTTCCAAGTAATTATAGACCGATAACCTGCCTGCCAACCATGTTCAAATTATTAACTGGAATAATAGCAGATGAAGTGATGCAACACTTATTAACTAACAAACAGCTTCCAGTTGAACAGAAAGGAAATTGCCCGAACACCAGAGGCACAAAAGACCAGCTGCTGATTGACAAAATGATTTTAGAAAACTGCAAGAGAAGAAAAACCAATCTAAGCGTTGCATGGATTGACTACAAGAAAGCCTTCGATTCATTGCCTCACACATGGATACTAAAATGTTTAAAAACAACTGGTGTCAGCAAAAACATTCAGATATTTATTTAAAAAGCAATGAGCATGTGGAGTACACAGTTAACAATCAATGGCGAGGCACTTGGACAGGTTAGCACTAGAAGAGGCATTTTTCAAGGGGACTCACTATCCCCTCTATTGTTTGTAATCGCCATGACCCCACTTTCACAAATACTAAACAAAACAGGCCTCAGATACCAAACATCTAAAAGATCAAGTAAAATAAACCATCTGCTGTACATGGACGATCTGAAGTTGTATGGAAAGTCCCAGTCAGAAATCGAATCACTGCTAAACACTGTCTGTATATTCAGTAGCGATATAGCAATGGAGTTTGGACTAGACAAGTGTGCTGCATTAATAATGAACAGAGGAAAAATAACAAAAACAGAAGGAATAGAACTGCCCAATGGAAGCAAGATCAAGAACCTGGAAGAGAAAGAACGTTACAAATACTTGGGCATTCTCCAGGCTGATAACATCGCACACACTGAAGTTAAAAGAAAAATTGGAAGTAAATACATCAGGAGAGTTAGAAAAATCCTCAAGTCCAAACTCAATGGCGGGAACACCATACAAGCCATAAACACCTGGGCTATACCTGTTATCAGATACACTGCAGGAATAATAGACTGGACCCAGGCAGAGCTAGAGACGCTAGATCGTAAGACCAGGAAAATCATGAGCATCAATCATGCTCTGCACCCCCGCAGTGATGTAGATAGGCTCTACCTCCCTCACAGCTCAGGTGGAAGAGGAATGCTGCAAGTCCATCAAACAGTAGAGGAGGAGAAAAGAGGCCTTGAAGAATATATTAAGGACAGTGAAGAAGATGCACTTCAAATGGTCAAGAACGAGAAACTATTCAATACCAATGAAACAAAGCAGGCCTACAAGAAAGAACAAGTCAAGAACCGAACAGAAAAACGGAGAAATAAGCCCCTGCATGGTCAATATTTGTACAATATAAGTGGAAAATCAGACACCACCAAGACCTGGCAATGGCTTAAGAATGGCAACTTGAAGAAAGAAACAGTGGGTTTAATACTGGCTGCACAAGAACAGGCACTAAGAACAAATGCAATAAGAGCAAAAGTCGAACAATCCACAACAAACAGCAAGTGCCGCCTTTGTAAAGAAGCAGATGAAACAGTGGACCACCTGATCAGCTGTTGTAAGAAGATTGCACAGACTGACTACAAACAAAGGCATTACAAGGTAGCAGGGATGATACACTGGAACGTCTGCAAAAAATACAAGCTACCTGTAGCCAAGAATTGGTGGGACCATAAAATTGAAAAAGTTGAAGAAAATGAAGATGTAAAAATATTATGAGACTTCCGACTACAAACAGACAAACATCTGCCACCCAATACACCAGATATAACTGTAGTCGAGAAGAAAGAAAAACAAGTCAAAATATTTGACATAGCAATACCAGGGGATAGCAGAATAGAAGAAAAAGAAATAGAAAAAATCACCAAATACAAAGATCTACAAATTGAAATTGAAAGGCTGTGGCAGAAAAAGACCAAAATAATCCCAGTGGTAATTGGCGCCCTGGGTGCAGTTCCAAAAGACCTTGAAGAGCACCTCAACACCATAGGGGCCACAGCAATCACCATCAGCCAATTACAAAAAGCAGCTTTACTGGGAACAGCCTATATTCTGCAACAATATCTATAACAATTCACAATAAAATTCAGCTATCCCAGGTGCTTGGGAAGGACTTGATGTCTGGATAAAACAAACCAGTCAATAACACCTGTCTGACTGTGTAAACAAGAAATAATATAATATTAAGGCTGCAAAGTACCACTGATAGTAGGACAATTAAAATGAATTGTAACAATGTCATTGACTGGCACTTTGTTCATTGTTGTTGACAGGCGGTGAGAAATATGACTACAACAAAAGTCAAAGTGAGCAGCTCACCTATAAATATTTGAGTACAATCCTGTACACTGATAAGCATATGAACTGCATTTCTGAAACAATGTTGACAATCTTTTCTATCAGTTTGTTGCAATGTGTGTGTCTTATGCTTACTGTGCAAGGTTAGTAGCTTAGAAGACAACGGGGTATGTGGTTAACAGTTTGTGTTAACTGATGGGAAGATATTTGTTACCATAGATTTCCCTTGTCTTATACAGACATGACATGCAGATTTCCCTTTTGATAGAGGAGAACAGTCATTTCAAGATGCATCCACCCACAAAAGCCACAGACATGATGCTTTACTCACATCTTTACCCACTGCTTTGCAATGCAAAACTGGTGGAGTTTTTGGTACTTTCTGTTTAAAGCAAAAGTATTTTACAGGGGTTTTCCAACATCGTAGATGGTTGCTCAAAAACAAATCAGCTGGGGCTAACAGTAGAAGATGAAGAGATAATTTTGCTCTAGGTATACTTGATAGTCATTCATCCACTCAAAATTATTACCGAAGGTAAAGCAAAGGAATTCCACTTTAGGTTCTCCTGCCATTAGATTTTCCCCTGGCTGTGTTATTTGGGCTTTAGTGAAAGAAAAGGTATCTCAAGAAAGTGGTACCTTGTGTGTGTGTGTTGGGGCCGGGACGGGAGGGTGGGATTGGGATCAACAGCCAGTCTTTGAGTGGTCACAACAGTTCCTGGTCTGCCATTTGTATGAGTAGGCATCAGAAATTAGAAATATCTCTGTAGCCTCGCAGGTGCCAGGCACACTCAGTCTGCATATCACGCTTTCAAAAAGCCCCTGCGTTTGGAACCACCCCAAAGCCATTGTGTGGCGCACATATACTGTATATACTGTATATATAGTACAGGTAGCCATATGCTCTATGATGAATAGAGGTAGCCCGGGAAGTGAAAGAGCAGTCTGTTTCTAGTTAATTCCCAAATTATGATAAAGTGAAATGGCAGTATACCAACAAGGTGTTTTAAAAAATAAACCAATGTGTTTATTCATAAATGCAAATGAATAGTGAAAGACAACTGTTGACCATTTTAATTGTCAGAAGTGTGATATGCTAGAGCAGGAATTCCCAACCTGTGGCATTCCAGATGTTGCTGAACTACAACTCCCATCATTCCCAGCCATTTCTTGCAAGTTGTAGTTCAGCAACATCTGGAGTACCACTGGTTGGGGACCCCTGTGCTAGAATATAGTCCCCATTGTGGATTGAGTAGGGGTGATTGTCTTTCTAACACAGCAAAGAGATCAGGCTGCTTCTCACAACCAAAGGTTGGGTAGGAGGAATAGCCAGCCAGGCTCAAAGCCCTTGGTGTGCTCGCAAGAAACAGTCATGTATTGGCAAAAAACAAGGGAGGAGGAAGAAGAAGTGATCCTGTGTTGGCCACAATCGGAGTAGAACAACTGGCCCAGGTGCAGAGCCAGACCGCCAGCGGCCCATGTCCGGCCGCGGCAGTGGCCCCGTCCCCCCGTCCCCCCCGCATCTGAAGTCAGACGCCAGGGCCGGACTGGGGGCACTGAGAGGGCGGTGGAATGTATGTGGGGAGGGTGCTGGGTTTTGAGCAGAATAGGTACTTAAGGGTGGGAGCTGGGGCGCACCGGGAATATGCCCTGTTGCCTTGTGGGCCAGTCTGAGCCTGTCAGATGCAGGGCCAGGAACAGTTCTACCCTGCCTTAAAGGCAGGGAAGAGCCACTCCTAGCCACGCCGTGAACGCAGCGGCCATTTAACTCCCGGACGGGGGCCACATGGGGGCCACGCTTGTGAGCTAAACCAGCACCCCTGTGTCTGACGTCAGGCGCTGGGGGGGGGTGTCAGGGCTGCGTGGCATGGCCTCTGATTGGTGGTGGCCCGGGGTCTTTGAACCCATTTGCCCAGTTGTGGCTCTGCCCCTGAACTGGCCCTATCCACCCCCAGCACAGTACCTCTAGTGACTGTTGCTGGTATCTATCTTATGTTTCTTTTTAGATTGTGAGCCCTTTGGGGATAGGGATCCATCTTCTTTATTTATTATTTCTCTGTGTAAACCGTCCTGAGCCATTTTTGGAAGGGCGTTGTAGAAATCGAATGAATGAATGAATAGGCACAATATGCTTCCCCTCCGACCTCAATGCAGTGCTGGGTACACGATGCGAGTTGGCCAGCTGCCACTGTCCTACTGTCCTCATGGCTAGCTCACGATTACTTCCCCCTCCTCCTACCTCGATTTTTGCCAACACATGGCCATTTCTTAGGTCATTATGTGTGGTTTATACTGCACAGCATCAATAACAGAGATCTGCTGATGTTATAGGAGAGCTTCATCTTCTCTTTATATGCAATCACTAAAGTTCCATGAATCTGTTGTGCCTTTTTAACACTTTAAATTCCCTTTATACTCTCCACTTTCCACTGAGACATTTGAAAGCTGCACGTATTCAATACTAGGCAAGGTAAACTTGTGCTAAAAGCTGTATTTTTTTTTAAACCACCCCAAACCCACACATTTCCTCTTACAGTACAGGCTTCTCTTCTGTGCTCAAGGTCTAAAGGAACGGGACTGAAAAGGAATTTTCCCCAGATCAGATCAGTCAGCAGTTCTTTTTTTGCCTGTTGCTTATAGTGTATGCAGTAGGTGTATGGCATCTGAGTGTACAATACAAATTTTCCTAAGCACATGCTAGCATTTCACCTTTGTCACTCATGTTTTTGGCACACATATTGCAATAATTCTTCTATCATGTGGATTAAATGATAAACCATGTGTCTGTGGCAGTGTGCTTGGAGGACCTTCCTCCATGCAAGGTATAGGACAAGGTGATGGTCAAGCCCTCTTCTAGCTTACAGTGCTGTGTGTGCTTCCTTATAACCATTCAGAATTCACACCTGCAAGTTCATCACTTGATGGTTGCAAAAATAGTGAACATGTGTCAGAACATGTGTCTGATCAAACATTGCAGAAAAGGGCTTGTCACTTTAAACACAGGAGTTTTTCCAAATTTCATTGGAGGCAGTTCATGCATTCAGATGCAAATAAGTGATGTACTTGTATGTGTAAACCTGCCCCAAGCCGTTTAGGCAAGATCTGCCTTAAAATCTACTCCCTGCATTAAAATGCACTCTGTGCCTTCAAGTATTATTTGCAATTAGCTTAACCTGCACAGAGCATCTATGCACTAGTACTCGATTGCTCCTCTCCCCCCTGCCCCACACACCCTCTCACCTCAGAGTTCTCTCCACCCTCACCTGAGCCACACTGACTCCTCCTCCTCCTCCTCCTCCATCTGGTCGCTTCCATCCCCTTCACCCCTCTTGGTCACTCATCCATCCCGTTACTTGATCCCACTCACCCCTCTTGGTTGCAGCTGCAGCGTTGCTGGTACCTATTGGCCAAGTTGCAGCCCCCTATCCCCAGAGACCACTCCTTCCTCACCCGAGCCCCACTCCTTCTCCTCCCCATAGGGGCAGCAGTGGTTGACCAGGCCCTTCCTTGCTGCTGCTACCACCATGACTGGTCGTTCCCCTCAGGCCGCTGACAGGCCTGGGCCCATCCCTTGCCTGCCTGCCTCCCTCTGCTAATGGCCTCGGTAGCCCCAAAACAGCAGCAGTGGTTGACTGGGCCCTTCCTTGCCGCCGCTGCTGTGGCCGCTCATTCCCCTCAGGCCGCTGTCTTTATTCCCCTCCCTCTCCTCCTCCTCTCTCTCTCTCCCCCACTTCCTGAGAACAGATCTTATTTATCTTGTTTCCTCATCTAATTCATTGTTGTGTACGTTTGCTTGTAAGCCGCCCTGAGTCCTATGGGAGTAGAGCGACATATAAATCTATCTAACTAACTAATTCACTAACTAACTAAATAATTCACACAACAGCAGCCTCCTTCTCCTGAAGGGGCTCTTTCCAACCGCATGACCCCTCTCTTTGCAGACTCCTGCCCACTATTCTTATATATATATAAATTCCTTTCTTCTCTACAATCAAGCACATCTTCCGACTAGTAACAGTTGCATTCCAACTGACCTTAACCATCACAGTCTCCTCCTCCCTATCTGCATATGGAATCCCCACTGCCCAATCACCATGGTGCTTCTGCTCTCACAGGCTCCTCCTCCCTATCTGCATATGGAATCCCACTACCCAATCAGGTGCTTCTGCTCACAAAATCTCGTGAGAGCTGCCGTGCATGGTATAAGCCACGGGTACGACTTAGAGAATTTTGTGTATATATATATATATATATATATATATATATATATATATATATATATATATTCTGCACTGTTAATTTTTCCTAAATACATTCTGGAGTTCTTTTTTTCTTCAAAAGGTGTAATCCATCCACAGAGATGTTATGTATCATATCTAGTTATTGGATTCCAAATCTAACATTGGCATTGCAGAGAAGATCCAAAGCATGGTCTTAAGTACTCTAAATATGCCTGCTCTGTTCATAAACACAAAAGGACAGTTCAAAATTCCCATTAAGACACTATTCAGAACTGCAGGGAAATTGACAGACAAGTTTAAGTGACGTGTGCATATATGATGACTTTTCTGACAACGATCAATCAAGATTCCATTATGCAATTAGAAATCCTTCACACCTATCATAGTGAAAAGTCCCTGCTGTGAAAATATAGATCTGTTCTGTGTCAATTAGCTGAAAAAATGTTTTATATTATTACACTGTCTCTCTCTTGAAGGTCTTCACCTGGACTCAGATTAGCATATCTAAAACCTAGTTCGAACAAAAACAGATTTTCATATACAGTACTGTGTATGTTGCTCAAGCAATTACTTAGAATTTGAAGTACTGCTAATACGAAATGCTTAACACAGAAACAGCACACAGCAACAGCCACCCTGATGTATCAGAACACTGAACTGGATGTGATTTGATGTTAGTGGTGCAATAAATACATATTTCCCCCTATTTAAAATATTTACATTCTGGGCTCTCAGTATAGATATTCAAAGAGACCTTACAGTATAGATTAAAAATGTTCAGGTAAGATAGTTTAATTGAAACTAAAAGCCACATGTGGTGGCAGGCACCTTCTTCTGCCTTTCTCACACAGGGCATGCCTAAGACTTGTTACTTGCTGCACCACATGCATGGATAATCTCAGAACAAGATGGTGTCCCCTCACCCCACCCCAGAACTGTGTTCACATGCAAGTTTATGCAAATTTAATCACTCAAATTCATGCAGTTATTTGACTGAGATTTTTTTAAATTGGATTTTAATTTTAATTGTCCTCATAGATATACAGGAACTTTATTAGAAGATGATCTGCTAGCTGAAACAGATAAACCAAGTCTGTAGAAATTCCAGGTGCTTGACTGGAATACAAAACACTGTTGTCTGTGTAAATCTGAAAGCTTTAACTATTTACCATTATGATTTGAAGAACACAAACATATCATGATAAGAACTAGTGAGGAAACTGGCAATTATACTCATCACCTCCTTTGGTTAGTGATCCACTTTGTTTTGTGCACAAAGAAAATTCTTAACCATAACCAATTATCTTATACGATTTGAAGAGGAACCAGAGAATAACCAGTTATCTGTATTTCCATTGCATAAATAGGTGGAGACAAATACAAGGTTTAAATTGTCAGTCCTTTGTGGGGATGGGGAGAGACTTTTTATACGGGAAACTATAGGCTTTTCCATTATCACTGAAATCCTAATTCTGAACTGAAACATCTAATTTTATGACTGAATCCATGCATTCCAAATCTTTTCTCTTTTCAATAAGAAACTATAAATTAATGAAATATACCATTTGTATTTTGGCTAATTTAGTATTTGGCAGATTGGTTTTACAGTTCCCCCGTAATTTAACTAAGTTATACTGTAACACCTCAGTGGGAGAAGCACTTGGTGTGGCAACCCAACTTCAGATCTTGGTTATACATCTCATTTTAGGCCCTGAGTGAACCTCAAGTTCCTGCTTTGGCGTGGGTTTAGACAGCCACAGACAAATTGCTTACTGATTTTGCAAGTAGTTTTCTGTGTAAACTCACCCCAAAGCTCAAGTGTATAGGAGCTCTGGTGCAACAGTTAAGTGAATACCACTTGCCCCATTCATTTCAATAGGAAATCCCAATCTGCTTGTGACCCTTGAGAGCCTTTATGAAAATTATGTGGGCAGCCACACACAGAGAAGGGATATTCAGTGTATTTAATTGAGAGCATGGATGTCTCCGGTTTGGAGCAATGTGCTCCAGATATAATATATATTTCATTTAAGCAGATGTTTCTGTATGAGGAGGAAAGCTGCCATTTCTCTCTCTGAACATAAGAAAAGTCTGGCTGGATCAAGCCCAAGGCCTATCCAGTCCAGCATCTTTTTTCACACAGTGGCCCACCAGATGCCTCTGTGAAGCCCATAGGCAAGAGCTAAGGGCATGCCCACTCCCCAGCTGGACCACTTCAGTTCAGTTCCCCTGCAACTGGTGTTTAGAGGCATCCTGCCTCTGAGGCTGGAGGTGGCCTGTAGCCCTCAGACTAGTAGCCATTGATAGGCCTCTCCTCCATGAATGTGTCTAAACCCACTTAAAGCCATCAAGGCTGTCGGCCATAGTTTGATTATATATTGTATGAAAAAGTACTTCCCTTTGCCCTAAATTTCTTGGCAATCAGTTTCATGGGATGACCATGCTGTTCAGCAGTAAAATGCTTCGGCATAGCAAGATCGTTTTGAAAACATAAGTAGCTTGTGTAACCCTCATACAACGGGAAAATACAGCTTTTTTTTTTTTTTTTGGCGACATACATGCAATGTTGTAGGACTAAAATGCAAGTATAAAATCTGAAAGAAGGCATCTGAAATGTGAATGGCACCTTGCTGACAGTGCAGGGACTGCAATGACGAAACACAGGCAGTGTGGAAGCACACTTAACGGACATGTAGTGACACTGTTTTAGGATGTAATCGGGAAAGCACCTTGGTTCTTGTTTTATGAGAAAGGGAGAAAAATTTCTATCAACTTTCTCCACACCATGCATGATTTTTATAGACCTTTATCATGTCTCCACTCAGTCATCTTTTTAATAAACTAAAAAGCCCCAGGTGTTGTGGGTCTAGGACAACTGTCTGTGGCCAACTCACTGTAGAACACCTCAACACGGCCGACTCACTGCAGGGACAACTCAAAGCGAATCTCCGACAAACACTTCAGTGAGTCGGCCGTGTTGAGGTGTCCCACAGAGAGTTGTCCCATTCCCAGGTGTTGTAGCCTTGCCTTGTAAAGAAGGTGCTGCAGACCCCTGATCATCTTGGTTGCCCTCTTCTACACCTTTTCCAGTTCGACAATGTCCTCCTTAAGATATGGTGGCCAGAACTATACACAGTATTCCAAATGTGGCTGCACCATTGTTTTATATAAGAGCATTATATTATTAGCAGTTTTATTTTCAAACCCTTTCCTAATGATGCCTAGCATTGAATTGGCCTTTTTCACAGCTTCCACACATTCAGTAAACACTTTCAATGAGCTGTCCACCACAACCCCAATATTGGCTACTTTCCAATCCTCCCGTACAGAGCCTGATTGTAGGGATAAGTTATATATTTTTGTAAGGAGGTTGGCAATTTCATAAGGTGACAATAAGGAAGGTTAAAAGATAGTTTGAGGAATATTTAGCTAAAAGGGGGGGAGGGTATGGGGTGGGGTGGGGGGCAACTTGGGCATGTTGTTGCAAAATATAAATTGTTATAAAATGTTTAAAAACATTAAATTTAAAAAAAGCATCAAGGAGAAAAACAAAAAGCTTCTTAAAAGCTTTTCACCTCCCTCATTGTCACCTTGCATTTCTTTTGCCAGAATTTGTGTTCCTTTCTGTTATCTTCATTTGAGCAGGCCTTCCAATTTCTGAAGAAAGTCTTCTTCCCCTTTATAACTTCTTTGCCATTACTTGTCAGCCATGCTGTTGTCCTCCTGGACTTGGTGGTACCATTCCTCCTTTTAACATTCTAACTGGGCTTCTAGCATTGTGGTTTTAAATAAACTCCATGCATTCTGGGGCAAAGTGAATCTACTGATTCTCCCTTTCAATTTTCTTTGCACCAAACTCCTCGTTTTAGAGAAGTTTCCTCTTCTGAAATTCAAAGTGTCTGTGTTGGACTTCCTTGGTGATTCTCTCCCCACATGTATGCTGAATTTGATCGCACTGTGGTCACTGCTTCCTAAAAGGTCGATGACACTGACATCATGCACCAGGTCCTAGGTGCCACTCAGGATTAAGCCCAAAGTTACCTTCTCTCTGGTTGGTTCCATGACCAACTATTCTAGGGCACTGTTATTCAGCATATCTAGAAATTTGACTTATTTGTCATTACCTGACTGTGAATTTACCCAGTCTATGTGTGGGTAATTGAAGTCACCCATTATTACAAGCTCTGTCTCTCTTTGATGCATCCCTAATTTCCTCCTGCAATTCCCAGTCACTGTCAGTGTTTTGATCAATAATGTTTTCCTAGTAGCA
Organism: Hemicordylus capensis; assembly: GCF_027244095.1. Classification (NCBI taxonomy): domain Eukaryota; kingdom Metazoa; phylum Chordata; class Lepidosauria; order Squamata; family Cordylidae; genus Hemicordylus; species Hemicordylus capensis. The sequence goes on along the minus strand of NC_069658.1, from coordinate 289,821,762 downwards.
CATTTCCTTTCTGACCTTGTATTGTCACCCAGAGTTTCTGTGGAGGACTCTGGTCTTTCTAGATTTTCTAGCTTGTTAGATCCTATCCCTTACTTAATATACAGGTCTTTCCCTAATGATTGGATCACCCACTACTAGGATGATTCAATCCATCCCCCAGAGGATTATCCCGTGAGAAAGGCTATGGGCTCATCATTCACAGTAGGGTCTTTTCTAAGGGAGCATTTCCCTCTTCCTCAGAATGAGGTCCTTCTCCTAATAGGAATATTTGAGTTTGTAACCTCACAAAGAACACCTGTTGTGATTTATGGTGTACTGAACATGAAACTGGTAATTCAAGGTTTCAGTTGTCAGTCCATGGTGTGAGAATGAGCAGAGATTATACAAATAGGATTGTCAAGTACTTTGGAAAGGGGCAGTATAATTGTGAGGCTCTTATGGGTCCCTCCAAATGGCTAAGCTCCAGAACAGCGATGAGGAACTTCAGCCTTCCTACAGAATTGGACTACAACTCCCATAATTCCATAATTGGCTAGGGGTGTATACAAAACCGGCTGCCGCGGTTTGGTTCTGAACAGGACCGGGCCAGTTCGATCCGGCACCCCCTCGAACCCCTGTCCCAGTTCGGTCTGGGTGGGGTTCACGAACAATTGATAATATTTTTGTATGTATTCCCTCCGGGAGGTGGGGGGGGGGGCTCCAGAGTTTCCTCCTACCCCCGCTGGGCTCCATTATGTTTGAAATCACCATGTTCAGGCAAGTCTTCATCCCATTCCTGGCCTCAACCATTTTGAAGGCCGCCGCACTGGGCCTCTGCATGGCCAGGTCATAAATAATTGGTTTTAAAAAATGATCGTGAACCCCCCACCCTCAAATGCCCAGGTGTTGGTTGGTCAGGTGCCAAATCAAGGGGGGGGGGGTTTGGTGCAACACCAGACTACTGAATTGAACAGGTTTGATGTCGAACCTGCTCAACAAACCGTTCACACATCCCTGTAATTGACCACTATGGCAGGGGGTGGTGCAAGTTGTAGTCCAAAAGCAACTGGGGACGGGGGCAAAATTGTGCAGCCGTGCTCTAGAATGTTAATGTCCATCATTCATGTCTGACTTTCAGAGTGTTAGCTTTGCAAGTATGGTAATACTTTGCAAGTATGGTAATACTTTGCAAGTATTATCTAGACCCATTTCAAACTGGCTTTAGGGCTGGCTATAGGATTGAGACAGCCTTGGTTGGCCTGATGGATTACCTTTACCGGGGAATCGACAGAGGAAGTGTGACTCTGCTGGTTCTTCTGGATCTCTCAGCAGTGTTCCATACCATCGACCATGGTATCCTTCTGGATCGCCTGGGGGAGTTGGGGATAGGAGGCACTGCTTTGCAGTGGTTCCGCTCCTATCTTTCGGGTAGTTTCCAAATGGTGGAGCTGTTATATGGAGACCCCCAGGACTCCATTCTGTGATGAATGCTTTTTAATATCTACATGAAAATGCTGGGTGAGGTCATCAGGAGATATCAGTATGCTGATGACACCCAAATCTATTTCTTCTTTTCATTTTCTGGAAATGGCACTCATTCTCTAAATGCCTGCCTACAGGCAGTAATGGGCTGGATGAGGGAGAACAAATTGAAGCTGAATCCAAGCAAGATGGAGGTGCTCATTGTGGGGGCTCAGAATCTGAGGGGTGAGTTAGATCTTCCTGTGCTGGATGGCGTTACACGCCACCAAAAGGAGCAGGTGCGCAGCTTGGGAGTACTCCTGGACCCAGGTCTCACTCTGGTATCTCAGGTGGAGGCCATGGCCAGGAGTGCTTTCTATCAGCTTCGGCTGATTCGACAGCTGTGCCCATTCCTCGAAGAAGATGACCTCAAAACAGTGGTGCATCAGCTGGTAACCTCCCGGCTTGACTACTGCAATGCACTCTACATGGGGCTGCCTTTGTACGTAGTCCGGAAACTTCAGTTAGTTCAGAATGCGGCAGCCAGATTGGTCTCTGGGGCAACCTGGAGAGACCGTATCATGCCTGTTCTGAAACAGTTACACTGGCTGCTGCCAATATGTTTCCGGGCAAAATACAAAGTGCTGGTTATTACCTTTAAAGCTCTGAATGGCTTAGGTCCGAGTTATCTAAGAGAGCGCCTTCTTCTACATGATCCCCATCGCACATTAAGGTCATCTGAGGAGGTCCGTCTCCAGTTGCCACCGGTTTGTCTGGTGACAATGCAGAGGTGGGCCTTCTCTGTAGCTGCTCCTGGGCTGTGGAATGCACTCAGCAGAAATTCATAATTTGAGATCATTGCCATCCTTCAGGAGAGCCCTTAAAACCTATCTGTTTGGCCTGGCCTTCCAGGGTTTTAAATGATTAACTATTTTAAATTGTTTTAAATTGTTGCCCTGATCCAAGGTTTTTAGCACAATTTAATTGGTTTTATTGTGTTTTAATAGTTTGATTTTAATTGTTAATTTGTTTTAATTGTTTTTATCATGCTGTAAACCACCCTGAGCCATTTTGGAAGTGCGGTATACAACTCTGCTGTCTAAATGAATTAGTATGCTTTCCTTTTGTTTGTTAATTCTAGTATATACTTATTGGCACAAGCCACATTTGGACATAATCTGGACAAGAAGAACAAAATATGTTAGAAATGTATCCTAATACAAAGTTTCCTTTGTCCTTTTCCCAGTGGCAGGTCCTTAATTGGGCTTTTCTTACCATCAACATGTAAACTGAATACTGAGGAATCCAAACAGGGAAGGAAACTAGTGAGTAAGGTTAACCTGATTCTTAGACCTTTCATTAAGTTAGCACAGTTTGCAGAAGAGGAACAGTTATTTTTGTTGAGTGAGCATGAAATACATAGAAGCTTTAACCTTTGCTTATTAAATAGCTCCCTCTTGTTAGCGGACTGCCTAGCTTGGAAGAGGACTTGAGTATTCAGACACACAATTCTCCATATACTGGTGTAGCAGCGAGTGATCAGATAAAGCATTTACTTTTTTGCAAGGTGCAGCTTGTGTTACACGTGCTTTTATTGGCAAACAGATTTCCTTCCCCTTTAAGTGTCCAAGTTGTTCATGATAACAGCAGAAGGTGAATGGAGAAGAGTTTCATTCGGAAGGAAGAGCATTTGAAAAAGCTTGCACTGCCCCTCTGAACCCTTTCTTGGCAGTGGTGTTAAGTGGCGTACATGTGGAGGGAAGTTCTGTATATTGTAGAGGAGATGTACAATTCAATTCTGCACACAGAAGCACATTGCACTCCCATGGGTTCAATAGCAGTAACATGCAAGTTGCCATTGCCATGGATAGGGGTTGAACCTGTCCCCTAACATACTAAACCCTACATCTGGACTGAGAGTAAACTTTCACTCTCTCTCAACTGTGTCCCAGGTCGCAGCCCATTTATTTTGTCCCAAGCCAGCCACTCTCTGTGTGTCCTTGACTCACTTTGTGTCACTACAATGTGGTGGAGCCCTGGTCCAATCTAGACATTATGTTGTATGTGCATTCAGGTGTCCGTATACATGTACATGTTTTTTGTGTGAATGACTGTATATGCATTCATTTTAAAAGTGAACCTGTGTACAGGAAGTGTACTGGTGCACTCGCGTTGAATGTAACATGTGAATAGGGCTCCCTGGAGCACCCAGTCAAGAGATTGTTAATAAAAAAAAATTAAAAAGCAAAATGAAAAGGGTTAGTAAAATGGAAGGGCACTGATATGTCAATCAACACTTCCTGTAGCACACATTTCATGTAGCACTTACTGCTACAACAGATGAACACTGGCGAAAAGACTGCGTTTTCCTAGGTTTAAAACACTGGGGTAGATCCAAATGTATAGCTATGCTTGTGAAAACTCCTTTTGTGAATAGAAGAAAAGTTGCATTTGTGCAAGGACTCTTTCCAGGAGCACAACTCTCCTTCCATTCATGGAAGGAGTTTCCTTGGCCACAGTAGGAAGTTTGGATCCAATCCACAGTGGTTTGAATCCTGAAAAAAACGTAATGTCTTGCAGCAAAAATGTGAACCTGCTAAATTATATGGATCTCCAGTAACACCTGAGTAACTGTTGCACATTTTCTTGCAAGAAGCAAGTATTTTGGCACAGCCCCAAATAGTAGTAATTACCTTCAAAGCTATCTTAGAACTCCAACTCAGTAGTATGATTTCCACAGACATTACTATAACAGTGAAGAGAGGAACTGAGGTAAAATAGGTGCAACTGATACTCCTAATTGGCAAGAATGAGACCACCAGAACTGAAACACTATACATGATTTCTCTATTGTTTATTTAAATATCTATATTTATGCATTTACAAACTTTATAAGCACTGACCTCTCTGCTTTTTTCTTTTATGCAGAGAATTTGCTTCTGTAAAATGAGGACCATGTACAAAACTAGGCAACAGATATTTTAAAAATTCATTTCATATTTTTCAGCTGTCGGGAACAAAAAGTGACCAAATGGAAGGAAAACTAAAACACAATCCAAAACCAGTGGTTCTTTTACAAGTATTACAAAAATCAGTGCTCAGCTAGGAGTCCTAAAAGGGATAGTTCATACTTCTTGGTGCAATGCATGGCTGAGGGGAAGGAACTTCTGTCAGATTAATAGCAAAATGTATAGATACTAGACTGAGGTGATAAGAGTCTGGAAACACTTCTAAGGTTTTATAAACCAATATGGCACAAAAGTTCTCTTAGAATATTACATTGATCTGCCAACAGCGTAGAACCATCCCAGTTTTCATGTTGTGCAAAGAAAAGAGTTCCCTTCGAGAATTCTGATTTCTTCATAAGTTAATACCTTATCCTCTTCCACAGATCTCTGGAGTATACAGAATTGCCAGCGAAGACACTCAACACTGGGGGGAAAACCCCTCAAAAGAACTTTCTTGCTTGTAATGTTAGGGGCGGGAGTAGGGAAGAGGCACTACCACGTCTGCTAACAAGATGTGTCAATCTCTTGGAATACCATGTGTTACAAAAATGCCCTGGAGAACAAAACCTCACTAGGAACAGAGTTTACAGCAGCCTTGCTTAGCTGTCATTTGATGCCATTGAGAGAATATTAGATGACACCAGATTCAAAGATGTGCACTCCCTTTAGGACACACAGGAGTAACACGTAAAGTGTGATTGCATAATTAATATTGCACGACTGTATAAAAAACATAAATACTAGCTATCCAAAGTTTTTTTAAATACAAAATACATGTCACATACTATTTTAGTCAATAATTCTTTTCAAGTGCAATTTAGGTGCGTCCTTCACTCCTTCCTATAAAAAGGCATTTTTGGCACCAATGTAACCCTCTCCCCAATAATGTGCCAATATACATAAACCCATACTTTCTTATAGCAATCTTCTATACATACAGTATATAAAAAAGAGTTATTTACATAATGAGCCAGGCATACACAGAAGCAGCTTTAAGGGTTGAATTTCACTCTTGTTATGAAGGGACACACACACTCACGCAAGCCACGCATTAGAGTTATGCTGGTTGCTGTGGGTTCACATTGATAGAAGAAGGATGCCCTAGGAGACCAATGCGCTGTTTTTGCTTCCTCTGCTCTGTCATCTGGAAAATTGAAACATTTACTCAGTAGACATAAGCACCTCCTGTATGCCAGACCACAGAGCAAGCTATTGCTGTTATACTGTGGTCAAGGTTTATTCTGAAACAAAGAGCACCCTCCCATCTGATACAACCAACACAATTAGAGAAAAACAGAGACAACCCCCACCTGCCCACACACCAGTATGGAGAATCCAAAGAGAGCACCCAAGACTTCAATGGCCTCCAGAATCCAGTAATGGCAACTTGAAAATGCATCTCAGGCTCTTAGGAGCTTGCCTACTGAGTATTTACAATGAGCTGGTTCAAACAATAAATGTTCCATCTGCACGGGGAGTCCCGAGGCACATACTTGTGTGGGCAAATGTAATATTCGAACCAATGATCACAGCAAATTCTGTAACTGTGGCATTTTAGTCAGCTGCCCCAGTGGTGAAAATTGCTGTTAGATGTGTGAACAGAGCAATGAGTATGACATTTCATTTGTCTGGGGGTTGTCAGGACTTCTCACAATGACTAAATATATTGGCTGAATCTCTGGACTGAAATTCTGAAGAACAGCATATAGATAGATAAGCTTTATTACGATCGTAGATCAGACTGTACAACAACAAAAACATTACATAAAACTAGAGCATATAATACAAACAACGTAGCAGAACCTAGCCACCTTGAAACTGATCTCTTTACAAAAGTTAGATAACAAAAACTCTAAATAAAATTCATCGGAGTGACCTGGAAACTTCACCAAAAGGGGAGTAATTAATTTTAAATGAGCATCACTATAAAATTTACAATATAAAATAACATGAAGGGTAGTTTCTATGGCGCCCATTCCACAGGGACAAATCCTTAAATTAAACTGAATCCCTTTATATCTACCATCCCTAACCGCCGTTGGAAGGGCGTTTAGGCGGGCAAGAGTAAATGGACGCCTAAATTTAGGGATAAAAATATTATCTAAATACGCTGCTGGATTGGAATTAAAAAGTTGTTTCCCCAGACAGATGCCACTCCTTAGATTAGGACATGATCAGGCCTGGCAGGTTATTAAGTAGCATATTGCTGATACAGAATTACAAGTGGATACAGCCTACCTAAGAATTTCCTCATGGGAGAACCCAAATTGAAGAAGTTTGTTTTTAACCAAGGTCTTCCACTTATAATTAAAGTCATCAATCATTACTAAGGAAGCCAGCATTACATTAAAAACATAATTTTTCTGGGTTTGGAGCACTAACTCCAAAGGCTAACTAATATTATCAGTAGAGAGAGCAGTTGGTACACTGGCCCTCAACTATAACATGCTTAAACCATGTAAAAGAACTCTTGAAGGAGTGAATCTTGAATAAATAAGTGCTCCTGTTTCAGTGTCAAACCTGAAGTAAATTGGTATTTTCTGGTTCAGACCGGTGTATCTTCATTTGCCCGAGTAATTAACAGGTCAGGCTTTTTTTTTTTTTTTTTTAAAGAGCTCTGGCTACATGACAATGGAATTCTGTTATACATACATACATACGCACACACACACACAAATAAATATTTTAAATATGACAGGTGGAATGGTTCTGCTTCTGTTGATCTTTGTATAAACTCTGGAGGTCACTCAACCTCTTGCAATTTGTGTATTATGGGCTTTAAAAAAAGGGGGTTGTTTTTAATTATATGTACATGTTTGCATATGGTAATAAAATGTAAAATTACTCGTATGAAGATTTTAGATTTTAAACTATACAGAATTCTTGCTAGATTATTAGCTAGAGAGACAACAACGCTATTTTTCTGAAGCACATCCATAGTGGGATTATGGCCTAATCACAAATCTTTATTAGTATCTACAAATAACCTACACTGAATTGCACTATCTGTGTGTCATAAAATAGATACATAAACACTCGGTGGAAGAAAAGTTTAAAAGTTTGCTTTTGTATATGTAGACCGTGAGAAGGCTCCCCTAATTTCTCTCTCTCTGGAATATAAGAAAGAGAAGTAAACAGAAGGGGGATTGTTGGGGGGTGCCCCCTCAGACAAGTGGCTTGCCACCCCATGGCCTTCCATTTCTGTTAACCGTGCAGCTCAACTTAACAAACGGCCAGCCTGCAGGCAGCACAACTCTTGTTAATACTAGGGAGGGATGAGAGAGGGAAAGGGAGAAAGAGGAAGGAGCAAATGCAGAGCCAGGAAACAGAGGCAGCTGTGCCTCCTTTGGGCTCATTAGGATGAGTTTCTCTTTGTTCTACGCTTTCTGTCCCTTTTTGCAAGTTCACTTGAACTAAGCAATGGAATGAGGTAGTTTGATTGCTGTTAACATACCTTTTGACAAATCTACTGTGAACATGGGAAATATTTCTTTTAATTATTTTTTATTTGGAGACTACGGATTGTCAGTTAGCAGTTACTACAGTTCTCTGAAGGTGGATCCTGAGGTAAGCGCCATTAGATTTTTCCCCTTTCTCCCCTCTAATGGCATACATACATTTAGACCCTTAATGTTTTTGGATCTGTATACACTTTGTACAAACAGGGCTGGGGACTGGCCACACAGTACAGGAAGTGGTGTGTTCATTCAGTTCCTGCCTTCCCGACCACCCCTCTCATGATGAGCACCCAGTCAGCCATGAAGCACTGCCATAACAAAGACAATAGAGAAAGGATTCTGGAGCATAACAGTAATATGTAAACTGGATTCTTTCAGGCCTCTTGTTTAGAAGCTGCTAATATTGGGACTACTTGCTATGCAGCAATCTGCTGTGGAGGTGCCATTATACGAGGAAATGGACCAAGGCATGCTGCAGTAACATACTGTGCAAACAAGTATGAAGATGTAGGGGGCATGTATTAGAGAAAAACCAGACAAAGATGATCATATTAATGGGAATGGGGCATCCAATTCTTCCTGCAACCATAAGATTCCATTCTGGTGGTCATTTGGAATGCACATATCCGGAGGAAGCATTTTAAAAAGTACAGTTAGATAATGATTAAAAATAAGGACATATACTAAACTAGAATTTGGCTAATTATACCGATTTTACAAATACAATGAATATTTATATACCGCTTCTCAACAAAAGTTCCCAAAGCGGTTTAACATAGATATATAAGTAAATAAATAAAGTGCTGTACTTGGTAAGTGCTATATTACCAAGATCCCATCAAAGCTTGACACTACGGCATAGTTTCTACCTGTCACCATTGTTAACTGAGAAGTGGCTGTCTTTCAGTTTGTAGCTTTAATGTTTAAAACAGAAAATCCCTAACTCACAGTTTAATGACATCCAAGTGTTAATGTTTTAAATAGTCTCCCAAGAATGTTTGCATTACTTGTTTTAGTTCAGTGGTGCTCTCAAGTAGATATGTTGAACTCCAGTATTAATGACAGCTTTAGTTTCCAGAAGCCTCTTTGAAGAGACAGCCCTGCTCTTTATTCAGTTTGAGCCAATCATTCAGCCAGCTCCCTTTCCAGCGAGGTTTGTTGCTAATGAGAAAGTGATGTATTGGTCTGGTCATGTAATTAGTACATGCTGCAACTTGAGCAGGTCACATTCAATGACAGCACTTGGGGGAAATTCCAAAACGTTCCCTCACATTAATGAACCTGGTTTCCCCGTCTTCTTTTGCAGTGAAGAGGCTCGTGGAAAGCTGATGTCATTCTCTCTCACTTTCACAAGGGCAAAGATGTGGCCAGTTAAAAACAGACGGCTTTATGCATTTTGGGCATCATCCCAAAGATTTATGAAACTGAAGCCATTGGCAGGGGAAGAAAGGGTAGAGGGTAGAGAAAGTGGCCTCCCACTGAGCTTGCATCAAATTCCTTTCTAGATGACTTAGGTCACATGTTTAAAAAACCTGGCTGCTAATCAAAGGGGCAGCAAAGTATTTTCTGATTGTTGAGGAACAAACAGGAAAAGAAAGGATGTGATATCTAAAGAGGGATTCTGAAAAGTAGTATTTTTGCTCTGAGCTCCATGCCTCTAAAGGTAAACTGTGTCGTCGAGTCAGTGACGACTCCTGGCGTCCACAGAGCCCTGCGGTTGTCTTTGGCAGAATACAGGAGGGGTTTAACATTGCCATCTTCTTTCAGCATCTTCCTATATCGCTGCTGCCTGATATATGGGTGTTTCCCATAGTCTGGGAAACATACCAGCGGGGATTTGAACTGCTGTTGGTTCAAATCCCTGGCATCCTCTGGCTTGGTAGTCAAGTCATTTCCCTGCTTTCCCTTATCCCTTAATTCAGCAGAGGTTTTCTGGATTTTTTGTTACACTTCAACACATTATGGTGACAGCGAAGAAAGCTCAAACATGGATGCCCGCATCTGAACATATGTAGATGTTGGTAAGTCCTACAAGCAATTCACCAAGGTGAGTATGAATAAGGATTGTGAAGGAAAAAACCCCTACTTATTCGCAGTAGTTGCCCACAAACTAATGGAATGAAAACTGGTGGAATGAAAAAAAAAAAAATCAAGCAGGAAATCAAACTGTAATACATCACACCACAGAAAAACTCTTGTTTGGCCAGTTTTAAGGAGTCTGGCTGATGGTAACCTAGGAGGTGTGTGTTTGGCTTTCTACCTAAGCAGTCAACTACGACGCTGCCAAAAAAGCAAAAAATCCTTCCACTGTCAAAGCTTCTTATAATATCACCCATTAGGCAGGGTGGGATATCAATAATCTATCCAGCATCCCAAACTATTTAAGTTTGCAAGCAGCAATGGTCTATCCAGCATCCCATCATTTTAGCAACTGCATTTGACAAAATGGCAAATGCAGTTCAATCTAAGCAATTGTAAAGTGATGCATATTGGGGCAACCCCCCCAACTTCACCTAAACGTTGATGGGATCTGAGCTGTCAGTGACTGACTTAGAGAGAGATCCTGGGGTCGTGGTGGACAGCTCATTGAAAGTGTCGACTCAGTGCGTGGCAGCTGTGAAAAAGGCAAATTCCATGCTAGGGATCATTAGGAAGGGGATTGAAAATTATAATGCCCTTATACAAAACTATGGTCTGGCCACATTTGGAATCATGTGTTCAGTTCTGGTCACCATATCTTAAGAAGAACATTGTACAACTGGAAAAGGTGCAGAAGAGTGTGAAGGTGTAAAACAGGATGCTTGACTAGATAGGCCTTGGGCCTGATCCAGCAGGGCTGTTCTTATGTTCTTAAAAAAGAAGCAACAAGAAGTTATGGAACGTGTACTTCTGAAATGAAGAAGAAGATATCGAAACTAAAAACAATTCAATGAAAAAGACAACTAATGATCTGTAGTATAATATATGAGGATGGTATGAAGGGGTGGGTTATCTCAGCTATCAAGAAGACCTGTTTGGAATGCCATGAGAGGAAGTTAGCTGGGGTGGTGGTGTCATCTGGAGTGACAAACAGATGGAGTGTTAAGCCCCATCCTCTGCCCCACTACTTCACCACCATTTGATCCATTGATTAAGTGCCATCAAGTCGGTGTTGACTCTTAGCGACCACATAGGTAGATTTTCTCCAGGATGATCTGTCTTCAAATTGGACTTTAAGGTCTCTCAGTGGTGCATTCATTGCTGTCATAATCAAGTCCATCCACCTTGCTGCTGGTCGTCCTCTTCTTCTCTTTCCATCAACTTCCCCCAGCATTATGGACTTCTCAAGCGAGCTGGATCTTTGCATAGTATGTCCGAAGTATGATAGTTTGAGCCCGGTCATTTGTGCCTTGAGTGAAAATTCTGGATTGATTTGTTCTATGATCCATTTGTTTGTTTTCCTGGCTATCCATGGTATCCTCTAAAGTCTTCTCCAACACCAAAGTTCAAAAGCATCAATGCTTTTTCTATTTTGCTTCTTCAAAATCCAGCTTTAGCATACATAGAGTGTTATGGGAAAAACCATTGTCCGAACAATTCTAATCTTTGTAGGTATAGACACATCACAGCATCTAAATATCCTTTCCAAGGCCTTCATTGCAACCCTACCAAGTGCTAGCCTGTGGTGTATTTCTTGACTGCTGGATTCTGTACTGTTGACAGTCGATCCCAAAAGGCAGAAGCTATCCACCATTTCAATGTCTTTATTATCAGTTCTGAGGCTGGTTGCTGTACCCATTGTCATTAGTTAAGTCTTCTTTACATTTAGTTGTAGTCCCATTTTTTCACTGTGCTCCTTGACTTTCATTACTAGAGCTTGCAGATCATCCGTATTCTCAGTTATCAGAGTGGTGTCATCAGCATAGAGCAGGTTGATGTTCCTTCCTCCAACTTTAAAACCATGCTCATCTTCTTCCAATCCAGCTTCTCTCAGTATATGTTCAGCATATAATTTGAATAAAGATGGAGAAAATATATAGCCTTGTCTTACTCCTTTGCTGATCTGGAACCAGTCTGTTCCACCATGTTCTGTCTGGACTGTGGCTTCCTGTCCTGTGTATAGGTTTCTCATGAGAACAATGAGATATTCTGGGATGCCAATTTTCCTAAGGATATTCCACAACTTGAGATGGCCGATTGCGTTGACCATGTAATACTTCACCACCATAGTATAGTGGAAAAGATATATCGATGCAAAACCCCTTCAAACTGGGAAATAGACTTAATTGGGAGATTCTTACATTTGAAAGAAAAGTGGACATACTTCAAGTCCTGACTGACTCCAGTACAGTTTGTGCCATATTGATGGTACAATGGACAGTTGTGACAAATCCTTTTTACTCTTATTTTCCTCTATCTTCCATATCACTTATTGTGCCTCATTCTAGATATATCACAAATACGATACTTTCCAAGTCTACTACTGAAGCTCAACAGAACCTTTTAGACTTGGAATATGTTATACTGCTACTGTACTGTTTGTATGTTATACTGCTACTGTAATAAATGAAAACTGTTTGCTTTATTTCATTAGCCCTGTCCAGATATTATGTTGTACCTGTAGAAATGTACCTAGAGGCACGTGTTATGCAAGTGACGCTACATGCAATCATTTAAGAAATGAACCTGGGTACAAGGCTTCTCAAATGAAGGCTACAGATAATGTTTGAACAACTGTACATGTACATGTGTACACTGTTCACAAATTGTACATGTGTTGAACATAATGTGTGAGTAGGGCTATTTTTTCCACATAGTTCTCACCAAATGAGATAGAATGGTCATTTAAGAAGGGCCCTTTGTGATAAAGGCTTCCAAAGTTGCATAAGATTCCAAATATTAACAGTTTTCATCATTAGCAGAACAAATTCCTTTTTATGTGACAAGTGTGTGTGGATGGAGGAGGGGATCCCCAAACTATCTGATTTTTATTTTTTGTGAGAGCAGTGATAAATAAAACTACACTGGTTTCAGCCATAAACTGAAAGAGAGGGGTATGGGAACACAACTGATTTGATAAAGGTCCTTAAATAATTTCATTCTTTAAGAACAGGTCCCCCCACTCATTTAAAATGATTCAGTTTTCAAATAAGAACCATATGAGGTAAGTGAAGATATTTTATGTGATCAAGGACACCTGATTGGGGGTGGGGAGAGGATGCCCCTAAAATACAAGATGTGTCAGTATTTTGTGTGTTAGGGCATATTTGATTTTAGCTATGCACCCTTAAAGTGTAAACAAAGGGTATTTGATGTGGGGATTTAGGTGAGTGTCTGCTTTGAATAAGACATAGTAAGATCATGTCACATTTTATATTTTCTGTGTCATGACACATCTAAAAGATGGCACAGGTTTCAACCATATGCCTTATGAAGTGATTCAGATGAAGTTCTGGGGAGAAGAAACATTTTTTGATGTTCGGGGTGGAGTCTCAGGTGGGGAAAAGAAAGTCTCTGAACAAAAACTTAAGAATTTTAACACTAAATTAAGAGCGCAGGAAGAAGTTGCCATGGTGTGAATCCCAACCAACAGATGGACTGTTACTGTGGATTCACCATCAGAACCTGTGTGGATCAGATACATCACATTTATACATACAATCTCCCCATACTCACGTTTCCCATCCACTTGTGCATAATTTACAAATAAATAAATACAACAAACTTGTTGCCCCATAACAAATTGTTCTCTGGGTGGCTCACAACACAACATTAAAACATGAAATAAAAACACACAACACATTAAATTATAACAGACTAAGAGGGGAAAAATAAAATACAAAATACAATTCAAAGCCATTTAAAAACTCATTAAAAATCAGTTATAAATCCAAATTTAAAAGGCCTTATTGAACAAAAAGTTCTTTTTGCCTGGGGTCTAAAAGAACAAAGTGATGAAGCCAGGCAAACCTCACTGGGGATGGCATGTGTCAGCCATCTTTATAAAGAGGAGCAGAAAAACCTTTGTTGTCCAAAGGCTTTTAATAAATTATTATGCATGTTTTGTGTAGTTAAGGTCTTCTGAATATTTTCTTACCTGATCTTTAAGCTCAGACAGCTGACTAGAGAGATTAGATACCAGTTTCATGGTAGATTCAAGCTTATCTTGCAAGTTTCTAAGTTCATTCTGCTCTCCTTCAGAATCACTACTCACAAGTGACATTGCACGCATCCGAGGGAACCAGTCTAGATTTCTCTCCTGAAATTCCAAAACAATGAAACAATGATAGACAAGGACAGAACTGCATGGTATTCATCATGAGTCTGAATCTGAATCTGAATCTCAAGTATAAGTCAAAAAGGATATTCTAAATCACAATTCTCTTTTGCCAAGAGTTGAGTTTTGTACATCTCTAGTACCAAAGAAATCTAAAAATGTTGCTTTAACTAGAAGTATGAATATTGCTGAAGAGACCAAAGCTCAGACGTTACCAAACAAAGCAATATTAAAAAGAATCCCCTTGCTTCTCATAAGTGTGAAGCCATTCTTGCTTAATTGTAGTAAATCAAGATGGAATATGGATGCTGATTTTCTGGGGTACAATGTTCCCTATTGTCAATTCCCTCTGTAAATCCATGTATACTACTTCTCAGGTTAGCATAACTGAGTATACGGAACTTCATTTTAACACCAATATGTTTACTGAGAGGGGTGGGGTGGAAACATAGATCATACAGCTGCAATACATTTTATGAATATGACCAATATTTATACACCACTTTTCAACAAAAGTTCCCAAAACAGTTTACATAGAAATAAATAAAATAAAATGGCTCCCTGTCCCCAAAGGGCTCACAATCTAAAAAGAAACCTAAGGTAAACACCAGCAACAGCCACCAGAGGGATACTGTGCTGGGGATAGATAGGGTCAGCTGCTTTCCCCCGCCAAATAAAGAGAATCGCCATTAGAATTTTAGTTTTCATTAGTGGGTCTTGAATCCTGAGGAAACTATCAAATTTGTTCCCAACGGTAAAGGGAGAAACTACACACTACTAGTTTCCTTCTTACAATTGTCATGTGTTCTAAAAGCCTTCCAAAATAATCAGCAGAAGTAAAACACTTTAAAGACAAAATTTAGTTAGTTATTTTTTGGCCTCCAGAATCCTAAGCCAGATGAGAGGGTGAGCGGGCCATGGAATCATAAACATTCTTCTTTGCTATTTCCCTGACCATCACAATTAAACTGGGAAATCCTACATATATTTGTATGAGCAACCTTTCTGGCTGTGATAAGCAAAACCTCACTTCCTAGTGGATTCTATCTTGCATGCCTAAGAGAGAACTGCAGATTAAGACAATCTTCTGGTGCACTTGTTACCCTTTTGCCATTGTGAGAGGAGAGGAGGAAGAAGCTCATGAGATCACAGTCACTCGCAGTATTATTGTTGACAGCCAAGTAACAACTGAAAACAAAATCTAATGAGCAGCTCCATGCATCCCCAGACATTCATTCATTCATGCATTCATTCATTTATTTGATTTCTATACCACCCTTCCAAAAATGGCTCAGGGCGGTTTACACACAGAAATAATAAATAAATAAGATGGAGATGGAGAAATAAGATGGAGAAATGGTCTGGTTTTCATATTTTTGGCCAGACTTCCACCTAATTGCTGATATGTAGACCTGTCTATAAAGACATTAATTATCACTTCTACATATTTTATATTGATGTGCACATTTGGTAATGCAGAAGGAAAGAACGATGGCAGAAACTAAAGCCACAGAGAAGCGTGGGCACAGAAAGAAAAGAGGGAGTGGGAGTAGTAGATCGTTTAAGACATTAGGAGCTAATACTAACAACTATTCAATGCTATGGTTTAATTTCTCTGTCTCCTCCCACACTGGAGTCATTCTTTTACCATTAAAATTCAAAGAATAGTTTGAGCAGGAGGAAACAAGAATGCCTTGATGTGAACAGAGACACTTAATCAGGGCTAACATCAGGGCTTGGCCAAAGGCTCATGGCCAAACTTGGAGGCTCAGAATGCTCTTCAACAGCTGCACTGGTGGCCACCACCTTCCTGTATTCCTATAATGCAATGCCCCCACCACTGCAACCAGTGATACAATGGCAGGTACATGGCATTGTAGATTAAAAAAAATAGATGTTCACCACCAGTGCAATGCCCTGCTCTCGTTGCTGCTAAGGTGCCCTGAAAAGGCATTTGGCTGAGGCCCTTCACAAACCTAGCACAGCACTGCACTTAATACTATCTCATCTGAAATCTGGAATAAATCTAATAGGGCTGTAGCTCAGTGGAAGAGCATCTGCTTTGCATGCAGAAAGTCCCAGGTTCCATCCCTGGCATCTCTAGGTAGGGCTGGGAACAATTCCTGCCTGAAATCCGGGAAAAGCCATAGAACATTGGGAGCTAGATGAACCAAGGGTCTGACTTGGTATGAGACAGCTTCCTGTGTTCCTCATCCTGGATATTATCATGGTTGATTGATGGTAAAGAAACATTTTAATATGGTCTGCCAATAACAAACTTCCACCTCCTTTCTCTTAGCAGAGAGGGCTATCTTTAGGAAGGGATGTGACACCCCCTTTCTGCTTCACAGAAACATTATCACTTTCAACAGTTTTTACCTATCTGTTCTAAGATGCCTTTGTCTTCCCCAGCCCTGCCAACGGCCCCAGCCCCTGCTGCACTGACCCAAAAGCTACCCTTCTTCCTCCTTGCTGCCAGCCTCATCTTCTAGAGCACACTACTGCTTGGCATTATAGATCTAGGCAGCATGGGCAGAGGTTATACCCAGCAGTAGCCTCTGCTTGTTTCTGGCACCCATTTTATTTCCTGAAGGAGACAAAGCAAACAAGTGTGGACGGGAGAGAGAATGACAGCATGAGTGAGCAAGCTGCCTGCTGATGCCACAGTGCTGGCAACAGGACAGAGGCCACCACAGAAAGACTCTGTGTCTCAGTAGCAATCAGCAGGGCACCCTGGAAGGTAAGGTCAGTGGTGAAGAGGAAGTGGGACCAGCAAAGAGGCAGCGACAGTGATGAGGTGGGGTGGTGCCACCAGCTCTGGCCCAGGGAGTAGAATTGCTGAGGAGAGGCAAGCAGCAGATAGCAACGAGCTAGTGCTGGCAGCAGGGGACTGTGGATGGGCGTGCAGCAACTGGTTCTTCCCCACTCAGGGCAGGTTTATGTCTATTAATCCCAACTGCCTATGAAACTGAAGACAATGACCCATATTGGCACTCACCCCAGTTGCTTGAAAACTAATTATATAGGCCAGTCTGGATGATACACTGACCATGTGGAGGAGCGTGGGCATGCCATCTTCTCTACCTATTGTCTAATCGTGTGGGGCACCGACATTTATAAATGCCCCTCAATGTGCAGTTTTGATACCACTTTAAATGGTATGTCCCCTCAATACACAATGTATTGTGCAATGTATGTCTCCTCAATGCACAATTATGTAAATTGTGCATTGAGGGGTGCACAATTGGATGACCTCCCCCCTGCCATAATTAGGTGATAGCTGAATGGTGCATGCTGGGTGGATGTGGCAGAGAGAAGACAGGTGTTCCCCCACATGTTCAAAAATGGTGGATGTGGCAGAGAGAAGACAGGTGTTCCCCCACATGTTCAAAAATGGTGGATGTGGCAGGGAGAAGACAGGTGTTCCCCCACATGTTCAAAAATGGTGGATGTGGCAGGGAGAAGACAGGTGTCCCCCCACATGTTCAAAAATGGCCGGTATAATCTGCACTGGCCCTAAATGTACTAACTACTTAAATATGGATTTAATCATTTGTGATTTGTACCCATTGTAGTACAAATGAATGCTAATTAATGACTGTGTGAGGAAAATGCGATTTGTCATATTCCTTGCCGCCTGTTACGATCTTCTGGAGAGGTCCAGTTACAGTTGCCACTGACTCGTTTGGTGGAGACCCAGGATTGGGCTTTTTCTGTGGCTGCCCCAGGGCTTTGGAATAAGCTTCCAGCTGAAATAAGAGCATCTCCTTCTCTGTTTATTTTCAGGAAGAACCTCAAGACCCTCCTGTTCTTTCAGGCTTTTAATTAGAATTAACTTTAATCATTTTAAAAAACTTGTTTTAATAATTTTATTCTATTATTTTTATTGTCATGTATTTTAATTTGTGACTTTTAAATATTTTAAATTTTGTACACTGCCTAGAGACATACATATCAGGCAGTATAAAAATATGATAGATAGACAGATAGATAGTAAAAACTAACAGTTTGCCTTAACTGGTTGAAGGGACCAATTAAACAGCAAAGGGAGATTAATAGGACTAAGCAGTGCCCAGCAATTACATATTTATAGTTCAGGTTGTGATAACTTAAATTAAAAAATCACATGGAGAGTTAACAACTGTGATATAATGGCACCCGTACATATATGTTGTCTGTCTATCTTCCCGCCCCTACAGTCTCCCTTCAGGAGAGAGACCAAATTGCCAGGTCCTGATTTGGATTTCCTCACCCAGTCATTACTCTAGTTTTGATATGCTTGTTGATAACCTTTTAAAGTTCCAGCCTTATCATGAAATGATGTTTGTGGAAGTAGTTCTCTACATCCATGTTTCTTGTTTTTCTTATCCCCGTCTCAGGAATGAATTCAACAGACACCAGAAATAACCCTAAAACTGATTGAAATAGCTCATTTGCTCAGCCAGAATGCTGCTGCTTACAGAATAAGGGGTACCTTAACCTGTGCCCCACCCCTTTCCCCCCCCCCCCCGTCAAAAAAGCCACACCAATTTCCCAGGGATTCCATTCAAGACTAAAGAATGGAATAAGCTTTGCAATTATATTTGTTAAGGTTCAATAGAACCCTTATGGTCTCTGGCCTTGCAAGCAATAGATGCTACATAGCTGTAGCTTTTTTGCCCACATTATGTGAGCCATAATCTTAAACCTTTATTTTGGTCTGCTTTGCTGCATCCATGAATTTGCTGCATCCTGCTTTCCTACTGGTGTCCCACATACCAATCTTGTTATGCACTGTCTGCTATGGCTCTCCTGCAAGCCTGCTTGTGCCGTCAGCTCCCTCTTCCCGTTACAGCAACTTCCTCTCTTTAAACAGACCAACTGAATTAAGCCACTGACGGAAGCCAGCTAACCACAAGTATTGAGTTTCTAGCTAGCTCTTTTCTAGGTAAAGTTGGAAAAGTCCCTTTACAGTAGCTATCGTCAGAATCTCAGACATGGGGGCGGTGATGGCCAGAGCTTTGAAGTGTCCATGATTGGTAATTTCTTTCTTTATAAAAAGGAAGCTGCCCCATGGGATGGAAATTATTATTCAGCCTGAGAAATACTCATACTTCCCTGCTTTCACTGAACCAAGTTTGTTCTAGGAGTGTTTCTGACCTCGGATTTTTATCTTTAATTCCACCCCCATGCAATTCAGAACAGTATTATATATTCCATTCCAATTTGTAACTGACAGAGCTGTACGTTTACTCTCACTCTCTTTCATTTTTTAACCAGCGCAGATGGTTGAACACTAGAGAAAGGAAAGTGCACATCCTTCAAAGACCTAAGGGGAAAAGCAGCAAGAGAGCACATGTGTTAGAAGGTGGGGAACACTGCTAAGGAAAGAAAAAGTAGCTTTGTTTATCAAATTTAAGTTTTTAAAAAGCCTGAAGAATGCTCTCCAAAAGTAAAACACATGAAATGAAACCTTATTAAGCAGTTCACAAAATGACATAGGTATAGGCAAGGAGATCTGTATTGTTCATCACCACCAGGATAAGCACAGACCAACTGCAGCAGGTACCCATGACTGCTGCATGTCTAGATGTTGTTTAAACAGAAGTAACAAATGCAATGGTAGCAGGGGGAAGGGAATGCCAGTTTGCCTTTGTGATTAATGCTGGAAGTATTAGGAAAATGTAAGTTCCCTGCCAGGGATCTGTTGCAGGAGATAGGACAAATGAGTAACTGGGCATTTATTACATTATAAACTAGCCAGTTGAAGAGGCTAGAAGGAGAAAAAGCAATATCCAAGGCTCACTTGAACTTCTGACATTTTTTGAAAGGTTGGAAAAGCTTGCCAGAAAACATAGTCAAGCCTGAAAGCCCTAACCCACCTATCTTTAAACAAGGGTGTGAATATTAAAAATTTCACTTATAATTTGCTTATGAAGTAAAATTGTGATAGCTTACCATCACCTCATTTGTTGCCTGCAAGAAAGGTGGAGCTGAGGGATCTCAATGCATGGATAAGAAGGTGGTGGCGGGAGGAAGGGTTTAGATTTGTTAGGCACTGGAAAACATTTTGGAGCAAGACAAACCTATACAAAAGGGATGGGTTCCACTTGAACCAAGATGAAACCACACTGCTGGCATTTAAAAGCAAAAGGTCAGAAAGCAGCTTTTAAAATGTCACCTGGGGGGTTGCCGAAAGGAACTGGGTGGTATCTGGTTCGGTCAGCAAACCTTTCAGATAAACCAGAAGGCGACCGAGTAGAACCAGGAGTAGAGCAGATGGAAACACATGACAGCTGATCAAAAAGGTCACATGACAGAAAGGGAGATAGCACACGCCAACTGCAGGTAAGGGACTTGGACATAGGTGTTTATATATATAGCTTGCGGCTGCTGCCAATTTGTTTGGCGGCTATTCGGGAACGGGCCTTCTCTGCTGCTGCCCCTGGACTTTGGAATGCACTCCCTGTTGAAATAAGACCCTCCCCTCTCTGACAACCTTTTAAAAAGGCACTGAAGACACATTTATTCACCCAGGCTTTTAATTAGATCTATGGTTTTAAATTTTGATGTTGGTTTTAAATGATTTTAATTGTGTAATTGATTTAGTTTGGATTTTAATTGTTAATTGATTTTAATTGTATTTATTTTGTTGTAAACTGCCCTGAGCCATTGATTACTAATGAAAACTTAGATATAGTGGGCATAATGGAAACCTGGTGAAATGGTGAGAACCAGGACGATACTTATTTCTGGAAACGAACTCTACAGAAAGTACGGTGGGGGGGTGGAATGGGGTGGAGTAGCACAAAGAAGGGATAGAATCCAACAAGCTAGAAAACCTATGAGGACCAGAGTCCTTGACAGAATCATTATTGGGTGACAATATTCATTCATTCATTCATTCATTCATTCATTCATTCCATTTATAAACCGCTCCATTCAAAGGCTCTGGGCAGTATACAACAACTTTAAAAAGACCTTCCAACTTTAAAAAGACATAAAAACACACAATTCAAAACACAGTGCTAAAAACAATATAAACACAATTCAAACACAATTAAAACCAATTAAAATACTTTTTTTAAAAAACCACTTTACAAACCTTGGAAGGCCAGGCCAAACAAATAAGTTTTTAGGGCTCTCTTAAAGGCCAACAGCAAGCCTAAACTGCGGATATCTGCTGGGAGTGCATTCCGTAGGCCAAGAGCAGCTACAGAAAAGGCCTCGTTCCGAATTGCCACCAGATGTACCGGTGGTAACTGGAGATGGACCTCTCCAGTCCCAATATAAGGACAGAAAGGAAATGTGTTACTAGGGACGTGCTATCGCCCTCTGGAACTGGAGCTGGAGAAGCAAATCAGAGAGGTGTCAGAGCTGTAATAATGGGTGACCCCAATTACCCTCACGTAAACAAATTCACATGCAGGTATTGACAGAGACACCAGATTTCTAGACATACTTAATGACTGTGCCTTAGAACAGTTGGTCACCAACCAGAGAGAAGGAGACCTTGGACTTAATTCTGAGTAATGCCCAGGACCTAATGCGAGATGTCAAGAGTTGTAGAACTACTGGGGAACTAGTCACCATAGTGTGATCCAATTCAGCTTATATGCAAGGGGAGCATTGCCAAGGAAGTCCAACCTAGTTGTGCTGGATTTCAGAAGATGAAACTTCTCATAAATGAGGGGACTGGTAAAAAAAGAAGCTGAAAGGGGAAAGTCAGGAGGGTCAAATTATTCCAGAAAGCATGGAACCTGTTTAAAATGACAATAATAGAATCTCAGTAGGAATGTATACCAAGAAGAAGCCCTATTCCAGAATGGGTATATGTTCAGTATCCTCTGCCATTTGGATAGATACAAAGAACTCATTCAGCTCCTCTGCAATCTCCTTCTCCTTAATAATCCTTTTCATGCCACCCTCATCATCTAAGGATCCAACCACCTCCCTGGCAGGTTTTCTGCTTCTGATATATTTAAAGAAGTTTTTGTTAACTCTCTTTTTGTGAAAAAAACTCTTCTTGCATCCCTTATTGTCTCCTTGAATTTCTTTTGCCAGAGTTTGTTCCTTTCTGTTCACTTTGGGCAGGACTTCCATTTTCTGAAGGAAGTTTTCTTCCCTTTTTATTATAGCTTCTCTAACTCTGTTTGTTAACCATGCTGAACTTGGTGGTACCTTTCCTTCTCAGGCTTGGAAGCTGAAGAACTGGGGCAGTTTGAGGTGACGAGAGAGGATGTTCTAAACTGTCTTGAAAAACTAAAAATTAACAGATCGTCAGAGCCAGATGGCATCCAACCAAGAATTCTGAAGGTACTCAAATGTGAAATTGCTGATCTCCTAGCAAAAAGAATATGTAACTTGTCTCTCTACCAGAGCAGCGAATGTAACTCCGATTTTCAGAAGGGGATCCTACTGGGGGGATCCGAGAAGCTACAGGCCAGTCAACTTCTGTGCCGGGTAAATTGATGGAAACCATACCTATGGGCAAAATTGTTAAACACATAGCAGAATGGGCCTTGCTGAAGGAGAACCAACATGGCTTCTGCAAGTCTTCCCTCACTAACCTTTTGAAGTTCTTTGAGAGTGTCAACAGGCATGTGAATGAAGATGATCCGGTTGATATAGTATACTTGGACTTCCAAAAAGCTTTTGACAAAGTTCCCCAGCAAAGGCACTTTAGTAAACTTAGCAGTTATGGGATAAGGGGAGAAAGTTCATGTGTGGATCAGTAACTGGATGGAGGGCAGGAAACAGAGGATAGGTTTAAATGGACAGTTTTCACAATGGAGGGAAGTAGGAAGTGGGATCTCCCAGGGATCAGTACTGGACGAGACAGTGCTCCTTAACTTGTTCATAAATGATCTAGAATTTGGGGTAAGCAACCAAGTGGTCAAATTTGCAGATGACACTAAACTATTTAGGATAGTGAAATCCACAATAGACTGTGAGGAGCTCCAAAAAGATCTCTCCAAACTGGGGTAGTGGGAGACAAAATGGCAAATGCAGTCCAATGTAAGCAAGCGTAAAGTGATGCATATTGGGTCTAAAAAACTCCAACTTCACATATACTCTGATGGATCTGAGCTGTCAGAGACTGACCAGGAAAGGGATCTTGGGGTTGTGATGGACAGCTCATTGAAAGTGTCAACTCAGTGTGTGGCAGCTGTGAAAAAGGCCAATTCTACACTAGGGATCATTAGGAAGGGGAATGAAACTAAAACTGCTGTTATTATAATGCCCTTATACAAATCTATGATGCATCCACATTTGAAGTATTGCATACAGTTCTGGTCACCGTATTTTAAAAAGAACACTGTAGAAAAGGAAAAAGTGCAGAAGAGGGCAACCAAGATGATTGGGGCCTGGGGCACCTTCCTTATGAGGCTAGGCTATAGCATCTGGGGCTTAAGTTTGAAAAAGAAGTGCTATGGGGAGACATGATGGAGGTGTATAAAATTATACATGGAGAAAGTGAACAGAGAAAATTTTCTCCCTCTCTCACAACACTAGAACCAGGAGCCTTCACATGAAACAGAAGGCCAGGAAATTTAGGATCAACCTAAGAAAGTACTTTTCCACACAATATAATGCATCTATAGAATTCTCTGCCATGGGATTTGGTGATGGCCATCAGCTTGGATGGCTCTAAAAGGGGCTTATTCATGGAGGACAGGTATATCAATGCTACTAGGCTGCTGGCTAAAGACCATCTCCAGCCTCAGAGGCAAGATGCCTCTCAAGACCAGTTGCAGGGGAGCAACAGCAGGAAAGAGAGCATGCCATCTCCTCTTACCTGTGGGCTTCTCAGAGGTATCTGGTGGGCCACTATGAGAAACAGGATGCTGGACTAGAAAGGACAGAACACAAGAAAACGGAAGATCTGAGTTTCTGGCTCTTTTCAGCTTTTTTAAAGAAAATGATGATTCGGGAGCATGGAAGAGCACACAAGCACCCGTTGTTGATTTTCTCCTCTGGCTTCCTACTTAAGATATTTAAGAAAGGTCTGTCAACTGCTTCATCCAGAGTTTTTTAGTCCTGTTATTACCCAGTTTTTACCACACCTAACATGCCACCCATCAACTACCTTGTATCTGCCATGCCTGTACAGAAAGAAGCAAACTAATACAATGAGGAAACTATCTTAGCAGCTACCTGAAGTTTTCTAGTAAAAGCTGCAACTGCAGAGAATTTCAATAAGCCACCTTGAGGCAGAGTGGGACAAATACTTGGAAGGTTTTTTTTAAAAAAACCCACAACATTTCAAAATAGTTTTACCAGGAAATTCAGAGTCACCAGCTATTTCCCACGATGAAGTAATTTTCATTACAAGCAAACACTGCCCATCTTTTACATAACGAGTAATGAAGAGTGCTGAGGGATTGCCTAAAGGAGGTTCCCTTTTGTCTTTCATGCTATGACAGTGCTAGCTCTTCCGCTAGTACTTGTTGTTTGACTCTGTAGGATTACATAAGTAAACCAGGACACATTAGATCATAAAACAGCTGGGCTGGAATTAATTGGCCAATGATTGCATCAAGTAGGACATACACACACACGGAATGATCTTCTATAACCTGCCATGGTTATGAACCCCACCTAAAATTATTGTGCAATGAATATGGGGGGAAAGGACCAAATGTTCTCTGAGTGGAAGACAAAGCAGGTAATGTAGCGCCCCAGGACCAATTTTTAGACTAACAAGGCATCATGGAGGTTTGTTACATTACAGAAGATGGCAGTATTAAATGAGCCACGACCCAAGTTGTGGTCACGCACATTGCTTCGGCAAGCAAAGATGCAGTTTTCTAAAACTGATTTTTAAAATTATCTGTTCAGTTACTTAAAACAAAGCTTATGATCTTATGAATTTAAAATAGGGAATGGGGTTCCTGTCCCATATTTTAAGTCAGTGCTTCAGAATCTCAACTTTCTTGAAAATAAAGCTTATAGTATTGTTTACAAGAATATCAACTTGTAAATGGCACAGAAATTAGGTGATGTCAGTCTTCCAGTGGTCAAGAACTTGGGGTTTTTCACTTATTAGCCATTGCCCTCTTTATAACCCATATGGGCTGGTTCTCCAGTTAAGCAGGTTGTTTTGTCAGCTTTGAATGATCATGTATGTGGATAATGGTCTCAGCTAGTCAGCACTAGCCCTGCCAGGGCTAGCATGATAATTTTGGATATTTCATTTCCTCACAGGTGTATTGTGTTGAAAGTGTTTCCTTACATTGAATGGCTAAAGGTATATTCCTACAGTTGCTTCTTCATGGGCATGTTCAGTCCAGGCAGATTTTTTTTAAAAAAATTGCATATATAGAAAATTGATCCAAAATTGTGGTCATGTATTTCTACCTTAAGTATCAGAACATTCTAGGAATTGCCTCATATCCTATTAAGCAAACAACAGAATGAACAGTGATGTAAAACAAATCTGTTCATAGTCTAAGGTGTGTAATTCTAGGTTTGCCAATGCTATTGTATACCTTTTAAGTTATCACTCTGCATTTCTTTGGTCATTTTTCATTTGTGATCGATGAAATTAAACTTTTCTGAACATGCAGCTGTCTGCATACTTTAGGATTCAAACAAGTTAAAAGAGTAGAAGATTCACTAGTGACATCACGATGCATTGCAGTTTCTTCAATTTTGCCTTTATTGGTATCCAGATATTGGCCAGAATACAAAAGGTTGCACATGGTGCACACACAGAGATTTTTTAGTCCTATTCTTCCTGCTATAAACCCCAGCACTGCCTGAAGTTAGAGATCTCTAGAGTGGCATTCCATGAGGAACTTCCTAGTGCCACACTAGGAACTTCCCTCACATAACACCCATTGAAGCTAACAAGTGCACACACTCCTGCTATTCATTTGTGTGGGACTTGCCTAGGAGAAGACTCCTGATCTCATGTTCCCCAAGAAAGTCATCTCAGCCTTAGGCCATATATAAGGTTTGAGAGTCCTGCAATGATTCTGGATGGCTGTGCAAATCCAGCAAAATGCATAGCCTGCTCGGTGACAAAGATAAGCTGTTCCTTATTTTGATTGATTAAATGCTGTCAAGTTAGTGTCGACTCTTAGCGACCTCACAGTTAGATTCTCTCCAGGATGATCTGACTTCAAATTGGCCTTTAAAGTTTCTCAGTGGTGCATTCATTGCTGTTGTAATCAAGTCTATTCATCTTGCTGCTGGTCATCCTCTTCTCTTTCCTTCAACTTAACCCTTGCAAAAACAGATGTCTTCCCATTATCTAACGGATGTATGCATTAATGTTCCTTTCAATGGCTGGACTGTACTATCACAAATGGAGAACATTACAAAAGGAGGTCTGCCCAGCTCTTCACCCCATGCTGAGGCGAAGACAGCAGGAGCAGGTAGTGAGAAATTAGGGGTACAGCTGCCTACTGCAACAGAAGAGTTCTAGTCTGACCGAGGATATTGAAACACTCTTCCACATGGGTTTACCAAATTGCAAAGGAAATAGCCATATGACAATTGTATCTCACTGGGGTCCAAAGGAGCCATGACCACTTCTTTTACAATTTGGCCAACTTGTGAGGTAAAAGCATTTAAATATGCTTGAAAAAACATGAAACCTTGCCCACATGATTGCAGTTTTCAGTTACAGGCACTTTGGTAAGCCATTTGAATCAGGACTCAGAACACTTTTGAGCATTCAGAGGTGAGTGCAGAAAGTAGAAGCGCCTCATACTTCCAATTTTCTCATTACTCCGTAGGCTGCTTATGTGGAGTGCTGAGATCCGCGTGGACCCCGGCATTCCCACCCAGCCTCAGCCTGGCTCATAGCCGAGGTTAAAGGCATGAGCGCACCCTTAATCCAGCTGCCGGGGTCATGTGTATCCTCGGGCTGCATACAGTCTGATGAGAGAATCCCCCAATGCACAGCTCTTGGCACACAGTGCATTATGGGATACTCAAAGGCTCAGATACATCAACCTGGCCTCTGGAGATCCATGCTGCTTGGTGCTTGTCTGTGAGTGTGCCATGCATTATGGGATGGGATGCATCATCCTGGCCTCCGGAGATCTGTGCTCTCAGCAACATTTGCTCTGTCGTCTGGGCGGAAAGTAAGTTGGACCCAGCCTTCCTTCCCGTCCCACTGCCTAGTCATGTGAATGACCTCAGTAACTATCTCTCAGCCAAACCCATTTCACGGAGGAGTTGTGAAAATATACCCTGAGCTCCTTCGAAGACCAGTGGGATATGAATGTAAAATGTAAAAATAAAAATGAAGTGGGTGGGTGGGTTGGTGGGAGAATAAAACTGTTTCAGCGTCTTCACTTCTTTCAGAGTATCTCTACACTATGATATAGCTTCAAGACAAGTCTTATGGAACAGAAATAACTCCTAGTGCTTCCAAAGGTGGTTCTTCTTCACAACTTGCATAAAACCCCAGGAAGAACTTCTACAGCAGTACTTCATTTTATTTTAGGTGTCCACATGTACTTCCCTTACTACTGCAGTAGCCCTTGTCCAATATTTGTATCATTATCCAGCAACTAAAACAAATATAATGAAAGGGATGAGAAGCCTTATCTTCACTGGCAGAGAGTAGAAAAGTAGGCCATTTCATCCTTCATGGACACTTGTTCTTCACCTTATTGGGTAGGGCAGGGGAGATTAGACATTTAAGAGCAGTTGCAAAACTCCACCAGAGACTGAGGGTGTGTGTACATTATCTGAAATGTCATGGGCACCAGCCAGACCCACATCTGTGGGATCAGCTTCCCACCCCACTCTTGGACAGAGAAAATGTTTTCCTAGATTAACCACAACTGGTTTGACTAGACTCCACTATGAGACAGAGAACGTGGATGTCTGTCTTGTGGCCAGTAATGGTTGCACTGAAGTCACCTTCACTACTCAGCTACCTTATATTTGGGACGTGAAACATGATAGTTTTTTTATCCATAGGTCTTTGGTTACTCTCTTGAAGCTATTAGTGTGCACTTTATTCCCTCCTTAATACAAATTACTTGTTATAAATATTTTAATAATAATTTTTAAAAACCTGGCTGAAGTAGTAATTAATACAACCTGAAAGTGTGTTTCCTGCCAGCTGGGAACCTAACCGCAGCAATCCCATAGGCTCCCTGAATTCGTTACTCACGGTTTCCATATCCATGGCTGCAGCACAGAATGGAACCCCCGTGAATATCGAGGTCCACCTGTACTGTGGGTAACATGCTGCCCATGCTCTTTGTAACAGTTGTGCAACTATTATTTAGTTTTATTTACATTTTATATCCCGCTCTTCCTCTAAAGAGCCCAGAGCGGTGTACTACATACGTAAGTTAACCAACTCATGGCTGTCTTAAGCTACACAAGCAGAGTAAAATGCTTTTATGAAGCATCTTGATGCAGAAGTGCTTCATTTGGGTCAATCCAATTTTGCTGTTGTTCGTCAGAATGTAATACACTAGATTTTGGAATTGGTTAAAAAAAAAAAATCAGGTTTCTACCAATATACCCACCACACGAAAGTGAAACTGTGTAATTAGGGGCATTTCGCCACCAACTTACATCTGAGTCCATCCTACCTTAATATGCAACTGTTATGAGGAATGGGGGATGGCATTAAGTTGTCACTCCAATGAGAACACATTACAGAAAGAAAGGTTTTGGTTGTTGTACTAGTACTAAGAGGGCAAATTTAGTAATGTTGGAAAGAATTAGTTCTCTAACCTTTTTTAATTTTGATATCAGTGGCATGGTAAGAGGTGTACCTCTTAATGGGATTTCAGTGATTTTAAGCCACTGATCTCATCAGTCATTTAACATCACAATTTTTAAAAAAAACTATCAGAAGGAAAGAACTTCAACTTCAATGCAGCGAACTTCAACTTCAATGCAGCTAGAAGCCATGTGCAGCTATCAAAAGAGAAAAATAAAATTGTGTGATAAATTGCACACAAATACACCGTCTTCACTCCTCTCTGCTGACAAACTGCAATGTCCAAAGAGATCATGATGGGTAACTATATGGCCCCCCATTATGGCACACACTAAGGAACTTTACACATTTCTTTATATAGTAACTGCTCATAGCTGAAATAATGGAGTTTATTATCATAAGGTATAGTAATGCTAAGTTTGATGGCTGAAAATCTGTCCATAATAGCAACAATATAATGAACATGGGGACAAACAACTGAAGATGGCTTTCATACCCTGTCTGTGAACATAGCTCGATGGACACTTGGTCTGATCCACAATAAAAAATTTTACATTCCCAGCTAGTTGTGGAGTGGGATTCAGACAAAGTAGCACTTTAATTGCTGGTGGTACTTCAGCATTCAAACTGCAATATTTTGCTCCTGGGAAAATGCTATTTTCCTTGAAATCCCCCCATCCACTAGAGCATCAATTGTTACTGTAAGTGCTGAGTGGAATCTGATTTTGCAACTGTGCTGAGTAGAATGTGATTGTGTGACTGTTATGAAGAATAAAGCAGCAAAGGTATATTTCTTCTCCCCTTTTTCTCCCATCCATTAGCTATGACTGTTGTCTTTGAATATGGATTTTGTAAGGTAACTCTTGTCAAACTACAATTGTTGCAGGCATTCCCTAACTGCTTGGATAATTCATTTTAGTATACTTAGATCCTGCTATTTCTTTACAGGCTCAGAATCAAGTAGCATGTGATGCTCAGTCTGAACAGTGGTCTCCATGAAGGTTTTAATTACATCAGGTACTGGATTAAAAAGCAGCTTAGAAGCAGCAATTTTGGTAAGCAACGTATGGTCTTAAAAATGTTTTACATATGTTACAGACAGAATATGAACCTTCCTCCTTAAATACAGAAAGAATTGTATTCCCACAGGAAGGTTTCCCTAAGCACTCACTATTCTAGCATGCTAAGGAGCTGCATAATATAGGTTCCCTATAGAGAAGAGCAGCTACATGCTTCACTACCTCGCTTTGCTAATCCTGTGTCAGGTGACTGCTCACAAGATTTCTTTAAGCCCTCATTACTTAGGAAGCGCTCCAAAACTAGGTCATAGGCTTCACTGACCCCAGAGTAATATGGATTACCAAATAAGAGACCTCAGCAGAATTTATATTCCTAATGTTGCACCTTTAATGGGCAATTCCATGCCTTTTACAGAAAGCGGAGATCAGAGAATCAGATGGACTTGCCTCTAAGGAAGTCCCATAAGGCATCAAAGAAATGTAACTCAGGCTCTGTGACCAGTTAGTCTGGTCACAAGCAAAACAGTCATTTGAACAGAGGAAATTGTTTCAGGATAAATTAACCTGAATTTTGGCCAGAAAAGGCATCTAGTTTTTTCTAAACAAATTTACCATTTTAAAAAAACACACCAAAACCTCATAAATTGACAATTGGAATTGGAATTCAGATCAGGATACATTTAGAAGTATTTTCACTCATGATACATTAAGACAGCTCTGCTGAACTGAGGAAAACACTTATTTATCTCATTACATATTAGTTGTTTTCCAAGCAGAATTAAGTTGCTTCTGAGAGCAGATTTGTCTCAAAACAGGAAGGTAACCAGAAGATGCTACTTGTCCCAACTCATTTATCTCTCTTATGCATATATTTTAGAGGATTCATGACCACACATATAAAGATACTGGCAGCAACTATCTCTAATAATTTCAGCAAACTCTCACTGAAAAATCCTTTGCTCTGACAATTTAATGTTAAACCAGCAATTTACTTTTAAAAACTTATTATTGAAACTAAGTAGACCCCAAATTAGTCATGATTTTTTTAAAAAAAAGATGTAGTCACCATGGCTTCACTTAAATGTAAAAACAAAGAATAAAATTGTACAAAAATATTGTTTACAACAAGATTTTTTTTACAACTGTACAATGTACAAGGCTACAAAGCCTCCTGGTAAGCTCCACTCTGGCACCGATGTGTTATGTAGTTCCCACTGACCACAAATATACTGTTTGTCCTTTCAGAAAGGAGTCCAGGAGGATGCTAGCATAGCTACAGGTAAAGTCAAGGAAGCCATAAAGAAGAAGAAGAAGAAGAAGAAGAAGAAGAAGAAGAAGAAGAAGAAGAAATTTCCTTCTGAAATTGGTAGGCCTGCACAAATGAAGAGAACAGAAAGGAACACAAACTCTGGCAAAAGAAATGCAAGGTGACAATAAGGAAGGAAAAAAGAGAGTTTGAGGAACATTTAGCTAAAAGCATCAAGGAGGATTTAAAAAACTCTTTTAAATACATCAGAAGCAGGAAACCTGCCATGGAGGAAGTTGGACCATTAAGACAATGAGGGAGTGAACGGGATGATATGGAAGTTACAGAGAAGCTAAATGAGAAGCTAAATGAGAATCTGTCTTCCTGGCAGGATACTGAGCATATACCTGTTCCTGAATCAGGCTTTCTGGGGACAGAGGTTAAAGAACGGAGTCAGATAGAAGTGACAAGAGATGATGTTCTAAACTGTCTGGAAAAATTGAAAACCACATCTAAAAAAGGACATTGTAGAACTGGAAAAGGTACAGAAGAGGGGAACCAAGATGATCAGGGGCCTAGAGCACCTTCCTTAGGAGGCAAGACTATAACACCTGGGGCTTTTTAGTTTAGAAAAAAAAAGGCGACTGCAGGGAGACATGCATGGTGTGGAGAAATCATGCATGGTGTGGTGAAAGAGGATAGAGAGAAATTCTTCTCCCTCTCACATAACTCTAAACTGACTGCCAGAAAATTTAGGACCAACCAATGAAAGTACTTTTTCACACAGCACATAATCAACTTGTGGAATTCTCTGCCACAAGATGTGGTGACAGACAACAACCTGGATGGCTTTAAGAGGGGTTTGGATAACTTCATGGAGGAGAGGTCTATCAACGGCTACTAGTTGGAGGACTATAGGCCACCTCCAGCCTCAGAGGCAGGATGCCTCTGAGTACCAGTTCCAGGGGAGTAACATCAGGAGGAAAAGCATGGCCTCAACTCCTGCCTGTAGACTTCCAGTGGCATCTGGTGGGCCACTGTATGAAACAAGATGCTGGATTAGATGGGCGTTGGGCCTGATTCAGTCGGGCTGTTCTTATGTTCTTACGACAGAATACTATACTTGAAGGTAGTGGGTGGCATTCTTATTAAATAATAAATAAATAAATTCTATGTACATTGTAGATGGCTATATCATCTGAAAACTGCTTACAGGCAATACAGTTCTTGGCAAATGAGACAATACAGTTCCTAGCAAATGAGATGAGAAAGGTATGTGACAAGGGCATGCCAGTTGCAACAGCCTGAGGACATCTCAATGCCACCACCCTACCTCCCCGCACACACACATATCCCTTTATCATATATGGTCGGGCGGCTGTTCATCTGAATAGCTCATCTACATGAGCTCCAAATACTTCAAGCATCTGATGTGTATGCAGTGGGGTGAACAGGCCCCTCCTCCCCACCACTATGCAAAGAAAGGGATGTGCCAGGAGAGCATCAGGATGTCTGCAGAGGACATCCCGATGGGTATGCTCTCGACATCCCCTTCCTGTGTGCACCAGGGACTGTACTGTCTGAACCAACTCTATATAAATATGGTATCGGGGTCTACAATAGCTCAAATGTTGATTCCTATGAAGTCTAACAGAGCCTTTGTAACTTACCCATTCTTTGGATTCTAAATTACAGCTCTTGATCAACCCTTGTATACCAAGGGTTCAGGGGCGTAACTATAATAGGGCAAGGGGAGACAGTTGTCTGGGGGCCCACTGCCTTGGGGGGCCCTCCAGAGGCAAGTCACATGACTGACTCCCCCAGCCACACACCTGCCCAGGCTTCCTTCAGTTGTATCCATCCTCCGAAATTGATGTGAGTGTTAAGACCTGGAGCTACCAGAACAGCATGTCTTTCTCTAGTACCATTACATGACTTGCATCGTCCACAATTCACAAAACCCCCTTTTTTTGGGGGGGGGGTTGCATTTTAAAATCTTGTCTCTGGGCCCACTCCAGCCTTGCTACGCCCCTGCAAGGGTTGATCAAGTTTCCACAAGTTAGTTGGGAAAGTTTTTTTGTTAAAAAAGAAAAAGAATCCTTTTGAGTCAGTTATAAGCATGAAAGAACTGGAGAATAAAACCTGAGAAGACCAAGGGAATATTATTGCACTTGTAAAACCTTTCTAAACCAGTGAATCGGTTATTGCCCATATACTGCACAGGATCCATACTTCGTCTCTCAATGTAGTACTGCTGGTATGGGAATATTTCATTTCCCCAGTGCTCAGCCCATGGCAAAATGAACATTTTCTTCCTCACCTAGTAGGGACATTCAACTTTCAACCTGCCCACCCCACTCCATCTGCTCCAAAGGGTTGGGGGACTCTCAAGAACAGGATGGTATTCAATATCCACTCTACTCCCTGTGCAAGTGCTGAGATCATCAGGTTATTTGGTGCAGGGTACTATCAGTATGCTGATGACACCCAAATCTTTTTCTCCATGTCATCATCATTGGGAGAGGGCATAACCTCTCTAAATGCCTGCCTGGAGGCAGTGATGGACTGGATGAGGGATAACAAACTGAGACTGAATTCAGATAAGATGGAGGTACTCATTGTGTGGGGTTGAAACTCGGGAGATGAGTTTGATCTGCCTGTTCCACAACTGCCTGTTTGTTATGAAATCCACTGCTCATTAAGATAATCAGAAGAGGTCCGTCTGCAGTTACCACAGGCTCGTCTGGTGGCTACTCAGGGACGGGCCTTCTCTGCTGCTGCCCTGAAGCTTTGGAATGCACTCCCTGCTGAAATAAGAGCCTTCCCATCTCTGACAACTTTTTAAAGTCTTTAAAGACACATCTGTTCACCCAGGATTTTATTTAAATATTTTAATAGTTTTAACATTGTTTTAAAATATTGTTTTAAAATTTTAAATTGTTGTAATATTTACAACAAATACAACAAATATTTGTTGTATACCTTTTCTGTTTCATTTATTTTGTTTTACCTAATGTTTTAACTTTTCTGTTGTCATTTATTTTGCTTTTCTGTAAACCGCCCAGAGACGTAAGTTTTGGGTGGTATAAAAACATGTTAAACCAACCAACAAACAAACAGCAGAGCTTGGATAAGGGGAAATACCATGATGTTTATTTCTGTAAGTCTTCAGTTAGCCTTCCCTGCTAACTGAGCAAAGAGGCACCTTTTTTAAAGTGGCAATTCTCTTATTGAGCAGGGAGAAAGCAACTGGCCCCATCCATCCGCAGCACAACATCCCTCCAGTGGCTGTTGCTGGTGTCCATCTCATGTTTCTTTTTTAGATTGTGATCCCTTTGGGGTTAGGGAGCCATTTTATTTATTTATGTCTATATAAACTCCTTTGGGAACTTTTGTTGAAAAGCGGTATATAAATATTTGTTGTATCTGTATTCTTGAAAAGTTCTTGTAATAGAAATTTCGTCCAGCTTCTGATACCTTATGTCTATTCAATCAACAATGAAGCCATATACATATAATTTATTGGGACTGGTGAACTGCATTTCCATCCTGTCCAAGTCTTACATAATGGTAACATTTTGATCTGCATTTCGCTAATCAACAGGAAACAGTGTGGAAAAGCCACATTTCAGAAAAACCACCCCAAACTTACCTTTATCATTTCTGCCACGTAGCTTTCAGGTCCTGTATATTCTGTGGAATCTTTTACTTTGACTAATACAATGAAGAACAAGTAGTGCCACATATTGTGCTCCTCTTTAATATGCTCTTCAAAAGTCACTGTCTTGTTATCAAACTTGTCTCTTTCCAGACCTAATGGGAAAACAGAACCAAATGACCATCTTTAGGCTGTTAAAGTGGAAATATACCCACCTTTTACTTCGCAATGAAAAAACACACACATAGAAGACAGGTGTTTGTGTATTTTAAATCCACATTTGCCCCATCTTTACTTTGGTGACTGACAACTCTTGTAACAAAGCATTTTGCCACTTGGGTCAGAGTCTGCCAGCGTTTTAACTCATAATGGTCCATCATCTATTGACGTGGGCGATGGGGAGGACGGTGTGGCCAAAGCAGGTTACATGGATGTCCCTGCACAGGCTATCATGCAAAACTAGATTAGCAGAAGCAGTACTTAAGGTAGTGATTTTGCCTCACACACTGTGGCCCCAGTCTAACTCATGTTACTACACTGTCCCATTGAAACCAATGGGGTTTAAGTTAGTGACAACTAATCTGTCTCATTGATTTCAATGGGACTTGCACGGCTAAGGTTGTGTATAGACATAAATACAGAACATCAAGAGTCACTGAGATTTTCCCCACAGTTCACATTCAGTTTCCCCTTGCCTTGGAGGACCATTGGACAGACATCTTTTCCGGTAAATTGAACACTAGTTCAGTAGTCTGTCTTGCCCCTTTCACTTGTATGTCAGACAGACTGTCCTCCTTTACAACACATTTTAAAAGCATCGTTATTACAACTTGGCATAGTGCAGGTTTTTCTAGGCATCACAGAAGTCATCAACATTTCTCAATATGTAGAGAAAGCCACTGCTTTGCACCAAAAATATGTGAGGATATTTTTATCCCAATTTATATAGTTGTGGAAATATGAAGATTATGCTCCTTTGCAAAGCTTATACCACAAACATTGTTATGGGCTTGTACCCACAATAATAATATATTATTATTAATATCGATTTAAGTTTGTGCACACACACGCACACAGACACGGAACTGCTCTGTCCCAGAACGTACACTTGCAGGAGGGTGCTCAACCACCCGTGTTTCACTGTGTAGTACATAGTCTCATGTATAGTATCTTACATTAAATAGGTAAGTTAATTAGATTCAAGGATAAATATAACAATACTGTAGTAAGGTAGTAAGATTTCTTGCTGCTACTAATTTACTTTCTCCCACCACTTTTTTTTAAAAAACACAAAAGGTTAAGAAGCTTTCTGTTGATTATAAAACAAAGTAGACATGAATAGCTACATGGCTGCAAGAGATGTAATACTGACTCTACTAACTTGGCAATATTCAAATAAGGGGCTTCATGGAGGACATGTCTATCAATGGTGGCTATAGTCTGGTGGCTATAGGCCACCTCCAGTCTCAGAGGCAAGCTGCCTCTCAATACCAGTTGCAGGGGAGCAACAGCAGGAAATGGGGCATGCCCTCACCTCTTGCCTGTGGGCTTCTCAGGAGCATCTAGTGGGCCACTATGTGAAACAGGATCATGGACTAAATAAGCCTTGGACCTGATCCAGCAGGACTGTTCTTATGTTCTTTTATTTGAACAGCAGAGCTGCTATTTTTATGGCACTTCATCTACACTTACCACAGATAAAGCAAGTAGTTTTTAAAATTTCTTCTTTCTTCTGTTTCTCACTTCTTAGATCAGCAAACGTGTCAATGATCACACCAAAGATCAGGTTAAGGACAATAATGATAACCATGAAGAAGAAGAGGAGATCATAGATCACTCTTGCAGCAAAAAGGGGTTCCTGAAATGTAAATGATTTTCAGATAAATAAGGAACAAATTGTGGAAGAAGGAATTAGGTGCTACATGGTATGTGATATTAAGGAGGAAAAGAGCAATACCACCAATATAACTTGAAGAAATATAGCTAGCTGCAGATGTAGGTGTGTGTCCAGGTGGGTACTGGGCATCTCTTCATCTTTGGGGAAGTGGTGGTGGTTCCTATTTCCTATCTATGGTCTTGTTAACAGTGGCCACCATCTAGACTAATTAGTTATGACTAAGCACCAAACTGAAATAAATGACAAGTTACTAATGACTAAAGTCCCGTTAATTTCAGTGAGGTTTGGATATGACTAAATTGGTCTGGATACTGGCCACTGTTTAGTAAAGTTGTGCCACCGAGTCGGTGTCGACTTCTGACAACCACAGAGCCATGTGGTTTTCTTTGGAAGAATACAGGAGGGGTTTACCTTTGCCATCTCCTGCGCAGTGTGAAATGATGCCTTTCAGCACCTTCCTATATCGCTGCTGCCTGATATAGGAGTTTCCCATATTCTGGGAAACACACCAGCGGGGATTCAAAGCAACAGCCTCTTGCTCTCTAGGCAGGTTACTTCCCCAATGTGCCTTTGGGTAGCTGGGGCCTCTGTTTATATCTACTGAAATACTAGCATATTGACAGTGTTGAAAACATTTTTATAACAGTTCTACTACTGCAGGCATTAATGGTTCAAAAAGCACTCAGAGTCAGTGGAGGAACAAGCTTATTGGGAAGTGCTTACACAGATGATAGAGCTTAACTACTACAGCAGTGTCAGCTTCTATAACTTAAAAGCAGCTTTTCCATTTACACTTCTGCAAGTGTGTGTGACCAACAGAAGAGGGAAATATCTACACTCTTATTCCCTTACTGTTGACAGCATTAGGGCTTATTCATTTAGCAGAAGCAACGTCTCAGAGTCATCTTGGCTTCTTTTCACTATCAACAAAAGTAAAATGCTTAAACTTCCTTGCATGGCACATTATGTGCTTTGTAAAGCGAGAGGGGCTTTCCCCAGGAAGAATCATTCCAGTCCTCTGTTGAGCCTTGACCGATTGCTGTTCCCCACCCCTGATCCTTCCACATACAGTGGCAATTTACCTCCTTGGATGGTTTCCTGAGCACATCTCCTACACCGCCTCCACTCCTTAGGCCATGGCTAAGCACAGTGACAATGCACATCAGCAAGGTTTCACAGGTATGTTCTTTGTCTTCTTCTTCACCATCTTCAGAAATCAGCTCTGTCAAACACAGCAGTTAAACACCATTGTGAGGACGGAAACTGCCTTGAAGAAATTCCATTTTTGACTCTCTCTGCTTGAAGATGCACAGCCATCCTGACAGAGTCATGATGACACGGCAGTGTCCTCCCTTCCCCTCTTCCGATGCCCTACCTTGGGATCATCGTGTTGCTTGCGTTGTAAAGGACAATATTTTAAATTTCCCCACAACCTTGGAATATGGCAACAACTCTTCTCACATATGAGAAGGGATTAATCCTCATGCTTTGAGCTGAATTTTAATTTTAAAAGAAGCCTAGCACAGGGAGCAATATAGACATACTTTTCACAAAAGGGGTACTGACAATTCTACTGAGACGGGATTTACATCATAGCAATAATGGTTAAAATGGTTCCTTTCTAATCCTAGAATATCAGAAAGTAGCGACAAAGGCCAAACTCCTGGTTGCTCCAGCTTATGCAAATTAACCCAAGGATCAGAGTATTTCTGAAGCCAGTTTGTCAGCTCACACAATAATTACAGAGCAGGTCTGCAAAACATAAAGCCTAAGGGCAATTGTGGTCTCACCCAGATCACACCCTGCCTCTAGGAAAATTTCAAACACCCACTGTTTGTAGCTCTTTCCTACTTCATTGTGGGAACTCCTAAATCCTAGCTAAGTCCATCAAAAGAGGAGAGACAGTGAAGGGAGATTTCTTCTTTTTACAACATCTGCATTGCTCCTGGATTTCAAAGCAGATGCCGCACCTGATGCTGGTTTTTCCAGTCAACTGCTGTGCAACTCACATATGCCTCGGACTCCCTCAGTGTATGAATTTCTAGGAGAGCAAAATCCTTCTGTGCTGTTGCCACCAAACTCAGCAAAAAGGGAACAGAAACAAACTAACGAACAAAACCCCAAACAACACAGGTGTAAAGAAGAAAGACAGAAAAGAAAGGGTGCAGAAAAAGCTTTGAGTAAGGGAACAGAAAGAGATGGAGGTAGATCTGAAGTACTGAGGGGCAGGAGGGAGGGGTATACAGAGAGCAAGATTGGCTTGGCAGAGTACACAGAATTTGTAGCACTCCCACCTTTTGAGGCACCAGCCACCACTACTGCCAGGGCTTTGTATAATAGGATGTGGTGCCCCTAACAACAAGAAAAGTAGCTTCAACAATGGCCATTGCCGCTATGCAGTGTTCATGATGGCAAAACAATGTTTGTGTTGGCTTGTGATTCCAGCACAGCACGATATAATGTCATGTTGCTTTGTCAGAGTAACTTCCAGATGGGGGGCTTAGTCTGGGATGGTCACACCTTGTTCACTCACTCTTTAAGAGGGACTCATACAAAACTGTTGTCCATCATCCACCCAGATTTTCTCCGTGCTTAAACCGTCAGATTTTTTAATTGAGAAAATCTGCTTCTTTTAACTCATAGCAGAAGAGCAAGGGCAGGCTGGCACAACCAGGAGTATGTCTGGAAGTGCCCCCAGAAGTATTATGCACCATCTCAAATGCATATCTCCATCTGGTAGTAGTAATGTGCATGAACAGCTCATGGGGATGCAGAGTGGTTCCCTTAAGAAGCAGATATGCAGATCCTTCCCTGCTCTGCTGCCGCCCCACCACTTTTCCGGGCAGTTCACTCTAGGAAAGGCTGAGGCACTGTTCCCTGCAGCCTGCACATATGGTGTCCATGTGCATGCTGATGCCGCATGCACAGGCTGCAGGGAACAGCACTGCAGCTGCCACAGCCTCTGCTAGAGTGAGCACCATGCAGCAGCAGAGCAGCTAAGGACCAGCTTACCTGCTTCGTAAGGAAACTGCTCCTTGCCCCCCCAAACTGGTTTGGTTGCAGGTGCCCGAGCCGGTTTGGTGTGTCCCAAAGGAGGCATTGAACCAGCTCGTTCGCATCCCTATCTGGTAGTACTGAAGTATAAGAAAGCAAGACACGAGCAATTCAAATCAGAAAACATTCAGTTAAAATGAGTGATGAGATTAAACTGGAAAATGAAAAGAAAGCCAAATAATGAGACACACCCACCTGTTGAAGGAACAACAGAAGAACAATTTTCCCCACTTTCTATTCTACACACACCAGAATACAGAAATTCCCTGGTCATTGTCTCACCAGCTTCAGTGTGCTGATCTATAAATATGCAAATTGAGACATCAAGAATGTAAGCTTAAAGGATGTTAAGGTTTTTACAGAAGCAGATATATACTGTTAGCAGTGATTAGCTATTTATCTATATTAGCTTTAAATTTTACATCCTCTGATTCAGTTAAACATACTATAAAGGTGGCTTAACGTGAATAAAAATGTATAAAATATTATCTTACATAAAATGAATTGCACACAGACTTGTCAAAGTTCTTTTTTAAGTTTAATAAACTTTGATATTTTACAGCATATGAAAAGCAAATATTACATTGTTTCTATTTACTGCAAAGTAGTGGGATTACTTCACACATAATTGCTTAAAAGATGTGAAAGAGCTAGCATTGCTCACATATGTTAAAATGTATTTATTTGTTTGATTTCTATACTGCCCTTCCAAAAATATTTCCCAAAGAGTCATGCCTTTTTGACTATTGCTTTTTCCATGCAGTGAGTACCCCAACACAAAAGTAATATTTTCTACTAGCTAGCCCAGGCGCAGAGCATCTGCACCTCTAGTTCTCCTTCGTTCTCTGCCCCTTCCCTCTGTCTCTCCTGCCGGCCTGGCCGCCACTTTCTCCCCCCCACCGCACTGGCTGGCCTAGCCGTCGCTTTCTCTCCCCCGCCAGCTGGCCTGGCAGCCACTTTCTCTCTCTCGCTGCTGCCGGCCAGCCTGGCCGCCCTTTTCTCTCTCCGCCCAACCGTCTGGCCATTTGCCTTATCTTCTCTGCTGTCGCTTTGCTCCCTCTCTCTCCTTGCTTGCGAACTCTCACGAGAGCTCCCACACATGGGATTAGCAACAGGTAAACCTAAGAGAATTATATAGACAGATAGATAGATAGATAGATATGCTTTGGAAAACAACTTGTATTTGAATGTCCTGATGAGGTT
Organism: Hemicordylus capensis; assembly: GCF_027244095.1. NCBI lineage: Eukaryota > Metazoa > Chordata > Lepidosauria > Squamata > Cordylidae > Hemicordylus > Hemicordylus capensis. The sequence continues at coordinate 289,780,840 of NC_069658.1, read as the reverse complement.
TGGCAGTTAATGAAAACTTTACGTTTTCCATGTGGTATCTGATATGAGGAGACAATCATCTGTTAATGAGCGAGTTCAACACTCTTAGAACAAAGCCCTTGATAAATTTACAGATCTGGAAACATTTTTTGAGGGAAGAAAATCAAGTACCAACCTGGCAATAATGTTTCATTAGGCAGCTTATCTACTTCCAAGATAAAGTCATCCTTGAAGAATAGATAGCCCACTATCGAGAACAGGTAAACCAAGATAAGAGCAAGAACAGCAGTCAAGATGATGGAGCGTCCATTGCGAGTGACACTTTTAATGACATTCAGCAAGGTCTCCTCTCTGTACACCAAGTCAAAAAGCTGCGGGGTGGGTTGGAGGGGAAATGACAGTTCAAAATGCTTCAGAGGTTTACTACTTAAACAGCTAGTGTCTTACTATACTTGGCTATCTATGTGCAGTAAGAGAAGCGGATGTTGTAATATTTTGGGAGATATATATATATATTTAGCAATACTGACATTTCATATTTGCAGACAGTTTAAGAATCTTTGTCTGGAAGAACTCTCCAAAAAGCAAGGAACTGAACAAAAACAGTAAGATTATCAAATAAATGGAAAGCCATAATAAAGTGGTGTGTTGTAGGCAAGAGGCTTTTCTTCAATTTTTTTAAAAAAATCATAAACTTAGTTGCTTTGCTTGCCAGGGGCTTACCACATTCTTTGATTTCTAGTTCAGGAATTATAGAGCAGGATTATCAATCAGAAGTTGTAGCATAGTTATCATTCATTGCCCTGGCTGTATAATAAGCTTACTACTTTGGGGAGGCTTCTCTCCCTCCACTCTTTGATCCGCACCCATCATGTGGTGTACAGCTGAACTGCAATATAACTCTAGCTTGGAATTTGACATGGAAATCCCCATATGAATAATAAGCACACCAATGAAAAGCCACAGTGTAAGCAAATGGAAAATGTGCAGCCTTTGTGACCAAGTGTGTATCAGGCGATAGTGGCCCTAAACCAAAGAACATTACGTTAGTCATGCTTACGCCCCATGGAAAGTAACTGGTCTTGGGGCAGGGAACTACATGTTTGGCAAACATATGAATGTGGGGGTGGAAGGAACATTTATAGGGGAGAATAGAGAGAATATTTAGGTAGGCCCACCATTTCTCCCCTATAAATCTTCCCAAGCTGCTTGACCATCAATGCGGCTTACCTTGGATTTCAATCACATCTGGGTGGGGGTGGGGAATTAAAAGCAGATTGCAGGGGGCATTTGCAGGGAAGGACAGATAGGCTGGGGAGGGTTAAGCACCTTATTGCTCACAGAATCTCCACTACAAATGACAGCCCCACATATGCTCACAGTGTTGAGTATTCTGTGTTGCTGAAGTCGTAAAATGAGATTCTGCACATGCTGACAAAAGCCAATTGCTTTATGGGAAGAGGTTTCTAATACTAACCCCCTTTCTGATTTTTGTGAACTTCATGAACAGAGCATCCAATAAAGGAGACTTTTGTTTGGCAAGTAGCTTCTCCACTTTGGTCAACTGTCTCTCTTCTTTCTTACAAATATTTTATGTGGCTGTTGTCTTCCATCCAGATTGAAGCTCAATCATCTCTTGTTCCCAGATGTGTCTGCTTTTTTTGGGGGGGGGGGTAATTTCCAAGCAGTTCTCTGCCATGACATGGCAGAGACATGGCATGGCATCAGACATGGCAGAGAACTGCTAGAACACCTCCCAGGTGGAAGGTGCAACAAGGCATGGCATCAGCAGCAAATATGTACCAACATAAGCTGAGAGAGAGTACTCTTGGGAAACACACAATAGTTGTTGATTTGATTTACAAGCACTTACAGAGAAAGCTCTTCATTGCCAAACAGAATGACCCAAAGGAAATTCACCCATTGCTAGTTTTCCTCTTCATAATGTGTATTTCCACCCTTAACTTATTGGTCACTCACTTGCCCTATGAATTTCACAATTTTATTTGGATTGAATCAACTGTGTTCCTCCTGTGATCTCTGAAGGAGAGGAAGAAACATGGCCATTCCACACAGAGATTGTGATCCTGAGGAAGCACTTGGGCATGCCTTGTGGGAATGTTCTTTGCTTTGAATGGCACAACACTATGACACACCAAACCAATTCAGAAAGTTCCCTCTGCTTTAAAAGTAGTTATGGTGTGGGGCTGCTTGAGAAGTTAATTCTGATAACTTCCTTGAGTGTGTGGAACTTGTGTAATTCTTTGATTTACAGGAGCATTCCTAGATGGGGATTTTAGATAGCTTCTCCACTGGAATGGAGGGTGTGCTTTTGCACATTGGCCAGATTCGCACTGAAGTCCATTTGAGATAGCAGAGCACTCCACACATGATTCAGGTTTTTCATTGTGCATTGGAGCCTAGCCCAGTTTATAAATTGAGGTTAAAAAAATCATTTTTTGTGTTGGGTTTTTTGGGCAAATTCAAACTTCCAGTAAACCCACAGTAAAGCCTGCTGTCTGGGAAAGCTCTACAACAGGCAGCAATCCTGCACGGAGTTATTCTTCCACAAGCCCCACTGAAGACAGCCTAGATGTATTTAATATCAAAATGCAATGTTACCAACATCCACAACCATGAAGAATACACACTTTCAAAGATATCAAAATTAAACACTTACCAGCAAACTATAGAAAAATTCATGTACAAAAAGCCCCATTGCACATATAAGAAGATATAGTAGATGATAAAGGAATTCAACATCCATTATCATGGCTTTGTATCCTCTAGTAAAGGTTCCACAGTTACCAACAAAACTCATTAAAAAGATTATTTTGTTACAAACCTATAAAGCAAAGCACAGAGAGGAATAATGTTAAAATAAAATACTTAAATTTTTGATGAAAATCTGCAAAATTTATTTGTGGATTGTTTGATTTTATTGTTGCTTTGTACTTTTATTATACTTTTTAAAATGCTGCTTTGTAGAATTTTTTACAGAAAAACTAATTTCATTGAGAGAACTTTCTTTGGACACAAAAAACTCACAGCCAATACAATTGGGCAGAACTTGTGTAATTCTTTGATTTCCAGGAGCATTCCCAGAAGGGGCTTTTAGATCGCTTCTCCACTGGAATGGAGGGTGTGCTTTTGCACATTTTGCATGCACACATGCGTGTATATTATATATATATTTACACACACACACACACACACACACACACACACACGTGTCAAGAATTTGGTGGTTCTAGGCAACAAAAGTTCAGAAAATCCTACTTGATACTTACATTGAAAGCCCCCAGAAGAAATAACGTTGGCTGTAAACCTACTGAAAATATTAGCCGTAAAATTGTAGAAGCTATTAAAGCTCTAATGCCATGGGGTTTTGGTAAGGCGATAACTATAGCCAATGATATCAGCATAGCTGTCCAGAGCAAACCTGACAAGTGGGGTTCAAGTGTACCTGAGAAGAGCAAAACAGTTCATTATTTATTTTAAAAACTTATACTTTGCTAACATAGCTCAAATGGGGCCCTTAGGATAGCTAACAACAAGAAGTATCAGTTTAAAATATACCAGACAAACCTCATATATAAAACTGGTAGTAGCAGAGCAAGGCACACAAATCCTGTTCACAGATTCCAGGAAACATATGCCAGCTCACTGATCAACAAAGCCCCTGACCCCTCATACAAGATCAACTGAAACAAAACCTTCAACCAACCTTCTGAAAATCAAAAACGAGCTTGCTTTCTTATCAACTTGATGCAATGCTGTTCAGTTTACTCACATGAATAACATTTTCTGATGCCAGCACTGCTTACTAACCAGCCTGTCTAGACATTATGAATTTCAGACTGATAAGTCCCTTAAGGGCACATTAATTAATAAAAAAATGTGATTGGAACAAACAGCTTGTGTGTGTTCACATAAAAAGTATCATGTGAGTGCTTCTATTGCTCCTCCTCCTGTTTAAATGAACAACCACAACAGTCCCTGTATGTAACATTAGTAGCATGGGTAAAAACAATAATCCTAACAACTATTATGATGGCTGGTATATATGGGCAATCACCACCACCACCACACTAGGAATATTGTTTCATTGGGGTCCAATTCAAAACATCAACCGCCTTGAGGCTGGAAATATAAAGACAGTGCTGAAGATGGTTTTAAAAGGGGATTTCTGTTTGTGGTGTGTACACTCATATTTTCCACCTCTGGAAAACAGGTTTTTGTACCATTTCAGAAAGATCAGATCTTGAAAGATCTTGATATGTGAACATAAACAACAAATGCCATCTAGAGTTCTTCATGCAGGACTCTCATTACCAAGAATGCAGAGAGCTTTGTCAGCACACTGGTGTATTTCGCCTGCCACTGCCAGAAATGATGAAGTCCTGCCTACATATGTGTTGAGAGCCTTGCTTGTTTATAGACATAAATCAAATAAATATTAATCTACATGCTTTTTTAAAAAAAACCCATAATCAGCTGCCATTGGTATTGTATTTTCTCCTCATCACCTTTTCAAATCTCAGAAATGATTACTTAAAACTTTCATGATTATGTGAAAGCTAGCATTCTGTCTCCATAGATATTCAAATTTTGCCTTATGCACTGACATGTTTTTCAACTCTGAAAAATATGATAAATGGAGCAGCAGAAGTGGGGGAATAAAGACCTAACTAGAAGTAGCTTGAATTTGGACTCAGAGGTAAAGAGCTCTAAATTGGCTGGGTGATAATCCCTCTGGCAAGTGCTTTGGGAATCTGAGGCAGGTTCAGCCATTGTGCTGCATGCTGTAAGAGTCCATTTGCTTTGCTTTACTATTCTCTGCTTGCATATTTGTAAACAGAATTGATATTACAAAGATACCATAAGTCTCCAGAGCTTCCCCACAAAAGGCAGCTACATTCTTCGTGCTTTCTTACTTGTTGAAGTCCAGAGTGCTTAGCAATATGAACACTGCTCTAAGGTAAATAGATATTTAACCTGGGCCCCCTTTTGTGCTTTAATTTTTAAAGTACTTTTCATAACTCGGAAATACTCATACCTCCTTTTATTCCTTTAAATGGATAGAAAAATGCAACCAGTAGGTTCATGAGGACTGCAAGGTTAAATGAAATACTGCTCCAGAAGGACATGTTGCGTGAGCACCAGTACAATATAGGTTGAGCTGCAAACAAGGAAAAAGAAAAGCAAAGAAAAACGTTTGCAAGCGACTCAAAGATATCAGATACGTTTAGCAAAGAAATAAATTCCCAGAGAGCATTATACTGTCAACTTTTCCTAGAATCACACGCTATCAACTGCAGTAATCTTTATTGCTGGATTTAAGCCTTTTTAAATTGTTCTTTGAAAGTCCATACGTTTGGGACATTTCTGATTCCTCAAGAGGTCTTTTCAGGCCAAAGGCCATATTAAATAGAAACTAGCTTATTATGTACAGGAGTAAAAGTTGGTTATGCATTAAAAGACAAGGTCAGAACGTGCTGGCTATATCCCTCTGCACTATTTGACCTTCTGCGAGTGATTTGTCTGCATGTTCTTTTCCAGCCCTCTCTATGCACTGGAAGTGACTGCTTTAGTCAGTATGTTAACTAAGTGAAGGAGGCGAAAGTGTAAGATTTCTCACATGACAATAAAGCTGAACATGCCAAAATCACAAATCCAGGAGGCAACAAAACTACAAGTGTCTGTTGTGACGATGGGAGCAGATGCTGCTGTCACATATATTTCTTTAAAGGACTTTTGTCTTGCCTTTCTTCTCCCCTAATATGGGGCATTTGAAATGGCTCACAATATACCACAATGGTCTCCACGTAACAATAAAACCCCTGCTAACTGGGCAAAGAGGTAACTTTTAAAGTGGTATCTCTCTTGTATTTAGCAGGGGGAGAGCAACTTAGGCCAGACTCACCTTCCTCCAGTGGCTGCTGCTAGGGAGAGGGAGTGTGTGTGCATGTGCGCACACGCCTGCCTGCCTTAGGTAGGATGGCCTATTTACAAAACACATGTCTGTCAGACATACGTCCAACCCTCTATTTGAGAACCTGAAAGGAAGTAAGTTTTAATGATTCTTCAGGCAACCTCCTCAGTTGATCTCTTCACCAACAACTTTCCATCCACTTCTCTCCTGGAAGCCCATGAGCAATCTCTTACCTTCCTTTTCTTCAGACTAAACATGGACATCTTCAGCCTTTCAATAAGGGGCTTGCCTTCCAGCATGATTATCCTTGTAGCTCTCCCCTGAACCCTTTTCAGACTGAGAACATGTTTTCTTCTGTGACATCCAGAGCTTCAAAGGAGGACTTACCAGTACAGATTCCAGTCACAGCATTCATTCCTGTGCCCTGTATAGCAGGATTCTCTTACTTTAGCTTGGAATGAGATGCTGTGACAATGGCACAAAGGACCAATGCTATTGGAGATACATGTTCAATTTGTTATCTGACATGACTCAGTTCTCTTAGCAATGTTGATAGTCAAAAGGTCTTGAATGAGCAATCAGAAAAAGTATACCCAAACTGTAATTTGTCTTTTGTATAATACTTCTGCAATCTTGCAAGTAGAGGAGACATGGGTCAATGGAAAGCACACAGTTTGCATGTATATTGTCTCAGGCGCAGTTGCTGACATCTCCAGGGAACAGGGTTCAGGCAGGAAGGATGTGAAAGCTTTTAACAGCAATACTATTGGCCTTGGTTTAAAAAAGAAAAGAGCTGTAGAGGTCAATGACTGGAAGTAAAGCAGCAAAGGTTCTCAGAGATGTGGAAAAGGAGGGATTGGTATGCCCTTGGGAGCCAAATCCCTCATTGCACAAGTTGTTTCACTAGTGTTCTTAAGTGAGAGTAACTGAGCAATGGAAAGAAAATAGTGTAAAGTGACAAAAGTAAAGCAAATGACACACGGGACGTGGAGCACGTCATCAGGACAAAATTCCCTGTAACAATCAGTGATCATAATGAATAAGCCATCTTCTGGAAGACTTCTTTTCTCCAGATTTGTGGCACTCTGTGTCTACAGCTTACATCCTTTTGAAATATGTTCCAATCTACTTTCTTGTTTGTTAACTTGCATTCATATAACTTTCTAGGAGGCCCAATTTTGCCCCCTGAATTTGGTATTTGCATGTTCCTTCCCGCCACCCATACCAGCTGAAACTGTGTAGCCGCCAGAAAGTGACCACAGCAGAAAGTCTTTGCAACCTGAATATGATCAGAGAACAAAACTAGGCACAGATCATGACACAGGAAACTTGTGATTAGGATCTCCCATGGTTGACTTTTATTAAAAAACAAAACACTTCAAATCAGCACTAGCGGAAGGGAGCACTGAATCCTTTTCTGCTGTACTCTATTTCTGATCTAAATTGCCCACCAACTGAAGCTGCTATTAGCTCCACCAGCAGGAGGGGGACGGGAAAGAATACCGATAGAACATTGGTGCTGGTATCTTTGTTCACTGCAGAGAGGGAGATGTTTAAATCTGCAAATAGGCACTGAAGGAAGGATCAGATACCCTTCCACAAGTGCTGCTTACCCAAATTAGCAACCCCATGCAGCTTCTTTGGTTTTACTTAAAAACGAAACCAGCAAAAAACCCCTTTCTGCTTCTGATGACAGATCTCTCAAATCATTTGTTCCTTAGATCCATCTAACAAGAATCCCAAGACCGTAATCATTTATGTCTCTCAGATTAAAGCCTAACCATTCTTATTACAGCGACCATGACTGTCTGTATTTTTTTTGTGCTGATTTCCTATGTATATTTTTCAAAATATGAATTGGGAAGTATAATGCTTGAAAGAGACAGCCACTAAAACCAAAATTTAAAGCCAAGTATTTCTGTGGACAGTTAAGACACTGAAAACAAAATCTGGAATGTTGAAAGCTTTCATGAAAACAATCTCATGAAAGTGTGGAAGTTGTCTGGTCTTTCACCCCAAGAAAACTTTGTACTTTCTGAATTTTTATATAGACAGCATCCAGACTAATGCTGCCCTTGTGTGAGAACATTTTTTCCCATCTGCACAGTGGAGGAGGTGTGCTTTCTGATATTTTCCAAAAAATGTGTATGAGGGTTGAGAACCCTCAGGGACATATTTGCAGGAGGACATCAGAGGGAAGGGTTGCGGAGAGGAGAGCTGGTCTTATGGTAGAAAGCATGAATTGTCCCATTTGCTAAGCAGGGTCCACTCTGGTTTACATATGAATGGGAGACAACACGTGAGCACTGCACGATATTCCCCTTAGGGAATGGGGCCACTCTGGGAAGAACAACTGCATGGTTCCAAGTTCCCTCCTTGGCTGGAAGAGGCTCCTGCCTGTAACTTTGGAGAAGCTGCTGCCAGTCTGTGTAGACAGTACTGAGCTAGATGGGCCAAGGCAAAGTCTGTCTCAGTATAAGGCAGCTTCCTATGTAAGGAAGGCATCAGCAAAAATTGCTCCTCCCACCTTGTCTGAGCAAAACATTCTTAGCAAAAGCAATGTTAGTCTGGATGCTGCCCACTAGCTACAAAAGCAGCATACTGCAGGAAACCAGCTTACCTCTTAGTTTCTTTTGCCAGTTCATTTCACTGAAGAGGTCTTCTGATCGCAAGAAGAAATCATTAATCTTACTGCCTTGCTCATCTCTCTCTGTGGTGTAGTACACTCGTAATTTAGATTCTTTGGTGAGGAATTCACAAATACTGGGCACAGGGAAGACTATTTGCTCCATAGTACGATCTGATCTAACAATCTAGACGAGAGAGAGAATGTAAAGGTCAGTGTGTGTAGTGTCATCCCCACAACACAAATTCCTCATTTATTAAAAAGTGCATGTATCTGGATCTGCAGTTAACCCTGAAATGCTTTGTGTTTGCCATTACTGCATGCTACTCACTTTATGTCTCCCTGTGCTTCAGTAACATTTCAGGTTTTTACAGCAGATCTACAAGAGATGGTAACAGCTAGACCACTCTCCCATGCATGTATTGTTATAGCTGCTGATCAACAATTGTCTTTGCTGGATGGACTGATGGTCAATAGTCCAGGACAGTCAACTGATTTTTCATAAAGGGGAGGTAATAGGAGCAGTAAAGGGAGCAGTCCCACTAACTGAGGAGAGGGGTAGAGACAAATTCAGCTGGGATTTGGAGGCAGAGAATGGACAGAGAGTGCACTATCAACTGGCTGAAAGGAAAATATCTCTCAAGATCTGATGAGAAGTAGCAGAGCTGTTGCCTTGCAGGAATGTTTGCCTCCTCTTCGGCTCTAGTGTAGGGAGCATGTAACAATACAAAAATGTGTGTTTCCCTGTTAAATTATAGTCATTTTTGTACCAAATGACTTTAAACCAGTTGTCTAAAATTCAACACACATATAAATGTAAGAGATGTTGATTTAATAAAGAGTTTACAAAGGCAATCTTGAAAATACAATACCGAAGAAGATAGTAAGTTGCTAGTTTTGGATAGCAACTTATTTTCTAAAATATCCCATAGTTAACAGTTATTTTTCTTGGTACATCCATGTTGAATTATCCACAACGGACATTCCATTTAAATTGATTTCCTTCTACTTAAAAAACATTTTCTCATTACCGAAAATAAATGGGAGAAGATTCTTGCATGTGAAACATAGCGATTCCCCCAAAGAGCAAAATCTTAAACCATCTCATCATATCATAGTGTCAAAGAGATCCAAAGTTAGCAGTAGCTGGAGGTAGTAATGAGCTTGCATGTGATGTAGGAGCTCCAAGATGCCTTCAAAATATTGCTGATAATGCTGGTGTGCAACCAGGGATGTCTGAAGTGGGAGCACTAGAGAGGTAGTCACCCAGCCACACACCTTGAAATGCAGCCCAAGAACAGATATTCTAGTTCCAGGAGGGCTGTGACAATATTGATGCATGGGAGAGTGGAAGTCCCACATACTATTTCCATACAGGGCCCTGCACAAACTAGAGACAGCCCTAAGTGCAACTTCTTGATTATATCTATCTATCTAGGGTTACACCTCTCTGGATCCTGCTCTGGGGCAGCCTAATGTCTTGGGCAAGCCCTACAAAGACCTCTCCCACAGTCATTTATTTATTTTTTTTATTTTATTTGATTTGATTTGTATACCACCCTTCCAAAATGGCTCAGGGCGGTTTACAGCATGATAAAAACCAATTAAAACAAGTTAACAATTAAAATCAAACTATTAAAACTCAATAAAACCAATTAAACAGCTAAAAAACCTGGCAATCAGGGCAACAATTTAAAACAGTTAGTCAATCACTTAAAACCCTGGAAGGCCAGGCCAAACATATAGGTTTTAAGGTTTAGGTTTTTAGATTTAGTCCAAGCTCCTTCCCTAAGATTAAATATTACACCCAAAGCACTCCCTAAACTATGTCTGTCTAATCTTGTAATGGGAAAAATACCCTAAAGAAGGTTAATTCCACAGCCTTCCTTATGATTCAATTTGTAGAATTAGAAGGATCTGTCTCATGTTTAATCTAACTTCTCATTCTTCAGTTATTTTCCTCATTTAAGAAGAAGAAGAAAGCCTGAAGTTGGCCTGTACATCCAGCAAAGCACATCCCATTTTCACAGTACGTTCCAAAAATTAGGAAGTCATGTTAATGAGGAAAATAATATGTCAAGGGCCTGGCCCTCCTCAACTTTTTAAAGAAATGGTAATGGTGGTCTACCCGCTACTGGATGAGATCTGAAATATGAGTATATCAAGGGTCCAGAAGACATCCATTTGCCTTAGGAACATTTTTATACCAATGACATTTGGGTCTTAGTAGAATTTGTAAGAGATATAGCTTAGAGTATCCAGCAGTCAAAAAATCCAGCAGTCAAGAAATACGTGCCAGACTAGCACTCCGTAGGGTTGCAATGAAGGCCTTGGAAAGAATATTTAGATGCCGTGATGTGTCTACACCTACAAAGATTAGAATATTCAGACAATGGTTTTCCCTGTGACACTCTATGGATGCGAAAGCTGGACTTTGAAGAAGAAAGAAAAAGCATTGGAAAAAAGAACGAAGATAGAAAAAGTATTGACACTTTTGAACTTTGGTGCTGGAGAAGACTTTTGAGGATACCATGGGCAGCCAGGAAAACAAACAAATGGATCACAGAACCAGAATTTTTACTCGAGGCACAAATGACCAGGCGCAAACTATCATACTTCAGACCCATTATGAGAAGACCCAGCTCCCTTGAGAAGTCTATAATGCTGGGAAAAGTTGAAGGAAAGAGAAGAGGACGACCAGCAGCAAGGTGGATGGACTTGATCATGACAGCAATGAATGCACCACTGAGACCTTAAAGGCCAAGTTGAAGACAGATCATCCTGGAGAGAATCTATCTATGCAGTCACTAAGAGTCGACACCAACTTGATGGCAATCAATCAATCAATCAATCAATCAATCAATGTAATTTCTGGATGTGAGGGCAGCAAAGTGCTGCTGTTTACACAACAATTTTTTCTTGGGAATATTCTTAAAATTGGATACCCAATACCACCAGATCTGATTACTATTCTGCTAGAATACCTAAAATCTCAGGAAGAAGTAAACAATTAATTGGTTTCTCTTTCCTTAGATTGTCTCAGTTAACATTAACCACATTTTATTGTAACTTTTACCTCAATCTGAGCCGTGTGCTTGGCATAGAATTCCAAAGCTTCATCTCCGTCTATTTGACCTCCAGGCTTCAACATGTTCTGCAACTCTTTGTTATGACGAGCAAGCTAAAAATTTTTTTAAAAGGATAGTTATGGAGGGGAGAAGCCACCATGTGGCTCTGAAATTGTTGTTTTAAAAATAAATTTAAAAAAAACAAAACAACCTGCTGAAAGAGCTCACAAACGGCAGAGTTGTTTTACTTCAAACCACATACTGACCTAATTGGGGTTAAAGCTATGATGAAGGGGCAAGAGTGTGCGATACAGCGATGCTTTTTTAAAAATAAGAGGGGCTTTTGCCATTGAAGGCGTGGCAAAGGATTGTCTTTTAAACATGAATCTCACAGATGCTTCATTACATACACACCGACTCAAGTTGTATTGCCCTGGATAGTTCAACTTCCCAACCTCAGGAGAAGTGCTCGTTTTGAAGCATTCAGACTACATTTTGTTCTGCTTCAACATTATAGAAGCATGATTCCTGGATGTGATAGTGTTCAAGGTGCCAGGATTCACTGAAAACCACCACTATGATATACATTAACCCCCTTCCTATATGGACACTATCCCATAAGAAATACACATTTTACAGAGAAGGTATAATGATGTGTGATTTATTGTGAATGCAGGCGAACATAGGAAGCTGCCATATACCAAGTCAGTCCATTGGTCCATTTAGCTCAGTACACAGACTGGCAGCAGGTTCTCCGAGGTTGGTTGGTTTATTTGATTGATTTATATACTGCCCTTCCAAAAATGGCTCAGGGCAGTTTACATCAGGTTGCCCTATCTTGGAGATACCAGGGAGGGAATTTGGTACTTTCTGCATGCAAGGTGTAAAACAGTTGGAAAAAAGTACTGGCTGAAAGCCCAACAAAGCGTGTGCAAAAACAAAGCTCCTCTGAGCATACAGTGGGACTACCCCTGTAGCTCTGTCAGTTCCCTTATGTGCACATTTTTATGCAACTCAGCCTGCAGACACTTCTCCTGGTGATCTCATATAGGGATGTGCATGGACTAGTTCATGCACTCTTGGGGGGTGGCATGGGTTTCCTTCAAGGGGCAGGGAGGGTGCCCTTACCTGCCCTGTTGCTTCCCCCCTGCTGGCACTCTCCCCAAAATCACTGGCACAGGGCTTGCAACTCCAGTCAGCATTGTACTGGAAGTGGCCAACATGCATGTGCGTTGGCCACCTCCCGTGCCAACGGTTTTGGGGAGAACGCTGGTGGGGGGAGAGCTACCCCTTAAAGGAACCCCCCACCTGTGAACCAGCTCGAATGCTAGACTTTTGAACCAGTTCGGCGCTCCATAAAAGGAACGCCGAACCAGTTCAAGCACATCCCTACTCTCCTGTTCTCCCAAAGTCCTTGGTTGCAGCAGAAATATGTTTTAAAGTGCACGTTAATCAGGATGTCAGCCACTGTTTCCATTAGTATAAGGAGTACAGAGCACTTTCAGAAGTGTAAAACCCCTCTCCCCAACAACAACAAAACCCCAATTTTATGAACAAGCCTAAGGCAGTTAATTTTTACCTATGGAAAGAACAGGAGCTCTGGTTTTCTCTTACTGGGGGCCATTGAGCTTTGTGACATGAACTATATTTGCTTGATACTGATCCATAAGTCTGTCTACAATCCATAAACCATTTACTCAGGAATATTTGAACTGAAAACTATCCAAGTATTAACAACAAATGGTTTGTATGCAGCATTGTAGTGATTTCCTTTTCCCTTTTTCACCATAACCAGACATCTGATCAGGCTTCAATTACTAAGGTACACCAAAAGTTTAGTTAATGGAGACAACTACAGGGTCAATGCAGGCTAAGTATGCCATATTTGGGGATGGTGGAAAGCTTCTAATTGAAAAGGTTCTTGTCTTTCCCTGCACACTTCCCCCATCATTGCCTATCTCAGTGACCAGCCAGCAGAATAGGCAGGTGCCAAGTGAATATGCACGTGACAAGTTATTTCCATGGAGCAGCCAGATCAAATCTGGATGGTACTTTTCTATACTGAGGGTGTTGCATTTTAGTGATAAAATCAGAAACCAACGACTAGAAGTACTTGGCCAGCAGAGTGGGGTGGGGAATACTAGTCTGTCTGGAGCTTTGTACAATCTTGCTACTTGTGGAAAGAAGCACTCTTGCTGATCCCACAATTCCCCTGATCAGCTGTGTGGGCCAGCAGAAGCAGTATATAAAAATTACCTGTCATGTGACAATAGGGTTCAGACTTGCTGAATTCGTGTACCCACCTCCCATGTTATCATGCTTGAAGTCCTTGAGGGTATGACTCTACTGTTTTGGAAGAGGCTGTGGACTATGGCCTAATATTGCTCAAATATATCCCAATTCTTACATGAATGCAATCGTACCTGATGGGCTAATATGTAAATATTATGCCCAACATTTCTAGGAGATGCTGCAAGATCTTCTCCATTCTCTCCATCTTCAAACTCAACCTCACCTTGCAGATAGGCCTTCTTTATTACTTCAACCTAAAGAGAAAGAAATACACAGCTTAAAACTAAGAGCTAAAAATGAGAAATGTAAAGTCAAAAAGCTAGAATAATATTATTTGGCAGTCTCTTTCTACCAGACTTTCTGGAAAGGAAATACCGCTAAAGGAATTTCACATAGATTCTGTCTTCTCCTTGGAAGGAGTGCTATCTGGTTTAAGTTATAAAAGCTTTTCTTTTTTCTTTTTTAAGAAGTTAGTTATTTGCTGTCAAACTGGGTCTACATCACAAATCATTTGACTCAGTGGATTGAAAGCCAAAAGAAAGACAAACTTTATCCTCGAATTACCCCATTGCTGCTTTATATTTAATTGCATCATAGTCTCATCTTAGACTAGTGTCACAACTAAGACATAAAGTGCCTCCCCCCAGGACTGCTTGCGGAGAGGCTTTGCAGGACTGGGGCTGTAAGGGTGACTGGGCAGTTTTTCCTGGTTCCACCTGCTGAGCTTGCTGCTCAGCCTATATAGGAAAATGGCCAGTGGCGGTGGGCCCACCACCGGCGAGGTCGCCACCAAAGGGGCAATACCAAAGGGGGTTGCCCCTTTGGGGGAGAAATGAGGCCAAGGGCTGGACGCTTTGTCCAACCATTTGTATAGAGGGCGGCATTCAATAGTGGGGCTTCTGTTTAATCAGTTTTAAGTTGTGCTGAGGTTGGGTTGAAGTTGTAATGTGGTTTTGTTTGGAGATGGGGAGTCAGGGAGTGCCTTTGTTGAAGGTGGGGCAGCTATTCCGGTGGTGTTGGGGAATAGAAGAAGAAACGTTGGCAGGTCAGCAGGCTGTTGTAGGGGAAGGGTGGTCAGCAATCTAATAGCTGTCACCCTTTCCGGCTGTCCTGCCAGCTCTTTGACCTCGGGGAGCACTGCCAACATCCTACATAACCTTACCTTGCTCCTCTGCAATGCGAGGTCAGTCCAGAATAAATCAGAACTCATCCATGATTTGATCATGGATGAAGGGGCCAACCTGATGTGTATTACTGAGACTTGGTTGGGGGAGGCTAGTGGTCCAGTCTGGTCCCAACTTCTCCCGCCAGGATATTCTGTAGAGGAGCAGGTGAGGGGACGTGGGCAGGGATATGGAGCGGCTGTGGTCTATAAGGATAACATCTCCCTTACCAGGGTCCCTGTTCGGGTATTGGACCATATCGAATGTGTGTACTTGAGTTTGGGGACCAGGGATAGATTGGGACTTCTGTTGGTGTACCGATCGCCCCGCTGCCCAACGGAATCCCTTACTGAGCTCACGGACTTGGTTGCGGAACTTGTGTTGGGGTCTCCCAGACTTTTGGTGCTGGGGGACTTCAATGTTCATTTTGGGACCAATTTGTCCGGGGCAGCTCAGGAGTTCATAGCGGCCATGACAACTATGGGCCTATCCCAAGTGGTCTCTGGATCGACGCATATGGCAGGTCACATGCTTGATTTGGTCTTTTATTCTGATCAGGGTGGTGTTCTGTGGGTGGGGACTCCTACGATTTCCCCATTGTCATGGACGGACCACCATCTGGTTAATGTTGGACTTACAACCGCTTTCCACTTTTGCAAGGGTGAGGGGCCTATTAGAATGGTCCGCCCGAAGAGGTTACTGGATCCGGTAGGATTCCAAGAAACCTTGGAGGGATTTAATGTTGGCTCTGCTGGTGATCCTGTTGATGCCCTGGTTGAGAACTGTAACAACTTGCTCACCAGGGCAGTAGAGACGATTGCTCCTAAGCGTCCCCTCCGACCTGCTTCAAAATTGGCCCCTTGGTATACGGAAGATCTACGGGGGCTGAAGCGGCAAGGTAGGCGACTGGAGCGCAAGTGGAGAAAAACTCGACTCGAATCAGACAGATTACGACATGGAGCACATTTAAAGATCTATGCTCAGGAGATACGTGCGGCAAAGAAGCGGTTCTTTTCTGCCCGTATTGCCTCTGCGAGTTCACGTCCGGCGGAGTTGTTCAGGGTTGTGAGGGGACTAATATCTGCTCCCTCTCCCTTGAACCAGAATTTGGAGGCATCAGTTACCCGCTGTGGTGTGTTTAATGAATTTTTCGCAGGCAAAATCTCTCAGTTTCGGGCCGACCTAGATGGGGACTCCACAATTAATTTGATGTCTAAACTGGAGGTGTCCGACAACTCCTCTTATACAATTCGACTGAATCAATTTCAGTTTGTGACTCCTGATGATGTGGACATGTTGCTTGGAGCGGTGAGGCCTACCACTTGTCCTCTTGATCCTTGTCCAACATGGCTTGTTCTATCTAGTAGGGAGGCTGTTGTAGGCGGCCTGGTAGAAATCAAAAATGCTTCTCTGAGGGAGGGCAGGATGCCTCCTTGTCTTAAGGAGGCAATTATTAGATCTCTTCTAAAGAAGCCTGCATTAGCTCCCTCAGAGTTGAGCAATTATAGGCCAGTTTCCAATCTCCCATGGCTGGGCAAGGTAATTGAGAGGGTGGTGGCCTCTCAGCTCCAGGCGGTTTTGGAGGAAACTGATTATCTAGACCCATTTCAAACTGGTTTTCAGGCGGGCTATGGGGTGGAGACTGCCTTGGTCGGCCTGATGGATGATCTCCAATTGGCAATGGACAGAGGAAGTGTGAATCTGTTGGTCCTCTTGGATTTCTCAGCGGCTTTCGATACTATCGACCATAGTATCCTTCTGGAACGTCTGAGGGGGTTGGGGGTGGGAGGCACTGTTTTACAGTGGTTCCGCTCCTACCTTTCGGACAGGTTCCAGATGGTGTCGATTGGAGATTGTTGCTCTTCAAAATCTGAGCTTAAGTATGGTGTTCCTCAAGGCTCCATACTCTCTCCAATGCTTTTTAACATCTACATGAAACTGCTGGGAGAGATCATCAGGGGATTTGGAGCTGGGTGTTACCAGTATGCTGATGACACCCAGATCTACTTCTCCATGTCAACTTCTTCTTGAGTTGGCATATCCTCCCTAAATGCCTGCCTGGAAGCAGTAATTGGCTGGATGAGGGAGAATAAACTGAAGCTGAATCTAGATAAGATGGAGGTACCTATTGTGCGGGGTTGGAACTCTAGAGACGTTTTTGATCTGCCTGTTCTAGACGGGGTCACACTTCCCCAAAAGGAACAGGTTCGCAGTCTGGGAGTACTTCTGGATCAACGTCTCTCCTTGGTTTCTCAGGTTGAGGCGGTGGCCAGGGGTGCTTTCTATCAGCTCCTACTGATACGCCAGCTGCGCCCGTTTCTCGAGATCAATGACCTCAAAACAGTGGTACATTTGTTGGTAACCTCCAGACTGGACTTCTGTAATGCGCTCTACGTGGGGCTGCCTTTGTACGTAGTCTGGAAACTTCAGTTGGTTCAGAATGTGGCAGCCAGTTTGGTCTCTGGGTCATCTCGGAGAGACCACATTACTCCTTTGTTGATGGAGTTGCACTGGCTGCCAATAGCTTTCCGGGCAAAATACAAAGTGCTAGTTATAACTTATAAAGCCCTAAACGGCTTAGGCCCTGGGTATTTAAGAGAGCGTCTTCTTCGCTATGAGCCCCACCGGCCGCTGAGGTCACTTGAGGAGGTCCGTCTCCAGTTGCCACCAACTCGTTTGGTGGCTACACAGAGACGGGCCTTCTCGGCTGCTGCCCCAAGATTGTGGAATGTGCTCCCTGCTGAGATATGATCCTCCCCATCTCTGGCAATTTTCAGAAAACATCTGAAAACACATCTCTTCAACCAGGCTTTCTCAGCTTTTTAAAACTTGTTTTTAAATTGTTCTGATTATTTAATTGTTGTTTTATGATGTTTTTAACTGTTAATCATTGTTTTATGCTTATAATTTTTGTTTAATTATTAATTGATTTTAAGGGTGTTTTAATGTATACCGCCCTGAGCCTTTTGGAAGGGCGGTATAAAAGTTTTAATTAATAATAATAATAATAATAATAATAATAATAATAATAATAATAATGTGGTGAGTTTACAGACTTTCAGCCTGAATTCTATACTAATGTTTTGTCATCTATTAACATCAAAGTAAAAATTGCTATTGGAGGCTCTTAAATGGCTTTTGTTACAGTTCAACTCCTGGTCGAAAAAGAACACAGCATTAAATATCTCAGTATGAAAGGTTATTTAAATCTACACACTTTCACTTCTCATCAACAGACTATGAAGCCACTTAACAGCTCTCTTGAAATAAACTGGAGTCCTCAGAAGACAGTCATAAATTCCTCCCCGCCACCCAGCATCTACTACCCTTCACAGAAGCAGGCAGAGAAGACAACCACAGCTTCCTATTCCCTAAATCTAGTCATCAGGAACCACTCAGATCTTATATTTATTATGCTAGGAAGGGAAGTTCACAGGAGTCAGCACAGGCAAGAACTGCCCCTTCCTTGGTGCTCTCTATCTATTCCAGTATCTCATAAAATCTGAAACACTGCTCTGTTTTCAGGATGCATTCACCCTAGGCTCTTTTGGAGTAACAGATTTCCACCCCCACCACTGAACTGGTGTGCGTGTGCATGTGCGAGTGCATGCACATATGTAATTTATTTATATTTATTTTAATTATTTAACATATTTATATACCACCCAAAACGCAAGTCTCTGAGCAGTTTACAAAACGATAAAAACAATTTAAAATTTAAAACAATGTTAAAACTAATAAAAAACCATCCAACTATTAAAACAATATTTAATTAAAAGCCCTGAGTAGCCACCAGACGGGTCGGTGGCAACTGTAGATGAACCTTTTTTGATGATCTCAATGGGTGGTGTGGTTCATAGCAAAGAAGACTTTCTCTTAAATGCCCAGAGCCCAAGCTGTTTAGGGCTTTAATGGTTATAACCAACACCTTGTATTTTGCCCAGAAACTTATCAGCAACCAGTGTAGATCTTTTAAGGTACAAGTATATGGTCTCTCCGAGATGACCCAGAGACCAACTGCAGCATTCTGGACCAACTGCAGCATTCTGGACCAACTGCAGCATTCTGGACTATGTACAAAGGCAGTCCCACATAGAGCACATTGTAGTAGTCAAGTCTGGAGGTGACCAGCAGATGTACTACTGTTCTGAGGTAATTTAACTCAAGAAATGGGTGCAGCTGGCATATCAGCTGAAACTGATAAAAGGCACTTCTGGCCACTGCCTCAACCTGGGACACCAGGGAGAGGTTTGTGTCCAGAAGCACCTCAGGCTGTGTACCTGTTCCTTCTGGGGAAGTGTGACCCCATCCAGAACAGGCAGATCAAAATCATCTCATGAGTTCCGACCCCATCTTATCTGGATTAAATCTCAGTTTGATATCTCTCATCCAGTTCATCACCGCCTCCAGGCAGGCATTTAGGGAGATTATGCCTTCTCCAGATGATGTTGATATGGAGAAAAAAGATTTGGGTGTCATCCACATACTGATAACACCCTGCACCAAATCTCCTGATGATCTCTCCCAGCAGTTTTATGTAGATGTTAAACAACATCAGAGACAATACGGAGACCTGATGGACACCATACCAAAGTTCAGATTTTAAAGAACAACTGTCCCCTAGGAACTCTATCTGGAATCTGCCTGAGAGGTAGGAATGGAACCACTACAAAGCAGTGCCTCCCACCCCAACCCCCTCAGACTCTCCAGAAAGATACTATGGTCGATAGTATTGAATGCTACCAAGCGGTCCAAAAGGACCAACAGAGTAACACTTCCTATGTCAATTTCCAAGTAGAGATCATCCATCAGGCTGACCAAGGCAGTCTCCACCACATAGCCTACCCAAAAGCCAGTCTGAAATGGGTTTTGATATTCAGTTTCATCCAAGGCTACCACACTCTCAATTACCTTGCCCAACCACAGCAGGGTAATCTATTTGTCCCATTATCTTCCCATCCACTTCATGCTACTGATGAAATAGGCTATTGCCTATGAAAAGCTTAGTTGTTAACATGTTTGCTGTTTTTGTTATTACTGGCTAATAGTTACTCTTTGCAAACAGTATGCACTTGCACATAATGGCAACATCTTCTGCTTGAAGGCCAAGCAAGCTTAAAGCCATTATTTACACACATTTTTGACTAAATTATTAAAAGCTCTTTCAATTTACTGCTGAGTACAGTAGTCAATGAAAGAGCTCAGTTTCCAAGATCCAGAGAGCATGATCTTAGTCACAAAACTGGCAGGAAGATAATTCCATGTTGCCAGAGTAATCCATACCACTAGAAACTCTGGATCACATGCTTAGTAGCTTACCAGTTCTTTGGGTCTCATGTTATAAAGGATTCTCTCGGCATTCTCACTGTCATGCCTGCTTTCCATTATTGCCAAAAGTAACTTGGATGCATTGTTCTGAGAAAGTAAATGAAATATAGTTGAGAAACAGTTCCATGCATTACAAAAACAGAAACAAGTCTGCCAACCACAGCCCCAAGTGACTATTTCCATATCCATTTTTGTTAAAACCCAACTGATGTCAAAGAAGCAAAAATGAGCAAATGGGACAGACCACAAGGCACCAACAAGACTTTAGAATAAAGATGAAATCTAACACAACTATTAAGAACCAATGATGTAATTTAGGTACTTTAATATACAATGAAAGCAGGTTTCAGACAACTAAACATCCTCTTTAGAGAGTTAAAACATGAATTTCAAAGATGCAATTAAGTATCGTTATTGTAAAACTAACACAAATTTGCTCACTCTGAATGTGAAGCAAGTTTTTGAAGTACATATATTTGTGTATAGTATTGTGTCAAATTTAGAATGCAGACCCAAAACTATGAACTTACATTTAACTCTTTAACATCAGGCTTGAAAAAACCTTTCTACAATTTTCTGTAACTATTCACAAAAATCCATACAAGTGCAGATGCAAGTTCCATGGATGTCACTGGAATGTATCTAAAGTGTGCTTAAGATCACTTTCTGTCTGACTACATACAAGCTGTCACATACGTAGGTTAGTGCTCGTGCAGCTGGCTCCCTGATCCATATGGGAGTTGTGCCTTATTGTGTTGCCTCAAACTGATCAACTCTAAAGAGTTGTGTGCTGAACTGCTGTGTTTCATCTGGTGGTAATGGTTTCTGGTGCAGTATTGGTGACTCAGGCTGCTCTGGTAACATGTTCTTGGCCCCTCAACAACATACTGCCTTAATGCTACAAGTTGTGATATGCCAGAGCACTGCCATAATTAACTGTACTGAATGTTTTGAATTTATGTTGGATGTAGTCTCAATATTTTAGCTCATAAGTTAACAGGTAAACATTTTTTGAAATACAAATCCTTCTTAAAAATCCTGCAATGGTGACTTGCCCAGAGAACCTGCTGATATTATCAAAAGACCTTGCAAGCCCAGCAGTCTGCCTATTGTATCATACTGATTCCCTGAATAGCTTTCAAAGCTTTTTGCTGTTTCACTGTTACATGTCCACTTGCCTTGAGTTCTAATACAAGATCCATCCTCTTCTTTCCCAGTGGGTTGATGTCATTGAGAATTAATGCTGTAATTATATCAATGCCATTGGATTCATGAGTTGCAATGCAATTCTGTACAGGGGAAAAGAAAGTTCATGCCAAGGCTTAGTCAAAAGTAATATTCCCAAGTGCTTAAAAAAGAAGTCACTGGCTATATTCAATGAAAATGTGATCTCTTTCGCAATAGGCCCAATCTTGCTCTACCTACATCATTTCTTTGGTAACAAACAACATTTAGTGCTGCAAAACATTTCAGTGTGCAAAACACTCCACATGAGTTATCTTAATGTAATCCTTACACTAACCCAGAAAGGTGAGTGTTATTTCTCTGTATTTGCTTCATTAACCTACATGATCCTGCCATTGCAATTACTCCTTATGTATAACACAGACTTATTTTAGAGGCTCAGAATCTTATTCATTTAGTTAGTTAGATTAACTAACTCATATCACTTTCCAAGACTAAGGGCTTCTTCACGCAGAATAAGTGCTTATATTTTCCATGCTGTCACTTGTATGGAGGCTTCTATGAAAATGGTTGATAATGTCCCTATGTAATTTACCAATTCTCACCTTCATGTATTTCCTGTTGTGAATTTTGGATAGTTTCTTGTTTTGATCTACAACTCTCATAATCCCTGGGCTTTGGCCATTGTCGTTGTAGTCCAAAACCAACAAGTTACCCAAGATTGTCTGTTCACTCTTCTGATGTTTTGAGGTGCTGCCAACTTTTAATTACATTGTTTAGATTATTTTAATATATTGCATTGGATTATAGCCACAGTTAGTAAAAATGAAAGGTAGGGTATAAATCTATATTATTAGTTTTACTGTTCTTATTAAGTGAGAGAGAGAGAGAGAGAGAGAGAGAGAGAGAGAGAGAGAGAGAGAGAGAATGAATGAATGTGTGTGTGCATATAACAACCCTGTTGCAACAATCTGACAATCACTCATCACTGAGCAGACAATCATTTTGGAGAAATGTTTGTCACCTCCACAGCCAAACATCTGAGCCAGAATTACCTTTTACTTCTGTGGTTTGGGTATGGATTAAGAAATTACCTCCTGGTAAAGGAGAAGTCTACTTCAGGCTTCAGCTATCTGTTCCTTTCAACTACAAGCATTCTTATTGTGAACAGGCAACATAAAGATGGCTCAGATGGCTCCCACACACCACCAGCAAAGGTCGTCCGGTTTCCCCACAATACAACATCAACTCAGCAATGAATAGGTGGGAGAGAAGAACCATGTCTTTCTGGTGCTTGATGGAGCACATCCGTTCTTCCTCAAATAAATCCTGCTCCTGGTCAAGAGCAGAAAATTGGCTAACAACAACCACAGCCCACCTCTGCAAATAATAAGAGAGAGCAGAAGAGGGTGCCCCAAATTCACAAGTGCTGTCTGGATAAGTGGGGCTGAACCCTCTCCGTCACTAAGCTTTGAGAAGAAGCAGGCAATGCCAGCTCTCCTGATCCTATTGCGGTGGGGGGGAAAGTGAAGGCTAAGGCTCTGGACTCATCAAGAGGGCCAAGAAGAGGAACAAGTGCTTTGGCTGCTTTTCAAGCAACTCTCTGATCACATTCATGGCAAGATGGTGTTGCCTCTGATTACCTCAAGGCAACATGTGGTCTGCTGCAGGAATGCTCAGTGCCTGGGGAAGAAGCCAGATGAAGGGGAGAAAGAGGCCAAAATGTGAGGTGGATGGAAGAAACTGGAATGCTTTTGTGCCAAAACATCAGCCTGTCAGATAGACAGGCACTGTACCAGTTGCTAAATAAATAGCATAGAGCAGGCATCCAAGAAGTGAAGAGGCACTTATTGCCTCATCCTTTCCCTGTCCCCAACAATTCTAAACGTTTTGATGCACATACAGTACAAGCCTCATGGGCTCATATCCCACGTACTGTGATCATTTGTGATGATGGTGGCAACAGCATACCCACCTTTCCAAAACTGTATTTACTGGCACAACAATTTTTAGGCTTGGGCAAGGTGCCTTTGTCCATTGTACAGGTAAGGTTCCACCACAGACTATTGAAATGCAATGGTATAAGAACATGGGAGTCATATCCTTAAGAATGAATTCCTACACATTTCAGTGCCACCATGATTTCCATCAGTGCACAATGGGCCCAGTTACGGACACTGCGATGGCCAATTAGGCAAATAAGAGTTATTTTAAAGTTTGGAAATATTCCATTCTTCAGGCATGTCTAAAGGCCGTCACAGTCTGAAACACATATCTTCTTGGACAGTTAGAGAGACAGCATGGGCCAATGATAGTGGTATCTTCAAATGCTGGCCATAATCATGCATGATGTGGGAGGGGAAAATCTTCTTCTCAGTTGCAAATGGAGTGTGTGGGTGGGGAGAGTGCTGAGCCTTCCACCTTCTCCCTTCTATCATTTTCTTCTCTGTAGTCCCTTCCCCAAGCTTCCTTTTCTAAGTCAGGCATGCAGACAAGGATTTGCATCCTTGCCCACTCACCCCGTTTGAGCTTTAAATCACATTCTTCCAATGCTATTCACACAATCATATATGCTTGTGTACAGGTATCAAAATAATAATAAAAGGGTACAGGTATCAAAATAATAATTATGTACTTTAAAAGGGTGCTGGTATTTGTGCTTCAGAAATGTCTCTCTGGTTGTGTTGTATGTGATAAATAAATTTGTAAATATTTCCCCATAGATCAGGACAACTGCAAATTCTTTGGTGGGTTCACCATTTAAATCAAGCCCCTTCATATTCACCCCACTTCTTGTTGCTGAACCTTTAGTAAACACTGACTACAGACTCACACATTTCCATCTAACATTCCACACATTAGAAACTTAAATTTTCAAACAGGAAAACAGGAATTCTCAGGGTTCCATAGCAGATTCCAAGCTGCATCTTTATAATGTTTACTGCTATAGCAATGGCATTACCTGGTTTTCATGACATGGTCCCTGGCAGTATTCAGTCAAACTTTCCAGAGTCTGGTTGATCAGTGCTACATTCTTCTCATTTATATACAGCCCAAGAAGTCCAAGACCTCCAGTTGTGCTTCCACAAATACAGTCTAGAAACTGCAGTGTCTCACACACCAAGTTGTAATTAGTCTTATTGTTTTGACAACGTAAGAAGTTCTGTAGATGGATGTGAAAAAAATATGAGGAAAAACAGTTCAGTTATTTATGAACATCAACTATCCTCATTATATATTAAAAATGTAGCTTTTGAGCAACAAGCTTTGCATTCACGTATGCTCTTAGGTGTTAACCCACACAAAGCCTCTCAACATAGCTATGGATAACCCATTCGGGCTTTTGACTTTAATGTTTTGGATGTCTCTGTAAAAAATCTGAAATTTGCACTCCTGTCCCCCTTCTCCAAAAAAAACCCCCTCCTGCTTGCTTTCATCTATAAAATATCAGCAAACCACAAGCTTTCACTCTACTGACCCCAAACACCCACAAAATAGAGCTAGCTAGACATCTGGCAGTTTCACCTCTACAAACTTAATTAGGAATAATTTCCTACGAATCTTGAGAATGAAACATGACTCTTACTCCCCCCCACCCCTTAGCAGCTGCAATGTAATAAGCTGAATCTTTTCAGCACCCTCCTTCTGGAGTTTTCTTTCCCAACATATATTTAATGCTCTCTCTCTCTCTCTGTTTGTTTAAGGAAATGTGTTAAGAATTATGTTATTCTATATATCTTTGCTGGGAAGGAGGGAGGGAAATAGCAGATGATACAATCCTTTGTGTATTCCAAATTGCTTGACTGCTTTATGGAATATGTTATATCTATTTGTATATTTAATTAATGTATTCTAGTTTTATATATTTTAATGTGTTAGCAGCTTTGGGGACCTGTTAGCTGAAAAATAGTTTAGAACAATAAACAATAGATATGTGCATATACTTCATATGCTTCCATTCTTCTATCTCAGTATCACTTGCCAATTCAGATGAATTATGTGACTATCCACACACTCATGTTTATTCCATTGCCTCAGAAATCAATGATTCAATATCTGGTCCTGGTTTTCAAGCAGCCACTTTAGTCTCAATAGCAATCTTTGGCTAGCATTCAAACTCAGTTCAGCCACTCTTCTGATTCTAAGAGCTTTTGACTGAAAGCACTGGTGTTAGTGACGGTTTGCTTTCTGAAATGTCACATTTAACAGCATGGGCCGAGGAGGCTTTCATTTTTATGGATCCCAAGAAAGAAACACAATCTTTAAGAATGCAACTGACTGAAAAGCAATTTCTACCTGTGATTCAAACAGTGTCGGAATGGTCTCAGTGGTAGTTCCTGTAATGACAACTTTGCAAGCTTTTCCTAGAAACAACCAGCATGACAAGTCCACTTTACCTGCTTTTTCTTCTTTCATTGGCATAACTGAAAATTTCCTTTGAATTGACCATCCCAGGAAAGATGAAGCCCTCACAGTATGAAGCCCACGCTACAAGAATTGATACAGCCCAATGTTCTGCATGGGGCAAGGCTGGCAGTTGCAGTAAACCTGGGAAACCCAGCTGGAAATGACCAGCTAGGAAAACCTAATTGGAAACACCCAACATCACATGAGAGGGCCAGATCACTAAGGCCTAGTTCTCTTTTTGTCCCAGCTGCCAAGATGCTTCAGTTGTGACAAAAGCTTTAATTCTAGGTACAGAATATTATACTATGTATAGAAAATTATACTTCTTATTCTATGTAAATCTATGCAAACCGCTTTGCAAACTTTTTTTGAAAAGCAATGTATAAATATCTGCCATTGTCATCATCTGCTGCTCCCTGTTCTTAATGTAGAGAGTGGGGTTTTTTTCTTGTATGGAGGAGCACTGATCCATAGATCAGACACGACTGAATGGAGGGGGTGGGCAGCATTAAGTCATGAAAGCCCCTCTCTGAAGTGGTATAGTTCAAGTCCAAATTTGCCAAACTGGCTGCTGTTTGTGAGAACATGGCCTGGGACTCCAAGGGATCTGGATGATGCCTTCAATGCTTGTTTCTGTACCTAAACTGCTTTGCTTGCAATTACTGGTATTGTTAAATGTTCTCTGAATCATCTGAGCATTATATGTTTCAAGGGAAATAGTGTCAAAGAGTCTGAGCCTGCAAAAAAACAACCCCACCCTTTTATCCTAAATGTCACTTTTGGTATGTTGACCAAATCTGGATTTTTTTTTGACAAATCCTAGTCCACAACAAGTAGCCTACCTATGGCTAATCCTAGGGTAAAGAGAGGGTCCTACAGGGAACATAGTGATGCAGGGAAGACTAACTTTCTTGGCTCTAAGCAAGTTGCACCCAAACCAGGATAATCAGTGACAACCCTTGGGGCAAGCAAAGAATAAGCATCAGCATCTCTCAGTGCTTCATTCCCTCAAGCAAGTTTCCACTCCGAGAGGAAGACAAGACACAGAACAGAGATCTAATGTCACGTAACAGTTTCAGGCAGCATACTCCATCAATGAAGCATTTTGCCATAGGCTGGTCTTGTCTATTTCACCCTATGCGGACAGAGCCAACACACCACTCACTGAGCAAAAACTGACTTTATGTCTTCTATCTGCTGAGCTTAAGCAAGATGTTCACTTTTCTGTTGAGAAGACAGTAGAGAAGGCAAGATGGACTGAGCATGCAGCTGTTGCCAGCCATACCTGCAAGTCCCGATTGTGGTTTTCGCACAGCAGCTGCAAGAAACGCAGGATGGGCTGCATTATTGTGATCACAGGACTCATCTCCAGTTCATCTTTGTTCTTGTCTGCTGCAGACTGTGCTCCATCTGCAGCTGAGTAATGGTCGTCAGGATCAGCTTCCCTCCTGTAAGTGTTGTATGCCTTCCTTGTAGCAGCAGAAGCTTCAACCAACTGGTCTCGCACTTCCTCTGTTATTTGAGTCAATGGTTCTCTTAACACTAGAACACACAAGGATATGTTCTAATACCACAATGGCCACATCACTAAACAGAGCCAGTCACCATTTCTAGTGAGTTCTATACACTGATCACCAAGCAGTCTGCCTCTATTAACAAACAGATAGGAGTTCAAGGAGTTTAATGTCAGCCCAGCTCTCATTTCACACTTCTCCTCAACAAGACATGGTAAATCATTTTTAATGTTAATGTTAATTGTAATGATTTAATAATGTTAATGTCAATGCCAATCTGTTAGAGATTAGATAAGCATCCACTGTTAGTTTTAATAGATGATACTGTACTCTTATAAGAGACACCTGCAGGCAGGGGCCTATAAAGCCTCAGAGACAACTAGGACATGGAACCCAGTAGTGTCCTTTTACAAACTGTAGCTTAAAAAAAAAAGGAACATAGAAGAAACTGTTGCTAAAGGATAAGAAACCAGAGAGCCTGGGCAGTGATTCAAGTGATGAGCAGAGATTCTCATGCTTAGTGCTTTTTCTCTCCTTATGACCCCTCCCTAACTAATGTCTTAAAATACACATTTTCCTCCATGTATTAGAGATTAACCATGTTTTACTTTTTAAATTAAGAATTCTGGATGCAAACATCTCATTTATACTTCAAAAGTCATATAATTTAGAATGGATATACATGTGTGTTACTATGCCCAAGTTGCAATATTTCCGGTATACACATGCACACCAGTACATCCTCTTGTCTACTTATAACGTGCCATCAGGAAGCAACATCTTCTTCCAGTAAGATGATGTTGGCAACCAACAATACCTACTGAAGCCTATGTGCACCAGTATATGAGAGGCATAGTGCACAGATGAGGGGAAAAGGCAGTTGAGGCTGCAAATACCTCTATTCCAGATTAAGAATCCCAAAAGCCTGCTTTTAAATGCGGAATTCTGGACCTGTTGCCTGCAGACCAAATAGTGTTAAACAAGCACAAGATTAAGCAGCATATCAAGCCACTCAAGCTGGCTGCTGACAGTTTAATTTTAAACATACTGGTCACCATTTCAACAAATGCCATGTCCCAAATGGATTACACTTTGGCACGACTGAACTCTTCGCTTCCATGCTGTGGATTAAAGAATAACTGGATCAAAAACTACTCAAAGCACAGGACTTTATTCTCATGTGACCTAAAAGAGCTGCATTGCTGGAAAGTTACCTCTTTTTCTGGCTGGTGCATCCCTGTCTGAGTCATCATCTTTCTTTTTATTTCCCAAATCACTGGTGTTCACTGTGACTGTAGCCTTGATTTCTTGCTGGGCCACTTTCATGCGATCATAAAAAACTTTGAAGAACTTTTCTGATTTCTTATCTTCTGTTAATCGGCAAAAAAATGAGTGCTGAAAGACACCAATAGAACAAAAAAGGTTGGTAAAATGTTTTGAATACAGTACAGCGTTCATTATAGACTAAGGAACTGTGTTATCTGCCTGCGAGCCCCAACCATAGGCTGAGCCACTGCAAGGTCATACGATAAAGATGAACATGGGATAAGCAACTGGAGGCACCATGGCCTAATCCAGTTCCCTGAAAAGTACCAAAGCCCCAAGCTGCTAACTCTTAGAAAGGTATAAGGATGGAGTGGTGGCTTTAGAAATAGGACTTGCTGGCAAGTCCTAGTACTATTTTAATAGCAGAACTGGAAAGACCTCTGTCTGAATCCTTGGAGTGCTGCTGCCAGTCAAAGTATAGTGTTAGGACTGGTTGCCTGGCTCCGTATGAGGCAGCTTAACATGTTAAAATACAACAAGGGAATGGAAAGGGCTTCATCCACCTTTTCCTCAAAGTGGCCCTGATATACAACTGATGACCAAAACCATAGGTTTATTACTGCTGGGGATGGAGGCAGATACTCAATCACAGCTTCTGTGGGGAATATAAGGTATCAGTTTGGCTAGAGAAAATCCACCCACAAAAAGGCTATGAGATTTGGCTTAGTGTTGTATAGAAAAAAAAGAGACATGTAAAGATAAGATTGTATAGAGCAATGTAACATATCTCTGTCTGTGTGTGTGTGCGTGTGTGTGTGCATGCGCGCGCGCGCACACACACACACACACAGAGGTACAGGCAAACTGGAAAACCAAGGTTACATAAATTGTTCAACAAAAAACAGATAATCACAAGTACATCTCTGTTTAAAGATTATCCATGCCCAGAAAAAATTGTGGTTAAGGCAACCCAGTAGCCATAAACTATTTCTCTGAGATCTGCTTGCTTGATGGTTGCTTTGATTCCATTTAAGCACCCTACATTGTCCAAACCATTTGTAGTTTTTACTATAGTTAGGATTTTAGTTCGGTAAGGACTCAACCCTGGAACATGTGATTCAACTAGAATGGCTCGGAGAACTTTCATCAGCAATATGAAACTGCAACCACCCTGTAATATATCTGGGATAGGGGATACACTTCTGGGGCAGAGAACCTGGCTTTCCAGCTGGGTTAATCTGTCAAGAATTAAGCACTGACCTTATAAAAAGTTTGCATTTAAGCAAGATAAGTTTCTTAGGATGCTATCATAAGTGATACTACAAATATGTTTTACCTTGATATGAGTCACCTGTGAATGCTCTTGTTGTACGGACCTCATTCCTCAAATGGGAGCAGCATTTTCAAAATCAAATGCACACTCCAGTGATATTTTATTATTTATTTGTTTGTTTGTTTGTTTTAGATACCGCCCTTACAAAAATGGCCTGAGGTAGTCAATACAGCCTTTTCATTTTATTCACAAGCAATGGGAATGCAAAACCATGAAGTATTTCTTGCTAGAATGGCCTTAGAAAAGCATTTTAAATTTATGTTTCTGTTGCAGCATAATTGGAAGATGACTTAAAGGGCCACAGCCATGCTCAGAGGCTAAAGGTGACAGTGTTACCTGCTCATACATTTTAAAACACACTTATACCATACCTAAAGCATTATTGATCTATTGGCTGAGCCACACATTACATTTTTAGTGTGCACCAAAGATTTTAAAATATAGATCTAACATGTAATATGTGAATGAGATCAATAGATATCTGAAAACACATGCATCATAGAGGTACAGTTAGAGAGCTGGGGTTGGCTGCAGATCCCTGACAAGTGTATATTCAGTCAAAACACTGTCTGGCACCACGTAGCATGTAGAATGGCTATAGAACTGCATTCTAGAGTTGAAAACTAGAGACCCATTAAGGCGCATACTGCAGTACGCATGTGGAAAACAGCCACCTTAAGTAACTTAAAAATCTTTACAAGGATGCTACAGTACATGAGATACATACGATTCTATCCCCCACATTTTAATCAGTATTTATATTACTTCAACATGGAACCACAAAATAGAAGAGCATTTTCCTAAAACTGAGACACAGACAAGTAATGCCTTGTAGCAAAGCAACAAATAGCCAGAGAGTAAATCAGACAGTTATCTGGTGAAACCAATATGCGGTTACATAAATCATGAACAGAGCTTAAAGCATGACTGGAGGATGAACTTGTAAGTGGGTCACCTTATGCAGAGTATTATGAAATTCCTTAACATTCTGCAGTGGTTCATGTTGCAACAGCTTTTCCTACAGCAAGCTGGGGAAAAATCTGATTGATTGATTGATTGAAAAAGCAAAATTAAAAAGAGGCAGAGGGTGGCCATACATCATCTGAGTTATAGACAAATAGAAGGCTGACCCCAGTATGGTACCCTTTGATCAATCTCCACAGCAATTTTAGTTGCAAAGGGACTTTGCAAACTGAGGGGTAACATCATTTCGCCTTAAAGTGCAGTCAGAATGAGCATCTGACATAGCTACTACAGTCACTATATTGTTAGTCAAGCATTTCCCCACTGCGTCATTTTGCCGAATATGATGAATATCTCTATATGGTATATATTTATATACCATGAAAGCATATATTTATATATGCTTTTCAACAACAAAATTCCCAAAGCGTTTGACATAGATATAAATATATAAATGAATGAAATAAAATTTTTATGTTGCATTGGAATATAGTTTTTATTCTGTGTTTGATCTTGTTGTGAGAGTTGCCCTAGGAGTTCTGGCAAACCATGTTTTAATGCAATAAAAATAAGTAATTAAATTTTCTTTCTGCCACTGCATAGAAGCAAACCAGACTGGGAATTCCTTTCTATGAAATCAACGCCTACTTTCCAAAGGCCTGAAGAGCAGTGGGCATCTACCACCCTTCTCCAATTCTATCACCTTGAAATGGCTTTCCAAACTTCTTACTGAGGTCATGCAATCAGTCCACCTGCTGTCGTGTGTCACTTCAGTGTCACTTAAATTTACATTGCTCCCATCTCTTCTCCCTTTCCGCTTCTTAACAAGGCCCTGACATGACTCAGCTCTGGGAACTCACTCCTGCAAAAACTTCCCTTCCACTCCTTTCCTCACCCACTTTCAATTTCCTGGATTTTCTTTTAAAAATGAAAACAAAAAATTTCTCAAAGAGAACTGTACTGAGAAGCACTTCACGAAGAGTTAATGCCAGAAACAGTCAAGCCTGGTGCCGCTGGAAAAATTTTTTAGAAGATCAGAATTCACAACCAGGTCATGAAGCATATTTCACAAATGCAGAACATCAATAAACAGAACATTCAGTCAATATCTGTGAACCACCTGGAGCCATCTGGGTGAGGAGGTATAAAAATCTAATCAATCAATGCATCAATGCACTCACATTCCCAAAGCACAACATTTCTCTACTAGTCTATACACACATTAGGAAAATTGTCTATGACATTAGAGCACCTGAGAGGGTTATGATTAATTGCTATAGAGTTTGGAAAAGGGCTCAGATATTCACATATTTGTATTATTATAATATATGTGTATTAATATAAAATTTAATAGAAAAAACATCCAGTATTATTGCCTTCAATAGCTTCTGCACTTCACGTAACAAAGCTAGCATTCTTGTGGACTTGTACCTTTCCTTCATGTATTATACATTTAATTCTTAAGCCTACAAGTTTCTTGCATGGATCTAACTAATGCAGCTGCCAGGGTTCTCTCAGGAACTGCTCACTCGGAGCATATTACATCTATTTTGAAAGAGTTGCATTGGCTGCCAGTTTGTTTCTGGTTGTAATTCAAGGTGCTAGTTCATACCTTTAAAGCCCTAAATGGTTTGGGGCCGGGATACATGAAGGACCGCCTGCTCCCAAGGGTTTCTGTTCACCCAACAAGGTCCTCAGAGGGGCCTTTGCTCCATCTGCCGATGTGGAGAAAGACCAAATTATTGTGCATGGACAGGGCCTTCTCTATTGTTGCCCACCCCACCCGCTCTGGAATGCTCTCCCAATGCATGTCCGCTCTTTGACATCTGTCACTGCCTTTAAAAAAATAACTTAAGACGTTTTTATTTGTTCGGGCCTTTATCCCTCCCTCAGGGGTTGCCAGGTCTCTCAGGTCTCCGGCTTCTATTGTCTTTTTAATGGGTTTTTTTCTTTAAGGGGGGGTATTTGTGGTTTTTACAGTTTAACTCATTTTAATGTTTTAAATGATTTTTATGGAATTTTATTGTATTTTAACTTTTTAAAATTGCCTTGGGATGCTTTATGAAAGGCAGTATAAAACTGAACCAAAAATAACTAAATAAATCAAACTAATATTCACATATATGTTTATATTTACACATATAATTATGTGTATAAATAAATAAATGTTGAATTTGCTAGTGCACTGTTCACTGTTTCCAAGAGGCTTGACAACACTTACTGTATTTACCTGAATCCAAGACTAGGTTACCCCCCCACCAAATTATTTAATATTAGAAATTAGGAGCTTGTCTTAAATTCAAAGTCTTGTTCCTATTGACTAAATGTAGGTATATTATTTAACCTCTACCTTTTAAGGGGGTCTTCTTGAATTCAAAATAGTCTTCAATTCAGGTAAATATGGTATATTTTGCAGTAGATTCTGGGCAAAGTTTGCTCTAGCCCATATAGTAAAGGCACTTACTCTGTCCTTATTCCCCTTTATCCCTCCTCTCTCTTACAATGCTTAGCATAATTGCCATCAACCCACTTGACTTACTTTTCCCATGCCCATCACTAAAAGCCATGAAGTTGATTTTCATGTCTGAACTGATGATTCAGTTTCTCAAGTATCTGTCAAGCCAAGAACCACTCTACTTTAAACCTTTCCTTCAACCATGACAGATTCACCTCTTTTATACCACCTCTCTGTTTAGTAATGGTCATATACCTCTTCATGGGAGGACAAAGTCCCTTTCTCTCCCTTCATCATTGTCTTGTTATTTTTACATTGCGAGACCAACGTGCTGAAACTTTCACTGCTGCATCCCATACCATGCCCAGAAAAGAGAGTCCCCCCACCCCGGGGGTCAGTTAGAAGCCACAAGTTGCATGTTATAAAGCACCCTTTATTACATATACTCGTAAATTAGCATTAGGCATGTCTTAACTGAAGCCAGAAGTCTGTCCTTTCCAAACCCATGGAAGTATTAAATAGCAGATGTATGCTTTGCTGATAGATGTCTTAATTCCCCAGCATACTGCATAACTGAAGCTTAAATGGTATACAGTCAGCACCCTGCTAACTCTTACATAGCAAATTTTCTAAACTCTTAAAGCATATTAATATTACTGGAGCTGCTAAGCAGAAAAGCCTCAGATATAAAGGGCTAGTGGGTTGTACATGGCTTTACCTCCATATCACGTTTTGCTCATATTTGTGCATATCATGTTTTGCACATTTGTCATACATATTGGAAACATATTCATCGCAGTTTGCTCTTAACTAGATTTACCTTGAAGTCATAACTATTTATACTGTTAATCAAATAAATGGAAAACGTGGACATTTGCATCAGATGGTTTGGCATTTGCTTAGTTTTGATAATGAGAGATTCCCCACTGCATAGGCTGTTTGTTGCAAGCTCATGTTGTAAGAGCAGGGCCAACCTTTTATGGAGAACTAGTATTTTTAAGCCCGTTAAAATAACGGGCGCTAGTACCTTTTTGTTGTTGTTGTTTCCTTTATTCCTTTTCCCTCTCTCTTTCGCCCTCCTTTCCTTTTTTATTTTTCTTTCTTTCTCTCTCTCTTTCACTCCTTCCTTTTCTCTCCTTCTTCCTCTGTTTCCTTTCCTTCCTTTCTTCTCTCTCCCTCTCTCTCCTTTCCTTCCTGTCTTCCACCTCTTCTCACTCCCATCTCTCTGTTTTCTTTCTCTTTTCCTCTTTTCTTTAACGGGCTCACTCTTTGGGGCTGGCTGCTCCTCCCTACCCTCTGTCTTTTTTTTGTCCTTCTCCCTCATTCCTTTCTCCTTTTTCTTCCTTCTTTCCTTACTTCTCTCTTTCCTACTTTCCCTCCCTCCCTCCTTGTTTCTTTTGTCCTTTTCCTTCCCTTCTCTCTCTTTTCTCTCCTTTCTTCTTTCCTTCTTTCTATTGTCCTGTCTCTCTCTCTCTCTCTCTCTCTGTCTTTGCCTTCCTCCCTCAGTCCCTTGAACGTAATGCTGAGGAGGTTTTTTCTCCGCTTCCCTCCAACTTACTTTTTGGCAGACCATGCAGACCTGCCCATCAGACCATGCACTTTTTGTACTTAAGTCTGCTAAATAACTACTTTAGTTTTTTAGAAATGCAGGACAGATTTTTTTTTTTTTTTAAAAAATCAACGCAACATAGCAAAAATAAACATGGGATTGGGGCAGCGCGACTTCTCTCCACAAAAGCCTCAGCTGAGAGGTGAGGGGATAGAGTTCTTTTGGACACTCCCTCCTCCCGTCAGACTGAATTTGCTGCTGCTGGTTTGATCTGGGACATTCTCCTCAGTCTTATGGTATGGATTTGGGGGGGGGGGTTTGCTGTTTGTCAGCAACGTTTGTCAGCCGTGTTTTTTTAAGTTGAGGACTGCTTGCATATGGATAGAGAGGTGAGGGATCAAAAGGTTATGGAACAGAAAGGGCAGCAGCTGTAGGTTTGTGACACTTGCATGCAGCATTCAAATGTATACATTTGATAAGGGCAGTGGCCTTATTATCTGTAACATCTTGGGGGGAGCTGTGCAGGTTGCTGCGAGAGAAACAGGAAAGAGCCTTCCAGCATCACCTTTCTCGGCAGAACCTGAGGACACGTGCAGCAGCCACTTTGCTGCGCTGAAGTGAAGCAGGTCTCGGTCCCCGACTCGGTGGGCAAAGGGTCACTTTCTCCTTTCCTTTCTTTCTTCCACCTCTTCTCACTCCCATTTTTCTGTTTTCTTGGTCTTTTCCTCTTTTCTTTTCTTTCTTTAATGGGCTCGCTCTTTGGGGCTGGCTGCTCCTCCCTCCCCCCCTTTTTTTTTGCAGAAGTGGAAGCGGAGGAGGAGGAAGAGAGGTCGCTAGGTCTCCCTCCCTCCTCCCCAGAGCGCAAGCCCATAGCTCACCCTCCCGCCATCCTGGAGTCTCTTGGCTGGCTAAGGGGCACACACAGGATTTCTGCTGCTGCAAACTCACCCCTCGCCCCATGTGGCTTCTCTGGCTTTCCTTCCCTGGGACCGACCACGAAGCAGAATTAATGGGTGGCTGCTGCTGTTGGAGTATTTGTCTGCGGCGCGCATGCGCAAATGACGGAGCTAGTTTTCCCGCCCTTGGCCATTTTTTGGGGGGTGGTGGTTTCCTGGTCCGGAATCGG
The DNA here is from genome assembly GCF_027244095.1 of Hemicordylus capensis. Classification (NCBI taxonomy): domain Eukaryota; kingdom Metazoa; phylum Chordata; class Lepidosauria; order Squamata; family Cordylidae; genus Hemicordylus; species Hemicordylus capensis. The sequence continues at coordinate 289,744,651 of NC_069658.1, read as the reverse complement.
GCGGCTGGGGGGGGGGCATCGGCCGTGGCCACTGCTGTTGCCGTTTCATCCTGCAATGTGGCTGTGAGTGCCTTTTTGTGTTGGCCCTCGGGCAGCGAAAGAAATAGGTGTTTGCTTTATGTGGCTACTCTAAATTCAGTTTGTGTTCTTAATTCAGCTGTGTTTTGGCATTTTTTGTTCCTTTGACTTTTGTTTTGCCATTCGACTCAATGGAGAATGCTCACATGGGCGCTCCACCCGAAGGCTCCCTTTCCGAGGGACCCGCTTCTGATCGGAGGGCCCTACAGCCCTTCCATGTGTCGGCTCCTCTGGAGGAGGACGACACCCTGAGCACTCCTCTAGGTGAATGCTGTGCCCAGGAATGTGCTGCCGCTGCTGCCGCATCTGGCCTCCCCGTTCCCCGCTTCTCCTCCACCCGACCCAGGAGCCAACATGGCCGCCCATGCCCCTGCGGCCGTATCTTTCTCGGCCGTTCTGAGCATGCGCTCTGTGCATGCTCAGAACGGCCGAGAAAGACACGTACAGGGACAAGGGCGGACACTTTAGCTCTTTATTATAGAGGATGGCAGGCCTTTATTCACATACCTTGATGAAAGGAAATGGAATCTGATTAACAAAAGCATTCAGTGGGAATATTTTAAATACCGTCTTCCCTCACCAATCCTAAGGGTTCCGTTCCTGGAAGCCCTCACAGTTGGTGAATTCATGATTGACAAAGCATTAAAATGAATGGGAAACAGGGGGTTAGGGGGATCGTGATTGGGAAAGTACCTAAAAATAAAGGAAATATAGAAAAAAAACCCGACTCCCAAAAACAATCACCCCAAACCCCTGGAAATTCCCCCTCAAACTGCCCAAGTTTTTTTAAAAAGACGCCGAACCGCAGATACTCGAGTCACAGTTGGCAAGGGTGGTGACTATTTCCCAGTTGCGAATACTCAAATCCGTGATTGAGAAACATGATTGATAAGCGACGACTATTTACTAGTGTGTGTTTCTTGATGAATGACTTTTATTGGTTCATTTTTATTAGTATGGTATACTATGCCTGCATGCTCCTGCACCAATAGTGGTTGGTCCAATATACTCATATGAGTTATCACTTTATACACTATACTTTTGTATACTTTATATACATTTCAGGGCAGCAGTAAACTGGATGACCCCAGTGGTTCCTTCCTGCTCTAAGTGATGAGACTAAGATCATATGCCTGGTCAGGTGCCTGAAAACCAACTCCTGGAATTAATAATATTATTATTATTTCTTGTTTACACAGTCAGACAGGTGTTATTGACTGGTTTGTTTTATCCAGACATCGAGTCCTTCCCAAGGACCTGGGATGGCTGAATTTTATCATCAATACTGTTGGTTATTATAGATATTGTCGCAAAATATAGGCTGTTCCCAGTAAAGCTGCTTTTTGTAATTGGCTGATGGTGATTTCTGTGGCCCTTATGGTGTTGTTGTTGTTGTTGTTAATAATAATAATGGATAATAAAATGTTTAGAAACAACTGGAGTCAGCAAAAACATTCAGATATTTATTTTAAAAAGCAATGAGCATGTGGAGTACACAGTTAACAATCAATGGCGAGACACTTGGACAGGTTAGCATTAGAAGAGGCATTTTCCAAGAGGACTCACTATCCCCTCTGTTGTTTGTAATTGCCATGACCCCACTTTCACAAATACTAAACAAAACAGGCCTCGGATACCAAACATCTAAAACATCATGTAAAATCAACCATCTGCTGTACATGGACGATCTGAAGTGGTATGGAAAGTTCCAGTCAGAAATTGAATCACTGCTAAGCTAAACACTGTCCATATATTCAGTAGCAATATAGCAATGGAGTTTGGACTAGACAAGTGTGCTGCATTAATAATGAACAGAGAAAAAATAAGAAAAACAGAAGGAATAGAACTGCCCAATGGAAGCAAGATCAAGAACCTGGAAGAGAAAGAACATTACAAATACTTGGGCATTCTCCAGGCTGATAACATCGCACAAGCTGAAGTTAAAAGAAAAATTGGAAGTGAATACATCAGGAGAGTTAGAAAAATCCTCAAGTCCAAACTCAATGGCGGGAACACCATACAAGCCATAAACACCTGGGCTATATCTGTTATCAGATACACTGCAGGAATAACAGACTGGACCCAGGCAGAGCTAGAGACGCTAGATCGTAAGACCAGCAAAATAATGACCATCAATCATGCTCTGCACCCCTGCAGTGATGTAGATAGGCTATACCTCCCTCGCAGCTCAGGTGGAAGAGGAATGCTGCAAGTCCATCAAACAGTAGAGGAGGAGAAAAGAGGCCTTGAAGAATATATCAAGGACAGTGAAGAAGATGCACTTCAAATGGTCAATAATGGGAAACTATTCAACACCAATGAAAAAAAGCAGGCCTACAAGAAAGAACAAGTCAAGAACCGAGCAGAAAAATGGAAAAATAAGCCAC